>NC_138555.1:19875860-21336860 GCF_964273705.1 Natrix helvetica
CCTGGCAAGCTGGATAGCTGCTTTTGTGTGTTCTGTCTCTGTGAGTTCTGTCTTGGTGGCTTGCTGCCACAAAACCTCTTGTCTGTTGGTGTAATAAACCTTGTTCCCTTGTACTGTTCCGGAGTGTTTGTGCTGTGTGGGCAACGGAGGAAGGGGGGTCAGAACAGATTGATTGCTACCCCAAACGTATCTCCATTCAGCTAGGATGGAGCAACTTCAGGCGGAGAATGCTCTCTTCGCACAGCAACTTGCCTTGCTAACAGCGCAAGTTGCACAGCTGTCTGCTCCTGCCAACCCCCCACCCCCCCAGCAGCAACGAAGGAAATGCCCAGTGGCCATGCCGGATAAGTTTGATGGCAGTCCGAAACTTTTCTCGCCGTTCCTGGGCCAATGCCGGTTGTTCATTGCCTTGAGAGCGGAGGACTTTCCCACTGACCAGACGAAGGTGGGCTTTGTGATAAGCTTGCTCTCAGGCACAGCAGCACGGTGGGCTACGCCTTTGCTGTCTCAGCCGAGCCCCCTGCTGGATGACTTCCAGGGTTTTTGCACTCATCTTCGGCTGACGTTTGAGGACCCCATCAAAGGAGAAACAGCCACCAGACTCCTGAAAGAGTTGCACCAAGGGCGTGGTTCTTTACTGGACTACGTTACCGAGTTCCGGCTGTTCAGTCAGGACTCTGAGTGGAATGAGCCAGCCCTTATGGATGCTTTTCAGGATGGCCTGTCAGAGGACCTGCAGGATGAGCTGGTGAGAGTGGACAGGCCTCCAACGTTTGACGCGTTGGTTCATCTATGCCTCCGGATTGACGGCCAGCTGCAGAGGCGGAGGCCTCGCCGAGCGTCCGGGGAGGTTCTGAGAGTGCCAGTTCCACGAGAGACTCCTGTCCCATGGGAGGAGCCCATGGAGTTGGGTGCAGCCAGACCCCGCTTGTCACGCACGGAGATGGAGAGACGGCGTGTAGGGGGGTTGTGTTTTTACTGTGGGGATCCGGGACATCTGGCTACGGGATGCCCCAAGAAGGGAGGTAGAGGGGCTGCACGGTCTACGGCCTCCCCTCAACGACGGACCTCCGTCTCGGGAAACGGGGAAAGCCCGATCTGAGGGAGACTTCGGGTCGGGCACAGGCCGGAACAGAGGCGGAGGGGCCTCCACGACATCTGATTCTTGCAGCGCACATTCTCTTGTCGGGTAGTCCGCAGGGAATTCCAGCCCATGCCTTGGTCGATACTGGGGCTACCACGAATTTTATGGATGCAGCGTTTGTCACGAAATATCACGTCCCTCTGTGCCCGGTAGACCCTCCGATGCGAGTGGAGACCATTGACGGCCGGGTGCTTCTGTCTGGGCCCATCAAGAACGCCACGCAGCCTTTGTGCCTGATCCTCGGGGAGCATGAGGAGGCCATTCAATTTTACGTGGCTTCGGGTCTGCATTTCCCCGTGGTGTTGGGCTTGGCTTGGCTGCGGGTGCACGATCCCCAGATCCACTGGTCGCAGAACCGCATCTCGTTCCCGTCCTTGCAATGCGTGGACCACACCCGTCATGTTTGCGCGGCTCAGGTGCCCAGTTCGGCCGAGGTGACAGTGCCGCCGGATTTAGCGGAGTTCGCGGACGTGTTTAGCGAGCAGGAGGCGGATCAACTGCCACCGCACCGGCCTTACGACTGTCCCATTGACCTGGTACCTGATGCGAAACTCCTGATGGGCCGCCTATACTCCATGTCTGAACCGGAGTTGGCCGCATTGCGGGACTTCCTTGACAAGAACCTTGCCCGGGGTTTTATCCGGCCTTCATCTTCGCCCTTGTCTGCCCCGGTTTTGTTCGTCAAAAAGAAGACCGGGGATCTAAGACTTTGTTGCGATTACCGGTGCTTGAACGCCATCACGATCCGTAATCGCTACCCGTTGCCTCTGATTCCCGAGTTGTTGGAGCGGCTCCGGGAGGCCGCGGTGTTTACAAAACTGGACTTACGTGGAGCTTACAATCTGGTCCGAGTCAGGGCGGGGGACGAATGGAAGACAGCCTTTGGCACCCGATACGGACATTTTGAGTATACGGTCATGCCGTTCGGGTTGACCAATGCCCCAGCTGTCTTCCAACATTTTATGAACGATATCTCTCGGGACCTTTTGGATCAGTTTGTCGTCATCTACCTGGACGACATCTTGATCTACTCTACGTCTCGGAAGGATCATCAACAGCACTTGCGTCAGGTCTTGCAGCGCCTTCGAAAGCATCACTTGTTTGCCAAGCTGGAGAAGTGTCAGTTCTGGCAGACCACCATCGAGTTCCTGGGGCACCGTATATCCCCTGAAGGAATTGCGATGGAGCCAGGCAAGGTGGAGGCATTACGAAGTTGCCAATCTCCTCGATGGATGAAAGACGTTCAGAGACTCCTCGGGTTTGCCAACTACTACCGGTCCTTCATCCCCGGCTTTGCTTTCTTGACCGCGCCCCTCACTCGGCTCCTGCAAAAGAAAGTGCCGTTTCACTGGGGGTCCACGGAACAACAAGCGTTCGTGGCCTTGAAGCGCGCTTTTACAAAGGAGCCGATCTTGAAACACCCTGATCCCCATCGCCCCTTTGTAGTCGAGGCGGATGCGTCCGACATCGCGGTGGGGGCGGTGTTATTGCAGGCTCACGCCCCTGATGGCACCCTTTTCCCTTGCGCCTATTACTCTCGGAAACTCAATCCTTCCGAGCGCAATTATACCATCTGGGAGAAGGAGTTCCTGGCTATCAAGGCGGCGTTCGAAGCCTGGCGACATCACCTGGAGGGGGCCAGGCATCAGGTCGAAGTCCGGACAGACCATCGGAATCTGGAGTTTTTGACAACAGCGCGGAAGCTCAATCAACGCCAGATCAGGTGGTCTCTGTTTTTTGCCCGGTTCCACTTCAAGGTCACGTATATCCCCAGTGCCTTGAACCAGAGGGCGGATGCCCTGTCCAGAAAGCCGGAGTACTCAGACCCTGCTGACTCACTGCCCCCCCGGACGGTCCTACCCGTCGAGTCCTTCGCTGCAATCCAGGAACCCGTGGATTTACGGTCGTTGATACGGAATGCGCAGCGAAACGATGAGTGGGTGGAACAACGGCGGGCAGAGGTAGGGCCGACATCCCCGTGGACCTTTGACGAGGACCTTTTGAGGTATCGGGATCGACTCTACGTGCCTGCAGGACCGCTCCGTGGATTGGTTCTCTCCCAATGTCATGACACTCCGGTAGCGGGACACTTTGGCCTGTTCAAAACTTTGCACCTGGTTTCCCATACGTTTTGGTGGCCTCGCCTGCGACACGACGTGCAGACGTACGTCACGTCATGTGTGCAGTGTCGACAGGCCAAATCAGCGACGGGAGCTCCTCCAGGCTTGCTACAGCCATTGCTGACCCCGGACAGACCCTGGGGAGCTGTGTCCATGGACTTCTTGACGGAACTGCCTCCGTCGTCCGGTTTCACTACGGTCCTAGTGGTGGTGGACATGCTCACCAAGATGGCGCATTTCATCCCCTGCCGGAGATTGCCGACAGCCCGCGCCACCGCCCGCATGTTCATCCAGCACGTGTTCCGGCTGCACGGCCTACCTGACCGAGTCGTCTCCGATCGTGGTACAAAATTCACGGCCCAGTTCTGGAAAGGGCTGATGGCCGCTCTTGACGTTCAAGTTTGTCCTCGGCGCACCATCCTGAAACCGATGGAGGGACGGAGAAGGTGATTGGGATTCTGGAACAATATCTGCGCTGCTTCGTGAACCAGCAGCAGAACAATTGGGTGGAGTACCTCGCCGTGGCGGAGTTTGCGTTCAACAACTCGCAGCACTCCTCCACACAGACGACGCCTTTCATGGCGAACGTCGGGTACCACCCTCGTTTTTTCCCTCTCACCCCCGTGGACTCTCCGGTCCCCGCAGCGCAGGATTTCCTCTCTGAGCTTCAGGCGGTTCACCAGATGGTGCGCCGCTACTTGAATCAGGCGAAGGAGGATTACAAGCGGGTGGCGGACAGGTCTCGCCGTGCGGTGCCGGAATTGGCCGTGGGTGATCGCGTGTGGTTGTCCACGCGGCATCTTCCGTCCCACCGGCCTACGAGGAAGTTGGACCACCGGTATCTGGGGCCGTTCCCTGTGGAGGCCGTTATCAATCCGGTGGCCTATCGCCTGACCCTCCCGCGCTCGATGCGAGTACACCCGGTGTTCCATCGCTCGCTCCTGATCCCTGAGCGGTCGGATTGTCCTCTCCGACGTCCCTCTTCGCCCCTGCCGTCGTCGCCTGAGGTGCACGCACGGCCATCGCACAGAGTGACCCGGATCCATGACTCGAGATGGCTCAAGGGTCGGTTCCAGTATTTGGTCGACTGGGCGGATGAGGACTCGGACGGGGGGACATGGACCGATGCGATGGCTGTGCATGCTCCAGCTTTGGTGCGGGCCTATCATGGACGATTTCCCTCCTGACCGCATCCCGAGCGTCAGGCCCGGGGGAAGGGCCCTGCGGTGAGGGATAGTGTTGTGGCCCAGCCGGTGCCGGTGTCACCAGACTCCGAGAGTGATACTCCATACGAGTCAGCTCCAGAGGAGATGGGCGATCCTGGACGGGATTCGGAGGCTGAGCAGGAATCCGAGAGTCTGGTCGGCCACCAGGTGGCGCCAGAGGCATGGAGCAGCGGTGAGAGCCAGAGGAGGAGGACTCCCGATGCCCTGCCTTGGAGCAGCAGAGAGGACAGTGACTCAGGACTTAGTAGGGCGTTTCTAGATGCCCGTTTCCGGCGCGCCCACAGACGCAAGGAGCGTGGGCGTAATTATAGGCAGTAAAGAGCTCTCAGGTGCTGTTTGGGAGACACCCTTTTTAGGTTATAAAAGGGTTGACTCTGGAGAGGCTCTGCGTAGCAATCAACAAAGGACTTAAGCCAGCAACTCTAGTTTGGGATCCTGGCAAGCTGGATAGCTGCTTTTGTGTGTTCTGTCTCTGTGAGTTCTGTCTTGGTGGCTTGCTGCCACAAAACCTCTTGTCTGTTGGTGTAATAAACCTTGTTCCCTTGTACTGTTCCGGAGTGTGTGTGCTGTGTGGGCAACGGAGGAAGGGGGGTCAGAACAGCTGAGTAGCAAAAAGTTCATCTACTTCCTCTGCTTGGTTGGGTGGCCTGTAGTATAGACCTATGGCAATGTCATTTCCCCCACAACCTTTAATATTGACCCAAATGCATTCAAGATAGTTCTCATCATTGTTGTGTTCTATTTCTGTAGAGATGTAGTTATTTCTTATATATAGTGCAACTCCACCTCCTCTTTTATTTGGTCTATTTCTTTTAAATAATTTAAATCCTTCTAGCTGTATGTTCCATTTGTCGGTTTCATCCCACCAAGTTTCTGTAATGGCAATAATATCGTATCTGCCCTCTTTTACTTGAATTTCTAATTCGCCCTGCTGATTCCTCATACTCTGTGCATTGGTGTATAGACATTTGAGTCCATTTTGATTGACCTTGTATTTACTGTCTACATAACCTGTGTTATGCCTGACTGCCCCTATTTTCTTGCCACTTGTGTGATTCATGCACATGGTATGGCAATCACTATTAAATGCTTGGTTTTGCTTGACAGCAGGAGTGATAATCTTACCCACACACACATCTATGTTACATGCACTTATAACCCTATGAATTTTAGTTTGCTGGGGACAGAGATGTTCTGTATCTATTAATTCTCTGTCCCTGCTCTTCAGTTTAAATGTTTATCAAGAAAATCTGTGAATTTAATGCCAAGTAACTCAGTCCCTTTCTTGGATGGGTGCAACCCATCTCTTTTGTACAGTTTTTCATTGGAACAGCTACAGGCATCATGACTAATAAAACCAAAGCCTTCCCTTTTACACCACTCCTTTAGCCAAACATTAAACTCTGCTACACGCTGGCCCTTCCCTTTTTGTTCCTTATATACAGGTAAAACCTCTGAAAAGATAAGCCTACAACCTATACTATTAAGTTCATACCCCAAGTTCTGGAAATCATTCTGCACAGAAAGTACATCTTTCTGGGACAGATCATTAGTGCCAAGATGTATAATAGCATCAACGTCACAGTCCTTACTTGCATTCTTGACTATCTTAAGAATACGCCTCTTGTCTCTGCTGGCAGTAGCACCTGGCAGACACCTGACCTCTTTTAAAACCTCCATATCCTCTCCTAAATTTACATCCCTTACGATTGAATCACCAATCAGAAGGTGACTTCTCTTTTTACATACCTTGATCTTCTTCTGCGACTGATGTGTGATACCTGGTTCCCCTTTTCACCTTTCCGAAGAAAGTTCTTCATTTTGGACGATCCCCTGCTTATTTGAGTCATCATTATCACAACTACCTTGACCTATCTCTTTAGTGTCCCCATTAAGGTCAGCAAGGGCACTATATCTGTTTTGCTGGGTCACTGCAAAAGCTTTGTGTTTATGGTTCACAGCTCTCAACCTGCCAGATCCCACGGTTGTCCAGACTGCTCTTCTCCTGCAAGATCTTTGTGGCAGAGGGGGCTGATAGCATGGCATCGCCATAGAGTGGAATGGCTGACGTAGACACCTAGTTTCTGCTTGGAGAGCACAGATTACAGATTCTAGATAGGTAATCTGTCTATGTAGACTAGTAATTTGTTTACAAAGGGGACAGTATCCAAATTTGAAAAGAGTACTGCGAAAGACAGGTGCAAAACAGCTATTACATTGAACTAGCTGGTCATTTTGAAATAAATAAAATCACAATCTCAAGCACACTAATCCAGAATATATTATTGCTATTTTGATTTATAGATATATGATTCCCATCTCAGTGTCTTTGTCTCTGTGACTCACCCCCCTTCTATGCAGCAGCTCCAATCCCAGCTTCAGGAAGGTTCAAATGATATGGAGTTTAAGGGCCCCCACCTCAGTGTCTTTGTCTCTGTGACTCACCCGCCTTCTATCCAGCAGCTCCAATCCCAGCTTCAGTAAGGTTCAAATGATATGGAGTTTAAGGGCCCCCACCTCAGTCTCTTTCTCTCTGTGACTCACCCCCCTTCTATCCAGCAGCTCCAATCCCAGCTTCAGGAAGGTTCAAATGATATGGAGTTTAAGGGTCCTATGACTGCAGAATGCTGCAAAATACCATAAATGCAGGCCAGTTGTTGAGTGTTTCAAATGTGATTGGAACACTCAACAAGGTGACCACAGTGTGTGTGTGTAAGTGAGACAGACAGACAGAGAGAGGAACAGAGAGAGGGAGTGAGGGAGGGAATCAGAGAGAGACTGACACACACATACACAGACAGAGAGAGACAGAGAGGGGGAGGGAGGGAGAGAAAGATAGACAGACAGTGAGAGAGACACACACAGAGTGAGTGATTAAGTGAATGAGTGAGAGACAGACACACCCACATACACAGAGTGACAGAGAGAGAGGAAGGGAGGGGAGAGAGACAGAGGGAGAGACAGAGACAGACACACACACACACACACACACAGAGTGAGTGAGAGACAGACAGACAGACACACACAGAGTGACAGAGATGGGGGAAGGAGGAGAGAGAGACAGAGATACAGAGAGAGAGACAGACAGATAGACACCCAGAGAAAATGACAGAGGGAGGGAGGGAGGGAGGGAGAGAGAGACAAAGAGCCAGAGAGAGAGAGAGAAAGAAAAAGAAAAAGAAAAAAAGAAAGAAACTGGGAGAGAGAGATGAAATTAAAAACAACAACATACAAACCTGACTTACTCAAACTATCCAAGGAAATGTAAGGCCAATGTTCACATTAGTGGTTGTGACTTTGTCAGTCATTGTCAGGATGTAATTTTCTCTACATTGTAAGGCAAATTTTACGGAATTTAACGTTATCGATAAATAATATTGTTCTAAAGTTTTTGTTTTATTAGTTGTGTTATTTGTATCCTCCCAACCTATGTTGATACTTGCATGCAGAATATTCTCAATAAAAACTTATTGAAACTAAAAACAGTGTACCATCCTATGTATTTTCGGTTTTAAAAATATGGCTCTCAAAATAAATTTCAATCGTGGTTTTGGCGAGATTTGGCTCAGTTGAAAAAAAAGGTTGCCCACCACTGGGTTAGGGTTAGGGTTAGGGATAGGGCCTTTGTCGTCTGCTAGCTAATCAGGAATGGGGATATCAGACACTGTAGCCCAGTTCGGTAATTGAGCCATGATTGAATGCATATCACTCTTCAAAGTGAAGTGATCCTGAACCCCATATAGCTTACCATAACTTAGCATGCTTATGATTATTTTTCTCTCTGATTTGAATATAAGACAATATATTCAAATATATAATATCTGTATATTGTAAGCGGAAAGGGTTAGGGTTAGGGTTAGGGTTAGGGCCTTTGTCTTTTGCTAGCTGATCAGGAACGGGGATATCAGACACTGTAGCCCAGTTCTGTAAATGAGCCACTATTGAATACATATCACTCTTCAAAGTGAAGTAATCCTGAACCCCATCTAGCTTACCATAACTTAGCATGCTTATGATTATTTTTCTCTCTGATTTGAATATAAGATAATATATTCAAATATATAATATCTGTATATTGTAAGCGGAAAGGGTTAGGGTTAGGGTTAGGGTTAGGGTTAGGGTTAGGGTTAGGGTTAGGGTTAGGGTTAGGGTTAGGGTTAGGGTTAGGGCCTTTGTCTTTTGCTAGCTGATCAGGAATTGGGATATCAGACACTGTAACCCAGTTCTGTAAATGAGCCACGATTGAATGCATATCACTCTTCAAAGTGAAGTGATCCTGAACCCCATCTAGCTTACCATAATTTAGCATGCTTATGATTATTTTTCTCTCTGATTTGAATATAAGACAATATATTCAAATATATAATATCTGTATATTGTAAGCGGAAAGGGTTAGGGTTACGGTTAGGGTTAGGGCCTTTGTCTTTTGCTAGCTGATCAGGAATGGGGATATCAGACACTGTAGCCCAGTTCTGTAAATGAGCCATGGTTGAATGCATATCACTCTTCAAAGTGAAGTGATCCTGAACCCCAGCTAGCTTACCATAACTTAGCATGCTTATGATATTTTTCTCTCTGATTTGAATATAAGACAATATATTCAAATATAGAATATCTGTATATTGTAAGCGGAAAGGGTTAGGGTTAGGGTTAGGGTTAGGGTTAAGGTTAGGGTTAGGGCCTTTGTCTTTTGCTAGCTGATCAGGAATGGGGATATCAGACACTGTAGCCCAGTTCTGTAAATGAGCCATGATTGAATGCATATCACTCTTCAAAGTGAAGTGATCCTGAACCCCATCTAGCTTACCATAACTTAGCATGCTTATGATTATTTTTCTCTCTGATTTGAATATAAGATAATATATTCAAATATATAATATCTGTATATTGTAAGCGGAAAGGGTTAGGGTTAGGGTTAGAGCCTTTGTCTTTTGCTAGCTGATCAGGAATGGGGATATCAGACACTGTAGCCCAGTTCTGTAAATGAGCCATGATTGAATGCATATCACTCTTCAAAGTGAAGTGATCCTGAACCCCATCTATATTACCATAACTTAACATGCTTATGATTATTTTTCTCTCTGATTTGAATATAAGATAATATATTCTAATATATAATATCTGTATATTGTAAGCTGAAAGATGTGTCTGTGTGTGTGTGTGCGCGCGCCTGTGTGTGTGTTTATGTTCCTTGTTTCCCCACAAATAGGACCTCCTCTGATAATAAGCCCAAGTGGAGTTTTGAGTGCATGCACTAAAATAATCCCTCCTCTGAAAATATTGCAACAAAGCAGCAGCCATGAGGTGACCATGCTCACTACCTCCTGCACTTCAAAAATAATAAGACCTTCCCGAAAATAAGGAAAAATGCTTATGTTGGGGGTCAAAAGAAAATAAGAGGCTGTCTTATTTGATGGGAAACACAATATCTATCTATCTATCTATCTATCTATCTATCTATCTATCTATCTATCTATCTATCTACCAGCTCTATCTCCATCTCTTTCTCCATCTCCAATTCCCTCTGTCTGTCTGTCTATTATATATAAATATACATTTTTTAGTTATTTTTGTTTTATTTTGTGAGTACATTGCCCCTAGTCTGGTGGGTTTTAACAGTAATAATTGAAATCAAATTTTAGTATGGCTACAACAAGTATAAGAGCCTTTATAAGTAAGAAGAGTATTCAATTTTATAGCCCTATATATTCTATTGTTGCAGTTTAATCATTAAGTTGGATCTGAGTCTTTGTGAGTTTATCGACCATCACATCCCAGGCCCCCTGTCCTCTACTGTCTTCCAGACTTTGGCCAAATTAATATTAATTGTGTTGATGACACTATCTAACTCCCTCATTCCCTGCTGTCCTCTTCTCCTTTTGCCTTCAATCTTTCCCATATCAGGGTCGTTTCCAATGAGTCCTCTCTTCTCGTTAGGTGGCCAAACGATTTCAACTTTAGTTCAGTACCTGTCCTCCAAAGGACACTCAGGATTCATTTCCTTTAGGATTGACTGATTCACTCTCCTTGCAGTCCAAGGGGATTTAAATTGTTTTTCCAGCACCACAACTCAAAAGCTTCAATATTTCAGATTTATGGTCTAAGTCTCACAGCCATACATTACTATTGGGAAAACAATAGCTTTCATTATACGGACTTTTTTCAAGAAGGTGATGTCTCTGCTTTTTAATATGCTGTGTAGGTTTGCCAGAGCTTTCCTCCCAAGGAGCAAGTGTCTCTTAATTTCATGGCTGCAGCCACTATCTGAAGTGATTTTGGAGCCTGACAAAATAACTCTGTCATTTCTTTCATTTCTTCTCCTTCTATTTACCAGAAAATGATGGCACTGGATCAGAGGTGACTGTCAGCGTTCCAAATATCATGCAGAATTAAATCAGAATGAAAGACAAACCTTTCTTAAAGTTCCAATTTAATAAGACAGACATGTTGGCATTGTGCTATGAAATTTCAACTCTAATGTACATCCTGTGGGTTCACCCAGTTGAAAGTTCATTATCTATCCCCACACCCCATAATTCATCACATGGTCCAATCTTCATCTTCCACGCTGGCATGTACACCCCTCTGCTTCTGGTCAGGTGTCGAGGTGCGGAGACAAAAGATGACCTTGGCTTCTATAAAAGAATGATAACAATACATTCCACAATCCTACTCCTTTCTATTCCCCCCTCCCAACTACTACACTAATGAAACAGCATAGGAAATTAATGAAAAGTGTGGCAGGCCAAAGATCCTAAAAAGAACATAACTACAGGCCTGACAGGCGGCCTCTCCTCAGAAGAAAAACGTTTCCTGAAAAGAGAACAACATAAAAGTTAACATAACAAAATTAACCACCTCTTCTCCACCCAGGCTTATTGGGAAACTTCTCATTGAATTGCTTTACTAGCTTCTCCACTTTTTGGTTCCCACTTTTCACCCAAGTAACTTCAGACCAAGGGTAACCCTTCAAGTGCACTAAGTATTGTAAGCGACGGCTATTCAGCCTGGAGTCTACAATTTTTTCCACCTCAGATTGTGTTTCCCCTTCTATCATTACAGGAGGAGAGAAAGCTTGGGTGGATGCTCTTCTGTTAGACTCAATTACTGGTTTCAACAAGCTACAATGAAATTCTGGGTCAATTTTCCCTAGACTTCTGGGTAGACCGAGTTGAACTGTAACTGGGTTAACTATCTTCACTATTGGGAATGGACCTAGAAATTTTGGACCCAATTCCTTGCTAGGCATTCCTAATCTTATGTATTTGGTAGATACAAAAACTTCGTCCCCCAAAAGGAAGGGGTTTTGGTGTGAGCGATGTTGATCAGCTTGCTTCTTGTAGGCTTCTGCCGCAACTGCTAGAGCCTTCTTCGTATTCTCCCATCCTTTCCTTAGCGTGTCCATCCATTCACTCAAAGACATGAAGGAAGGAGGTTCTCTAGGCAACTCAGGCATGGCAACAAATTCCATGCCACTGGTAATCTGGAAACCCGCTAAGCCTGTGCTGCTGTGGACCGCATCGTTGTATGCCACTTCGGCGAAGGGTAGCAAGTCCGACCAGTTGTCTTGTTGATAGTCCACAAAACACTGGATGTATTGTTCCACCACCGCATTGGCTCCCTCTGCTGCGCAGTTCATGCTGGGATGAACCTCTGAGCTCAGTTCTTGTGTGGACCCAATGGATCTCAGGACCTCTCTCCAGAACTTGGCTGTGAACTGGACTCCGCGGTCTGAAATGATCCTCTTGGGTACTCCGTGCAGGCGATAAATGTGTTTCACAAACATTTTCGCTAATTCGTTTGCGGATGGCAATCCTGAGCAAGCAATGAAGTGTGCCTGCTTAGAAAACAAATAAATAACAGTCCAGATTACTTTATTCCCACTGTTGTCTGGGAGTTCCACGATGAAGTCCATTGTGACCTCTTCCCATGGTCGGTTAGGGCTCTCTACTGCAGGTGCTGTAGCTTCTGGGCTCTTGGATTCAATCATCCACGGCTGGCCCTTTTCCTCCTCCGAGGCCTCCCCCTTGGTAGGACTCTTTGTCACCTGAAGTTGGGGATCCTCTTCCAGAGGTTGTTTGGGCATTTCCCCGTCCGAGGCCTCCCCCTTGGTAGGACTCTTCGTCACCTTTAGTTGGGGATCCTCCTCCGGAGATTGTTTGCCCTTTTCCTCTTCCGAGGCCTCCCCCTTGGTAGGGCACATCGTCACCTTAAGTTGGGGATCCTCTTCCAGAGGTTGTTGGCCCAGATGACTCTTCTGTGGTGGCATCTGGGGCCCTCTCTTTACCACCGTGGCGATTGGTACACACCTTTGTTCTTCGGCAATTCCCTCCTCCGAGGCCTCCCCCTTGGTAGGACTCTTTGTCACCTTAAGTTGGGGATCCTCTTCCAGAGGTCGTTTGGGCTTTTCCCCCTCTGAGGCCTCCCCCTTAGTTGGACTCTTTGTCACCTTAAGTTGGGGATCCTCCTCCGGAGATTGTTTTCCCTTATCCTCTTCCGAGGCCTCCCCCTTGGTAGGACACTTCGTCATCTTAAGTTGGGGATCCTCTTCCAGAGGTTGTTGGCCCAGATGACTCTTCTGTGGTGGCATCTGGGGCCCTCTCTTTACCGCCGTGGTGGTTGGTGCGCACGTTTGTGGCATGGGGGCTGGAGCCAAGCACTCTGACGCTATGTGGCCAAGCTGACAGCAATGGTGGCATCTTATTGGCTCCCACGAGGAATGGAACCTAGTTACATCTCTAAATTTAGGAACTGTTTCATCACATTGGCTTGCTCTCCAACTTGCAGCTTCCCCCTTGGTAAACCCTTCTTCCATGGTGGAGATTGCTTCTCTGTAGGAAGGTGGGGTAAGAACCTTTTGGGGCATTGCAGGTGCACATTTTCCTGCCATACATCTTGCAGGCCTCTCTTTGGTAATCCCTTCTTCCCCTTTGGAGATTGCTTCTCTGTAGGGAGGTGGGGTAAGAACCTTTTGGGGCCTTGCAGGGGAGACTGGAACCGGTGGGGAGGTCAATCCCTCGGTTGGCCGCTGCCCAGTTTTCTGCCATGGTGCCATCTGCTGAGGAAGGGCAGGTGCCCACTGGCATTCCTCCCATCCATGACCTGGGGTTAAGACCCATCCCGGGGTTGCCTGCTTCACAGGTTGCAGCTCAACCAAAGATGGCTGGCTAGGGGGGGTTATGTGCCAAGGACCCTCCTGCTGGCTTGGAGGAGTTATGGGCCAAGTAGGTGCCCTCTGCTGGCTTGGAGGATTTTCCCATGCTGATGGCAAAGGAGGTGGCCAGTGGCATCTCATCCATCCATACTCTGGGAAGAAAACCCAGTCTAGTTTTGCTTCACTTACTGGTTGCAGCCCCATTTGTGGTGGCTGGCAAGTGAAAGATGCTGGCCAAATCCCTTCTTGCTGTCTGGGTTGAAATTCCCATTTTGATAGGGAATCTGTCTCCCACTCAGTTGCAGGGTAATAAGCCATTTCATTTATTGCTGTCTGGAAGGAATCAAAACCTCCATTCCAGGTTTCTTTCCAAGCCTTGCTTCCAAGCTGGGGGAAAGGAGGGGGAGCATGCACTCACGGTTAGTTGTCCGTAACGGTAAGCCCATCAGAGATGACTGCGTGGGGATGGCTGGAATCTCCATTCCTTTCATCTTCTAACCGGGTGTAGAAAAGCCTTTTCCAACCCCCTCCGTCCTCTTGCCAGATGCTATAAATCTTGAATCAGCATTCCATTTGCCTTTGAAGCTTCGGCACTCAGCTTCTTAACACCAAAAGCTTTCTTATTATTTCTTCGCTGATATTTTACGCTGTCCCAGTCAGCGTTGGGAATTCAGCACCCCCCCATCACCAGCCCCTCCCCCCTTGCGAGGGGGAGGGTGCTAGTGAATTATTTTAAAGGTGAGATTTGGGATAATGTCAGCGTTCCAAATATCATGCAGAATTAAATCAGAATCAAAGACAAACCTTCCTTAAAGTTCCAATTTAATAAGACAGACATGTTGGCATTGTGCTATGAAATTTCAACTCTAATGTACATCCTGTGGGTTCACCCAGTTGAAAGTTCATTATCTATCCCCACACCCCATAATTCATCACATGGTCCAATCTTCATCTTTCACGCTGGCATGTACACCCCTCTGCTTCCGGTCAGGTGTCGAGGTGCGGAGACAAAAGATGACCTTGGCTTCTATAAAAGAATGATAACAATACATTCCACAATCCTACTCCTTTCTATTCCCCCCTCCCAACTACTACACTAATGAAACAGCATAGGAAATTAATAAAAAGTGTGGCAGGCCAAAGATCCTAAAAAGAACATAACTACAGGCCTGACAGTGACATTCAATTTTTCCCTACCAGTTCTGTGGGTGTGGCTTGGTGAGGGGATCCTATGACTGAGTGCGCTTGGCCAACTTGACATAACTCATGGCCACGCCCACTGCCACATGTCCCCACCACTACCAAGTCACACCCACAGAACGTGGTAGGAAAAAATATATGGATGAACACGAGAAGGCTGTGGCAGAGAGAATCCAAACGTTTCTCCCTCCAATCACAGCAGAGCTCCTTGGACCTGTCCCTGGGAGGGAGGGGGCCAGGGGGACCATAAATGGAGAAGCAGTACAGCTGTGAACGGCGGGGGGGAGAAACATTTGGATTCTCCCTGCGACATTTGACATTGAATTCTATAGCAGAGAGAAACCAAATGTTTCTCCCTCTGTTCACAGCGAAGCTGCTGCTCCCTTTATGCCCCCTGCCCCCTCCCTCACTGGGTCTTCCTTAAAGGGCCAGGCTGAAGAAACTTTCCTGTGAATGGAGGAAGAAATGTTCGGATTGGGTGAGCGGATCAAGCGGCTGGTAGAGATGAGCAGCGACAGGGTGAGCAGGCAGGTGTGGGCGGGGCCACCAGGTATTTTTGCCAAAAGTTCAGAGAACTGATGCTAATCGTCCCTGCCAGTTTGGCCAAACCAGGAGGATTTCACCCCTGGACTGGATGCCATGATCTTAGTTTTCTAATGTTGAATTTCAAGCCAACTTTTGCACTCTCATATTTTACTTTCATCAAGAGGTTCTTGATGAAGGTAAAACTGCAAAGAAGACCAACAAAGATGATCAAAGGCCTTGAGTCAAAAACATATGAAGAACGGTTGCAAGGTTTGGCTAGTCTAGACAAAAGAAGGACTAGGGGGGACATGATAGCTGTATTCCAGTATTTGAGAGGTTTCTACAAAGAGGAAGGGATCAATTTATTTTCCAAAGCACCAGCGAGCAGGGCAAGAAACAATGGATGGAAACTGATCAAAGAGAGAAGCAACCTGGAATTAAGGAGAAACTTCCAAGCAGTGAGAACAATTGACCAGTGGAACTGCTTGCCTTCAAAAGTTGTGGCTTCTTCATCACTGGAAGTTTTTAAGAAGAGATGGGACAGTCACTTGTCTGAAATGCTATAGGGTCTTCTCCACAAGCCGAAGGTCCCTTCCAACTCTATTCTGATTCATTGGTTTCCTGCTATTAAAGTAGTATCATCTTATTTGAGGTTGTTGATATTTCTCCTGGCTATCTTAATTCTGGCTTGTGATTTATCCAGCGTGGAATTTCATATAATTAACTCTGCATACAATTTAAATGAGCAATATACACCTTTGTAGTACTCTTTCCGTATTTTGAATCAATCAGTTGTTCTATGCCTGGTTGTAACTATTACTTCTTGAACTTGCACACAGGTTTCTCAGGTGATCTGGTACTCCCAAGCTGAATCAGGCAGAGGGGACATTAACCTCCTCAGGTGACAGTTATGGTAGACAGGTACTCCCAACACTTTAAGAACTTGCCACAGATTGTTGTGATCCACATAATCAAAGTCTTTAGCATCATCAATGAAGCAGAAGTAGAAGGTTTTCTTGAACTATGTTGCTTTCTCATAAACCACAAATTTGATCTCCAGTTCCTCTGCCTTTTCAAAAAATCATTTTTACTTCTTACTTCTTGGTTCACATACTGCTGAACTCTAGCTTGTAGAATTTTGAGTACAACCTTCCTAGTGTGTGAAATGAGAACAAACATATGGTAGTTTCAAGCATCTTAGTATTTATTATATATTTATTACAAGTCATTTGGCTTAAGTAGTTTCACAATTAAACTACAGAGTTTAATTTTCTTTTTTTTAAAAAAATATTTTTGAATAAACACAAACAAGACACAACAAACACCATAAAAACATCTTCCATTACAAATTGTAAAAAGTGTGTCAATTGGTTACAAAGAACTTTCGTGCATCCCTTCCACAGTCATCACCTATGATTCATATCAAATTATATATTTTACATCAGATATATTTATATATATTACTATCATCATACCTCATACTTCATATGACTGTAGTTGTTTTAACGTCCCTTTATAACAAATATTCCAAAATTTAAAACAAAACCACATAATGGCATTCCATTATCTATTTTCAATATCATCCAATCACATTATTCCTTTATAACACATTCAAAATAAAAAAATTAATTATGTTTAATAACAAAGTTTTAAAACATCTTTTCTTAATCATTGTTTACAACTTTTATCCAATTTCCCTTTTATCCTGTCAATACAAATTATTACATGATTATCATTATCAGTCATTTAGTTTGACTGTGTTTAACTTACTTTTTCCCCTTTTTTCACCATTTAAAAATTTATACCAAATTTATAAGTTTTTAAACCTCTTTTCTTAATCATTGTTTACAATTTATATCCAATTTCCCTTTAATCCTGTCAATACAAATTATTACATTATCATCATTATCAGTCATTTATTTAATGATAGTTTGACTAAATTTAACTTGCTTTTCCCCCTTTTTTCACCATTTAAAAATTTATACCAAATTTCCTCTTATCAAACCAATACATATGTAAACATTGTTATCATTATCAATTATTTACCTAACTTTATCATTATCACATAAGCTCATCTTGGCTGCTTGAGTACATAATTGTCCTTTTTCCAGATACCATATTCCTACATACAGACATCAAAGATGGAATACATTGAATACAACAGCAAAACAGCACAAGGGCTACAACCACCATGATTCCGGTGGAAATTATGCTCCGAATCCAGGACCCATCAGGCAACCAGGACCACATGGCTCCCCATATGTCTACGGCACCCGAACCAGTCCCTTGGAGCAGATTATTCTTGATCATATCTTCCATAACTTGCACTGTTTTAGTGATATTAGGTGAATTATCATGTATATACATACAGCAATGAGAATGAATCAAAGCACACACACCTCCCTTAGCAGCCAAAACAATATCAAGAGCATACCGATTTTGCAAAGTAACTTCTCTTATCTCTTTCAATTCCTGATTAATAAGTTTAACACTTAATATGGTTTCATTAAACATGGCAACAGTCCAATTATTCAAAATATGCAAATCTCTATAATTCATAGCAACTCCTAATGGAGGTAAAATTGCTCTACTGATTTGTGTGCCTATATCACCCCCCAAAGAAAGAGGAGATTCAATATTATCCCTTTTGTTGCGAAGTCGAGTGTTAGGTAATTTATCAATAGCATAAACCACAGGAATCACCAAACCAAAAGTACAAATTCCTTTCCAGTCCTTAGGGAGTTGACGATATCCTTCGTTCCCGCACAGGAGCCACATGCCACTTGGCACGGCAACTTTTCCAGACGAGTTAGCTATGGTGATTAAAGTTTCCATAAAACTGCAAGCCCAATACTCGGTCACTGTCATATTCTCATTACTTTCGTAGATCGTGGAGCCCTTCGTACTTCCGCTTTTGGCAGTCAACTGACTCATTATAGCAGAACATCTCTGAGAGGAACTCCAAATATGAGTCTTATTACATTGGGACCAATTCCCCATGCTGATGGCATTGGAAAACAATCCAAATGATTGGAAACAAATAGAAGCACTCTCTCTCAACTTTAAATGAACCTTAGCTGATATACTATATGTGGCCTTAAACTCAGGCATAAAGGTTTTCCACCCACTAAAATTAAAAGGCAACCCATGTAATGTTAACCCTCCCCTTGCATCCCCAGGCATATGCATACAAATCCAACAATTTGTAAGATTCAACTTTTTAGCAGTCTTAGCAACATCCTTTACGAAATTATTATTGTTCCAAAGATCATCTCCAAGGTCTCCTGCTTTGCCAATATATTGTTCAATGGTTGGCTTCAGGTTCAGGCTTAGGATGATAAGGCCGCACACAACGCCCAGGGATCCAAACAACTTTGCCATCTTTTTCTACTGCAGCGTATCCGCAACCCCACGTTATTAGCTTGTGAGGACCAGTCCAAGTGGGATCAGGCAATATACGGACCCAAACTAAAGGCCGTGGACCTGTAGAAGGAGAAGAAAACAACCGGTCTGCTGCCGTAGCTGCAGGAGTTCCAGTTAAATTTAAAAAATTAAGAGTAAAAAGAGCAAGATTAATAGTATTTTGGATACCAGGCAAACCAGGGCAATTTCCCCTTTCTGTTTTATAAATTTTTTCAAACATCCGTTTAAGAGTGCCATTCGCACGTTCACAGATTGCTTGTCCCTGGGAATTATAAGGTAAACCGAATTTATGGACAATGTTCCATGTACGGCAAAAGTCTGCAAAACCTTTGCTAATATATGCAGGACCATTATCAGTTTTTAATTCAAGGGGTTTGCCCAATACCGAAAAAGTCCGAATGCAATGATTAATGACATGTTTCGTAGTCTCCCCTCGCTGGGGGGTTGCCATAAGAAATCCAGAATAAGTGTCAATGGTAACATGAACATATTTCCAAGGAGCAAAGGACGCAAATTGAGTAACATCCATTTGCCAAATTGAATTATGCTCCGTACCTCGAGGATTAACCCCCATAGGTATAGAGGTGGAAATCTGACTGCAAGAAGCACATTGTTGAACAATAGCAGTTGCTTCTCCCATTGAAATGCCAAATTGTTTCATGAGGGCTTTCGCATTTTGATGAAAATAACTATGGCTGTCCCAGGGAGTTACCTCAGCCATGCTTACCTGTGTGCCTTCATCAGCCTTTTGATTCCCCTCTGACAAGAGGCCTGGAAAAGGCTGATGACTGCGCATGTGCCCCACAAAATAGGGTGCACCTCTTTTTTCCAAAAGAGCCTGTAAGGTTAAAAACATTCCATACAGAATCTGATCCAAACCCGGGGACAGGTAAGCCCAGGGTAAGGATGCGATGAGGTTAAAAACATATAAACTGTCTACAATAAGATTAAATGGATAGTCACAATGACATTGAAAAGCCAAAATTGTGGCAGCCAATTCGGCACGTTGTGCAGAGGTTTGAGGGGGCGTAATTTTGGTAACCCAAGTCCTTTGATCTAGCCATGTACAAGCACCATACTTCTTACCCCCATCTGCGAACACTGTAAGGGCAGATAAGGGTTGCTTAGATTCCATAGTACAAAAGGACAATGAGGTATTTTTAAATAAAGCCAATCGAGGGTCTGCTGGTGGGTGACAAGAAAATTTATCTACCCAATTTTCCAAAGCCAATTGCAAATGTTCATTTTGACTATAAAGAGTTTCCCACGTGTTCAAAGACAAAGGAACATAAATCACTGTGGGATCGATACCCACAATTTTAAGGCACCGATTACGACCCTTAACGATTAAACTAAATAAAAATTGATTAGGTGCATTGATCGACTTTGAAGGAGTGTGGCTTAAATGTATCCATTCAATGATATATACTTTCCGATCAAGTTGTTGAATAATAACTCCTGTAGGTAACCTATCTATGAGAACAATGAATTCCAATGGAACATTATCCAGACAGCGATCAGTCCATTTCTCATTAAGCCTTGATTCTATAAGCTTAACTAGCTTCAATTGCTCTGTGTTTAAAGTGATAATATCCCCAGGATTTTTTCCATCCTTCAAAGCCGAAAATAATGGTGTTAATTCAGAGGTTGTAAGACCTAAATAAGGTCTGATCCAATTGATGTTTCCCAAACATTTTTGCAACTCAACAAAAGTATGTTGCGGTTTCAAATTAAAATATGCCAATTGAGGAACAGAGTGTGACATGCCCACTTTGTGTCCCAAATAATTCATTGGGGTATTCAATTGTATTTTTTCTGGACTAATTAAAAGGCCATATCTCTTTAAGTTGGATACCAATTCTGTCATAGTAGCATATACAGTTCCCTTAGGGCCGGGAGCTGCGATTAAAATATCATCCATATAATGATAAACTTTCCAAGAGGGATGTGACTTTCGATAAGGAGCAAGAGCCCAATCCACATACATCTGACACATGGTAGGGCTATTTAACATTCCCTGTCCATTGAAAACGTGAATCTGGTTTATGATTATTAATACTAGGAATAGTAAAAGCAAACAATTTTTTATCCTCGGGATGCAATGGAATGGTAAAAAAAGCATCTTTTAAATCAATGATCATAAGATCCCAATCTACAGGAATCAAATTTGGATTGGGTAATCCACATTGCAAAGGTCCCATGGGTAAAATAATATCATTGATATTTCTCAAATCATGTAAAAAACAATATTTCCCTGACTTCTTCTTAATAACAAAAACTGGACTATTATAAGGACTAGTAGTAGGTTCAATATGCCCTGCTTCTAATTGTTCTTTAACTAAAATTTGCAGCTGTTCTAATTTCAGAGCTGATAAAGGCCATTGTTCTGTCCATACAGGTGTCGTTGATATCAACTGTAATTTCATTAACCGGTGCATTCTAATCTTCAATAATTATTTTTGCATTCAACTGACTCAATAAATCTCTTCCCCAAAGGTTAACATGTAAATTCATCACCACAGGCTTGATCTTTGCCTGATTTCCTCCCTGCTTAGCAGTCACTGAGAGCCATCTAGTGCTGATCTGAGCATACTGCAGTCCTCCAACACCACGCGTATCTTGCACTGGCCACTCCTCAGGCCACTCAGCTACCCGAATCACTGACACGTCTGCTCCAGTGTCCACCAAACCTGAAAAAGGTCGGTTGTTTACCAGAAATGTTATCAACGGCTTTCCAGGTAACAACTGCCTAGCTATAGTAAAAACCGCCATGTTAATGTCACTAACCTGCACATCTGTGGAACCGAAACCACCAGTTCCTCTATCTTTACTGCCAACGCCCTGACTGACATAAGGCAACAAAATTAATTGTGCAAACATATCTCCCTGCTTCAAAGATTTCGGCTGATTAGAATAAAGCTGCACCTTTATAACTCCAAAATAATCACTATCAATCACTCCTGGTAAAACAAATATTCCCTTTTTTGAGGCTGATGATCGAGGCAACACTATTCCTACAGTGCCCTCGGGTAAAGGACCTTTTAATTGAGTTTCACAAATTTCTACCGCTCCGGGAAAGTTTAGCTCACAATCATTAGCCAAAGGCAAATCTACCCCAGCCGACCCTTTAGTTGCTGGTGTAAGAGCAGGGTCTCCCACCTGAAGAGGATAGTCTATATCAGGAAATGTTTCTGGCCATTTTAGTTTACGGTAGGGTTTGCTTCTGTGATCGATCGGGGGCCCTACCATCTCCCCCTCATCTAGTTTTTTGAAACAATGTTGCTCCTACACTGATTTGCCCAATGATAGCCTTTTTTACATTTTGGACAAAGAGATTTTGGTTTATTAATACCTCCCTGTTTTCCTCGATGTTGACCACCACCAGGGGCAAGACACTCAGCTTTAAAGTGTCCAGGCTTTCCACAATTAAAACAATTACCCGTTTTCCCTTTCTGACCGCCAGTTTGAATAGCGGCGGCCAATGCCTCCATCTGGAAGGTCTGACTACCTACTGCCGAACAAGCCTGTATCATCTCAGCCAGCTCCTTAGGGCCCGAAGCCAAAAGAGAGCGAAGAACACGTTTACAATCCTCATTAGCATTTTCAACTGCCAATTTTTTCAGAACTTCCTCCACTGCTATAGGGTTATCTATTTGTCTTTCCACTGCCACCTTAAGCTTATCAATAAAACTACCATAGGATTCACCATTAGCTTGCTTAATGAGGGTGAAACTTTTCCCTGCACCGGGGGTGTCATCAACCTTACTCAAAGCTGCAAAAACAGCCATCACAATCACAGGGAAAGCCTCCTCAGGAGTGCCATCTCGTTGTTGTTCTACTGTAGAAAATTGTCCTGAACCATAAATCTGATCAGGTATTATTTGGGCTGTGCCCCTAGCAATCGCCTGTTGACGCCACTGCAAATCAAAAACCAAATACTGAGCAGAAGTTAACAACATCCTCATCAAACCTTTCCAATCCTCCGGTATCATCATACTTCCTAAAGCTGTAGCTTCCAATAAGGCTTGAGTATATTTACTTTTAAGGCCATATTCTTTAACTGCTGTTTTAATCTCCCTCAAGGTCCGCAAAGGCAAAGGTTTCCACTGCCGCCGTGGATTTAACTGTGCATCCACTTCAATACTAATTGGATAAGCACTTGGGGATAAATTCATAGCCTCTTCTGCGGTTAATTCACCCTGCTGCAAAGCAACGCTCAAAGTCTCTTCTACAATATTTTTTGCGCCTGATTTAACTAACTGTGGATCACTGATTACGGGGGCAGACGGACCATACCCCGAAGCAGCCAGAGGTGGGATAAGATGACCATGATTGCTAAGGTGAACTTCAGGAGAACAGCCTCATTGTGCCTGTGGGTAAAACTTTATCTCTGAGTACGGAGGAACCCCCTCCGTAGGGAGAGGAAAAAGAGCGTTCAAAGGTCGCTCCTGTGTTTCTATGGCTTCCATTACGGAGCGCCAAGCTGCCAAAACATCGGGGGGAGCTCGGGGCGTTTGATGAAAAACCGCTCCCAATTTTCTCCAGGTATTTACTTTAATACTACCTGATGAGGGATAAGATGGTACGTTTTCCCAAGTATACTGCAACAATTTCTTTATTTCTTTCTCTTTCAACTGACCTGCTTTCCCATTAAGCTGAAAATAAAAGTAATTTCGCCTAGTTATCTCCCTTAACTCCTTGACGTGCTCTAACTGAGCTGTTGAGAGATCACCACCCATTTACTTACGTAGAATCAGAGTCGACCCGCGACAAACTGATGAGAGCTCGAGTCCAAGTCCTGGCGAAAGTAGAGTGGAAGGCGGACGCATTGGGGGGAATCCCGTTGGATTTTCCCTTTCCAATCACGTCGGGGTCACCACTTGTGGGGATTTTCCCGGCTACCCATGAAAGACACGGACACAAGGATTGTCCTCGGGATGAGAAGCCCCGGGAAAAGCCCGACACTCTCTATTTATTCAAATACACAAGAAAGTCTAAAACACTAAAAGATAATTAGTTACACGTAAGAGTACATATAAGGAGTTAATTATCACCATTCAAAGAATCACAGTTCCTCATAGACAATCCACATAGTTCCTCATAGACAATCCACATATCCTGTCAGACATGAGTACGTGACAAAGAGCACAGCCAATTTAATCCCACATCCAAGCATCCAGAGAGCACTTGCGTAAACAATCCATGCCCTTCTTTATAAACAAGTTGAAGCCTTTGAAGTGAAAGGTCAAAATGATCAAAGGGAACAAAGAAAAACCAATGTTTCCAGGTCTCAACCTCCAACCTCCAAGTGGCAGTGTAACTTCTTTTCCCTCTAAGGTTGCTACCCTGTTTATATACCTTTTAAATCTTCTTTATGTTTCAGGCTTTGGAAGAAATAAAGTTCTTAAATGAAACCAAATAAAAAGAAAAAAATCTATCCCAACCAATATTGTAGAAGTAAAGGAAAAAAATTAATCCATAGATAAAAAAAGAAATAGAAGAAGAAAATCCGAAACTTTCACTTTAAAAAGTAAAAAATATTCACAAGGCTTCCATCGATAGAAAAAATAAAATAAAAAAAAGATAACACACTGTCCAAGAATGCTTAATTCTGCCGTTTTTTCCCTTTTCTTTACCAATTTAATTTAACGTCAATCTTTTTTGGGGAGTCTTTTATAAAAATAAAATTTCCTCACCAGATGGACACACTTTCTCTTTCCGCTTTTCCTTCTGTTGCGGAGCTGTCCCGACTTCAGCAGCTTGAGGCTGTGCTTTTTGTTGCCGGCTAGAAGAGCTTCTCTTGGATCAATCAGGGACTTTGCAATGTCCCTTAGATCAGTAAGACGTACTCTTCCCTGTCACCGTCTCTTCGGGAAGGTTTAGGTCCACATGGACCGTCCAGCAGCAAAAGTATCGACTGTGATCTTGGAGCCCCGAGATCGCATGTCGTATTGTCGCAATGTCAGTTCCTTTTTCCCCATTATCTATTTTCAATATCATCCAGCAACATTATATCTTTATGACACATTCAAAATAAAAATTAATTATATTTGATAACAAAATTTTTGGACCTCTTTTCTTAATCACTGTTTACAATTTATATCCAATTTCCCTTTTATCATGTCAATGCAATTATTACATTATTATCATTGTTATATTATAGGCTTTCGTACATAATGGAGTTTTTAAACTTACTTTCATGGAATTTCACCATTTAAAATTTATACCAAATTTCCTCTTATCAAACCAATACACATGTGTACATTGTTATAACTATCAATTATTTATCTAGCTTTATCCATTATCACTACATTTTTAACATAATGCTCTAATTATTAACTACATTTAACTAGTGTTTTGTTCTTAGTTTCCATATCTCAACCTGTGTCTTTCCAATAATAGTCTAGTCCTATTTCTTTTGCCATTTGTGGCATTGATATTCTGGTTATTTCCTTAATCAAATTTGTTTGGACTTCTCTTTGCAACTTGTTGCTTGTTCTTTGTTAGAATGATTGTTATGTTATTTGTTTGATACTGGCCTACAGCTTAAATAAAAAGGTGTTTATATTATCTTTGTTTAAAGCAGTGGTGGGTTCCTACTGGTTCGGCCGAACTGGTCCAAACTGGTAGGAACCCACCACTGGTTTGGCAGTCTGCCACACCCCCAAACCAGTTCTCCCAGCAGAGCCATAGGTGCTGCCATCTTAGAATAGAATAGAATAACAGAGTTGGAAGGGACCTTGGAGGTCTTCTAGATCAACCCTCCACCTAGACAGGAAACCCTATATCATTTCAGACAAATGGTTATTCAACATTTTGTTGAAGGGGGTGAGGTTTCAGGAAGCAAAAAAATGCTGTATTCAGTGTATAAGGCGCAACCATCCTCTTCATCCTCTTTTTTGAGGGAAAAATGTCTGTCTTATACTGTGAAAAATACGGCAGTTGCATAATGTTTCAGTATATAAAAATAAGAAAACACTCAAATGAATGTACACATTTTCAGAGGCTCACATAGACCTTTGCAATTGCATATGTTTACCTTTCTGTAGTTGATATATGATTATGCTCCAGTTATGGATAAAGAGACTCAAGCTGTTTTCTTCCAACAAATGTTTCCGAATGAATCCCACCAATGCAAGGGTATTCTGCAGTTATTGCTGTATTTCAGATGGATCTGGATTGGAATTCTTCTAGTAAAGGATGAAAAAGGAGAGATATTTGTCCTGGAGATGATCCCCACATTTTTGGAGCATGGCATCTGCATTGAATTTATAGCAGAGTTACCAAACATAGCTATTTGCAATGATTTTACTGATCTCATAGATTAAGGATTACATATACACCATGTTCTCATGAACAGCATAGCCAAAGTTATAATCTTATATGGTGAAACTCAGTCCATATCAGTTTTGAGAAGTTGCCTTCAGTTTTCAGAAATGGAGGATATACCAAAGAAGAATAAGATCTGTGTTATAACTGCTCAGACAGATTACACTTCAGTTGCCTTTCATAAATCTTGGGATATC
This sequence comes from Natrix helvetica, assembly GCF_964273705.1. Taxonomy (NCBI): domain Eukaryota; kingdom Metazoa; phylum Chordata; class Lepidosauria; order Squamata; family Natricidae; genus Natrix; species Natrix helvetica. The sequence goes on from NC_138555.1 coordinate 19,902,179, forward strand.
CATTTTCTATATGGTGCTTTATCCTTTTCAGTTCACACAAGGGAGGTCTAAGATTTCCAGGAATTTCTTCAGAACTTGAATCTGAACAACAACCAGTGTGATCTTTGAAAAGATTTTTGGGAACAGGCATTCAATTGCTTCAATTGCAAACTGAGACCTCTGAGAAGACATTTACTGGACAGGAGAGGCTTAAGACTCTTCCCACATCTGTATTTGAAACACTAATGAGTGTTCAGAGTTACAATATTTACAGTGCAGTCTATGCTGTGGCACATGCTTTGCAATCTCTCTCTCTGTCCAAATCTACAGAAACAGCAATGATGAAAGAAAGAAGGAAATATTTTCACAATCAAGTATGGTGGCAGGTAGGTCTGTTAGCAGAGTGGTACATAAATAACCACTGTAGTTGCAATAGGTGTACATAAACTCTAGCAAAGATTATTCTCCAGGGATATTGATGTCTGAGAATCCACAAGCGAGATGTAATACTGAAAGCATTCATATGCTGATATTTAAATTGAAAATGGCATTGTACAAAATTCCTTAGAAGATACTTCTCTCAATGAAATTACCTTAGCACTTAAAAATATATACCACTTCACAGTGTCCTCTCTAAGCAGTTTGCAGAGTCAGCATGCTGCATATTGCCCCCAGAAATCCAGGTCCTCATTTTACCAACCTTGGTAGAATAGAAGGCTGAGTCACTCTTGAGCTGGTGAAAATAGAACTAATGAATTGCAGGCAGCCAGCAGTTAGCAGAAGTAGCCTGCAGTACTGCATTCTAACCACTGTGCCACCACAGCTCATGTTCCTTTTTTTCTTTCAAACAAGTTTTATTGGTTTTTACAAATTTTTCCAGGGAAAAGGGGTTAAAAAGGATATAATAAATTTTGACAGCTACATCGTGCGGGGGAGAGCAGTCCCCCCAAGTCTCACAACTTTTACAAAAAAAAATAGAAATACATCAACATTTGAATAAAAATTAGCAGTTTTATGTTTAACACTGTCATCAGTATGTTTCAATCATTTTTTGTATCACTTCCGTAAAGGTACATTATAACAACAATTGCAATAATGTTTCAAGTCACTTTTGTGATCTGAGTCTTCTGGTTGCTGCATCCTCCCCCCCCCCCCCCGTCTATTGGCAGAGCCTCAGCCCCTCCCTCCCTCGTCTCTTGTGTATCATCCCCCATTTCATCTAGGAGAGCACTATGTTTCTTAGTGAAAGCCTCCGCCTCCACAACTGTGTTAATTCTAATTCTGCTGCCCTCCCAAAAAATCAACATGCCTTCTGGTAATAACCACCTAAACCAGACCCCTTTATTATATAATTTTTTTGCTAAAGAGGAATATTTTTTCCTCTTATCTCTTACTTTCTTTGGGATCTGTTTAAGAATGGTTATTTCTTTATCTTTGTATTTTAGTGGTCCTCCCCTTTGAGCTCCTAGAACCTCATCTCTTGTAGTCTTTCTAAGAAATTTAACATGAACTTCCCTTGGAACATTAGTGTCTTGTACCTTTCTTGTTGTTTTGGTAATCTTCCATTTGAGTGTTACATGAGGGTCTGCTCCTTTTGCATAGATTCCGAATCCATACAACCCTTCCCATGTTTTCTTAGGTGTACAAGTCAGTTTTACAGGGTTGCATCTGTCTGTTTATCTTTTGTGATATTATAGGTGTCATTAGGGACTTTATAGTAGGGTATGCTTTGATCACTGAACCCTTATTTCCCCCAATGTATTGTGTAGGTGTTAATGAGGTAGCTCTCTTTGTGCGTTCCCCAAGTGGTTCCTTTAGTGTCAACTTCCCTTTCCCTGGGGTGTAACACAGCACTCCTTGTGTCCCATTGCACCTATTAACTATTACAGGTCAAACTGCTCACATGTTTTAGGTACTCCCACCTCCATTTGGATAACACGGCCATCCTGACTTACACATGGAGTACATGGGCCTAACCCTATATGATCTTTGGTGTCTCTAGTTCTTCTTGGAGAAGAAGATTTTCACGGATTTTTTATTGTCATACCAAATTCAACAGTTCCAGCTGCTATTTGTAACATGCATGTTCCCTGCCAACCAGTTCTCAATTGGGAGGGAGACGTCACAGGTTTCCATCCCCAGTATTGAGATGTTCCACAATCTAAGGTGAGTGAGTTGCTTCCTTCTTTTAAGGGGGTTCTCTCACAAATCCCTCTTCTTAAGAGATATCCTACATATTGACAAACCTTAGGGTTTGAGTACCCTCGGGCTTGGCAAGTGATTGCAGCTATTTTGTCAAACAATTTAGGAGTTGTACACGGGTGGGGCAAAATACCATTCCAACGTTCAGGGGTAAACAGGATAGGTGATGGACTATGACAATTCCCTGTTCCAATGTTAAATGCTTGTATTATACGAGGCTGTTCTTCTGGCTTACTCCACTGACCCAAGTTGCTAACACATACCAGGTTACTGTCCACTCCATACACCATAGCACTTACCCATATCCACACAATATCATATTTTAGGAGCATGTTTATCAGCTTCACGTTCTCTTTGAACCTCCTTGCGATCATCTTCCAATGCTTTCCTGATGGTGGGGCAAGATTTGAGCGTGTAGTAGTAGTGTGTACCTACACCTACTATTTTATAAAACTGTAATTTATCTTCTATGATTACCACGCCACACTCCACAGTACAATATGTGCAGAGAACACAATCAATACAATGTGCACAACAACAACATCCACATTTACACTTGTAAAACCAACACATATAAGTAATACAAAGAATTTCCTAATGAATATCAACAAAATCAAAAACCTTTCATCCGTTCTTTCCCCATGCGTAGAAAGTCAGCATCCGGAGTGACTTAGCAAGGGTCTTTTCTTTCTTCAAGGAACTCAAACCACGTAATCAGTTCTGGATGAGAAATTGACTGGGGCTGGCTAGCCCAATTATTAAGAGGTTTTGATTGTCCACAGAATAGAAATTTATAGTGATAGAATAAAATGAGAGCCAATGAGATGATTGTCAGTAGCCAGAGTTCCCACAACCAGGATTCCCACATAGATCGTTACCAATCTTCTGCCGTGCTCAGGAGACCAGCGTCCAGGAGTAGTCCAGCAGGGCAAATCTTCAACCTTTATACTTTAGTCTGCTAACAGCATCCTATTACACACACAACATACATCATCTAGACACGTTTAAAAGTAAGTTTGGTTGGGTTCTTCTGATCCACAGACACCTTCCAATTTGCATCTGCTGCAGCCTTAATTCGTGTCCAGTGGATCCAAGACTTAGACCCTGCAACTTTTACTGCAAGCGGAGAAGACATAACAACAGTAAAAGGTCCTTTCCATCTTCCCTCAAGCTGTTCCTTCTTCCAGTGTTTTACCCATACTTGATCCCCTGGTTTAAATGGGTGACAACGGGTTACTAGCCTAGGGGGCACCCTTTCCATTACATAGTTTTGGAGTTTTTCAACTTGTTTATTCAATTCCTGTACCATTTCCATATTCCAAACACCCCCCTTATGACCCAAATCAGGCCATCCCAATAAACTTCTTCTCAGGAGATTTGGAGGCCTACCAAACATCAGCTCATAAGGTGATAACTTGTGTTGCCCTCTAGGAGAGCTTCTAATTGCATACAAGGCTAACGGCAAAGCATCTGGCTACTTCAAATGGCTTTCTGAACATATCTTTGTTATTCGTTCCTTTAGGGTCCTGTTCATGCGTTCACAAGAACCCCCAGACTGTGGCCGAAATGCACCATGAAACCTCCATTTTATGCCTTGATTTACAGCTTGATTAACCTGGTGTACAAACTCTGGTCCATTGTCAGTTGACATATGACTAGGTATCCCAAACCTTGGAATTATTTCCTTCAACAACAGTCTTGCCACCTCCCTAGCTTGTTTAGTCTTAGTAGGAAAGGCCTCTGGCCATCCTGTGTACATGTCTACCATAACCAACATAGCTTTGAACAATCCACACCTCGGCATATCAGTAAAATCAACCATCACATAATCCATAGGGATATATGACCATGGTATTGCCCCTGGGGGTAGCAGAGGTCCTTGCCTTGGGTTTACCCTTATACAAGTAACACATTTAGCTACTACCCCAGCTGCAATGCCAGCCAGGCCATTGATGTAACAATCCCTCTGTAGAGCAGCTTCCAATACAGTTTTCCCCATATGAGTAGCCTCATGGGCTAACTGAGCTAGTGTCCAAGCTACAGATGACGGCACAAAAACCCTGTTGTCTGGTAAGATATACCACCCATCTTCCACTCTAGCCTTCAAATCAGTCACAGCTTTCACACTTTCCTGTTGGGAATATGTAGGTTTAATCTCAGGTGGGATCACTCCCATGTCCACTGCCACACATACAGATAAGTCAGGTATTGGTTCAGATCTCTTAGCTGCCTCCCTTGCTTCTGAATCAGCTGCCCTGTTTCCCAATGCCACTTTGTCATCTCCTCTCTGATGTCCTTTGCAATGCATCATTGCTACCTTTTTAGGTTTCTGTACCGCATCAAGCAACCGGCTTATTAAATGTCCATGCAAAATGTACTTTCCTGCTGAATCTCTAAATCCCCTTTCTTTATATACAGCTCCATGTGCATGTAGTGTAAGAAATGCATACTTGCTGTCTGTCCACACATTCAAAGACTCTCCCTCAGCTCTTTCTAATGCTCTTATCAAAGCCCATAATTCTGCCACTTGCGCACTGTACCCTTGCCCTATAGGACCACTTTCTACCACTCCTTCATCATCAACAATTGCATATCCTGACACTCTTCTGCCTTCTATCACATAGCTAGATCCATCAGTATGCCAACTGAATTTAGCATCTGACCATGGTATGTCTGTTAAATCTGGGCGGTTTGAATACACCTTATCCAAAACCTCTAAGCAATTGTGTACTGGTGCTGTCTCTATTGGTAACAAAGTAGCAGGATTTAATCTATTTGAGGTTACTAATCTCACTTGTGGGTTCTCAATCATGAGTGCTTGGTATTTGGCTAAATGCTGTCCACTAATCCACAGATGCCCCTTAGCATCCAAAACTGATTGCACTGCATGTGAGGTGTGTACATTTATAGTACTTGAGAAAGTGAGCTTATTACAGTCCTGAATCAACTCAGCAATGGCAGCTAATACCTTTAGACAATGAGGCCAACCTTTTGCTACTCCATCTAACTGCTTAGAAAGATAAGCTACTGGCTGCTGCCAGCTTCCAAGGGGCTGAGTCAGCACCCCTAATGCTATGTTTCTATTTGTGTCTACATATAGATTGAAAGGCTAAAGCTTCTTTAACATCATGAAATGCTTTCTTTTGTTCTCCTCCCCATTCAAGGGGTTCCAGGTTTGCACCTTTAGTTGCGGCATACAAAGGAGCTGCTCAGAGCATAATTTGGAATCCAAATACGGCAGAAACTTGCCAATCCCAGAAAACTCCTCAACTGTCTTTTGACCTAGGCTCAGCCAGAGCCAAAATTGCATGCTTCCTTTCAGGTCCTAATGCATGACTGCCTTGTTCTATAACATACCCCAGATATCTGACATGCTTCATCACAAGCTGTGCTTTTTTCCTGGAAACTCTATACCCACACTCCAACAACAAATCCAACAATCTCTTGGTATTATCCCAACAAGTGTCTTCTGTCATGCCTGTCACTAACACATCATCCACATACTGTAAAATCGTATCTCCTTGTTGACAAGGTACATAGTATTGTAAATCCTTTGCTAAGACAGTGCCAAACAGAGTAGGGGAATTTTTAAATCCTTGGGGAAGCCTAGTCCAGGTGTACTGTGATTTAGTGCCAGTATGAGGATGTTCCCATTCAAAAGCAAAAAGTGGTTGACAATAGGATGTATTGGTATTGTAAAGAATGCATCTTTTAATTCTGTAACAGAAAACCAAGCAGCTTTAGGTGGAATTAAACTAAGGAGGGTATAGGGGTTTGACACAGCTGGATGTAGGGTCACTGTCAGCAAATTTACGGGTCGAAGGTCCTGAACCGTCCTGTAAGACCCATCCTCCTTTTTGATAGGAATTACAATACAATAATACAATAGTAGAGTTGGAAGGGACCTTGGAGGTCTTCTAGTCCAACCCCCTGCCTAGGCAGGAAACCCTATACCGTTTCAGACAAATAGCTATCCAACATCTTCTTAAAGACTTCCAGTGTTGGGGCATTCACAACTTCTGGAGGCAAGCTGTTCCACTGATTAATTGTTCTCACTGTCAGGAAATTTCTCCTCAGTTCTAAGTTGCTTCTCTCCTTGATTAGTTTCCACCCATTGCTTCTTGTTCTACCCTCAGGTGCTTTGGAGAATAGTTTGACTCCCTCTTCTTTGTGGCAACCTCTGAGATATTGGAATAATGCTATCATGTCTCCCCTAGTCCTTCTTTCTCTTAAGCTAAACATACCCAGTTCCTGCAACCGTTCTTCATATGTTTTAGTCTCCAGTCCCCTAATCATCTTTGTTGCTCTTCTCTGCACTCTTTCTAGAGTCTCCACATCTTTTTTACATCGTGGCGACCAGAACTGAATGCAGTATTCCAAGTGTGGCCTTACCAAGGCATTATAAAGTGGTATTAACACTTCACGTGATCTTGATTCTATCCCTCTGTTGATGCAGCCTAGAACTGTGTTGGCTTTTTTGGCAGCTGCTGCACACTGCTGGCTCATATTTAAATGGTTGTCCACTAGGACTCCAAGATCCCTTTCACAGTTACTACTACTGAGTAAGGTATCACCTATACTGTACCTGTGCATTCCGTTTTTGTTGCCTAAATGTAGAACCTTACTCTTTTCACCATTGAATTATTGGGTTATTCCAGGGGGCTTGAGCATACACTAAAACTCCAGCCTCCAAATATCTCTGAATGCTTTCATACACAGCATAGACTGCTTCCCTCGAAACAGGTTGCTGCCCTATGCGCACAGGAACTGCCCCTGGCTTTACCTCTACCTCCACTGGTGGATGATGGGCTGCAAAGCCCGGCGGGTTGTCCTCTGCCCACAACCCAGGCACATCAAAATGGTACCAGATACCATCTTGAATTGCCCCCCCAATCTGCCTACCTACCATCAATCTCCATGTCTCCTCTGGCGAATGTCTTACTGTCACTCTCTGTCTGCCTTCATCAAAGGAAATGGTTGCCCCTAATTTACTAAGTAGATCCCTACCTAACAATGGAATCGGGCATTCAGGTATGTACAAAAACCCATGCTGTATTTTAGCTCCTTTAAAATCACAAAAGACAGGCCTCAGAACCTTATGACCTGTCCTGAAACCCCCTGGACCTGAGTTGTATATGGTCCAGGTGCTGATATAGGCTTATTCACCACAGATCTCCCCGCTCCAGTATCCACTAAAAAAGTTGTTTGTTGACCCCCGACTGGTCCCCGTCCATCTGTCCAATCTGTTTCAGCCAACCCTACTGTCTCTGACACCTCTTGGAGCCGGCTGAGATTCCCAAAACCTCTATTAAATCCCCTAGTACCTCTTCTTCCCCTAAATCCACCTCTGCCAATAAACCTACCAGCTCTCTGGCCTCCTCTGCTTTCTCCCTCAGGCTGCGGTCTTCCTTCTCCTCTCCAAGCCCCCCTTCCTCTCTCCATACGTCTCGGACATTCCCTCTGCCAAGCACGCCGGCTTGGCCCCAAGGATATCCCTCCTTGCAAAGCCACTCCTTGCAAAGCCACAACTAATAGTTCAGCCTATGCCCCTATCAATCTCTGCAGAAAACCTTCGCCTTTGCAGTAAACCTTCGCCTCAGATTTGGCTGCACAGGTCTGCACTCCCACTACTGCTTCCTCTATTTCCCCAGCTGCCCCCCCCCCCCATCTTCTTCCACATCACTCTGCTTCCTTATAGTATTTCGTATTTAATTTTAGATCGTGCCACACACAAACGCACCATCTCTGCCTGACTTTGCAACAAATCGTTAGCTATTTCAGCCCAAGCATTATAGCATTTACCCACTGAGCTATAATCCCCCACAGCTCATCAGCAAAGGATCTCTCTGGTGGCCACCCAATTCCTCTATGTGGCCACACATTTTTACACAAATGCTTTAATCTATCCTTCAGTACTTTAGGATATGAGGGGTCTCCACAATAGCTATCCAAGCCTTTCACCATGCATGCCAACAGTGTGTTGGGCACACTCTGTTTCCCCCCCATCCTAACACACTGTCACCGACTCGCAGCCCCGGTTCTCACGGCCACTAACGAGAACTGCGGTGACTTAACCTTTCCACACAATTACCTCACATGGACTTCGTTAGGACAGCCGTCCCGAGTCCAGGGGAGAGATCAGGTCCCCTCTTCTGTCTGCAAATGAGACAGGTACCAATTGTTACAGATACTCGCCTGAAACTGCACACGTCCTGGCCAGGAAACACACAAATCCTCTTTCCTACACCACAGGGTTCTTGGGCTCGCTCACAGCACCGTCGGCCTCACAGGGAAGTCGCTGCCGCCTCCCGGAAGTCAGGAAACTCCCGTGGCGCCTGGAGAATGTTCAGGAGCAGCTGCCCCGAGGGCCCGAGGGGTTGAACGACCCTCAGTAAAATATTACCTCAGCCAGTCCCTTCGTTGGTCGCCACTTGTTGTAGGAAGAGGGAAGGACACAGCCAAGCACTCTAGTGTAGGAAACAGTTTTATTATGCATAATAAAGGACCGAACAAAGAGAAAACAACTTGTCTGGACCCCGAATGATTATCATAAACAGGGTTTTATACCCCACATTACGTATACAGTTGCTGATGGTTACATTTGACATATATGGTATGATAAGGAACTGAAAATTCTTCATACAGATATTTGGTTACAGTTAATGACAGAAAAGAGAGTTACACGCATCTCAAGAATTGTGCAAACCTTATCACATTCTAACTATTGCATTTGGGGAGGAAAGCAGAAGTGAATAACATCCGTCTGGGTCAGCTTGCCTTACTGCAGATAAAAATAAACATTAGTCATATCAGCAATTCTTACAAGAAAGGAAATAAGGCTTTGGACTTGATCAGACTTTTACAGGCCTGGGCCTGTAGCCTGATTTTTAGGCCTGAACCAAGGTTTTAGCCTATCTCAGATTACACTTCAGTTGCCTTTCATAAATCTTGGGATATCCATTTTCTACATGGTGCTTTATCCTTTTCAGTTCACACAAGGGAGGTCTAAGATTTCCAGGAATTTCTTCAGAACTTGAATCCAAACAACAACCAGTGTGATCTTTGAAAAGAACAGGCATTCAATTGCTTCAATTGCAAACTGAGACCTCTGAGAAGACATTTACTGGACAGGAGAGGCTTAAGACTCTTCCCACATCTGTATTTGAAACACTAATGAGTGTTCAGAGTTACAATATTTACAGTGCAGTCTATGCTGTGGCACATGCTTTGCAATCTCTCTCTCTGTCCAAATCTACAGAAACAGCAATGATGAAAGAAAGAAGGAAATATTTTCACAATCAAGTATGGTGGCAGGTAGGTCTGTTAGCAGAGTGGTACATAAATAACCACTGTAGTTGCAATAGGTGTACATAAACTCTAGCAAAGATTATTCTCCAGGGATATTGATGTCTGAGAATCCACAAGCGAGATGTAATACTGAAAGCATTCATATGCTGATATTTAAATTGAAAATGGCATTGTACAAAATTCCTTAGAAGATACTTCTCTCAATGAAATTACCTTAGCACTTAAAAATATATACCACTTCACAGTGTCCTCTCTAAGCAGTTTGCAGAGTCAGCATGCTGCATATTGCCCCCAGAAAACCAGGTCCTCATTTTACCAACCTTGGTAGAATAGAAGGCTGAGTCACTCTTGAGCTGGTGAAAATAGAACTAATGAACTGCAGGCAGCCAGCAGTTAGCAGAAGTAGCCTGCAGTACTGCATTCTAACCACTGTGCCACCACAGCTCATGTTCTTTTTTTTTTCAAACAAGTTTTATTGGTTTTTACAAATTTTTCCAGGGAAAAGGGGTTAAAAAGGATATAATAAATTTTGACAGCTACATCGTGCGGGGGAGAGCAGTCCCCCCAAGTCTCACAACTTTTACAAAAAAAATAGAAATACATCAACATTTGAATAAAAATTAGCAGTTTTATGTTTAACACTGTCATCAGTATGTTTCAATCATTTTTTGTATCACTTCCGTAAAGGTACATTATAACAACAATTGCAATAATGTTTCAAGTCACTTTTGTGATCTGAGTCTTCTGGTTGCTGCATCCTCCCCCCCCCCCCCCCGTCTATTGGCAGAGCCTCAGCCCCTCCCTCCCTCGTCTCTTGTGTATCATCCCCCATTTCATCTAGGAGAGCACTATGTTTTTTAGTGAAAGCCTCCGCCTCCACAACTGTGTTAATTCTAATTCTGCTGCCCTCCCAAAAAATCAACATGCCTTCTGGTAATAACCACCTAAACCAGACCCCTTTATTATATAATCTTTTTGCTAAAGAGGAATATTTTTTCCTCTTATCTCTTACTTTCTTTGGGAATCTGTTTAAGAATGGTTATTTCTTTATCTTTGTATTTTAGTGGTCCTCCCCTTTGAGCTCCTAGAACCTCATCTCTTGTAGTCTTTCTAAGAAATTTAACATGAACTTCCCTTGGAACATTGTGTGTTCTTGCATATGCTGAGTTAATCCTATAAATCAAGTCTATATCCCACCACAGCTGTTGTTTATATCTATTAATATATTCTGCTAGTATTGTGGTCATAATCTCCTTAAGATCTTCATTCTCAACTTCTGGCAAGTTTTGGAACCTAAGGAAAAAAGACATCCTTTCAAATTCCGTTTTTATCAAGTGGTTTTCAAATTCTACATTCCCCCTCTGGATTGTCTTAACCTCGTCCCTCATCCCGACCTCACCCTCCTCCAGTACATCTATTCTCTGTTCATTCCATATGGCTTGTTGTTTCGTTTCTCTGAGCTGATCATTTAAGTCTTTCAGTTGTTTTTTTCATTTCGTCCTGTCCCTTTAAGATAGATTGAAGCATCTGGTGAATAGATAAGTCCTTTGTACTCTCTTCAGGGGCTTTAGGTTGTAGAAATGACCCCAGTTGTGACTGCTGAGTAATTGGACTAGACGTAGAAGATGTCAGGGCCGATGAAGCCTTACCAGGCAGTAATTTCTTTGGACCCATCATAAAGTTCAGAGATAGTTATTAATCTGTGCAAAGAAATGGTGTCTGTGGGAGAGCACAGCCGGTAGAGATCAAGAGGCAGGCAAATCCAAGGGAGAATAAATCTTGTAGTACAGGACTAGATCAGACAGGTAAATCAAAATATTCCAAATCCAAGGGAAAAGCGTATTTAGAGAGGCTCCTGGAGGTCTCTGGGGTGGAGACTAATTCAGAACCATAACATCTTCCAAAGGAAGAATTTCATTCATAAAGACAAAGAAGAAGGAGGAAGTGGCCATCTTAGCTCAACCTTTACAGGTGGTCAGGAAACAACAAGTCCAAAGTTCCCATAAGTAGTTTAAAAAAGAATCAGTTCAACCATCCTTTCTCTCGCAATTGTAGTCAAAAATTATTTTTCCATTGTTTAGAGGAAGTGAGAGTGGGTTTTAAACTCTCTCTCTCTCCTATGAGAGGGAGAGATTTTACAAGTGCCGCTTTTCTGAGGGGGGGTGGAAATTCCCCCCCCCTCCAATCTTAACTCTTCCCAAGGTTGAAACAAAGTTCTGAGAAAAGAACTGCAGTTCATCAATTGAATAAGCCAGTAAAAGACTAAAAAAGACTTGGGGAGATCCCCCACCTCACCGCACTTCAGCTGCATCTTTCAAATTAATTATTTCCTTCCAGTCTCTGTCCGGCGAAGGCGCGCGGTGGCATTCCGCGCATCCCCCCACGCTTTCCGGCTCCTGGGGCAAAGCTGGAGACTCCCCCCCCCGTGGCCACCACCATTCCAGGGGGCCCCAGCAAGCTGCCCCTGCGGCAGGGTGCCCCTCCAAGGCACCCTGTGCTCTGCCTAGACTTAAGGGGAGCCCACCGAAACAGCGAACGGCGGACGCACGCGTCCGTTGCCTTCGGCTACCGGAAGTCGTCTGACTTTGTCAGTAATACTGATGATACAATACAATAATACAATACAATAGTAGAGTTGGAAGGGACCTTGGAGGTCTTCTAGTCCAACCCCCTGCCTAGGCAGGAAACCCTATACCGTTTCAGACAAATAGCTATCCAACATCTTCTTAAAGACTTCCAGTGTTGGGGCATTCACAACTTCTGGAGGCAAGCTGTTCCACTGATTAATTGTTCTCACTGTCAGGAAATTTCTCCTCAGTTCTAAGTTGCTTCTCTCCTTGATTAGTTTCCACCCATTGCTTCTTGTTCTACCCTCAGGTGCTTTGGAGAATAGTTTGACTCCCTCTTCTTTGTGGCAACCTCTGAGATATTGGAACAATGCTATCATGTCTCCCCTAGTCCTTCTTTCTCTTAAGCTAAACATACCCAGTTCCTGCAACCGTTCTTCATATGATGAGGCATAGGGTTCTGTTGTGGCCCAGCAGGAGCCGTTGGAGCTGCCACCAGACTCCGACAGCGAGGGTCCCTATGAGTCGGCTCTGGAGGATGTGGAGGACCCTGGACAGGGTTCTGACTCCGAGCAGGGATCAGAGAGTCTGGTTGGCCACCAGGAGGCGCCTGAGGCATGGAGCAGTGGTGAAAGCCAAAGGGAGTGTGCTCATGATGTCATGCCTTGGAGCAGTGGGGAGGAGACAAGGGAGTGGTTTCTGGATGCCAGGCAATGGAGAGCTGATAGACGGAGAGAACAGCTACGCATTTACAAGAGATGATTGGATTCAGGTGATCGTAATCAGGCTCCTCTCAAGGCTATTTAAGGAGGGACTTTCCGAACGTTGTTTTGCAGGAATCAACTTATCATTAGAGTTGAAGACGCTCTCAAATCTGTGTCGTGCCTCGGCAGGCTGGATTGCTGCCAAGGTGTTATCTGGACCTCGGCAGGCTGGATTGCTGCCAAGGTGTTATCTGTACCTGGATTGCTGCCAAGGTTTAAACTGTATGTAAATAAAACATCTTGCAGAGACCTTGTTTCGGAGTGCTTTGGTATACGAGAAGGGGGGTCAGAACAGGTTCTGACCTCTTCTTAGACTATTTTTACACCCAGTTATTCTCAACAACAAATGAATAGTTTTAGAGCAAACGGATGGAAATGAATAAAAGCAGCTTCATTTGCTTCCAATAACATGGCTCTGAGAGAAGAAGGGAAGGAAGGGAACTTGTTTTTAATAGCTCAGGGTGCTTAATAAAAGAGGACCAAGATGGGATGTGATTTTAAGCCTACTTTTTGTGAGATATATGTACTCCTTTGGGATGAAACAATAATAGATTTCAAATGATAGACATATAAGCCATCACATCAATGCAGGATTTCAAATTCCAGCAGCTCCTGCAGATGTTGACTCGGGCTCTACTTTAATGCATCCCAATAAAAGTTCTGCTGGGACTTTGTTTCTTAGGTAGATTAGTTTCCTAAAATTATTTTCTGAATTAATTTTAGATTTTACTTTCTTAAAGTATCAATCTTCCATTATATTGTACATTTTACGGGCAGCCCTTACTTAATGATGGTCATTGGGACCAGAATTTCTATTGCTAAGTGATGCAGTTAGAAGTTGTGACATCACTTGACCAATTACTGACTTCTGGGATTGGGGATCATGCGAGCACAATAAGGAAGTCTTAAGTATTGCTTGTTCCGCACTGTTGCAATTTCAGAGGGTTGCTGAACAAGCAGTTATTAAATAATGAACTGCTGTATTCAGTCGCTAAGTCCTGTCTGAGTCTTGCAAACCCATGAACCAGAGCAGCCCAGACCCAGCTGTCCTCTACTGTCTTCCAGAATTAAAGTTCATTGTGCTGATGACATTATCCAACCATCCAACAATGGGATTCACTTACCTTCCCTACCAGTTCGCAAATGTGAGCACATTGCCATGTCTGCGCATGCGCACCACCTAATGCACATTTTGTCGGGGCGGGTTGGTAGAGCCTCCCACAGCCGTGACTATCAGTTCACTTCAATCAGAGACAACTGGCTAAATTCAACATCTGCAACCATCTCATCCAATGTTTAGTTGAAAAAAGAAATTGAAATTTTTAAAGAGATTTAAAAATTGGAAAAAGAATTCAAAAATTGGAAGAAAAATGAAAAAAATGAAAAGGACTTTTTCTTTTAAAAAAACAGAATTTCAGTGATTTTTTTAAAAAATTAAGAATTTACAAGAGTTTTTGGCCCTTTCTGAACTAATATGCAACTTCCTTTTTCTTGGAAATCTAAAGCTGTTTTCTAGGAGATGCTTTGCTATTCACACCCTACTCCCTGCCTTGAAAGTTTACCCCTTTCCTCCCTGTCCAGAAGTGTTATCCTTATCCTTTTTTCACCGAGTTTCTTGCCCTTTGGTTGCCTTGTGATTTCCAGGGTTTTCAGGTATGATGTGCTGATGTGGGCACTCTGCTTCGCTGGATTGACCAATTTGATCTCCCCGTACTCCAAGGGACTCCCAAGAGTCTTTTCCAGCACCACAAATTGAAAGCATCAATTCTTCAGTGCACAGCCTTCCTTATGCTCTAACTCTCACAGTTTTACTTTACAATACATAGCTATACAGACCTTTGTTGACAAGGTGATGTCTCTGCTTTTTAATATGCCATGTAGGTTTGCAATAACCTTGCTCCCTAGGAGCAAGCATCTTTTAATTTCATGGCTGCAATCAGGATCTGCAGTGATCTTGGAGCCCATGAAAATAAAATCTGTTATTGTTTTAATTTCTTCCACTTTTATTTAGTATGAAGTTATGGGACCAGATACCATATTCTTAGTTTTAAAAAAATATTGCATTACAAGCCAATATTTGCACTCTACTCTTTTAACTCATCAAGAGGCTCTTTACTTCCTTCTCCCTTTCTGCCATTAGAGTGGTATCGTCTGCATATCTGCTGAGGTTGTTGATATTTCTCTGAGCAATCCTAGTTCTGGCTTGTGATTCATCCAGTTTGGCATTTCAAAAGATGTACTTTCCATGTAATTTAAATAAGCAATGTGACAATATATAGCCTTGTTGTACTTTCCCTATTTAGAAGCAATCAATTATTCCACGTCTGGTTCTAACTGTTGCGTCTTGGCTGGCATGCAGGTTCCAGACCTTTCCCAATCTGATCCCTTAGGAAGGAAAGACCCTCCACTCCATTTTGTTAAAGCAAATGGTTCTTTTATTAAAGGTGTTGGTTGCAGTAATGTGAAGCCAGCTCTGAATTCTTCTGTGCTTGCAAGATACAAAAAAAGCTTCACCCACAGCCCATTCTTCCTCAATCTCTGTGACCAATCTGTTTCCAGCCAACCAGATCTCACCAAGATGTTTTGATAATGCTGAAATATTTGCAGATAATCCACAACTTTCTCAGGCTTGGCCTTCGGATGCTGGTACAAACAAGATCTGGCTGTTCTGTCTTTATCACCTGTCATTCCCCATCCCAATTTCACATCACCTATAAACACATCCTCCCCACCTCTTCCTGCTTTTGACAGCACTTTAAATACTTGCCACAGATTGTTGTGATCCACGCAATCAAAGGTGTTAGCATGGTCAATGAAGCAGAAGTAGATGGTTTTCTGAAACTACATTGCTTTCTCATAACCCAGCAAATCCAGGAAAATTAATCTTCAATTCATCTGCCTTTTCAAAAAGTCGTTTGTACTTCTTAGTTCTTGGTTGAAATACTGCTGAAACCTAACTTGTAGCACTTTCAATATAGCCTTGCTAGCGTGTGAAATGAGTGCAATTATATGGCACATTTATACAGCCAAATATTTATTATATATTTATTAGAAGTGATCTGGCTTAAGTAGTGTAGGAAGTTATCACCCAGCCCTCTCCCAGAAAAATGAAATATCCTAGGAAATATTGATAAGGCAGAATATTATATTTTCCTGGATGTGAAAAAGGGAGAAACACATTTTAAAAACTAAGTAAATTCCTGCAGCTTCCTGCCCATCCTCACTTTATCAATGGGCCATCCACTTTACATAATAAAGAGTTCTCCCCTTCAGCTCCAGGGGGATGGGAATGAAGGTATGATAATATAAGCCTTTACTCAACTGACCACATGGCATCTGAACTCAATCAAACCTGGATTCAAAACTCAGCCTAGAGGGTTGCTCTTGCATGGGCCCATGTGAGTCTGACAGCCAATCAGAATACATTTCTTACACAGGAACAGGAAACAGATAGGTGGGGCCGAACAGATTATAAAAATCCCTGCAAGCCCTTCTTCAGCCCTTCCTTTCCCTTCTCTTCTTCTCCACCAACATTGAAGCATGTGATCACCTTTGCTGTTCAGGACTCAGGCCATGTGGTCCTGTCCACCATTAAAACCATCTTTCCAAGCAGCCTCCATGTCTCCAGTGTCTTTTTCCCCACTTGGAGCCGAACCCAGAAGGACATTTCTTTCATCAGTAGCTTTTGCAATTATACCACAGAGCTTAATTTTACTTTATTTTTTGCTTGTTGTTTATTTTGCAATTCTATGTTATTTTTATTTTAGAAATCTGATATGTAATGTCTACCACTATTTTAGAACGATTGTGATGTTATTTATTTGATATTGGCTGTTGCAACGAGATCTGCAACACACTCGAGTCCGGATTCGCCTGTCTGGGCCTTCAGGGTTCTCCCTTGGGTGGGAGAACGAGCCCCGGTCCTCACCGGGAATTTGGAGGGTCCACACGTGGACGAAGGCCGCAAATTAAGACACTACACAAAGAGTTAGTTCGAAATAGGCAGGCACAGGATGCCTGGAGGGTGTAAGTTACATACCTCCTGACATGTTCTGTACAACCCCTTTTATTGTATAGATTTGCAAGGGCGGGGGAGTGGATACATTTCAGTAATTTTCCACAAAAAGCGAATAACAACTGCGTCACAGCAAAAGGTGGGCTAACATCTGCCATATAACAGTCAAACAGTCAAATATCTGCGGTTAACCAACATCCTATGCAAGCGATATTTTAAGCTATAGGAACGGTTATTCAGATACTGTGGTCGGCCAATATCCTGTGCAAGCACTCTGTTAAAAGGTCACATTCTTATTCTATGCAAGCACTATATATGTTAAAGGTCACATTCTTAAGGCCTACTTGCATTACAGCCTCAGCAAAAGCCTGAACCAAACTACTGTCATGCATTCACATCTCCTCTGTTTTTATTATTAAAAGGAGGTCAATATCCCTCTAAGGCTATGCATTCCTCTAACGACCCACCCTCCGATAGGCAGCGAGAAGAACCATTCAACCTATCCGGGAATTGAATCTCACTTTCTGTGTCGGAATCGGAATCCGAAAATGTCAGCAATGGTTGTTTACAAGAGTCATACGAGGAGGGCAATAAGTTTTGCAGTAGGTTTAGATCTTTTCTAGTTGCATTAACCTCTTTATCTATATCACCTAAACGGCTGCGCAAAAATCGAAGCAATTTTCCCATAACACAAGGACCAATGATGCAAGCAAGCAAAACCAAAATCAAAGGGCCTATGAGTGCTGAAAGCAAGGTTGTTAGCCATGGTGATAAATTGAACATTCCTTGATACCATATGTGAGACTTGGAGCGTTCTGACTCTCTATCTTTTAATCGGGTGTTTAGTTCTGCCATGGAGTCAAGCACAATGCCTGAACTGTCTGTATAAAAACAGCATTCTTCTTTCAAAGCTACACACAACCCGCCCTGTTTTAAAAACAGCAAATCCAAACCCCTTCTATTCTGTAAAACAACCTCAGATAGTGAAGTGAGAGAATTCTGGAGAGCAACCATGGATTGTTCAATGCGTTTGAGATCGGCATCAATTTCAACACTGAGCTTTTGGACTCGTTGGTCAGCCACAACCATTCCTGCGATGCCTGTGGCTGCTCCAGTGGCTCCTAGGCCCAGGAGAAGGGCCAAAGTCATAGTGGTAACTATTTCACGTTTTGAGCGTGGGAGATATTGAGGTGTTTCCATTCGAGAGAGAAAATCATTATCAGAAAAAACAGTTATTTTTGGGAGGAGATAAACCTGAATACAAAAGGCTCTTTGTGAGGCTAAAATGTCTCCACTGACACATGCAGTAGCACCAGTGGAGCAGGCCCAAATAGAACCATTGGAGGGGATGAAAAAATGTCCTTTAAAATAAGATGAAAGATCCGCATTGGAGAGGAAAGAAAACAAGGTTACCCAACCCCCGTGAATATCAAGCGACTGAACAGAAGAGGACATTCGAGATTTTGGCAAATAAACCGTACATTGATAATATAAATCTGTAGAAGCATTAATACAAAAGTGAGAAAAATTAGAGGGTACATATCCAAGGCAGCAGCCCTGACCTTCTATGGAGGATATAGTTATAGAAGAATTAGACCAGCGACAGGTGGCATCTGAGGTGCTATTGATAAAGGGTCGGGCAGAGCCCACGGCTTCATAAAAGGGAGGTTGGGAAGACATGCACAACCAACACCTAGTATCATTGTGAGGAAAGGTACCAGCCGCCGCAAGGGCGTCTCGGGCAGAGGAGACCAGGCTCACCAATGGGTTGCCCTTTTTTGTCAAGGGCTGTAAAAAAGGCGAACTGAGTTGCGTGTTTGGGCCTACAGGTGGGGACGCTTCTTTAGTCATGGTAAGGCGAATGGTGAAGATGTTACCAGGGTGACGATATCCAGAGTTATCATTTGACCTTCCCCCCCATTGCTTCCCTGTAAGCCATTCAGTGATTGGAAGTTTTCTGCCGTGCGATGTGAAGGTGACAGTCATGGGGTTAAGGCGAACACCACAACAGGCCCAATTATCACAGGAGTTCC
Source organism: Natrix helvetica (assembly GCF_964273705.1). Classification (NCBI taxonomy): domain Eukaryota; kingdom Metazoa; phylum Chordata; class Lepidosauria; order Squamata; family Natricidae; genus Natrix; species Natrix helvetica. Next base: position 19,921,047 of record NC_138555.1, read on the forward strand.
AAGGCAAATTACTATCAGGGCCTAATACAGCTTTGATATAATCAGTGGTATAGGGAGCCGTCCACCAAATCTTTCCAGTTGACACACATTGCCATGACTTACAATAATAGTCTGAGTAGGTTCCACATTTATCCTGATGGGAAAGGTCCGTGAGATATCCAGGGCAGATATACAGGCCAAAGCCAATTGACCAAACCCCTCGGGGGGAAGGATCACATTTAGTCTTATGTTTAAAACCATGAGCGCCAACCAGCATTTCAGCAAAGTCAAAGGAAAGTACAGGAAACCAAGGCCACAAAGTTCGGTTAGAAATGGAATAAAGGGTGTTTCCTTGAAAATCTAAAATAGTCCAGGTATAGTTTACAGGACGATGCTGGTTGATAGGGCGTTCCTGCAGGGCACGCCGGTGGCGGACATGGGAAATCTCAGAGGGGTGCAAAAGAGAAACATCCATTCCAAAGTCTCGTTTTAGTTTTGGGAAATCTAAGGCACACCTATAGGTACCATAATCCTGAAAAGAAATATTAAGAAGAAGGAGAGAAGTAAAACAAGGCGAGGACACAATATAGGTAGTATCAGAAGAGTAAATTGTTCTTCCTTCTTTAAACCAGTACCAGTTAGCCGGATGCATCACTGGATATCGCTGTTTGCAGGTCAATTCAGCTTTGCCTCCTAGTGGTGCAGCAACTCTGCAATGAGGCACACGAATGTATGCGCTGAGCCGTTCAAGGAAGGTACATTTGGGAGGAGGGAAGGAAGAGTCAGAAAATTTTGAAGGTGATGGATCAGAAGAAAAATCAGAAGGATCAGAAAGAAGAGGAAGAAAGAAACAGCTGAGTAAGAGAAAGAACAGAATTGTCTTCATCCTTGTCATCTGGAGATTCCTCCTTTTTTGATTTTTGAGGGGTCAGGTGACACGGACGGACACAGCGAGCCGGAACCCAGAGGACTCGATCCTGCAATTGTACTGCAGCGTATCCTTTTCCCCAGGTGATGAGTGGAACAGGACCCTTCCAGGCAGGATAAGGCAAGTGTCTGTAATAAACAAGTGGACGAGAAGAAGGGAGGGGCGGAGAAGAAAAATGTCGAGAGGCCGCAGTAGAGGCAGGAGATCCAGTCAAGTTCAGAAAATTCAAAGAATATAAGCAAACATTCAATACATTCTGTAACGCCGGGAGAGATGGGGGGCTAAGGCCCTTTTTCCCCAAATGTCTGTCCAGAGCTTGCTTCAAGGTACCGTTAGCGCGTTCAACAATTCCCTGAGCTCTGCTATTAAATGGTATGCCAAATTTATGAATGATTGACCAACGGTGGCAAAATTGAGCAAAGGCAGAACTAGTATAGGCCGGGCCGTTGTCAGTTTTCAATGTTTTTGGAGCTCCCAACGTTACAAAGGTCCGAATACTATGGTTGATAACATTTTTTGAGGCTTCCCCCCTTTGCAAGGTAGCCATAATAAAACCTGAATAGGTATCCACGGAGACATGGATATATTTCCAAGGGGCAAAGGAGGAATATTGAGTCACATCCATTTGCCATGTCTCACAGGCCGAGGTACCCCTAGGGTTTACGCCCTGTGGAATAGCAGCAGCCTGGAGACTACAAGTCGGGCATTGTTGGATAATTGCAGTGGCTTCTTGATGTGTGATGCCAAATTGCTTGACAAGTGCCTTTTTGTTCTGATGAAAATAATCATGGCTTTCCCCAGCCGTTAAGGTTAACAGGCAGACTGGTGAAGCATGCTTACAGGCTTCATCTGCAATGTGGTTCCCTTCAGAAAGGAAGCCAGGTAAGTTTTGATGACTTCTGATATGTGCCACAAACAAAGGATGGGCACGAAGGTATAATAAATCCTGGAGCTGTAAAAAAAGTTGCATTAATGGTGCAGAGGTGGAAGGAGAAATATATGCATCATAAATGCACGATACCAAATGAAAAACATACAAGCTGTCAGTAATAATATTAAGAGGTTGGTTCGGGAATACTGACAGGGCCAAATTAAAGGCAGACAGCTCCGCCTGCTGGGCAGAGGGCTGTAAGGAAGTTTGGCGAGCCTGCCATTGATTAGCAGAATCTTGCCATACACAAGTGCCCACTGATTTTGAACCATCAGTGAACACAGTAAGAGCCTCCTTGATAGGAAAAGAAGCGACAGGGGTAGTAAGGAGAATAGGAACAGTCTTAAGGACTTGAATTCTTGGATCTGGAGGGAGATGGCAGGAGACATTGCCATTCCAATCTTCCAGAGCACTTTGCAAAGCATCTGAAGATTGAAAAAGAGATTCCCATTGACTTAATTTAAAGGGAACATAAAGAGAACAAAAATCTATTCCCATGAGTGCTTTACAACGGCGTCTCCCTTTCTCGATGAGGAGAGCCATTTGCAGGGCTTTAGTAGTAATAGAAGCCCTGGGAGTGTGAGCCAAATGTAGCCACTCTAAAATAAACATTTTCTTCTCTGCTGATAACTGGAAGACGACAGCTGTAAGAAGAGATGGAGTGGGAAGAATAGCAAACAAAAGAGGTACATTTGATAGTGACCTGTCCACCCATTTCTGGGTAAGCGCAGTGTTGACCTGGGCAAGAGCGGATTTGTGCTCCTGCTGTAGGCAGACAGTGTCTGAGGGATGTTTAAGGCCCACCAAAGCAGAAAACAAGGGAGAAAGAACATGGGTTGGTATGGCCAAATAGGGCCTGGCCCAGTTGAGTGTTCCCAGATATTGTTGAAGTTGTACAAGGGTGGCCTTTTCTGGGAGGTGCAATATAGGGAGAACAGGCATGGCAGCAGAGGCCAAGAGTTTGTGTCCCAAATATTGCATGGGGTATGAAGTTTGTACTTTATCAGGGGCAACATAAAGACCGGATTGGGCAAGAACAGTATACAAAAAGGAAAGAGTCTGAGAAACAGTGCCTTTTGGACCATCAGCTGCTATCAAGATATCATCCATATAATGGTAGATTAAAAACGTGGGATGTGCATCTCGATAAGGTTGCAAGGCTTTATCAACAAAATATTGACACATCGTGGGTGAATTGACCATCCCCTGAGGGAGGGCCTTCCACTGATACCTAGTAGTAGGCCTAGAGTTGTTAAATTGAGGAATTGTAAAGGCAAACAAGATCCTGTCAGCAGGCATGAGAGGGATAGAAAAGAAACAGTCCTTTAAATCAATGACAACTAGATCATAATTATGAGGAATCAAATTGGGGTTTGGCAATCCGCATTGTAGGGGGCCCATGGGTTGAATAATGAGATTAATTTGTCTCAGATCTTGAAGAAGACGGTGTTTGCCACTTTTCTTTTTAATGACAAAGACCGGAGTATTATATGGACTAGTAGAGGGCTCAAGGTGACCCTCCTGAAGCTGTTGGGCAACCAGCTGTTGTAAAATTGTGAGTTTTTCCTGGGTCATGGGCCACTGGTCCACCCAAATGGGGACAGAGGACTTAAGGGTAAGGGGCAATGGAACAGGAGACATAATAAAAAGGTTCAAGGAATGGTGAGAGTGGCGTGAAGTTGAGACAACAGATCTCTACCCCACAAATTAATATGAAGAGGAAGAATGAAAGGACGGAGATAGGCAGTAACAGAAGAATGAGGAGTGGAAGCAGTTAGCCAAGAAGTGCTAACCTTAGCAGCCTGTGCTCCGCCCATGCCTTGCACTGTTGAGGCGTCAGTAAGAGGCCAGGAGGGAGGCCATTCAGATGAGCGAATGACGGAAACGTCAGCACCCGTGTCAATAAGGCCGGAAAAGGAGAGCCCGTTGAGAAGAATGGAAATTATGGGCTTGGTGTCCTGGACAGGCTGTTGAAGAGCAAGAAGAGAAGGGTGATCAGGAGAAGGGAGGAGAATCAAAGTAGCCACAACAGTGCCTTCCTTCAGGGAGAAGCACCGGTCCCCAATGGCAGCCAAAGAAATGTTTTTAAGAGAGTCAGAATTGTGCAGGAAGGGTGCGGCAATCACACCTTCCAACGTAAGAGAGGAGTTAGGCATCAAAAGAATAGGGACATCAGGAGGGAGTGGGGCAAAAAGAGAGACCTTTAATGGCATGGTAAAAACCGAGCCTGGGTCATCATAGACAAAGTCCTCAGAAAGGCGGACAGGGAAAACAAGAGAAGAATTATTGGCCAAGGGATGAAGGTCAGCCTTTGGAGCGGGGCTGGCTGGACGCCCCCCATTCAGTTTCCCTGAGATGGAGCAGAGTTGGGAAACTTGGTACAATTGCGTGCCCAATGAAAACCTTCCCGGCACCGAGGGCACACAGTTTTTGGCTTGTTGTCACTGTTGTTAGTAGAGGAAGGAGCTTGTGGGCGGCCGCGGGGAGCCCCCCCGCCGCCAGGCATACGGCATTGGCCTTTAAAATGACCTGGCTTGCCACAATTGAAACAGTTGCCATTGCGAGCGACAGGAAAAGCGTGGCTCTCCCCGCCCCCCATGGAGGATGTTAGTGCAGCAGCCAAAGCAGACATCTTATGAACTGTAGTACCCACAACCCTGCAAGCCTGCAAAAAATTGGCAAGAGTGACACCTGGTTTTGCAGCAAGGGGCTGCAAAACCCTCTTGCAATCCTCATTAGCATTTTCAAAAGCCAATTTTATCATGAGCTCGTTACGAGCAGATGAATTCTGAATTTGCCTTTCTAAAGCAAGTTGGAGACGATTGATAAAAGTGGCATAGGGCTCACTTGGTTCTTGAATGACTTTTTAAAAATTTTGAGCTGAGCGGCCATCAGCATCATCCACCTGCTTAAGCGCCCCCATAGCACACAACCGGATGATAGCAAAAGCTCGCCGCGGGGTATTTTGTTGTTGAATCAGGGTAGAAAATTGTCCGGTGCCTTTTATGTGATCACCTTGGACACCCTGGGGCAGTCCCCGAACAATCTCAGCATCAGCCAATTTGTTATATTCCGAGGACCAAATGACAAATTGTGCAGGGGTGAGTAACATAGAAAACAAAAGTTTCCAATCATACATTAACATCACAACATCAGTTTCAGTTAAAGAATCAAGTAAGCCCGTCACATATGGGGAATGGATTCCATATTGGGTTACAGCCTCCTTCAGATGTCTCAGGTCCCTTTGATTAAAATTATCATGATAGGGAGCCATGCCTCCCCGATTTAAATATAGGGGGTAGGCAGAGGCCGGGGTTTCTGGTTCAAAGGAAAGTGCAGGCTTGGCAGAAACAACAAAGGCAGAAAAGGAGCCAGCCCGTGGGTCCACATCAGAGGATTCAATAGGAGAGTCAGTAGGAAGAGGAGCAAAAGCCTCCGCCGGGGGAACAGAGGAAGCAATAGAGACGGTAGGAGCCTCATAAGGGGGTGGAGAAACCTTCGGGTCTTTGTCCGAAGGGGAAACATCAGAAACAACAGAAATAGGAGGATTTTCTGGAGGAGAATCAGGATATAAAGTTTGCAAAGCAGCCATAATAGACCTCCAGGTAACTAAAATGTCAGGTGGTGCTCGGGGAGCCTCATGGAGGAATTTTCCGAGACGTGTCCAGGTAAATTTTTTAAGATTACCTTCTTCTGGATACACAGGACATTTTTCACGGACATAAGACAAAAAGGAAGCGATAGATTTTTTAGAAAGGGGGGAAACAGTAGTGCCATTAATCTTTTGGAGACAATTTGAACGCTTCACAAGAGCGAAAAGCTCCTCTCGGTGATGAGCAGAAGCTTTTGAGCCCGCGGAGCCCATGACTTACGTGTGCACAGTGGCGCGTCCGGCCGGGTAAGTTCACAGGAGTGAAGGAGAGCACACCGCTAGACAACGATCGTGCCCACGAAGACGCCAAGACAGGACAATCAGCCAGACGAGCCCCCAGATGTTGCAACGAGATCTGCAACACACTCGAGTCCGGATTCGCCTGTCTGGGCCTTCAGGGTTCTCCCTTGGGTGGGAGAACGAGCCCCGGTCCTCACCGGGAATTTGGAGGGTCCACACGTGGACGAAGGCCGCAAATTAAGACACTACACAAAGAGTTAGTTCGAAATAGGCAGGCACAGGATGCCTGGAGGGTGTAAGTTACATACCTCCTGACATGTTCTGTACAACCCCTTTTATTGTATAGATTTGCAAGGGCGGGGGAGTGGATACATTTCAGTAATTTTCCACAAAAAGCGAATAACAACTGCGTCACAGCAAAAGGTGGGCTAACATCTGCCATATAACAGTCAAACAGTCAAATATCTGCGGTTAACCAACATCCTATGCAAGCGATATTTTAAGCTATAGGAACGGTTATTCAGATACTGTGGTCGGCCAATATCCTGTGCAAGCACTCTGTTAAAAGGTCACATTCTTATTCTATGCAAGCACTATATATGTTAAAGGTCACATTCTTAAGGCCTACTTGCATTACAGCCTCAGCAAAAGCCTGAACCAAACTACTGTCATGCATTCACAATTGGCCTAAAAAAAAGTTTGTATATTGTCTTTTTAATCTCATGGTAACTCTCCAAGCACTTTCTTTCCCCTCTGTATCTTAAAATATTCTTCTTCATTCATTGATAGGAATTACCTTTATCTTTGTGTAACAATCCTTGTGAGACAGGATACAGCAAGGCCAAGAAAGAAGGGAAGTTGTTTTATTGCTATGATTGCCATTTATGTCCAGAGGGGAAAATATCAAAGGAAAAAGGTAGGAAATTTCCAAATATACTGGGATTAAGCCAACATTATAATTTTATATCAACTCACTTGCATTCTTTTTCAGACATAGATGACTGCTCTCCATGTCCAGAAGGTCAATATCCAAATCCTGGCAAAAATATGTGCATTCCAAAGCGCATCACCTTTTTATCCTATGAAGAACCTTTGGGGATCAGTCTGACTGGTCTTTCTCTTTACTTTCCTTTAATGACAACTTTGGTAATCACAATCTTCATGAAACACAAAGACACTCCCATCGTCAAAGCCAACAACCGGAATCTCACTTATACACTCCTAGTTTCTCTTCTCCTCTCTTTCCTTTGTGTATTTCTATTTGTTGGGAGGCCCAAAACAATTGTGTGTCTCTTTCGACAGCCAGCTTTTGGACTCATCTTTTCTATGGCAGTTTCATGTGTATTTGCCAAAACTTTTCTTGTGCTTCTAGCATTCATGGCTACCAAACCTGGTTCCAGACTGAGGAAATGGGTGGGGGGAAGGATGGTCAGTTTCATTCAATTATCTTGTTTCCCTGTTCAAATTTGTATTTGTGCTGCATGGCTGATAACGTCCCCACCATATCCAGATATTGATGCACAGTTAATATAAAAACATGAATACATGAATTATTTCTCCCTCCCTTGGTTTGTCCCTCTCTGATTGCCTCTGTGTTTCAGATTCATTCTTTTCTGAGAAGTGTCAGATTCAACAACAGTGTTGGTGAACAGTTCTACTTTGATAAAAATGGAGAATTCATTGGTGGATTTGATGTTATCAACTGGATCACATTCCTAAACCAATCCTTTGCTAGAGTCAAAGTAGGAGTCATAGATCCCACAGCTCCAGCAGACAAGTTCTTAAATATTTATGTAGATTCCATCACATGGCCAGTAGACTTTATTTTTTTTAAAAAATATTTTATTAACAAACATATAAAATACACACAAACAAAACTTAGACGTACAACACATTTACACAGTGCAATACAAACAGGAGCTTCCTGTTCTTTCTAGTAGCAATTATCAATCGATAGCATTCACCTTATATTATTTCCCATTCAATTGTATTTTATTTGAGTTTCACCATTCTTAACTTTCTTATTTTACTCATAACTATTATTTTTGAGTTTTGTTACATTCCTTCATTGATTCTTGTTTCTTTCCTCCATCCACCTATACCATTTATCCCATATCTGGTAGAATTCTGATTCTTCTTTTCCCTGAATTTCTTTAGTTAGTTTGTCCATTTCAGCACAGTCCATAACCTTTCTTATTATTTCATCTTCACTTGGAGTTAGTTTGTTTTTCCATTTCTGGGCAAAGGCAATCCTTGCCGCCATAGTTATATGTAGTATTAAATACTGGATTTCTTTTTTGTATTTCGGAGACATTATTCCTAATAAAAAGATTTCCGGTTTCCATTCTATTTTAACTCCCGTTATTGCCTCCAGCCAATTTTTGATCTTTTTCCAAAATTTTTAGCCTCCTCACAGGTCCACCATAAATGGTAATACGTTCCGTGTATCGATTCGCATTTCCAACATTTTGGGGAGGTATTTGATGATATTTTAGCTAACCTTGTTGGTGCCAGGTGCCATCTATAAAACATACAATACAATACAATAGTAGAGTTGGAAGGGACCTTGGAGGTCTTCTAGTCCAACCCCCTGCCTAGGCAGGAAACCCTATACCGTTTCAGACAAATAGCTATCCAACATCTTCTTAAAGACTTCCAGTGTTGGGGCATTCACAACTTCTGGAGGCAAGCTGTTCCACTGATTAATTGTTCTCACTGTCAGGAAATTCCTCCTCAGTTCTAAATTGCTTCTCTCCTTGATTAGTTTCCACCCATTGCTTCTTGTTCTACCCTCAGGTGCTTTGGAGAATAGTTTGACTCCCTCTTCTTTGTGGCAACCTCTGAGATATTGGAATAATGCTATCATGTCTCCCCTAGTCCTTCTTTCTCTTAAGCTAAACATACCCAGTTCCTGCAACCGTTCTTCATATGTTTTAGTCTCCAGTCCCCTAATCATCTTTGTTGCTCTTCTCTGCACTCTTTCTAGAGTCTCCACATCTTTTTTACATCGTGGCGACCAGAACTGAATGCAGTATTCCAAGTGTGGCCTTACCAAGGCATTATAAAGTGGTATTAACACTTCACGTGATCTTGATTCTATCCCTCTGTTGATGCAGCCTAGAACTGTGTTGGCTTTTTTGGCAGCTGCTGCACACTGCTGGCTCATATTTAAATGGTTGTCCACTAGGACTCCAAGATCCCTTTCACAGTTACTACTACTGAGTATGGTATCACCTATACTGTACCTGTGCATTCCGTTTTTGTTGCCTAAATGTAGAACCTTACTCTTTTCACCATTGAATTTCATTTTATTAGATAGTGCCCAATGTTCAAGTTTGTCAAGATCCTTCTGTATCTTAAGCCTATCTTCTGGAGTGTTGGCTATTCCTGCCAGCTTGGTATCATCTGCAAATTTGATGAGTTCCCCATTTATTCCCTCATCCAAATCATTGATGAAGATGTTGAAGAGTACTGGGCCTAAAACAGAGCCTTGGGGTACTCCACTGCATACTTCCCTCCATGTAGATGCAGTTCCATTGAGAACTACACGTTGAGTGCGGTTGGTCAGCCAGTTACCAATCCATCTGGTGGTGATGCTGTCTAACCCACATTCTTCTACTTTATCTAGTAGTAGGTTATGGTCTACCTTATCAAAAGCCTTACTGAAGTCCAAGTAAACTATATCAACGGCATTCCTCTGGTCCACTAATTTTGTCACATTATCAAAGAATGCAATAAGATTAGTCTGGCATGATCTGTTTTTGACAAATCCATGTTGGCTTTTGGCTATTACTTTGTTTGCTTCTAGGTGTTCGCAAATTCGTTGCTTGATTATTTTTTCCAGAATCTTTCCTGGTATTGAGGTTAGGCTGATAGGTCTGTAGTTTCCTGGATCTAATTTTTTCCCTTTTTTGAAGATGGGAACCACATCAGCTCTTTTCCAGTCCTCTGGTAGTTCCCCGGTGTTCCAGGATCTCTGAAAGATATAATTCAGTGGTTCTGAGATCTCGTCTGCTAGTTCCTTCAGAACTCTGGGGTGTAATCCATCCGGTCCTGGTGATTTGAACTCATCTAGGGTAGACAGGTGCTCACTTACCATTTTCTTCCCTATTTCAATTTGTGTTCCTAATTTTGTGGTGCTGCTTTTGATAGGTTGGACTGTTTTATCCCTTTGTGTAAAGACAGATGCAAAACATGAGTTAAATAGTTCTGCTTTCTCCCTGTTGCTTGTCACCTTCTTGCCACTTTCTCCTAGCAATGGACCAATTGTTTCCTTAACTTTTTTCTTGTTTTTAACATGTTGGAAGAAGCTTTTTTTGTTAATTTTTACTTTTGTGGCAAGCCTTTCTTCATTGTGAGCCTTAGCTTTCCTCACTTCATCTTTACAGGCTCGGGCTATTTGCTGATATTCTGCCTTAGTTATGTCCCCCTCCTTCCACTTTTTATACTTACTTTTTTTGTCTTTCAGTTTGTCAGATAGTTGTTTATGCAGCCATGCTGGTTTCTTTTGGGAGCTGTTGTTTTTCTTCTTCATTGGTATTGTGTTAGACTGGGCTTTTCTAATCTCATTTTTCAAAATTTCCCAAGCTTCTTGAGTTGTTTTCCCCTCGAGGATTCTCATCCATGGAATTTTTCCCAAGCTCTCTCTAAGTTTATTGAAATTAGCTTTCTTAAAGTCCAAGACTCTAGTTTGACTTTGTTCTACTACTTGTGTTTGGATAATGTTGAATTCCAATATTGCATGGTCACTTGCCCCCAGGGTTCCTATGGCTTCAACACCTTCTATCATTTCCTCTCTGTTAGTGAGAATTAAGTCCAGTATGGCTGATCCCCTTGTTTCCTTCTCTACTTTTTGGAAAACAAAGTTGTCTGCTAGGTTTGTTAGGAACCTGTTGGATCTTCCACTTGGTGCAGAGTTTGTTTCCCAGTTGATGTCGGGGTAGTTAAAATCTCCCATTACTATTGTGGTGTGCTTCCTACATACCTTAGTTAGCTGACTAGCAAAAAGTTCATCTTCTTCCTCTGCTTGGTTGGGTGGCCTGTAGTATAGACCTATGGCAATGTCATTTCCCCCACAACCTTTAATATTGACCCAAATGCATTCAAGATAGTTCTCATTATTGTTGTGCTCTATTTCTGTAGAGACATAGTTATTTCTTATATATAGTGCAACTCCACCTCCTCTTTTATTTGGTCTATTTCTTTTAAATAATTTAAATCCTTCTAGCTGTATGTTCCATTTGTCAGTTTCATCCCACCAAGTTTCTGTAATGGCAATAATATCATATCTGCCCTCTTTTACTTGAATTTCTAATTCTCCCTGTTTATTCCTCATACTCTGTGCATTGGTATATAGACATTTGAGTCCATTTTGATTGACCTTGTGTTTACTGTCTACATAACCTGTATTATGCCTGACTGCCCCTATTTTCTTGCCACTTGTGTGATTCATGCACATGGTATGACAATCACTATTACATGCTTGGTTTTGCTTGACAGCAGGAGTGATAATCTTACCCACACACACATCTATGTTACATGCATTTATAACCCTATGAATTTTAGTTTGCTGGGGACAGAGATGTTCTGTATCTATTAATTCTCTGTCCCCGCTCTTCAGTTTAAATGTTTATCAAGAAAATCTGTGAATTTAATGCCAAGTAACTCAGTTCCTTTCTTGGATGGGTGCAACCCATCTCTTTTGTACAGTTTTTCATTGGACCAGCTACAGGCTTCATGACTAATAAAACCAAAGCCTTCCCTTTTACACCACTCCTTTAGCCAAACATTAAACTCTGCTACACGCTGGCCCTTCCCTTTTTGTTCCTTATATACAGGTAAAACCTCTGAAAAAATAAGCCTACAACCTATACTATTAAGTTCATACCCCAAGTTCTGGAAATCATTCTGCACAGAAAGTACATCTTTCTGGGATAGATCATTAGTGCCAAGATGTATAATAGCATCAACGTCACAGTCCTTACTTGCATTCTTGACTATCTTAAGAATACGCCTCTTGTCTCTGCTGGCAGTAGCACCTGGCAGACACCTGACCTCTTTTAAAACCTCCTTATCCTCTCCTAAATTAACATCTCTTACGATTGAATCACCAACCAGAAGGTGACTTCTCTTTTTACATACCTTGATCTTCTTCTGCGACTGATGTGTGATACCTGGTTCCCCTTTTCGCCTTTCCGAAGAAAGTTCTTCGTTTTGGACCACGATCCCCTGCTTATTTGAGTCATCATTATCACAACTGCCTTGACCTATCTCTTTAGTGTCCCCATTAAGGTCAGCAAGGGCACTATATCTGTTTTGCTGGGTCACAGCAAAAGCTTTGGGTTTATTTTGTACTGGTTTTCCTTGTATGCAACTGAGAGTGCCATTTTTAAGTATGTTCCCCAAAATTTTTCCCATTTGTCTAATTCAATATTATATCCAAAGTTCTGCGCCCATTTTATCATTTGTTCTTTCACAATTTCCTCTTCCATTTTATACTGCAGGAGAAATTTATATATTCTCCCTATCATCTTTCTATCTGAGCTTTGAATAATATTACCCAATTCGTGTGGTTCTGGTTCAATGTCATATAATTTGGTATCTTTATTGTATTTAGTTTTGATTTGAAGGTAAGTTAGCCAGTCAACTTTCATGTTCTGTTCTGCCAATTCTTCAATTGTTTTTAAGTTTCCCTGTCTATCAATTAAGTCTCTATATCTTAGCATTTTGTTCAAATCTATAAAATTTGGATGAGTCGTCCTTTCTGTCGGTGACAGCCAATTCGGAATTTTCACATAGTGTTTTTTTTTTATTTTGAGCCATTTTTGCAATAACGCTCTTCTAATTAAATGATTTTGAAAGTATTTGTGCGTTTTATTTTTATCATCCCATAGGAATGTGTGCCAGCCTGCTTGCAAATCATGGCCTTCCAAGGTCAAAATTCTTTTATTCTTTAGCTCTATCCAATCCTTCACCCATGTTATTGATACTGCTGATGCGTATAGATCCCAATTTGGTAATGCTAAACCTCCCCTCTCCTTGCTGTCTTGCATTGACTTTAGTTTAATCCTCGCTTTTCGTCCCTGCCAAATAAACCTAGTGGTTATTTTGTTTAATTCTTGAAAGAATTTTTTACCCGGATTAATAGGTGCGGCTTGCAACAGGAATAAGATTCTTGGTAAAATATTCATTTTAATTGTCGCTATACGTCCCATGAGTGATAGTTGAATATTTTTCCAATTTTCTAACTCTTTATTTGTATCACTAATTTATTATAGTTATCATCTTTAATTGTGGAACATTTTGCCGACACCCAGATCCCCAAGTATTTCACTTTCTTAGTTATTTGCATTCTGGTTGTTACTTCCAGTTCCTCTTCTTGCTTTTTTGTCATGTTCTTGGTTATCATTTTTGTTTTGTTTTTATTGATCTTTAATCCTGCCACTTCGCCATATTCTTCTAATTTTTGAATTAATTTCCGACTAGATTCTAATGGGTCCTCTAGAACAAATACTAAGTCATCGGCATAGGCTTGGGCCTTATATTCTTCATTTTTGAGTCTTAAACCTTTTATTCCCTGGTCCTTCCAAATTTCATTTAATAAAATTTCCAAAGTCAATATAAACAGCGAAGGAGAGAGGGGGCATCCCTGTCTGACTCCTTTTTTTATTTCAATCTTCTCTGTTAATTCTCCATTCATCAGAACTTTGGCTGTCTGATTGTTATAAAATCCTTCTATCATTTTTATAATTTTTTCTCCGAATTTCATCTCATCCAATAATGTTATTATAAATTTCCAGATTATGTTGTCAAATGCTTTTTGTGCATCGAGGAAAACCAGTACCATTTGTTTTTCTGGATGCGCCTTGTAGTACTCTATTATATCTAGGAAGATTCTCTTATTATTTCTAATGTGTCTGTGGGGTAAAAATCCGTTTTGGTCTGGGTGTATTCGTTCATTTAAAACCTGTTTGATTCTTCCTGCCATAATTGCTGCAAATATTTTATAATCGGACTTTAGTAATGAAATTGGCCTGTAGTTTTGAATTTCTTGTAGGCTGGTTTCTTCTTTTGGGATCAGCGATATTATTGCTTCTGTCCATGATTCCGGTATCTTGGCTTTTCCTAAAACTTCATTAAAAATTTCCACCCCTAACTCTTCCAATATTATTTTATTATATTTGTATAGCTCCACCGGTATTCCATCTGGTCCTGGGGTTTTATTATTTTTCTGGTTTTTCAAGATTAGTTCCACTTCGGCTAACGTTATTGGCCTGTTTATCGCCTCCCTTTGCTCTTTTGAGATTGGTGTTATCTTTGCTGTGCTTAAATAATGCTTTATTTTGTTTTCCTCCATACTATCTTGTGCGTATAGTTTTGTGAAGTATTTCGTTTTTTCAATCTAGATTTCTCTGCCTTCATTTAAATATCTTTATTGATGAAAGTGTCACAGTATCATCTCTGACTAATCTAGGTACAACTTTTCTGGAAAAGGAAAGGTATCAGTAAGATTTTTAACACTTTTCTAGCAATTGCTATTGAATATTAGAAAATATACTTTCCTGGCTGCCTGTTAAACTTGAGCAATGGTTCTCAGGGTTTTGAAGTAAAAGCTGCAAGTCAGCACAGTAGAACTTGTCAGTTTGCAGGCATCAAAATTCAGAAGTTGAGAAAACCAATTTTAACTAACTAGCACAGAAATTGTCTTTGAAGAGAGATGATGATGTCTGTGTTTTGGGCTTTATGGGTTTTCTTGCTCTGCTTAGTTTCTCTGCTGCTTTTCCAGCTAGGAATTTACCTGACAGTTTCAATGAAGCCAAATTCATCACCTTCAGCATGTTGGTTTTCTGCAGTGTTTGGTTGCGTTTTATTCCAACCTATCTAAGCACAAGGGGAAAATATATGTTGGCTGTGGAGATCTTCTCCATGAACTCCTCCAGTGCTGGCTTATTGGTTTGCATCTTTCTTCCTACGTGTTTTATCATTGTGATGAGACCTGAACTGAACGATAAACACCAGCTCATGAAGAGAAAGTTTTAAGAAATCTTTATTTTTGCCTCATCTTTTTTCTAAGTACATGTTGGAGAACAAATAACTGGGGTCCGTGTAAATATAAATTACACCACAAATTAATGTATCGAACTATTTATTGACATTATTGATTTATTGACATATTTTAGTATGTTATGGTGAGCTCTGACTAAATGTCTAGTTTCAATGTGAATTGTTAATTTCTCTTTCCTGGTCATCTTAATTCATATGCAGTAGAATGTGTAAGTAGAAGTGTAGTCATATAAAAAATAAAGAATTTGTTTAAACATGGAAAGTCTATGATTTTTTTTCTGAAGAAATCAGACAGAGGGAATTGCCTGAATGAATACCACTTGTAGTCATGTAGAAAGTATGGGATAAATTCAAAATCTGGCCATATGCCTTTTTCTCAATAGAAAAGACCAGAGAAATCTCTGGCACAAAAAATAGTTCTTGTAAATTCAAATAAATTCCATCAGAAGTCCAATACATGCTAGTATACAATTTTCATAATTGTCTCCTTTTAAGAGATTTCAATTGAGCATGATGACTGTGTAGAACAGCATGTTTCATGGTCATAAATCTGTTGAGTAGATAAGAGTTTTGCAACACTTGAATAACTGTGTAGAACTGGAGGTTCAATGGTCATGAGTCTGTTTGAGTAGATAGTTTTGCAGCACTTGAATGAGAGGGACACAGTGATTCTAAGTGCCAGTTGATGACCCCAATGGGTTTAACTGTTTACGCATGCTAGCACAAGAGTCATGCTCTGGATCCCATTGGTCAAGGAATTTTGGCTGACAGGGTACAGGAGAAGAGTCTTTTCTGCTGTGGCTCCTGTACGTCAGAATATCATGCCTGCTGAGGCGATTAATTTGTTGCTACCTTCTCCTCATGCATACCTTACTCCCCTTTCCCATCTTGGTTAACTGAATTTTAAGTGAATTTTAAATATGTGAATTTTTGTTCTTTCATGACTCTTTATCATATTTTAATCATTGGAATATAAATTGTGTAGGGTCATCTTGGCAAAATGGATGGCATAGGCATTTGGTAATAAATAAATCTCACTTTGCTAATCTTATTTTCCAGCCTGATGTTTCATTTTGGTGGCACACTTTTTGGCTTTTACCTTCTTTGTTGATTTTGCATCCTAGGTATTCAGTTATAACTGGAACTGTGCTGTACATTAGTTGGTTTGTTTCTGGCTTTGAGCTGGTGCTTATATTTGATTTGATATTACAAATATTATATTTGATATTACAGTATTGGTGTCTTTTAATACTTGTGCTAGTCATTTCTTTGGAACAAGCTTCAACATAGGGTACCTTATTCTGTGGTGTTTGTGCTCTTTTAGCTGTTCAATTATTCTTTGCTTCAATTCTTCTAGTTCTTTAGTTGCAAGGCTTTTTTTCTTTTTTCTTTTCTAAATGAAAACAATTCTATAGCTATGCTAGTTTCCCATATTGCCAATTCCTTCTGCATTGACCTCAAATATCCTGCAATTCCTGGACTTGATCTGTAATAATAGATTATCATTTCTTTACTTTCAATCACTGTGTCAACACTGTGATAGGTAAACACCTTACCTTCCAGTAGTTCTGCAGATGCTGGCCCTGGTGTCAGTCCTGCAGCCAGTTCCTTTTGGGATCTTTGGCCTGCTACAGGAATATTCTATTCTGCTATACTGTTTCCTTAGTGGGGGAATAGTAATGAGTAGAATGTGATGTTGTCAAAATAAAATTCCTTTCTAGAATCCAGGGTCATCCTTTGTCTATACACCTCTGCACCTGACCAGAACTGGATGGGTGGAACTGCCAGCATGGCAGTGGGAGATTGGACTATGTGATGGGCTTGTGGGTGTGGGGGCCCACAACCATAAGCCCCTCACATAGTCCAATCTTTCAACTGGGTGGGGAAAACCAGGAAGCTTTCAGATTCGGGTTTTCCCAGATGTGCCAACATGACTCTTAATAAATTGGAACTTTAAGCAATACTTTGCCTTGGACTCTGATTTAATTTTGGATGTTATTTGGAACCCTGACACCTGGTTGCATAGCAAACACTCCTGTAGCCCATTTTTTCACCAGATGTACAGTAACTCCGAAACCTTAGAATAGTCCGTCTTAACATGGGCAAGTACAAACTTCTGAAACTGCTATGAGGTGGGGGTGAACAGTTTCATTTTTAACATCTCCTGAATGGCCATTTGTGGCAAAGCCTAAGTTTAGAGGCTTTTTTATATAATAGTGTTGATTCACCAATAGAGGGAGTCAAAGACTATAGTATTGCCAACTCTCTTCAAGCTTCCGTTAGTCTTAAACCCAGTAGAATATACTGTATTTTATAAGCCCATAACTCTGAAAACATTTAACTTTAAAATTAAATTTTGTCATTTTAAACCCAAAGACACAAAAATTAGAGAGATGATCAGCAGATATAGAATTATTAAAGCCTTTTATGGCCAAGTATATGTTAAAAACACAAAACCAAATTTAAAATGTCAGAAGAAAGCTTGAGGCAAACTTTCAGTCACCAGCAAGGGAACTTTGGGAAGAAATCCAATGTCTGAATGGATATATGAAACAGGTGAAAGCCAAAGTAGATTGTATGGAGCATAAATTGGAGAAGACAAACTCTTTATGTGAAGCTCAATTGGAAGAGATAATAATTCTGGAAGTTCAGATTAAAAAAACCCGATTAAGATTTTGTGGAATACCTGACCAACCAGGAGAAGATATCAGATTAAGGATGGTGAAGGCCTTGGCCCAGTTAATTAATAAAGAGGAAAAAGAAATGGAAATTGATTTGGACAAGATTTACAAAAAAACCTCCAGATTTGCCATCATGAGAAAGTTACCATGGGATGTTATAATTCATTTTGTAAGAAGAAGAATAAGGGATCAGGTTCTGGATTGCCATTTTATCAGCTGGTATAAAAAAGATCAGTTAGGAGTTATTTTATATATAAACCCCATTTTGTCTTATATATAAAATCCCAATTTAAACCCAAGCTACCTTGGATAGTGGAAAGAGGGGGACATAACTAAGGCAGAATATCAGCAAATAGCCCGAGCCTGTAAAGATGAAGTGAGGAAAGCTAAGGCTCACAATGAAGAAAGGCTTGCCACAAAAGTAAAAATTAACAAAAAAAGCTTCTTCCAACGTGTTAAAAACAAGAAAAAGGTTAAGGAAACAATTGGTCCATTGCTAGGAGAAAGTGGCAAGAAGGTGACAAGCAACAGGGAGAAAGCAGAAGTATTTAACTCATGTTTTGCATCTGTCTTTACACAAAGGGATAAAACAGTCCAACCTATCAAAAGCAGCACCACAAAAATCAGATTAGGAACACAAATTGAAATAGGGAAGAAAATGGTAAGTGAGCACCTGTCTATCCTAGATGAGTTCAAATCACCAGGACCCGATGGATTACACCCCAGGGTTCTGAAGGAACTGGCAGACGAGATCTTAGAACCGCTGAACTATTTCTTTCAGAGATCCTGGAGCACCAGGGAACTACCAGAGGACTGGAAAAGAGCTGATGTGGTTCCCATCTTCAAAAAAGGAGAAAAAAAATAGATCCAGGAAACTATAGACCTATCAGCCTGACCTCAATACCAGGAAAGATTCTGGAAAAGATAATCAAGCAACAAATTAGTGAACACCTAGAAGTAAACAAAATAATAGCCAAAAGCTATTTGGAGGAGGAGCTTCCAACGATGGCGGTCGCCTCCTGAGCTCCGGAGTGAACTATGGAGCGCCCGACCGGGTAAGGACTGCAACCGGCCCTATGACATCAGAGGGGGCTGAGAGTTGATAGCCCGACCACCCTGGCTTGTTTTGGGCCAGTTTTGGCCTTCCAGGGTGGTCGGTGAAGATCGGAGAGCAGGAAGGAGTTGAAGATCGTAAGCGGCAATCGGCTGGGAAGAAGCCTGTGAACATGGCGACGGCGCAGTGCGGCTGCGCGGGCAGCGCTGACGCCGGCAAATTTAAAAAAGCCGAAAAGCCGAAAAGCAAAAAGAGAAAGGAACAAAGGGAAGGAACCCCGGAGAGCCCCCAGAGAGCCACCGGAGGCACCGGAGGGTCATTACCAGCATCGGGGGCACAGGGAGGAACAAGGAAGGAGCAACGGAGTGCCGGAGAGCGCCAGAGAGGCACCAAAGACATCGGTGAGGCTCTGGAATTATGGCTGGGGATGATTTGGAGCCTGGAGGCCACTGGAGATCATGGCTTGGGGATATGGACAGGCTTGAGCAGCCTGAGCAGGCACTTGGAGCCATGGACAGGTTTGAGCAGCTGCCCAGCCTAAAACAATCAGGACAAGAAGCCCCCCCCCCCACCCATTAAGGAATTTTTATTCACCTGGGGCCATTTGAACCATCTTTCTCCCATTTACCATCTTTGCCTCTCCCCACCATTTGCGACACTTGACTACCTCCCATTTCCCCCCCCTCCCTCTGAAGTTACCATCTAGTTACCAACTAGACATTATTTACCATCTATTTACCACCTATTACTTACCATCTTCCTCTGAAGTTACCATCCAGACATTACTTACTATTATTTACCATCTAGACTTTAAGACTCTGGTCCTTCATTGAGACCCTAGCCCTGCCGGCTATGACCTATCAACTTTGTTTTATCAGTACCTTACCCTATTGGGACTTTTATTATTCAATCAATTTACTCGAGGTCAGACTTGCTCCACCTGCGAGAAGCCCCTCTCTCGCAGGTATGGCCCTTGGCCCTTTCAAGGGCCAGCCTTGATGACGGGTTTGTGAACCCCGAGAGGTGGAAGAAAAGGAAGCTGAGGGGCTTTTTATCAAAATGTTTTATTATGTTTTTAGGGGGTTCTAGGAAAGGGAGGGGGGATAACCAGGCCAGGAGGGAAGCCAACGCCAGACGAACAGGTGAGTCTATGAAGGAAGTGAGCGGGGTGAGGGGGGAGAGGGAACAAGTTATTCCAGTAGAGGGTTGTTTTATTACAACGGTCGCGGGGAGGGGGGGATGCGAGGACAAGAAAAGATCGCAAGGTCGGTTGGGAGACCGTGGCTGCTGGCTACGCCCGGTCGTTTGTACCAACCCCCGCAGCCTAGGTGGTCGGGAACTACAGAGCCAGGGCCTGAGGCTGATGCTCTGCAATGCAAGGTCCGTGACCAACAAGGCCCCCCTCATTAACGAGCTGATCTCGGAGGGGGAGCTGGACCTTGCAGGGATAACGGAGACCTGGTTGGGTCACGAGGGGGGTTTACCCCTCGTGGAAATGTGCCCACCGGGTTTCCGTGCATTCCATCAGCCTCGGGCCCTGGGTAAGGGTGGTGGGGTGGCGGTAGTTATACGGGATTGTCTGGAGCCGAGGGAGTTCACTGTTCCTCAGATACCCGGGTGTGAGTCACTGGGTATGAAATGGGGCCCAGGGAGGCAGTGGGGTCTGCTGATTGTATACTTGGCTCCTCGCTATACGTCAGCGGCCCTGCCCGAGCTCCTCGAGCTGGTCTCGGAGACGGCGGTTGAGATACCCAAACTTCTGGTTATGGGGGATTTCAACCTGCCGTCGACGGGAGCAGCGTCCGAGGTGGCTCGGGAGTTCATGGCTTCCATGACAGCCATGGGCCTGACCCAACTAATTCAGGGCCCCACACACGAAGGCGGCCACACACTGGACCTTATCTTTGTATCTGAGCAGTGGACGAGTGATCTGGGAATAGGGGATTTAGAGATTACGCCCCTGTCATGGTCAGATCACTCATGTCTCCGGCTGGACTTCCCTGGCGCTACCCTCCACCGCGAGGAGGCGGAGCCAGTTTGTTCAAGCTGGTACCGCCCCAAGCACTTGATGGAACCAGACAGGTTCCAGACGGAGCTTGGGCCTTTACCTGTAGCCCTGACCCGCGCTCGGTCGGAGGACCTAGTCGACGCCTGGAATAGGGCGACGGCGGGGGCCTTGGACCGGGTTGCGCCTCTGCGACCTCTCCTACGGCAACGACCCACCCGGGCTCCCTGGTATACCGAGGAGCTTAGGGTGATGAAGCGCCATAGGAGACGTCTAGAGAGCAGGTGGAGGTCCTCACGCTCCGAATCTGACCGAACACAGGTAAGAGCCTATTTACGGACCTACCTTGTGGCATTGAGAGCGGCCAAACGTAGACATTGTGCCGCTCTCATTGCGTCTGCGGATAACCGCCCTGCCGCCCTGTTTAGGGTGACCCGCTCTCTCCTGTCGCAGGAGACGCGGGAGGCACCCTTGCAGGGAAGAGCAGAGGAGTTTGGGGAATATCTGCAAGACAAAGTCGCTCAGATCAGGAGCGGATGGGCCCCCCTCAGTGGACCGGACGAGCCGACATCAGTGAGTCTTGTGAGCCCACTCTGGGAGGAGTTTGACTCTGTTGCCCCCGAGGATTTAGACGGGTTGCGTGGACGGCTGCGACCCACCACATGTTCAATGGACCCGTGCCCCTCCTGGTTGGTACTGGCATCCTGGGAGGTGACGCGAGGCTGGCTTCTGGGCCTGGTGAACGCCTCATTGAGCGAGGGTTCCTTACCGACTGCCTTGAAAGAGGCGGTGGTGAGGCCCCTGCTCAAGAGGCCTTCACTTGACCCAACGGAGCTAGCTAATTATCGTCCAGTCTCCAACCTCCCCTTTTTAGCGAAGGTTGTTGAGAATGTGGTGGCGCAGCAATTTCCACGTCACCTCGACGAATCCGTATATCTAGACCCACGCCAGTCCGGCTTCCGACCCGGGCACAGCACCGAGACAGCCTTGGTCGCGTTGGTGGACGATCTCTGGAGGGCCAGAGATAGAGGTTGCTCCTCTATCCTGGTCCTATTAGACCTCTCAGCGGCTTTTGATACCATCGACCATGGTATCCTACTGCGCCGGCTGGAGGGGATGGGAGTCGGAGGCACCGTTTTACGGTGGTTCGGCTCCTACCTCTCCGGCCGGATGCAATATGTGTTGACTGGGGGGCAGAGGTCAACCCCGAGGCCACTCTCTTGTGGGGTGCCGCAGGGGTCGGTCCTCTCGCCCCTTCTGTTCAACGCATACGTGAAGCCGCTGGGTGAGATCATCCGTGGTTTTGGGGTTGAGTACCATCTGTATGCTGATGATACTCAGTTGTACATCTCAACCCCAAGCCACCCCAACGAGGCTGTCGAAGTGATGTCCCGGTGTTTGGAAGCCGTCGGGGTCTGGATGGGGGACAACAGACTCAAACTCAACCCCTCCAAGACTGAGTGGCTGTGGCTACCGGCGCCTCGGTTCAGCCAGTTGATTCCATCACTGGCCATAGGGGGCGAACAATTGCCCCCTGTGGAACGGGCGCGCAATTTGGGCATCCTCCTAGACACCCGGCTGTCAATGGATGATCATGTGGCAGCCGTGGCAAGGGGGGCGTTCCACCAGGTTCGCCTGGTGCGCCAATTGCGCCCCCTTCTGGACCGTGATGCCCTCCGCACAGTCACTCATGCACTGGTGACGTCTCGCCTGGACTACTGTAACGCTCTCTACATGGGGCTTCCCTTGGGACGCGCCCGAAGACTGCAGCTAGTCCAGAACGCAGCCGCGCGGGTAGTCATGGGGAGTACTAGGTACTCCCACGTAACACCTCTCCTGCGCAAGCTGCACTGGCTACCTGTGGTCTTTCGGGTGCGTTTCAAGGTTCTGATCACCATCTTTAAAGCGCTCCATGGCATAGGGCCTAGTTACCTGCGGGATCGCATCCTCCCACATACATCCCTGCGGCCAATCCGCTCTCACAGGGAGGGCCTTCTCCTGGTGCCGTCCACGAGGCAATGCCAACGGGCGACACCAAGGAGTAGGGCCTTCTCTGTGATGGGCCCAACCCTCTGGAATGACCTCCCCCCCGATATTAGAACCACTACTGACCTCCGCTCCTTCCGACAGAAACTGAAGACACACCTGTTCCGACTGGCTGGTTTGGCATAATTTTAACGTCTACCTCCTGGCATACACATTCTTACTGGTTTTTAGAGGGATATTGTTTTAAATTTAACTTGATATTTTAAACTTTTGTATTGATTTATTTATTAGCTGTACAGTTTGGCATATTTTACCCTCCTCTTATACATGTATTTATATAGTTATTTCTACGTTTTAATCTGTTGTATTTTAATACGGACTGTACACCGCCCCGAGTCCCTTTCGGGAGATGGGGCGGTATATAAACGCTAATAATAAATAAATAAATAAATAAATAAACAAAAGCGCTCTCGCTTGGAAGATTTTTTAAAGTTAAAACATGGATTCACAAAGGCCATTTTTCCCCCTTCTCTCATTGAAAACATGCTTCAAAGGGACATTTGGCTTACCCCTATCGCTCTGTAATGAGCCGTCAAAACAAACCATGAAGAAAGGCAAAGGTTCCGCTTGAATACACAAAGCTCCAATCAACAAAACCTCCCAGCATGTAGCGCTTTTAAGATATTTCTGTTTTTTAATATCTATTTTGTATTTCAAATTAGAAAAAAAGCTCCAATCTTTAAATGAATTAAAAAAAAATACAGCGATGAAAGAGGAAAGCTTTGGTCTATAAATCACAGAGAGTCACAGAAAAAAAAGGTGGAAAAAGAAGACTTGATCCGTCCATTTTAAAAAGCTTGTAAAGACTCCATCCATGAAGATCGCATATAAAAAAATAGGATAGCCACTGTCCAGAACCGTTACAGGTTTAATTTCACTGCTTTATTCTTCTATTCTTCAATTTAAATCAATTTTTAAGTTTTTATAGGCAGTCTCTCTTTTAAAACAATAAGGATTCCTCACCAGATGGAAACACATTCACTTTCCATTCCTTCCATTTTGGGGCCACGCCGACTTCATCAGCCTTGGCTGGATTTTTTGTCACCGGCTTGAAGAATTTTCTCTTGCTTCTTTCGGAGATTTTGTGATATCCCCAAGATCTGCAAGACATATTCTTTCTGTTCACTGTCTCTTCGGGACAGTTTGGATCCGTTTGGACCCCCCCAGTGGCAAAAGTGTCGACTGCGATCTCAGAGCATTGAGATCGCACATCGTGTTGTCGTGACTTCGGCAGAATGTCAAGAAAATACAGAGATTGTAAACTTGCAGACAATATTTTCAGAATTACTAAAACTAACAAATACATATGAGAGAATGGAACAAAAACTGGAATATTTGGAACAGCTAACAGAAAAGTGTGATGAAAAATTTGATGATGTTCACCAAATGCAAAATGAGGAGATTAAAATCCAAAGAATTGAAGTGGAAAAGGAATATAAAGCGATTAAACTTTCTGATACCCATCACAATTGGTTTGTTTTTGAAAATGCAAAGAATGGAATATTGAAAGGGGAAACAAATGGAGAGGAAATCTATTTCAAAGGGCAAGATATAGAAGAAGAAGAAAAAAGTAAAGAATTTATGGACTATGAAACTTTATTAGCAAAAATATGGATAACACTGCTGACAATTAAAGACAAGTGGAATAAAGAAACAGAAAGAGGGCATCAGGATTATATGAGAGATCTTACAAGCAAGGAGTTGCTAGGAGTAGTCCATACAAAGCTGATTAAGAAGAAGCTCAGAAGATTGATACCACAAATGGCAGAGGACATAAGATTGTTTTGTTATTGGAAAGATACAGGTTGATAGATGGAAGAGTATAATTTAAAATTACTAGCTAAACCTAGTGAAATTTAGTGATAATAGGTATAGTTAAATAAAAAATTGATAATGATAATACTGTATACAATGTGTAGTGTTATGATAAGCAATAATTGGATATGAATATTGAATGATACCCGTGAAGGGAAGGCTAGAAATCCTTTTGGATTATATATAAAGGTCAATAATAATAATAACAATAAAAAAAGAACTAAATTAGACAGTTAATTTTTGATCATTAGGGGGGAAATGTTATGGTATAGGATATAGTCAAATAAAGAAAGGATAATGATAATAATCTATATATATGTATGGGTATAATATAAGGAAAATGGATGTAAATTGTAAACAGTGATTTGGAAAGGAGGATTAGAAAACTGTGTTATTAAATATTATGGATCTTTAGCTAGAATAGGATATAAGGATTTGATGTTAATGGAGGATTTTATAAATAAGTAAATGAAATGCCAGTATGTGGTTATGTACTAAATTTTGTTATATTTTATGATGAAGGACGTTTAAACAATTATAGTCAAATAAAAGTGGAGGTATGATGATGGTAATATGTATAAACATTTGAGTTAAGATACCAGAGTTAATATGAATTATACTTGATGACGGTAGAAGAGATGCACAAAAACCTTTTGTAACCAACTGATACACTTTCTACAGTAAGTAAAGAAGGAGTTTTTTATGTTTGTTTTGAAAATTAAAAATAAATAAAAAGTTTTTGAAAAAATAATAATAGCCAAAAGCCAACATGGGTTTGTCAAAAACAGATCATGCCAGACTAATCTTATTGCATTCTTTGACAAAGTGACAAAATTAGTGGACCAGAGGAATGCTGTCAATATAGTTTACTTGGACTTCAGTAAGGCTGTGAAGTTCCCAGAAGATGACCTAATTAATTTACGAGCCTCGAGACAAAGTTCAAAAGAAATCCAAACATTTATTAGGATCGACATTCTGGCGTGAACTCCTGTGGAGCCAAAACTGCTTTCGCTTAATTGCGTTTGAACTTTACCCCTGTATCCCCTCCCTTCTGTCCTGCATCATAACTCATATTCTCCAACTAGGCTGTAGACATGAGATCCGACTCCGGCCGAAGGCATGCATGGAATTTCCCCCTCCATGCCAGCCTGATAATAGTCATGGCAACGCTTTAGAAGTTGTCATCCGGCTCCCCTCACTTCCTGAAAGCGACCTGTGTGACACAAAGACAATTTGAGTACAGGTATATAACTGAGGGATGTGTCCCTCCCCTAGGCTTGCTTGGATTTTCTGCATGGAATTTTGCTATGAGGCGATCAGCCTGGATATTTCTACTTTTCACCCAAGATGCCTCCGATAATGGGTAGCCCTTCCACTTGATTAAGTATTGCCGTTGTCTCCTGTGCCAACTTGAATCGAGGATTCATTGAACTTCATAATGGGTTTGGCCCCCTATGTCTCAGAGAGGATCCGATCACAGGTTTTAAGAGGCTACTATGAAACACAGGGTGTATCTTCCCCAACAATCGAGGTAGTTTCAATTGCACTGTGACTGGGTTGATGATCTTTACTATGGGGAATGGTCCCATAAACTTCGGCCCCAGTTTCTTGCTAGGCAGTTTTAATCTCAAATATTTTGTGGAGAGGTAAACCTTCTCTCCCACCCGGAATGGCCATTGCAGAGCCCGGTGTTTATCTGCCTGTTTCTTATAGGTTTGTGCCGCTTTAGCCAGTGCCTTTTTGACATTTTCCCAGGTTGATTTCATCATCAACATCCAATCAGTCAAGCTGACTGAGGAGTGGGGATCCCTTGGATACTCAGTCATTGGGACGAAGTCCATACCGCTCACTATTTTGAACGGTGTGAGTCCTGGGCTACTGTGAACAGCATTATTGTACACGACCTCAGCAAAAGATAAAAGGTCTGCCCAATTGGACTGCTGATAGTTCACGTAACACCTCAGGTACTGCTCTATCATGGCGTTCAGTCTCTCTGCTGCCCCATTGGTGCTCGGATGAAAAGCTGAGCTAAGACCCTGAGATGACCCAATGGACCGCAGAAACTCCCTCCAGAACTTAGCCGTGAACTGGACCCCTCTGTCTGAAATAATTCTTCGAGGTACTCCATGCAGTCGGTAGATATGCTTCACGAACAGTTTAGCCAGCTTGTGAGCCGAGGGTAGTCCACTGCAGGGTATGAAGTGTGCCTGTTTGGAGAACAGGTCTATTACAGTCCAAATCACTGTGTTTCCCCCACTTTTTGGCAACTCTACTATAAAGTCCATTGCAATCTCCTCCCACGGCCTCGTTGGCTCTGCTACTGTTTGCAGCAGTCCGGGGGGGGGGGGGTCCTGGTCGTCTCTTCATTTTTGCGCAGATGGTGCAACTTTTCATGTAACTATCCACATCTTGCTTTATGCCAGGCCACCAGAATTGCCTCCAGGCTAAGTGTAAAGTCTTTAGGAAACCAAAGTGGCCTGCCAGTTTGGTGTTGTGACTCCTCTGGAGAACTAGGGTACATAGGGATTCTGGGACATAGACTTTCGTCCCCTTCCATGCAAGGTCATCTCTTTTCGTCAAGATGCGTTGGTTGTTTTGGAACCAGGGGTCTACTAGCAGTTCAGTTTTGAGTCTCGTGGTTAGGTCGCTTGCAGGTTTCTCTTGCCGGTCATGGCATTGCCGCCTGGTGGTTACTTGGGCAGCTGCTTGAGTAGAGGGAATGATGGCGTCCACTACGTGCTCCCATTCACATTTGTACTGAGGCATGCGGGAGAGGGCGTCAGCTAGAAAGTTCCTCCCGCCTGGAATGTGCTTTAAGACAAAAACAAAATGGTTGAAGTATTGAGCCCATCAGACTTGTTTGGGTGATAGTTTCCGTGGGGTCCTAAGCGCCTCCAGATTTTTGTGGTCGGTCCAGACTTCAAACGGTTTCTGGCTCCCTTCCAACAGGTGTCTCCAGGTTAGCAGTGCCCAACTCACTCCTTTTCCCATGTGGCCCATCATCTCTCTGTGTCTGTTAGCTTGCGGGAGGTGTAGGCGCAGGGTTGTAAGTTTCCTTGGTTGTTTCTTTGAAGTAGCACCGCTCCCACTGCCACATCGCTGGCGTCTGCCTGGATCATGAAAGGTTGCTCGGGGTCAGGATGCTTCAGCACTGGCTCCTTTGCAAACGTTTCTTTTAGTGTCTCGAATGCCTCTTGGCAGGTTAGGTCCCATGGTAAGGGTTCTCCGGGACGAGGTTTTGTTCCTGGGCTTCCTGTCTTCAGGAGGTCTGTCAGGGGTTTGGCAATCTTTGCAAAGAAGGTGATGAATTGCCTGTAGAAGTTCGCGAATCCTAGGAAGCTTTGTAGCTGTCTGCGGGTGTGAGGGGGATGCCAGCTTAGGACGGCTTGCACTTTCTCTGGGTCCATCTCTATTCCCTCATTTGACACTCGGTAACCCAGGTAGTCTAACCGTGCACGGTGGAATTCACATTTTGATACCTTGACGTACAGGTTGGCTGCCAGAAGTTTCTCCAGTACTTGGCGGACCAGGGGTACATGGTTGTCCATGGTCTCCGTGTAGATAAGGATGTCATCTAGATAGACGAGGACCCCCTTGTAGAGGTGCTCGTGCAGCACCTCATTTATTAACTATATGAATACCGCTGGGGCCCCCTGCAGCCCGAAAGACATCACTTTGAATTGAAAGCTCCCTAGGGGGCAGTTGAACGCTCTTTTCCACTCATCTCCTTCCGTGATACGTACTCGGTAGTATGCTTCTCTGAGGTCTAGTTTGGTGAAGACTTTTCCCTTGGCCAGATGAGACAGCATGTCCTTCATGAGGGGGAGGGGGTATAGGTTGTGTATGCACACCCCATTTATCCCTCGAAAGTCCACACACAATCTCATGGTTCCATCTTTTTTTTCTTTGAAGAGGACTGGTGCCGCGACCCGTGGCTTGGCTGGGTCAATGAACCCCCTTGCTAGGTTTTTGTCTATGCATTTGTGCATCTCTTGCATTTCCCGGGGCGTCATGGCATACAGTTTGGGCTTGGGTAGTTTTGCCCCGGGATGATTTTGATGGCACAGTCTGTCTCCTGGTGGGGAGGCAGAACATCACACTCGGCCTCACTGAATACATCTGCGAGGTCCTGATATTCTATCAGAATCAGTTCGGCCTCTGGGGTTTTGTCGGATGTGGTTGCCAGTTGTTCTCGTGGCCTCTTTTGGGGGGGTTCCTGTGTGGATGGTGTTTCTGCTTGCTGGTGTGGGAGGGGTTGGGGGCCCCTTGATATCCTAAGTCAGCAGGTACCCCCTTTCCACCAGATGGTCGGTCCCCACTTGTCTAGCCAGGAAAGTCCCAGTATGACTGTGTGTCAGGCCTGTAGTTATGTTCTTTTTAGGATCTTTGGCCTGCCACACTTTCTTATAATTTTCTATGCTGTTTCAATAGTGTAGTAGTTGGGAGGGGGGAATAGAAAGGAGTAGGATTGTAGAATGGATTGTTGACATTCTTTTGTAGAAGCCAAGGTCATCTTTTGTCTCAGCACCTCGACACCTGGCCGGAAGAAGATGGGTGTACATGCCAGCGTGGAAGATAATGATTGGAACATGTGATGGATTTGTGGGTGTGGGGAGAGATCATGAACTTTGAACTAGGTGAACTTACAGGATGTAATTCAGAGTTGAAATTTCCATAGCCGTCCTAACATGCCTGCGGAATAAATTGCACCTTTAAGGATGTTTTGCCTTGGACAATGATTTATTTCTGCATGGTATTTAGAACCCTAACATTATTTCAACTCTCAACTTTAAAAATATTT
This sequence comes from Natrix helvetica, assembly GCF_964273705.1. NCBI lineage: Eukaryota > Metazoa > Chordata > Lepidosauria > Squamata > Natricidae > Natrix > Natrix helvetica. Next base: position 19,950,242 of record NC_138555.1, read on the forward strand.
CACTAGCTCCCTCCCCCTATCAAGGGGGAAGGGCTGGTGATGGAAGATCTGGTGATGGGGTCTCGGCATTCCCAATGCTGACTGGGACAGCGTAAATATCAGCGAAGAATAAATGAGAAGCTTTTGGTGATAAGAAGCTGAGTACGGAACTTCAAAGGCAATGGAATGCTGTTTCCAGTTTAATTGCATCTGGAGGAATGCAGGAGGAGACGCGACAAGACGAAGGAAATCTCAGAAAACTTCTTCAGCAAACTGTGAGTGCATGCTCCCCCTCCTTCCCCCCCAGCTTAGAAGCAAGATTGGAAAAAAAAAACACCCTTAGAACGGAGGTTTGGGCTCCTTCCAGACGGCAATAAATAAAATGGCTTATCACCATGCAACTAGCTGGAAGAAAGATTCCCTTTCAAAATGGGAATTTCAAAGGAGGCAGGAAGAAGGAATTTTTCCAGCATCTGTCACTTGCAAGCCACCACAAATGGGGCTGCAACCAGTAAATGAAGCAAATTGGGCAGTAAATTGGGCTTTCCTCCCAGGACTTGGATGGAAGAGATGCTACTTACCAACTCCTTTGCCATCAGCATGGGGAAATGCTCCAAGCCAGCAGAGGGCACCTACTTGGCCCATAACTCATCCAAGCCAGCAAAGGGCACCTACTTGGCCCATAACTCCTCCAAGCCAGCAGGAGGGTCCTTGGCACGTAAAACCCTCTAGCCAGCCATCATTGGTTGAGCTGCAACCTGTGAAGCAGGCAACCCCGGGATGGGTCTTAACCCCAGGTCATGGATGGGAGGGATGCCAGTGGGCACATGCCCTCCCTCAGCAGATGGCACCATGGCAGAAAGCTGGGCAGTGGCCAACCGAGGGATTGACCTCCCCACCGGTTCCAGTCTCCCCTGCAAGGCCCAAAAAGGTTCTTACCAGACCTTCCTACAGAGAAGAAATCTCCATGGAAGAAGGGATTACCAAACAGAGGCCTGCAGTGTGGATGGCGGGAAAATGTGCGCCTGCAAGGCCCCAAGTGGTTCTTACCCCACCTTCCTACAGAGTAGCAATCACCAACATGGAAGAAGGGATTACCAAAGCCAGGCCTGCAAGATGGGAAGCGGAACAAGGTGCATCTGCAATGCCCCAAAAGGTTCTTACTCCACCTTCCTACAGAGAAGCAATCTCCACCATGGAAGAAGGGTTTACCAAGGGGGCAGCTGCAAGTTGGAGAGCAAGGCAGTGTGATGAAACAGTTCCTGAGTTTAGAGATGTAACTAGGTTCCATTCCTCGTGGGGCCCAATTAAATGCCACCATTGTTGTCAACTTGGTCACAGAGCGTCAGAGTGCTTGGCTCCAGCCCCAATGCCACAAACGTGCGCACCAACCACCACGGCGGTAAAGAGAGGGTCCCAGATGCCACCACAGAAGAGTCATCTGGGCCAACAACCTCTGGAAGAGGATCCCCAACTTAAGGTGAGGAAGTGTCCTACCAAGGGGGAGGCCTCGGAAGAGGAAAAGGGCAGACATTCTCCGGAGGAGGATCCCCAACTTAAGGTGACAAAGAGTCCAACTAAGGGGGAGGCCTCAGAGGGGGAAAAGCCTAAACAACCTCTGGAAGAGGATCCCCAACTTATGGTGACGAAGAGTCCTACCAAGGGGGAGGCCTCGGAGGAGGGAATTGCCGAAGAACAAATGTTTGTACCAGTCGCCATGGTGGTAAAGAGAGGGCCCCAGATGCCAGCACAGAAAAGTCATCTGGGCAAACGACCTCTGGAAGAGGATCCCCAGCTTAAGGTGACAAAGAGTCCTACCAAGGGGGAGGCCTCGGAGGAGGGAATTGCCGATGAACAAACGTGTGTACCAATTGCCACGGTGGTTAAGAGAGGGCCCCAGATGCCTGCACAGAAAAGTCATCTGGGCCAACAGCCTCTGGAAGAGGATCTCCAACTTAAGGTGACGAAGTGTCCTACCAAGGGGGAGGCCTCGGAAGAGGAAAAGGGCAACCAATCTCCGGAGGAGGATCCCCAACTGAAGGTGACAAAGAGTCCAACTAAGGGGGAGGCCTCGGAGGGGGAAATGCCCAACCGACCTCTGGAAGAGGACCCCCAACTTCAGGTGACGAAGAGTCCTACCAAAGGGGAGGCCTCGGAGGAGGAACAAGGCCAACCGTGGATGATTGGATCCAAGAGCCCAGAACCTACAGCACCTGCAGCAGAGAGCCCGAAACGGCCATGGGAAGAGGTTGCAATGGACTTCATCGTGGAACTCCCAGACAGCAGTGGGCATAAAGTAATTTGGACTGTTATTGATTTGTTTTCTAAGCAGGCACACTTCATTGCTTGCTCAGGATTGCCATCCGCAAACGAATTAGCGAAAATGTTTGTGAAACACATTTATCGCCTGCACGGAGTACCCAAGAGGATCATTTCAGACCGCGGAGTCCAGTTCACAGCCAAGTTCTGGAGAGAGGTCCTGAGATCCATTGGGTCCACACAAGAACTGAGCTCAGAGGTTCGTCCCAGCATGAACTGCGCAGCAGAGGGAGCCAATGCGGTGGTGGAACAATACATCAGGTGTTTTGTGGACTATCAGCACGACAACTGGTCGGACTTGCTACCCTTCGCCGAAGTGGCGTACAATGATGCGGTCCACAGCAGCAGAGGATTAGCGGGTTTCCAGATTACCAGTGGCATGGAAGTTGTTGCCATGCCTGAGTTGCCTAGAGAACCTCCTTCTTTCATGTCTTTGAGTGAATGGATGGACATGCTAAAGAAAGGATGGGAGAATACGAAGAAGGCTCTAGCAGTTGCAGCAGAAGCCTACCAGAAGCAAGATGATCAACGTCGCTCACTCCTAAACCCCTACCGTGTGGGGGACAATGTTTTTGTATCTACCAAATACATAAGATTAGAAATGCTTAGCAAGGAATTGGGTCCAAAATTTCTAGGTCCATTCCCAATAGTGAAGATAGTTAACTCAGTTACAGTTCAACTCAGTCTACCCAGAAGTCTAGGGGAAATTGACCCAGAATTTCATTGTAGCTTGTTGAAACCAGTAATTGGGTCTAACAGAAGAGCATCCACCCAAGCTCAATCTCCTCCTTTAGTGATGGAAGGGGAAACACAATCTGAGGTGGAAAAAATTGTAGATTTCAGGCTGAATAGGGGTTGCTTACAGTACTTAGTGCATTGGAAGGGTTACCCTTGGTCTGAAGCTAATTGGGTGAACAGTGGGAACCTAAAAGTGGAGAAGTTAGTAAAGCAATTCAATGGGAAGTTTCCCGAGAAGTCAAGGGGTTCCCCTGGGTGGAGAAGAGGTGGTTAATTTTGTTATGTTAACTTTTATGTTATTCTCTTTGCAGGAAACGTTTTTCTTTTGAGGAGAGGCCGCCTGTCAGGCCTGTAGTTATGTTCTTTTTAGGATCTTTGGCCTGCCACACTTTCTTATAATTTTCTATGCTGTTTCAATAGTGTAGTAGTTGGGAGGGGGGAATAGAAAGGAGTAGGATTGTAGAATGGATTGTTGACATTCTTTTGTAGAAGCCAAGGTCATCTTTTGTCTCAGCACCTCGACACCTGGCCGGAAGAAGATGGGTGTACATGCCAGCGTGGAAGATAATGATTGGAACATGTGATGGATTTGTGGGTGTGGGGAGAGATCATGAACTTTGAACTAGGTGAACTTACAGGATGTAATTCAGAGTTGAAATTTTCATAGCCGTCCTAACATGCCTGCGGAATAAATTGCACCTTTAAGGATGTTTTGCCTTGGACAATGATTTATTTCTGCATGGTATTTAGAACCCTAACACTGTGTCTGTCATTTTGGGGGCTATTATGAATCAAATTACTTCCCAGTGATCCGCTAATTCTAGCCTCACTGGTTCAGTCAGGTGGGTGGCATAGGCTCCTCCCATTAGGGACCCGTCGACCTGCTCGAACCGGATTGGGTGGGCCAGTCTTTTTGCTCTGATCCCCAGTTTCAGGACTGTGGTTAGGTTGATCAAGCACCTTGTGCAGCCTGAGTCTATTAGGGCTTGAAAATCCCCCTGATTTCCTGTTTTTGGGGCTGTGAGGCGTATTGGAAAAAGGAAAGGGTGAATTGATTCACTCACCATTGGGTCATTTTGTCCCTCGTCCTCGCTGTCATATTATTCAGGCGACTGGTTGTCGTTGCCTGAGGGTTCCATCATTTTCACCTGAGGTGGAAGGGACCTTTGCAGACTGGAGGGCTTTCCTGGACGTGTTGGTGGTCCGTTTGGGCCCTTGTTCTGGTCGTGCCCTGGGCGGTGGGTCTGGCCTTGGATTTGGGGCTGGGGTTGGACATGCAGCTGCCATGTGGCCCATCCCCCCACATCTGTAGCATTTCAGAGGACTTCGAGGGAGGGCTGCTCTCAGAGCCTTCTGTGGTGCTGTGGTTCCCTGCCAGCTGGGTGGTTTCAGGTCGGGTTGACCTTTCTCTTGTGTGTCCGGTTGCTTTGTCATGTCGTTGGTGAGCAACACGCTGTCGACTTTTGTTGCTACTCGGAACCACTCAGAGAGTTGATTTGGGATGTTGCAGTATGCAGTTACTTGGGCAATTTGCTTGTCCAGGCTTGTTCTGAAAAAATGCACCAGCAGCCGCTCTGGAAAAGGGGGTAGCCTTCCTATAACCCTCCTAAATTCACAGATGTGCTCTTTGATGGGGTGGCCCCTCTGCTTTAGGTTGCTGAGTTCCTCTTTTGTATATGGGTCCTCCTCCACCTCCTCAAATCTGGCCTCTAGCAGTTGCAGGAAGTCATCTATGTCTTGCAGTTGGGGGGCTCTCCTCTTGTGGAGGGCTGCTAGCCATTCCCTTGCTTCTCCCTCTAGACCCTCTGCGATGGCATTCACCATGGCTCTGGGGATGGGTAGAGGTGCTCATAGCATTCTAGGTGGATATCAGCTGAATCGAGGAATAGAGCTAGCTGGTCTGAGTCTCCGTCAAACTTTCCCCTGAATTGGGGTGGGTCATTCAGCCCTAATCCCCCAGCCTCCTGTCGGCCTTGGTATGCTTGCACCTGATATGGCTGGTCATTCTTCTTCACCCCTAGTTCGGAGAGAGGGAGGGGGTTGCCTGCTCTTGGCAGCCTGCCTGCTGCGTGGCAGAGGCACTGGTTGCCGTTTTGGGCTCCTTCTCCTTCTATCGGGAGGGGGAGGGGGGCTGCGCTCCAGTCTGCATCTCCTCCCTTCAACAGGATCAGATGTCCCTCCCCTCTCTTTTGGGCGGCATGATGTCCCCTCATCATGAAGGTTGGCTCAGTAAAAATCTTCCCTCTGTTGCTCTTTTGTACTCCCTAGGGATTCCATCTGGGGATTGGATTGGATTGGATTTATTAGATTTATATGCCGCCCTTCTCCCAAGGATTCAGGGCGGCGTACAGCATTAAAAAACACATAGTACAAAAGTTAAAAGGAAATTAGAAACAGTCCAAAAAACAAATCCAATTGGGAGCCTGACTTGTTTCCAGTCCCACCTCCTATCCACCCTTGCCAGCTTGCTTGAGACCCTTCCCTGTATCTGGGGACTAGGGCAAGGGAATTTCCACCAGTACTTATCTTCTCTTGCTTCTGCTTCTTAGAAAGGCACCTCTGCTTGGCATTGCTGCATACCTCCAGCTGCAATCAATCTCCTGTTGCCTGATTTTTCCCTCCAATCAGCCCAAACATTGGGGGAGTGCTCGGAGAGCCTGGGCTTCAGGAAACCCAGATTTTCTTTTTTTTAAAAAAGTCAGTTTTGGCTCTCTGTGAAGTTCCCAGAAGATGACCTAATTAATTTACGAGCCTCGAGACAAAGTTCAAAAGAAATCCAAACATTTATTAGGATCGATATTCTGGTGTGAACTCCTGTGGAGCCAAAACTTCTTTCGCTTAATTGCATTTGAACTTTACCCCTGTATCCCCTCCCTTCTGTCCTGCATCATAACTCATATTCTCCAACTAGGCTGTAGACATGAGATCCGACTCTGGCCGAAGGCATACATGGAATTTCCCCCTCCATGCCAGCCTGATAATAGTCATGGCAACGCTTTAGAAGTTGACAAAGCCATTTGATAAGGTAGACCATAACCTACTACTAGATAAAGTAGAAGAATGTGGTTTTGACAGCATCACCACCAGATGGATTTGTAACTGGCTGACCAACCACACTCAACATGTAGTCCTCAATGGAACTGCATCTACATGGAGGGAAGTATGCAGTGGAGTACCCCAAGGCTCTGTTTTAGGCCCAGTACTTTTCAACATCTTCATCAATGATTTGGATGAGGGAATAAATGGGGAACTCATCAAATTTGCAGATGACACCAAGCTGGCAGGAATAGCCAACACTCGATAGGCTAAAGATACAGAAGGATCTTGACAAACTTGAACGTTGGGCACTATCAAATAAAATGAAATTCAATGGTGAAAAGAGTAAGGTTCTACATTTAGGCACCAAAAACGAAATGCACAGGTACAGTAGGTAGTACCTTGCTCAATAGTAGTAACTGTGAGAGGGATCTTGGAGTTCTAGTAGACAACCATTTAAATATGAGCCATCAGGGTGCAGCAGCTGTCAAAGAAGCCAACACAGTTCTAGACTACATAAACAGAGGGACAGAATCAAGATCACATGAAGGGTTACTACCACTTTATAATGCCTTGATAATGCTACACTTGGAATACTGCATTCAGTTTTGGTCACCATGATGTAGAAAAGATGTGGACACTCTAGAAAGAGTGCAAAGAAAAGCAACAAAGAGGATTAGGGGACTGGAGACTAAAATATATGAAGAACGGTTGCAGGAACTGGGTATGTTTAGCTTAAGAGAAAGAAGGACTAGGGGAGACATGATAGCAGTGTTCCAATATCTCAGGGGTTGCCACAAAGAAGAGAGAGTCAAACTATTCTCCAAGGCACCTGAGGGTAGAACAAGAAGCAATGGGTGGAAACTAATCAAGGAGAGAAGCAACTTAGAACTAAGGAGAAATTTCCTGACAGTTAGAACAATTAATAAGTGGAACAGCTTGCCTCCAGAAGTTGTGAATGCCCCAACACTGGAAGTCTTTAAGAAGATGTTGGATAGCCGTTTGTCTGAAATGGTATAGGGTTTTCTGCTTAGGCAGGGGGTTGGACTAGAAGATCTCCAATCTCCCTTCCAACTCTGCTATTTTATTGTGTATACCTATAGCAGATGAATATGGTAGACTTGCAGTAGTTTTAATTGAACTCAACGGAATAAAATCAATAGTGGTAGGTGTGTATACGCCAAATGATGATAGAAGCATTTTTTTAAAAAAAATAATGGACCAGTTACAGCCCTTTTCATGTGGAAACTGGCTTATGATGGGAGATTGGAAAGGAATGACTGCACTAGCTTTGGGTAGAACACCACATCAAGGGGATTAAACCCTCACAGGGTAAATTATCAAAGACTTTCTTTGAAATGATGGACAATCTAATATTAATAGATTCATGGAGAAATAAAAGTGGAGATGTGAAGGAGGATCGAAACCATCCTCTGCTACCATTTGTGAAGGAGGGAGTTCCCCCCCCCCCCTTAATTAATGAGGTATGGACCGCCGGCTTTCCAAGCAGCATATCTCCGAATAAGCAGAAAAATGAAACCCGGAAACATATTCTAATAAACAACTTTTAATATAAAATAAAATAATACAAATCTTACTATCTAAATCTTACATTTTGGCAAGAGCTATATTGCCCACCTCCTTCGGCAAGCGAACGGAAGATCAGAAGGAAAGTAAAAAATGTGTGACGTATTATGAGACATGCACATTAATCATTGTCAGATAAGAAACAATTTCTACTGTATAACTCAGAATATAAGCTCAAGTTGACAAACAAATTAACGCAGTGACAGGAGACACCAGAGAATATACCTTTTTTCTGAAAGACATTAATCTTTTTCAAGGATTGACATGATATATAAAAATCTCTCAAATAAAATTCTGAAAGTGGACATTCTGCCTAAATCTTGTTCTGATCATAATCCTGTGCTTCTGGTTTTAAGAGGAAAGAATTCGAGTTTTAGATAGAGATTAAATGAAGCTATGCTACAAAAGAAAAGGATTATAAAAGACCAAAAAGAAACTGCAAGAGTACTTTGAGAATAATTTAGGTAAAAGGACAAGCTCAATGACAGTATCGAATGCTAATAAAGATGTTAGAAGGGGCTATTTTATACAGCATAATCATTTAGAGAAGAAAAAATCACAGGAAAAGAGACAAAGGATAATGGCTTCAACGAGACAGAAAGAAATTCAACTGTAAAAGACACCCATGGATCTTAAAATTTTACACCATATCAAAGTGTTATGGCAACTATTGTCTATGTTAACAGTACAGGAAATAGAAAGAAAATTGAACTAGGCACAACAAAGACACTTCAAGTTGAAAATAAACCAGGGAGATGGTTGGCATATAAATTAAGAAAGGAAAAGCAAAAGACAATGTTTAGAAAAAATTATGTAGGCAGTAATGTAATAAGATACAATGAATTTATTAAAAAGTCTTTCATAATTTGTATTCAAATTGGTACAAAAGACAGGAGATAGATATGTCAAAAATGGATGAATATCTTTGAAGGCAACAGCTGCCTAACCCCAGAGGCATCAATGACCCAATAACTGTTTTTGAGATAGCAGAAGCCATTAAAAAATGAAGCCAGGCAAAGACCCAGGTCCAGATGGTCTTACAAGCCAATTGTCAGGTCTGGAAGCCATCTTTTGCATTAGGCCTTCAGGCCTGGCACATTTATTGCTGTGGGAAACTGGGAGGGAGGATTGTTTGGGGTGGGAAAGATATAGTCAAAATAAATGGACTTGAACTTTGGTTTGGGTGGGGAAAACTAGGAAACTTTCAGATTCGGGTTTTCCCAGATGTGCCAATAAGACATCTCTAATAAAATGGAACTTTGAGGAAACTCAAGCCTCGGAGTCTTCTTTCGTTGGGGTGTTACTTGGAACCCCGACACCAACATTATAAGTGCTTTGAGGATGAACTTCTCCAACCACCAAAGGACACAATAAATGATATACTACAGGAGGGAAAGATACCCCAGACATGGAAAGAAGCCAACATTGTGTTGTTACCCAAGGAGGGCCAAGATGTTACAAAGACAAAGAATTGTAGACCAATTTCATTATTAAACAAGGTCTACAAACTTTGTGCTGCCATTTGGGCAGACAGACTAAAGAAGATTTAGTCTATACATGAAGACCAAGCAGGCTTTCGGCCAAAAAGAGATATTGTGAAGACTGTCTTAAACATTATTGAATGCTTACAATATCATAAAGAGAAACAGGCAGCCTTAATATTTTTAGAATGGAATGGAATGGAATGGAATGGAATGGAATGGAATAGAATAGAATAGAATAGAATAGAATAGAATAGAATAACAGTAATGCCCTTACACATACCCATATTTGCATCTCTATTTCACTTTATGGATCTAATGATTTTATTTTTTGTCTTGTGGCTCATGCGTTCCTGCCTCTGCAAGTCCTCACATGTTTTGAAGTTGTTCACATATGTGACTGTCTTACTATCATTATTAAATTAGTCAGTTTGAGTCTTGCAAATCCTATGGGACTCCATGAAAATAGGAGCAACTGACAATGAATAATGGTATTTATTGTCCCCATCCTATTCCAACCCATGGCTGGGAGCCCCAAAGCTCTGTGAGTTGTGTTGATAGTATGTTGCTCTCTCTAGTTTTGTCTGAAAAACATCTCCAGAAGGCATATCAGTCTGATCTACTTCAAAGATCTTGTTGCAGACAAAGGCATTTCTACACAGAAAGAAGGCACTCATGGAAGATGTTGGTATTGGGGGAGTTGCTGTTAATAGTATTGCCTGAAGGAGTGTGCAAGAATCCTAGCTTTCAATGTGACTTTTGGGAGCCTCTTCCTATTCGGCACACCTACCATCAGCTTGGAGACATTAATATTGCTGGCATTATTTCTGCCTTCTTTGCATCTTCTAATCCCATTGATTTCATTCAAGATCCTTCTCAGAGTTTTCATGATCGGATTATGTAAGTATATCATTAATTTATTGTCAAGCTCTTAACTTTGCTGGTAAATCACATGATGCTTGAAATATTTTCTTCCAATGGCAAAAACCCTAGAAAGGAATGTCTAAAACAGGATATCTACGTTTATTTTAAGTAAAGTGATATTTCCCTTCAGTTTCCAGGTAAAGCTGAAATAGATGAAATGGAGATCCAATTTGCATTTATAACAAATTGCATCTAAATATCTTTTATTTTACAGATATGTATGACTATATTAATGAAGCTGTCACTGCAGTTAAGAAAGGAGAAGCACATATTTCCCATGATAAGTTTTCTCATTGATATTTCTGCTTATAAGCTATTCTTTAAAGCTGTGCTTTGGTAGTGGGCCATTCTCACATACTATAACACAGAAATAAGAATTATTAAACACATTAAAACAAAATATGCTGTACTGAAGGATTGCAAGGCACACAATGTGAAACAGATTTCTCTTAATGTATTTTTTAAAATTGTTTTACAGAATTTTTTTTTCAGAATTACCAGCATATCCTGGCCTTAGCATTTACTATCAAACAGATTAATGAAAATCCCCAGATCCTAACCAACATCACGCTGGGCTTCCACATTTTTAACAGCAATTTTAGTCCAAGCTGGACTTACTTTGCCTCAATGGTTCTACCTTTCGCTCAGGGAAAATTCATCCCTAACTACAAGTGTGGGATCACAAATACTTTGGCTGCAGTCATTGGGGCACCAGACATCTCTCTTCACATGGCAAGTGTGCTGTGCACCTACAAAGTTCCCCAGGTAAGATTTGATGTAGATATAAACTCTCATTCTGACATAACTCCCTAAACATCTACATGCTTCTCTCTGTAAAATGAAGAGAGCTTTTGGATAAGTAGATATTATTTTTCCTTGATAAAGTTGGCATAATAGCATGAGTAATTGTAAGCCCGAATAGATGGTGAAGCTATTTGACCTAGCAAATTCCAGATACTGAACAAAGGCTGTAATTTGAAATATTCACAATGGATTCCACAAAAATGTATTTACTGATACTTCAAGAGTATCATCTTGTTTGTTATTTCCTAATCAACACAAAGAGTTGCATAATGTTTCAGTATATAAAAATAACAAAATACTCAAATGAAATGTACACATTTTCAGAGGCTCACATGGTTTTTTTCAATTGCATATGTTTACCTTTCTGTAGTTGATATATGGCTCTGCTCCTGTCATGGATAAACAGCCTCAAGCAGTTTTCTTCCAACAAATGTTTCTGAATGAATCCCACCAACGCAAGGGCCTCCTCCAGTTATTGCTGTATTTTAGATGGATCTGGATTGGAATTCTTCTAGTAAAGGATGAAAAAGGAGAGAAATTCCTCCGGGAAGTGATTCCCACATTTTCGGAGCATGGCATCTGCATTGAATTCATAGCAGAGTTACCAAATGTAGCTTTTTACAGTGATTTTACTGATACCATAGACGAAGGATTACATATATAGCACGTTCTCATGAACAGCACAGCCAATGTGATAATCTTATATGGTGAAACTCAGTCCTTATCAGTTCTGAGAACTTTCCTCCTGTTTTCAGAAGTGGAGGATGTACCAAAGAAGAATAAGATCTGGTTTATAACTGCTCAGACAGATTACACTTCAGTTGCCTTTCATAAATTTTGGGATATCCATTTTCTACATGGTGCTTTATCCTTTGCAGTTCACACAAGGGAGGTCCAAGATTTCAAAACCTGAATCCAAACAACAGCCAGCATGATCATTTTCAAAAAGATTTCTGGGAACAGGCATTCGATTGCTTCTTTTCAAACTCAAAAACTGAGAACTCTGAGAAAAAGTGTACTGGACAGGAGAGGCTTGAGACTCTTCCCACATCTGTGGTTGAAACACTAATGAGCAGCCAAAGTTACAATATTTACAATGCGGTCTATGTTGTGGCACATTCTTTGCAATCTCTCTCTCTATCCAAATCTAGAGAAACAACAATGCTGAAAGAAAGAAAGAAATATTTTCACAATCAAGTATGGTGGCAGGTAAGTCTATTAGCAGAGTGGTACAGAAACCACCATATCTTCAGTTGCAACAGGTGTCCATAAACTCTAGCAAATATTATTCTCCAGGGATATTGATGTCTGAAAATCCAAAAGTGTGATGTAATAATGGATTAACTAATGATAACATTCATATGCTGATATTAAAATTGTAAATGGCATTCTACAAAATTCCTTAGAAGATGCTTGTCTCGATGAAATTAACTTAGCACTTAAACCACTTCACAGTGTTTTACAGCCCTCTCTAAGCAGTTTACAGACTCAACATGTTGCATATTGCCCCCAACAATTCAGGTCCTCATTTGACCAACCTTGGTAGAATGGAAGGCTGAGTCACCCTTGAGCTGGTGAAAATAAAACTGTCGAACTGCAGGCAGCCAGCAGTCAACAGAAGTAGCCTGCAGTACTGCATTCTAACCACTGTTCTAAGCTCATGTTCTTTTTCTAGGGTTCTCACCTCTTCATAGACTATTTCTAGACACAGTTATTATCAACAACACATGGACAATTTTAGAACAAATGAATGGAGATGAATGAGAGCAGCTTTATATGCTTCCAAGAACATGGCTCTGAGAGAAGATGGGAAGGGAGGGAAGGTGTTTTTAATATCTCAGTGTGCATAATAAAAGAGGACCAAGATGGGATGGGATTTTGAGCCTACATTTTGTGAGATACATGTACTCCTTTGGGATGAAATAATAATAAATTTCAAATGATGGACATATAAGCCATTAAATTAATTTCAAATTCCAGAAACCTGCAGATGTTGACTCTGGCTCTACCACTTCCACTGAGACTTTGTTTCTTAGGTAGAATACAGTTTCCTAAAAATTATTTTCTAAATTAATTTTAGATTTTACTTTCTAAAAGTATCATTATATTGTAAATTTTACAGGCAGCCCTTACTTAATGATGTTCATTGGTGATGATCATATGCAACTGAATTTCTATTGGTAAGTGATGCAGTTAGAAGTTGTGACATCACTTGAGCAATTACTGACTTCCAGGATTTGGATCATGCGAGCACAATAAGGAAGTCTTAAGTATTGCTTTTTCCGCACTGTTGCAATTTCAGAGGGTTGCTGAAGAAGCAGTTATTAAATAATGAACTCCTGTATTCAGTCGCTAAGTCCTGTCTGAGTCTTGCAAACCCATGAAGCATAGCATGCCAGACCCGACTGTCCTCCACTGCCTTCCAGAATTAAAGTTCATTGTACTGATGACATTATCCAACCATCCAGCGGTGGGATTCACTTACCTTCCCTACCAGTTCACAAATGTGAGCAAATGAGCTATGTCAGCACATGCTCACTGCCTTATATGCATGTGTAGTGCTCTCACATTTGATGGGCAGAGACTCCCACACCTGCCACTATCTGTTCGTCTGAACCGGACAGAACCAGTTGAATTCCACCTCTGCAACCATCTCATCCAATGTTTAATTGAGAAAAGAAATTGAAAAAAAAATTAAAAATGGAAAAATACATTTTTTTAAAAAATTGTAAAAATTAAGAATTTACAAGAATTTTTGGCCCTTTCTGAACTAATATGCAACTTATTTTTTCTTGGAAATCTCACGCTGTTTTCTAGGAGATGCTTTGCTATTCACACCCTACTCCCTGCTATGAAAGTTTACCCCTTTCCTCCCTGTCCAGAAGTGTTATCCTTCTCCTTTTTTCACCGAGTTTCTTGCCCTTTGGTTGCCTTGTGATTTCCAGGGTTTTCAGGTATGATGTGCTGATGTGGGCACTCTGCTTCGCTGGATTGACCAATTTGATCTCCCCGTACTCCAAGGGACTCCCAAGAGTCTTTTCCAGCACCACAAATTGAAAGCATCAATTCTTCAGTGCACAGCCTTCCTTATGCTCTAACTCTCACAGTTGTACTTTACAGTACATAGCTATACAGACCTTTGTTGACAAGGTGATGTCTCTGCTTTTTAATATGCCATGTAGGTTTCCCAAGGAGCAAGCATCTTTTTAATTTCATGGCTGCAATCATCATCTGCAGTGATCTTGGAGCCCATGAAAATAAAATCTTTTACTGATTTAACTTATTTGACTTTTATTTGCTATGAAGTTATGGGACCAGATACCATATTCTTAGTTTTTTTTAATATGGCATTTCAAGCCAATTTTGCACTCTTTTAACTCATCAAGAGGCTCTTTAGTTCCTTTCCCCTTTCTGTCATTAGAGTGGTATCATCTGCATATCTGAGGTTGTTGATCTTTTTCCGAGCAATCCTACTTCTGGCTTGTGATTCATCCAGCTTGGCATTTCACAAGATGTACTTTCCATATAGTTTAAATAAGCAAGGTGACAATATATAGCCTTCTTGTACTTACCCTATTTAGAAGCAATCAATTATTCCACATCTGGTTCTAACTGTTGCGTCTTGGCTGGCATGCAGGTTCCAGACCTTTCCCAATCTGATCCCTTAGGAAAGAAAGACCCTCCACTACGTTTTAAAAAAAAAGAATTTTATTGGTTTTTAAGCATTTATGGGGAAAGGTAAAAAGGTACATAGAAAATTTTGGCAGCTCCCATGCTAGTGGTAGAAATCCCTCCAAATCTCACAATTTTTACAATGTTAAAAACAACGTATAAAAGATAAGCATAAACAGAGTCTTGTTCTACATTATATCAACCATGTGTTCAACCATCTCTTTCTTTGTCACTTTCTAGTATATCAACAATTACCATAGTATTTCAAATACCTTTATTTTTGTGACCTGAGCCTTTTCGATATTGCTCCTTCCTCCCTGTCCCCAGATGGAGCCACAGCCCCCCCTTCATATCTTGTACATTGCTACCTTTTTCACCACCTCCTCTATTTTCGTCCTCTAGGAGAGAAATATGTTTTTTAATGAAGGTTTCTGCCTCCTCTACTGTATTAATTCTAATTCTATTTCCCTCCCAAAAAATCAACATTCCCTCTGACAATAGCCATCTAAACCAAACTCCTTTGTTGTATAATTTCTTTGATAAGGAGGAATACTTCCTCCTTTTTTCCCTTATTTTTTTTGGAATTTGCTTAAGAATGGTAATTTCTTTATCTTTATATTTTAATGGCCCCTCCCTTTGGGCCCCTAGCACCTTTGGTATCCTTCTCGTATACCAAATCATTCCGAAACAAGGTCTCTGCAAGATGTTTTATTTACATACAGTTTAAACCTTGGCAGCAATCCAGGTACAGATAACACTTTGTCAGCAATCCAGCCTGCCGAGGGGAATTCCTAGAATGCATTTATCAAACCTTTAGGCAATATACCACATTATATCCTGAGGTTAATATGATCTCCAGAAGATAGGCTAAAGATGCAGAAGGATCTTGACAAACTTGAACATTGGGCACTATCTAATAAAATAAAATTCAGTGGTGAAAAGTGTAAGGTTCTACAAAACTAAGGTCCAATAGTTTTGCAGCTGAATGTACTAGGTTCCTAATCTGGTTCGTTCAGTAACCATGTCCAGTCTGGATTTTTTTTTACATGATCCGTCTGCAAAGGCTTATTCATGGTTACCTTCACCAGCCTTCTTTTCTCTGGGGTTAATAAAATTTCCATCAGACTTTGTATGTCAGCCCAAGCAGACTGGTGAGTTCAGAAAAATGGATGCAAAAAGGACATGAATCTCATCTGGATTTTCTCTATGAGCAGGAATTTGATTCTTCCAATTATATAAATCAGCTATTGAGAATGGAGCATATATCCGCACTTTACATAGCTCCCCCTCAGCTTCTGGCAATAAAATTCCCTTAGGGGCAATTTGAGTTTTTATCTCAACTGCTCCCTTGGACCAGGTTTGTGGTCCACTTGATCTGTCCCTTCGATAACCTTTTTGGTTTTCTTCCTCCTGGCCCCACCTAATGGGACTGTTTGTTCTTTCTTTTTAACAAAACAAAAAAACACTTAAACACATCATCAAGGACCACCATGCAAGTTAAAACAGACAGGAACTAAATGTTTCATTGAGACTCTCTTTTTCTTTTTCTTTCCTCCTTGAGGCTTGTACAATAGGGGTGAGGATAATTTCTCTGCCAGAGACTTTACTAAAACTCTCTCAAAGTTTTTTTTTCCAACATGCATTGGAGACGCATTCGAGGAACGCTCCCCACCTTCCCATGTTCCGTTTCTAAGACACTGTCACCGACCTGAGGTGCCGGAATACCACGGTCGCCTTCAGGAACTGCGATGACTTAACCACCCACACAAACCTAGAGCCTCATTAGGATACGCCGGTTCCATTTGGAAGGGACGCTATCCCAGGCTCAGGGGGCTGATCGGGCCCCCTCTTCCACTCCTAACCGAGTGGGTCTACAATTCTTTTGATATTTGCCTGCAGGCGTCTTCTTTCTCAGCCGGCGTCATTTTTGTTAACTTGTCCTGATCCTGGTCATATTCTTGGATCGGTGGTGTCCTCCGGATGCCCAAGAGGGGTCATTGGCCCCCTTCCAGAGAAAGATCTCCGTGGCGCCTGAAGAAAGGCGAGATGGCCTCGATGGGGCACCGGTCGGTCCGTTCCGCCCTCAGCGAAATATCGCTCTAAGTCCTGTCGCGGTCGCCAGAATTGTTGCAGAAATTGACAGGCTTTAGACTTCTCAGGATACAGGAAAAGTTTATTTGGCAGCCAGGTTCAGAAAAGTTAGCCCATGGCTAATGTTGTGAATTTCTGAACAACCTTTATTATTGATGCACGCATTCTTATACATTCTCAAAGACAGTGTAACACGGAAACACTTAACTCATTTCTTATTGGTTACCTTGAGGAAAAAGCCTTATAAGGAGATGGGGGTCTTACTTCTCCTTTTGTTACAGGTATGGGCTACGTGCCATTAACGAACTTTAATTGAACCTTGTGGTTTTGGACTTTTGACATAGGGACATTTGCTGGAACATGTTGTGGTTGAAGGCTGATGACATTTCCCTGTCCCTTTAAGCAAGCTTCTAACTGTCCCTTTTATGCCACATCTTCATTCTTATATTTTAATCCATATTTTATTCTACTTTATGTTGGCACGTCTGTGGAATTCCAACTCTGATTCTCTTCCTGGAATTCCACCCAGTTGAAAGTTCATGATCTATCCCCACACCCCATAATCCATCACATGTTCCAATCATCATCTTCCACGCTGGCATCTACACCCCTCTGCTTCCGGTCAGGTGTCGAGGTGCGGAGACAAAAGATGACCTTGAGCTTCTAGAAAGAATCACAACAATACATTCCACAATCCTACTCCTTTCTATTCCCCCCTCCCAACTACTACACTAATGAAACAGCATAGGAAAATAATAGAAAGTGTGGCAGGCCAAAGATCCTAAAAGAAACACAACTACAGGCCTGACAGACATGGTATTTGGGAGGGGAAGCTTCAGCACAGGAGTGAATGAAGAAGGGAGTGGTTTTCTCACCATCTACTGCGCATGCTGCAGAAAGTGGAATTGCCGCCAAGGCCAACTGTCCGGCATACCAACCTGATGATGTTTTTTGAAGATGCAACCCACATGACACCTGTGGGGTGTGCGGATTGGACTGGGGGATGGGGTTACCAGGTGGAGGGAGTTGGGTCACATATTGATATCATGATTACGCAGGCTTTTGCCTCAGATCTTGCTTTGCCTAGCTGCTATCTACTCATAACCAGTAAAAGTACTCTTAATTCTGAAAAATGGAGTTGAGTGGTTTCTTTCTTGGTTACTGATGGAGGCTGCCCTGACAAAGTGACTTATGACCTTTTTCACACTTACGACCCTTGCAGCATCCCCATGGCTATGTGATCAAAATTCAGACACTTAGCAATTAACTCACATTTATGACGGTTGCAGTGTTCCAAGATGATGTTATCACCTTTTGTGACCTACTGACAAACAAAGTCATTGCAGAAGCCAGATTCACTTCACATCATATCACTAACTTAATGACTGCAGTGATTCACTTAAGTACATTGGCAAGAAAGATTGTAAAATGGGGCAAAACTCACTTTTGTCAGCCAGTTACGAATCCATCTGGTGGTGATACTATCTATTATCCCACTTTTTTCTAGCTTACCAAAAAAGTAGGTTGTGGTCTACTTTGTATATTATGGCCACAGTATTTCTATGGTCTACTAATTTAGTCACTATGTTGAACAGTGAGATAAGATTGATTTGGCATGATCTGTTTTTTACAAACTCGTGCTGACTGCTAGTTATTACTTTACTTGTTTCTAAGTGTTTCTAGAAGTTGGGTGATCTGGGTTTTTTAATTATCTTTCCCAGTATCTTCCTGGGTATTGATGTTAGGCTGATTGGTCTGTAGTTTCTTGGGTCAGTATTTTCCCCCCTTTGTTGAAGATGGGAACCATATCAACTCTTTTCCAATCCTCTGGTTGTTCCCCAGTGCTCTAGGATTTTTAAAAGATGGGGTACAGTGGTTCTAAGATGACATCTGCCAGCTCCTTTAGAACTCTGGGATGTAATCCATCAGGTCCTGGTGATTTGTATTCATCAAGAATACAAATAAAAAATTCATCAAGAATACAAGGTGTTCTCTTACTGTTGTTTTTGTTTATTTTAACTTTTATTTCTAGTCTTTCTTTTACAATTATGTTTTGAGTAGGTTGCGCTATAGTTTCTTTTTGCATGAAGACCGATGCAGAGAATGAGTTAAGCAGCTCAGCATTCTCTCTGTTGCCTGTTACTTCCTACTTCCCATTTCCAATCTCACCGGTTCAGTTATTAGCATAGCTGGGGCTCCCCCTATCAGTGTCCCATCAACTTGTTCAAAGCCATCAACTCTCTTTAGTGGACCAATTGTTGTTGTTGTTTCTTGTTATTTATATTGAGGTAGAATGGTATTAATGATATAAAAGCAATATAAAATGCTTGAGTGATGTGACCCTGAACTGCTTGTGGGTGGAGCAAGCTTCTGGAAAGTACAGGGAACTTACTTAATTAATGACCTTTCACATTAGTCTGCAACAAAATGTCAGGTGAAGGATGGGCCCCCGAATGAAAGCAACAGATGGTGTAAGATAATACCATATACGGAATATGCTGTAAAGATAACTTCTCCTTTCTTGTATCCTGTTTCTAACTGTTTTAACCTGCTGTAGTTAGATAAAAGTGTGTTAAAGGGCAACGCCTCGGTGAAGCTAAGATGCGTTGGACCTATATAAGTTAACCCTTGGGCATAGCTCCGGGGTTCAGAATTTGTCATGCGAATGCTCTGAACCTGTGCGCACAAATAAACCTGTGTTCTCCAACCTTCGTGGTCTTGTCTCCTGAATTGGTAGAGTGGGCCTTCCACTACAATATGTTGGAAGAAACTTTTATTACTATCTTTGACTTTTATTGCAAGTCTTTGTTCATTCTGAGCCTTTACTTTTCTGACTTCGTCTTCACAGATTCTGGCTATCTGCTGATATTCTACCTTAGTTGTGTGTCCCTCTTTACATTTTTTGTACTTGTCCTTTCTATCTTTCAATTTCTCAGAGAGATCTTTGTGCAGCCATGCTGCTTTCTTCTTGGATTTCTTGTTTTTTTCTCATTGGTATTTTGCTGGTTAGGACTTTTATGATCATATTTTTAAGAGTTTCCCAAGATTCTTGTGTTGTTTTGGGAAAATCTGAAAAATATTTACATTTAATGCTTGTTACACATGGTTTGTTGAAATGGAAATTTGGCCTTTTTTCAACTTTATGTGGAAGCTGAAGTTTAGATATAAATAGAGCTAGGCAGATTATTTAAAATTACTGGAAAATATTTTAAGCAATGAGCAGAACTTGAAAATAAATTGATCATGTCGTTACATAAGTCCATCTTGAAGTCCCTGAGAAGGATGTTGACTGAAATCAATGGGGTCAGAAAATGTCAAGCATACAGAAAGAATGCCAGCAGTGTTAACATCTCCAGGCTGATGATAGGTGTGATGAATAGGAAGAGGTTCAACAAGATGACATTGAAGACGAGGATGCTTGCACGCCACTTGAGGCAATACTCCATGATTACTCGGAACTTCCATAAATGTCCTCTTTCTGTGTACGAATGGCAGCAACAAGATCCTTCTAGAAGAGTGGTTCTCAACCTGTGGGTCGGGACCCCTTTGAGGGTCGAACGACTCTTTCACAGGGGTCGCCTAAGACCATCGGAAAACACATACAGTATTTTCGATGGTCTTAGGAACTGAGACACCAATTTTATGGTTGGGGGTCACCACAACATGAGGAACTGTATTAAAGGGTCGCGGCGTTGGGAAGGTTGAGAACCACTGTTCTAGAAGATCACCCTGGACTGACTTTTTCAGCTGTTTTTCAGACAAAAGTAGAAATTGCAACATACTGTCAAATCAACTCACAGAGAACATTTGAGCATGAATTTCATGGTGAATATTAATAATATCCTTCAGGGTAAGTTCCTTATTTTTCCATAGTGTCCCATGAGATTTGGAAGAGTCAAACTACTTAATTCCATAATGATGGTGAGACAGTTATCTGTGTAAAGATCATCCTAGGGCCTCTGGAGGGAGGGAGGCCTAAGGCAAAAGACAAAGAATGAAAAACAAGATAGAAGTTTATATAAATGGGTATAGGCATTTATATAGATCAGGGGTCCTCAAACCTTTAAAAAAAGGACCAATTCATGGTCCACAGACTGTTGGAGAGCCAGACTATAGTTTGATTTGCTTAATAACTGGCTGGGTGGGCGTGGCTAGGTGGTCATGTGACTGTGTGAGTATGGCAAGGTGGTCATGTGAATGGGTAGGTGTGGCCAATTTAGCAGTCTATTTTGCCAATTTAGGAGCTCATTAAACAATACACAGGACCCCCCTTTTCTATTCTTCTTTTTAATACTGCATGAAGTTTTTGCTCTATGTTTTTTTTAAACCTGGGGGAGAGGTTGGCAATGCCTGGGGAAGGAAAGGCATGCTTTCTACAGGTCTCATGTCTATATTTAAAGGCCCAGCTAATAACATTATTGTTGGGAGATTCATTGGTGAGGTGATGGTGACTGGATGTGCAATGTTTACTGGTGCAGTAAATGAAGTTGGTAATGTGGTCAGGCGGCGGCCTGCGGAGCTAGCAGCAGAGCCGGACAGTGAGGAGGTTGGGGAGGAACATGGGCTAATCCTGGAGTCTGGGGAAGTCTTAGACGAGGGCTCTGCATTGGAGGCAGAGAGGGGGCCAGGCCCATCTGGTAATTATGTGCTGCCTCTGGAATCTCCAGAGTCTGACATCAGCGAGGCAGAAGAACAATGTGAGACTGTTCCCAGTGTGCGCATGTGCAAAGCTGCCAGAAGGCAAGAATAATTAAGGAAAAAGCACAACTTGGGAGTAAGGCTTGGAGATGATTGGCCCCTCCCATAAGACATACAAGAGGAGCAAACAGCTGTGAGACTTTGCAGGAAGCAATTAGTTCATCTAGTCGGTTCAAGCTCCAAGAAGATCTTTTTGACTCTGTGCTATGTTTGGCCATGAAAAACAATTTGGCAATTAGGTCTCTGGCAGCATTGCAAGGGAGATAAAGGTGGGTGCTTCTCAGCATTACCCTGAAAGACTGTGTAAACTCAAGCAGACATCTGTCGGAATCTTCTCATATTCATTGCAGCAGCCACAATGCAAGGTGCTGATCCGTAACTACTGACCACCCCAAATTTTCAGCTGCTGCGCCATTTCCCTGGGGAAGCAGCCATGTCCCAAGCGCATCCTTTCAAAGCCACAGGGGCAGCATGCCCCTTCTTGGATCTGGTCTTTCCCCCAGGAGGATGCCCTCTCCCTGTGTCACCAGCCTCCAGGGCTTGCTCCAGGCCCATCATGTCAGTGGTGTCAAAGATGGTGATTTTCTTGCAGGCTTTGGTAGCTGGGCCTCCGTTCGCATGGCTTCCCTTCATGTCATTGCTATTACCTCTTCACCGCTCCAGCCCAGGGCCCAAGCAAGCCCATCTGCCTGGAGCTCTGCCAAGGTAACTGGACCTTGGCAAGTAGACTGTTCTCTCCACCCCCTTTTCCTCTTTTGGCTGCTGGATCAACACAGGGGGACTATCCTTGCTGCCCACTGCAGTTAGAAATATCAAATAAGACTGACAATGAATGTGTCAGGCCTGCAAGTCACCTTTTCTTTGGGACCTTAGGCCTGCCACACTTTCTATTATTCTACTATGCATTTTCTATTGTGGAAAAATGGGAGGGGGATTGTACAGAGTTAGATGATATCTAGCCATAATAAAATTCTTTCTAGAAAGCCTAATGTGGCAGGCCTAAGGTCCCAAAGGAAAAGTGACTTGCTACTAAACAGGGAGCCAAGCCAATTGCCTGTAGGACCCCATCCCATCATTGGGAGTCCAGGCACCTCAGTGAATGGTGAGTGAGACCTCAGTTAGGCTCCTAGAGAGACAAGGAGTTCCCATGGGGCTGATCTAGTGTCCAGTCTGGTTACAACACAATGTTCATTCTCAGCCTTATTTAAGATTCCTACCTGCAATGGACAGCAAAGCAAGGGTTGACCCCAGCTGCTTCTCTGTATTGCAGTGCTTCCTGAATGCGGCTTACAGTTCCAAGCCCAAAGCAGCAGGAGGCAAGGGCTGCCTTAGGGCCACCAGCCTCAAACTCTTAGCAGTCTGCAGAGGATGCATTTGAATCGATGCCGAGGCCTAAGCCCTGGGAGGCCCTGACCAGGGTGAAGGTTTTTACAGCTTCCTTTCTCCCTCGAAGAAGCCAAGATAGGCAGGTTGCCCAAGAGAAAGTGCCTGGTCTGGGCACCTGTTGTCCAGATTATACCAGAAGTGGTGCATCTCCTGGTTGTGGCCTGGATGCAGGGTAGAAGGTAGAGTCAGCTGAAGACAGTTGTCCAGAGGCCCCATAGAAGGAGAGGCAGGCCAAAAGATGGCTGACCCTCACTGTGTCCACCCCCCCCCCCAAAGGTGACCATTTGACTGAGCTCAGAGGGTCTGGGGTGGATTTCCCTCACCCGCTGTTGATCTTACCTACCAGTTCCAGCCTATAGGACACACAAAGGTAAGGCCTGCGCTTGGCTAAAGGGTGGGGGCTGGGGGCCCACCTTAGACAATATAGACTGGTTTGTCCTAACCAGAACTGCTGGATGGAATGCAATAAAAGTGAACAAATCTTAAACTTTTTCCACCTATATCAACACAAGGTATTTCTTAATATAGTTTTTAACCCATGTCCAATCAGACTCACTTTGCATTTTCCTCCAATGCCAAACCACACCTCAACCACCTAAAAAAAACATGCCTAACATGTCACTTCTTGTATGACTTGGCCACTCAATAATTTAAAACAGGAAAAGGAGGTTCATATTCAATGGTACCAAATGACAACTTGAAATCCCCAATTAAAGAAAATAAACCATAGATTTATTAAAAATCAATAAAATAAAGCACAGATCTAAAAAGAGTGGTAGTAATTGTTGCATCTTTCAGAATTTTCAATTTTGCCTCCCATGTAGAAGTGTGGAAGCAAGTTCATTTCAGGTAAATAAAATTGTAAACTGTTCACAGACTTCAAAATTGAAAAATTCTCCTACAAATACATATAGATTTTTTTTTAAAAAAATAAAACTTTATTTTCATGAGCTGATGTTTATTGTTCAGTTCAGGTCTCATCACAATGATAAAACACTTGGGAAGACAGATGCATAACAATAATCCAGCACTGGAGGAGATCATGGAGAAGATCTCAACAGCCAACATAAATTTTCCCCTTGTGCTTAAATAAGTTGGAACAAAGCACAGCCAAACACTGCAGAAGACCAACATGATGAAGGTGATGAATTTGGCTTCATTGAAACTGTCAGGTAATGTCCTAGCTAGAAAAGCAGCAGAGAAGCTAACCAGAGCAAGAAAACCCATAAAGCCCAAAACACAGTAGAACATGACAGAGTCTTCATTGCACTTCAGGATGACTTCTTCAGACATTGACTGTGTATCAAAATCTGGATATGGTGGGGATATTTCCTCAGTTTGGAACAAGGTTTGGTGGCCATGAATGCTAGAACCACAACAAAAGTTTTGGCCAATACACAATAAATTGCTATAAAAAAGATGAGGCCAAAAGCTGGTTGTCGAAAGAGACACAAAATCTTATCTGGCCTCCCAACAAATAGAAAGACACAAAGGAAAGAGAGGAGAAGAGAAACCAGGAGTATATAAGTGAGATTTCGGTTGTTGGCTTTGACGATAGGAGTATCTTTGTGTTTCATAAATACTGTGATGATCAAAGTTGTCATTAAAGAAAAGCCAAAGGAAAGAACGGTCAGACTGATCCCCAAAGGTTCTTCATAGGACAAAAAAGTGATCTGTTTTGGAATGCACATATTTTTCTCAGGATTTGGATATTGATCTTCTGGACATGGAGAGCAGTCATCCATATCTAAAAAGGAACACAGTGGAATTGATACAGTTGATTATAGACAGTGTTGTATCCCAATATCTTAATTCCATTATATTTGGACATTTTGTACCTTTCTCCTTTGATATTTGTCCTTCTGGGCATACATAGCAATCATAGCAGCAAAATGATTCCCCTTCTTTCTTAGCTTTGCTGTATCCTGTCTCACAAGGATCATTACACAAAGATAAAGGTAGTGCCTGTCAAGGAATGAAGAAGAATGTTTTAAGACACAGGGGCAAAGAAATGCTCAGAGTGATACTGTTAAAGTAGAATTAACATAATAGAAATGAATTGATAAGCAAAAGTGATGTGATGACATCATTTAGTTTCTATTTGTTGTGAAATTATCATTCATTAATTTTCTACAATTATTGTTATTTTCCAAAACCATCATCCTGACTCTCCAAAGACAATTTCTATGATGGTCAGTTAAAGATAGTTTTCTCAACTTCTTAATTATGAACTGATGAAATGTAATACACTATATTGCACCTTCTGTATCAAAAACCATAGTCCATATTTCACAGAGGGTCAAAGTAAAGGATACAATATTCTTTACCAAGTATTAGAAAGGTAAACATTCTGATAGATATTTTTTCCTTCTGCAAGACATTTGTTCTTGGTTAGTTCAGAGATGTTGCTCTGCAAAATTCATCAATATATATTTTATACTAGATAAATGAAGACAGGCCAATTTAGATTCGAACAGCTAACCTGATTAAAGCCAAGAGGCCATGTTGTTGCAACGAGATTTGCAACACACTCGAGTCCGGATTCGCCTGCCTGGGCCTTCAGGGTTCTCCCTTGGGTGGGAGAACGAGCCCCGGTCCTCACCGGGAATTTGGAGGGTCCACACGTGGACGAAGGCCGCAAATTAAGACACTACACAAAGAGTTAGTTTGAAATAGGCAGGCAAAGGATGCCTGGAGGGTGTAAGTTACAGACCTCCTGACATGCTCTGTACAACCCCTTTTATTGTATAGATTTGCAAGGGCGGGGGAGTGGACACATATATGAAAGTTTCAGTAATTTTCCACAAGAAGCGAATAACAACTGCGTCACAGCAAAAGGTGGGCTAACATCTACCATATAACAGTCAAACAGTCAAATATCTGCGGTTAACCAACATCCTATGCAAGCGATATTCTAAGCTATATGAACGGTTATTCAGATACTGTGGTCGGCCAATATCCTGTGCAAGCACTCTGTTAAAAGGTCACATTCCTATTCTATGCAAGCACTATATATGTTAAAGGTCACATTCTTACGGCCTACTTGCGTTACAGCCTCAGCAGAAGCCTGAACCAAACTACTGTCATGCATTCACATCTCCTCTGTTTTTATTATTAAAAGGAGGTCAATATCCCTCTAAGGCTATGCATTCCTCTAACGACCCACCCTCCGATAGGCAGCGAGAAGAACCATTCACCCTATCCGGGAATTGAATCTCACTTTCTGTGTCGGAATCGGAATCCGAAAATGTCAGCAATGGTTGTTTGCAAGAGTCATGCGAGGAGGGCAATAAGTTTTGCAGTAGGTTTAGATCTTTTCTAGTTGCATTAACCTCTTTATCTATGTCACCTAAACGGCTACGCAAAAATCGAAGCAATTTTCCCATAACACAAGGACCAATAATGCAAGCAAGCAAAACCAAAATCAAAGGGCCTATAAGTGCTGAAAGCAAGGTTGTTAGCCATGGTGATAAATTGAACATTCCTTGATACCATATGTGAGACTTGGAGCGTTCTGACTCTCTATCTTTTAATCGGGTGTTTAATTCTGCCATGGAGTCAAGCACAATGCCTGAACTGTCTGTATAAAAACAGCATTCTTCTTTCAAAGCTACACATAAGCCGTCCTGTTTCAAAAATAACAAATCCAATCCTCTTCTATTCTGTAAAACAACTTCAGATAGTGAAATAAGAGAATTCTGGAGAGCAACCATAGATTGAAAAGGTACGGCAGAACCTATGGCCTCATAAAATGGTGGTTGGAAAAAAAAGGCACATCCAGCACTCCGGATCAGCATTAGGAAAGGCATGACTGTTATTAAAAGCAAAATAGGAGGAAGAAATAAGAGACAATAAGGCTTATTAAAAATATACAGTTAACTACTTTAACACATATTACATTTTTAGGAACTGCTACTATCAATATATACAAAGCAATTGCATCAGAGGGAGGATCATAAGCAATTAATCCTCAATGAAAGATAGTCTTATAATTCGAACCAATGAAGTGTTAAATTACTGCAGGCAAAATTCAAACAGGATCCAAGCATATAAAAAGCAAATGTTTCATGTACAGTTCAAGTCACTGTGTGTAATGTTAGTTGCACCCATAGATTTTTATTGCAGTCACTGTTCAAATGAGTTTTTTGGTGAGATGACAAAACAAGTAAACATAAACAAATGATGACTAATGATAACTAAAAACTTGGCAAAAATGGCAGCACATAAGTTGTCGTGTCGTTGTTTCAGCACTGCTTTGGTAGTTTTTGGTTTTTCATATCACTGGACAGCTGTTTTGGCAAGATCGTATTGGCCACTGTGCTGTCTGTAAAGTCATCTTGGTCATCTCTGGAACTGGATTTGGGAACTGGTACGACAATATTCTTGTCTAGACAAACATCACGTACTAGAATCCATAAAAATCTGTAAAAACAAGCACAGCATATCCTCGTCCCCCTTGCGGGGGAGGCAAACAAACTTTTTAAATCTATTGTGTTACCTATGCCAAATTAGCCAAATTGGGGTACACCAAATTACTAGGTACCCAAAATCCCTCCTTTTTTATATGTTTGAAAAAACAGTCCCTGAAGGACCAATTAACACGTTCCACAATGGCTTAACCTGTGGAATTATAAGGAAAAACCCAAAAAATTAAAACTGGTGCAATTAGTACAAAATTACAAAAAGGCCAATAAAAAATAGGCCAGGCCATTGTCAGTTTTTTTAAAAAAAAATTTTGCCCAAGGCAATAAAGGCTGAAAAATAAAATAAAAAAATGTGGCCAAAAATTAAAAATAGATAATACAATAATAATACAATAGTAGAGTTGGAAAAAACCTTGGAGGTCTTCTAGTCCAACCCCCTAACTAAATAAATGAATTTATTTCTAAGGAGCCAAAAAAAAGAAAACATAGGTGACATCCATTTGCCATAGTGATTAGAGGCCAAATCATAAAAATTAACTTCTTTGTCCCCAGAGGGGGATGCCCCAAAACACTGGGAACAAAATAAAACAATTTGCTTGGCCTGGTTGAGTGGCATATGGCAAAATTGTGCCAGTCCCCAGGCATTTTGATGAAAAAAAAATTATCAAAAATAAATCTAAAAAAAAAAAAAAAACATAGTTTCTAAAAAAATAAAAATAAATTGACACACATAATAAAAGTCAGAAATATAGTTAAAAAGCTTATTAAAAAAAGATGTGAAAAAATAAAATAGCAAAAAACAATTTTTAGAGTTACAAAAACAACAATATTGCAAGGTAGGAAACTTTCATAAGAGTCCTTATAAACAATTTCATCTTCCATCCAAAAAAAAAAACAGTCTTATGAAAGCAAAGAATTGAAAACAATAGGCAAGCAAAAAAGTCATACAGACCACATAGTCAATTAAAAGACACTGAAAAAAAATTATTTTGAAAATAAAATAAAAAAATCAAATTTTGGAATAGAAAAAATAATGTTAATAAAATCAGTCCAATTTCTACAAAAAAACCCAAGGTTATTAATTTTACTGCCTAAAAAAATGGCAAAACATTTTAAAACGGAGTCTGTTGTCTTTAAAAAAAAAACATCAAAAGAATTAGCTGACAAGTTACGCAAACCACAAATGGAATGCTCAAAATCTCATTAATCTTTTGAACTGTGGCAAGGGCACAAAAAAAGGAAAAAATAAATCAAATAAAAAACTTTAGATAGCGGCAGACAAAAACGGACAAATCCAAACAAAAATTCCCCAATAGCTGCCATAAATTAATTAGCAAAATAACTCCTTTCAAACAAAAAAGGTTGGAACAAAAAAGACTATAACATTTTATGCAGTCATGCTTTATTAAAACAATCTACAATTCATACAATACAATACAATACAATACAATAACAGAGTTGGAAGGGACCCTAGAGGTCCTTCAATCCAACCCCCTGCCTAGGCAGGAAACCTATACCATCTCAAACAAATAACCATTCATACCAACTTTTACCATCAACCTACTCACATTTGCACTACAATCATTAATTTTACATATAAAAATCCCATTTCATTCTTTCTTCATGCAAGGCAGTTATTACAATTACTTCAGGGAGCTGTACATAAGCCAATGAGCTCCATTTTCTATTATTAAAGGATCTCAACTTCCCTCCAGGTCTGGAGATAATCACACACACACACATACATGCACAAATACCATGGCTCGTTCTCCAAGCATGTGAAAACTCAGAGAGCAGTGTATAGATGCACACCTAAAAATTTCTTAACAGATATTACATCAAATTAATCAAGTCCAATTACCTAGGTCTTCCATTCAGACAGGCTTTACCTTTTTGTTACCTGCTAAATTTCTTACTTTTGCTTGAAGTGACCCGGCTGTTCTATCTCCTTAAGCACTAGATAGTTAATGCCTGTCTCTGCCCTGGGGTGTTCGTTTCTAATGTGGATCTGCCAACGGACGCAGGCTAATTTTTAAAGATCCAAATTCTATCTTGATATCCCAGCACGCGCTGGCATTTTTAAATATCAAGATGTTTAAAAACAATGTACAGAGATGTTTGTCCACACATTGTTTGCATTCAGCCAGGGTTCTAGGTTGGCTCATGCTGGCATATTTTTAAAGATCCAAGATGTATGGAGACTTTCATTAACACATCATTTGCATCTGGGTGGGGCCCTTGATTCATCTGATGGTGGCCAAAAAATCAGCAAATTTGTTGACAAAATCTAAATCAAAACTGCCTTCTGGAGGCCAGGTTTTTACTTTAGGACTAATAGAGTAGGTTGGTCAGAAAAATGTGTAGAGGGTTTTTACTCAGGTTGAAGGCAAACCTTTAGTAGGAACTTCCTTCATTTCATACATACATACAAGACAACAAAGGCAGAAAAGGAGCCAGCCCGTGGATCTACGTCAGGAAAGTCAATAGGAGTTTCAGTAGGAAAAAAAGCAGAAGTCTCCGCCGGGGGAGCGGAGGAAGCGACTGAGACTTTGGGGGCCTCATAAGGAGGTGGTGAAACCTTCGGGGTTTCGTCCGAAGGAGAAGGATTAGGAACAAAAGAAACAGAAGAATCGTCTGAAGGAGAATTAGGATAGAGAGTAAGCGATAGATTTTTTAGAAAGCGATTAAACAGTAGTGCCATTAATCTTTTGGAGACAATTTGAACGCTTCACGAGAGCGAAAAGCTCCTCTCGGTGATGAGCAGAAGCTTTTGAGCCCGCGGAGCCCATGACTTACGTGTGCACAGTGGCGCTTCCGGCCGGGTAAGGTCACAGGAGTGAAGGAGAGCACACCACTAGACAACGATCGTGCCCACGAAGACGCCAAGACAGGACAATCAGCCGGACGAGCCCCCAGATGTTGCAACGAGATTTGCAACACACTCGAGTCCGGATTCGCCTGTCTGGGCCTTCAGGGTTCTCCCTTGGGTGGGAGAACGAGCCCCGGTCCTCACCGGGAATTTGGAGGGTCCACACGTGGACGAAGGCCACAAATTAAGACACTACACAAAGTGTTAGTTTGAAATAGGCAGGCAAAGGATGCCTGGAGGGTGTAAGTTACAGACCTCCTGACATGCTCTGTACAACCCCTTTTATTGTATAGATTTGCAAGGGCGGGGGAGTGGACACATATATGAAAGTTTCAGTAATTTTCCACAAGAAGCGAATAACAACTGCGTCACAGCAAAAGGTGGGCTAACATCTACCATATAACAGTCAAACAGTCAAATATCTGCGGTTAACCAACATCCTATGCAAGCGATATTCTAAGCTATATGAACGGTTATTCAGATACTGTGGTCGGCCAATATCCTGTGCAAGCACTCTGTTAAAAGGTCACATTCCTATTCTATGCAAGCACTATATATGTTAAAGGTCACATTCTTACGGCCTACTTGCGTTACAGCCTCAGCAGAAGCCTGAACCAAACTACTGTCATGCATTCACACCATGTGATGGAATCTACAGAAATATTGAAGAAGTTGTCTGGTGAAGCTGTGGGATCTATCACTCCAACTTTGACCCTAAGAAAGGACTGGTTTGGAAATGTAATCCAATTGATTATATCATATCCACCAACGAATTCACCATTTTTATCAAATGAAATCTTTTCACCAACACTGTTGTTGAATCTGACACTTCTCAGAAAAGAATGAACCTGAAATACAGAGACAGTCAAAGAGAGAGAAAGAAAGACAGGAGGCAGAAATAATTGTGCAAAACATAACAATGATTCCCAAAGGGAGTAGATATAAAATATGACACTAGTGAAAAAAATAGAATGTATTGACATAGCATTGTACAATGAAATATCAATAAAAATATATCTATGATCTGTGTTATTGCAGTTAAAATCCATGAATATAAAGTCAAAAGAACAGAAAGACAAAATGAAATGTCTTTACATTTACTATATGTATGTTACTTTTCAAAAGAGGCTGTAATGATCATAAGATATATGACATTATGGTGACGTGAACAGGGCCCAGGATCACTTGAATTGGAAGAATTATATCTATTCAAATAATGAGTCACATATAAAACTGGACTACAACGTCTGACATTCCCACTCCTGGTTAACTAGTAAGAAACTAAGATCATCAGCCTCTCTCTCTTTTGCCTGGCTATAGTGTTACAAATGGGGAAATATCCATATCTTTTTTAGATCATAGGAATGGCCCTGAAGAAGAGTAATTTTGTAGTGCAACAGACGTAAAAGAGGAAGTTGAGCCTGGGTTAAGAAAAGTAACTTGAGAAAACATTTTAGGAAAATGTTTATGGAGATTCTCAGTCATCCAGGTCATGGCTGTACCAAAGATGCTTTTTTGAAGAGGAAACTGGACTTTCTGTTTTTTCTTTGAAGAGATGAAGAAGCTTCTTGGATGAGAAGAGAAATGTCTTCAAAGAAAAACCAGAAAGTCCAGTTGCCTCTGGAAAAAGCACCTTTGGGATTTCAGGAAAACATAATTCACACAATGTGAATGTGAGGGAGGGGTAAGCAGAGTGTTAATACAATTGTTACAATTACAATACTGCCGACTTACATGGAATGGATTTCTTACTTTGGCTTATATGTTGGGATTGACAGTATTTTGGAGGTCTCTATAAACAGATATATTGCCAGCTGGAGGACTAAAGAAGCTCAGGGCAGTATGAAAAGGGGACTGGTCCCACTGAACCACATACGCCCACCCCAGGGATCAGGCTCAGATAAAGCCGGACTGCCCTTTCCAAAGACCCTTGCCCATCAACTGGTTTACTCTGTGCACCATCACTGTGCTTTAGCCAAGCCTGGATGCTCACTTGAGGACAGTATCCTTGCTCGTGTGCAACAGCCAGCCAAGGGGTCATGTGAGAAGGAGGAGAAGGAGTATCATTTTCAGGGAAGCTTCCACTGTGGTTTGTGCTTGCTCTTCAGCTGCGGGCCTGTTCCCCTATCTATTGTATCCTCCTCCCGGATCCAATTCCCACCCCACCAGCCCTCGTGTTAGCAAGGTTGGGGTCGGCGATGGCTGGGTTGGGCCACTGTCTCAGGGCAGAGAGCAGGTCGCACAGCCAGATCAGCAGAGAGCTGCAGAAGAACCGTATGTGGCTCTAGAGTCACAGGTTGCCGACACCCACCCTAGAGGATATTATTTGTTAGAGTTTATGGAGAGATGTTGCATCTACATATATGGTGGTTACTCCACTAACAGGCTTACCTGCCACCACATATGATTGTGGAAATATTTCCTTCCTTTTTTCACTATTGTTGTTTCCCTGGTTTTGGATAGAGAGAGAGATTGCAAAGCATGTGCCACAGCATAGACTGCATTGTAAATATTGTAACTCTGTCCATGTCAGGGGAAAAACGCCCTGTAGAAATTTGAGATCAATGGATCGGGCTGATTCCCTTCCGCATATCTTTTGAGATATTAAGAAAAATAAAATAAAAGTCTTTGACAAGTATATTCTAATTAATAAACAAACTTTAATACGAAAATAATAAAAGTAAATGAAACAGAAAATAACTAATTGTTACATTTTGATAATGAAAGCTCCGGTTGCCAAGTTGGCAGCCGAACAAAGAAGAAAGGAATTCTGGAATGTGTAACGCATGCGCAATAAATCACTTTCAGATAACATTTTGTTTTATGACCTGCGCAATAAAGCTTTCTTAGTTTAACTCTTGAATGTCAGTTCAGGCCTAGCAAACTTTTTAACATGGTGACACCCCTTCTTTTGCTAGTCTGGGCTGACGTCATCAAATCATCAATTAAGGCACATCTTCTTTCGCAGATACTCGTGTTGATTTGCGGCAAGTGGTTTGTTAAGCATGTCTGCGATCTGATCATGTGTAGAAACATATTGCAATTTAACAAAACCTTGCTTAACTAATTGCTTTGTGTTTTGATAACGAATGTCAATGTGTCTGGACCTAGAACCTGTGAAATGTGACTCAGAAATATAGACCACAGATACATTATCTTCCATCACGGTGATTGGTCGAATCGGACGTGTCCAGATATCTGTGATCAAAGCATCAAACCACGTTAGAGAATTACAAGCATCTGAAACACAAGCATATTCAGCTTCAGTAGATGAACATGAAACAAAACTCTGTTTTCTCACTTGCCAGTAAACAGGACAACCATTTAGGAACATCATGTAACCAGAAGTGCTTTTGCGTGACTTCTTGTCGCTCGCCCAGTCGGCGTCAGCAAAACAAATTAACTTTGGTTGATCAGTGTGTGTTGGTTCTAGCAATAACTTCATGTGTTTAGTGTGTTTCAGGTATTTCAACAACTTCTTAATGCATGACCAATGAAATTGTGTTGCCTTACCTACGTGTCGTGATAAAAGATTAACACTAAGTGCGATGTCAGCTCTGGTCCAACTACTAATGTATAATAGTGAACCAATGACTGAACGATAAAGTGTTTGATCCTCGAACTCAGGAATTGGTTCATGTGTTAAGTTGTGAAAATCTGTTTGCATGGGTGTCTTTGTTGTGCTAGCATCTTTCATGTTGCAATGATGTAGAATGTGGTCAATTTTCTCTTCTTGTGAAAGACTAAACCCCTTCTGTGTCTTTTCAATTTGAACACCTAAATAAGTGCTAATGTGTCCTAAAGATTTTAGTGTGAAGTATCTCTGCAAACTTTTGGCAAAAATCTCACTCATTTTCTTATTTGGACCAATATAAACAATATCATCAACATAAACAAGAATTATCTCATATGCATTGTTAGATCTTTTTGTGAACACGCATTCATCAGTTTCGGACTTAATAAAGCCCATTGAATTTAGTTTGTCAGTAAGACATAAATACCACATTAAACCTGACTGTTTCAGACCATAAAGACTTTTGTTCAGGAACCAGGTATCCCCTTCTTGCTTTCGGAATCCTGGAGGGCTTCTCACGTAGATCTCTTCATCTAGGTCTGCATGTAGATAAGCTGTGTCCACATCAAATTGAAAAACTTCTAAACCAAGAATAGTTGCAGTGGTTAAGGCAATTTTTACACTTTCAGTTCTGACTGTTGGTGAGTAAGTGTTTGTGTAGTCCTCAGGATAACGTTGAGCGAAACCCTGAGCTACAAGTCTGGCTTTGTATAAAGACTCACCATTTGGTTTCTTCTTGATTCTGTAGACCCATCGGGTGCCAATGACTTTCTTGTTTGCTGGAGGTTTTGCAGGTGTGAATACATTAAGTTTCTTTAAACTGTCCATTTCATCCTGCATTGCATCATACCACTTGTCTTGTTCTGAATCAGGAAGCTGTTTGATTTGTGTGAATGTCTCTGGAGGAAGAGTAATGTTGCAAATCAAAGGTAATGGTGACTTTGTCAGTTGCCATGAATAACGTTGTGGAGGGATTCCTTTTGTGGCCCTCTTGGAGCGTCTAGGAACATCAGTCCAGTCTTCTTCTTCTTCATCATCATCATCCTCGTCCTCACGTTCGTCGCTAGCATCAGCATCCGCGGCTTGCGAAGACGGAACATCAGGTTGTGAAGAACTGGTAGAAGGAATAGCTGCCTGCGAATTGTCATCAGGCTGCGTGGCGTCTGGAACACCATCTCTAGGAAAATAAACTTCAGGATCATTGGAATGAATCCTGGACCAGTCAATATCTTCCTCAAAATTAGCAGATTGTGAAATGACAATCACATGTTTAGTATCAATGAATTTGAACCATTTTGAATTATCATCAATACCCATAAATCTCAGTCTCTTTGCTACTGTACCTCCCTTTCTTCTTCGACTTAAGGGAGTGTTCACCATAGCATATGAACCAAAAATATGGAGGTTCTTGAGATCAGGCTTGTAGCCATACAGCATGTAGAAAGGAGTTTGATTGATTACACTGCTCCAAGTACGGTTGACAATGTAATTTGCATACTTGATTGCTTCACCCCAGTATGCGTTACTGAGATTGGCATCTTCTAGAAGACAACGCATCATGGTTTGTAGAACCCCTTGTCTTCTTTCTACAACTCCGTTATGAGCCGGTGTATATGGAGCAGATGTCTGATGAAGAATTCCATTCTTACGCATCCAGTCCTGGAAACACTGAGACATGAATTCTGCACCACGGTCACTCTGGATTCTGGCGATGCGAACTTGGTATTGTGTAGAAACAAACGCTGCAAAGTCTTTAAAGATCTGAAAGGTCTCAGATTTCTCTTTCATAGGATATACAAATCCATATCTAGAATGATTATCTACAATTGTTAAAAAATACTTTCTGCCACCAAGTGTTGGTGGGAAAGGACCCACTATGTCAGTGTGTACCAAATCAAAAATGCGTGTTGACTGGCGTGTAGCGTGTTTTGGAACTGGAGCCGCCTTGGATTTAGCCTTTTTGCAAACGGCACAATCCAAAAACACCTTACACCCCTTTAGATCCAAACCTTTTGCGAACTCCGGCATCTTTCTAAGAACACGGAAACTGGCATGCCCCAATCTTCTGTGCCACTTGTGAATACACCTGGAATGTAAAGGTTTACCAGTTAGTGAATTCTCAACATTAACAGTTTCATGAGGACCCTCAGGCTTGCTCTGAGCAATCTGTTTTTGTTTTCTCTGTTTGTTGGCTTTAGGAGCCTTTGGCACAGTAACGTTTTCTCTCTCTGGGACAACTCTCTCTGGGTTCGCGTTGTGCCTTTTTGGAGTTTGCATACTTGCCTGTGCTTGCCCTTTAGGCTTTGGCTTTAAGTAATAAACACCACCAATCAGCATGGCTTCAGCAATAATATCTCCATCTTTAACTAAGTAACTTGCTTTTTCGAGGTGGTGAACCTGGAACTTTAAATCTCTAGACAAGTGACTTTGACTAAGCAAATTACTGGTTGCTGAAGGTATGTAATAAACATCAGGGATGTGTGTATCGAGTTCTTCAATGTAAACAGTTCCTTTTCCCATAACCTTGCAAGTGTGGTTGGTGAAGGAATACAGTTCTCGATACTCGGGCTCTGGTTCGCCCATCTCTGTGAAAAGTTCCCTTCTGTGGGTAACGTGCACAGCTGCTCCACTATCTAAAGTCCACAAAAGAAGTCTGTCGAACTTTGGATCAGGTTGTGGAACGTTGGTTATGGCCAGTGTTACAAGTGGAGCTTGTGGATCACGCCTTGGACCACGACGACCTTGTCTCCCGCCTCTACCTCTGCCTCTGGAATCTGTTCCTCTGGGCTGGTACGTGGCGGGAGCTGGAACTCGTTGGGGACAATCCCGGGTGTCATGTCCCACACGGTTGCAGGTGTAGCATTTTGGCATCCTTGGAGCGTAGCCTCTTCCTCGGAAGGGACGTCTGGCTGGAGCCTTTGATGCTGGAGGTCGTTGCAGATGTGGTGTAGCTAACCTGATAGCTTCGTCTTCCACTAAAAGTCTGCAAACGTGGTTAACTGTGCGTTGAGCAATAGGCACGTAGTTAATCTTTGCAACAGCATCTTTCCATTCACAATTCAATGAGTTAATGATGATGCTAATCATTTGGATATCATCGATTACATGGCCATTTTGTCTCAATTCACTTCTCATTCTTTTCAGTTTGGTCAAATGTCCACCAATTCGTTCACCAGGTTTCAACTTCGAACCATGGAACTCAGACATGAGCAAACATGAAGATTCAATTGAAACGGGCCTGTAGCAATCTTCCAAAATAGCCCAAATTTCTTGGGCAGTTGCATCAGGCGGAAAGATACCCTGGATCTCAATTTCCATTGACATGAGTAAAGTCGTGATAGCTCTGTTTTCCAGGTCTCTCATTGCAGGTGTCCAGGGCTGAGGAGGAGGATTAAAAATCATGGAATGTGTGCCTTCTCTTCGAAGCAAGAGCGCAATTTCACTGACCCAGGCTTTATAATTCTCTCCTGACTCCTTTAATTTGGACTCACCAGTCAAGGGGGTGACTGTGAATACCTGCTGAGGAATATGCATTGGAACAATTTGTTGATCTGGTTGCAAAGCTGGTTGTTGAACCAGGGGATGCTGGGGTTGCATCATTGGCCTTTGTGTGGCAACATCAAATTGGCTTCCTCGAATTCGCCTTTGGCTTTGCCTTTTTCCATCTAGGGAGGATTCTGCACCGCCAGGGGGTGTTGAAGACTTAACCTTTGGAGGCAAAGTTTTGGCTTCTAAAGGGCTCATAGGTAAATCTCTAAAGCTTTGATGAAACTGCATCATCTTTTGCTCTAATATTTTTTCTCCGCCAGCAGATGGCAGTGCAGCTTCACTTCTTGGCTGCAGCCCTCTATACATGGCCAGAAGTTCAATGGGCTCAAAGGGACCACGTGACCTCGGTGACGTGTACATGTCTCTTTGTTCTAATTGACCAATGAACTCTGTGGGGTGTGTCTTAGGCTGTTGTTTTGAAGACAAGATGGCGTCCTCAGACATTTTGGGAGTGGGGGAGCTCCTCCTACTTCTCTTCATCTCCTCAAAGCACTCTCTCGTGTCCCTAGCATATTTTTCAAAACGTTCTAATCGATATAGATAGCTTTGCATTTCTTCCTCATCATCTGGGAAGATTTCATAAACTTTGCTTTCTGCGTGGGAGGATTTTTTCTCTGCCGGCAGTTGCCGTTTAGACTTTTGCCGTTCATTAATTGTATCTTGATAATGAGGGAGATTTACTGACCTCAGTCCGTAGATCTTGCCTTCTGTAGCTCCTTCCCCCACATCTGGCTCGGCACCTGAAGAATCTTGCTCCTCTGTGTCTGAGGGAATGGATTCTTTCGAGCGCTTTCCATGTCCGCGTTTTTTTCTTTTCTTTCTCTTCGACATGGCTAATTAGCCTTAGTCGGTTATCTTAAGATAGCGCGAAGGGAAAAATACAGCCATAAATTGTAGCCATCTCAGCTGGTATCATCAAACCAACCTCTGCATACCAAGTTGTCAGGGGAAAAACGCCCTGTAGAAATTTGAGATCAATGGATCGGGCTGATTCCCTTCCGCATATCTTTTGAGATATTAAGAAAAATAAAATAAAAGTCTTTGACAAGTATATTCTAATTAATAAACAAACTTTAATACGAAAATAATAAAAGTAAATGAAACAGAAAATAACTAATTGTTACATTTTGATAATGAAAGCTCCGGTTGCCAAGTTGGCAGCCGAACAAAGAAGAAAGGAATTCTGGAATGTGTAACGCATGCGCAATAAATCACTTTCAGATAACATTTTGTTTTATGACCTGCGCAATAAAGCTTTCTTAGTTTAACTCTTGAATGTCAGTTCAGGCCTAGCAAACTTTTTAACATCGTGACAGTCCACTTATGCGTGTTTCAAACACAGATGTGGGAAGGGTCAGTAGGTATAGTTCATACCTTTTTTAAATGAAAATTATCAGTACTTTTGATCAGTGACGTCATTAAATTAAACAAACCCATGTGCTGATTACGTCACCAGATCATGCCCCTAAGCGGAAGTGACGTGCACAGCCCCCACCCTCCGGATGTGACGTGCATAGCCCTCCTCCCCGGCTGGGATGTGCATAATTAACCCTACGTGGTACAGGGTTCACAAGGTCATAACCCTAGCCGGATATGTTGTATTGGCCTAAGCCCATCATGATGAGTAGCCCTAACAGATAAGGCATTGTGTAATATCCTAGCCCTATTTTTTCAGATAAGACATGTTGAAACTTACCCCATCAAGAAAGATGGCAAGATTCTGTGTACATGATTAGTTTAACCCTAGATTAATTCTATGGACATTCAAGGGGGAGGGGGGTTGTGAAATAAAAAAAATGTTTTTTATTTGTAATCATTCTCCTAAGGGCTGTATTTAAACCCACATTTTTCCCTAGAAGGTATTTATTTCTAGGCAATGTTGGTTTTAATTTTTGTGGTGACAGGGGTCTGCATTTAACCTCCCTTTTTTTCTAAAAGGTATTTATTTCTAGACGGATTTAAAAACATTTCCTTGAAGCCTGGGGGGGAAAACACAGCCCTTTTAAACCCTGCAGCTGGTTTTTACCTTTGTAAAATCTAAAGACACATATTTTGCCAATTGCACACTCAAATACTCATGGAACCGTTTTGAAGCCCGCCTACAGGAAAAGACAAGGAATATTAACAGGAATTAAAATGTTCACAAGAGGCAGCCCGCCAGGTTGCATGCAGGGGATAAGTCTTGTTCAGGCATGCCTGGGAAATGCCCTGGCATGTCACACCCACCCGCCAACCTGAACCCCTGTGATTCTGGGCATGCGCAAGAGACATGTGTGGGACATGCCCGGGCATGCCTTAAAGGCCCACTCCCCTGTGATTCTGAGCATGTGCAAGAGCCATGCCAGGGACCTGCCTGGGCATGTCATACCTCCCATGATTCCGGGCATGCGCAAGGCTCACTTGTCATTACAAGAGCTGGGTAGTTTGCCTTAATTTCAGCAGTCTCTTGAAGATGGCAACCTCAGATGGAGATTTGTTTGATATAAATTTGACCCCCAAACCTCCCAAGCGTGGGCGTAGAATAAGAAAAAGACCTGCCTTCATTGAAGAGAATGAACTTATAAAGCCTTGTTATTGCAGGTTCTGCAAAATATCAAATGGTAAGTCAATATAAAAATTAAGAAAACAGTATTTTGCTTAGTTGAAACATCCCAATCTAATTCTACCTTATTTCCTGTTTTAGAAACAGTGGAGCCTCAAAATGTCAGCATGCCACAAGTTCTGAAAGCATGTGTTATTAAAATAATACATCATTGTTTAATGGGCTGTTTAAAATCAGAAGATAATGTGGATGGAAACAGTGAAACAGAACTTATTAACAGCTTATGTATTCGGCTTTCTATGCCGCATGTTCTCTGGGTCATCATCAGTATTACTGACAAAGTCAGACGACTTCCGGTAGCTGAAGGCGACGGACGCGTGCGTCCGCCGTTCGCTGTTTCGGTGGGCTCCCCTTAAGTCTAAGGGGAGCACAGGGTGCCTTGGAGGGGCGCCCTGCCGTAGGCTTGCTGATACCCCCTGGAACGGCGGAGGCCGCGGGGGGAGTCTCCAGCTTTGCCCCAGGAGCCGGAAAGCGTGGGGGGTGCGTGGAATGCCACCGTGCGCCTTCTCCGAACGGAGCCTGGAAGGAAATAATCAATTTGAAAGACACAGCTGAAGTGCGGTGAGGTGGGGAGTCTCCCCAAGTCTTTTACTGGTTTACTCAATTGATGAACTGCAGTTTTTTTTTTTTTTAGAACTTTGTTTCAACCTTTCGAAGAGTTAAGATTGGAGGGGGGGGAATTTCCACCCCCCTCGGAAAAGTGGCACTTGCAAAATCTCTCCCTCTCATAGGAGAGAGAGAGAGTTAAAAACTTACTTTCACTTCCCCTAAACAATGAAAAAATAATTTTTGACTACAATTGCGAGAGAGAGGATGGTTGAACTGACTCTTTTTTAAACTATGTATGGGAACTTTGGACTTGTTGTTTCCTGACCACCTGTAAAGGCTGAGCTAAGATGGCCACTTCCTCCTTCTTCTTTGTCTTTATGAATGAAATTCCTCCTTTGGAAGATTTTATGGCTCTGATCTAGTCTCCACCCCAGAGATCTCCAGGAGCCTCTCTAAATACGCTTTTCCCTTGGATTTGGAATATTTTGATTCACCTGTTTGATCTAGTCCTGTATTAGAAGATTTATTCTCCCTTGGATTTGCCTGCCTCTTGATCTCTACCGGCTGTGCTCTCCCACAGACACCATTTCTTTGCACAGATTAATAACTATCTCTGAACTTTATGATGGGTCCAAAGAAATTACCGCCTGGCAAGGCTTCATCGGCCCTGACATCTTCTACGTCTAGTCCAATTACTCAGCAGTCACAACTGGGGTCATTTCTACAACCTAAAGCCCCTGAAGAGAGTACAAAGGACTTATCTATTCACCAGATGCTTCAATCTATCTTAAAGGGACAGGACAAAATGAAAAAACAACTGAAAGACTTAAATGATCAGCTCAGAGAAACGAAACAACAAGCCACACAGAATGAACAGAGAATAGATGTACTGGAGGAGGGTGCGGTCGGGATGAGGGACGAGGTTAAGACAATCCAGAGGGGAATGTAGAATTTGAAAACCACATGATAAAAATGGAATTTGAAAGGATGTCTTTTTTCCTTATGTTCCAAAACTTGCCAGAAGTTGAGAATGAAGATCTTAAGGAGATTATGACCACAATACTAGCAGAATACATTAATAGAGATAAACAACAGCTGTGGTGGGATATAGACTTGATTTATAGGATTAATTCAGCATATGCAAGAACACACAATGTTCCAAGGGAAGTTCATGTTAAATTTCTTAGAAAGACTATGTCAGGCCTGTAATTCTGTTCCTTTTAGGATCTTTGGCCTGCCACATAATTAAAACATATATATTATGCTGTTTCATTGGTATAGTAGTTGGGAGGGGGGAATAGAAAGGAGTAGGATTGTGGAATGTATTGTTATGGATTTCTTAGAAGCTCAAGGTCGTCTTTTGTCTCCGCACCTCGACACCTGGCCGGAAGAAGAGGGGTGTACATGCCAGCGTGGAAGATGAAGATTGGACCATGTGATGAATTATGGGGTGTGGGGATAGATGATGAACTTTTAACTTGGGGAATTCACCGGATGTACCTTAGAGTTGAAATTTCACCAGCTTAATGCCAACATGCCTGTCTTATTAAATTGGAGTTTTAAGGACTACTTTGCCTTGGACAATGATTTAATTCTGCATGATATTTGGAACGCTGACGTTATTTCAACTCTCCCTTAAAAAATTTTTCTTTCATCGGGGTACTGAATCCCAGCTCTGACCCAACCCTGGGCAGGATGAAATTTCAGTGAAGATGGAGGAAGGAAAGAATGCAGCAGAGAAAGCTAAGGATGATGGATCGCTTATTTTTGTCGAAACCATCTATGCACCTTCTAAAGAAATAGTTCAACAGGCAGAGGCGAAGCAAAGGGAGCTTCAGCAGGGCGCCCGGCGAAAGGAACCGAAACCAAGATTTCCCTCACAGACGGAGTTTGATCTGCAGGAGGAAGTTTCGGGATTTATTGCTTCTCAGGAATGCCTGCTGGAAGGAGGGCCCCCCCCCCCAAGGGAACTCTGACAGATGGCTGGAGCATGGGGAGAAGAGCAAATGAATGGAGATCTCAGTCGCTATCACGCAGCCAGTCTTTGATGGGCCTTCCGGACCAATTCTGACGCCTAAATATGAGTGAACAAAAACCCCTGGGGCCCCCAGAACCACCCGGGTGGAGCCTAGCAAAGCCCACATTATCCTTTCCCAGCAGAGAAACTGCTGCGCAGTGGAGCGGAGACCTTGGGTCTTTCCACACAGCCATCAGCGAATCAGCACCCCCCCCTCCTGGAGTGAAAAAAAGTTGGGAAGTAAAACTTATCCAGCCGAAAGGGGCCTGGAACACTTTCACCTCCCCCCCTCTGCAAAGCGATGGCTCTGGACCCATCAATCAAGCCAATTCAGGTTGGGCTTTCTTCCCGGGTCATGGATGGGCTCAATGCCAGTGGACGCCTGCCCCTTCCCAACCAATGGCGCCACCCCAAATAGCTGCTCAGAGGCAGAGCCAGGGAATGGGACCACCACAGGGCCCAGCCCCCCCCCCCAATGCCTCAGCAGGCTTTTGCCCAACCGATGGGTGTGGCCCCACAAAGAAGCTTACCACCCCAAGCAGCAGGCCAACAGGTTGCTCCGGTTCAACCACCAGCACCCCCTCCTCCTCCCACACCCCCAAGGTTCCGTGCAACCTATGATGGCAGCCGAGACAAACTAGCTTACTTTATGAATCGAGTATTGGCGTACGTTGACCAAGTAGGCCCACAATACCTCACGGATCGAGAACTGATCCAAGAAATAGCAGAGGGGATGAATGAAGGAGAGGCAGCACAATGGATAGCGGAACTCCATGAAGAAGCAGCTCCTGAGTTAGATGACATAACGAGGTTCATCCAACTGATGCGGGCCCAATTTTACGATGTGGCCCAACAGGTAGATGCTGAAGACCAGATCCAGGAATTACGACAAGGGGGTCGGCCGGTCAAAGAATTAGTTTGGGAATTCCGGAGAATAGCTGGAAGACTACGATACTGGCCAGAGAGACTATTGGTCTATACGTTCAAAAAGGCATTAGATCCCAAACTGAAACAAGCTTGTGCCGTAAGGGGGACCCCAGATCGTATCCAAGAATGGTACACCACTGCAATCATACTGGACCACGAGATTAACACCTATCCAAAGCCGGGTACCAGAACCCCTGAAAAAAAACCGTTAGCCCACCGAACGCAGAGGCAGCAAACTGAAAAGCCCCCGCCAACCCCTCGTTCCTGGGCCCCAAAATAAAGTGCTACCGTTGTGGTCAGCTTGGCCACCGGGCATCTACATGCTGGGCTCCAGCCCCAGTTCCACAACCACGCCAACCACCTGCCAGCACAGTCAAGAAAACCCCCAGAAAACCACCAGAAAAAAGTCGTCTGGCACAACAGCCAGCAGGGGCAGAGAGCGGAGCCACTGAAAACGCCCTGGACACTTCAGAGGAGGAAGAGGAAGGAAACCCAGAAGACGACCCAATGGTGAGTGCACCTATCCGCCCCTTCCAAATAAAAGCCAAACTCCAAATATCGAAAACGGGGGTAGAAGGGGAAGTTGGGGTGATTATAGATACCGGCTGCACCCGATGCTTAATCAGCATGTCAATAGTGGAGCAACTAGGTATACGCACCAGACCCCTGAAACAACCCATTCCGTTTGAGCAAGTGGATGGAACCCTAATTGGGGGAGCTCCGGCTACAAAGATCACTGAGTTAGTAAAACTGGTGATAGGCCGCCACTATGAGTTCCTCAGATTCATCGTGGCCCCTGGAATGCAGGAGTCAGTTATCCTAGGGCTTGCATGGTTGGACAAGTGGGAACCTACCATAAAGTGGGAGGATGGCGTTAGAAAGGTGACTATTGGACTTGGGCCGTTACCACCAGTGGAACCAAAAGGCCACCCAGGAACATTGGAACCTAACAGCCCAACCCATCCAGAACCTGCAGCAACCGCAGCAGACACTAAACTTCCGGGAATCCAACGAGTCCCAAAGATCTATTGGGATCTGGCGGAGGTGTTCAGTGAGGAAGACGGAAACTACCTTCCACCTCACCGCGCCACAGATTGTGCCATAGAGTTCAAACCTGGGGTAACCTTACCAAAGCCCAAAATGTACTCTATGACGCCTAAAGAGATGATAGAATTGAGGAAGTACATCGACACCAATTTGAAAAGAGGGTTTATTGAACCAGCAAAATCAAAAGTAGCGGCCCCAGTGCTCTTCAGGGAAAAGAAAGATGGGGGGGTTCGCCTCTGTGTGGACTTACGAGCTTTGAATGCGGTATGCGAAAAGAATACCTATCCCCTCCCTCTCATGAAAGATATGTTG
Source organism: Natrix helvetica (assembly GCF_964273705.1). Classification (NCBI taxonomy): domain Eukaryota; kingdom Metazoa; phylum Chordata; class Lepidosauria; order Squamata; family Natricidae; genus Natrix; species Natrix helvetica. Next base: position 19,994,827 of record NC_138555.1, read on the forward strand.
AACCACTTGGCTAAGGGCAAGATCTTCACCAAGCTGGATTTGAGAGAGGCGTATTACCGTATACGAATCCGGAAAGGGGATGAGTGGAAGACCGCTTTTAATACTCCCTTAGGCAGCTTCCAATATAAAGTCATGCCTTTCGGACTACAAGGAGCACCCGCAGTATTCATGCAGTACATAAATGAAGTGCTACATGACCACCTGTACCGCGGAGTACTCGTTTATTTAGATGACATCTTGATCTTCTCTGAGACCATGGAAGAACATGTGAAACTGGTACGGCAAGTCCTGAAAAAACTTCTAGCTGCCAAACTTTATGCAAAATTGTCAAAGTGTGAATTCCACAAGACCTCGCTAGATTATCTGGGATATCATATCTCCAATGAAGGAGTAGAAATGGACCCAGAAAAAGTGAAAGCGGTGTTAGATTGGAAACCTCCAAGCACTCGCAAACAATTACAAAGCTTCCTTGCATTTGCAAACTTTTATAGGCAGTTTATTCCAACCTTTGCTGAAATTGCCCTACCATTGACTGACCTATTAAGAACGGGGCCTTCCCCTACTAAACCAAAAGCAAACCAACCATTAAAATGGGCAATCGACTGTCAAAAGGCTTTTGAGAAATTAAAACGGCTCTTTGCCCAAGAACCCATATTGCAACACCCCAATCCAGAGCGACCTTTCATAATCCAAACGGATGCCAGTGATGTCGCGATAGCCGCGGTGCTACTGCAAAAGAATAAAGAAGGCCACCTCTTACCATGCGCTTATATCTCCAAGAAACTCACCACTGCGGAAAGAAGGTGGCCCATTTGGGAGAAGGAGGCATTCGCGATCAGGTGGAGCATGCTCACCTGGAGGCATCTCCTGGAAGGGGGGGATATACCGTTCGAGGTATGGACTGATCATAAAAACCTCGAAACTCTCCTTGCCCATCGAAAGTTATCCCCCAAACAGGTCCGTTGGGCCCAATATTTCCAAAGGTTCAAATTTGAAATTAAACACATCCCCGCAGGGAAGAACTTGTTAGCAGATGCACTGTCGAGAAAACCCCAGTTTGACAGTAAGAAGGAAGAAATTTTCCACCCCATCATATCTCCTTCTCACCAAAGGCAGCTCAAGTCACCAGTCGAAGCCAAGATAAACTGAGAACCGAACTGAAAGCAGCCCTCCAGACAGACCCATGGTTCAACAACAACAAAGACATCCTAACGATTAATGATGGCGTAGCCTGGAAGGGATCCAAACTGTACATCCCTGCAGAAATGAGATTGCAAGTGCTACAGCGGAGTCATGATGCGAAACTAGGAGGTCATTTCGGATTCCTGAAAACTCTCCACCTCGCTAGACGTCAATTTTGGTGGCCAAGGATGAGGTCGGAGGTGGAAGATTATGTAAAAAGCTGTGCTACTTGTGCAACAATGAAAACCCGTCCGGGAAAGCCCCCTGGACTACTACAACAAGTGGCCAACCCTAGCCGACCATGGGAAGAGATAGCAATGGACTTCATTGTCGAACTTCCAGATAGCAGTGGTAATAAAGTAATCTGGACAGTTATTGATTTGTTTTCCAAGCAAGCACACTTTATCGCTTGTTCAAGCTTACCATCCGCAAAGAAATTAGTGAAAATGTTTGTGAAACACATTTATCGCCTACATGGAGTTCCAAAAAGGATCATTTCAGATCGCGGAGTTCAATTCACCGCCAAGTTCTGGAGAGAATTCCTAAAATCGATCGGGTCCACGCAGGGACTCAGCTCAGCATTTCATCCCAGCACAAATGGGACAGCAGAGAGGGCCAATGCGATGGTGGAACAGTATATCCGGTGTTATGTGGACTATCAGCAAGACAATTGGTCGGACTTGCTACCTTTCGCTGAAGTAGCATATAATAATACGGTTCACAGCAGTACCGGATTAACTCCTTTCCAGATTACCAGTGGCATGGAATTCGTTCCCATGCCTGAACTACCTAAGGAACCTCCCTCATCCATGTCCCTGAATGAATGGCTGGAGGCACTAAAGAAGGGATGGGAGAATACCAAAAAGGCGCTAACAGATGCGGCAGAAGCCTACAAGAAGCAAGCTGATAAACATCGTTCCCTACAACCCCCCTTTCGAGTGGGGGACAAAGTTTTTTTGTCTACTAAATACATAAGATTAAAGATGCCTAGTAAGAAATTAGGTCCAAAATTTCTAGGTCCTTTCCCAATAGAAAAGATAATTAACCCAGTTACAGTTCGACTCAGCCTACCCAGACTCTTCGGGAAAATTTACCCGGTATTCCATTGTAGCTTATTGAAGCCGGTAAGGGAGTCTAGCACGAGACCATCCACCCAAACTCCACCTCCTCCCGTAGTGGTAGAAGGGGAAACACATTATGAAGTGAAAAAAATATTAGATTCCAGGCTGTATAGAGGTCGTTTACAATATTTAGTGCATTGGAAGGGATACCCTTTGTCAGAAGCTACGTGGGTGAAAAGTTGGGATCTGAAAGCAGATAAATTAGTGAAGCAATTCCATGAGAAATTCCCTGATAAGCCAAATGGTCCCCCTGGGGGAGGAAGAGGTGGTTAAATTTTGATAGTTAACATTTATGTTATTCTCTTTTCAGGAAACGTTTTTCTCTTGAGGAGAGGCCGCCTGTCAGGCCTGTAATTCTGTTCCTTTTAGGATCTTTGGCCTGCCACATAATTAAAACATAAATATTATGCTGTTTCATTGGTATAGTAGTTGGGAGGGGGGAATAGAAAGGAGTAGGATTGTGGAATGTATTGTTATGGATTTCTTAGAAGCTCAAGGTCGTCTTTTGTCTCCGCACCTCGACACCTGGCCGGAAGAAGAGGGGTGTACATGCCAGCGTGGAAGATGAAGATTGGACCATGTGATGAATTATGGGGTGTGGGGATAGATGATGAACTTTTAACTTGGGGAATTCACCGGATGTACCTTAGAGTTGAAATTTCACCAGCTTAATGCCAACATGCCTGTCTTATTAAATTGGAGTTTTAAGGACTACTTTGCCTTGGACAATGATTTAATTCTGCATGATATTTGGAACGCTGACAGACTACAAGAGATGAGGTTCTAGGAGCTCAAAGGGGAGGACCACTAAAATACAAAGATAAAGAAATAACCATTATTAAACAGATCCCAAAGAAAGTAAGAGATAAGAGGAAAAATATTCCTCTTTAGCAAAAAAAATATATAATAAAGGGGTCTGGTTTAGGTGGTTATTACCAGAAGGCATGTTGATTTTTTGGGAGGGCAGCAGAATTAGAATTAACACAGTTGTGGAGGCGGAGGCTTTCACTAAAAAACATAGTGCTCTCCTAGATGAAATGGGGGATGATACACAAGAGACGAGGGAGGGAGGGGCTGAGGCTCTGCCAATAGACAGGGGGGGGGAGGATGCGACAACTAGAAGACTCAGATCACAAAAGTGACTTGAAACATTATTGCAATTGTTGTTATAATGTACCTTTACGGAAGTGATACAAAAAATGATTGAAACATACTGATGACTTAGTGTTAAACTTAAAACTGCTAATTTCTATTCAAATGTTGATGTATTTCTATTCTTGCCTGTAAAAGTTGTGAGACCTGGGGGGACTTCTCTCCCCCGCACAATGTAGCTGTCAAAATTTATTATATCCTTTTTAACCCTTTTTCCCTGAAAAAATTTGTAAAAACCAATAAAACTTGTTTAAAAAAAAAAGTATTACTGACAAAGTGAATAAATTATATTTCACCCGGGATACACTTGGTGATCTCAAGACATTCATACAGTGTATCGAGAAGAGTCATAAACTGCTGTCATTAATGTCAAAGATTGAAGCTGAATTGCCATTGGCTCTGAAGAGGATCATATGCCAGAATGTAACAGAAATTAATTACAAGAAACTGTTAAAGCTATGAAATTTATAATAAAATGTGCTTTACAAAACACATGAAAGGTGTATTATGTTTTTTTCTTTTGCTGACCCTACTGTTTAACCTTGTCAGATGTTAAACACAGAGATACAGTTTAATCAAAGCTCATGTGATATTATTCATTCGGGATTTCTTATGCTGGTTGGGGGGGAGGCAGCCAGTGTTTGCAAAAGGTGTGAAGAACTCGCCAACTCTGACGTGATTAATTTGCAACATTATCTTCTATTCAAATGCATCTTCCAGATAGGCAGGGAGGACAGTTTTGCAAAAGGTGTGAAGAGCTCCCCTTTTCTGATGTGATTAATTTGTGACGTCACCAGGGTGTATAAAAGTAGGACCGATACTTGTCTAGTCATGTTTACTGGTTTCAGGCATAGCCATACCTCTGGAGCAATTTGAACTGTTAAGAAGACCCCTATTCAGAATGGAAGCTACTATTGTAAGTAATTTTATGCCTAATTTTGAAACACTTAGATGCAAAATGGTTTTTATAGAGTTCTTGTCTGCCTGCTTGTTTGTTTGATTGAATATTTTCTTTCACTAGAATGAATTGACAGATTCAGAATGTTTGATGGGGGCTACAATTGTAAGTAGTTTTATGGCTATTTTTTTTTGAAACACTGACCCCTCTTAGATGTAAAATGTGTTTATAACATTCTTGCTTTCTTGCTTGTTTGTTTTACTGTTTGTTTGTTTTTTTCACTAGAATGAATTGACAGACTCAGAATGTTTGAGGGCATATGAAGGTATTTATCTTTCATACTTTCATATATTTAGATTCTTATAAACATATTGCAACAATTCTGACTATTGGGGGTGTTTTCCTTTCCTCCAGAATGGGAAGGTGATCAGCCATTCATGGATCTCACTATTCCCGCAGAACCCCAGGGCCCCCCACATAACATGACCCCTCAGCCTTCCACAAGCCACACAACACGAATGATGTTAGGAGGTATAATATCTAGCATTTTACCCAACTACAACTCTATTAGTATTATTTTTTAGAAACTAAAGGTGTGTGTGTGTGTGTTTGTGTGTGTGTGTGTGTGTGTGTGTGTTGGCATTACTTTATTAGGAATGTTGGTGATAACTTTTTGTTTGTTTGCTTGTTTGTTTAACCAGAGCCGTCCTGCAAAAAAGCAAAAATGCATGGCGCCGGACTTCCTGCATCCCCAGCAGACAGTGTTAGTTATGATTCTATGATTGTCTCTCAACCAGAAGAAGATACATGCCATTCTATGTCCCAGCTACAATCCTCTAGCTCTGCAAACTCTCAGAATATGAACAATGTTTATCTGGATATGGTGCAGGCATGGGAAAATCCTATCCGAAATTTCAGAGCTGTGGAATACTATCAGCGATACAGATTTGTTAATCTTGACCAAATCCGATCCTTTGTAGTTGCTATAGAGGCTATTCATAATGTGTTACAGATTCTTTTGAATAATGTAGCTATGAACATAGGCCCAAATGATTTTGTTCAACTCCGGTTGGATGCAGAGGGGTTAAACCATCCTCTCTTTTCTCTTAGGAGGTGTGTGAATGATTTAAATGCTGATGATTTTCTGACCAGTGTTGAAAATCTGCTTCAAAGTAAGGCTGAGATATTGGGGGGGGGGGGGGGGTAATTTGCAATTAGTAGTTACCATCATGAAGAACAAGGAGGGAGGAGGGCTTAGGAATTTAAACACTTTGCTACTCACCAGAGTACTGGAGAAAAAAAGACAGCACCTAGTAGATTTCAATGTGGAAGGCGAATTTCTTTGTTTTGCTAGCTGTTTGCTCTGTCTGATAGGTGATGATGTTAGAAATCAAGAAATGATTACCAGGGCCAGGGAACTTCACAGTAGACTGGGTATTTCCACAGAAAACAGGATTGACTTTTCTCAGATACACATCTTTGAAAAACATTTACGGGTCACTATAAAAATCTTGTTTTATATGCAGGACGGGTGGCGTTTTTTTTGTCACAGGTTGCCCACAGGAAGAAAAAATAGTATTTATATTATTACACAACAAGCATTACTATGGCATCAAAAATATCAAGGGCTTTCTGGGTGAACGCTATTTCTGTAAATTCTGCCACACGCCCTACCACCACAAATTTAGTCATGGCTGTCAATATATTTGCAGAGCTTGCCTAAAGCAAGAATGTCAGCAGGTTGAGGTGGAGAAGATGCGCTGCTGTAGGTGCAAAGCGCATTGTCGGTCATAGGAATGTGTTGAAAGGCACACACAACTCGCTAAGGAGGGAAAAGTTGACTGTAAGAATAAGGAATATTGTGAAACGTGTGGGGTTTATGTCTTTACCCCCCACAAAAAGTGCAAGGAAGTCAAGTGTGGGCAGTGCTCTGAGAAGGTTGAAAGCTTGGAAGGTCATTTATGCTTTCTAAAATCGTTGGACCGACCACGAATTGGCGAAAGATACATCATTTATGACTTTGAATGCTGCCAAGAAACAGGCACACATATACCTAATTATACATGCGCCAGGGATATGTTGAAGGATGAGGACGATAAAGATGTTGTGAGGTGGGATTGTGATGGTATTAGATGCCTAGAGCAGTTTGTAAAGAAATTTATAAATCATAAGTTTAAAGGAAGTACTTTTATCGCACACAACTCCAAAGGTTATGACGGGTACCTAGTACTGAGGCAGCTGATCCGTGAAAAGGTTAGGGTTCAACTTATAAGTCAGGGGGGGAAACTTCTGTGTATTACCCTTCCAGATTATAAAATTCGGTTTATCGATAGCCTCTCATTTTTACCACTTAAATTATCCAAATTACCCAAAGCTATGGGGTTTCAAGGCTGCAAAGGATATTTCCCCCACTTGTTCAATACAATGGCCAATCAAGACTACGTGGGACCACTCCCTGAAACCAAGTATTACAGCCCAGAAACCATGATGCCTGGGGAGAGAGAAGAATTCCTGAAATGGCACACTGCTAATAGAGGTACTGTGTTTAAACTAAAGAAGGCTCTGGCTTACTATTGCAGACAGGATGTAGATATATTAAGAGAGGCCTGTATTCGATTTAGGGATCAGGTGATGAAAATGACTGAGCGTGAGTACCACTGTGGGGTCGGGGGGGATATTGTTGAGGAGATTCAATGCATTGACCCCTTCCAATATATCACATTGGCATCTGTCTGCATGGCACAGTACCGGTTCATGTATTTGAAAAGCAATACCATTGCTTTAGATCCTTTGGACAATTATCACAATACCCAGAAAAGGTATTCAGCTCCAGCGATTCAATGGTTGTTGCATATAGAATACACCGAGAAGCTCAATATTCAACATGCTCTGAAGGGCGGTGAAAAGAAAGTGGGCAAATATTTTTGGATGGTTTTGCTGTCATAAATGGAACCCCCACGGCTTTTGAATTTCCTGGCTGTTTTTTTCATGGGTGCCCTGTCTGCTACTCTGAAAAAGACTTCAACAAATTACTTGATTCAACATATGGTAGCCTGCACAGCCGTACTAGGATTAAAGAAGAGTACCTCAGGGCACAGGGTTATGCTGTGCGCTGCATCTGGGAACATGAATGGCGGGCCATGGTGGAGGATGACACCTCTTTGAAGCAGTTTCTAGTTGAGAATAAGCTCCCAACTCCTTTGAATCCTCGAGATGCTTTTTTTGGTGGTAGAACAAATGCTACATGTCTGTACTACAAACCAAAACCTGGTGAACAAATCTTATACTACGATTTCACCAGTTTGTACCCTTTTGTGAATAAGACCAAGGAGTATCCAGTTGGGCACCCTCAAATCATCTATCAAAACTTTGGGGACATAAAGCAATATTTTGGGTTAGTCAAAGTGTACCCGCCAAGGAATCTCTATTTCCCAGTCCTACCTCACAAATCAGGGGGCAAATTAATGTTTAGTTTGTGCGTAACCTGCACAGAAAAGCTGCAAACCTCCCCCTGCAAACACAGTGATGAGGAAAGAGCTCTGGCTGGGACATGGTGTACTGTTGAATTGAATGTAGCCTTAGAAAAAGGTTACAGAATTGTTGAAATCTATGAGGTCTGGCATTTTGAAAGAACTTCAAATGAGCTATTTTCAGGATATATGAACATGCATCTTAGACAGAAACAGGAGGCCAGTGGTTACCCTGACTGGTGCAAAACAGATCAGGATAAAGAGCAATATATTCAGGATTACGAAAAGATGGAAGGTGTCCGTTTACGACGTGACCACATTGAAGTAAATCCTGCTAAAAGACAGATTGCCAAACTCTTTTTAAATTCGCTGTGGGGCAAGTTTGGCCAGAGCACCAACCACCTGACCACATCAGTGGTGACAAACCCTGAGGAATTATTCAAATATCTTTTTGTACCCTATTATGATGTTTCCTCATGTGAGTTTGTGGATACAGAGACAGCCGTCGTGACATGGAAAACAGCCAAGAACCACCCCATCAAATCCTCATGCACTAATGTATTCATTGCCAGCTTTACGACCGCTTATGCACGGCTGGAATTATACAGACTACTGGAGGGGCTGGGTGATAGGTGTCTGTACCATGACACCGATTCAGTCATCTTTGTAAGTAGAGAGGGTGCGTGGACACCCCCTTTGGGTGATTATTTAGGACAACTGACAAGCGAAATTCCGCCAAATACTACGATAACAGAATTTGTTGCGGCCGGCCCCAAAACGTATGCTTATGCTTTGTCCAACGGTGAAGCGGTGGTAAAGGTGAAGGGAATCACACTAAATTGTGGTAATAGCAGTAAAGTTAACTTTGACAGTTTGAAAGATTTGGTAGACGATTATTGTCTGTCTGATGCAGAGAGAAAAAAAGAGATCAGGGTAGAACAGTTGGGGATTGTCAGGGTTAAGAAACAGTGGACCCTACAAACAAGGGTCCTCCGAAAAACTCTAAAAGTAGTATATAATAAAAGGTTATTAAAGAGTGAGGATTACTGTACACTGCCTTACGGTTATTAAGGATTATGGAAAACATTGCACAATTTGTACACCCTTTTTCCTGTATTATAAGTGGACCGTCCAATTCTGGCAAATCTTTTTTTATCAAACAAATGTTAGAACATGGCGATGTGGTATTGTCTCAAAGTCCTCAAAATATTGTATGGTTTTATAGATGTTGGCAACCTCTGTACAAATATCTGCTTAATAAATTCCCTTATATTAAGTTTATGGAAGGTCTACCGTCTTCTTTTGAAGATGATGTCTTGTTTCCGCCAAATCAAATAACTCTAGCTGTGATAGATGATCTCATGGCATCTGCCGGTGACAGTGACCAAATAGAGAAGGCTTTTACACAGTACGTTCATCAAAGAAACCTGAGCATTATTCTCATACTACAAAACCTGTTTTTTCAAGATAAGAAAATGAGGACAATAGCTCTGAATTCCAAATATTTGGTATTATTCAGAAGCCCCCGTGATCAGATGCAAATTGTCACACTGGCCAGGCAGATGTACCACACTAACACAAAGTATTTTTTAGAAGTATTCCAAGATGCCACTCACAAACCACATGGGTACCTGTTGTGGCCCAGCAGGAGCCGTTGCCGCTGCCACCAGACTCTGAGAGTGAGGCTCCCTATGAGTCGGCTCAGGAGGATGTGGAGGACCCTGGACAGGGTTCCGACTCTGAGCAGGGATCGGAGAGTCTGGTCGGCCACCAGGAGGCGCCTGAGGCATGGAGCAGTGGTGAGAGCCAGAGGAGGAGGGCTCCTGATGCCATGCCTTGGAGCAGTGGGGAGGAGTCACGAGACAGTGAGTCAGAGATTAACAGGGAGTTCCTGGACTCCCGTTATCACCGCGCCCATAGACGCAAGGAGCGAGGGCGCAATTATTGGCGGTAAGGGCTCTCAGCTGTTGATCAGGAGACTCCTCTTCAGGCTATAAAAGGGTTGACTGTGCATACACCCTTTGCAGCAGTCAACAAATAACTCCTGCAAGAAGTTTTGGTCTTGAAACGTAGCAGGCTGGATAGCTGCTTCCGTGTCTTGTATTTGTGAGCTTTGTCGTGGTGGTTTACTACCACGAAACTTTCTGTCTGTCTGTAAAATAAACCCTGTTCATTTGTATTGTTCCGGAGCATGTTCTGTGTGGGCGAAGGAGGAAGGGGGGTCAGAACAGGTACCTATTAGTAGATTTGTCAGCCACCACTCCAGAATCCTATAGGCTAAGAACAGGACTCTTCCCCCCTGATTGGCCTACTGTTTACACAATGAAAAAGAAGAGTAAAAAGTTGTAGTCGGTTACCTTAGCGCTAGTTCATTTAAGATGTCAGAGAGGTTACGTAGAAATTGGGGGCTTTTAAAAATCTTAGTAAAGGCCGGACCAAGACAGAGAAAAGCCATATTATGCAATGCTAATAATGACCTGGTGGGGTCAATAGCAGAAATAGCACTGAATACCCTAAAAGGAAATCTTCCTCTGAAACCTTCACAATTCCTGTCTCTAAAGAGTAAGAAGGGTGTCATTAAAAAGTTGAGTGATAGAAAGGTTTCACTCAAAAAGAAGAAGCAGATCATACTTCAGTCGGGTGGTTTTATAGGACCCTTACTAGGGGCGGCTATTCCTCTGTTGACTAGCCTGTTAGCAGGCTAAACCATGGACCATGCCGAGAAAATGTATCTGTTGTCGCGTCATCAGATGGAGCAGCTACAGGGCAGGACGCCTACTATGGGGACTACAGCCACTAACCGGTTGGATGATGAGATGCGCAACATCCTTCAGAGGCATGATTTGAGTGAGGATGACAAGATTAAGCTCTACAATTCTGTACTGCAGAGGTATCTAAAACTGACCAGGCAAAATGAGTCTGAAAAGGACAAACTGAATCTCATTTGTCCACCGGGACAACCTCAGCCACTTCCAACATTACCAGAACAGCCGCCACATCCAACTCCCCAGGACACAGCTATGGATGATATCCTAAGCGGTGTGAGCGCTCGTTATAGGAAAAATGCAGAACTTTTGCTGAACAAAATGAAACAACACCAGGACGTCTCAACCTGGGATGATCGCGGTACCTTTTTATACAAAGGTGTACCTATTCCTGGTACTAATATTTTAGACTTGGTGAAAGGCACCTCGCAACACCGAGCCCCTACTGAGAAGCTTACAGGTTACAGGTTCCAAGCCCCCTCCCAACCTTTATAGTTTTTACAAACAGCTTTACCGTTTGATCATTTTTAATATCGGCATTGGAGTACATCTTTAAAATATTTTCATAGGTCACTCCTTCAGTACGGTTCAGTAGAAAAAATGCACAGTGTTGTCTGCAGGTCACAGAACTGGGGTGTTGCAATTGCCGTTGGTGAAATGTGTACTTCTCAGCTTGCTGCTCTAAAAACTTCACTATGGAGCCAGGAAAGTCCTGGCTATCTGGAGGTCTTCCATAAGAATCAAAAAATTCACCATATCCGGGAGATGGGAAGTAGAGGGCCAGCCAGTTTTCGCCAGGAAAAGTGTGAGGATGGGTGTTTACAATTAATCCAAAAGGTCTTTTGGAGATTTGTCTCTGGGGTAACAGGTCACAAGGGTAGACCCCTAGAAAGGTAGTATTTCCAGAGAACAAGTGGAGGAGCTGCTGTGTATCCATACTCACATATAATCAAAAAGTACATTCCTTGTGTGACTTATTTCAATAAGGTTTTCAAAGATTGCATAGAGTATCATGTTAACGGTGTTGGGGAGGGGCTGTGCAAATCTAATTTCGGCTCTGAGGTTACCATTCCTGATCAATGAATAGTGCTCAGAGCATCCCTGATCAGGACTCAAGTCAAAACAATACAAAGTATACCCTCGGTTAAACTCTTCCCGGTTGATTAACATCGGTCTGTCTTTCATGCCTTTGCCTGTTGCTTGCACCATCTGCATGTACTCTCTCACAAAAAGACCATGCTCATAATCGGGCTGAAGAGGCTTTGCGGGGACCATCACAATGCAGGGCGCAAAAATTGATATTGCAGTGTTGAAAATTGAATGGATTTCTTTCATAATCCCCACTAAAAGCTGCATTGTCCACAAACCCAATCACTAATTGTTTAGGTAGTTGGCCCAGAAATAGATTTTCCTGATTACACACAAGACTACCTGCGGGAAGGCTGTAAACCTTCATCCCCACTCAATCAATGGGGTATTTGGCATTGGAGGTGAGCAAAGCTTCTGCATGGCCAAGGCGCACTCCCGGGGCTACTTTTACACGTTTTACAAAGAGAGAAGCAGCCAGGAGTTGCACTTTGTAATTCTCATTGCCATCCTTCATCACGCAAAATTCATTTCTGCTTCTTGTGAGTTTGACTTTCACATCTATGCCATTAATTAGCAGTCTGTCTTGAAAAAACAGATCACTATGCAGAGGCCCAAGCAGGTCCCATTTACGACTACCGGCCGTGTGTCTCGCTCTCGCTTTGAAACCAGAGTTCCCAGCCACTGTCAGTAGAGTACTCTCCATGAGGTCCGAGTCATCTTTGTAAAAACCCCCAGAAGTAAATTGGGTGCCCAATGCATCACCACCAAAGTTGAGAATCAGTTCAATTATGGCCCTATACGAATAGCAAAGATGGCTCTGTGTAATGAGCCGATCTCCCAAGGTAACATCCAGCTGGTTAAACAGCGATGCTATGGGGTAGTTGGCCAGGGCCACCCTTGCCCCATCATCAATATCCGACCCGTCAGCTTTTACAATCTTGCAACTCACACACAGAAGGGTGTTGTTTAAATCGGTGTAATGCTCACCATGCCCCGTGATGAAAAATTCCAGGGGACCATTGGGCGTTAGCGCTGATAAAAGGGGATATCAATATAGGTACTGTTTTCAATACTGGTCTGTGTAGGCGCCAGTTGAAAAAGATCCAGTTCAGATTTAACACATTCTTCTGAAGCAGAATGAATAAATGCCATAATGTATTAGAATATGTCTTCCTTGTCACAGGGTTTCCTCTTCTGTGCACGTTTCCTCTTGGTATGACGGGGCTTTTTCACAAGTCTTCTCTTTTTAAATGGAATAGGTGGGCCCAATGCGTAATTCTTCCTGGCTATGACCAGCCCTGATCCATCCTGCCCGCTCTCAACAACACGGGATACAAGATGCCCCGCAACATCTCTGGCGATGTTTTTGGCAGCAGATTTCACATGCGGCTTTATGATTTCTAATCCTCGCCTCAAAAAAGGCATTGCTTTCAAAAAAGTCAACGGAACAGCCCTCCTAAACTGGTCCCATACATAATGGGGGCTCCTCGGAAGCCTGGAAGGCCTCCCCCAGCTTGTGCCCTGTAATAAGCTACGTAGTCTTGAGGTCTCCCGTGTTCCTTGTTTACAACCATCCTTCACTTTTCCAAGGCCTAAAATGAAGCTTGACAATCACCTTCCCGTGATAAAAATGCACGTTTTTGTCCTGGTCGGTTTTGATTTCTATAGTAACGGTATCAATGTGATGTTTGCTGACTGGCACATAATGTGGATGGTCATAGTTATGAAATCATTGTCTTGCCCCTGTACAGGCACATAGCGTAGTAATGGCACATAGAAGTCACCTACTATCTGGAGCTCTACAATGTCTGTGTAAACATATAAGGTGCTGAATCCTGGGAACATACCTAACAGATGTCCAAGTTCTCCGCTAACTAGAATGGTATGTGGTTCATCTCCTTTAAGATTAATTTTTTGACCCACTGAATCATAATGTAGGGTTGTCTTAGGTCCATCCTTGGCATTTGATATAAGCTTGTTCATATTTTCTAACAGTTGTCGGATGCTATTATAGTACCCGCTTCTCAAAGAAAAACGCCATTTCTTTCTCTTGTTAGCAATTTCAAAATATCCAGAAGAAGTTAATGTGTGCCAACTATGCGGATACTGTATCTCTGCTAGACCTACTTCCCATGATCCTGGAAGATCCAACGATCTCGCTAATTGAATAGTAAAATTAGAATTTTTGCTTTGGGGAAAAAATTCTGCTGATGCATTGCTGGGGAGGGTGATGTAAAAATCTGACATTTCAAAGATGTTGTACTTCAGTAGCCTTAACCCAACTGTTGAACTTCTCTGGCCAGCCATTCCATTTGACTAGAAACTCTCTGCATCTCCCCCGCCCTCTTTTTTGGATAATTTTCTCTATTCTGTATATACGCTGTTGGTCAGCAGGAACCTTTTGGAGCTCCTCAAAGTAAAAAGCTCCCTCTACAGGGTCACCTGTGTAATCATTTAATCTATACACCACTCTTTCCCCCCTTGTCCCCAGTTCTTTGACGATGAATATCTCATCCGTATAGGTTTGCTGATAGCCCTTTTCAAACTTCCCCTTCAGTCTAGATACCCTGACATGATCCCCCACCTTAAGACATTTTTCCTTTCTTTTACTTTTTAAACTTACCCCATAAAGTCTCAGCCACACATCCCTTTCGTTAGACAAATTTACGGCGTTAGGAGCAGTTCCAATGCTACGATGGTAAGTGCTATTATACCCCTGAAGAGTGTCTGCCAAAATGTCCACATACCGATGGGTATTCCTAGCTGTGAAATATCTCCAGAGTTTGTTTTTTAGGGTTCTATTAAACCTCTCTATAACTGCTGCTTTAGTTTCACTATGGGTGACAAAATGATGAATGCCATAACGTGTTAAAAGTTTCTTCAGAAACGTATTCAAGAACTCTTTACTAGCAACTGTCTGTATTTTTCAGGGTGCACGTCCTGTTTCAAAGATATTCTGGAAGGCGGATGTAACTTCCCTCCCTGATTTATCAGATAAAGGGGAGGCCCAGGCATATTTAGATAACACATCAATAACTGCTAAGATGTATTTTTTCCCATGGTTCTCTTTAGAAATTTTGGAGACATCTATGAGGTCGGCCTGCCATTGATGATCTAAGCCAGACACTACTGTTTTATTTCTAGGAAAGTTAATTCTTGCAGGCTTATGAAGCGTATAAGCATCTTGCCCTGACAGCCACGTCTTGACTTGCTTCATGGTCAGGTTTTTATCATGTTTTCTAGCTTCCTGAAAAAGGGTATTTACTCCTCCATAACTCCCTACATATCCTGGAGTATAATAAATATGGCTTAGAACTTTTTCATGCATCATTATATTGAAAGAACACTGACATATGGGTCATGCGTTGACATTAACACAATCTTTTATTGGTTATACAGAGTTCAAAGGGTCATGCCCCCTCCATCAGAAAAATAGCCCTCATCACTACTATCAGAAGCAGAATATAGAGGTGCATAACACGCTATTTTACAATTCGTTGAGTCTGTATTCCACAAATCATGTCCGCAGCCGCAAGCAAACCAGTCTTTACACAAATTGCAGCTCTTTAGCTCACTGGGTAGATAGTGTGGTCTCTGGGATAGCTCAGAATCCCAGTTATAGTCTAGATCATAAAAATCTGCAGAAGCTTTATGGCCGCGGTAATTACCACTGGAATATAAAATCGGGGTGTCTTGAAGAGTTTGCTGTCTAGGAGTTATTATTTTGGAGTCTGCAAAATATAAATCGCATCTTGTTAGTGAGTTATCCACTCCAGTGTCATTTACAATGTCATTAAAAAAAAACCATATTTACTTACCATTGCTGGGAGATAGTGAAGCATCATTCACTGTTTCACATACTGTCCGGTAAGTACTCTGCACATCATTGTTAAAATTACAACACACTCCCCATCTTCAACAATTATATTTGATTGAATTGTCTTTCTAATATATAGTGCTATTCCCTTTTTACTTTGGTCAGTCAGAGTTGTGTATAAATTACCTAGTTTTACCTGTTCCAAAATTTTTCTGTGTTTCTTTCTCATATGTACTTCTTGTAAGCATAATAATGTCCAAATTTCAATTTCTCTAATTTGTTGAATGTTGTTCTTCTTTTTATTGCCACATTTAGTCCGTTTATGTTAATTGAGATTACTTTTATTTCTTCCTCCGTGTCATTGGTTTATAGATTTAGTTGATCTAGTCATTCTCAGCTCCCTCTGTTCCTTTGTCTCTTTGGCCCTTGCTCCTTCTCTTAGCGCTTTCTTTTCCTGTTCTTTCTCCATCTTCCCTTGATCTTTCCCCTTAGCTTCCTAGCATTTGGCTCCTCCCTCTTCTCTTACCAGCTTTCCCTCCTGTGCTTATATATGTTGTTCATAGAATAATTCTGCTTTCTCTAGTGCAGCGGTTCTCAAATAGTGGGGCGCGCCCCCCTGGGGGGGCGCTAGGCTCCGTAAAGGGGGGCGCGAAGGCTCCCTTTCCATCTGGGTGCAATGGCGGCGGCGGCGTGGGCGAGGCATAATATATCCCGCCTGGAAGTGGCAGCACTTCGGACTGTGGATTTTCATTGGAGCCGCGGGCTGGAGCTGTGCAAGAAGCCTGCTCGGGGGGGGGTGGGAGGGAGGGAAGCATGGCTGTCCCAGGCTTCCCTCCCTTCCCCCCCCCAGCCCAAGCAGACTTTTTGCACAGCTCCAGCCCGCGGCTCTGATGAGTCTCTGAGCAGTCCCCAGCGCTGCCACTTCAAGCCGGGATATATTCTGCCATGCCCTCGGCGGCGTCTTTATGCAGGTAGCTCGCCTCCCCGCCAGCATTCCGTCTGGAAGCGGAAGCGCAACAGCCGCTGTTGGGGAAGGGACAAAGGGGTGGCGGTCGCCCGATCTTGCCACCGCCACCCCTTCGCCCCTGGTAACGGCGACTGTTGTGCTGCTGCTTCCAGCTGGGATGCTGGAGGAGCTGCTGGCAGGGAGGGAGGGAAGAAGGGGAGGAGGGAGTAAGGATATACAAGCAAGAGGGAAAGAGGAAAGAAGGCAAGCAGGCAGGAAGGAGGCAGAAGGAAGGAGGGAAGAATGGAACTGGAAGGGAGGCAGGGAAGGAGGGAGGGAGAAAGGAAGGATAGGAGGATAGGGAAAGAGGAAAGAAGGCAGGCAGGCAGAAGGGAGGGAGGTGCAAGGAAGGAAGGAAGCATAGATAAGCAGGAGGGAAAGAAGGCAGGCAGGCAGGGGGAAAGAGGAAGGAGGGAACTGGAAGGGAGGCAGGAAGGAAGGGAAGGAGGAAGGGAGGGTGGAAGGAAGGATAGACAAGTAAGAGGGAAAGAGGAAAGAAGGCAAGCAGGCAGGAAGGAGGCAGAAGGAAGGAGGGAAGAATGGAACTGGAAGGGAGGTAGGGAAGGAGGGAGGGAGAAAGGAAGGATAGGAGGATAGGGAAAGAGGAAAGAAGGCAGGCAGGCAGAAGGGAGGGAGGTGCAAGGAAGGAAGCATAGATAAGCAGGAGGGAAAGAAGGCAGGCAGGCAGGGGGAAAGAGGAAGGAGGGAACTGGAAGGGAGGCAGGAAGGAAGGGAAGGAGGAAGGGAGGGTGGAAGGAAGGATAGACAAGTAAGAGGGAAAGAGGAAAGAAGGCAAGCAGGCAGGAAGGAGGCAGAAGGAAGGAGGGAAGAATGGAACTGGAAGGGAGGTAGGGAAGGAGGGAGGGAGAAAGGAAGGATAGGAGGATAGGGAAAGAGGAAAGAAGGCAGGCAGGCAGAAGGGAGGGAGGTGCAAGGAAGGAAGCATAGATAAGCAGGAGGGAAAGAAGGCAGGCAGGCAGGGGGAAAGAGGAAGGAGGGAACTGGAAGGGAGGCAGGAAGGAAGGGAAGGAGGAAGGGAGGGTGGAAGGAAGGATAGACAAGTAAGAGGAAAGAAGGCAAGCAGGCAGGAAGGAGGCAGAAGGAAGGAGGGAAGAATGGAACTGGAAGGGAGGCAGGGAAGGAGGGAGGGAGAAAGGAAGGATAGGAGGATAGGGAAAGAGGAAAGAAGGCAGGCAGGCAGAAGGGAGGGAGGTGCAAGGAAGGAAGGAAGCATAGATAAGCAGGAGGGAAAGAAGGCAGGCAGGCAGGGGGAAAGAGGAAGGAGGGAACTGGAAGGGAGGCAGGAAGGAAGGGAAGGAGGAAGGGAGGGTGGAAGGAAGGATAGACAAGTAAGAGGGAAAGAGGAAAGAAAGCATGTGACTACGGTGGGAGACGAGGAAAGACCGGTGTGCTATGTTATGCAGAGGTGTACTTATAACAATTTTATAGACAAATTATACTATTTACAGTCACGCGGGGGGGGGGGGCGCGAAATGTTTTCTTCTTCCTAGGGGGGGCATGACAGAAAATAATTGAGAAGCACTGCTCTAGTGTATCTAATCTGTGCCTTTGCTCTTGCCAGTTTACCAAAATGGAAACAGCCATCTAAAACTCACCCCTTTTATATATAAATTTTATGCTACATGAATGAAGACAGACCAATTTATATTTAAACAGCTAACCTGATTAAAGCCTACTGGCCACGTGATGGAATCTACAGAAATATTCAAGAACTTGTCTGATGGAACTGTAGGATCTATCACTCCAACTTTGACCCTAAGAAAGGACTGGTTTGGGAATGTGATCCAATTGATTATATCATATCCACCAATAAATTCTCCAATTTTATCAAAGGAGACTTTTTTGCCAACACTGTTGTTGAATCTGACACTTCTCAGAAAAGAATGAACCTGAAATAGAGAGACAGTCAAAGAGAGACAAAGAAAGACAGAATCAGGCAGAATTAATTGTTCAAAACATAACAATGATTCCAAAAGTGAGTAGATATAAAATATGACACTACTGAAAAAAATTAAACTGTATTGCCAGGATTGCACAATAAAATACTAACAAAAATATTTATGGTCTGGGTTATTGGTCAGGTAAATTCCATCAGTATAAAAGCAAGAGAATAGTAATACAAAATGTAATGTCTTTACATTTATATGTATGTTATTTTTCAAAAGAGGCAGTAATGGTCATAAGATATATGATATTATGGTGACCTAGACAGGGCTCAGGATCACTTGAATTGGAAGAGTTATATGTGTTCAATAATAACTTACATACAAAACTGGGCTACAATGTCTGACATTCCAACTTCTGGTTAACTGGCAAGAAACTAAGATTATCAGCATCTCTCTCTCTCTTGCCTGGCTATAGTGTTACAAATGGTGGAATAGCCGTATCTTTATAGATCATAGGTATGTACTATGTACCCAAAGAACCTTGTAAGAATCACTGGAAGGGTAACAGACATATAAGAGGAAGTTGAGTTTGGTTCAAGAGTAACTTGAGAAAACATTTCAGGAAAATGTTTATGGAGCCTCTCAGTCACCCAGATCATGGTTTTCCCAAAGGTGTTTTTTTTTTCCAAGAGGCAACTTTCTGGTGTTTTTTTGGAAGATATGAAGAAGCTTCTTGGATGAGAAGAGGTGCAAGCTGCACCTATTAATCCGGGTAAAAAATTCTTTCAAGAATTAAACAAAATAACCGCTAGGTTTATTTGGCAGGGACGAAAAGCGAGAATTAAACTAAAGTCAATGCAAGACAGCAAGGAGAGGGGAGGTTTAGCATTACCAAATTGGGATCTATATGCATTAGCAGTATCAATAACATGGGTGAAGGATTGGATAGAGCTAAAGAATAAAAGAATTTTGACTTTGGAAGGCCATGATTTGCAAGCAGGCTGGCACACATTTCTATGGGATGATAAAAATAAAACGCACAAATACTTTCAAAATCATTTAATTAGAAGAGTGTTATTGCAAAAATGGCTCAAAATAAAAAAAAGCCACTATGTGAACATTCCGAATTGGCTATCACCGACAGAAAGGACGACTCATTCAAATTTTATAGATTGGAACAAAATGCTAAGATATAGAGACTTAATTGATAGACAGGGAAACTTAAAAACAATTGAAGAATTGGCAGAACAGAACATGAAAGTTGACTGGCTAACTTACCTTCAAATCAAAACTAAATACAATAAAGATACCAAATTATATGACATTGAACCAGAACCACATGAATTGGATAAAATCATTCAAAGCTCAGATAGAAAAATGATAGGGAGAATATATAAATTTCTCCTGAAGTATAAAATGGAAGAGGAAATTGTGAAAGAACAAATGATAAAATGGGCGCAGAACTTTGGATATAATATTGAATTAGACAAATGGGAAAAATTTTGGGGAACAAACTTAAAAATGACACTCTCAGTTGCATACAAGGAAAACCAGTACAAAATGTTTTATAGATGGCACCTGGCACCAACAAGGTTAGCTAAAATATCAACAAATACCTCCCCAAAATGTTGGAAATGCGAATCGATACACGGAACGTATTACCATTTATTGTGGACCTGTGAGGAGGCTAAAAAGTTTTGGAAAAAGATCAAAAATTGGCTGGAGGCAATAACGGGAGTTAAAATAGAATGGCAACCGGAAATCTTTTTATTAGGAATAATGTCTGCGAAATACAAAAAAGAAATCCAGTATTTAATATTACATATAATAACGGCGGCAAGGATTGCCTATGCCCAGAAATGGAAAAACAAGGTAACTCCAAGTGAAGATGAAATAATAAGAAAGGTGATGGACTGTGCTGAAATGGACAAACTAACTAAAGAAATTCAGGGAAAAGAAGAATCAGAATTCTACCAGATATGGGATAAATGGTATAGGTGGATGGAGGAAAGAAACAAGAATCAATGAAGGAATGTAACAAAACTCAAAAATAATAGTTATGAGTAAAATAAGAAAGTTAAGAATGGTGAAACCCAAATAAAATACAATTGAATGGGAAAAAAAATAATAAAAATAAAAATAAAAACTTAGTTAATTTTTGGTGATTAATAAGTAGAACTTTGTAGATGCTTATAGAATGTTTTTGTTTTTAAAATGTTTATTTGTTAACAGATAACCCATCATGACAATAATAATGAAATAATAACTCTAACTCTAATCCAAACAATTTGGATATAAACTATAATATGGGACCTGGGGAAAAGATTTATTAATTTTATTAATATTTTTTGTTTAGATTTTGTTATAAAGAGGCAATCTCTCCTGGGTACTTATAAATTCTAGTAATAAATTTTTGTCTAGATTTATTATAATATAAATATAAATGATTCTAGACAAAAGCACGTTTAAACAAATATAGTTAAATGAGAATGATGGTATATTGATGGTATAAAGATTTTTGATTTAAAATGTACAATTCAATATGAATGAAATATAAAGAATGATTGTAGTAACGCACGAAATTTATTTGTAACCAATCGACATGCTTTCTGGAAGATGTAATGAAGAATGTTTTTGTGTGTGTTTTTTGTTTAATTAAAACAATAAAATTATATTTAAAAAAGCAAGAGAATAGTAATACAAAATGTAATGTCTTTACATTTATATGTATGTTATTTTTCAAAAGAGGCAGTAATGGTCATAAGATATATGAGGTTATGGTGACCGTGACAGGGCTCAGGATCACTTGAATTGGAGGAGTTATATTTGTTCAATAATAACTTACATACAAAACTGGGCTACAATGTCTGACATTCCAACTTCTGGTTAACTGGCAAGGAACTAAGATTATCAGCATCTCTCTCTCTCTTGCCTGGCTATAGTGTTACAAATGGTGGAATAGCCGTATCTTTATAGATCATAGGTATGTACCTGAAGAACCTTGTAAGAATCACTGGAAGGGTAACAGACATATAAGAGGAAGTTGAGTTTGGTTCAAGAGTAACTTGAGAAAACATTTCAGGAAAATGTTTATGGAGATTCTCAGTCATCCAGATCATGGTTTTCCCAAAGGTGGTTTTTTCCCCCCAAGAGGCAACTTTCTGGTGTTTTTTTGGAAGATATGAAGAAGCTTCTTGGATGAGAAGAGAAATGTCTTCAAAGAAAAACCTGAAAATCCAGTTGCCTCTTGAAAACAGTACCTTTGGAATTTCAGGAAAACATAGTTCACACAATGTGAATGTGAGGAAGGGATAAACAAACTGTTAATGCAACTGTTACATGCAATAGTGCCAACATAAATAGAATGGGTTTCTTAGTTTGGCTTACATGTTGGGATTGACACTTTTTTGGAGGTCTCTATAAACAGATATATTGCCAGCTGGGGGAGTAAAGAAGCTTAGGGCAATGTGAAAAGGGGGCTGGCCCCGCTAAACCTCACATGCCCACCCCGGGGATCAGGCTTGGACAAAGTCAGATTGCCCTCGGCAAAGATGCTCACCCAGTATACCTGCCCCCTCACTGTGCCTTAGCTGTGCTTTGGTTGAGCCCTGCCACTCACTTGGGGATGGTATCCCCACTCATGCACACCTTCCTGGCTCTGCAATAGCCAGCCAGGGAGTCATGTGAGAAGGAGTCAGAGGAAAGTTGACTTCAGGGAAGCTGCCACTGTGGCTGGTGCTCACTCGGGCCTGTCCCCCTTTCCATTGTACCCTCCTCCTGGATCCCATTCCCATCCTGCCAGCCTTCATATTAGCAAGGTTGACATCAGCCATGGCTGGGTTGGGCCAGTGTCTCAGGGTGGAGAGCAGGTCACGGGACCAGGTTGGCAGGGAGCCGCAGAAGAGGGGTCAAAGAGCTGCATGTGGCTCTGGAGCCATGGGTTGCTGACACCCATCCTAGAGGATATTATTTGTTAGAGTTTATGGAGAGATGGTGGTTATTCCACTAGCAGGTTTACCTGCCACCACATATGATTGTGGAAATACTTCCTTCCTTCTTTCACTATTGTTGTTTCCCTGGATTTGGATAGAGAAAGAGATTGCAAAGCATGTGCCACAGCATAGACTGCATTGTAAATATTGTAACTCTGTCCACTCATACATGTTTCAAACACAGATGTGGGAAGGGTCTCAAGCCTCTCCTGTCCAGTACATTTCTTTTCAGAGGTCTCTATTTTTGAGAAGAAACACACAAATGACTGTTCCCAAAAATCTATTTGAAAATGATCATGTTGGTTGTTGTTTGGATTTAGGTTTTGAAAAAAATCCTAGAAGTTTTGGACCTCCTTTGTGTGAACTGAAAAGGATAAAACACCATGTAGGGAATGGATGACCAAAGATTTATCAAAGGAGTTTGAAGTAAAATCTGTCTGAGTGGATGTAATCAGGATTTTTGCCTTTCTTGGTATATCCACCACTTCTGAAAACTGGAGGAAACTTCTCAGATATGATATGGAGCAAATTTTACCATACAAGATTATCACATTGGCTGTGCTGGTCATGAGAACTTGGTATAAATGTAGTCCTGTGTCTATGAAATCAGTAAAATCACTGCAAAAAGCTACATTTGGTAACTCTGCTATGAATTCAATGCAGATGCCATGTTCAGAAAATGTGGGGAGCACCTCTTCTACAAATCTCTCTCCCTTCTCATCCTTCTCCATGTGAATTCCAATCCAGATCCATCCCAAATACAACAATAGCTTCAGGAGGCCCTTATGCTGGTGCGATTCATCCGGAAACATTTGTTGGAAGAAAATTGATTGGGTCTTTTCATTCATGACTGGAGCAGAGCCATAGGTCAACTACAGAAAGATAAACATATGCAATTTCAAAGGTCTATGTGAGCTTCCAGAAATGTGTGCATTTATTTGAATCTTTGAGTATCCTTATTCTTACATACTGAAACATTATGCAGCTAGTTGTCTTTATTTAGGAATATCAACCAAGATGTCACCCTTAAGCTATCAGTAAATATCTTTTCCTGGAAGTAATACCTCCACTGTCTATTCACATTTACTCATTACTCATGCAGCATTGCAGATCCTATCAAGCAAAAATCGTGGTGTGAAAAATCTGGAACTGAACACACTCAAAACTGTAGAAATCATGGTAGACTTTAGGAGAAACCCTCCCATAGTACCACCTCTTACAGTACTAGACAACACAATATCAACAGTAGAGACCTTGGACACCTAACATCAAAAACATCATTAAAAAAGCACAACAAATAATGTTCTTTCTGCACCAACTCAGGAAGCTCAAACTGCCAAAGGAGCTGCCCCCAGCACACTTCAATCAAACCTGGGAGCTCGATCAACCTATAGAGCCAGCTATGACCCCTACAACACCCAGTAGAATACATGTTCTTCCACAGGAACAGGAAGCTCAAGGGCAAAGCCCAAGAGAAGGTATAAAAAACCCCACTCTCAACTTCATGTGGTCAGCTGCCCAGAGCCACTCATGTGGTTCTGCTTCATCATTAAACTATCTTTCCATTCAGCCTCCATGTTTCCAGTGTCTTTGTATCTGCAAAACAGTGCAGAACCAAACATTTGACTTCAAACACTCTGAATGTGTCTGGAGCATGCAGTACAGGTAGTCCTCGACTTACAACAGTTCATTTGGTGAACGTTCAAAGTTACAACGGCATTGAAAAAAAATGACCTATGACCGTCAAAATTCAGACACTTAGTAACTGACATGTGTTATTATGTATATAAAGAAGTTAATGAATCAGTTATCTTTGTGTGCTTTCTGGATATGATTTTTGCAACAACTCTGACAGATTGATATTTATGATGGTTGCAGTGTCCCGGGGTCACGTGATCACCTTTTATGACTTTCTGACAAGCAAAGTCAATGGGGAAGCGAAATTCACTTAATAACCCTGTTACTAATTGTAACAACTGCAGTGATTCATTTAATAACTGTGGCAAGAAAAGTCAAAAAATGAGGTAAAAGTCACTTAACAGAATTTGTACTTGTTTAGCAACAAAAATGTTGGGCTTAATTGTGGTTGTAAGTCGAGGACTACCTATAGTTCTTATGAATCAAATATCTAATTTCAATCAGAGGAATGAATGTGTGTATGTATGTATGTATGTATGTATGTGTGTATGTATGTATGTATGTATGTATAGTGGAAGACTGTTACACACAGAAAAATAGCAACCAATAAATTAAGAAGGAACAACTCCCATTGATTAATAAAGAGAACTAATAACTTCTCCATATAGTCTCTGCATATCCACTAGTCCCATACTGAAATATGACAATAAAACTGTCACTATTATTTACACGTTATAAGGGCCTATTTATATTAGCCTTTCAGAAGGAAAAAAGTCAGAGCTATCCCAAGTCTCAAAGGACAGGGCATTCATTGCAACATGGAAGGTCAATCTGCTGCACATTGTTCTCTGGCTTAAATGTGCAAAAGAAGAACACCTCTAACTTTTATATATAAAGGATATCAGGCAAATAAAGAGGTTTTCCTAAAACTTTCTTTTTATAAGCTGATGTTTATTGTTCAGTTCAGGTCTCATCACAATGATAAAACACTTGGGAAGAAAGATGCACACCAATAAGCCAGCACTGGAGGAGATCATGGAGAAGATCTCCACAGCCAATGTATATTTTCCCCTAGTGCTTAGATAGGTTGGAATAAAGCACAGCCAAACACTGCAGAAAACCAACATGCTGAAGGTGATGAATTTGGCTTCATTGAAACTGTCAGGTAATGTCCTAGCTAGAAAAGCAGCTGAGAAGCTAACCAGAGCAAGAAAACCCATAAAGCCCAAAACACAGTAGAACATGACTGAGTCTTCATTGCACTCTATGATGACTTCTTCAGACATTGACTTCATATCAAAATCTGGATATGGTGTGGATGTTATCAACCACACAGCACAAAAACTTACTTGAACAAGGGAACAAGATAGAAGAATGAAACTGACTATTCTTCCCCCCACCCATTTCCTCAATCTGGAACCAGGTTTGGTAGCCATGAATGCTAGAACCACAACAAAAGTTTTGGCCAATACACATGAAACTGTCACAGAAAAGATGAGGCCAAAAGCCGATTGTCGAAGAAGACATACAATCTTACCAGGTCTTCCAATAAACAGAAACACACAAAAGAAAGAGAGGAGGAGGAAAACTAAGAGTGTAGGTGAGATTTCGGTTGTTGGCTTTGACGATGGCAGTGTCATTATGTTTCATGAAGATTGTGATGACCAACATTTTCATTGAAGAAAAACAAAGGGAAAGAACAGTCAGACTGATCCCCAAGGGTTCTTCAAAGGACAAAAAGGTGATCAGCTTTGGAACGCACATATTTTTGACAGGATTTGGATATTGATCCTCTGGACATGGAGAGCAGTTATCCATGTCTGAAAAAGAACACAATAGAGAAGATATAGTGGATTATACACAGTGCTGCATGCATTGGCTTAGTCCCATTATGTTTGGAAATTTTCTACCTTTTTCTTTTGATATTTTCCCTTCTGGACACAGAAGGCAAACATAGCAGCAAAATGACTCCCCTTCTTTCTTGGCCTTGCTGTATCCTGCCTCACAAGGATCATTACACAAAGATAAAGGTAATTCCTATCGATGAATGAAGAAGAATACTTTATGATACAGAGAGGAAAGGAAGATCTTGGAGAGTTACTGTTACTGTGGAATCAATAGATGAAAAATAATGTGATGACATAATTTTAGATAAAATTGGTCAGAAATAATAATTAACTTTCTACAATTATTGATATTTATGGTCTTTGATAACCTGCATCACCACTGTCCAAAGAAATATTCTGTGCTGGCTAATTAAATTTGTTTTTCTCAACTTCGGAACTTTGACGTCTGCAAACTGATGTAATTTAGAAACCCTAAACCCTAAAACCATTGTCCATAGTTAACAAGGAGCAAGGAATGGATACAATATTCAATAGCAATTGCTACAAAAGTAATAAAATTATACTGATATTATTCCTACCTCAGGATGAGGCAGCAGGTAAATAGCCAGGTTACCTGTAACGTATAGGAGCCCCTAGACTCCCCTTTAGCTAAGGACAATCGAGCCAGCATATTAATTGACCTTAGAATTAGCTTGCTTAATATCTGTTACAAATCTTACTGGAACATAAGTTGCAAAAGGCTTCAAGAGATGGGTACAGGAAACAGATGGTGTTTGTGTAAGATCCGAAACTGCCGTTTAGTGTATTAATAAACCTTGACATTAAAAGGTTGCTGATGCTAACTTTTTCACTTCTCTTTCTGTAACTTTGCTGTAATTTTCCAAATGTATTTGTAAGACATAAAAGTAAAATATAAGGATTGCTTTTGATGACCAAGGCAAACCAACGCCCCCTGACCAGGTGGCTGTTTCAGGGGTGTGGGCAACCAGCCCACAAGGAAGGGGAATGACTTACCCAAACTTAGAAGCTAGAAAAGTATAAAAGTACTGTCTTGGGCGTAGCCAAGACAGTTCAGAATTGTGTATGAACACGCTGGACTCGATGCATCAATAAACCTGTTTTCTCTAGCACCTTTGTGGTCTCACGTCCCGTCTTTGGCGCATTGAGGTAAAGACCCCAATCCGCCGCAACAAGGACATTTGTACCTGGGTTAGTGAGAGATAATGCTCTGATATTTTCATCAATAAATATATTTAAATGAATGCAGACAAATCTAGATTCAAATAGCTAACCTGATTAAAGCCTGCTGGCCATGTGATGGAATCTACAGAAATATTGAAGAACTTCTCTGCTGGAACTATGAGATCTATCACTCCAACTTTGACCCTCGCAAAGGACTGGTTTGGGAATGTGATGCAGTTGATAATATCAAATCCACCACTGAACTCTCCATTTTTATCAAAAGAGATCTTTTCATCAACCAATTTCATTGTATTTAAGTACAATGACAATAAAGATTATACTTAACACTGTTGTTGAATCTGACACTTCTCAGAAAATAATGAACCTGAAATACATTGATATTCAGATAGGAATAAAGAGGGAACAGGATAGGGGAAGGGAGAAATAATTCATATATTCAAAATATACATATGAATGTTTGTTTAAACCCAGGAGTGGGTCCTGGCAATCTCTACTGTCGATTCACTCATGGATGCACCGGCATGCACTTGGTGCAGCTGCACGCACAAGTGCAAAGTGATAAAAATTGTTCTGTACATGCACAGAAGCAAAAACAGTAAATATGAGCCAGCAGTGTGCAGCAGCTTCCAAAAAAACCCAACACAGTTCTAGGCTTCGTAAACAGAAGGGTAGAATCAAGAACATGTGAAGTGTTAATAGTACTTTATAATGCCTTAGTAAGGCCACACTTGAAATACTGCAATCAGTTTTGGTCACCACAAGGTAAAAAAGATGCGGAGACTCTAGAAAGAGTGCAGAGAAGAGCAACAAAGAGGATTAAGGGACTGGAGGCTAAAATATATGAAGAACGGTTGTAGGAACTGGGTATGTCTAGTTTAATGAAAAGAAGGACTAGGGGAGACATGATAGCAGTGTTCCAATATCTCAGGGGCTGCCACAAAGAAGTGGGAGTCAAACTATTCTCCAAGGCACCTGAGGGTAGAACAAGAAGCAATGGGTGGAAACTAATCAAGGAGAGAAGGAACTTAGAACTGAGGAGAAATTTCCTGACAGTGAGAACAAATAATCAGTGGAACAGCTTGCCTCCAGAAGTTGTGAATGCCCCAACACTGGAAGTCTTTAAGAAGATGTTGGATAGCTATTTGTCTGAAACGGTATAGGGTTTCCTGCCTAGGCAGGGGGTTGGACTAGAAGACCTCCAAGGTCCCTTTCAACTCTACTATTGTATTATTGTATTATTATTGTATTATTGTATTATTGTTGTATTATTGTATTATTGTATTATTGTATTATTGTTGTATTATTGTATTATTGTATTATTGTATTATTGTATTATTGTATTATTGTATTATTGTATTATTGTATTATTGTATTATTGTATTATTGTATTATTGTATTATTGTATTATTGTATTATTGTATTATTGTATTATTGTATTATTGTATTATTGTATTATTGTATTATTGTATTATTGTATTATTGTATTATTGTATTATTGTATTATTGTATTATTGTATTATTGTATTATTGTATTATTGTATTATTGTATTATTGTATTATTGTATTATTGTATTATTGTATTATTGTATTATTGTATTATTGTATTATTGTATTATTGTATTATTTTGAAGTCTGGAACAGATTTTATGATTGGTATAAGACAAGATGACAAGACTGGAACAAATGTATATATTGTGATTGGACAGAAGGATAGACAATGTATTAAATAGATTAATTGTTAACGGTTGAAACTAGCTGTATATAATGTGAATGTATGGTCACTTTGACTCCGCGGTATTGCATTGTTTTAATTGTAAAAATAATAAAAATATATTTAAAAAAAAAAGAAGTATATTCTAGGAGATGTGGTTACAATTTTGTAGAATACCACTTAACAATTTTAACATACTGTAAGCATACTGTTGTGGTCCGCTGATGGCCTGCGGATCTGGCAGCAGAGTCGGACAGTGAGGAGGTTGGGGAGAAGCATGGGACATTCCTGGAGTCGGGGAAGGCTCGGAGAAGGGTTGTGCATTGGAGGCAGAGATGGGCCAGGGCCATCTGGGAGTTATGTGCTGCCTCCGAAACCTTGAGAGAAGGACATCAGGGAGGCAGAGGAACATGGGAGCCTGTTCCCAGTGTGCGTATGTGCAGAGCTGCCAGAAGGCAAGGAAATTTAAGACAGAAGGGAAGACTTGGAAGAAAGGCTTGGGGATGATTGGCCCCTCCCATAGAACATAAAGGAGCAGGAAGAAACTTTGTTCATGCTGGTTAGTTTACATTCTGAAGCTCTGTTTTGACACTTTCTTCCAATTATGTCTTTGGCAGTGTTACAAGGAAGATAAATGTTGGTGCTTATCAGCCTTATTCCAAAAGAATTTGGCAGTTTACTGTTGGACTCTTTACAAACTATTTGGGACTCATTACGGGCTGTGAATTAACATAATTCACAGCCTTTGAAATAAAAAGAGGATTTTTCAGGAAGCCTAGGTCAGAACATATAAAAAGTTTCAGTTAGTTAATCTATTACTATATCTCACATTTAAACCTAGTGTCATTTCATCAAAATTTATTGTTCACTAAAGTTTATGGATACATCTTGCAATTGCACAAGCTTACCTGCCACCACACTTCATTATGAAACTGTTTCCTCCCTTCTTTCACAATTGCTGTTTCTCGGTATTTGAATATATGCAGAGATTGCAAAGCATGTGCCACAGCCAGTGGTGGGTTTCAAATTTTTTGGGAACCTACTCTGGGGGTGTGGCCTCCTTTGTGGGAGTGGCTTGCTGGCCATGTGACCTGGTGGGAGTAGCTTGCCGGCCATGTGACCTGGTGGGAGTGGCTTGCTGGCCATGTGACCGGGTGGGAGTGGCCAAGACGATGTCACTGAATTCTTTGCCCCAATGGATGAACTACAATAAGATTAAAAAAAGTACAAAAACAATAAAAGAGCTACTTACAGAAGGAAGATGACTGTTCTTGCCAGTCTTCAGTATCACAGACTCCAATGAATGGGCTGCACAAAGAAGAGACACAGAAATGAACTCTTTCATTGCATGCACTGCATTGGGATGAAACCAACACACAAAATAATAGAAAAGGAAAATTACTCTCCTTTTTTGCGTCTTCTGCACCACCACCTCACCACCTTGCTCCAACAACCTTCACAAAGGAGAGACACAGAAAGCAAGACCTTAATTGCATGCACTGCATTAGGATGAAAAAAGCACACAAAATAATAGAAAAGGAAAATTACTGTCCTTTTTTGCGTCTCCTGCACCACCACCTCACCACCTTGCTCCAACAACCTGTACAAAGCACACACTTCCAGCACCTCTGCCTCTTCCCTCTTCCTGGAGTCACTCAGACGTTTTTAAAACTCACAGCCTCTGCACCCACACACTTCCAGCCCCTTTGCCGATTCCCTCTTCCTGGATTCAATCAGACGTTTTAAAAACTCACAGCCTGTGCGCACACACACACTTCCAGCCCCTCTGCCTCTTCCCTCTTCCTGGAGTCACTCAGACGTTTTTAAGACTCACAGCCTGTGTGCACACACATACTTCCAGCCCCTCTGCCGCTTCCCTCTTCCTGGATTCAATAAGATGTTTTTAAAACTCACAGCCTGTGCACACACACAGAGACACTTCCATCCCCTCTGACTCTTCCCGCTTCCTGGATTCAATCGAACGTTTTTAAGAATCATAGCCTCTGCATCCACACGCTTCCAGCCCCTTGCCTCTTCCCTCTTCCTGAAGTCACTCAGACGTTTTTAAGAGTCACAGCCTCTGCACCCACACACTTCCAGCCCCTTTGCCTATTCCCTGTTCCTGGAGTCAGTCAGAGGTATTTAAGACTCACAGCCTGTGTGCACACACCAACTTCCAGCCCCTCTGCTCTTCCCTCTTCCTGGAGTCACTCAGACGTTTTTAAGAATCACAGATGGTTCACACGCACACACTTCCAGCCCCTCTGCCTCTTCCCTCTTCCTGGAGTCAGTCAGACGTTTTCAAGACTCACAGCCTGTGCACACGAACACATGCAGCCCCTTTGCCTATTCTCTCTTCATGGATTCAATTAGATGTTTTTAAGAGTCACAGCCTGTGCACACGCAGACACTTCCAGCCCCTCTGCCTCTTACCTGTTCCTGGAGTCAGTCAGAGGTATTTAAGACTCACAGCCTGTGTGCACGCACTAACTTCCAGCCCCTCTGCTCTTCCCTCCTCCTGGAGTCACTCAGACGTTTTTAAGAATCACAGACTGTTCACACGCACACACTTCCAGCCCCTGTGCCTCTTCCCTCTTCCTGGATTCACTCAGACGTTTTTAAGAATCATAGCCTCTGCATCCACACGCTTCCAGCCCCTTGCCTCTTCCCTCTTCCTGGAGTCACTCAGACGTTTTTAAGAGTCACAGCCTCTGCACCCACACACTTCCAGCCCCTTTGCCTATTCCCTCTTCCTGGATTCAATCAGACGTTTTTAAAACTCACAGCCTGTGCGCACACACACACTTCCAGCCCCTCTGCCTCTTCCCTCTTCCTGGAGTCACTCAGATGTTTTTAAGACTCACAGCCTGCGTACATGAACACACACTTCCAGCCCCTCTGCCTCTTCACTCTTCCTGGAGTCACTCAGATGTGTTTAAGACTCACAGCCTGTGCACACGCACACACTTCAAGTCCCTCTGCCTCTTACCTGTTCCTGGAGTCAGTGAGACGTTTTTAAGAATCACATACTGTTCACACAAACATACTTCCAGCTCCTCTGCCGCTTCCCTCTTCCTGGATTCAATCGAACGTTTTTAAGCCTCACAGCTTGTGCGCACACACACACTTCCAGCCCCTGTGCCTCTTCCCTCTTCCTGGAGTCACTCAGACGTTTTTAAGACTCACAGCCTGTGCACCCACACACTTCCAGCCCCTTTGCCTATTTCCTCTTCCTGGATTCAATCAGATGTTTTTAAAACTCAGAGGTTTGTGCACAGACGCACACTTCCAGCTCCTTTGCCTCTTCCCTCTTCTTGGAGTCACTCAGAAGTTTTTAAGACTCACAGCCTATGCGCACGCACACACTTCCAGCCCCTCAGCCTCTTCCCTCTTCCTGGAGTCACTCAGACGTTTTTAAGATTCACAGCCTGTGCTCACACACATACTTCCAGACCCCTCTGACACTTCCCTCTTCCTGGATTCAATCAGACGTTTTTAAAACTCACAGGTTTCTGCACAGACGCACACTTCCAGCCCCTCTGCCTCTTCCCTCTTCCTGGAGCCACTCAGATGTTTTTAAGACTCACAGTCTGTTCACACTGACACACTTCCAGCCCCTCTGCCTCTTCCCTCTTCCTGGATTCAATAGGACGTTTTTAAGACTCACAGCCTGTGCACAAGAACACACTTCCAGCCCCTCTGCCGCTTTCCTCTTCCTGGATTCAATCAAACGTTTTTAAGAGTCAAAGCCTGTGCACACGAACACATGCAGCCCCTCTGTCTCTTCCCTCTTACTGGAGACACTCAGACATTTTTAAGACTCACAGCCTCTGCACACGGATACACTTCCAGCCCCTCTGCCTCTTACCTCTTCCTGGAGTCACTCAGACATTTTTAAGACTCACAGCCTCTGCACACGGATACACTTCCAGCCCCTCTGCCTCTTACCTGTTCCTGGAGTCAGTCAGACATTTTTAAGGATCACAGACTGTTCACACGCACACACTTCCAGCCCCTCGGCCTCTTCCCTCTTCCTGGATTCAATCGAACGTTTTTAAGCGTCACAGCCTGTGTGCACACGGACACACTTCCAGCCCCTCTGCCTCTTCCCTCTTACTGAAGTCACTCAGATGTTTTTAAGACTGACATCCTCTGCACCCACACACTTCCAGCCCCTCTGCCTCTTCCCTCTTCCTGTAGTCACTCAGATGTTTTTAAGACTCACAGCCTGTGCACACACACAAACACTTCCAGCCGCTCTGCCTCTTCCCTCTTCCTGGAGTCAATAGGATGTTTTTAAGACTCACAGCCTGTGCACAAGAACACACTTCCAGCCCCTATGCCGCTTTCCTCTTCCTGGATTCAATCAAACGTTTTTAAGAGTCACAGCCTGTGCACACGCAGACACTTCCATCCCCTCTGCCTCTTCCCTCTTACTGGAGACACTCAGATGTTTTTAAAACTCACAGCCTGCGCACACGAACACACTTACAGCCCCTCTCCCTCTTCCCTCTTCCTGGAGTCACTCAGACATTTTTAAGACTCACAGCCTCTGCACACGCATACACTTCCAGCCCCTCTGCCTCTTACCTGTTCCTGGAGTCAGTCAGACATTTTTAAGGATCACAGACTGTTCACACGCACACACTTCCAGCCCCTGGGCCTCTTCCCTCTTCCTGAATTCAATCGAACGTTTTTAAGCGTCATAGCCTGTTTGCACACGCACACACTTCCAGCCCCTCTGCCTCTTCCCTCTTACTGAAGTCACTCAGATGTTTTTAAGACTGACATCCTTTGCACCCACACACTTCCAGCCGCTCTGCCTCTTCCCTCTTCCTGGAGTCAATCAGATGTTTTTAAGACTTGCAGCCTGTGCACACGAACACACTTCCAGCCCCTTTGCCTATTCCCTCTTCCTGGATTCCATAAGATGTTTTTAAAACTCACAGCCTGTACACACACACACACACTTCCAGCCCCTCTGAGTCTTCCCTCTTCCTGGAGTCACTCAGATGTTTTTAAGACTCGCAGCCTGTGCACACGCACAAACGTCCAGTCCCTCTGCCTCTTCCCTCTTCCTGGATTCACTCAGACGTTTTTAAGAATCATAGCCTCTGCATCCACACACTTCCAGCCCCTTGCCTCTTCACTCTTCCTGGAGTCACTCAGATGTGTTTAAGACTCACAGCCTGTGCACCCACACACTTCCAGCCCCTTTGCCTATTCCCTCTTTCTGGAGTCACTCAGACGTTTTTAAGACTCATAGCCTCTGCATCCACACACTTCCATCCTCTCTGCCTCTTCCCTCTTCCTGGATTCAGTCAGACGTTTTTAAGAAACATAGCCTCTGCATGCACACACTTCCAGCCCCTTGCCTCTTCCCTCTTCCTGGAGTCACTCAGACGTTTTTAAGACTCACAGCCTCTGCACCCACACACCTCCAGTCCCTTTGGCTATTCCCTCTTCCTGGATTCAATCAGACGTTTTTAAAACTCACAGCCTGTGCGCACACACACACTTCCAGCTTCTGTGCCTCTTCCCTTTTCCTGGAGTCACTCAGACATTTTTAAAACTCACAACCTGCGCACACGAACACACTTACAGCCCCTCTGCCTCTTCCCTCTTCCTGGAGTCACTCAGATGTTTTTAAGACTCACACCCTGTGCACACGCACACACTTTAAGTCCCTCGGCCTCTTACCTGTTCCTGCAGTCAGTCAGACGTTTTTAAGACTCACAGCCTGTGCACACGAACACATGCAGCCCCTTTGCCTATTCTCTCTTCATGGATTCAATTAGATGGTTTTAAGAGTCACAGCCTGTGCACACGCAGACACATCCAGCCCCTCTGCCTCTTCCCTCTTCCTGGAGTCACTCAGACATTTTAAAAACTCACAGCCTGCGCACACGAACACACTTCCAGCCCCTCTCCCTCTTCATGCAATCAGACGTTTTTAAAACTCACAGGCTTGTGCACAGACGCACACTTCCAGCCCCTCTGCCTCTTACCTGTTCCTGGAGTCAGTCAGAGGTATTTAAGACTCACAGCCTGTGTGCACGCACTAACTTCCAGCCCCTCTGCTCTTCCCTCTTCCTGGAGTCCCTCAGATGTTTTTAAAACTCACAGCCTGTGCACACGCACACACTTCCAGTCCCTCTGCCGCTTTCTCTTCCTGGATTCAATCAAACGTTTTTAAGACTCACAGCCTGTGCACACGAACACATCCAGCCCCTTTGCCTATTTCCTCTTCCTGGATTCAATCAGACGTTTTTAAAACTCACAGGTTTGTGCACAGACGCACACTTCCAGCCCCTCTGCCTCTTCCCTCTTCCTGGATTCACTCAGATGTTTTAAAACTCACAGCCTGTGCACACACACACACTTCCAGCCCCTCTGCTTCGTCCCTCTTCCTGGATTCACTCAGAGGTTTTTAAAACTCACAGCCTGTGCACACCCACACACTTCCTGCCCTTGTTCCTCTTCCCTCTTCCTGGATTCACTCAGACGTTTTTAAAACTCACAGCCTCTGCACAGGGACACCCTTAAAACCCTATCCCTCTTCCATCTTCCTGGATTCACTCAGATGTTTTTAAAACTCACAGTCTTTGCAGACACACACACTTCCAGCCCCTCTTGCTATTCCCTCTTCCTGGATTCACTCAGACATTTTTAAAACTAAAAGCCTGTGCACAGGCACACACTTATAACCCTCTGCCTCTTCCCTCTTCCTGGATTCACTCAGAGGTTTTTGAAAACTCACAGCCTGTGCACACACACACACTTCCAGCCCTTGTGCCTCTTGCTTCTTCCTGGATTCATTCAGACGTTTTTTAAAACTCACAGGCTGTGCACAGGGACACAGTTCCAGCCCCTGTACCGCTTCCTTGTTACTGGATTCACTCAGATGTTTTTAAAACTCACAGCCTGTGCACACACGGACACTTCCAGCCCCTCTTGCTATTCCCTCTTCCTTGATTCACTCAGACATTTTTAAAAGTAAAAGCCTGTGCACAGGGACACACTTATAACCCTATGCCTCTTCCCTCTTCCTGGAGCCACTCAGATGTTTTTAAGACTCACAGTCTGTTCACACTGACACACTTCCAGCCCCTCTGCCTCTTCCCTCTTCCTGGATTCAATAGGACGTTTTTAAGACTCACAGCCTGTGCACAAGAACACACTTCCAGCCCCTCTGCCGCTTTCCTCTTCCTGGATTCAATCAAACGTTTTTAAGAGTCAAAGCCTGTGCACACGAACACATGCAGCCCCTCTGCCTCTTCCCTCTTACTGGAGACACTCAGACATTTTTAAGACTCACAGCCTCTGCACACGGATACACTTCCAGCCCCTCTGCCTCTTACCTCTTCCTGGAGTCACTCAGACATTTTTAAGACTCACAGCCTCTGCACACGGATACACTTCCAGCCCCTCTGCCTCTTACCTGTTCCTGGAGTCAGTCAGACATTTTTAAGGATCACAGACTGTTCACACGCACACACTTCCAGCCCCTCGGCCTCTTCCCTCTTCCTGGATTCAATCGAACGTTTTTAAGCGTCACAGCCTGTGTGCACACGGACACACTTCCAGCCCCTCTGCCTCTTCCCTCTTACTGAAGTCACTCAGATGTTTTTAAGACTGACATCCTCTGCACCCACACACTTCCAGCCCCTCTGCCTCTTCCCTCTTCCTGTAGTCACTCAGATGTTTTTAAGACTCACAGCCTGTGCACACACACAAACACTTCCAGCCGCTCTGCCTCTTCCCTCTTCCTGGAGTCAATAGGATGTTTTTAAGACTCACAGCCTGTGCACAAGAACACACTTCCAGCCCCTATGCCGCTTTCCTCTTCCTGGATTCAATCAAACGTTTTTAAGAGTCACAGCCTGTGCACACGCAGACACTTCCATCCCCTCTGCCTCTTCCCTCTTACTGGAGACACTCAGATGTTTTTAAAACTCACAGCCTGCGCACACGAAC
Source organism: Natrix helvetica (assembly GCF_964273705.1). Lineage (NCBI taxonomy): Eukaryota > Metazoa > Chordata > Lepidosauria > Squamata > Natricidae > Natrix > Natrix helvetica. The sequence goes on from NC_138555.1 coordinate 20,031,602, forward strand.
ACACTTACAGCCCCTCTCCCTCTTCCCTCTTCCTGGAGTCACTCAGACATTTTTAAGACTCACAGCCTCTGCACACGCATACACTTCCAGCCCCTCTGCCTCTTACCTGTTCCTGGAGTCAGTCAGACATTTTTAAGGATCACAGACTGTTCACACGCACACACTTCCAGCCCCTGGGCCTCTTCCCTCTTCCTGAATTCAATCGAACGTTTTTAAGCGTCATAGCCTGTTTGCACACGCACACACTTCCAGCCCCTCTGCCTCTTCCCTCTTACTGAAGTCACTCAGATGTTTTTAAGACTGACATCCTTTGCACCCACACACTTCCAGCCGCTCTGCCTCTTCCCTCTTCCTGGAGTCAATCAGATGTTTTTAAGACTTGCAGCCTGTGCACACGAACACACTTCCAGCCCCTTTGCCTATTCCCTCTTCCTGGATTCCATAAGATGTTTTTAAAACTCACAGCCTGTACACACACACACACACTTCCAGCCCCTCTGAGTCTTCCCTCTTCCTGGAGTCACTCAGATGTTTTTAAGACTCGCAGCCTGTGCACACGCACAAACGTCCAGTCCCTCTGCCTCTTCCCTCTTCCTGGATTCACTCAGACGTTTTTAAGAATCATAGCCTCTGCATCCACACACTTCCAGCCCCTTGCCTCTTCACTCTTCCTGGAGTCACTCAGATGTGTTTAAGACTCACAGCCTGTGCACCCACACACTTCCAGCCCCTTTGCCTATTCCCTCTTTCTGGAGTCACTCAGACGTTTTTAAGACTCATAGCCTCTGCATCCACACACTTCCATCCTCTCTGCCTCTTCCCTCTTCCTGGATTCAGTCAGACGTTTTTAAGAAACATAGCCTCTGCATGCACACACTTCCAGCCCCTTGCCTCTTCCCTCTTCCTGGAGTCACTCAGACGTTTTTAAGACTCACAGCCTCTGCACCCACACACCTCCAGTCCCTTTGGCTATTCCCTCTTCCTGGATTCAATCAGACGTTTTTAAAACTCACAGCCTGTGCGCACACACACACTTCCAGCTTCTGTGCCTCTTCCCTTTTCCTGGAGTCACTCAGACATTTTTAAAACTCACAACCTGCGCACACGAACACACTTACAGCCCCTCTGCCTCTTCCCTCTTCCTGGAGTCACTCAGATGTTTTTAAGACTCACACCCTGTGCACACGCACACACTTTAAGTCCCTCGGCCTCTTACCTGTTCCTGCAGTCAGTCAGACGTTTTTAAGACTCACAGCCTGTGCACACGAACACATGCAGCCCCTTTGCCTATTCTCTCTTCATGGATTCAATTAGATGGTTTTAAGAGTCACAGCCTGTGCACACGCAGACACATCCAGCCCCTCTGCCTCTTCCCTCTTCCTGGAGTCACTCAGACATTTTAAAAACTCACAGCCTGCGCACACGAACACACTTCCAGCCCCTCTCCCTCTTCATGCAATCAGACGTTTTTAAAACTCACAGGCTTGTGCACAGACGCACACTTCCAGCCCCTCTGCCTCTTACCTGTTCCTGGAGTCAGTCAGAGGTATTTAAGACTCACAGCCTGTGTGCACGCACTAACTTCCAGCCCCTCTGCTCTTCCCTCTTCCTGGAGTCCCTCAGATGTTTTTAAAACTCACAGCCTGTGCACACGCACACACTTCCAGTCCCTCTGCCGCTTTCTCTTCCTGGATTCAATCAAACGTTTTTAAGACTCACAGCCTGTGCACACGAACACATCCAGCCCCTTTGCCTATTTCCTCTTCCTGGATTCAATCAGACGTTTTTAAAACTCACAGGTTTGTGCACAGACGCACACTTCCAGCCCCTCTGCCTCTTCCCTCTTCCTGGATTCACTCAGATGTTTTAAAACTCACAGCCTGTGCACACACACACACTTCCAGCCCCTCTGCTTCGTCCCTCTTCCTGGATTCACTCAGAGGTTTTTAAAACTCACAGCCTGTGCACACCCACACACTTCCTGCCCTTGTTCCTCTTCCCTCTTCCTGGATTCACTCAGACGTTTTTAAAACTCACAGCCTCTGCACAGGGACACCCTTAAAACCCTATCCCTCTTCCATCTTCCTGGATTCACTCAGATGTTTTTAAAACTCACAGTCTTTGCAGACACACACACTTCCAGCCCCTCTTGCTATTCCCTCTTCCTGGATTCACTCAGACATTTTTAAAACTAAAAGCCTGTGCACAGGCACACACTTATAACCCTCTGCCTCTTCCCTCTTCCTGGATTCACTCAGAGGTTTTTGAAAACTCACAGCCTGTGCACACACACACACTTCCAGCCCTTGTGCCTCTTGCTTCTTCCTGGATTCATTCAGACGTTTTTTAAAACTCACAGGCTGTGCACAGGGACACAGTTCCAGCCCCTGTACCGCTTCCTTGTTACTGGATTCACTCAGATGTTTTTAAAACTCACAGCCTGTGCACACACGGACACTTCCAGCCCCTCTTGCTATTCCCTCTTCCTTGATTCACTCAGACATTTTTAAAAGTAAAAGCCTGTGCACAGGGACACACTTATAACCCTATGCCTCTTCCCTCTTCCTGGAGCCACTCAGATGTTTTTAAGACTCACAGTCTGTTCACACTGACACACTTCCAGCCCCTCTGCCTCTTCCCTCTTCCTGGATTCAATAGGACGTTTTTAAGACTCACAGCCTGTGCACAAGAACACACTTCCAGCCCCTCTGCCGCTTTCCTCTTCCTGGATTCAATCAAACGTTTTTAAGAGTCAAAGCCTGTGCACACGAACACATGCAGCCCCTCTGCCTCTTCCCTCTTACTGGAGACACTCAGACATTTTTAAGACTCACAGCCTCTGCACACGGATACACTTCCAGCCCCTCTGCCTCTTACCTCTTCCTGGAGTCACTCAGACATTTTTAAGACTCACAGCCTCTGCACACGGATACACTTCCAGCCCCTCTGCCTCTTACCTGTTCCTGGAGTCAGTCAGACATTTTTAAGGATCACAGACTGTTCACACGCACACACTTCCAGCCCCTCGGCCTCTTCCCTCTTCCTGGATTCAATCGAACGTTTTTAAGCGTCACAGCCTGTGTGCACACGGACACACTTCCAGCCCCTCTGCCTCTTCCCTCTGACTGAAGTCACTCAGATGTTTTTAAGACTGACATCCTTTGCACCCACACACTTCCAGCCGCTCTGCCTCTTCCCTCTTCCTGGAGTCAATCAGATGTTTTTAAGACTTGCAGCCTGTGCACACGAACACACTTCCAGCCCCTTTGCCTATTCCCTCTTCCTGGATTCCATAAGATGTTTTTAAAACTCATAGCCTGTACACACACACACACACTTCCAGCCCCTCTGAGTCTTCCCTCTTCCTGGAGTCACTCAGATGTTTTTAAGACTCGCAGCCTGTGCACACGCACAAACGTCCAGTCCCTCTGCCTCTTCCCTCTTCCTGGATTCACTCAGACGTTTTTAAGAATCATAGCCTCTGCATCCACACACTTCCAGCCCCTTGCCTCTTCACTCTTCCTGGAGTCACTCAGATGTGTTTAAGACTCACAGCCTGTGCACCCACACACTTCCAGCCCCTTTGCCTATTTCCTCTTCCTGGATTCAATCAGACGTTTTTAAAACTCAGAGGTTTGTGCACAGACGCACACTTCCAGCTCCTTTGCCTCTTCCCTCTTCTTGGAGTCACTCAGAAGTTTTTAAGACTCACAGCCTATGCGCACGCACACACTTCCAGCCCCTCAGCCTCTTCCCTCTTCCTGGAGTCACTCAGACGTTTTTAAGAGTCACAGCCTGTGCACACGCAGACACTTCCAGCCCCTCTGCCTCTTACCTGTTCCTGGAGTCAGTCAGAGGTATTTAAGACTCACAGCCTGTGTGCACGCACTAACTTCCAGCCCCTCTGCTCTTCCCTCTTCCTGGAGTCACTCAGACGTTTTTAAGAATCACAGACTGTTCACACGCACACACTTCCAGCCCCTCTGCCTCTTCCCTCTTCCTGGAGTCAGTCAGACGTTTTCAAGACTCACAGCCTGTGCACACGAACACATGCAGCCCCTTTGCCTATTCTCTCTTCATGGATTCAATTAGATGTTTTTAAGAGTCACAGCCTGTGCACACGCAGACACTTCCAGCCCCTCTGCCTCTTACCTGTTCCTGGAGTCAGTCAGAGGTATTTAAGACTCACAGCCTGTGTGCACGCACTAACTTCCAGCCCCTCTGCTCTTCCCTCTTCCTGGAGTCACTCAGACGTTTTTAAGAATCACAGCCTGTGCACACGAACACATGCAGCCCCTTTGCCTATTCTCTCTTCATGGATTCAATCAGACATTTTTAAAACTCACAGCCTGTGCGCACACACACACTTCCAGCTTCTCTGCCTCTTCCCTTTTCCTGGAGTCACTCAGACATTTTTAAAACTCACAACCTGCGCACACGAACACACTTACAGCCCCTCTGCCTCTTCCCTCTTCCTGGAGTCAGTCAGACGTTTTCAAGACTCACAGCCTGTGCACACGAACACATGCAGCCCCTTTGCCTATTCTCTCTTCATGGATTCAATTAGATGTTTTTAAGAGTCACAGCCTGTGCACACGTAGACACTTCCAGCCCCTCTGCCTCTTACCTGTTCCTGGAGTCAGTCAGAGGTATTTAAGACTCACAGCCTGTGTGCACGCACTAACTTCCAGCCCCTCTGCTCTTCCCTCTTCCTGGAGTCACTCAGACGTTTTTAAGAATCACAGACTGTTCACACGCACACACTTCCAGCCCCTCTGCCTTACAGCCCCTCTCCCTCTTTCCTCTTCCTGGAGTCACTCAGACGTTTTTAATTCTCACAGCCTGTGCACACGGACACACTTCCAGCCCCTCTGCCTCTTCCCTCTTCCTGAAGTCACTCAGATGTTTTTAAGACTCACATCCTCTGCACCCACACACTTCCAGCCCCTCTGCCTCTTCACTCTTCCTGGAGTCCCTCAGATGTTTTTAAGACTCACAGCCTGTGCACACGCACACACTTCCAGCCCCTCTGCCGCTTTCTCTTCCTGGATTCAATCAAACGTTTTTAAGACTCACAGCCTGTGCACACGCACACACTTCCAGCCCCTCTGCCGCTTTCTCTTCCTGGATTCAATCAAACGTTTTTAAGACTCACAGCCTGTGCACAAGAACACACTTCCAGCCCCTTTGCCTATTCCCTCTTCCTGGAGTCACTCAGATGTTTTTAAGACTCGCAGCCTGTGCACACAGACACACTTCCAGTCCCTCTGCCTCTTCCCTCTTCCTGGATACACACAGACATTTTTAAGACTCACAGCCTCTGCACCCACACACTTCCAGCCCCTTTGCCTATTCCCTCTTTCTGGAGTCACTCAGACGTTTTTAAGACTCATAGCCTCTGCATCCACACACTTCCATCCTCTCTGCCTCTTCCCTCTTCCTGGATTCAGTCAGACGTTTTTAAGAAACATAGCCTCTGCATGCACACACTTCCAGCCCCTTGCCTCTTCCCTCTTCCTGGAGTCACTCAGACGTTTTTAAGACTCACAGCCTCTGCACCCACACACCTCCAGTCCCTTTGGCTATTCCCTCTTCCTGGATTCAATCAGACGTTTTTAAAACTCACAGCCTGTGCGCACACACACACTTCCAGCTTCTGTGCCTCTTCCCTTTTCCTGGAGTCACTCAGACATTTTTAAAACTCACAACCTGCGCACACGAACACACTTACAGCCCCTCTGCCTCTTCCCTCTTCCTGGAGTCACTCAGATGTTTTTAAGACTCACACCCTGTGCACACGCACACACTTTAAGTCCCTCGGCCTCTTACCTGTTCCTGCAGTCAGTCAGACGTTTTTAAGACTCACAGCCTGTGCACACGAACACATGCAGCCCCTTTGCCTATTCTCTCTTCATGGATTCAATTAGATGGTTTTAAGAGTCACAGCCTGTGCACACGCAGACACATCCAGCCCCTCTGCCTCTTCCCTCTTCCTGGAGTCACTCAGACATTTTAAAAACTCACAGCCTGCGCACACGAACACACTTCCAGCCCCTCTCCCTCTTCATGCAATCAGACGTTTTTAAAACTCACAGGCTTGTGCACAGACGCACACTTCCAGCCCCTCTGCCTCTTACCTGTTCCTGGAGTCAGTCAGAGGTATTTAAGACTCACAGCCTGTGTGCACGCACTAACTTCCAGCCCCTCTGCTCTTCCCTCTTCCTGGAGTCCCTCAGATGTTTTTAAAACTCACAGCCTGTGCACACGCACACACTTCCAGTCCCTCTGCCGCTTTCTCTTCCTGGATTCAATCAAACGTTTTTAAGACTCACAGCCTGTGCACACGAACACATCCAGCCCCTTTGCCTATTTCCTCTTCCTGGATTCAATCAGACGTTTTTAAAACTCACAGGTTTGTGCACAGACGCACACTTCCAGCCCCTCTGCCTCTTCCCTCTTCCTGGATTCACTCAGATGTTTTAAAACTCACAGCCTGTGCACACACACACACTTCCAGCCCCTCTGCTTCGTCCCTCTTCCTGGATTCACTCAGAGGTTTTTAAAACTCACAGCCTGTGCACACCCACACACTTCCTGCCCTTGTTCCTCTTCCCTCTTCCTGGATTCACTCAGACGTTTTTAAAACTCACAGCCTCTGCACAGGGACACCCTTAAAACCCTATCCCTCTTCCATCTTCCTGGATTCACTCAGATGTTTTTAAAACTCACAGTCTTTGCAGACACACACACTTCCAGCCCCTCTTGCTATTCCCTCTTCCTGGATTCACTCAGACATTTTTAAAACTAAAAGCCTGTGCACAGGCACACACTTATAACCCTCTGCCTCTTCCCTCTTCCTGGATTCACTCAGAGGTTTTTGAAAACTCACAGCCTGTGCACACACACACACTTCCAGCCCTTGTGCCTCTTGCTTCTTCCTGGATTCATTCAGACGTTTTTTAAAACTCACAGGCTGTGCACAGGGACACAGTTCCAGCCCCTGTACCGCTTCCTTGTTACTGGATTCACTCAGATGTTTTTAAAACTCACAGCCTGTGCACACACGGACACTTCCAGCCCCTCTTGCTATTCCCTCTTCCTTGATTCACTCAGACATTTTTAAAAGTAAAAGCCTGTGCACAGGGACACACTTATAACCCTATGCCTCTTCCCTCTTCCTGGAGCCACTCAGATGTTTTTAAGACTCACAGTCTGTTCACACTGACACACTTCCAGCCCCTCTGCCTCTTCCCTCTTCCTGGATTCAATAGGACGTTTTTAAGACTCACAGCCTGTGCACAAGAACACACTTCCAGCCCCTCTGCCGCTTTCCTCTTCCTGGATTCAATCAAACGTTTTTAAGAGTCAAAGCCTGTGCACACGAACACATGCAGCCCCTCTGCCTCTTCCCTCTTACTGGAGACACTCAGACATTTTTAAGACTCACAGCCTCTGCACACGGATACACTTCCAGCCCCTCTGCCTCTTACCTCTTCCTGGAGTCACTCAGACATTTTTAAGACTCACAGCCTCTGCACACGGATACACTTCCAGCCCCTCTGCCTCTTACCTGTTCCTGGAGTCAGTCAGACATTTTTAAGGATCACAGACTGTTCACACGCACACACTTCCAGCCCCTCGGCCTCTTCCCTCTTCCTGGATTCAATCGAACGTTTTTAAGCGTCACAGCCTGTGTGCACACGGACACACTTCCAGCCCCTCTGCCTCTTCCCTCTTACTGAAGTCACTCAGATGTTTTTAAGACTGACATCCTCTGCACCCACACACTTCCAGCCCCTCTGCCTCTTCCCTCTTCCTGTAGTCACTCAGATGTTTTTAAGACTCACAGCCTGTGCACACACACACACACTTCCAGCCGCTCTGCCTCTTCCCTCTTCCTGGAGTCAATCAGATGGTTTTAAGACTCACAGTCTGTTCACACGGACACACTTCCAGCCCCTCTGCCTCTTCCCTCTTCCTGGATTCAATAGGATGTTTTTAAGACTCACAGCCTGTGCACAAGAACACACTTCCAGCCCCTATGCCGCTTTCCTCTTCCTGGATTCAATCAAACGTTTTTAAGAGTCACAGCCTGTGCACACGCAGACACTTCCATCCCCTCTGCCTCTTCCCTCTTACTGGAGACACTCAGATGTTTTTAAAACTCACAGCCTGCGCACACGAACACACTTACAGCCCCTCTCCCTCTTCCCTCTTCCTGGAGTCACTCAGACATTTTTAAGACTTACAGCCTCTGCACACGCATACACTTCCAGCCCCTCTGCCTCTTACCTGTTCCTGGAGTCAGTCAGACATTTTTAAGGATCACAGACTGTTCACACGCACACACTTCCAGCCCCTGGGCCTCTTCCCTCTTCCTGAATTCAATCGAACGTTTTTAAGCGTCATAGCCTGTTTGCACACGCACACACTTCCAGCCCCTCTGCCTCTTCCCTCTGACTGAAGTCACTCAGATGTTTTTAAGACTGACATCCTTTGCACCCACACACTTCCAGCCGCTCTGCCTCTTCCCTCTTCCTGGAGTCAATCAGATGTTTTTAAGACTTGCAGCCTGTGCACACGAACACACTTCCAGCCCCTTTGCCTATTCCCTCTTCCTGGATTCCATAAGATGTTTTTAAAACTCATAGCCTGTACACACACACACACACTTCCAGCCCCTCTGAGTCTTCCCTCTTCCTGGAGTCACTCAGATGTTTTTAAGACTCGCAGCCTGTGCACACGCACAAACGTCCAGTCCCTCTGCCTCTTCCCTCTTCCTGGATTCACTCAGACGTTTTTAAGAATCATAGCCTCTGCATCCACACACTTCCAGCCCCTTGCCTCTTCACTCTTCCTGGAGTCACTCAGATGTGTTTAAGACTCACAGCCTGTGCACCCACACACTTCCAGCCCCTTTGCCTATTTCCTCTTCCTGGATTCAATCAGACGTTTTTAAAACTCAGAGGTTTGTGCACAGACGCACACTTCCAGCTCCTTTGCCTCTTCCCTCTTCTTGGAGTCACTCAGAAGTTTTTAAGACTCACAGCCTATGCGCACGCACACACTTCCAGCCCCTCAGCCTCTTCCCTCTTCCTGGAGTCACTCAGACGTTTTTAAGAGTCACAGCCTGTGCACACGCAGACACTTCCAGCCCCTCTGCCTCTTACCTGTTCCTGGAGTCAGTCAGAGGTATTTAAGACTCACAGCCTGTGTGCACGCACTAACTTCCAGCCCCTCTGCTCTTCCCTCTTCCTGGAGTCACTCAGACGTTTTTAAGAATCACAGACTGTTCACACGCACACACTTCCAGCCCCTCTGCCTCTTCCCTCTTCCTGGAGTCAGTCAGACGTTTTCAAGACTCACAGCCTGTGCACACGAACACATGCAGCCCCTTTGCCTATTCTCTCTTCATGGATTCAATTAGATGTTTTTAAGAGTCACAGCCTGTGCACACGCAGACACTTCCAGCCCCTCTGCCTCTTACCTGTTCCTGGAGTCAGTCAGAGGTATTTAAGACTCACAGCCTGTGTGCACGCACTAACTTCCAGCCCCTCTGCTCTTCCCTCTTCCTGGAGTCACTCAGACGTTTTTAAGAATCACAGCCTGTGCACACGAACACATGCAGCCCCTTTGCCTATTCTCTCTTCATGGATTCAATCAGACATTTTTAAAACTCACAGCCTGTGCGCACACACACACTTCCAGCTTCTCTGCCTCTTCCCTTTTCCTGGAGTCACTCAGACATTTTTAAAACTCACAACCTGCGCACACGAACACACTTACAGCCCCTCTGCCTCTTCCCTCTTCCTGGAGTCAGTCAGACGTTTTCAAGACTCACAGCCTGTGCACACGAACACATGCAGCCCCTTTGCCTATTCTCTCTTCATGGATTCAATTAGATGTTTTTAAGAGTCACAGCCTGTGCACACGTAGACACTTCCAGCCCCTCTGCCTCTTACCTGTTCCTGGAGTCAGTCAGAGGTATTTAAGACTCACAGCCTGTGTGCACGCACTAACTTCCAGCCCCTCTGCTCTTCCCTCTTCCTGGAGTCACTCAGACGTTTTTAAGAATCACAGACTGTTCACACGCACACACTTCCAGCCCCTCTGCCTTACAGCCCCTCTCCCTCTTTCCTCTTCCTGGAGTCACTCAGACGTTTTTAATTCTCACAGCCTGTGCACACGGACACACTTCCAGCCCCTCTGCCTCTTCCCTCTTCCTGAAGTCACTCAGATGTTTTTAAGACTCACATCCTCTGCACCCACACACTTCCAGCCCCTCTGCCTCTTCACTCTTCCTGGAGTCCCTCAGATGTTTTTAAGACTCACAGCCTGTGCACACGCACACACTTCCAGCCCCTCTGCCGCTTTCTCTTCCTGGATTCAATCAAACGTTTTTAAGACTCACAGCCTGTGCACACGCACACACTTCCAGCCCCTCTGCCGCTTTCTCTTCCTGGATTCAATCAAACGTTTTTAAGACTCACAGCCTGTGCACAAGAACACACTTCCAGCCCCTTTGCCTATTCCCTCTTCCTGGAGTCACTCAGATGTTTTTAAGACTCGCAGCCTGTGCACACAGACACACTTCCAGTCCCTCTGCCTCTTCCCTCTTCCTGGATACACACAGACATTTTTAAGACTCACAGCCTCTGCACCCACACACTTCCAGCCCCTTTGCCTATTCCCTCTTTCTGGAGTCACTCAGACGTTTTTAAGACTCATAGCCTCTGCATCCACACACTTCCATCCTCTCTGCCTCTTCCCTCTTCCTGGATTCAGTCAGACGTTTTTAAGAAACATAGCCTCTGCATGCACACACTTCCAGCCCCTTGCCTCTTCCCTCTTCCTGGAGTCACTCAGACGTTTTTAAGACTCACAGCCTCTGCACCCACACACCTCCAGTCCCTTTGGCTATTCCCTCTTCCTGGATTCAATCAGACGTTTTTAAAACTCACAGCCTGTGCGCACACACACACTTCCAGCTTCTGTGCCTCTTCCCTTTTCCTGGAGTCACTCAGACATTTTTAAAACTCACAACCTGCGCACACGAACACACTTACAGCCCCTCTGCCTCTTCCCTCTTCCTGGAGTCACTCAGATGTTTTTAAGACTCACACCCTGTGCACACGCACACACTTTAAGTCCCTCGGCCTCTTACCTGTTCCTGCAGTCAGTCAGACGTTTTTAAGACTCACAGCCTGTGCACACGAACACATGCAGCCCCTTTGCCTATTCTCTCTTCATGGATTCAATTAGATGGTTTTAAGAGTCACAGCCTGTGCACACGCAGACACATCCAGCCCCTCTGCCTCTTCCCTCTTCCTGGAGTCACTCAGACATTTTAAAAACTCACAGCCTGCGCACACGAACACACTTCCAGCCCCTCTCCCTCTTCATGCAATCAGACGTTTTTAAAACTCACAGGCTTGTGCACAGACGCACACTTCCAGCCCCTCTGCCTCTTACCTGTTCCTGGAGTCAGTCAGAGGTATTTAAGACTCACAGCCTGTGTGCACGCACTAACTTCCAGCCCCTCTGCTCTTCCCTCTTCCTGGAGTCCCTCAGATGTTTTTAAAACTCACAGCCTGTGCACACGCACACACTTCCAGTCCCTCTGCCGCTTTCTCTTCCTGGATTCAATCAAACGTTTTTAAGACTCACAGCCTGTGCACACGAACACATCCAGCCCCTTTGCCTATTTCCTCTTCCTGGATTCAATCAGACGTTTTTAAAACTCACAGGTTTGTGCACAGACGCACACTTCCAGCCCCTCTGCCTCTTCCCTCTTCCTGGATTCACTCAGATGTTTTAAAACTCACAGCCTGTGCACACACACACACTTCCAGCCCCTCTGCTTCGTCCCTCTTCCTGGATTCACTCAGAGGTTTTTAAAACTCACAGCCTGTGCACACCCACACACTTCCTGCCCTTGTTCCTCTTCCCTCTTCCTGGATTCACTCAGACGTTTTTAAAACTCACAGCCTCTGCACAGGGACACCCTTAAAACCCTATCCCTCTTCCATCTTCCTGGATTCACTCAGATGTTTTTAAAACTCACAGTCTTTGCAGACACACACACTTCCAGCCCCTCTTGCTATTCCCTCTTCCTGGATTCACTCAGACATTTTTAAAACTAAAAGCCTGTGCACAGGCACACACTTATAACCCTCTGCCTCTTCCCTCTTCCTGGATTCACTCAGAGGTTTTTGAAAACTCACAGCCTGTGCACACACACACACTTCCAGCCCTTGTGCCTCTTGCTTCTTCCTGGATTCATTCAGACGTTTTTTAAAACTCACAGGCTGTGCACAGGGACACAGTTCCAGCCCCTGTACCGCTTCCTTGTTACTGGATTCACTCAGATGTTTTTAAAACTCACAGCCTGTGCACACACGGACACTTCCAGCCCCTCTTGCTATTCCCTCTTCCTTGATTCACTCAGACATTTTTAAAAGTAAAAGCCTGTGCACAGGGACACACTTATAACCCTATGCCTCTTCCCTCTTCCTGGAGCCACTCAGATGTTTTTAAGACTCACAGTCTGTTCACACTGACACACTTCCAGCCCCTCTGCCTCTTCCCTCTTCCTGGATTCAATAGGACGTTTTTAAGACTCACAGCCTGTGCACAAGAACACACTTCCAGCCCCTCTGCCGCTTTCCTCTTCCTGGATTCAATCAAACGTTTTTAAGAGTCAAAGCCTGTGCACACGAACACATGCAGCCCCTCTGCCTCTTCCCTCTTACTGGAGACACTCAGACATTTTTAAGACTCACAGCCTCTGCACACGGATACACTTCCAGCCCCTCTGCCTCTTACCTCTTCCTGGAGTCACTCAGACATTTTTAAGACTCACAGCCTCTGCACACGGATACACTTCCAGCCCCTCTGCCTCTTACCTGTTCCTGGAGTCAGTCAGACATTTTTAAGGATCACAGACTGTTCACACGCACACACTTCCAGCCCCTCGGCCTCTTCCCTCTTCCTGGATTCAATCGAACGTTTTTAAGCGTCACAGCCTGTGTGCACACGGACACACTTCCAGCCCCTCTGCCTCTTCCCTCTTACTGAAGTCACTCAGATGTTTTTAAGACTCGCAGCCTGTGCACACAGACACACTTCCAGTCCCTCTGCCTCTTCCCTCTTCCTGGATACACACAGACATTTTTAAGACTCACAGCCTCTGCACCCACACACTTCCAGCCCCTTTGCCTATTCCCTCTTTCTGGAGTCACTCAGACGTTTTTAAGACTCATAGCCTCTGCATCCACACACTTCCATCCTCTCTGCCTCTTCCCTCTTCCTGGATTCAGTCAGACGTTTTTAAGAAACATAGCCTCTGCATGCACACACTTCCAGCCCCTTGCCTCTTCCCTCTTCCTGGAGTCACTCAGACGTTTTTAAGACTCACAGCCTCTGCACCCACACACCTCCAGTCCCTTTGGCTATTCCCTCTTCCTGGATTCAATCAGACGTTTTTAAAACTCACAGCCTGTGCGCACACACACACTTCCAGCTTCTGTGCCTCTTCCCTTTTCCTGGAGTCACTCAGACATTTTTAAAACTCACAACCTGCGCACACGAACACACTTACAGCCCCTCTGCCTCTTCCCTCTTCCTGGAGTCACTCAGATGTTTTTAAGACTCACACCCTGTGCACACGCACACACTTTAAGTCCCTCGGCCTCTTACCTGTTCCTGCAGTCAGTCAGACGTTTTTAAGACTCACAGCCTGTGCACACGAACACATGCAGCCCCTTTGCCTATTCTCTCTTCATGGATTCAATTAGATGGTTTTAAGAGTCACAGCCTGTGCACACGCAGACACATCCAGCCCCTCTGCCTCTTCCCTCTTCCTGGAGTCACTCAGACATTTTAAAAACTCACAGCCTGCGCACACGAACACACTTCCAGCCCCTCTCCCTCTTCATGCAATCAGACGTTTTTAAAACTCACAGGCTTGTGCACAGACGCACACTTCCAGCCCCTCTGCCTCTTACCTGTTCCTGGAGTCAGTCAGAGGTATTTAAGACTCACAGCCTGTGTGCACGCACTAACTTCCAGCCCCTCTGCTCTTCCCTCTTCCTGGAGTCCCTCAGATGTTTTTAAAACTCACAGCCTGTGCACACGCACACACTTCCAGTCCCTCTGCCGCTTTCTCTTCCTGGATTCAATCAAACGTTTTTAAGACTCACAGCCTGTGCACACGAACACATCCAGCCCCTTTGCCTATTTCCTCTTCCTGGATTCAATCAGACGTTTTTAAAACTCACAGGTTTGTGCACAGACGCACACTTCCAGCCCCTCTGCCTCTTCCCTCTTCCTGGATTCACTCAGATGTTTTAAAACTCACAGCCTGTGCACACACACACACTTCCAGCCCCTCTGCTTCGTCCCTCTTCCTGGATTCACTCAGAGGTTTTTAAAACTCACAGCCTGTGCACACCCACACACTTCCTGCCCTTGTTCCTCTTCCCTCTTCCTGGATTCACTCAGACGTTTTTAAAACTCACAGCCTCTGCACAGGGACACCCTTAAAACCCTATCCCTCTTCCATCTTCCTGGATTCACTCAGATGTTTTTAAAACTCACAGTCTTTGCAGACACACACACTTCCAGCCCCTCTTGCTATTCCCTCTTCCTGGATTCACTCAGACATTTTTAAAACTAAAAGCCTGTGCACAGGCACACACTTATAACCCTCTGCCTCTTCCCTCTTCCTGGATTCACTCAGAGGTTTTTGAAAACTCACAGCCTGTGCACACACACACACTTCCAGCCCTTGTGCCTCTTGCTTCTTCCTGGATTCATTCAGACGTTTTTTAAAACTCACAGGCTGTGCACAGGGACACAGTTCCAGCCCCTGTACCGCTTCCTTGTTACTGGATTCACTCAGATGTTTTTAAAACTCACAGCCTGTGCACACACGGACACTTCCAGCCCCTCTTGCTATTCCCTCTTCCTTGATTCACTCAGACATTTTTAAAAGTAAAAGCCTGTGCACAGGGACACACTTATAACCCTATGCCTCTTCCCTCTTCCTGGAGCCACTCAGATGTTTTTAAGACTCACAGTCTGTTCACACTGACACACTTCCAGCCCCTCTGCCTCTTCCCTCTTCCTGGATTCAATAGGACGTTTTTAAGACTCACAGCCTGTGCACAAGAACACACTTCCAGCCCCTCTGCCGCTTTCCTCTTCCTGGATTCAATCAAACGTTTTTAAGAGTCAAAGCCTGTGCACACGAACACATGCAGCCCCTCTGCCTCTTCCCTCTTACTGGAGACACTCAGACATTTTTAAGACTCACAGCCTCTGCACACGGATACACTTCCAGCCCCTCTGCCTCTTACCTCTTCCTGGAGTCACTCAGACATTTTTAAGACTCACAGCCTCTGCACACGGATACACTTCCAGCCCCTCTGCCTCTTACCTGTTCCTGGAGTCAGTCAGACATTTTTAAGGATCACAGACTGTTCACACGCACACACTTCCAGCCCCTCGGCCTCTTCCCTCTTCCTGGATTCAATCGAACGTTTTTAAGCGTCACAGCCTGTGTGCACACGGACACACTTCCAGCCCCTCTGCCTCTTCCCTCTTACTGAAGTCACTCAGATGTTTTTAAGACTGACATCCTCTGCACCCACACACTTCCAGCCCCTCTGCCTCTTCCCTCTTCCTGTAGTCACTCAGATGTTTTTAAGACTCACAGCCTGTGCACACACACACACACTTCCAGCCGCTCTGCCTCTTCCCTCTTCCTGGAGTCAATCAGATGGTTTTAAGACTCACAGTCTGTTCACACGGACACACTTCCAGCCCCTCTGCCTCTTCCCTCTTCCTGGATTCAATAGGATGTTTTTAAGACTCACAGCCTGTGCACAAGAACACACTTCCAGCCCCTATGCCGCTTTCCTCTTCCTGGATTCAATCAAACGTTTTTAAGAGTCACAGCCTGTGCACACGCAGACACTTCCATCCCCTCTGCCTCTTCCCTCTTACTGGAGACACTCAGATGTTTTTAAAACTCACAGCCTGCGCACACGAACACACTTACAGCCCCTCTCCCTCTTCCCTCTTCCTGGAGTCACTCAGACATTTTTAAGACTTAC
Organism: Natrix helvetica; assembly: GCF_964273705.1. Classification (NCBI taxonomy): domain Eukaryota; kingdom Metazoa; phylum Chordata; class Lepidosauria; order Squamata; family Natricidae; genus Natrix; species Natrix helvetica. The sequence goes on from NC_138555.1 coordinate 20,047,720, forward strand.
AGCCTCTGCACACGCATACACTTCCAGCCCCTCTGCCTCTTACCTGTTCCTGGAGTCAGTCAGACATTTTTAAGGATCACAGACTGTTCACACGCACACACTTCCAGCCCCTGGGCCTCTTCCCTCTTCCTGAATTCAATCGAACGTTTTTAAGCGTCATAGCCTGTTTGCACACGCACACACTTCCAGCCCCTCTGCCTCTTCCCTCTGACTGAAGTCACTCAGATGTTTTTAAGACTGACATCCTTTGCACCCACACACTTCCAGCCGCTCTGCCTCTTCCCTCTTCCTGGAGTCAATCAGATGTTTTTAAGACTTGCAGCCTGTGCACACGAACACACTTCCAGCCCCTTTGCCTATTCCCTCTTCCTGGATTCCATAAGATGTTTTTAAAACTCATAGCCTGTACACACACACACACACTTCCAGCCCCTCTGAGTCTTCCCTCTTCCTGGAGTCACTCAGATGTTTTTAAGACTCGCAGCCTGTGCACACGCACAAACGTCCAGTCCCTCTGCCTCTTCCCTCTTCCTGGATTCACTCAGACGTTTTTAAGAATCATAGCCTCTGCATCCACACACTTCCAGCCCCTTGCCTCTTCACTCTTCCTGGAGTCACTCAGATGTGTTTAAGACTCACAGCCTGTGCACCCACACACTTCCAGCCCCTTTGCCTATTTCCTCTTCCTGGATTCAATCAGACGTTTTTAAAACTCAGAGGTTTGTGCACAGACGCACACTTCCAGCTCCTTTGCCTCTTCCCTCTTCTTGGAGTCACTCAGAAGTTTTTAAGACTCACAGCCTATGCGCACGCACACACTTCCAGCCCCTCAGCCTCTTCCCTCTTCCTGGAGTCACTCAGACGTTTTTAAGAGTCACAGCCTGTGCACACGCAGACACTTCCAGCCCCTCTGCCTCTTACCTGTTCCTGGAGTCAGTCAGAGGTATTTAAGACTCACAGCCTGTGTGCACGCACTAACTTCCAGCCCCTCTGCTCTTCCCTCTTCCTGGAGTCACTCAGACGTTTTTAAGAATCACAGACTGTTCACACGCACACACTTCCAGCCCCTCTGCCTCTTCCCTCTTCCTGGAGTCAGTCAGACGTTTTCAAGACTCACAGCCTGTGCACACGAACACATGCAGCCCCTTTGCCTATTCTCTCTTCATGGATTCAATTAGATGTTTTTAAGAGTCACAGCCTGTGCACACGCAGACACTTCCAGCCCCTCTGCCTCTTACCTGTTCCTGGAGTCAGTCAGAGGTATTTAAGACTCACAGCCTGTGTGCACGCACTAACTTCCAGCCCCTCTGCTCTTCCCTCTTCCTGGAGTCACTCAGACGTTTTTAAGAATCACAGCCTGTGCACACGAACACATGCAGCCCCTTTGCCTATTCTCTCTTCATGGATTCAATCAGACATTTTTAAAACTCACAGCCTGTGCGCACACACACACTTCCAGCTTCTCTGCCTCTTCCCTTTTCCTGGAGTCACTCAGACATTTTTAAAACTCACAACCTGCGCACACGAACACACTTACAGCCCCTCTGCCTCTTCCCTCTTCCTGGAGTCAGTCAGACGTTTTCAAGACTCACAGCCTGTGCACACGAACACATGCAGCCCCTTTGCCTATTCTCTCTTCATGGATTCAATTAGATGTTTTTAAGAGTCACAGCCTGTGCACACGTAGACACTTCCAGCCCCTCTGCCTCTTACCTGTTCCTGGAGTCAGTCAGAGGTATTTAAGACTCACAGCCTGTGTGCACGCACTAACTTCCAGCCCCTCTGCTCTTCCCTCTTCCTGGAGTCACTCAGACGTTTTTAAGAATCACAGACTGTTCACACGCACACACTTCCAGCCCCTCTGCCTTACAGCCCCTCTCCCTCTTTCCTCTTCCTGGAGTCACTCAGACGTTTTTAATTCTCACAGCCTGTGCACACGGACACACTTCCAGCCCCTCTGCCTCTTCCCTCTTCCTGAAGTCACTCAGATGTTTTTAAGACTCACATCCTCTGCACCCACACACTTCCAGCCCCTCTGCCTCTTCACTCTTCCTGGAGTCCCTCAGATGTTTTTAAGACTCACAGCCTGTGCACACGCACACACTTCCAGCCCCTCTGCCGCTTTCTCTTCCTGGATTCAATCAAACGTTTTTAAGACTCACAGCCTGTGCACACGCACACACTTCCAGCCCCTCTGCCGCTTTCTCTTCCTGGATTCAATCAAACGTTTTTAAGACTCACAGCCTGTGCACAAGAACACACTTCCAGCCCCTTTGCCTATTCCCTCTTCCTGGAGTCACTCAGATGTTTTTAAGACTCGCAGCCTGTGCACACAGACACACTTCCAGTCCCTCTGCCTCTTCCCTCTTCCTGGATACACACAGACATTTTTAAGACTCACAGCCTCTGCACCCACACACTTCCAGCCCCTTTGCCTATTCCCTCTTTCTGGAGTCACTCAGACGTTTTTAAGACTCATAGCCTCTGCATCCACACACTTCCATCCTCTCTGCCTCTTCCCTCTTCCTGGATTCAGTCAGACGTTTTTAAGAAACATAGCCTCTGCATGCACACACTTCCAGCCCCTTGCCTCTTCCCTCTTCCTGGAGTCACTCAGACGTTTTTAAGACTCACAGCCTCTGCACCCACACACCTCCAGTCCCTTTGGCTATTCCCTCTTCCTGGATTCAATCAGACGTTTTTAAAACTCACAGCCTGTGCGCACACACACACTTCCAGCTTCTGTGCCTCTTCCCTTTTCCTGGAGTCACTCAGACATTTTTAAAACTCACAACCTGCGCACACGAACACACTTACAGCCCCTCTGCCTCTTCCCTCTTCCTGGAGTCACTCAGATGTTTTTAAGACTCACACCCTGTGCACACGCACACACTTTAAGTCCCTCGGCCTCTTACCTGTTCCTGCAGTCAGTCAGACGTTTTTAAGACTCACAGCCTGTGCACACGAACACATGCAGCCCCTTTGCCTATTCTCTCTTCATGGATTCAATTAGATGGTTTTAAGAGTCACAGCCTGTGCACACGCAGACACATCCAGCCCCTCTGCCTCTTCCCTCTTCCTGGAGTCACTCAGACATTTTAAAAACTCACAGCCTGCGCACACGAACACACTTCCAGCCCCTCTCCCTCTTCATGCAATCAGACGTTTTTAAAACTCACAGGCTTGTGCACAGACGCACACTTCCAGCCCCTCTGCCTCTTACCTGTTCCTGGAGTCAGTCAGAGGTATTTAAGACTCACAGCCTGTGTGCACGCACTAACTTCCAGCCCCTCTGCTCTTCCCTCTTCCTGGAGTCCCTCAGATGTTTTTAAAACTCACAGCCTGTGCACACGCACACACTTCCAGTCCCTCTGCCGCTTTCTCTTCCTGGATTCAATCAAACGTTTTTAAGACTCACAGCCTGTGCACACGAACACATCCAGCCCCTTTGCCTATTTCCTCTTCCTGGATTCAATCAGACGTTTTTAAAACTCACAGGTTTGTGCACAGACGCACACTTCCAGCCCCTCTGCCTCTTCCCTCTTCCTGGATTCACTCAGATGTTTTAAAACTCACAGCCTGTGCACACACACACACTTCCAGCCCCTCTGCTTCGTCCCTCTTCCTGGATTCACTCAGAGGTTTTTAAAACTCACAGCCTGTGCACACCCACACACTTCCTGCCCTTGTTCCTCTTCCCTCTTCCTGGATTCACTCAGACGTTTTTAAAACTCACAGCCTCTGCACAGGGACACCCTTAAAACCCTATCCCTCTTCCATCTTCCTGGATTCACTCAGATGTTTTTAAAACTCACAGTCTTTGCAGACACACACACTTCCAGCCCCTCTTGCTATTCCCTCTTCCTGGATTCACTCAGACATTTTTAAAACTAAAAGCCTGTGCACAGGCACACACTTATAACCCTCTGCCTCTTCCCTCTTCCTGGATTCACTCAGAGGTTTTTGAAAACTCACAGCCTGTGCACACACACACACTTCCAGCCCTTGTGCCTCTTGCTTCTTCCTGGATTCATTCAGACGTTTTTTAAAACTCACAGGCTGTGCACAGGGACACAGTTCCAGCCCCTGTACCGCTTCCTTGTTACTGGATTCACTCAGATGTTTTTAAAACTCACAGCCTGTGCACACACGGACACTTCCAGCCCCTCTTGCTATTCCCTCTTCCTTGATTCACTCAGACATTTTTAAAAGTAAAAGCCTGTGCACAGGGACACACTTATAACCCTATGCCTCTTCCCTCTTCCTGGAGCCACTCAGATGTTTTTAAGACTCACAGTCTGTTCACACTGACACACTTCCAGCCCCTCTGCCTCTTCCCTCTTCCTGGATTCAATAGGACGTTTTTAAGACTCACAGCCTGTGCACAAGAACACACTTCCAGCCCCTCTGCCGCTTTCCTCTTCCTGGATTCAATCAAACGTTTTTAAGAGTCAAAGCCTGTGCACACGAACACATGCAGCCCCTCTGCCTCTTCCCTCTTACTGGAGACACTCAGACATTTTTAAGACTCACAGCCTCTGCACACGGATACACTTCCAGCCCCTCTGCCTCTTACCTCTTCCTGGAGTCACTCAGACATTTTTAAGACTCACAGCCTCTGCACACGGATACACTTCCAGCCCCTCTGCCTCTTACCTGTTCCTGGAGTCAGTCAGACATTTTTAAGGATCACAGACTGTTCACACGCACACACTTCCAGCCCCTCGGCCTCTTCCCTCTTCCTGGATTCAATCGAACGTTTTTAAGCGTCACAGCCTGTGTGCACACGGACACACTTCCAGCCCCTCTGCCTCTTCCCTCTTACTGAAGTCACTCAGATGTTTTTAAGACTGACATCCTCTGCACCCACACACTTCCAGCCCCTCTGCCTCTTCCCTCTTCCTGTAGTCACTCAGATGTTTTTAAGACTCACAGCCTGTGCACACACACACACACTTCCAGCCGCTCTGCCTCTTCCCTCTTCCTGGAGTCAATCAGATGGTTTTAAGACTCACAGTCTGTTCACACGGACACACTTCCAGCCCCTCTGCCTCTTCCCTCTTCCTGGATTCAATAGGATGTTTTTAAGACTCACAGCCTGTGCACAAGAACACACTTCCAGCCCCTATGCCGCTTTCCTCTTCCTGGATTCAATCAAACGTTTTTAAGAGTCACAGCCTGTGCACACGCAGACACTTCCATCCCCTCTGCCTCTTCCCTCTTACTGGAGACACTCAGATGTTTTTAAAACTCACAGCCTGCGCACACGAACACACTTACAGCCCCTCTCCCTCTTCCCTCTTCCTGGAGTCACTCAGACATTTTTAAGACTTACAGCCTCTGCACACGCATACACTTCCAGCCCCTCTGCCTCTTACCTGTTCCTGGAGTCAGTCAGACATTTTTAAGGATCACAGACTGTTCACACGCACACACTTCCAGCCCCTGGGCCTCTTCCCTCTTCCTGAATTCAATCGAACGTTTTTAAGCGTCATAGCCTGTTTGCACACGCACACACTTCCAGCCCCTCTGCCTCTTCCCTCTGACTGAAGTCACTCAGATGTTTTTAAGACTGACATCCTTTGCACCCACACACTTCCAGCCGCTCTGCCTCTTCCCTCTTCCTGGAGTCAATCAGATGTTTTTAAGACTTGCAGCCTGTGCACACGAACACACTTCCAGCCCCTTTGCCTATTCCCTCTTCCTGGATTCCATAAGATGTTTTTAAAACTCACAGCCTGTACACACACACACACACTTCCAGCCCCTCTGAGTCTTCCCTCTTCCTGGAGTCACTCAGATGTTTTTAAGACTCGCAGCCTGTGCACACGCACAAACGTCCAGTCCCTCTGCCTCTTCCCTCTTCCTGGATTCACTCAGACGTTTTTAAGAATCATAGCCTCTGCATCCACACACTTCCAGCCCCTTGCCTCTTCACTCTTCCTGGAGTCACTCAGATGTGTTTAAGACTCACAGCCTGTGCACCCACACACTTCCAGCCCCTTTGCCTATTTCCTCTTCCTGGATTCAATCAGACGTTTTTAAAACTCAGAGGTTTGTGCACAGACGCACACTTCCAGCTCCTTTGCCTCTTCCCTCTTCTTGGAGTCACTCAGAAGTTTTTAAGACTCACAGCCTATGCGCACGCACACACTTCCAGCCCCTCAGCCTCTTCCCTCTTCCTGGAGTCACTCAGACGTTTTTAAGAGTCACAGCCTGTGCACACGCAGACACTTCCAGCCCCTCTGCCTCTTACCTGTTCCTGGAGTCAGTCAGAGGTATTTAAGACTCACAGCCTGTGTGCACGCACTAACTTCCAGCCCCTCTGCTCTTCCCTCTTCCTGGAGTCACTCAGACGTTTTTAAGAATCACAGACTGTTCACACGCACACACTTCCAGCCCCTCTGCCTCTTCCCTCTTCCTGGAGTCAGTCAGACGTTTTCAAGACTCACAGCCTGTGCACACGAACACATGCAGCCCCTTTGCCTATTCTCTCTTCATGGATTCAATTAGATGTTTTTAAGAGTCACAGCCTGTGCACACGCAGACACTTCCAGCCCCTCTGCCTCTTACCTGTTCCTGGAGTCAGTCAGAGGTATTTAAGACTCACAGCCTGTGTGCACGCACTAACTTCCAGCCCCTCTGCTCTTCCCTCTTCCTGGAGTCACTCAGACGTTTTTAAGAATCACAGCCTGTGCACACGAACACATGCAGCCCCTTTGCCTATTCTCTCTTCATGGATTCAATCAGACATTTTTAAAACTCACAGCCTGTGCGCACACACACACTTCCAGCTTCTCTGCCTCTTCCCTTTTCCTGGAGTCACTCAGACATTTTTAAAACTCACAACCTGCGCACACGAACACACTTACAGCCCCTCTGCCTCTTCCCTCTTCCTGGAGTCAGTCAGACGTTTTCAAGACTCACAGCCTGTGCACACGAACACATGCAGCCCCTTTGCCTATTCTCTCTTCATGGATTCAATTAGATGTTTTTAAGAGTCACAGCCTGTGCACACGTAGACACTTCCAGCCCCTCTGCCTCTTACCTGTTCCTGGAGTCAGTCAGAGGTATTTAAGACTCACAGCCTGTGTGCACGCACTAACTTCCAGCCCCTCTGCTCTTCCCTCTTCCTGGAGTCACTCAGACGTTTTTAAGAATCACAGACTGTTCACACGCACACACTTCCAGCCCCTCTGCCTTACAGCCCCTCTCCCTCTTTCCTCTTCCTGGAGTCACTCAGACGTTTTTAATTCTCACAGCCTGTGCACACGGACACACTTCCAGCCCCTCTGCCTCTTCCCTCTTCCTGAAGTCACTCAGATGTTTTTAAGACTCACATCCTCTGCACCCACACACTTCCAGCCCCTCTGCCTCTTCACTCTTCCTGGAGTCCCTCAGATGTTTTTAAGACTCACAGCCTGTGCACACGCACACACTTCCAGCCCCTCTGCCGCTTTCTCTTCCTGGATTCAATCAAACGTTTTTAAGACTCACAGCCTGTGCACACGCACACACTTCCAGCCCCTCTGCCGCTTTCTCTTCCTGGATTCAATCAAACGTTTTTAAGACTCACAGCCTGTGCACAAGAACACACTTCCAGCCCCTTTGCCTATTCCCTCTTCCTGGAGTCACTCAGATGTTTTTAAGACTCGCAGCCTGTGCACACAGACACACTTCCAGTCCCTCTGCCTCTTCCCTCTTCCTGGATACACACAGACATTTTTAAGACTCACAGCCTCTGCACCCACACACTTCCAGCCCCTTTGCCTATTCCCTCTTCCTGGATTCAATCAGACGTTTTTAAAACTCACAGCCTGTGCGCACACACACACTTCCAGCTTCTGTGCCTCTTCCCTCTTCCTGGAGTCACTCAGATGTTTTTAAGACTCACACCCTGTGCACACGCACACACTTTAAGTCCCTCGGCCTCTTACCTGTTCCTGCAGTCAGTCAGACGTTTTTAAGACTCACAGCCTGTGCACACGAACACATGCAGCCCCTTTGCCTATTCTCTCTTCATGGATTCAATTAGATGGTTTTAAGAGTCACAGCCTGTGCACACGCAGACACATCCAGCCCCTCTGCCTCTTCCCTCTTCCTGGAGTCACTCAGACATTTTAAAAACTCACAGCCTGCGCACACGAACACACTTCCAGCCCCTCTCCCTCTTCATGCAATCAGACGTTTTTAAAACTCACAGGCTTGTGCACAGACGCACACTTCCAGCCCCTCTGCCTCTTACCTGTTCCTGGAGTCAGTCAGAGGTATTTAAGACTCACAGCCTGTGTGCACGCACTAACTTCCAGCCCCTCTGCTCTTCCCTCTTCCTGGAGTCCCTCAGATGTTTTTAAAACTCACAGCCTGTGCACACGCACACACTTCCAGTCCCTCTGCCGCTTTCTCTTCCTGGATTCAATCAAACGTTTTTAAGACTCACAGCCTGTGCACACGAACACATCCAGCCCCTTTGCCTATTTCCTCTTCCTGGATTCAATCAGACGTTTTTAAAACTCACAGGTTTGTGCACAGACGCACACTTCCAGCCCCTCTGCCTCTTCCCTCTTCCTGGATTCACTCAGATGTTTTAAAACTCACAGCCTGTGCACACACACACACTTCCAGCCCCTCTGCTTCGTCCCTCTTCCTGGATTCACTCAGAGGTTTTTAAAACTCACAGCCTGTGCACACCCACACACTTCCTGCCCTTGTTCCTCTTCCCTCTTCCTGGATTCACTCAGACGTTTTTAAAACTCACAGCCTCTGCACAGGGACACCCTTAAAACCCTATCCCTCTTCCATCTTCCTGGATTCACTCAGATGTTTTTAAAACTCACAGTCTTTGCAGACACACACACTTCCAGCCCCTCTTGCTATTCCCTCTTCCTGGATTCACTCAGACATTTTTAAAACTAAAAGCCTGTGCACAGGCACACACTTATAACCCTCTGCCTCTTCCCTCTTCCTGGATTCACTCAGAGGTTTTTGAAAACTCACAGCCTGTGCACACACACACACTTCCAGCCCTTGTGCCTCTTGCTTCTTCCTGGATTCATTCAGACGTTTTTTAAAACTCACAGGCTGTGCACAGGGACACAGTTCCAGCCCCTGTACCGCTTCCTTGTTACTGGATTCACTCAGATGTTTTTAAAACTCACAGCCTGTGCACACACGGACACTTCCAGCCCCTCTTGCTATTCCCTCTTCCTTGATTCACTCAGACATTTTTAAAAGTAAAAGCCTGTGCACAGGGACACACTTATAACCCTATGCCTCTTCCCTCTTCCTGGATTCACTCAGATGTTCTTAAAACTCACAGCTTGTGCACATGGACGCACTTCCAGCCCCTCTGCCTCTTCCCTCTTCCTGGATTCACTCAGACGTTTTTAAAACTCAAAGCCTGTGCACACAAAGACACTTCTTTCCCCTCTGCCTCCTCCGGCTTCCTGGATTCACTCAGAGGTTTTTAAAACTAACAGCCTGTGCACGCACACACACACTTCCAGCCCCTGTGCCTCTTCCCTCTTCCTGGATTCACTCAGAGTTTTTTAAAAGTCAAAGCCTCTGCACAGGGACACACTTCCAGACCCTCTGCCTCTTCCCTCTTCCTGGATTCACTCAGACTTTTTTTTTTAATAGTTTTTTTATTGTTTTAATTAAACACACACACACAAAAAAAAAGCATTCTTCATTACATCTTCCAGAAAGCAAGTCGATTGGTTACAAATATATTTCGTTTGTTACTACCACAATCATTCTTTATACTTCATTCATCTTGGATTATATATTTTAAATGAAAAATCTTTATATACCATTAATGTACCATCACTCTCATTTAACTATATTTGTTTAAACGTTGTTTTATCTAGAATCATTTGTATTTAAGGACACAACCACATACTGGCATTCGTTAGCTATTTCTATAAATTTCAGGCTTATATCCAAATGCTTTCACCAATGCCAACCCATATAAAATCATTAAACATTATCCATTAACATTTTGTTATTATTATTGTAGTTATCTAACATCTTTATAATAAATCTAGACAAAAATATATTACTAGAATTTATAAGTACCCAGGAAAGATTACATCTTTATAACAAAATCTAAACAAATATAATTAATGAATCTTTTCCCCAGGTCCCATATTATAGTTTATATTTAAATTGTAGTAAAATTTATAGGTACCCAGAAAGAATTACATCTTCATAACAAAATCCAACCTAAAAAGTATTAATAAAATTGATAAGTCTTTTTCCCAGGTCCCAATTTACAGTTTATATCCAAATTGTTTTCACTAATTACAGTTGTTATTTCACTATTATTATCATAATGAATTATCTGTTAATGAATAAACATTTTAAGAAGAACAAGAACATTCTATAAGCATCTACAAAATCCTACTTATTAATCACCAAAGATTAACTAAGTTTTTAATTATCAGCATTCATTGTCAACCTGTGTCTATCCAGTAACAAAACACTCTTATCTCTTTAGCCAGTCGTTGCGTCAATTCTCTTATTAATTTCTTTATAGAGTTCTTAAAGACTTCTCTCCACACTTTTTTGCTCAAAAAATCTCTCAAGTAGTCTCGTTGCCCTTCAACTGGAATTGACATTAACATATCTTTGATTATCAGACGTCTTTCCAAAGCTGCTTCTCCTCCTAGTTCCATCATCAAATCCATGTATTGAGAAGAGGGATAGAGCTCCAAATAATCAAATTCACTTTTCCATATCTTTCCATTTTCACTCATAGGTGCTTCATTAGTAAGTTCATCTATTATCTTGCCTTTATCTTCTATATCTTCTATATCTTTATTCTCTTCTTTAGTTTTGGGAGCTCCAATCTCTTCCACTTTTTCTGCGCATAACAATAATTCATCCAGCTTCTTTCCAAATCTCTCAAATCCTTCCAATATATTTTGAAGTCCATCCCAAACATCTTTTAAGCTTGGGGTTTTCTCATCTGTATATGGTTACATATTTCCCAAAGGAGAAAAAAAGATTTAAACTCCACTGCAACTCTCGCCTTCAATATCTCTTTAATGTATAAAAATGCCTTTATTTTGAATTTACTTAAGCACAAGTTTCTCCTAGTTTTTTCAGAAGAGGGGGGTTCTATCTTTTCTTTCCCTTTCCTTGCCCAAAATATTTCTCACAGACACTGTAGAGAGACAGTCCATGTCCTTGAATTGTTATCAGTTTCCATAAACAAGCTGCAAACCCTCCAACTTCAGTAAAATCAAAAAAAGTAAGACAAGGTATACATTGTTTCAGAAGAAGAAGAAAAAACAAGTTCTGGCTTCCGAGTGGCAGATTCAACTTTTTCTTATTTGTTTCAGGCTTAAAGAACAAAAGAAAAATCTCTAAGTGTCTTTAATAGAATTTAATAAACAGTAGGAGGAAGAGTTGTTAAGATAAAAAAGGGTTTTAGTTCAGCCAAAAAATAAAGTAACAAGAAGTAGAAAAAAAAATCAATTCATTCACTTGAGAGGAGAAACAGGAAGCAAACAATCACTTCAATCCACAAAACGTTGTTACATAGAAAAAGAAGAAGAAAAACTTTCTAAGGCAGTCCAATTAAGATAAATTTCGCCGCTTTGTTCTTAGCTTAAAGGACTAATTTATCTTAAAAAAAAGTTTTTTCCCTTGGGCAGTCATTCTCAAAGAAAAAAAAATATCACCCGATCGACTCACTTTCATTTTCACTGCCTTTCCTCCGGAGCCGTCTCCGACTTTTTCAGCCCGGGGGCTGTCTATTTACCGCCGATTTGGAGAGCTTCCCTTGGGTCAAACAGGGTGTTAGATTCGGGCAACGAGAGAACAGACTCCAGACGATAGTGACAACAACAGCTCTTTATTTAGTAGTAGTAATAGTGATCCAGCTTGCTATGGGGTCGAGTAGCTCCCCTTTTATAGGGATCTGGTAAACCTCCCGTCCAATCAGAACAACCCCTTGTTCCCGCCCTAGTGGCGGACCTGAGTGGAGACTTACAGCGGTTTTATGCTAATATCTAACACCCCTCCCCTCTTAGATGGAGTATTCCGGTTAGTGACAAAGTCCTGTAAGTATGCCGGTTTCTGCCTTACTCGGGTGGACCGTCGAAGTTCGGGTTGAGTTGGAGCGGGCGTGAGATCGGCGTGTTCCTTTTGTTCCGTTTCGCTGGCAGGGGATGGTCGGTTCCCCTCGCTCGGAGGCTGTTCCGCTCTATCGTTGATCTCAGGTTCCACCCCAGGCTCCGTGGTGCTGTAGTCCTCTGTGCTCGGATATTCGGGTTGTTGCATTGGCTGACCTTCCGACGGACTGAAGTCTTCATTTGCTGATCGTAGGTTGGAGTGCGTTAGGCGACCTCGGAGTTGGTCTATGTGCCTCTTCCAGTTTCTACCGTCCTCTAGTTCCAACAAGTATGATCGAGGACCCATGATACCAATTACCTTTGCCGGAATCCACAGCGTCCCCCCTGCATAGTTGTGGGCGTATACTGAATCCCCTATGCTAAAATTCCGAATTTTGCTTGTGGAGTCTGGGGGCGATGTGGCAGAGTAGTTTGGGTGAAGCCGGTCCAGGTGAGACCATAAGCAGCGACCCATGAGGAGTTCAGCGGGGCTCCTTCCCATCGTGGCACTAGGGGTAATGTGTTGGATTAATAAGTAATGGTCGATTCGTGTTTGACAATCACCTGGGCCCATCCTAGCGAGGGTCTCTTTTGCAGATCGCACCATTCTCTCCGCCTGTCCGTTCGATGCCGGATGGAATGGCGTGACGAGGGCATGCCGAATTCCCTGACTCGCTAAGTATGTTTCGAATTGCATGGCCGTGAATGGGGGCCCGTTGTCGGAAACCAGGAGGTCGGGCAGGCCGTGAGTGGCGAAAAGCCACCGTAGTACCTTAATGACTGCCTCTGCCGTGATTGAAGTCATCAGGACTACTTCCAACCATTTGGAGTATGCATCCACAACTATTAGAAACGTTTGTCCTTGGACTGGCCCTGTGAAATCAATGTTTATTCGCGACCAGGGTGCTTTCGGTTTGTCCCATTCCGTAGCGGTCGCTTCAGGGGGGGCTGGTCTGGACTCTTGGCACGGATCACAAGTGGCTACCCATTCCTCTATCTCCTTGTCCATGTTTGGCCACCAAACGTAACTCCTAGCTAACGCTTTCATCCTTACGATCCCTGGATGCCCAACATGTAAAGCCTCTAATACATTTCTCCACAGTGCGTACGGTACAACAACTCGATCCCCCCACAATAAACAACCTTGTAAAACCGACAGTTCATCACGCTTAGACCAAAATAGTTTGAATTCGGGTTGCACATTCCCTTTGGGCCACCCCCTCCATTCCCAAGTTTGTACTTGTCTGATTACGTTGTCCTTAGCAGAAAACCTAGCAACGTCCACAAAAGAAACTGGCCCTGAGTCCAAACAGTCAATCAAAAGGACCGGTATTTCGGGAGTGGGGTCTGTTAACAGTTCTGGTAGTGGGCAACGGCTGAGTGCGTCTGCGTGTCCTAATGTGGAACCCGGTCGATGTATCAGTTTGTAGGAATACGCAGCCAGGAAAACAGTCCACCTGGTCATGCGCGGGGAGAGTGAGACTGGTGTGGGGCGGTTTACCGCCAAAAGACCCAGCAATGGTTTGTGGTCTGTGATAAGTTCGAAATCGCGGCCGTAGAGATACTCGTGGAAACGTTTGACTCCAGCTACGGCGGCTAACGCTTCCCTGTCCATTTGGCTGTAGTTTCGTTCCGCCGATGACAAAGTCCTTGAGTAGAACGCGATGGGAGATTCGTTGCCATTCGGCATTCTGTGGCTGAGTACTGCGCCGACGCCGAAAGGTGATGCATCGCAGGTTAATACCAGTGGTAGAGTTTGGCTGTACTGAATGAGTAGAGAGTCGGTCGTGAGCAGGCGCTTGACTGCGGCGAAGGCGGCCGCCTCGGAACGTCCCCAGGTCCATTTCGCGTTCTTGGCTAGGAGTCGGTGTAGCGGCTCAGCAACGGTAGCTTTCTGTCTTAGAAAAATGCTGTAGAAGTTAAGAAGTCCGAGGAATGCCTGCAACTCGGTCTGATTTCGTGGTGTGGGGGAGTCTTGGATCGCCTTAATTTTCTTCGATGTTGGGTGTATACCCAGTCCATCGATTCTATAACCCAGGAATTCTACGCTAGGCACATTAATTTGGCATTTTTCCTTTTTTAGGCGGAGACCCTTTTCTCTAATTCTGGCCAAAACAGTTCTGACACGTTTTGATAGTTGCTCCTCGTTTGCAGCCGACACCAAGATGTTGTCAAAATATGGGACGACTCCTGGTATGCCCTGCAAAAGCCGTTCCATGACGCTTTGGAACAAACCTGGAGCGATGCTTACGCCGAATTGTAACCGGTTACATTTAAAGGCACCCCTGTGCGTCACAATAGTTTGGGCCTCCGCCGTGGCGCTATCCACAGGCAGCTGCTGATACGCTTGTGCCATGTCTAATTCTGCAAAGATCTTTCCTGGCCCCAACGAGTGCAATAAGTGTTGGACTACGGGCACAGGATACGCGCTTTGTTGTAGGGCGACATTAATTGTGCATTTATATATGCGGACTGACCCGTCTGGCTTAACTGGGGTCACGATTGGGGTTTCCCAGCCCGCGTGATCCACCGGTTCAAGGATCCCTTGCTCTATGAGCTTATCAATTTCTTTGTCAATCTTGGGACGGAGTGCAAAAGGCACTCTTCTAGGTTTGAGTCAGATTGGCGCCACCTTTGGATCCAAATTGAATGATATTGGTTTTCCCACATACTTACCAAGGCCGGGGCTGAACACATCCTCGAACTCCTTAAAAATTTCCTCAGCTGTTTTCCATGGCATTGACAGCCCCTGTGCCTCTTCCCTCTTCCTGGATTCACTTAGAGGTTTTTAAAACTCACAGTCTGTGCACACACAGACACTTCCAGCCCCTCTACCTCCTCCCTCTTCCTGGATTCACTCAGACGTTTTTAAAACTCACAGCCTGTCCACAGGCACATACTTCCAGCCCCTCTGCCTATTCTCTCTTCCTGGATTCACTGAGACGTTTTTAAAACTCACAGCCTGTGCACGACACACACACTTCCAGCCCCTACTGCTATTCCCTCTTCCTGTATTCACTCAGATATTTTTAAAACTAAAAGCCTGTGCACAGGCACACACTTAGAACCCTATGCTTCTTCCCACTTCCTGGATTCACTCAGATGTTCTTAAAAATCACAGCTTGTGCACAGGGACACACTTCCAGCCCCTGTACCACTTCCTTGTTCCTGGATTAACTCAGATGTTTTTAAAACAAACAGCCTGTGCACACACACACACTTCCAGCCCCTATTGCTATTCCCTCTTCCTGTATTCACTCAGACGTTTTTAAAACTCACAGCCTGTGCACAGGCAAACAATTACAACCCTCTGCCTCATCCCTCTTCCTGGATTCACTCAGATGTTTTTAAAACTCAAAGCCTCTGCACAGGGACACACTTAAAACCCTATGCCTCTTCCCTCTTCCTGGATTCACCCATAGGTTTTTAAAACACACAGCCTGTGCACAGGGACACACTTCCAGACCCTCTGCCTCTTCCCTCTTCCTGGATTCACTGAGACGTTTTTAAACCTCAAAGCCTGTGCACACACACACACGTCCAGCCCCTCTTGCTATTCCCTCTTCCTGGATTCACTCGGACGTTTTTAAAACTCACAGCCTGTGCACACAGAGACACTTCTAGCCCCTCTGCCTCTTCCCGCTTCCTGGATTCACTCAGATGTTTTAAAACAGAAAGCCTGTGCACACACACACACTTCTAGACCCTCTGCCTCTTCCCTATTCCTGGATTCACTCAGAGGTTTTTAAAAGTCAAAGCCTCTGCACAGGGACACACTTCCAACCCCTTTCCTCTTCCCTCTTCCTGGATTCACTCAGACATTTTTAAAGCGCACAGCTTGTACACACACACACTTCCAGCCCCTCTTGCTATTCCCTCTTCCTGGATTCACTCAGACATTTTTAAAACTAAAAGCCTGTGCACAGGCACACACTTACAAACCTATGCCTCTTCCCTCTTCCTGTATTCACTCAGATGTTCTTAAAACTCACAGCTTGTGCACAGGGACACATTTCCAGCCCCTGCACCACTTCCCTGTTCCTGGATTCACTAAGACGTTTTTAAAACTCACAGCCTGTGCACAGGTACAGACTTCCAGACCCTCTGCCTCTTCCCTCTTCCTGGATTCACTCAGAGGTTTTTGAAACTAACAGCCTGTGCACACACACACACACTTCCAGCCCCTGTGCCTCTTCCCTCTTCCTGGATTCACTCAGATGTTTTTAAAACTCAGAGCCTGTGCACAGGCACACACTTACAACCCTATGCCTCTTCCCTCTTCCTGGATTTACTCAGACGTTTTAAAAACTCACAGCCTGTGCACAGGCAAACAATTACAACCCTCTGCCTCGTCCCTCTTCCTGGATTCACTCAGATGTTTTAAAAAACACAGCCTGTGCACACACACACACACTTATAACCTTCTGCCTCTTCCTTCTTCCTGGATTCACTCAGAGGTTTTTAAAACTCAAAGCCTCTGCACAGGGACACACTTAAAACCCTCTGCCTCTTCCCTCTTCCTGGATTCACCCATAGGTTTTTAAAACACACAGCCTGTGCACAGGGACACACTTCCAGACCCTCTGCCTCTTCCCTCTTCCTGGATTCACTGAGACGTTTTTAAACCTCAAAGCCTGTGCACACACACACACGTCCAGCCCCTCTTGCTATTCCCTCTTCCTGGATTCACTCGGACGTTTTTAAAACTCACAGCCTGTGCACACAGAGACACTTCTAGCCCCTCTGCCTCTTCCCGCTTCCTGGATTCACTCAGATGTTTTAAAACAGAAAGCCTGTGCACACACACACACTTCTAGACCCTCTGCCTCTTCCCTATTCCTGGATTCACTCAGAGGTTTTTAAAAGTCAAAGCCTCTGCACAGGGACATACTTCCAGCCCCTCTGCCTCTTCCCTCTTCCTGGATTCACTCAGAGGTTTTTAAATCTCACAGCCTGTGCACACACACACACTTCCAGCCCTTGTTCCTCTTCCATCTTCCTGGATTCACTCAGACGTTTTTAAGACTCACAGCCTGTGCACAGGGACATAGTTCCAGCCCCTCTGCCTCTTCCCTCTTCTTGGATTCACTCAGAGGTTTTTAAAACTCAAAGCCTCTGCACAGGGACACACTTCCAGACCCTCTGCCTCTTCCCTCTTCCTGGATTCACTCAAACGTTTTTAAACCTCAAAGCCTGTGCACACACACAGACTTCCAGCCCCTCTTGGTATTCCCTCTTCCTGGATTCACTCAGACATTTTTAAAACTAAAAGCCTGTGCACAAGGACACACTTACAACACTCTGCCTCGTCCCTCTTCCTGGATTCACTCAGATGTTTTAAAACACACAGCCTGTGCACACACACACACACTTCCAGACCCTCTGCCTCTTCCCTCTTCCTGGATTCACTGAGAGATTTTTAAAACTCACAGCCTCTGCACAGGGACACACTTAAAACCCTATGCCTCTTCCCTCTTTCTGGATTCACTCAGATGTTCTTAAAACTCACAGCTTGTGCACAGGGACACATTTCCAGCCCCTGGACCACTTCCCTGTTCCTGGATTCACTAAGACGTTTTTAAAACTCACAGCTTGTGCACTGGGACAGACTTCCAGACCCTCTGCCTCTTCCCTCTTCCTGGATTCACTCAGAGGTTTTTAAAACTAACAGCCTGTGTACGCACACACACACTTCCAGCCTCTGTGCCTCTTCCCTCTTCCTGGATTCACTTAGATGTTCTTAAAACTCACAGCTTGTGCACAGGGACACACTTCCAGCCCCTGTACCGCTTCACTGTTCCTTGATTCACTCAGATGTTTTTAAACTCAGAGTCTGTGCACACAGAGACACTTCCAGCCCCTGTGCCTCTTCCCTCTTCCAGGATTCACTCAGACGTTTTTAAAACTCAAAGCCTGTGCACACAGAGACACTTCTAGCCCCTCTGCCTCTTCCCTCTTCCTGGATTCACTCAGACATTTTTAAAACCGACAGCCTGTGGACACACTCAAACTTCCAGCCCCTGTACCGCTTCCCTGTTCCTTGATTCACTCAGATGTTTTTAAACTCACAGTCTGTGCACAAACAGACACTTCCAGCCCCTCTGCCTCCTCCCTCTTCCTGGATTCACTCAGACGTTTTTAAACCTCAAAGCCTGTGCACAGGCACACAGTTACAGCCCCTGTACCGCTTCCTTGTTCCTGGATTCATTCAGATGTTTATAAAACTCACAGCCTGTGCACACACACAAACATCCAGCCCCTGTGCCTCTTCCCTCTTCTTGGATTCACTCAGAGGTTTTTAAAACTCAAAGCCTCTGCACAGGGACACACTTCCAGACCCTCTGCCTCTTCCCTCTTCCTGGATTCACTCAAACGTTTTTAAACCTCAAAGCCTGTGCACACACACAGACTTCCAGCCCCTCTTGTTATTCCCTCTTCCTGGATTCACTCAGACATTTTTAAAACTAAAAGCCTGTGCACAAGGACACACTTACAACACTCTGCCTCGTCCCTCTTCCTGGATTCACTCAGATGTTTTAAAACACACAGCCTGTGCACACACACACACACTTCCAGACCCTCTGCCTCTTCCCTCTTCCTGGATTCACTGAGAGATTTTTAAAACTCAAAGCCTCTGAACAGGGACACACTTAAAACCCTATGCCTCTTCCCTTTTCCTGGATTCACCCAGAGGTTTTTAAAACTCAAAGGCTCTGCAAAGGGACACACTTAAAACCCTATTGCTCTTCCCTCTTCCTGGATTCACCCATAGGTATTTAAAACACACAGCCTGTGCACAGGGACACACTTCCAGACCCTCTGCCTCTTCCCTCTTCCTGGATTCACTCAGAAGTTTTTAAACCTCAAAGCCTGTGCACACACACACACTTCTAGACCCTCTGCCTCTTCCCTCTTCCTGGATTCACTCAGAGGTTTTTAAAAGTCAAAGCCTCTGGACAGGGACACACTTCCAACCCCTTTCCTCTTCCCTCTTCCTGAATTCACTCAGACATTTTTAAAACGCACAGCTTGTGCACACACACACACTTCCAGCCCCTCTTGCTATTCCCTCTTCCTGGATTCACTTAGAGATTTTTAAAACTCAAAGCCTCTGAACAGGGACACACTTAAAAACCTATGCCTCTTCCCTTTTCCTGGATTCACCCAGAGGTTTTTAAAACTCAAAGGCTCTGCACAGGGACACACTTAAAACCCTCTTCCTCTTCCCTCTTCCTGGATTCACTCAGATGTTTTAAAACACATAGCCTGTGCACACACACACACACTTCCAGCCCCTCTTGCTATTCCCTCTTCCTGGATTCACTGAGAGATTTTTAAAACTCAAAGGCTCTGCACAGGGACACACTTAAAACCCTATGCCTCTTCCCTTTTCCTGGATTCACCCATAGGTTTTTAAAACACAAAGCCTGTGCACAGGGACACACTTACAGACCCTCTGCCTCTTCCCTCTTCCTGGATTCACTCCGAAGATTTTAAAACTCACAGCCTGTGCACACACACAGACTTCCAGCCCCTCTTGGTATTCCCTCTTCCTGGATTCACTCAAACGTTTTTAAACCTCAAAGCCTGTGCACACACACAGACTTCCAGCCCCTCTTGGTATTCCCTCTTCCTGGATTCACTCAGACATTTTTAAAACTCAAAGCCTCTGAACAGGGACACACTTAAAACCCTATGCCTCTTCCCTTTTCCTGGATTCACCCAGAGGTTTTTAAAACTCAAAGGCTCTGCACAGGGACACACTTAAAACCCTATTGCTCTTCCCTCTTCCTGGATTCACCCATAGGTATTTAAAACACACAGCCTGTGCACAGGGACACACTTCCAGACCCTCTGCCTCTTCCCTCTTCCTGGATTCACTCAGAAGTTTTTAAACCTCAAAGCCTGTGCACACACACACACTTCCAGCCCCTCTTGCTATTCCCTCTTCCTGGATTCACTGAGAGATTTTTAAAAGTCAAAGCCTCTGGACAGGGACACACTTCCAACCCCTTTCCTCTTCCCTCTTCCTGAATTTACTCAGACATTTTTAAAACGCACAGCTTGTGCACACACACACACTTCCAGCCCCTCTTGCTATTCCCTCTTCCTGGATTCACTCAGACATTTTTAAAACTAAAAGCCTGTGCACAGGCACACACTTACAAACCTATGCCTCTTCCGTCTTCCTGGATTCACTCAGATATTCTTAAAACTCACAGCTTGTGCACAGGGACACATTTCCAGCACCTGCACCACTTCCCTGTTCCTGGATTCACTAAGACGTTTTTAAAACTCACAGCCTGTGCACAGGCACAGACTTCCAGACCCTCTGCCTCTTCCCTCTTCCTGGATTCACTCAGAGGTTTTTAAAACTAACAGCCTGTGCACGCACACACACACTTCCAGCCCCTGTGCCTCTTCCCTCTTCCTGGATTCACTCAGACGTTTTTAAAACTCAGAGCCTGTGCACAGGCACACACTTACAACCCTATGCCTCTTCCCTCTTCCTGGATTCACTCAGACGTTTTTAAAACTCACAGCCTGTGCACAGGCAAACAATTCCAACCCTCTGCCTCTTCCCTCTTCCTGGATTCACTCAGAGATTTTTAAAACTCAAAGCCTCTGCTCGCACACACACACTTCCAGCCCCTTTGCCTCTTCCCTCTTCCTGGATTCACCCATAGGTTTTTAAAACATACAGCCTGTGCACAGGGACACACTTCCAGACCCTCTGCCTCTTCCCTCTTCCTGGATTCACTCAGAAGTTTTTAAGACTCACAGCCTGTGCACAGGGACATAGTTCCAGCCCCTGTACCGCTTCCTTGTTCCTGGATTCACTCCGAAGATTTTAAAACTCACAGCCTGTGCACAGACAGACACTTCCAGCCGCTCTTGCTATTCCCTCTTCCTGGATTCACTCAAACGTTTTTAAACCTCAAAGCCTGTGCACACACACAGACTTCCAGCCCCTCTTGGTATTCCCTCTTCCTGGATTCACTCAGACATTTTTAAAACTAAAAGCCTGTGCACAAGGACACACTTACAACACTCTGCCTCGTCCCTCTTCCTGGATTCACTCAGATGTTTTAAAACACACAGCCTGTGCACACACACACACACTTCTAGACCCTCTGCCTCTTCCCTCTTCCTGGATTCACTGAGAGATTTTTAAAACTCAAAGCCTCTGAACAGGGACACACTTAAAACCCTATGCCTCTTCCCTTTTCCTGGATTCACCCAGAGGTTTTTAAAACTCAAAGGCTCTGCAAAGGGACACACTTAAAACCCTATTGCTCTTCCCTCTTCCTGGATTCACCCATAGGTATTTAAAACACACAGCCTGTGCACAGGGACACACTTCCAACCCCTTTCCTCTTCCCTCTTCCTGAATTCACTCAGACATTTTTAAAACGCACAGCTTGTGCACACACACACACTTCCAGCCCCTCTTGCTATTCCCTCTTCCTGGATTCACTTAGAGATTTTTAAAACTCAAAGCCTCTGAACAGGGACACACTTAAAAACCTATGCCTCTTCCCTTTTCCTGGATTCACCCAGAGGTTTTTAAAACTCAAAGGCTCTGCAAAGGGACACACTTAAAACCCTATTGCTCTTCCCTCTTCCTGGATTCACCCATAGGTATTTAAAACACACAGCCTGTGCACAGGGACACACTTCCAGACCCTCTGCCTCTTCCCTCTTCCTGGATTCACTGAGAGATTTTTAAAACTCAAAGCCTCTGAACAGGGACACACTTAAAACCCTATGCCTCTTCCCTTTTCCTGGATTCACCCATAGGTATTTAAAACACACAGCCTGTGCACAGGGACACACTTCCAGACCCTCTGCCTCTTCCCTCTTCCTGGATTCACTCAGAAGTTTTTAAACCTCAAAGCCTGTGCACACACACACACTTCCAGCCCCTCTTGCTATTCCCTCTTCCTGGATTCACTGAGAGATTTTTAAAACTCAAAGCCTCTGAACAGGGACACACTTAAAACCCTATGCCTCTTCCCTTTTCCTGGATTCACCCAGAGGTTTTTAAAACTCAAAGGCTCTGCACAGGGACACACTTAAAACCCTATTGCTCTTCCCTCTTCCTGGATTCACCCATAGGTTTTTAAAACACACAGCCTGTGCACAGGGACACACTTCCAGACCCTCTGCCTCTTCCCTCTTCCTGGATTCACTCAGAAGTTTTTAAACCTCAAAGCCTGTGCACACACACACACTTCTAGACCCTCTGCCTCTTCCCTCTTCCTGGATTCACTCAGAGGTTTTTAAAAGTCAAAGCCTCTGCACAGGGACACACTTCCAACCCCTTTCCTCTTCCCTCTTCCTGGATTCAGTCAGACATTTTTAAAACGCACAGCTTGTACACACACACACTTCCAGCCCCTCTTGCTATTCCCTCTTCCTGGATTCACTCAGACATTTTTAAAACTAAAAGCCTGTGCACAGGAACACACTTACAAACCTATGCCTCTTTCCTCTTCCTGTATTCACTCAGATGTTCTTAAAACTCACAGCTTGTGCACAGGGACACATTTCCAGCCCCTGCACCACTTCCCTGTTCCTGGATTCACTAAGACGTTTTTAAAACTCACAGCCTGTGCACAGGTACAGACTTCCAGACCCTCTGCCTCTTCCCTCTTCCTGGATTCACTCAGAGGTTTTTAAAACTAACAGCCTGTGCACGCACACACACACTTCCAGCCCCTGTGCCTCTTCCCTCTTCCTGGATTCACTCAGATGTTTTTAAAAGTCAGAGCCTGTGCACAGGCACACACTTACAACCCTATGCCTCTTCCCTCTTCCTGGATTCACTCAGACGTTTTTAAAACTCACAGCCTGTGCACAGGCAAACAAATACAACCCTCTGCCTCGTCCCTCTTCCTGGATTCACTCAGATGTTTTAAAAAACACAGCCTGTGCACACACACACACACTTATATCCTTCTGCCTCTTCCCTCTTCCTGGATTCACTCAGACGTTTTTAAACCTCAAAGCCTGTGCACACACACACACGTCCAGCCCCTCTTGCTATTCCCTCTTCCTGGATTCACTCAGACGTTTTTAAAACCCACAGCCTGTGCACACAGAGACAGTTCTAGCCCCTCTGCCTCTTCCCATTTCCTGGATTCACTCAGATGTTTTAAAACAGAAAGCCTGTGCACACAAACACACTTCTAGATCCTCTGCCTCTTCCCTCTTCCTGGATTCACCCATAGGTTTTTAAAACACACAGCCTGTGCACAGGGACATACTTCCAGCCCCTCTGCCTCTTCCCTCTTCCTGGATTCACTCAGAGGTTTTTAAATCTCACAGCCTGTGCACACACACACACTTCCAGCCCTTGTTCCTCTTCCCTCTTCCTGGATTCACTCAGACGTTTTTAAGACTCACAGCCTGTGCACAGGGACATAGTTCCAGCCCCTCTGCCTCTTCCTTCTTCCTGGATTCACTCAGATGTTCTTAAAACTCACAGCTTGTGCACAGGGACACATTCCCAGCCCGTGGACCACTTCCCTGTTCCTGGATTCACTAAGAGGTTTTTAAAACTAACAGCCTGTGCACGCACTCACACACTTCCAGCCCCTCTTGCTATTCCCTCTTCCTGGATTCACTCAGACGTTTTTAAAACTCACAGCCTGTGCACACAGAGACACTTCTAGCCCCTCTGCCTCTTCCCGTTTCCTGGATTCACTCAGATGTTTTAAAACACACAGCCTGTACACACACAGACACTTCCAGCCGCTCTTGCTATTCCCTCTTCCTGGATTCACTCAGAGGTTTTTAAAACTCACAGCCTCTGCACAGGGACACACTTAAAACCCTATGCCTCTTCCCTCTTTCTGGATTCACTCAGATGTTCTTAAAACTCACAGCTTGTGCACAGGGACACATTTCCAGCCCCTGGACCACTTCCCTGTTCCTGGATTCACTAAGACGTTTTTAAAACTCACAGCTTGTGCACTGGCACAGACTTCCAGACCCTCTGCCTCTTCCCTCTTCCTGGATTCACTCAGAGGTTTTTAAAACTAACAGCCTGTGTACGCACACACACACTTCCAGCCTCTGTGCCTCTTCCCTCTTCCTGGATTCACTTAGATGTTCTTAAAACTCACAGCTTGTGCACAGGGACACACTTCCAGCCCCTGTACCGCTTCACTGTTCCTTGATTCACTCAGATGTTTTTAAACTCAGAGTCTGTGCACACAGAGACACTTCCAGCCCCTGTGCCTCTTCCCTCTTCCAGGATTCACTCAGACGTTTTTAAAACTCAAAGCCTGTGCACACAGAGACACTTCTAGCCCCTCTGCCTCTTCCCTCTTCCTGGATTCACTCAGACATTTTTAAAACCGACAGCCTGTGGACACACTCAAACTTCCAGCCCCTGTACCGCTTCCCTGTTCCTTGATTCACTCAGATGTTTTTAAACTCACAGTCTGTGCACAAACAGACACTTCCAGCCCCTCTGCCTCCTCCCTCTTCCTGGATTCACTCAGACGTTTTTAAACCTCAAAGCCTGTGCACAGGCACACAGTTACAGCCCCTGTACCGCTTCCTTGTTCCTGGATTCATTCAGATGTTTATAAAACTCACAGCCTGTGCACACACACAAACATCCAGCCCCTGTGCCTCTTCCCTCTTCTTGGATTCACTCAGAGGTTTTTAAAACTCAAAGCCTCTGCACAGGGACACACTTCCAGACCCTCTGCCTCTTCCCTCTTCCTGGATTCACTCAAACGTTTTTAAACCTCAAAGCCTGTGCACACACACAGACTTCCAGCCCCTCTTGGTATTCCCTCTTCCTGGATTCACTCAGACATTTTTAAAACTAAAAGCCTGTGCACAAGGACACACTTACAACACTCTGCCTCGTCCCTCTTCCTGGATTCACTCAGATGTTTTAAAACACACAGCCTGTGCACACACACACACACTTCCAGACCCTCTGCCTCTTCCCTCTTCCTGGATTCACTGAGAGATTTTTAAAACTCAAAGCCTCTGAACAGGGACACACTTAAAACCCTATGCCTCTTCCCTTTTCCTGGATTCACTCATAGGTATTTAAAACACACAGCCTGTGCACAGGGACACACTTCCAGACCCTCTGCCTCTTCCCTCTTCCTGGATTCACTCAGAAGTTTTTAAACCTCAAAGCCTGTGCACACACACACACTTCCAGCCCCTCTTGCTATTCCCTCTTCCTGGATTCACTGAGAGATTTTTAAAACTCAAAGCCTCTGAACAGGGACACACTTAAAACCCTATGCCTCTTCCCTTTTCCTGGATTCACCCAGAGGTTTTTAAAACACAAAGGCTCTGCACAGGGACACACTTAAAACCCTATTCCTCTTCCCTCTTCCTGGATTCACTCAGATGTTTTAAAACACACAGCCTGTGCACACACACACACACTTCCAGCCCCTCTTGCTATTCCCTCTTCCTGGATTCACTTAGAGATTTTTAAAACTCAAAGCCTCTGAACAGGGACACACTTAAAAACCTATGCCTCTTCCCTTTTCCTGGATTCACCCAGAGGTTTTTAAAACTCAAAGGCTCTGCACAGGGACACACTTAAAACCCTCTTCCTCTTCCCTCTTCCTGGATTCACTCAGATGTTTTAAAACACATAGCCTGTGCACACACACACACACTTCCAGCCCCTCTTGCTATTCCCTCTTCCTGGATTCACTGAGAGATTTTTAAAACTCAAAGGCTCTGCACAGGGACACACTTAAAACCCTATGCCTCTTCCCTTTTCCTGGATTCACCCATAGGTTTTTAAAACACAAAGCCTGTGCACAGGGACACACTTCCAGACCCTCTGCCTCTTCCCTCTTCCTGGATTCACTCAGAAGTTTTTAAGACTCACAGCCTGTGCACAGGGACATAGTTCCAGCCCCTGTACCGCTTCCTTGTTCCTGGATTCACTCCGAAGATTTTAAAACTCACAGCCTGTGCACACACAGACATTTCCAGCCGCTCTTGCTATTCCCTCTTCCTGGATTCACTCAAACGTTTTTAAACCTCAAAGCCTGTGCACACACACAGACTTCCAGCCCCTCTTGGTATTCCCTCTTCCTGGATTCACTCAGACATTTTTAAAACTAAAAGCCTGTGCACAAGGACACACTTACAACACTCTGCCTCGTCCCTCTTCCTGGATTCACTCAGATGTTTTAAAACACACAGCCTGTGCACACACACACACACTTCTAGACCCTCTGCCTCTTCCCTCTTCCTGGATTCACTGAGAGATTTTTAAAACTCAAAGCCTCTGGACAGGGACACACTTCCAACCCCTTTCCTCTTCCCTCTTCCTGAATTCACTCAGACATTTTTAAAACGCACAGCTTGTGCACACACACACACTTCCAGCCCCTCTTGCTATTCCCTCTTCCTGGATTCACTTAGAGATTTTTAAAACTCAAAGCCTCTGAACAGGGACACACTTAAAAACCTATGCCTCTTCCCTTTTCCTGGATTCACCCAGAGGTTTTTAAAACTCAAAGGCTCTGCACAGGGACACACTTAAAACCCTCTTCCTCTTCCCTCTTCCTGGATTCACTCAGATGTTTTAAAACACATAGCCTGTGCACACACACACACACTTCCAGCCCCTCTTGCTATTCCCTCTTCCTGGATTCACTGAGAGATTTTTAAAACTCAAAGGCTCTGCACAGGGACACACTTAAAACCCTATGCCTCTTCCCTTTTCCTGGATTCACCCATAGGTTTTTAAAACACAAAGCCTGTGCACAGGGACACACTTACAGACCCTCTGCCTCTTCCCTCTTCCTGGATTCACTCCGAAGATTTTAAAACTCACAGCCTGTGCACACACAGACACTTCCAGCCGCTCTTGCTATTCCCTCTTCCTGGATTCACTCAAACGTTTTTAAACCTCAAAGCCTGTGCACACACACAGACTTCCAGCCCCTCTTGGTATTCCCTCTTCCTGGATTCACTCAGACATTTTTAAAACTCAAAGCCTCTGAACAGGGACACACTTAAAACCCTATGCCTCTTCCCTTTTCCTGGATTCACCCAGAGGTTTTTAAAACTCAAAGGCTCTGCACAGGGACACACTTAAAACCCTATTGCTCTTCCCTCTTCCCGGATTCACCCATAGGTATTTAAAACACACAGTCTGTGCACAGGGACACACTTCCAGACCCTCTGCCTCTTCCCTCTTCCTGGATTCACTCAGAAGTTTTTAAACCTCAAAGCCTGTGCACACACACACACTTCCAGCCCCTCTTGCTATTCCCTCTTCCTGGATTCACTGAGAGATTTTTAAAAGTCAAAGCCTCTGGACAGGGACACACTTCCAACCCCTTTCCTCTTCCCTCTTCCTGAATTTACTCAGACATTTTTAAAACGCACAGCTTGTGCACACACACACACTTCCAGCCCCTCTTGCTATTCCCTCTTCCTGGATTCACTCAGACATTTTTAAAACTAAAAGCCTGTGCACAGGCACACACTTACAAACCTATGCCTCTTCCGTCTTCCTGGATTCACTCAGATATTCTTAAAATTCACAGCTTGTGCACAGGGACACATTTCCAGCACCTGCACCACTTCCCTGTTCCTGGATTCACTAAGACGTTTTTAAAACTCACAGCCTGTGCACAGGCACAGACTTCCAGACCCTCTGCCTCTTCCCTCTTCCTGGATTCACTCAGAGGTTTTTAAAACTAACAGCCTGTGCACGCACACACACACTTCCAGCCCCTGTGCCTCTTCCCTCTTCCTGGATTCACTCAGACGTTTTTAAAACTCAGAGCCTGTGCACAGGCACACACTTACAACCCTATGCCTCTTCTCTCTTCCTGGATTCACTCAGACGTTTTTAAAACTCACAGCCTGTGCACAGGCAAACAATTCCAACCCTCTGCCTCTTCCCTCTTCCTGGATTCACTCAAAGATTTTTAAAACTCAAAGCCTCTGCTCGCACACACACACTTCCAGCCCCTTTGCCTCTTCCCTCTTCCTGGATTCACCCATAGATTTTTAAAACATACAGCCTGTGCACAGGGACACACTTCCAGACCCTCTGCCTCTTCCCTCTTCCTGGATTCACTCAGAAGTTTTTAAGACTCACAGCCTGTGCACAGGGACATAGTTCCAGCCCCTGTACCGCTTCCTTGTTCCTGGATTCACTCCGAAGATTTTAAAACTCACAGCCTGTGCACACACAGACACTTCCAGCCGCTCTTGCTATTCCCTCTTCCTGGATTCACTCAAACGTTTTTAAACCTCAAAGCCTGTGCACACACACAGACTTCCAGCCCCTCGTGGTATTCCCTCTTCCTGGATTCACTCAGACATTTTTAAAACTAAAAGCCTGTGCACAAGGACACACTTACAACACTCTGCCTCGTCCCTCTTCCAGGATTCACTCAGATGTTTTAAAACACACAGCCTGTGCACACACACACATACTTCTAGACCCTCTGCCTCTTCCCTCTTCCTGGATTCACTGAGAGATTTTTAAAACTCAAAGCCTCTGCAAAGGGACACACTTAAAACCCTATTGCTCTTCCCTCTTCCTGGATTCACCCATAGGTATTTAAAACACACAGCCTGTGCACAGGGACACACTTCCAACCCCTTTCCTCTTCCCTCTTCCTGAATTCACTCAGACATTTTTAAAACGCACAGCTTGTGCACACACACACACTTCCAGCCCCTCTTGCTATTCCCTCTTCCTGGATTCACTTAGAGATTTTTAAAACTCAAAGCCTCTGAACAGGGACACACTTAAAAACCTATGCCTCTTCCCTTTTCCTGGATTCACCCAGAGGTTTTTAAAACTCAAAGGCTCTGCACAGGGACACACTTAAAACCCTCTTCCTCTTCTCTCTTCCTGGATTCACTCAGATGTTTTAAAACACATAGCCTGTGCACACACACACACACTTCCAGCCCCTCTTGCTATTCCCTCTTCCTGGATTCACTGAGAGATTTTTAAAACTCAAAGCCTCTGGACAGGGACACACTTCCAGACCCTCTGCCTCTTCCCTCTTCCTGGATTCACTCCGAAGATTTTAAAACTCACAGCCTGTGCACACACAGACACTTCCAGCCGCTCTTGCTATTCCCTCTTCCTGGATTCACTCAAACGTTTTTAAACCTCAAAGCCTGTGCACACACACAGACTTCCAGCCCCTCTTGGTATTCCCTCTTCCTGGATTCACTCAGACATTTTTAAAACTGAAAGCCTCTGAACAGGGACACACTTAAAACCCTCTTGCTATTCCCTCTTCCTGGATTCACTGAGAGATTTTTAAAACTCAAAGGCTCTGCTCAGGGACACACTTAAAACCCTATTGCTCTTCCCTCTTCCTGGATTCACCCATAGGTATTTAAAACACACAGCCTGTGCACAGGCACACACTTACAAACCTATGCCTCTTCCGTCTTCCTGGATTCACTCAGATTTTCTTAAAACTCACAGCTTGTGCACAGGGACACATTTCCAGCACCTGCACCACTTCCCTGTTCCTGGATTCACTAAGACGTTTTTAAAACTCACAGCCTGTGCACAGGCACAGACTTCCAGACCCTCTGCCTCTTCCCTCTTCCTGGATTCACTCAGAGGTTTTTAAAACTAACAGCCTGTGCACGCACACACACACTTCCAGCCCCTGTGCCTCTTCCCTCTTCCTGGATTCACTCAGACGTTTTTAAAACTCAGAGCCTGTGCACAGGCACACACTTACAACCCTATGCCTCTTCCCTCTTCCTGGATTCACTCAGACGTTTTTAAAACTCACAGCCTGTGCACAGGCAAACAATTCCAACCCTCTGCCTCTTCCCTCTTCCTGGATTCACTCAGAGGTTTTTAAAACTCAAAGCCTCTGCACGCACACACACACTTCCAGCCCCTTTGCCTCTTCCCTCTTCCTGGATTCACCCATAGGTTTTTAAAACATACAGCCTGTGCACAGGGACACACTTCCAGACCCTCTGCCTCTTCCCTTTTCCTGGATTCACTCAGACGTTTTTAAACCTCAAATCCTGTGCACACAAACTCACTTCCAGCCCCTCTGCCTCTTCCCGCTTCCTGGATTCACTCAGACGTTTTTAAAACTCAAAGCCTGTGCACACACACACACTTCTAGATCCTCTGCCTCTTCCCTCTTCCTGCATTCACCCATAGGTTTTTAAAACACACAGCCTGTGCACAGGGACATACTTCCAGCCCCTCTTGCTATTCCCTCTTCCTGGATTCACCCAGACGTTTTTAAAACTCACAGCCTGTGCACACACACAAACTTCCAGCCCTTGTGCCTCTTCCCTCTTCTTGGATTTACTCAGAGATTTTTAAAACTCAAAGCCTCTGCACAGGGACACACTTCCAGACCCTCTGCCTCTTCCCTCTTCCTGGATTCACTCAAACGTTTTTAAACCTCAAAGCCTGTGCACACACACAGACTTCCAGCCCTTGTTCCTCTTCCCTCTTCCTGGATTCACTCAGATGGTTTTAAAACTCACAGGCTGTGCACAGGGACACATTTCAGCCCCTCTGCCTCTTCCCTATTCCTGGATTCACTCAGAGGTTTTTGAAAACACACAGCCTGTGCACACGCACACAAATCCAGACGCTCTGCCTCTTCCCTCTTCCTGGATTCACTCAGAGGTTTTTAAAACTCACAGCCTGTGCACAGGCACACACTTCCAGCCCCTCTGCCTCTTCCCTCTTCCTGGATTCACTCAATCGTTTTTAAACCTCAAAGCCTGTGCACACACACAGACTTCCAGCCCCTCTTGGTATTCCCTCTTCCTGGATTCACTCAGACATTTTTAAAACTAAAAGCCTGTGCACAAGGACACACTTACAACACTCTGCCTCGTCCCTCTTCCTGGATTCACTCAGATGTTTTAAAACACACAGCCTGTGCACACACACACACACTTCCAGACCCTCTGCCTCTTCCCTCTTCCTGGATTCACTGAGAGATTTTTAAAACTCAAAGCCTCTGAACAGGGACACACTTAAAACCCTATGCCTCTTCCCTTTTCCTGGATTCACCCATAGGTATTTAAAACACACAGCCTGTGCACAGGGACACACTTCCAGACCCTCTGCCTCTTCCCTCTTCCTGGATTCACTCAGAAGTTTTTAAACCTCAAAGCCTGTGCACACACACACACTTCCAGCCCCTCTTGCTATTCCCTCTTCCTGGATTCACTGAGAGATTTTTAAAACTCAAAGCCTCTGAACAGGGACACACTTAAAACCCTATGCCTCTTCCCTTTTCCTGGATTCACCCAGAGGTTTTTAAAACTCAAAGGCTCTGCACAGGGACACACTTAAAACCCTATTCCTCTTCCCTCTTCCTGGATTCACTCAGATGTTTTAAAACACACAGCCTGTGCACACACACACACACTTCCAGCCCCTCTTGCTATTCCCTTTTCCTGGATTCACTTAGAGATTTTTAAAACTCAAAGCCTCTGAACAGGGACACACTTAAAAACCTATGCCTCTTCCCTTTTCCTGGATTCACCCAGAGGTTTTTAAAACTCAAAGGCTCTGCACAGGGACACACTTAAAACCCTCTTCCTCTTCCCTCTTCCTGGATTCACTCAGATGTTTTAAAACACATAGCCTGTGCACACACACACACACTTCCAGCCCCTCTTGCTATTCCCTCTTCCTGGATTCACTGAGAGATTTTTAAAACTCAAAGGCTCTGCACAGGGACACACTTAAAACCCTATGCCTCTTCCCTTTTCCTGGATTCACCCATAGGTTTTTAAAACACAAAGCCTGTGCACAGGGACACACTTCCAGACCCTCTGCCTCTTCCCTCTTCCTGGATTCACTCAGAAGTTTTTAAGACTCACAGCCTGTGCACAGGGACATAGTTCCAGCCCCTGTACCGCTTCCTTGTTCCTGGATTCACTCCGAAGATTTTAAAACTCACAGCCTGTGCACACACAGACACTTCCAGCCGCTCTTGCTATTCCCTCTTCCTGGATTCACTCAAACGTTTTTAAACCTCAAAGCCTGTGCACACACACAGACTTCCAGCCCCTCTTGGTATTCCCTCTTCCTGGATTCACTCAGACATTTTTAAAACTAAAAGCCTGTGCACAAGGACACACTTACAACACTCTGCCTCGTCCCTCTTCCTGGATTCACTCAGATGTTTTAAAACACACAGCCTGTGCACACACACACACACTTCTAGACCCTCTGCCTCTTCCCTCTTCCTGGATTCACTGAGAGGTTTTTAAAACTCAAAGGCTCTGCAAAGGGACACACTTAAAACCCTATTGCTCTTCCCTCTTCCTGGATTCACCCATAGGTATTTAAAACACACAGCCTGTGCACAGGGACACACTTCCAGACCCTCTGCCTCTTCCCTCTTCCTGGATTCACTCAGAAGTTTTTAAACTCAGAGTCTGTGCACACAGAGACACTTCCAGCCCCTGTGCCTCTTCCCTCTTCCTGGATTCACTCAGAAGTTTTTAAACCTCAAAGCCTGTGCACACACACACACTTCTAGACCCTCTGCCTCTTCCCTCTTCCTGGATTCACTCAGAGGTTTTTAAAAGTCAAAGCCTCTGGACAGGGACACACTTCCAACCCCTTTCCTCTTCCCTCTTCCTGAATTCACTCAGACATTTTTAAAACGCACAGCTTGTGCACACACACACACTTCCAGCCCCTCTTGCTATTCCCTCTTCCTGGATTCACTTAGAGATTTTTAAAACTCAAAGCCTCTGCACAGGGACACACTTATAACCCTATGTGTTAGGGTTCTAAATACCATGCAGAAATAAATCATTGTCCAAGGCAAAACATCCTTAAAGGTGCAATTTATTCCACAGGCATGTTAGGACAGTATAGGTGATACCTTACTCAGTAGTAGTAACTGTGAAAGGGATCTTGGAGTCCTAGTGGACAACCATTTAAATATGAGCCAGCAGTGTGCAGCAGCTGCCAAAAGAGCCAACACAGTTCTAGGCTGCATCAACAGAGGGATAGAATCAAGATCACGTGAAGTGTTAATACCACTTTATAATGCCTTGGTAAGGCCACACTTGGAATACTGCATTCAGTTCTGGTCGCCACGATGTAAAAAAGATGTGGAGACTCTAGAAAGAGTGCAGAGAAGAGCAACAAAGATGATTAGGGGACTGGAGACTAAAACATATGAAGAACGGTTGCAGGAACTGGGTATGTTTAGCTTAAGAGAAAGAAGGACTAGGGGAGACATGATAGCATTATTCCAATATCTCAGAGGTTGCCACAAAGAAGAGGGAGTCAAAGTATTCTCCAAAGCACCTGAGGGTAGAACAAGAAGCAATGGGTGGAAACTAATCAAGGAGAGAAGCAACTTAGAACTGAGGAGAAATTTCCTGACAGTGAGAACAATTAATCAGTGGAACAGATTGCCTCCAGAAGTTGTGAATGCCCCAACACTGGAAGTCTTTAAGAAGATGTTGGATAGCTATTTGTCTGAAACGGTATAGGGTTTCCTGCCTAGGCAGGGGGTTGGACTAGAAGACCTCCAAGGTCCCTTCGAACTCTACTATTGTATTGTATTGTATTGTACTTCTAGCCCCTCTGCCTCTTCCCGCTTCCTGGATTCACTCAGATGTTTTAAAACAGAAAGCCTGTGCACACACACACACTTCTAGATCCTCTGCCTCTTCCCTCTTCCTGGATTCACCCATAGGTTTTTAAAACACACAGCCTGTGCACAGGGACATACTTCCAGCCCCTCTGCCTCTTCCCTCTTCCTGGATTCACTCAGAGGTTTTTAAATCTCACAGCCTGTGCACACACACACACACTTCCAGCCCTTGTTCCTCTTCCCTCTTCCTGGATTCACTCAGACGTTTTTAAGACTCACAGCCTGTGCACAGGGACATAGTTCCAGCCCCTGTACCGCTTCCTTGTTCCTGGATTCACTCCGATGATTTTAAAACTCACAGCCTGTGCACACACAGACACTTCCAGCCGCTCTTGCTATTCCCTCTTCCTGGATTCACTCAGACATTTTTAAGACTAAAAGCCTGTGCACAGGCACACACTTATAACCCTATGCCGCCTCCTTCTTCCTGGATTCACTCAGATGTTCTTAAAACTCACAGCCTCTGCACAGGGACACATTTAAAACCATATGCCTCTTCCCTCTTCCTGGATTCACTCAGAGCTTTTTAAAACTCACAGCCTGTGCACAGGCGCACACTTCCAGCGCCTGTACCTCTTCCCTCTTACTGGATTCACTCAGATGTTCTTAAAACTCACAGCCTGTGCACACACACACACTTCCAGCCCTTGTTCCTCTTCCCTCTTCCTGGATTCACTCAGATGTTCTTAAAACTCACAGCTTGTGCACAGGGACACACTTCCAGCCCCTCTGCCTCTTCCCGCTTCCTGGATTCACTCAGATGTTTTAAAACAGAAAGCCTGTGCACACACACACACTTCTAGATCCTCTGCCTCTTCCCTCTTCCTGGATTCACCCATAGGTTTTTAAAACACACAGCCTGTGCACAGGGACATACTTCCAGCCCCTCTGCCTCTTCCCTCTTCCTGGATTCACTCAGAGGTTTTTAAATCTCACAGCCTGTGCACACACACACACTTCCAGCCCTTGTTCCTCTTCCCTCTTCCTGGATTCACTCAGATGTTCTTAAAACTCACAGCTTGTGCACAGGGACACACTTCCAGCCCCTGTACCACTTCCCTCTTAATGGATTCACTCAGATGTTTTTAAAACTCACAGCTTGTGCACACACACACACACTTCCAGCCCCTCTTGCTATTCCCTCTTCCTGGATTCACTCAGAGGTTTTTAAAACTAACAGCCTGTGCACGCACTCACACACTTCCAGCCCCTCTTGCTATTCCCTCTTCCTGGATTCACTCAGACGTTTTTAAAACTCACAGCCTGTGCACACAGAGACACTTCTAGCCCCTCTGCCTCTTCCCGCTTCCTGGATTCACTCAGATGTTTTAAAACACACAGCCTGTGTACACACAGACACTTCCAGCCGCTCTTGCTATTCCCTCTTCCTGGATTCACTCAGAGGTTTTTAAAACTCACAGCCTCTGCACAGGGACACACTTAAAACCCTATGCCTCTTCCCTCTTCCTAGATTCACTCAGATGTTCTTAAAACTCACAGCTTGTGCACAGGGATACATTTCCAGCCCCTGGACCACTTCCCTGTTCCTGGATTCACTAAGACGTTTTTAAAACTCACAGCTTGTGCACTGGCACAGACTTCCAGACCCTCTGCCTCTTCCCTCTTCCTGGATTCACTCAGAGGTTTTTAAAACTAACAGCCTGTGCACGCACACACACACTTCCAGCCTCTGTGCCTCTTCCCTCTTCCTGGATTCACTTAGATGTTCTTAAAACTCACAGCTTGTGCACAGGGAAACACTTCCAGCCCCTGTACCGCTTCACTGTTCCTTGATTCACTCAGATGTTTTTAAACTCAGAGTCTGTGCACACAGAGACACTTCCAGCCCCTGTGCCTCTTCCCTCTTCCTGGATTCACTCAGATGTTTTAAAACACACAGCCTGTGCACACACATACACACTTCCAGCCCCTCTTGCTATTCCCTCTTCCTGGATTCACTTAGAGATTTTTAAAACTCAAAGCCTCTGAACAGGGACACACTTAAAAACCTATGCCTCTTCCCTTTTCCTGGATTCACCCAGAGGTTTTTAAAACTCAAAGGCTCTGCACAGTGACACACTTAAAACCCTCTTCCTCTTCCCTCTTCCTGGATTCACTCAGATGTTTTAAAACACACAGCCTGTGCACACACACACACACTTCCAGCCCCTCTTGCTATTCCCTCTTTCTGGATTCACTGAGAGATTTTTAAAACTCAAAGCCTCTGAACAGGGACACACTTAAAACCCTATGCCTCTTCCCTTTTCCTGGATTCACCCAGAGGTTTTTAAAACTCAAAGGCTCTGCACAGTGACACACTTAAAACCCTCTTCCTCTTCCCTCTTCCTGGATACACTCAGATGTTTTAAAACACACAGCCTGTGCACACACACACACACTTCCAGCCCAACTTGCTATTCCCTCTTTCTGGATTCACTGAGAGATTTTTAAAACTCAAAGCCTCTGAACAGGGACACACTTAAAACCCTATGCCTCTTCCCTTTTCCTGGATTCACCCAGAGGTTTTTAAAACTCAAAGGCTCTGCACAGTGACACACTTCAAACCCTCTTCCTCTTCCCTCTTCCTGGATTCACTCAGACGTTTTTAAAACACACAGCCTGTGCACAGGGACACACTTCCAGACCCTCTGCCTCTTCCCTCTTCCTGGATTCAGTCAGACGTTTTTAAACCTCAAAGCCTGTGCACACACATACACGTCCAACCCCTCTTGCTATTCCCTCTTCCTGGATTCACTCAGACGTTTTTAAAACTCACAGCCTGTGCACAGAGAGACACTTCTAGCCCCTCTGCCTCTTCCCTCTTCCTGGATTCACTCAGAGGTTTTTAAAACTAACAGCCTGTGCACGCACACACACACTTCCAGCCCCTGTGCCTCTTCCCTCTTCCTGGATTCACTCAGACGTTTTTAAAACTCAGAGCCTGTGCACAGGCACACACTTACAACCCTATGCCTCTTCCCTCTTCCTGGATTCACTCAGACGTTTTTAAAACTCACAGCCTGTGCACAGGCAAACAATTCCAACCCTCTGCCTCTTCCCTCTTCCTGGATTCACTCAGAGGTTTTTAAAACTCAAAGCCTCTGCAC
This sequence comes from Natrix helvetica, assembly GCF_964273705.1. Classification (NCBI taxonomy): domain Eukaryota; kingdom Metazoa; phylum Chordata; class Lepidosauria; order Squamata; family Natricidae; genus Natrix; species Natrix helvetica. The sequence goes on from NC_138555.1 coordinate 20,084,617, forward strand.
GCACACACAGACTTCCAGCCCCTGTGACTCTTCCCTCTTCCTGGATTCACCCATAGGTTTTTAAAACATACAGCCTGTGCACAGGGACACACTTCCAGACCCTCTGCCTCTTCCCTTTTCCTGGATTCACTCAGACGTTTTTAAACCTCAAAGCCTGTGCACACAAACACACTTCCAGCCCCTCTTGCTATTCCCTCTTCCTGGATTCACTCAGAGGTTTTTAAATCTCACAGCCTTTGCACACACACACACTTCCAGCCCTTGTTCCTCTTCCCTCTTCATGGATTCACGCAGACGTTTTTAAAACTCACAGTCTGTGCACAAACAGACACTTCCAGCCCCTCTGCCTCCTCCCTCTTCCTGGATTCACTCAGACGTTTTTAAACCTCAAAGCCTGTGCACAGGCACACAGTTACAGCCCCTGTACCGCTTCCTTGTTCCTGGATTCATTCAGATGTTTTTAAAACTCACAGCCTGTGCACACACACAAACTTCGAGCCCTTGTGCCTCTTCCCTCTTCTTGGATTCACTCAGAGGTTTTTAAAACTCAAAGCCTCTGCACAGGGACACACTTCCAGACCCTCTGCCTCTTCCCTCTTCCTGGATTCACTCAAACGTTTTTAAACCTCAAAGCCTGTGCACACACACAGACTTCCAGCCCTTGTTCCTCTTCCCTCTTCCTGGATTCACTCAGAGGTTTTTAAAACTCACAGCCTGTGCACGCACACACACTTCCAGCACCTGTGCCTCTTCCCTCTTCCTGGTTTCACTCAGAGGTTTTTAAAACTCACAGCCTGTGCACAGGCACACACTTCCAGCCCCTCTGCCTCTTCCCTCTTCCTGGATTAACTCAGAGGTTTTTGAAAACACACAGCCTGTGCACACACACACACACTTCCAGACCCTCTGCCTCTTCCCTCTTCCTGGATTCACTCAGAGGTTTTTAAAACTCACAGCCTGTGCACGCACACACACTTCCAGCACCTGTGCCTCTTCCCTCTTCCTGGTTTCACTCAGAGGTTTTTAAAACTCACAGCCTGTGCACAGGCACACACTTCCAGCCCCTCTGCCTCTTCCCTCTTCCTGGATTCACTTAGAGGTTTTTAAAAACTCACAGCCTGTGCACACACACACTGTTCCAGGCCCTGTGCCTCTTCCCTCTTCCTGGATTCACTCAGACGTTTTTAAAACTCACAGCCTGTGCACACAGAGACACTTCTAGCCCCTCTGCCTCTTCCCACTTCCTGGATTCACTCAGAGGTTTTTAAAAGTCAAAGCCTGTGCACAGGCACACACTTACAACCCTATGCCTCTTCCCTCTTCCTGGATTCACTCAGATGTTCTTAAAACTCACAGCTTGTACAAAGGGACACACTTCCAGCCCCTGTACCACTTCTCTGTTCCTGGATTCACTCAGAAATTTTTAAAACTCACAGCCTGTGCACACAGAGACACTTCCAGCCCCTGTGCCTCTTCCCTCTTCCTGGATTCACTCAGACGTTTTTAAAACTCAAAGCCTGTGCACACACACACACTTCTAGATCCTCTGCCTCTTCCCTCTTCCTGCATTCACCCATAGGTTTTTAAAACTCACAGCCTGTGCACAGGGACATACTTCCAGCCCCTCTGCCTCTTCCCTCTTCCTGGATTCACTCAGAGGTTTTTAAATCTCACAGCCTGTGCACACGCACAAACTTCCAGACCCTCTTCCTCTTCCCTCTTCCTGGATTCACTCAGAGGTTTTTAAAACTCAATGCCTCTGCACAGGAACACACATAAAACCCTATGCCTCTTCCCTCTTCCTGGATTCAATCAGAGGTTATTAAAACTCAAAGCCTCTGCACAGGGACACACTTATAACCCTATGTGTTAGGGTTCTAAATACCATGCAGAAATAAATCATTGTCCAAGGCAAAACATCCTTAAAGGTGCAATTTATTCCGCAGGCATGTTAGGACGGCTATGGAAATTCCAACTCTAAATTACATCCTCTAAGTTCAACCAGTTGAAAGTTCATGATCTCTCCCCACACCCACAAAGCCATCACATGTTCCAATCATATTCTTCCACGCTGGCATGTACACCCATCTTCTTCCGGCCAGGTGTCGAGATGCGAAGACAAAAGATGACCTTGGCTTCTACAAAAGAATGTCAACAATCCATTCTACAATCCTACTCCTTTCTATTCCCCCCTCCCAACTACTACACTATTGAAACAGCATAGAAAATTATAAGAAAGTGTGGCAGGCCAAAGATCCTAAAAAGAACATAACTACAGGCCTGACAGGCGGCCTCTCCTCAAAAGAAAAACGTTTCCTGCAAAGAGAATAACATAAAAGTTAACATAACAAAATTAACCACCTTTTCTCCACCCCGGGGAACCCTTTGACTTCTCGGGAAACTTCCCATTGAATTGCTTTACTAACTTCTCCACTTTTAGGCTCCCACTGCTCACCCAATTAGCTTCAGACCAAGGGTAACCCTTCCAATGCACTAAGTACTGTAAGCAACCCCTATTCAGCCTGAAATCTACAATTTTTTCCACCTCAGATTGTGTTTCCCCTTCCATCACTAAAGGAGGAGATTGAGCTTGGGTGGATGCTCTTCTGTTAGACCCAATTACTGGTTTCAACAAGCTACAATGAAATTCTGGGTCAATTCCCCCTAGACTTCTGGGTAGACTGAGTTGAACTGTAACTGAGTTAACTATCTTCACTATTGGGAATGGACCTAGAAATTTTGGACCCAATTCCTTGCTAAGCATTTCTAATCTTATGTATTTGGTAGATACAAAAACATTGTCCCCCACACGGTAGGGGTTTAGGAGTGAGCGACGTTGATCATCTTGCTTCTGGTAGGCTTCTGCCGCAACTGCTAGAGCCTTCTTCGTATTCTCCCATCCTTTCTTTAGCATGTCCATCCATTCACTCAAAGACATGAACGAAGGAGGTTCTCTAGGCAACTCAGGCATGGCAACAACTTCCATGTCATTGGTAATCTGGAAACCCGCTAATCCTCTGCTGCTGTGGACCGCATCGTTGTACGCCACTTCGGCGAAGGGTAGCAAGTCTGACCAGTTGTCGTGCTGATAGTCCACAAAACACCTGATGTATTGTTCCACCACCGCATTGGCTCCCTCTGCTGCGCCGTTCATGCTGGGATGAACAAGTTCCAGCCCTTGTTCCTCTTCCCTCTTCCTGGATTCACTCAGATGGTTTTAAAACTCACAGCCTGTGCACAGGGACACATTTCAGCCCCTCTGCCTCTTCCCTATTCCTGGATTCACTCAGAGGTTTTTGAAAACACACAGCCTGTGCACACGAACACAAATCCAGACGCTCTGCCTCTTCCCTCTTCCTGGATTCACTCAGAGGTTTTTAAAACTCACAGCCTGTGCACACACACACACTTCCAGCCCCTCTGTCTCTTCCCTCTTCCTGGTTTCACTCAGAGGTTTTTGAAACTCACAGCCTGTGCACAGGCACACACTTCCAGCCCCTGTACCACTTCCCTGTTCCTGGATTAACTCAGAGGTTATTAAAACTCAAAGCCTCTGCACAGGGACACACTTATAACCCTATGCCTCTTCCCTCCTGCTGGATTCACTCAGACGTTCTTAAAACTCACAGCATGTGTACACACACACACTTCCAGCCCGTCTGCCTCTTCTCTCTTCCTGGATTCACTCAGAGGTTTTTAAAACTCACAGCCTGTGCAAACACACACACTTCCAGCCCCTGTGCCTCTTCCCTCTTCCTGGATTCACTCAGAGGTTTTTAAAAGTGAAAGACTATGCACAGGGACACACTTCCAGTCCCTGTGCCTCTTCCCTCTTCCGTTATTCACTCAGACGTTTTTAAAACTCACAGCCTGTGCACACACACACACTTCCAGCCGCTCTTGCTATTCCCTCTTCCTGGATTCACTCAGACATTTTTAAAACTCACAGACTGTGCACAGGTACACACGTCCAGTCCCTCTGCCTCTTCCCTATTCCTGGATTCACTCAGAGGTTTTTAAAACTCACAGCCTGTGCACAGGCACACACTTCCAGTCCCTCTGCCACTTCCCTCTTCCTGGATTCACTCAGAGGTTTTTGAAACTCACAGCCTGTGCACACACACACACTTCCAGCCCCTCTGCCTCTTCCCTCTTCCTGGATTCACTCAGACATTTTTAAAACTCACAGACTGTGCACAGGTACACACGTCCAGTCCCTCTGCCTCTTCCCTATTCCTGGATTCACTCAGAGGTTTTTAAAACTCACAGCCTGTGCACAGGCACACACTTCCAGTCCCTCTGCCACTTCCCTCTTCCTGGATTCACTCAGAGGTTTTTAAAACTAACAGCCTTTGCACAGGCACACACACTTCCAGCCCCTCTGCCTCTTCCCTCTTCCTGCATTCACTCAGACGTTTTTAAACCTCAAAGCCTGTGAACAGGTACATACTTCCAGCCCCTCTGCTTCTTCCCTCTTCCTGGATTCACTCAGAGGCTTTTGAAAACACACAGCCTGTGCACACGCACAAACTTCCAGACCCTCTTCCTCTTCCCTCTTCCTGGATTCACTCAGAGGTTTTTAAAACTCAATGCCTCTGCTCAGGAACACACATAAAACCCTATGCCTCTTCCCTCTTCCTGGATTCAATCAGAGGTTTTTAAAACTCACAGCCTTTGCACAGGCACACACTTCCAGCCCCTCTGCCTCTTTCCTCTTCCTGGATTCACTCAGACGTTTTTAAAACTCAGAGCCTATGCACAGGCACACACTTTCAACCCTATGCCTCTTCCCTCTTCCTGGATTCACTCAGATGTTCTTAAAACTCACAGCTTGTGCACAGGGACACACTTCCAGCCCCTGTACCACTTCCTTGTTCCTGGATTAGCTCAGATGTTTTTAAAACTCACAGCTTGTGCACAGGCACACACTTCCAGCCCCTCTGCCTCTTTCCTCTTCCTTTATTCACTCTGAGGTTTTTGAAAACACACAGCCTGTGCACACCCACAAAATTCCAGACCCTCTGCCTCTTCCCTCTTCCTGGATTCACTCAGAGGTTTTTAAAACTCACAGTCTCTGCACAGGGACACACTTAAAACCCTATGCCTCTTCCCTCTTCCTGGATTCACTCAGAGCTTTTTAAAACTCACAGCCTGTGCACAGGCACACACTTCCAGTGCCTGTACCTCTTCCCTCTTACTGGATTCACTCAGATGTTCTTAAAACTCATAGCTTGTGCACAGGGACACACTTCCAGCCCCTGTACCACTTCCCTCTTCCTGGATTCACTCAGATGTTTTTAAAACTCACTGTTAGTATTCTAAATACCATGTATGAAATAAATCATTGTCCAATGCAGAATCTTCCTTAAAGTTCCCATTTATTCATAACAGGCATGTTAGCACGGCTATGGAATTCCAACTCTGATTTACATCCTGTGGGTTCACCCAGTTGAAAGTTCATGATCTATCCCCACACCCACAAATCCATCACATGTTCCAATCATCATCTTCCACGCTGGCATGTACACCCATCTTCTTCCGGCCAGGTGTCGAGGTGCGGAGACAAAAGACGACCTTGAGCTTCTAAGAAAATCCATAACAATACATTCCACTATCCTACTCCTTTCTATTCCCCCCTCCCAACTACTACACTATTGAAACAGCATAGAAAATTATAAGAAAGTGTGGCAGGTCAAAGATCCTAAAAAGAACATAACTACAGGCCTGACAGGCGGCCTCTCCTCAAAAGAAAAACGTTTCCTGCAAAGAGAATAACATAAAAGTTAATATGACAAAATTTCTGTGTTGGCATCTGGGGCCCTCTTTTTGCCACCGTGGCGATTGGTACACACGTTTGTTCTTAGGCAATTCCCTCCTCCGAGGCCTCCTCCTTGGTAGGACTCTTCGTCACCATAAGTTGGGGATCCTCTTCCAGAGGTCGTTTAGGCTTTTCCCCCTCCGAGGCCTCCCCCTTAGTTGGACTCTTTGTCACCTTAAGTTGGGGATCCTCCTCCGGAGATTGTCTGCCCTTTTCTTCTTCCGAGGCCTCCCCCTTGGTAGGACACTTCCTCACCTTAAGTTGGGGATCCTCTTCCAGAGGTTGTTGGCCCAGATGACTCTTCTGTGGTGGCATCTGGGACCCTCTCTTTACCGCCGTGGTGGTTGGTGCACACGTTTGTGGCATTGGGGCTGGAGCCAAGCACTCTGACGCTCTGTGGCCAAGTTGACAACAATGGTGGCATTTAATTGGCCCCCACGAGGAACGGAACCTAGTTACATCTCTAAACTTAGGAACCGTTTCATCACACTGCCTTGCTCTCCAACTTGCAGCTGCCCCCTTGGTAAACCCTTCTTCCATGGTGGAGATTGCTTCTCTGTAGGAAGGCAGAGTAAGAACCTTTTGGGGCATTGCAGATGCACCTTGTCCCGCTTCCCATCCTGCAGGCCTCTCTTTGGTAATCCCTTCTTCCATGTTGGTGATTGCTACTCTGTAGGAAGGTGGGGTAAGAACCACTTGGGGCCTTGCAGGCACACAATTTCCCGCCATCCACACTGCAGGCCTCTGTTTGGTAATCCCTTCTTCCATGGAGATTTCTTCTCTGTAGGAAGGTCTGGTAAGAACCTTTTTGGGCCTTGCAGGGGAGACTGGAACCGGTGGGGAGGTCAATCCGTCGGTTGGCCACTGCCCAGCTTTCTGCCATGGTGCCATCTGCTGAGGGAGGGCAGGTGCCCACTGGCATCTCTCCCATCCATGACCTGGTGTTAAGACCCTTCCCGGGGTTGCCTGCTTCACAGTTTGCAGCTGAACCAATGATGGCTGGCTAGGGGGTTTTATGTGCCAAGGACCCTCCTGCTGGCTTGGAGGAGTTATGGGCCAAGTTGGTGCCCTTTCCTGGCTTGGAGGAGTTATGGGCCAAGTAGGTGCCCTCTGCTGGCTTGGAGCATTTCCCCATGCTGATGGCAAAGGAGGTGGCCAGTAGCATCTCTTCCATCCAAAACCTGGGAAGAAAGCCCAATCTGGTTTTGCTTCATTTACTGGTTGCAGCCCCATTTGTGGTGGCTTGCAAGTGAAAGATGCTGGCAAAATCCCTTCTTCCTGCCTCCTTTGAAATTCCCATTTTGAACGGGAATCTTTCTTCCAGTTTGTTGCAGGGTAATAAGCCATTTCATTTATTGCCATCTGGAAGGAGCCCAAACCTCCGTTCTAGGGTTTTTTTTTTTTCTCCAAGCCTTGCTTCCAAGCTGGGGGGAAGGAGGGGGAGCATGCACTCACGTTTTGTTGAAGAAGTATTGGTCTGAGACTTTCCTTCGTCTTGTCGTGTCTCCTCCTGCATTCCTCCAGATGCAATTAAACTGGAAGCAGCATTCCATTGCCTTTGAAGTTCCGGCACTCAGCTTCTAATCACGAAAAGCTTCTCATTATTTCTTCGCTGATATTTACGCTGTCTCGGTCAGCGTTGGGAATGCAGCAACCCCCATCACCAGCTCTTTCATCACCAGCCCCTCCGCCCTTGAAAGAGGGAGGGTACTACTGAATTATTTTAAAGGGGAGAGTTGGAATAATGATATGGCTCTAAATACCATGTATGAAATAAATCATTGTCCAAGGCAGAATCTTCCTTAAAGTTCCCATTTATTCATAACAGGGATGTTAGCACGGCTATGGAATTCCAACTCTGATTTACATCCTGTGGGTTCACCCAGTTGAAAGTTCATGATCTATCCCCACACCCACAAATCCATCACATGTTCCAATCATCATCTTCCACGCTGGCATGGACACCCATCTTCTTCCGGCCAGGTGTCGAGATGCGAAGACAAAAGATGACCTTGGCTTCTACAAAAGAATGTCAACAATCCATTCTACAATCCTACTCCTTTCTATTCCCCCCTCCCAACTACTACACTATTGAAACAGCATAGAAAATTATAAGAAAGTGTGGCAGGCCAAAGATCCTAAAAAGAACGTAACTACAGGCCTGACACTCACAGCTTGTGCACACACACACACACTTCCAGCCCCTCTTGCTATTCCCTCTTCCTGGATTCACTCAGAGGTTTTTAAAACTAACAGCCTGTGCACGCACTCACACACTTCCAGCCCCTGTGCCTCTTCGCTCTTGCTGGATTCACTCAGACGTTTTTAAAACTCACAGCCTGTGCACAGGCACACAGTTCCAGCCCCTGTGCCTCTTCCCTCTTCCTGGATTCACTCAGACATTTTTAAAACTCAAAGCCTATGCACAGGGACACACTTCCAGCCCCTCTGCCTCTTCCCTCTACCTGGATTCACTCAGAGGTTTTTGAAAACTCACAGCCTGTGCACACACACACTCTTCCAGCACCTGTCCCTCTTCCCTCTTCCTGGATTCACTCAGACGTTTTTAAAACTCACAGCCTGTGCACACTGAGACACTTCTAGCCCCTCTGCCTCTTCCCGCTTCCTGGATTCACTCAGATGTTTTAAAAAAAACAGCCTGTGCACACACACACACTTCTAGACCCTCTGCCTCTTCCCTCTTCCTGGATTCACTCAGAGGTTTTTAAAAGTCAAAGCCTCTGCACAGGGACACACTTCCAGCCCCTGTGCCTCTTCCCTCTTCCTGGATTCACTCAGACATTTTTAAAACTAAAAGCCTGTGCACAGGCACACACTTACAACCCTATGTCTCTTCAATCTTCCTGGATTCACTCAGATGTTCTTAAAACTCACAGCTTGTGCACAGGGACACACTTCCAGCCCCTGTACCACTTCCTTGTTCCTGGAATAATTCAGATGTTTTTAAAACTCACAGCCTGTGCACAGGCACACACTTCCAGACCCTCTGCCTCTTCCCACTTCCTGGATTCACTCAGAGGTTTTTGAAAACACACAGCCTGTGCACACACACAAACTTCCAGACCCTCTGCCTCTTTCCTCTTCCTGGATTCACTCAGACATTTTTAAAACTCTTAGCCTGTGCACACATACACACTTCCAGACCCTCTGCCTCTTCCCTCTTCCTGGATTCACTCAGACGTTTTTAAAACTCAGAGCCTATGCACAAGCACAGACTTACAACCCTATGTCTATTCCCTCTTCCTGGATTCACTCAGACGTTTTTAAAACTCACAGCCTGTGCACAGGCACACAATTACAACCATCTGCCTCGTCCCTCTTCCTGGATTCACTCAGATGTTTTAAAACACACAGCCTGTGCACACACACACACACTTCCAGACCCTCTCCTCTTCCCTCTTCCTGGTTTCACTCAGAGGTTTTTAAAACTCAAAGCTTCTGTACAGGGACACACTTAAAACCCTCTTCCTCTTCCCTCTTCCTGGATTCACTCAGAGGTTTTTAAAACTCACAGTCTGTGCACACACACACACACTTCCAGCCCTTGTTCCACTTTCCTCTTCCTGGATTCACTCAGACAGTTTTAAAATTCACAGCCTGTGCACAGGCACACACTTCCAGCCCCTCTGCCTCTTCCCTATTCCTGGATTCACTCAGAGGTTTTTGAAAGCACACAGCCTGTGCACACACACAAACTTCCAGACCCTCTGCCTCTTTCCTCTTCCTGGATTCACTCAGACATTTTTAAAACTCTTAGCCTGTGCACACATACACACTTCCAGACCCTCTGCCTCTTCCCTCTTCCTGGATTCACTCAGACGTTTTTAAAACTCAGAGCCTATGCACAGGCACAGACTTACAACCCTATGCCTATTCCCTCTTCCTGGATTCACTCAGACGTTTTTAAAACTCACAGCCTGTGCACAGGCACACAATTACAACCATCTGACTCGTCCCTCTTCCTGGATTCACTCAGATGTTTTAAAACACACAGCCTGTGCACACAAACACACACTTCCAGACCCTCTCCTCTTCCCTCTTCCTGGTTTCACTCAGAGGTTTTTAAAACTCAAAGCTTCTGTACAGGGACACACTTAAAACCCTCTTCCTCTTCCCTCTTCCTGGATTCACTCAGAGGTTTTTAAAAGTCAAACCCTGTGCACAGGGACACACTTACAAGCCTCTGCCTCTTCCCTCTTCCTGGATTCACTCAGACATTTTTAAAACTCATAGCCTGTGCACACACACACACTTCCAGACCTGCTGCCTCTTCCCTCTTACTGGATTCACTCAGATGTTTTTAAAACTCAAAGCCTCTGCACAGGGACACACTTAAAACCCTATGCCGCTTCCTTCTTCCTGGATTCACTCAGAGGTTTTTAAAACTCACAGCCTGTGCACAGGCACACACTTCCAGTGCCTGTACCTCTTCCCTCTTCCTGGATTCACTCAGATGTTCTTAAAACTCACAGCTTGTGCACAGGGACACACTTCCAGGCCCTGTACCGCTTCCCTGTTCCTTGATTAACTCAGATGTTAAAATTCAGAGTCTGTGCACACACAGACACTTCTAGCCCCTCTGCCTCTTCCCGCTTCCTGGATTCACTCAGATGTTTTAAAACCTCAAAGCCTGTGCACAGGCACATACTTCCAGACCCGCTGCCTCTTCCCTCTTCCTGGATTCACTCAGAGGTTTTTAAACCTCAAAGCCTGTGCACACAGACACACTTCCAGCCCCTCTTGCTATTCGCTCTTCCTGGATTCACTCAGACATTTTTAAAACTAAAAGCCTGTGCACAGGCACACACTTACAAAACACTGCCTCATCCCTCTTCCTGGATTCACTCAGACAGTTTTAAAATTCACAGCCTGTGCACAGGCACACACTTCCAGACCTTCTGCCTCTTCCCTCTTCCTGGATTCACTCAGAGGTTTTTAAAACTGAATGCCTCTACACAGGGACAAACTTAAAACACTATGCCTCCTCCCTCTTCCTGGATTCACTCAGATGTTCTTAAACTCACAGCTTGTGCAAAGGGACACACTTCCAGCCCCTGTACCACTTCCCTGTTCCTGGATTAACTGAGAGGTTATTAAACCTGAACGCCTCTGCACAGGGACACACTTATATCCCTATGCCTCTTCCCTCCTCCTGGATTCACTCAGACGTTCTTAAAACTCAAGGCCTGTGCACACACACACACACTTCCAGCCCCTCTGCCTCTTCCCTCTTCCTGGATTCACTCAGAGGTTTTTTAAAACTCACAGCCTGTGCAAACACACACACTTCCAGCCCTTGTTCCTCTTCCCTCTTCCTGGATTCACTCAGACGTTTTTAAAACTCATAGCCTGTGCACAGGGACACAGTTCCAACCCCTGTACCACTTCCTTGTTCCTGGATTCACTCAGATGTTATTAAAACTCACAGCCTGTGCACACACACAGACACTTCCAGCCCCTCTTGCTATTCCCATTCCTGGATTCACTCAGAGGTTTTTGAAAAGACACAGCCTGTGCACACACACACACACTTCCAGCCCCTCTTGCTATTCCCTCTTCCTGGATTCACTCAGAGGTTTTTAAAACTAACAGCCTGTGCACGCACTCACACACTTCCAGCCCTTGTGCCTCTTCCCTCTTGCTGGATTCACTCAGACGTTTTTAAAACTCACAGCCTGTGCACAGGCACACAGTTCCAGCCCCTGTGCCTCTTTCCTCTTCCTGGATTCACTCAGACATTTTTAAAACTAAAAGCCTGTGCACAGGCACACACTTATAACCCTATGCCTCGTCCTTCTTCCTGGATTCACTCAGATGTTCTTAAAACTCACAGCTTGTGCACAGGGACACAGTTTGCCTCTTCCCTCTTCCTGGATTCACTCAGAGGTTTTTAAAACTCACAGCCTGTGCACACACAAACACTTCCAGCCCTTGTTCCTCTTCCCTCTTCCTGGATTCACTCAGACGGTTTTAAAACTCACAATCTGTGCACAGGCACACACTTCCAGCCCCTCTGCCTCTTCCCTCTTCCTGGATTCACTCAGAGGTTTTTAAAACTCACAGCCTGTGCACACAAACACACTTCCAGCCCCTGTGCCTCTTCCCGCTTCCTGGATTCAGTCAGAGGTTTTTAAAAGTCAAAGCCTCTGCACAGGGACACACTTACAACCCTATGCCAATTCCCTCTTCCTGGATTCACTCAGATGTTCTTAAAACTGACAGCTTGTGCACAGGGACACACTTCCAGCCCCTGCACCACTTCCCTGTTCCTGGATTCACTCAGACGTTTTTAAAACACACAGCCTGTGCACACAAACACACTTCCAGACCCTCTGCCTCTTCCCTCTTCCTGGATTCACTCAGACGTTTTTAAAACTCACAGCCTGTACACAGGCACATACTTCTAGCCCCTCTGCCTCTTCCCTCTTCCTGGATTCACTCAGAGGTTTTTAAAAGTCAAAGCCTCTGCACAGGGACACACTTCCAGCCCCTCTTGCTTTCCCTCTTCCTGGATTCACTCAGACATTTTTAAAACTAAAAGCCTGTGCACAGGCACACACTTACAACCCTATGCGTCTTCCCACTTCCTGGATTCACTCAGACGTTTTTAAACCTCAAAGCCTGTGCACACACAAACACTTCCAGCCCCTCTTGCTATTCCCTCTTCCTGGATTCACTCAGACATTTTTAAATCTAAAAGCCTGTGGACAGGCACACACTTACAACCCTACGCGTCTTCCCTCTTCCTGGATTCACTGAGAGGTTTTTAAAACTCACAGTCTGTGCACAAACAGACACTTCCAGCCCCTCTGCCTCCTCCCTCTTCCTGGATTCAATCAGACGTTTTTAAACCTCAAAGCCTGTGCACAGACACATACTTCCAGCCCCTCTGCCTCTTTCCTCTTCCTGGATTCACTCAGAGGTTTTTAAAAATCACAGCCTGTGCAGAGGCACACAGTTCCAGCCCCTGTACCGCTTCTTTGTTCCTGGATTCACTCAGATGTTTTTAAAACTCACAGACTGTGCACACACACACACACTTCCAGCCCCTGTGCCTCTTCCCTCTTCCTGGATTCACTCAGACGTTTTTAAACCTCAAAGCCTGTGCACACAGACACACTTCCAGCCCCTCTTGCTATTCGCTCTTCCTGGATTCACTCAGACGTTTTCAAAACTCAAAGCCTGTGCACAGGCACACACTTCCAGCCCCTCTGCCTCTTCCCTCTTCCTGGATTCACTCAGAGGTTTTTAAAACTCAATGCCTCTGCACAGGGACACACCTAAAACCGTTTGCCTCTTCCCTCTTCCTGGATTCACACAGAGCTTTTTAAAACTCACAGCCTGTGCACAGGCACACACTTCCAGTCGCTCTTGTTATTCCCTCTTCCTGGATTCACTCAGACATTTTTAAAACTCACAGCCTGTGCACAGGCACACACTTACAACCCTATGCGTCTTCCCTCTTCCTGGATTCACTCAGACGTTTTTAACCCTCAAAGCCTGTGCACACACAAACACTTCCGGCCCCTCTGCCTCTTCCGTCTTCCTGGATTCACTCAGAGGTTTTTAAAACTCACAGCCTGTGGAGAGGCACACAGTTCCAGCTCCTGTACCGCTTCCTTGTTCCTGGATTCACTCAGATGTTTTTAAAACTCACAGACTGTGCACACACACACACTTCCAGCCCCTGTGCCTCTTCCCTCTTCCTGGATTCACTCAGACGTTTTTAAACCTCAAAGCCTGTGCACACACACAGACACTTCCAGCCCCTCTTGCTATTCCCTCTTCCTGGATTCACTCAGACTTTTTTTAAACTAAAAGCCTGTGCACAGGCACATACTTCCAGCCCCTCTGCCTCTTCCCTTTTCCTGGATTCACTCAGACATTTTTAAAACTAAAAGCCTGTGCACAGACACACACTTATAACCCTATGCCTCTTCCTTCTTCCTGGATTCACTCAGATGTTCTTAAAACTCACAGCTTGTGCACAAGGACACACTTCCAGCGCCTGTACCACTTCCTTGTTCCTGGATTAACTCAGATGTTTTTAAAACTCACAGCCTGTGCACACACACACACTTCCAGCCCCTGTGCCTCTTCCCTCCTCCTGGATTCACTCATACGATTTTAAAACTAAAAGCCTGTGCACAGGAACACACTTACAACACTCTGCCTCGTCCCTCTTCCTGGATTCACTCAGACGTTTTTCAACCTCAAAGCCTGTGCACACACACACACACTTCCAGCCCCTCTTGCTATTCCCTCTTCCTGGATTCACTCAGACATTTTTAAAACTCACAGTCTGTGCACACACAGACACTTCCAGCCCCTCTGCCTCCTCCCTCTACCTGTATTCACTCAGACGTTTTTCAACCTCAAAGCCTGTGCACACAAACACACACTATCTGCCTCTCTGTCTCTTCCTTCTTCCTGGATTCACTCAGATGTTCTTAAAACTCACAGCTTGTGCACAGGGAAACACTTCCAGCCCCTGTACCACTTCCTTATTCCTGGATTAACTCAGATGTTTTTAAAACTCACAGCCTGTGCACACACACACACTATGTGCCTCTCTGCCTCTTCCCTCTTCCTGGATTCACTCAGAGGTTTTTAAAACTGACAGCCTGTGCACACACAAACACACTCCCGGCCCCTGTACCACTTCCTTGTTCCTGGATTAACTCAGATGTTTTTAAAACTCACAGCCTGTGCACACACACACACTTCCAGCCCCTGTGCCTCTTCCCTCCTCCTGGATTCACTCAGACGATTTTAAAACTAAAAGCCTGTGCACAGGAACACACTTACAACACTCTGCCTCGTCCCTCTTCCTGGATTCACTCAGATGTTTTAAAACCTCAAAGCCTGTGCACACACACACACTTCCTGCCTCTCTGCCTCTTCCCTCTTCCTGGATTCACTCAGATGTTCTTAAAACTCACAGCTTGTGCAAAGGGACACACTTCCAGCCCCTGTACCACTTCCTTCTTCCTGGATTCACTCAGATGTTTTTAAAACTCACAGCTTGTGCACAGGGACACACTTCCAGCCCCTGTGCCTCTTCCCTCTTCCTGGATTCACTCAGACGTTTTTAAAACTCACAGCCTGTGCACACAGAGACACTTCTAGCCCCTCTGCCTCTTCCCGCTTCCTGGATTCACTCAGAGGTTTTTAAATGTCAAAGCCTGTGCACAGGCACACACTTACAACCCTATGCCTCTTCCCTCTTCCTGGATTCACTCAGATGTTCTTAAAACTCACAGCTTGTGCACAGGGACACACTTCCAGCCCCTGCACTACTTCCCTGTTCCTGGATTCACTCAGATGTTTTTAAAACTCACAGCCTGTGCACAGGGACACATTTCCAGACACTCTGCCTCTTCCCTCTTCCTGGATTCACTCAGAGGTTTTTAAAACTAACAGCCTGTGCACACACACACACTTCCAGCCCCTGTGCCTCTTCCCTCTTCCTGGATTCACTCAGACGTTTTTAAACCTCAAAGCCTGTGCACACAGACACACTTCCAGCCCCTCTTGCTATTCACTCTTCCTGGATTCACTCAGACATTTTTAAAACTAAAAGCCTGTGCACAGGCACACACTTACAACCCTATGCCTCTTCCCTCTTCCTGGATTCACTCAGATGTTCTTAAAACTCACAGCTTGTGCACAGGGACACACTTCCAGCCCCTGCACCACTTCCCTATTCCTGGATTCACTCAGACGTTTTTAAAACTCACAGCCTGTGCACAGGGACACACTTCCAGACCCTCTGCCTCTTCCCTCTTCCTGGATTCACTCAGAGGTTTTTAAAACTAACAGCCTGTGCACGCACAAACACACATCCAGCCCCTGTGCCTCTTCCCTCTTCCTGGATTCACTCAGACATTTTTAAAAATCACAGCCTCTGCACACACACACACTTCCAGACCCTCTGCCTCTTCCCTCTTCCTGGATTCACTCAGAGGTTTTTAAAAACTCACAGCCTGTGCACACACACACTGTTCCAGGCCATGTGCCTCTTCCCTCTTCCTGGATTCACTCAGACGTTTTTAAAACTCACAGCCTGTGCACACACACACTTCCAGCCCCTGTGCCTCTTCCCTCTTCCTGGATTCACTCAGACGTTTTTAAACCTCAAAGCCTGTGCACACAGACACACTTCCAGCCCCGCTTGCTATTCACTCTTCCTGGATTCACTCAGACATTTTTAAAACTAAACGCCTGTGCACAGGGACACACTTACAACCCTATGCCTCTTCCCTCTTCCTGGATTCACTCAGATGTTCTTAAAACTCACAGCTTGTGCACAGGGACACACTTCCAGCCCCTGCACCACTTCCCTGTTCCTGGATTCACTCAGACGTTTTTAAAACTCACAGCCTGTGCACAGGGACACACTTCCAGACCCTCTGCCTCTTCCCACTTCCTGGATTCACTCAGAGGTTTTTAAAACTAACAGCCTGTGCACGCACACACACACTTCCAGCCCCTGTGCCTCTTCCCTCTAACTGGATTCACTAAGACATTTTTAAAACACACAGACTGTGCACACACACACACTTCCAGCCCCTGTGCCTCTTCCCTCTTCCTGGATTCACTCAGACGTTTTTAAACCTCAAAGCCTGTGCACACAGACACACTTCCAGCCCCTCTTGCTATTCGCTCTTCCTGGATTCACTCAGACATTTTTAAAACTGACAGCCTGTGCACACACAGAAACTTCCAGCCCCTCTGCCTCCTCCCTCTTCCTGGATTCACTCAGACGTTTTTATACCGCAAACCCTGTGCACAGCGACACAGTTACAGCCCCTGTACCGCTTCCTTGTTCCTGGATTCATTCAGATGTTTTTAAAACTCACAGCCTGTGCACACACACACAAACCTCCAGCCCCTGTGCCTCTTCCCTCTTCCTGGATTCACTCAGAGGTTTTTAAAACTCACATCCTGTGCACACACAAACACTTCCAGACCGTCTGCCTCTTCCCTCTTACTGGATTCACTCAGAGGTTTTTAAAACTCACAGTCTGTGCACACACAGACACTTCCAGCCCCTCTGCCTCCTCCCTCTTTCAGGATTCACTCAGACGTTTTTAAACCTCACAGCCTGTGCACACACACACTGTTCCAGCCCCTGTGCCTCTTCCCTCTTCCTGGATTCACTCAGACGTTTTTCCAACTCACAGCCTGTGCACACAGAGACACTTCTAGCCCCTCTGCCTCTTCCCGCTTCCTGGATTCACTCAGATGTTTTAAAACACACAGCCTGTGCACACAAACACACTTCTAGCCCCTCTGCCTCTTCCCTCTTCCTGGATTCACTCAGAGGTTTTTAAAAGTCAAAGCCTCTGCACAGGGACACACTTACAACCCTATGCCTCTTCCCTCTTCATGGATTCACTCAGATGTTCTTAAAACACACAGCTTGTGCACAGGGACACACTTCCAACCCCTGCACCACTTCCCTGTTCCTGGATTCACTCAGACGTTTTTAAAACTCACAGCCTGTGCACAGGGACACACTTCCAGACCCCCTGCCTCTTCCCTCTTCCTGGATTCACTCAGACGTTTTTAAACCTCAAAGCCTGTGCACACAGACACACTTCCAGCCCCTCTTGCTATTCGCTCTTCCTGGATTCACTCAGACATTTTTAAAACTAAAAGCCTGTGCACAGGCACACACTTACAACACACTGCCTCATCCCTCTTCCTGGATTCACTCAGACATTTTTAAAACTGACAGCCTGTGCACACACAGAAACTTCCAGCCCCTCAGCCTCCTCCTTCTTCCTGGATTCACTCAGACGTTTTTATACCGCAAAGCCTGTGCACAGCGACACAGTTACAGCCCCTGTGCCTCTTCCCTCTTCCTGGATTCACTCAGAGGTTTTTAAAACTCACATCCTGTGCACACACACACACTTCCAGACCGTCTGCCTCTTACCTCTTCCTGGATTCACTCAGAGGTTTTTAAAAACTCACAGCCTGTGCACACACACACACTGTTGCAGCCCCTGTGCCTCTTCCCTCTTCCTGGATTCACTCAGACGTTTTTACAACTCACAGCCTGTGCACACAGAGACACTTCTAGCCCCTCTGCCTCTTCCCGCTTCCTGGATTCACTCAGATGTTTTAAAACACACAGCCTGTGCACACAAACACACTTGTAGCCCCTCTGTCTCTTCCCTCTTCCTGGATTCACTCAGAGGTTTTTAAAAGTCAAAGCCTCTGCACAGGGACACACTTACAACCCTATGCCTCTTCCCTCTTCATGGATTCACTCAGACATTTTTAAAACTAAAAGCCTGTGCACAGGCACACACTTCCAGCCCCTGTGCCTCTTCCCTCTTCCTGGATTCACTCAGACATTTTTAAAACACACAGCTTGTGCACAGGGACACACTTCCAACCCCTGCACCACTTCCCTGTTCCTGGATTCACTCAGATGTTTTTAAACCTCAAAGACTGTGCACAGGCACATACTTCCAGCCCCTCTGCCTCTTCCCTCTTCCTGGATTCACTCAGAGGTTTTTAAAACTCACAGTCTGTGCACAAACAGACACTTCCCGCCCCTCTGCCTCCTCCCTCTTCCTGGATTAACTCAGGCATTTTTAAAACGAAAAGCCTGTGCACAGGCACACACCTATAACCCTATGCCTCGTCCTTCTTCCTGGATTCACTCAGAGGTTTTTAAAAACTCACAGCCTGTGCACACAAACACTGTTCCAGGCCCTGTGCCTCTTCCCTCTTCCTGGATTCACTCAGACGTTTTTAAAACTCACAGCCTGTGCACACAGAGACACTTCTAGCCCCTCTGCCTCTTCCCGCTTCCTGGATTCACTCAGAGGTTTTTAAAAGTCAAATCCTGTGCACAGGCACACACTTACAACCCTATGCCTCTTCCCTCTTCCTGGATTCACTCAGATGTTCTTAAAACTCACAGCTTGTTCACAGGGACACACTTCCAGCCCCTGCACTACTTCCCTGTTCCTGGATTCACTCAGATGTTTTTAAAACTCACAGCCTGTGCACAGGGACACACTTCCAGACACTCTGCCTCTTCCCTCTTCCTGGATTTACTCAGAGGTTTTTAAAACAAACAGCCTGTGCACACACACACACTTCCAGCCCCTGTGCCTCTTCCCTCTAACTGGATTCACTCAGACATTTTTAAAACACACAGACTGTGCACACACACACACACTTCCAGCCCCTGTGACTCTTCCCTCTTCCTGGATTCACTCAGACGTTTTTAAACCTCAAAGCCTGTGCACACAGACACACTTCCAGCCCCTCTTGCTATTCACTCTTCCTGGATTCACTCAGACATTTTTAAAACTAAAAGCCTGTGCACAGGGAAACACTTACAACCCTATGCCTCTTCCCTCTTCCTGGATTCACTCAGATGTTCTTAAAACTCACAGCTTGTGCACAGGGACACACTTCCAGCCCCTGCACCACTTCCCTGTTCCTGGATTCACTCAGACGTTTTTAAAACTCACAGCCTGTGCACAGGGACACACTTCCAGACCCTCTGCCTCTTCCCACTTCCTGGATTCACTCAGAGGTTTTTAAAACTAACAGCCTGTGCACGCACACACACACTTCCAGCCCCTGTGCCTCTTCCCTCTAACTGGATTCACTCAGACATTTTTAAAACACACAGACTGTGCACACACACACACTTCCAGCCCCTGTGCCTCTTCCCTCTTCCTGGATTCACTCAGACGTTTTTAAACCTCAAAGCCTGTGCACACAGACACACTTCCAGCCCCTCTTGCTATTCGCTCTTCCTGGATTCACTCAGACATTTTTAAAACTAAAAGCCTGTGCACAGGCACACACTTACAACACACTGCCTCATCCCTCTTCCTGGATTCACTCAGACATTTTTAAAACTGACAGCCTGTGCACACACAGAAACTTCCAGCCCCTCTGCCTCCTCCCTCTTCCTGGATTCACTCAGACGTTTTTAAACCTCAAAGCCTGTGCACAGCGACACAGTTACAGCCCCTGTACCGCTTCCTTGTTCCTGGATTCATTCAGATGTTTTTAAAACTCACAGCCTGTGCACACACACACAAACCTCCAGCCCCTGTGCCTCTTCCCTCTTCCTGGATTCACTCAGAGGTTTTTAAAACTCAAAGCCTCTGCACAGGGACACACTTCCAGACCCTCTGCCTCTTCACTCTTCCTGGATTCACTCAGACGTTTTTAAACCTCAAAGCCTGTGCACACACAGACACACACTTCTAGCCCCTCTTGCTATTCCCTCTTCCTGGATTCACTCAGACATTTTTAAAACTAAAAGCCTGTGCACAGGCACATACTTCCAGCCCCTCTGCCTCTTCCCTTTTCCTGGATTCACTCAGACATTTTTAAAACTAAAAGCCTGTGCACAGGCACACACTTCCAGCCCCTGTGCCTCTTCCCTCTTCCTGGATTCACTCAGACGTTTTTAAACCTCAAAGCCTGTGCACACAGAAACACTTCCAGCCCCTCTTGCTATTCACTCTTCCTGGATTCACTCAGACATTTTTAAAACTAAAAGCCTGTGCACAGGGAAACACTTACAACCCTATGCCTCTTCCCTCTTCCTGGATTCACTCAGATGTTCTTAAAACTCACAGCTTGTGCACAGTGACACACTTCCAGCCCCTGCACCGCTTCCCTGTTCCTGGATTCACTCAGACGTTTTTAAAACTCACAGCCTGTGTACAGGGACACACTTCCAGACCCTCTGCCTCTTCCCACTTCCTGGATTCACTCAGAGGTTTTTAAAACTAACAGCCTGTGCACGCACACACACACTTCCAGCCCCTGTGCCTCTTCCCTCTAACTGGATTCACTCAGACATTTTTAAAACACACAGACTGTGCACACACACACACTTCCAGCCCCTGTGCCTCTTCCCTCTTCCTGGATTCACTCAGACGTTTTTAAACCTCAAAGCCTGTGCACACAGACACACTTCCAGCCCCTCTTGCTATTCGCTCTTCCTGGATTCACTCAGACATTTTTAAAACTAAAAGCCTGTGCACAGGCACACACTTACAAAACACTGCCTCATCCCTCTTCCTGGATTCACTCAGACATTTTTAAAACTAAAAGCCTGTGCACACACAGAAACTTCCAGCCCCTCTGCCTCCTCCCTCTTCTTGGATTCACTCAGACGTTTTTAAACCTCAAAGCCTGTGCACAGCGACACAGTTACAGCCCCTGTACCGCTTCCTTGTTCCTGTATTCATTCAGATGTTTTTAAAACTCACAGCCTGTGCACACACACACAAACCTCCAGCCCCTGTGCCTCTTCCCTCTTCCTGGATTCACTCAGAGGTTTTTAAAACTCAAAGCCTCTGCACAGGGACACACTTCCAGACCCTCTGCCTCTTCACTCTTCCTGGATTCACTCAGACGTTTTTAAACCTCAAAGCCTGTGCACACACACACACACACTTCTAGCCCCTCTTGCTATTCCCTCTTCCTGGATTCACTCAGACATTTTTAAAACTAAAAGCCTGTGCACAGGCACATACTTCCAGCCCCTCTGCCTCTTCCCTTTTCCTGGATTCACTCAGACATTTTTAAAACTAAAAGCCTGTGCACAGGCACACACTTCCAGCCCCTCTGCCTGTTCCCTCTTCCTGGATTCACTCAGAGGTTTTTGAAAACTGACAGCCTGTGCACAGAGACACACACTTCCAGCCCCTGTGTATCTTCCCTCTTCCTGGAGTCACTCAGACGTTTTTAAAACTAAAAGCCTGTGCACAGGCACACACTTATAACCCTATGCCTCTTCCTTCTTCCTGGATTCACTCAGATGTTCTTAAAACTCACAGCTTGTGCACAGGGACACACTTCCAGCCCCTGTACCACTTCCTTGTTCCTGGATTAACTCAGATGTTTTTTAAACTCACAGCCTGTGCACACACACACACTTCCAGCCCCTGTGCCTCTTCCCTCCTCCTGGATTCACTCAGACGTTTTTAAAACTCAAAGCCTGTGCACAGGGACACACTTCCAGCCCCTCTGCCTCTTCCCTCTTCCTGGATTCACTCAGACGTTTTTAAACCTCAAAGCCTGTGCACAGGCACACACTTCCAGTGCCTGTACCTCTTCCCTCTTCCTGGATTCACTCAGATGTTCTTAAAACTCACAGCTTGTGCACAGGGACACACTTCCAGGCCCTGTACCGCTTCCCTGTTCCTTGATTCACTCAGATGTTTTAAAATTCAGAGTCTGTGCACACACAGACACTTCTAGACCCTCTGCCTCTTCCCTCTTCCTGGATTCACTCAGACGTTTTTAAAATTCAAATCCTGTGCACACAGAGACACTTCTAGCCACTCTGCCTCTTCCCGCTTCCTGGATTCACTCAGATGTTTTAAAACCTCAAAGCCTGTGCACAGGCACATACTTCTAGAACCGCTGCCTCTTCCCTCTTACTGGATTCACTCAGAGGTTTTTAAAACTCAAAGCCTCTGCACAGGGACACACTTAAAACCCTATGCCGCTTCCCTCTTCCTGGATTCACTCAGACGTTTTTAAAAACTCACAGCCTGTGCACACAAACACTGTTCCAGCCCCTGTGCCTCTTCCCTCTTCCTGGATTCACTCAGACGTTTTAAAACTCACAGCCTGTGCACAGGCACAGACTTCCAGACCCTCTGCCTCTTCCCTCTTCCTGGATTCACTCAGACGTTTTTAAAACACACAGCCTGTGCACACACACACACTTACAGACTCTCTGCCTCTTCCATCTTCCTGGATTCACTCAGACGTTTTTAAAACTCAAAGCCTGTGCACAGGCACACACTTCCAGCCCCTCTGCCTCTTCCCTCTTCCTGGATTCACTCAGAGGTTTTTAAAAACTCACAGCCTGTGCACACACACACTGTTCCAGCCCCTGTGCCTCTTCCCTCTACCTGGATTCACTCAGACGTTTTTACAACTTACAGCCTGTGCACACAGAGACACTTCTAGCCCCTCTGCCTCTTCCCGCTTCCTGGATTCACTCAGATGTTTTAAATCCTCAAAGCCTGTGCACAGGCACATACTTCCAGACCCGCTTCCTCTTCCCTCTTCCTGGATTCACTCAGAGGTTTTTAAAACTCAAAGCCTCTGCACAGGGACACACTTAAACACCTATGCCGCTTCCCTCTTCCTGGATTCACTCAGAGGTTTTTAAAACTCACAGCCTGTGCACAGGAACAGACTTCCAGTGCCTGTACCTCTTCCCTCTTCCTGGATTCACTCAGACGTTTTTAAAACTCACAGCCTGTGCACACAGAGACACTTCTAGCCCCTCTGCCTCTTCCCGCTTCCTGGATTCACTCAGATGTTTTAAAACACACAGCCTGTGCACACAAACACTGTTCCAGCCCCTCTGTCTCTTCCCTCTTCCTGGATTCACTCAGAGGTTTTTAAAAGTCAAAGCCTCTGCACAGGGACACACTTACAACCCTATGCCTCTTCCCTCTTCATGGATTCACTCAGACATTTTTAAAACTAAAAGCCTGTGCACAGGCACACACTTCCAGCCCCTGTGCCTCTTCCCTCTTCCTGGATTCACTCAGACGTTTTTAAAACTCACAGCCTGTGCACAGGCACACACTTACAACCCTATGCCTCTTCCCTCTTCCTGGATTCACTCAGATGTTCTTAAAACTCACAGCTTGTGCACAGGGACACACTTCCAGCCCCTGCACTACTTCCCTGTTCCTGGATTCACTCAGATGTTTTTAAAACTCACAGCCTGTGCACAGGGACACACTTCCAGACACTCTGCCTCTTCCCTCTTCCTGGATTCACTCAGAGGTTTTTAAAACTAACAGCCTGTGCACACACAAACACTTCCAGCCCCTGTGCCTCTTCCCTCTAACTGGATTCACTCAGACATTTTTAAAACACACAGACTGTGCACACACACACACTTCCAGCCCCTGTGCCTCTTCCCTCTTCCTGGATTCACTCAGACGTTTTTAAACCTCAAAGCCTGTGCACACAGACACACTTCCAGCCCCTCTTGCTATTCACTCTTCCTGGATTCACTCAGACATTTTTAAAACTAAAAGCCTGTGCACAGGGAAACACTTACAACCCTATGCCTCTTCCCTCTTCCTGGATTCACTCAGATGTTCTTAAAACTCACAGCTTGTGCACAGTGACACACTTCCAGCCCCTGCACCACTTCCCTGTTCCTGGATTCACTCAGACGTTTTTAAAACTCACAGCCTGTGTACAGGGACACACTTCCAGACCCTCTGCCTCTTCCCACTTCCTGGATTCACTCAGAGGTTTTTAAAACTAACAGCCTGTGCACGCACACACACACTTCCAGCCCCTGTGCCTCTTCCCTCTTCCTGGATTCACTCAGACGTTTTTAAACCTCAAAGCCTGTGCACACAGACACACTTCCAGCCCCTCTTGCTATTCGCTCTTCCTGGATTCACTCAGACATTTTTAAAACTAAAAGCCTGTGCACAGGCACACACTTACAACACACTGCCTCATCCCTCTTCCTTGATTCACTCAGACATTTTTAAAACTGACAGCCTGTGCACACACAGAAACTTCCAGCCCCTCTGCCTCCTCCCTCTTCCTGGATTCACTCAGACGTTTTTAAACCTCAAAGCCTGTGCACAGCGACACAGTTACAGCCCCTGTACCGCTTCCTTGTTCCTGGATTCATTCAGATGTTTTTAAAACTAAAAGCCTGTGCACAGGCACATACTTCCAGCCCCTCTGCCTCTTCCCTTTTCCTGGATTCACTCAGACATTTTTAAAACTAAAAGCCTGTGCACAGGCACACACTTCCAGCCCCTCTGCCTGTTCCCTCTTCCTGGATTCACTCAGAGGTTTTTGAAAACTGACAGCCTGTGCACAGAGACACACACTTCCAGCCCCTGTGTATCTTCCCTCTTCCTGGAGTCACTCAGACGTTTTTAAAACTAAAAGCCTGTGCACAGGCACACACTTATAACCCTATGCCTCTTCCTTCTTCCTGGATTCACTCAGATGTTCTTAAAACTCACAGCTTGTGCACAGGGACACACTTCCAGCCCCTGTACCACTTCCTTGTTCCTGGATTAACTCAGATGTTTTTTAAACTCACAGCCTGTGCACACACACACACTTCCAGCCCCTGTGCCTCTTCCCTCCTCCTGGATTCACTCAGACGTTTTTAAAACTCAAAGCCTGTGCACAGGGACACACTTCCAGCCCCTCTGCCTCTTCCCTCTTCCTGGATTCACTCAGACGTTTTTAAACCTCAAAGCCTGTGCACAGGCACACACTTCCAGTGCCTGTACCTCTTCCCTCTTCCTGGATTCACTCAGATGTTCTTAAAACTCACAGCTTGTGCACAGGGACTCACTTCCAGGCCCTGTACCGCTTCCCTGTTCCTTGATTCACTCAGATGTTTTAAAATTCAGAGTCTGTGCACACACAGACACTTCTAGACCCTCTGCCTCTTCCCTCTTCCTGGATTCACTCAGACGTTTTTAAAATTCAAATCCTGTGCACACAGAGACACTTCTAGCCCCTCTGCCTCTTCCCGCTTCCTGGATTCACTCAGATGTTTTAAAACCTCAAAGCCTGTGCACAGGCACATACTTCCAGAACCGCTGCCTCTTCCCTCTTACTGGATTCACTCAGAGGTTTTTAAAACTCAAAGCCTCTGCACAGGGACACACTTAAAACCCTATGCCGCTTCCCTCTTCCTGGATTCACTCAGACGTTTTTAAAAACTCACAGCCTCTGCACACACACACTGTTCCAGCCCCTGTGCCTCTTCCCTCTTCCTGGATTCACTCAGACGTTTTAAAACTCACAGCCTGTGCACAGGCACAGACTTCCAGACCCTCTGCCTCTTCCCTCTTCCTGGATTCACTCAGACGTTTTTAAAACACACAGCCTGTGCACACACACAAACTTACAGACTCTCTGCCTCTTCCATCTTCCTGGATTCACTCAGACGTTTTTAAAACTCAAAGCCTGTGCACAGGCACACACTTCCAGCCCCTCTGCCTCTTCCCTCTTCCTGGATTCACTCAGAGGTTTTTAAAAACTCACAGCCTGTGCACACACACACTGTTCCAGCCCCTGTGCCTCTTCCCTCTACCTGGATTCACTCAGACGTTTTTACAACTTACAGCCTGTGCACACAGAGACACTTCTAGCCCCTCTGCCTCTTCCCGCTTCCTGGATTCACTCAGATGTTTTAAATCCTCAAAGCCTGTGCACAGGCACATACTTCCAGACCCGCTTCCTCTTCCCTCTTCCTGGATTCACTCAGAGGTTTTTAAAACTCAAAGCCTCTGCACAGGGACACACTTAAACACCTATGCCGCTTCCCTCTTCCTGGATTCAATCAGAGGTTTTTAAAACTCACATCCTGTGCACAGGAACAGACTTCCAGTGCCTGTACCTCTTCCCTCTTCCTGGATTCACTCAGACGTTTTTAAAACTCACAGCCTGTGCACACAGAGACACTTCTAGCCCCTCTGCCTCTTCCCGCTTCCTGGATTCACTCAGATGTTTTAAAACTCACAGCTTGTGCACAGGGACACACTTCCAGGCCCTGTACCGCTTCCCTGTTCCTTGATTCACTCAGATGTTTTTAAACTCAGAGTCTGTGCACACACAAACACTTCCAGTCCCTCTACCTCTTCACTCTTCCTGGATTCACTCAGAGGTTTTTAAAAGTCAAAGCCTCTGCACAGGGACACAATTCCGGCCCCTCTGCCTCTTCCCTCTTCCTGGATTCACTCAGACGTTCTTAAAACTCACAGCTTGTGCACAGGGACACACTTCCAGCCCCTGTGCCTCTTCCCTCTTCCTGGATTCACTCAGAGGTTTTTAAAACTAAAAGCCTCTGCACAGGCACACACTTCCAGCCGCTCTTGCTATTCCCTCTTCCTGGATTCACTCAGAGGTTTTTAAAACTAACAGCCTGTGCACGCACAAACACACTTCCAGCCCCTGTGCCTCTTCCCTCTTCCTGGATTCACTCAGATGTTCTTAAAACTCACAGCTTGTGCACAGGGACACACTTCCAGCCCCTGCACCACTTCCCTGTTCCTGGATTCACTCAGACGTTTTTAAAACACACAGCCTGTGCACACACACACACTTACAGACTCTCTGCCTCTTCCATCTTCCTGGATTCACTCAGACGTTTTTAAAACTCAGAGCCTGTGCACAGGCACACACTTACAACCCTTTGCCTCTTCCCTCTTCCTGGATTCACTTAGATGTTTTTAAAACTCACAGCCTGTGCACAGGCACACACTTCCAGACCCTCTGCCTCTTCCCTCTTCCTGGATTCACTCAAAGGTTTTTAAAACTCACAGTCTGTGCAAAAACAGACACTTCCAGCCCCTCTGCCTCCTCCCTCTTCCTGGATTCAATCAGACGTTTTTAAACCTCAAAGCCTGTGCACAGGCACATACTTCCAGCCCCTCTGCCTCTTCCCTCTTCCTGGATTCACTCAGAGGTTTTTAAAACTCACAGCCTGTGCAGAGGCACACATTTCCAGCCCCTGTACCACTTCCTTGTTCCTGGATTCACTCACATGATTTTAAAACTCACAGCCTGTGCACACAGAAACACTTCCAGCTGCTCTTGGTATTCCCTCTTCCTGGATTCACTCAGACATTTTTAAAACTCAAAGCCACTACACAGGGACACAATTCCGGCCCCTCTGCCTCTTCCCTCTTCCTGGATTCACTCAGACGTTCTTAAAACTCACAGCTTGTGCACAGGGAAACACTTCCAGCCCCTGTTCCTCTTCCCTCTTCCTGGATTCACTCAGACATTTTTAAAACTCACAGCCTGTGCACTGGCACACACTTCCAGTGCCTGTACCTCTTCCCACTTACTGGATTCACTCAGATGTCCTTAAAACTCAAAGCCTCTGCACAGGCACACACTTCCAGCCGCTCTTGCTATTCCCTCTTCCTGGATTCACTCAGACATTTTTAAAACTAAAAGCCTGTGCACAGGGACACACTTCCAGCCCCTGTACCACTTCCTTGATCCTGGATTAACTCAGATGTTTTGAAAACACACAGCCTGTGCACACAAACAAACTTCCAGACCCTCTGCCTCTTCCCTCTTATTGTATTCACTCAGAGGTTTTTAAAACTCACAGCCTCTGCACAGGGACACACTTAGAACCCTATGCCTCTTCCCTCTTCCTGGATTCACTCCGAGCTTTTTAAAACTCACAGCCTGTGCACAGGCACACACTTCCAGCCCCTGTGCCTCTTCCCTCTTACTGGATTCAGTCAGAGGTTTTTAAAACTCACAGCCTGTGCACACACACACACTTCCAGACCGTCTGCCTCTTCCCTCTTCCTGGATTCACTCAGACGTTTTTAAAACTCACAGCCTGTGCACACATGCACACTTCCAGCCCTTGTTCCTATTCCCTCTTCCTGGATTCACTCAGACGATTTTAAGACTCACAGCCTGTGCACAGGCACACATTTCCAGCCCCTGTACCGCTTCCTTGTTCCTGGATTCACTCAGACATTTTTAAAACTAAAAGCCTGTGCACAGGCACACACTTCTAGCCCCTCTGCCTCCTCCCTCTTCCTGGATTCAATCAGACGTTTTTAAACCTCAAAGCCTGTGCACAGGAACATACTTCCAGCCCCTCTGCCTCTTCCCTCTTCCTGGATTCACTCAGAGGTTTTAAAACTCACAGCTTGTGCACAGGGACACACTTCCAGGCCCTGTACCGCTTCCCTGTTCCTTGATTCAATCAGGTGTTTTTAAACTCAGAGTCTGTGCACACACAAACACTTCCAGTCTCTCTACCTCTTCACTCTTCCTGGATTCACTCAGAGGTTTTTAAAAGTCAAAGCCTCTGCACAGGGACACAATTCCGGCCCCTCTGCCTCTTCCCTCTTCCTGGATTTACTCAGAGGTTTCTAAAAGTCAAAGCCTCTGCACAGGGACACACTTCCAGCCCCTGTGCCTCTTCCCTCTTCCTGGATTCACTCAGACATTTTTAAAACTCAAAGCCTCTACACAGGGACACAATTCCGGCCCCTCTGCCTCTTCCCTCTTCCTGGATTCACTCAGACGTTTTTAAAACTCACAGCTTGTGCACAGGGACACACTTCCAGCCCCTGTGCCTCTTCCCTCTTCCTGGATTCACTCAGAGGTTTTTAAAACTAACAGCCTGTGCACGCACAAACACACTTCCAGCCCCTGTGCCTCTTCCCTCTTCCTGGATTCACTCAGATGTTCTTAAAACTCACAGCTTGTGCACAGGGACACACTTCCAGCCCCTGCACCACTTCCCTGTTCCTGGATTCACTCAGACGTTTTTAAAACACACAGCCTGTGCACACACACACATTTACAGACTCTCTGCCTCTTCCATCTTCCTGGATTCACTCAGACGTTTTTAAAACTCAGACCCTGTGCACAGGCACACACTTACAACCCTTTGCCTTTTCCCTCTTCCTGGATTCACTTAGACGTTTTTAAAACTCACAGCCTGTGCACAGGCACATACTTCCAGCCCCTCTGCCTCTTCCCTCTTCCTGGCTTCACTCAAAGGTTTTTAAAACTCACAGTCTGTGCAAAAACAGACACTTCCAGCCCCTCTGCCTCCTCCCTCTTCCTGGATTCAATCAGACGTTTTTAAACCTCAAAGCCTGTGCACAGGCACATACTTCCAGCCCCTCTGCCTCTTCCCTCTTCCTGGATTCACTGAGAGGTTTTTAAAACTCACAGCCTGTGCAGAGGCACACATTTCCAGCCCCTGTACCGCTTCCTTGTTCCTGGATTCACTCACATGATTTTAAAACTCACAGCCTGTGCACACACACACACTTCCAGCTGCTCTTGCTATTCCCTCTTCCTGGATTCACTCAGACATTTTTAAAACTAAAAGCCTGTGCACAGGCACACACTTATAACCCTATGCCTCTTCCTTCTTCCTGGATTCACTCAGATGTTCTTAAAACTCACAGCTTGTGCACAGGGACGCACTTCCAGCTCCTGTACCACTTCCTTGTTCCTGGATTAACTCATATGTTTTTAAAACTCACAGCCTGTGCACACACACACACTTCCAGCCCCTGTGCCTCTTCCCTCTTCCTGGATTCACTCAGACGTTTTTAAAACCCAAAGCCTGTGCACAGGCACACACTTACAACCCTATGCCTCTTCCCTCTTCCTGGATTCACTCAGATGTTCTTAAAACACACAGCTTGTGCACAGGGACACACTTCCAGCCCCTGCACCACTTCCCTGTTCCTGGATTCACTCAGACGTTTTTAAAACTCACAGCCTGTGCACAGGGACACACTTCCAGACCCTCTACCTCTCCCTCTTTCTGGATTCACTCAGAGGTTTTTAAAACTAACAGCCTGTGCACGCACAAACACACTTCCAGCCCCTGTGCCTCTTCCCTCTTCCTGGATTCACTCAGACATTTTTAAAACACACAGCCTGTGCACACACACACACTTCTAGCCCCTCTGCCTCTTCCCTCTTCCTGTATTCACTCAGACATTTTTAAAACTAAAAGCCTGTGGACAGGCACACACTTACAACCCTATGCGTCTTAACTCTTCCTGGATTCACTGAGAGGTTCTTAAAACTCACAGTCTGTGCACAAACAGACACTTCCAGCCCCTCTGCCTCCTCCCTCTTCCTGGATTCAATCAGACGTTTTTAAAACTAAAAGCCTGTTCACAGGCACACACTTACAACACACTGCCTCATCCCTCTTCCTGGATTCACTCAGACATTTTTAAAACTGACAGCCTGTGCACACACAGAAACTTCCAGCCCCTCTGCCTCCTCCCTCTTCCTGGATTCACTCAGACGTTTTTAAACCTCAAAGCCTGTGCACAGGGACACAATTACAGGCCCTGTACCGCTTCCTTGTTCCTGGATTCATTCAGATGTTTTTAAAACTCACAGCCTGTGCACACACAGACAAACCTCCAGCCCCTGTGCCTCTTCACTCTTCCTGGATTCACTAAGAGGTTTTTAAAACTCAAAGCCTCTGCACAGGGACACACTTCCACACCCTCTGCCTCTTCACTCTTCCTGGATTCACTCAGACGTTTTTAAACCTCAAAGCCTGTGCACATACACACACTTCCAGCCCCTCTTGCTATTCCCTCTTCCTGGATTCACTCAGACTTTTTTAAAACTAAAAGCCTGTGGACAGGCACACACTTACAACCCTATGCCTCTTCACTCTTCCTGGATTCACTCAGAGGTTTTTAAAACTCACAGTCTGTGCAAACACAGACACTTCCAGCCCCTCTGCCTCCTCCCTCTACCTGGATTCACTCCGACGTTTTTCAACCTCAAAGCCTGTGCACAGGAACATACTTCCAGCCCCTCTGCCTCTTCCCTATTCCTGGATTAACTCAGACGTTTTTAAACCTCAAAGCCTGTGCACACACACACACACTTCCAGCCCCTCTTGCTATTCCCTCTTCCTGGATTCACTCAGACATTTTTAAAACTAAAAGCCTGTGCACAGGCACACACTTACAACCCTATGCCTCTTCCCTCTTCCTGGATTCACTAAGAGGTTTTTAAAACTCAAAGCCTCTGCACAGGGACACACTTCCACACTCTCTGCCTCTTCACTCTTCCTGGATTCACTCAGACGTTTTTAAACCTCAAAGCCTGTGCACATACACACACTTCCAGCCCCTCTTGCTATTCCCTCTTCCTGGATTCACTCAGACGTTTTTAAAACTAAAAGCCTGTGGACAGGCACACACTTACAACCCTATGCCTCTTCACTCTTCCTGGATTCACTCAGACATTTTTAAAACACACAGCCTGTGCACACACACACACTTCTAGCCCCTCTGCCTCTTCCCTCTTCCTGTATTCACTCAGACATTTTTAAAACTAAAAGCCTGTGGACAGGCACACACTTACAAACCTATGCGTCTTAACTCTTCCTGGATTCACTGAGAGGTTTTTAAAACTCACAGTCTGTGCACAAACAGACACTTCCAGCCCCTCTGCCTCCTCCCTCTTCCTGGATTCAATCAGACGTTTTTAAACCTCAAAGCCTGTGCACAGGCACATACTTCCAGCCCCTCTGCCTCTTCCCTCTTCCTGGATTCACTCAGAGGTTTTTAAAACTCACAGACTGTGCAGAGGCACACAGTTCCAGTCCCTGTACCGCTTCCTTGTTCCTGGATTCATTCAGATGTTTTTAAAACTCACAGCCTGTGCACACACACACAAACCTCCAGCCCCTGTGCCTCTTCCCTCTTCCTGGATTCACTAAGAGGTTTTTAAAACTCAAAGCCTCTGCACAGGGACACACTTCCACACTCTCTGCCTCTTCACTCTTCCTGGATTCACTCAGACGTTTTTAAACCTCAAAGCCTGTGCACATACACACACTTCCAGCCCCTCTTGCTATTCCCTCTTCCTGGATTCACTCAGACGTTTTTAAAACTAAAAGCCTGTGGACAGGCACACACTTACAACCCTATTCCTCTTCACTCTTCCTGGATTCACTCAGAGGTTTTTAAAACTCACAGTCTGTGCAAACACAGACACTTCCAGCCCCTCTGCCTCCTCCCTCTACCTGGATTCACTCCGACGTTTTTCAACCTCAAAGCCTGTGCACAGGAACATACTTCCAGCCCCTCTGCCTCTTCCCTCTTCCTGGATTAACTCAGACGTTTTTAAACCTCAAAGCCTGTGCACACACACACACACTTCCAGCCCCTCTTGCTATTCCCTCTTCCTGGATTCACTCAGACATTTTTAAAACTAAAAGCCTGTGCACAGGCACACACTTACAACCCTATGCCTCTTCCCTCTTCCTGGATTCACTCAGATGTTCTTAAAACACACAGCTTGTGCACAGGGACACACTTCCAGCCCCTGCACCACTTCCCTGTTCCTGGATTCACTCAGACGTTTTTAAAACTCACAGCCTGTGCAAAGGGACACACTTCCAGACCCTCTACCTCTCCCTCTTTCTGGATTCACTCAGAGGTTTTTAAAACTAACAGCCTGTGCACGCACAAACACACTTCCAGCCCCTGTGCCTCTTCCCTCTTCCTGGATTCACTCAGACATTTTTAAAACACACAGCCTGTGCACACACACACACTTCTAGCCCCTCTGCCTCTTCCCTCTTCCTGTATTCACTCAGACATTTTTAAAACTAAAAGCCTGTGGACAGGCACACACTTACAACCCTATGCGTCTTAACTCTTCCTGGATTCACTGAGAGGTTTTTAAAACTCACAGTCTGTGCACAAACAGACACTTCCAGCCCCTCTGCCTCCTCCCTCTTCCTGGATTCAATCAGACGTTTTTAAACCTCAAAGCCTGTGCAAAGGCACATACTTCCAGCCCCTCTGCCTCTTCCCTCTTCCTGGATTCACTCAGAGGTTTTTAAAACTCACAGACTGTGCAGAGGCACACAGTTCCAGCCCCTGTACCGCTTCCTTGTTCCTGTATTCACTCAGATGTTTTTAAAACTCACAGACACTTCCAGCCCCTGTGCCTCTTCCCTCTTCCTGGATTCACTCAGACGTTTTTAAACCTCAAAGCCTGTGCACACAGACACACTTCCAGCCCCTCTTGCTATTCGCTCTTCCTGGATTCACTCAGACATTTTTAAAACTAAAAGCCTGTTCACAGGCACACACTTACAACACACTGCCTCATCCCTCTTCCTGGATTCACTCAGGCATTTTTAAAACTGACAGCCTGTGCACACACAGAAACTTCCAGCCCCTCTGCCTCCTCCCTCTTCCTGGATTCACTCAGATGTTTTTAAACCTCAAAGCCTGTGCACAGGGACACAATTACAGGCCCTTTACCGCTTCCTTGTTCCTGGATTCATTCAGATGTTTTTAAAACTCACAGCCTGTGCACACACAGACAAACCTCCAGCCCCTGTGCCTCTTCACTCTTCCTGGATTCACTAAGAGGTTTTTAAAACTCAAAGCCTCTGCACAGGGACACACTTCCACACCCTCTGCCTCTTCACTCTTCCTGGATTCACTCAGATGTTTTTAAACCTCAAAGCCTGTGCACATACACACACTTCCAGCCCCTCTTGCTATTCCCTCTTCCTGGATTCACTCAGACTTTTTTAAAACTAAAAGCCTGTGGACAGGCACACACTTACAACCCTATGCCTCTTCACTCTTCCTGGATTCACTCAGAGGTTTTTAAAACTCACAGTCTGTGCAAACACAGACACTTCCAGCCCCTCTGCCTCCTCCCTCTACCTGGATTCACTCCGACGTTTTTCAACCTCAAAGCCTGTGCACAGGAACATACTTCCAGCCCCTCTGCCTCTTCCCTCTTCCTGGATTAACTCAGACGTTTTTAAACCTCAAAGCCTGTGCACACACACACACACTTCCAGCCCCTCTTGCTATTCCCTCTTCCTGGATTCACTCAGACATTTTTAAAACTAAAAGCCTGTGCACAGGCACACACTTACAACCCTATGCCTCTTCCCTCTTCCTGGATTCACTCAGATGTTCTTAAAACACACAGCTTGTGCACAGGGACACACTTCCAGCCCCTGCACCACTTCCCTGTTCCTGGATTCACTCAGACGTTTTTAAAACTCACAGCCTGTGCACAGGGACACACTTCCAGACCCTCTACCTCTCCCTCTTTCTGGATTCACTCAGAGGTTTTTAAAACTAACAGCCTGTGCACGCACAAACACACTTCCAGCCCCTGTGCCTCTTCCCTCTTCCTGGATTCACTCAGACATTTTTAAAACACACAGCCTGTGCACACACACACACTTCTAGCCCCTCTGCCTCTTCCCTCTTCCTGTATTCACTCAGACATTTTTAAAAATAAAAGCCTGTGGACAGGCACACACTTCTAGCCCCTCTGCCTCTTCCCTCTTCCTGTATTCACTCAGACATTTTTAAAACTAAAAGCCTGTGGACAGGCACACACTTACAACCCTATGCGTCTTAACTCTTCCTGGATTCACTGAGAGGTTTTTAAAACTCACAGTCTGTGCACAAACAGACACTTCCAGCCCCTCTGCCTCCTCCCTCTTCCTGGATTCAATCAGACGTTTTTAAACCTCAAAGCCTTTGCACAGGGACACACTTCCAGCCCCTCTGCCTCTTCCCTCTTCCTGGATTAACTCAGACGTTTTTAAACCTCAAAGCCTGTGCACACACACACACACTTCCAGCCCCTCTTGCTATTCCCTCTTCCTGGATTCACTCAGACATTTTTAAAACTAAAAGCCTGTGCACAGGCACACACTTACAACCCTATGCCTCTTCCCTCTTCCTGGATTCACTCAGATGTTCTTAAAACACACAGCTTGTGCACAGGGACACACTTCCAGCCCCTGCACCACTTCCCTGTTCCTGGATTCACTCAGACGTTTTTAAAACTCACAGCCTGTGCACAGGGACACACTTCCAGACCCTCTACCTCTCCCTCTTTCTGGATTCACTCAGAGGTTTTTAAAACTAACAGCCTGTGCACGCACAAACACACTTCCAGCCCCTGTGCCTCTTCCCTCTTCCTGGATTCACTCAGACATTTTTAAAACACACAGCCTGTGCACACACACACACTTCTAGCCCCTCTGCCTCTTCCCTCTTCCTGTATTCACTCAGACATTTTTAAAACTAAAAGCCTGTGGACAGGCACACACTTCTAGCCCCTCTGCCTCTTCCCTCTTCCTGTATTCACTCAGACATTTTTAAAACTAAAAGCCTGTGGACAGGCACACACTTACAACCCTATGCGTCTTAACTCTTCCTGGATTCACTGAGAGGTTTTTAAAACTCACAGTCTGTGCACAAACAGACACTTCCAGCCCCTCTGCCTCCTCCCTCTTCCTGGATTCAATAAGACGTTTTTAAACCTCAAAGCCTGTGCACAGGCACATACTTCCAGCCCCTCTGCCTCTTCCCTCTTCCTGGATTCACTCAGAGGTTTTTAAAACTCACAGACTGTGCAGAGGCACACAGCTCCAGCCCCTGTACCGCTTCCTTGTTCTTGTATTCACTCAGATGTTTTTAAAACTCACAGACACTTCCAGCCCCTGTGCCTCTTCCCTCTTCCTGGATTCACTCAGACGTTTTTAAACCTCAAAGCCTGTGCACACAGACACACTTCCAGCCCCTCTTGCTATTCGCTCTTCCTGGATTCACTCAGACATTTTTAAAACTAAAAGCCTGTTCACAGGCACACACTTACAACACACTGCCTCATCCCTCTTCCTGGATTCACTCAGACATTTTTAAAACTGACAGCCTGTGCACACACAGAAACTTCCAGCCCCTCTGCCTCCTCCCTCTTCCTGGATTCACTCAGACGTTTTTAAACCTCAAAGCCTGTGCACAGGCACACACGTACAACCCTATGCCTCTTCTCTCTTCCTGGATTCACTCAGATGTTCTTAAAACTCATAGCTTGTGCACAGGGACACACTTCCAGCCCCTGCACCACTTCCCTGTTCCTGGATTCACTCAGACGTTTTTAAAACACACAGCCTGTGCACACACACACACACTTACAGACTCTCTGCCTCTTCCATCTTCCTGGATTCACTCAGATGTTTTAAAACACACAACCTGTGCACACACAAACACTTCCAGACCCGCTGCCTCTTCCCTCTTCCTGGATTCACTCAGAGGTTTTTAAAACTCAAAGCCTCTGCACACGGACACACTTAAAACCCTATGCCGCTTCCCTCTTCCTGGATTCACTCAGAGGTTTTTAAAACTCACAGCCTGTGCACAGGCACACACTTCCAGTAGCTGTACGTCTTCCCTCTTCCTGGATTCACTCAGATGTTCTTAAAACACACAGCTTGTGCACAGGGACACACTTCCAGCCCCTGCACCACTTCCCTGTTCCTGGATTCACTCAGATGTTCTTAAAACTCACAGCTTGTGCACAGGGACACACTTCCAGCCCCTGTGCCTCTTCCCTCTTACTGGATTCACTCAGAGGTTTTTAAAACTCACAGTCTGTGCACACACAGACACTTCCAGCCCCTGTGCCTCTTCCCTCTTACTGGATTCACTCAGAGGTTTTTAAAACTCACAGTCTGTGCACACACAGACACTTCCAGCCCCTCTGCCTCCTCCCTCTTTCAGGATTCACTCAGACGTTTTTAAACCTCAAAGCCTGTGCACAGGCACACACTTACAACCCTATGCGTCTTCCCTCTTCCTGGATTCACTAAGAGGTTTTTAAAACTCACAGTCTGTGCACAAACAGACACTTCCAGCACCTCTGCCTCCTCCCTCTTCCTGGATTCACTCAGAGGTTTTTACAACTTACAGCCTGTGCACACAGAGACACTTCTAGCCCCTCTGCCTCTTCCCGCTTCCTGGATTCACTCAGAGGTTTTTACAACTTACAGCCTGTGCACACAGAGACACTTCTAGCCCCTCTGCCTCTTCCCGCTTCCTGGATTCACTCAGATGTTTTAAAACCTCAAAGCCTGTGCACAGGCACATACTTCCAGACCCGCTTCATCTTCCCTTTCCTGGATTCACTCAGAGGTTTTTAAAACTCACAGCCTGTGCACAGGAACAGACTTCCAGTGCCTGTACCTCTTCCCTCTTCCTGGATTCACTCAGATGTTTTAAAACTCACAGCTTGTGCACAGGGACACACTTCCAGCCCCTGTACCGCTTCCCTGTTCCTTGATTCACTCAGAGGTTTTTAAAACTCACAGTCTGTGCACACACAGACACTTCCAGCCCCTCTGCCTCCTCCCTCTTTCAGGATTCACTCAGACGTTTTTAAACCTCAAAGCCTGTGCACAGGCACACACTTACAACCCTATGCGTCTTCCCTCTTCCTGGATTCACTAAGAGGTTTTTAAAACTCACAGTCTGTGCACAAACAGACACTTCCAGCACCTCTGCCTCCTCCCTCTTCCTGGATTCACTCAGAGGTTTTTACAACTTACAGCCTGTGCACACAGAGACACTTCTAGCCCCTCTGCCTCTTCCCGCTTCCTGGATTCACTCAGAGGTTTTTACAACTTACAGCCTGTGCACACAGAGACACTTCTAGCCCCTCTGCCTCTTCCCGCTTCCTGGATTCACTCAGATGTTTTAAAACCTCAAAGCCTGTGCACAGGCACATACTTCCAGACCCGCTTCATCTTCCCTTTCCTGGATTCACTCAGAGGTTTTTAAAACTCACAGCCTGTGCACAGGAACAGACTTCCAGTGCCTGTACCTCTTCCCTCTTCCTGGATTCACTCAGACGTTTTTAAAACTCACAGCCTGTGCACACAGAGACACTTCTAGCCCCTCTGCCTCTTCCCGCTTCCTGGATTCACTCAGATGTTTTAAAACTCACAGCTTGTGCACAGGGACACACTTCCAGCCCCTGTACCGCTTCCCTGTTCCTTGATTCACTCAGATGTTTTTAAACTCAGAGTCTGTGCACACACAAACACTTCCAGTCCCTGTACCTCTTCACTCTTCCTGGCTTCACTCAGAGGTTTTTAAAAATCAAAGCCTGTGCACAGGCACACACTTCCAGTGCCTGTACCTCTTCCCTCTTCCTGGATTCACTCAGATGTTCTTAAAACTCACAGCTTGTGCACAGGGACACACTTCCAGGCCCTGTACCGCTTCCCTGTTCCTTGATTCACTCAGATGTTTTAAAATTCAGAGTCTGTGCACACAGAGACACTTCTAGACCCTCTGCCTCTTCCCTCTTCCTGGATTCACTCAGACGTTTTTAAAATTCAAAGCCTGTGCACACAGAGACACTTCTAGCCCCTCTGCCTCTTCCCGCTTCCTGGATTCACTCAGAAGTTTTAAAACCTCAAAGCCTGTGCACAGGCACATACTTCCAGAACCGCTGCCTCTTCCCTCTTCCTGGATTCACTCAGAGGTTTTTAAAACTCAAAGCCTCTGCACAGGGACACACTTCCAGCCCCTGTGCCTCTTCCCTCTTCCTGGATTCACTCAGACATTTTAAAACTCACAGCCTGTGCACAGGCACAGACTTCCAGACCCTCTGCCTCTTCCCTCTTCCTGGATTCACTCAGACGTTTTTAAAACACACAGCCTGTGCACACACACACACACTTACAGACTCTCTGCCTCTTCCATCTTCCTGGATTCACTCAGACGTTTTTAAAACTCAAAGCCTGTGCACAGGCACACACTTCCAGCCCCTCTGCCTCTTCCCTCTTCCTGGATTCACTCAGAGGTTTTTAAAAACTCACAGCCTGTGCACACACACACTGTTCCAGCCCCTGTGCCTCTTCCCTCTTCCTGGATTCACTCAGAGGTTTTTAAAAACTCACAGCCTGTGCACACACACACTGTTCCAGCCCCTGTGCCTCTTCCCTCTTCCTGGATTCACTCAGACGTTTTTACAACTTACAGCCTGTGCACACAGAGACACTTCTAGCCCCTCTGCCTCTTCCCGCTTCCTGGATTCACTCAGATGTTTTAAAACCTCAAAGCCTGTGCACAGGCACATACTTCCAGACCCGCTTCCTCTTCTCTCTTCCTGGATTCACTCAGAGGTTTTTAAAACTCAAAGCGTCTGCACAGGGACACACTTAAACACCTATGCCGCTTCCCTCTTCCTGGATTCACTCAGAGGTTTTTAAAACTCACAGCCTGTGCACAGGAACAGACTTCCAGTGCCTGTACCTCTTCCCTCTTCCTGGATTCACTCAGACGTTTTTAAAACTCACAGCCTGTGCACACAGAGACACTTCTAGCCCCTCTGCCTCTTCCCGCTTCCTGGATTCACTCAGATGTTTTAAAACTCACAGCCTGTGCACAGGCACACACTTCCAGCCCCTGTACCGCTTCCCTGTTCCTTGATTCGCTCAGATGTTTTTAAACTCAGAGTCTGTGCACACACAAACACTTCCAGTCCCTCTACCTCTTCACTCTTCCTGGATTCACACAGAGGTTTTTAAACCTCAAAGCCTGTGCACACACAAACACTTCCAGCCCCTCTTGCTATTCCCTCTTCCTGGATTCACTCAGACATTTTTAAAAGTCAAAGCCTCTACACAGGGACACAATTCCGGCCCCTCTGCCTCTTCTCTCTTCCTGGATTCACTCAGACATTCTTAAAACTCACAGCTTGTGCACAGGGACACACTTCCAGCCCCTGTGCCTCTTCCCTCTTCCTGGATTCACTCAGAGGTTTTTAAAACTAAAAGCCTCTGCACAGGCACACACTTCCAGCCGCTCTTGCTATTCCCTCTTCCTGGATTCACTCAGAGGTTTTTAAAACTAACAGCCTGTGCACGCACAAACACACTTCCAGCCCCTGTGCCTCTTCCCTCTTCCTGGATTCACTCAGATGTTCTTAAAACTCACAGCTTGTGCACAGGGACACACTTCCAGCCCCTGCACCACTTCCCTGTTCCTGGATTCACTCAGACGTTTTTAAAACACACAGCCTGTGCACACACACACACTTACAGACTCTCTGCCTCTTCCATTTTCCTGGATTCACTCAGACGTTTTTAAAACTCACAGTCTGTGCAAAAACAGACACTTCCAGCCCCTCTGACTCCTCCCTCTTCCTGGATTCAATCAGACGTTTTTAAACCTCAAAGCCTGTGCACAGGAACATACTTCCAGCCCCTCTGCCTCTTCCCTCTTCCTGGATTCACTCAGAGGTTTTTAAAACTCACAGCCTGTGCAGAGGCACACATTTCCAGCCCCTGTACCACTTCCTTGTTCCTGGATTCACTCACATGATTTTAAAACTCAGAGCCTGTGCACACAGACACACTTCCAGCTGCTATTGCTATTCCCTCTTCCTGGATTCACTCAGACATTTTAAAAACTAAAAGCCTCTGCACAGGCACACACTTACAACCCTGTGCCTCTTCCCTCTTCCTAGATTCACTCAGACATTTTTAAAACTCAAAGCCTCTACACAGGGACACAATTCCGGCCCCTCTGCCTCTTCCCTCTTCCTGGATTCACTCAGAAGTTCTTAAAACTCAAAGCCTCTACACAGGGACACACTTCCGGCCCCTCTGCCTCTTCCCTCTTCCTGGATTCACTCAGACGTTCTTAAAACTCACAGCTTGTGCACAGGGACACACTTCCAGCCCCTGTGCCTCTTCCCTCTTCCTGGATTCACTCAGAGGTTTTTAAAACTAAAAGCCTCTGCACAGGGACACACTTCCAGCCCCTCTGCCTCTTCCCTCTTCCTGGATTCACTCAGAGGTTTTTAAAAACTCACAGCCTGTGCACACACACACTGTTCCAGCCCCTGTGCCTCTTCCCTCTTCCTGGATTCACTCAGACGTTTTTACAACTTACAGCCTGTGCACACAGAGACACTTCTAGCCCCTCTGCCTCTTCCCGCTTCCTGGATTCACTCAGATGTTTTAAAACCTCAAAGCCTGTGCACAGGCACATACTTCCAGACCCGCTTCCTCTTCTCTCTTCCTGGATTCACTCAGAGGTTTTTAAAACTCAAAGCGTCTGCACAGGGACACACTTAAACACCTATGCCGCTTCCCTCTACCTGGATTCACTCAGAGGTTTTTAAAACTCACAGCCTGTGCACAGGAACAGACTTCCAGTGCCTGTACCTCTTCCCTCTTCCTGGATTCACTCAGACGTTTTTAAAACTCACAGCCTGTGCACACAGAGACACTTCTAGCCCCTCTGCCTCTTCCCGCTTCCTGGATTCACTCAGATGTTTTAAAACTCACAGCCTGTGCACAGGCACACACTTCCAGCCCCTGTACCGCTTCCCTGTTCCTTGATTCGCTCAGATGTTTTTAAACTCAGAGTCTGTGCACACACAAACACTTCCAGTCCCTCTACCTCTTCACTCTTCCTGGATT
Organism: Natrix helvetica; assembly: GCF_964273705.1. NCBI lineage: Eukaryota > Metazoa > Chordata > Lepidosauria > Squamata > Natricidae > Natrix > Natrix helvetica. Next base: position 20,126,301 of record NC_138555.1, read on the forward strand.
CACTCAGAGGTTTTTAAACCTCAAAGCCTGTGCACACACAAACACTTCCAGCCCCTCTTGCTATTCCCTCTTCCTGGATTCACTCAGACATTTTTAAAACTCAAAGCCTCTACACAGGGACACACTTCCAGCCCCTGTGCCTCTTCCCTCTTCCTGGATTCACTCAGAGGTTTTTAAAACTAAAAGCCTCTGCACAGGCACACACTTCCAGCCGCTCTTGCTATTCCCTCTTCCTGGATTCACTCAGAGGTTTTTAAAACTAACAGCCTGTGCACGCACAAACACACTTCCAGCCCCTGTGCCTCTTCCCTCTTCCTGGATTCACTCAGATGTTCTTAAAACTCACAGCTTGTGCACAGGGACACACTTCCAGCCCCTGCACCACTTCCCTGTTCCTGGATTCACTCAGACGTTTTTAAAACACACAGCCTGTGCACACAAACACACTTACAGACTCTCTGCCTCTTCCATTTTCCTGGATTCACTCAGACGTTTTTAAAACTCACAGTCTGTGCAAAAACAGACACTTCCAGCCCCTCTGACTCCTCCCTCTTCCTGGATTCAATCAGACGTTTTTAAACCTCAAAGCCTGTGCACAGGAACATGCTTCCAGCCCCTCTGCCTCTTCCCTCTTCCTGGATTCACTGAGAGGTTTTTAAAACTCACAGCCTGTGCAGAGGCACACATTTCCAGCCCCTGTAGCACTTCCTTGTTCCTGGATTCACTCACATGATTTTAAAACTCACAGCCTGTGCACACAGAAACACTTCCAGCTGCTCTTGGTATTCCCTCTTCCTGGATTCACTCAGACATTTTTAAAACTCAAAGCCACTACACAGGGACACAATTCCGGCCCCTCTGCCTCTTCCCTCTTCCTGGATTCACTCAGACGTTCTTAAAACTCACAGCTTGTGCACAGGGAAACACTTCCAGCCCCTGTTCCTCTTCCCTCTTCCTGGATTCACTCAGACATTTTTAAAACTCACAGCCTGTGCACTGGCACACACTTCCAGTGCCTGTACCTCTTCCCACTTACTGGATTCACTCAGACGTTCTTAAAACTCACAGCTTGTGCACAGGGACACACTTCCAGCCCCTGTGCCTCTTCCCTCTTCCTGGATTCACTCAGAGGTTTTTAAAACTAAAAGCCTCTGCACAGGGACACACTTCCAGCCCCTCTGCCTCTTCCCTCTTCCTGGATTCACTCAGAGGTTTTTAAAAACTCACAGCCTGTGCACACACACACTGTTCCAGCCCCTGTGCCTCTTCCCTCTTCCTGGATTCACTCAGACGTTTTTACAACTTACAGCCTGTGCACACAGAGACACTTCTAGCCCCTCTGCCTCTTCCCGCTTCCTGGATTCACTCAGATGTTTTAAAACCTCAAAGCCTGTGCACAGGCACATACTTCCAGACCCGCTTCCTCTTCTCTCTTCCTGGATTCACTCAGAGGTTTTTAAAACTCAAAGCGTCTGCACAGGGACACACTTAAACACCTATGCCGCTTCCCTCTTCCTGGATTCACTCAGAGGTTTTTAAAACTCACAGCCTGTGCACAGGAACAGACTTCCAGTGCCTGTACCTCTTCCCTCTTCCTGGATTCACTCAGACGTTTTTAAAACTCACAGCCTGTGCACACAGAGACACTTCTAGCCCCTCTGCCTCTTCCCACTTCCTGGATTCACTCAGATGTTTTAAAACTCACAGCCTGTGCACAGGCACACACTTCCAGCCCCTGTACCGCTTCCCTCTTCCTTGATTCGCTCAGATGTTTTTAAACTCAGAGTCTGTGCACACACAAACACTTCCAGTCCCTCTACCTCTTCACTCTTCCTGGATTCACTCAGAGGTTTTTAAACCTCAAAGCCTGTGCACACACAAACACTTCCAGCCCCTCTTGCTATTCCCTCTTCCTGGATTCACTCAGACATTTTTAAAACTCAACGCCTCTACACAGGGACACAATTCCGGCCCCTCTGCCTCTTCTCTCTTCCTGGATTCACTCAGAGGTTTTTAAGACTCACAGCCTGTGCAGAGGCACACATTTCCAGCCCCTGTACCACTTCCTTGTTCCTGGATTCACTCACATGATTTTAAAACTCAGAGCCTGTGCACACAGACACACTTCCAGCTGCTATTGCTATTCCCTCTTCCTGGATTCACTCAGACATTTTAAAAACTAAAAGCCTCTGCACAGGCACACACTTACAACCCTGTGCCTCTTCCCTCTTCCTAGATTCACTCAGACATTTTTAAAACTCAAAGCCTCTACACAGGGACACAATTCCGGCCCCTCTGCCTCTTCCCTCTTCCTGGATTCACTCAGAAGTTCTTAAAACTCAAAGCCTCTACACAGGGACACACTTCCGGCCCCTCTGCCTCTTCCCTCTTCCTGGATTCACTCAGACGTTCTTAAAACTCACAGCTTGTGCACAGGGACACACTTCCAGCCCCTGTGCCTCTTCCCTCTTCCTGGATTCACTCAGAGGTTTTTAAAACTAAAAGCCTCTGCACAGGGACACACTTCCAGCCCCTGAGCCTCTTCCCTCTTCCTGGATTCACTCAGACATTTTTAAAACTCACAGCCTGTGCACAGGCACACACTTCCAGTGCCTGTACCTCTTCCCTCTTACTGGATTCACTCAGATGTCCTTAAAACTCAAAGCCTCTGCACAGGCACACACTTCCAGCCGCTCTTGCTATTCCCTCTTCCTGGATTCACTCAGACATTTTTAAAACTAAAAGCCTGTGCACAGGGACACACTTCCAGCCCCTGTACCACTTCCTTGATCCTGGATTAACTCAGATGTTTTGAAAACACACAGCCTGTGCACACACACAAACTTCCAGACCCTCTGCCTCTTCCCTCTTCCTGTATTCACTCAGAGGTTTTTAAAACTCACAGCCTCTGCACAGGGACACACTTAGAACCCTATGCCTCTTCCCTCTTCCTGGATTCACTCCGAGCTTTTTAAAACTCACAGCCTGTGCACAGGCACACACTTCCAGCCCCTATGCCTCTTCCCTCTTACTGGATTCACTCAGAGGTTTTTAAAACTCACAGCCTGTGCACACACACACACTTCCAGCCCTTGTTCCTATTCCCTCTTCCTGGATTCACTCAGACGATTTTAAGACTCACAGCCTGTGCACAGGCACACATTTCCAGCCCCTGTACCGCTTCCTTGTTCCTGGATTCACTCAGACATTTTTAAAACTAAAAGCCTGTGCACAGGCACACACTTCTAGCCCCTCTGCCTCCTCCCTCTTCCTGGATTCAATCAGACGTTTTTAAACCTCAAAGCCTGTGCACAGGAACATACTTCCAGCCCCTCTGCCTCTTCCCTCTTCCTGGATTCACTCAGAGGTTTTTAAAACTCACAGCCTGTGCACACAGACACACTTCCAGCTGCTCTTGCTATTCCCTCTTCCTGGATTCACTCAGACATTTTTAAAACTAAAAGCCTGTGCACAGGCACACACTTATAACCCTATGCCTCTTCCTTCTTCCTGGATTCACTCAGATGTTCTTAAAACTCACAGCTTGTGCACAGGGACGCACTTCCAGCCCCTGTACCACTTCCTTGTTCCTGGATTAACTCATATGTTTTTAAAACTCACAGCCTGTGCACACACACACACTTCCAGCCCCTGTGCCTCTTCCCTCTTCCTGGATTCACTCAGACGTTTTTAAAACTCAAAGCCTGTGCACAGGCACACACTTACAACCCTATGCCTCTTCCCTCTTCCTGGATTCACTCAGATGTTCTTAAAACACACAGCTTGTGCAAAGGGACACACTTCAAGCCCCTGCACCACTTCCCTGTTCCTGGATTCACTCAGACGTTTTTAAAACTCACAGCCTGTGCACAGGGACACACTTCCAGACCCTCTACCTCTTCCCTCTTCCTGGATTCACTCAGAGGTTTTTAAAACTAACAGCCTGTGCACAGGCACACAATTACAACCTTTTCCCTCGTCCCTCTTCCTGGATTCACTCAGATGTTTTAAAACACACAGCCTGTGCACACACACACACTTCTAGCCCCTCTGCCTCTTCCCTCTTCCTGTATTCACTCAGACATTTTTAAAACTAAAAGCCTGTGGACAGGCACACACTTACAACCCTATGCGTCTTAACTCTTCCTGGATTCACTGAGAGGTTTTTAAAACTCACAGTCTGTGCACAAACAGACACTTCCAGCCCCTCTGCCTCCTCCCTCTTCCTGGATTCAATCAGACGTTTTTAAACCTCAAAGCCTCTGCACAGGCACACACTTCCAGCCGCTCTTGCTATTCCCTCTTCCTGGATTCACTCAGACATTTTTAAAACTAAAAGCCTGTGCACAGGGACACACTTCCAGCCCCTGTACCACTTCCTTGATCCTGGATTAACTCAGATGTTTTGAAAACACACAGCCTGTGCACACACACAAACTTCCAGACCCTCTGCCTCTTCCCTCTTCCTGTATTCACTCAGAGGTTTTTAAAACTCACAGCCTCTGCACAGGGACACACTTAGAACCCTATGCCTCTTCCCTCTTCCTGGATTCACTCCGAGCTTTTTAAAACTCACAGCCTGTGCACAGGCACACACTTCCAGCCCCTATGCCTCTTCCCTCTTACTGGATTCACTCAGAGGTTTTTAAAAATCACAGCCTGTGCACACACACACACTTCCAGACCGTCTGCCTCTTCCCTCTTCCTGGATTCACTCAGACGTTTTTAAAACTCACAGCCTGTGCACACACGCACACTTCCAGCCCTTGTTCCTATTCCCTCTTCCTGGATTCACTCAGACGATTTTAAGACTCACAGCCTGTGCACAGGCACACATTTCCAGCCCCTGTACCGCTTCCTTGTTCCTGGATTCACTCAGACATTTTTAAAACTAAAAGCCTGTGCACAGGCACACACTTCTAGCCCCTCTGCCTCCTCCCTCTTCCTGGATTCAATCAGACGTTTTTAAACCTCAAAGCCTGTGCACAGGAACATACTTCCAGCCCCTCTGCCTCTTCCCTCTTCCTGTATTCACTCAGAGGTTTTTAAAACTCACAGCCTGTGCACACAGACACACTTCCAGCTGCTCTTGCTATTCCCTCTTCCTGGATTCACTCAGACATTTTTAAAACTAAAAGCCTGTGCACAGGCACACACTTATAACCCTATGCCTCTTCCTTCTTCCTGGATTCACTCAGATGTTCTTAAAACTCACAGCTTGTGCACAGGGACGCACTTCCAGCCCCTGTACCACTTCCTTGTTCCTGGATTAACTCATATGTTTTTAAAACTCACAGCCTGTGCACACACACACACTTCCAGCCCCTGTGCCTCTTCCCTCTTCCTGGATTCACTCAGACGTTTTTAAAACTCAAAGCCTGTGCACAGGCACACACTTACAACCCTATGCCTCTTCCCTCTTCATGGATTCACTCAGATGTTCTTAAAACACACAGCTTGTGCAAAGGGACACAGTTCAAGCCCCTGCACCACTTCCCTGTTCCTGGATTCACTCAGACGTTTTTAAAACTCACAGCCTGTGCACAGGGACACACTTCCAGACCCTCTACCTCTTCCCTCTTCCTGGATTCACTCAGAGGTTTTTAAAACTAACAGCCTGTGCACAGGCACACAATTACAACCTTTTCCCTCGTCCCTCTTCCTGGATTCACTCAGATGTTTTAAAACACACAGCCTGTGCACACACACACACTTCTAGCCCCTCTGCCTCTTCCCTCTTCCTGTATTCACTCAGACATTTTTAAAACTAAAAGCCTGTGGACAGGCACACACTTACAACCCTATGCGTCTTAACTCTTCCTGGATTCACTGAGAGGTTTTTAAAACTCACAGTCTGTGCACAAACAGACACTTCCAGCCCCTCTGCCTCCTCCCTCTTCCTGGATTCAATCAGACGTTTTTAAACCTCAAAGCCTGTGCACAGGCACATACTTCCAGCCCCTCTGCCTCTTCCCTCTTCCTGGATTCACTCACAGGTTTTTAAAACTCACAGACTGTGCAGAGGCACACAGTTCCAGCCCCTGTACCGCTTCCTTGTTCCTGTATTCACTCAGATGTTTTTAAAACTCACAGACACTTCTAGCCCCTGTGCCTCTTCCCTCTTCCTGGATTCACTCAGACGTTTTTAAACCTCAAAGCCTGTGCACACAGACACACTTCCAGCCCCTCTTGCTATTCGCTCTTCCTGGATTCACTCAGACATTTTTAAAACTAAAAGCCTGTTCACAGGCACACACTTACAACACACTGCCTCATCCCTCTTCCTGGATTCACTCAGACATTTTTAAAACTGACAGCCTGTGCACACACAGAAACTTCCAGCCCCTCTGCCTCCTCCCTCTTCCTGGATTCACTCAGACGTTTTTAAACCTCAAAGCCTGTGCACAGGGACACAATTACAGGCCCTGTACCGCTTCCTTGTTCCTGGATTCATTCAGATGTTTTTAAAACTCACAGCCTGTGCACACACACACAAACCTCCAGCCCCTGTGCCTCTTCCCTCTTCCTGGATTCACTAAGAGGTTTTTAAAACTCAAAGCCTCTGCACAGGGACACACTTCCACACCCTCTGCCTCTTCACTCTTCCTGGATTCACTCAGACGTTTTTAAACCTCAAAGCCTGTGCACATACACACACTTCCAGCCCCTCTTGCTATTCCCTCTTCCTGGATTCACTCAGACGTTTTTAAAACTAAAAGCCTGTGGACAGGCACACACTTACAACCCTATGCCTCTTCACTCTTCCTGGATTCACTCAGAGGTTTTTAAAACTCACAGTCTGTGCACACACAGACACTTCCAGCCCCTCTGCCTCCTCCCTCTACCTGGATTCACTCCGACGTTTTTCAACCTCAAAGCCTGTGCACAGGAACATACTTCCAGCCCCTCTGCCTCTTCCCTCTTCCTGGATTAACTCAGACGTTTTTAAACCTCAAAGCCTGTGCACACACACACACACTTCCAGCCCCTCTTGCTATTCCCTCTTCCTGGATTCACTCAGATGTTTTTAAAACTCAAAGCCTGTGCACAGGCACACACTTACAACCCTATGCCTCTTCCCTCTTCCTGGATTCACTCAGACATTTTTAAAACTAAAACCCTGTGCACAGGCACACACGTACAACCCTATGCCTCTTCTCTCTTCCTGGATTCACTCAGATGTTCTTAAAACTCACAGCTTGTGCACAGGGACGCACTTCCAGCCCCTGTACAACTTCCTTGTTCCTGGATTAACTCATATGTTTTTAAAACTCACAGCCTGTGCACACACAAACACTTCCAGCCCCTGTGCCTCTTCCCTCTTCCTGGATTCACTCAGACGTTTTTAAAACTCAAAGCCTGTGCACAGGCACACACTTACAACCCTATGCCTCTTCCCTCTTCCTGGATTCACTCAGATGTTCTTAAAACACACAGCTTGTGCACAGGGACACACTTCCAGCCCCTGCACCACTTCCCTGTTCCTGGATTCACTCAGACGTTTTTAAAACTCACAGCCTGTGCACAGGGACACACTTCCAGACCCTCTACCTCTCCCTCTTTCTGGATTCACTCAGAGGTTTTTAAAACTAACAGCCTGTGCACGCACAAACACACTTCCAGCCCCTGTGCCTCTTCCCTCTTCCTGGATTCACTCAGACATTTTTAAAACACACAGCCTGTGCACACACACACACTTCTAGCCCCTCTGCCTCCTCCCTCTTTCAGGATTCACTCAGACGTTTTTAAACCTCAAAGCCTGTGCACAGGCACACACTTACAACCCTATGCGTCTTAACTCTTCCTGGATTCACTGAGAGGTTTTTAAAACTCACAGTCTGTGCACAAACAGACACTTCCAGCCCCTCTGCCTCCTCCCTCTTCCTGGATTCAATCAGACGTTTTTAAACCTCAAAGCCTGTGCACAGGCACATACTTCCAGCCCCTCTGCCTCTTCCCTCTTCCTGGATTAACTCAGAGGTTTTTAAAACTCACAGACTGTGCAGAGGCACACAGTTCCAGCCCCTGTACCGCTTCCTTGTTCCTGTATTCACTCAGATGTTTTTAAAACTCACAGACACTTCCAGCCCCTGTGCCTCTTCCCTCTTCCTGGATTCACTCAGACGTTTTTAAACCTCAAAGCCTGTGCACACAGACACACTTCCAGCCCCTCTTGCTATTCGCTCTTCCTGGATTCACTCAGACATTTTTAAAACTAAAAGCCTGTTCACAGGCACACACTTACAACACACTGCCTCATCCCTCTTCCTGGATTCACTCAGATGTTTTTAAAACTCAAAGCCTGTGCACAGGCACACACTTACAACCCTATGCCTCTTCCCTCTTCCTGGATTCACTCAGACATTTTTAAAACTAAAAGCCTGTGCACAGGCACACACGTACAACCCTATGCCTCTTCTCTCTTCCTGGATTCACTCAGATGTTCTTAAAACTCATAGCTTGTGCACAGGGACACACTTCCAGCCCCTGCACCACTTCCCTGTTCCTGGATTCACTCAGACGTTTTTAAAACACACAGCCTGTGCACACACACACACTTACAGACTCTCTGCCTCTTCCATCTTCCTGGATTCACTCAGAAGTTCTTAAAACTCAAAGCCTCTACACAGGGACACACTTCCGGCCCCTCTGCCTCTTCCCTCTTCCTGGATTCACTCAGACGTTCTTAAAACTCACAGCTTGTGCACAGGGACACACTTCCAGCCCCTGTGCCTCTTCCCTCTTCCTGGATTCACTCAGAGGTTTTTAAAACTAAAAGCCTCTGCACAGGGACACACTTCCAGCCCCTGAGCCTCTTCCCTCTTCCTGGATTCACTCAGACATTTTTAAAACTCACAGCCTGTGCACAGGCACACACTTCCAGTGCCTGTACCTCTTCCCTCTTACTGGATTCACTCAGATGTCCTTAAAACTCAAAGCCTCTGCACAGGCACACACTTCCAGCCGCTCTTGCTATTCCCTCTTCCTGGATTCACTCAGACATTTTTAAAACTAAAAGCCTGTGCACAGGGACACACTTCCAGCCCCTGTACCACTTCCTTGATCCTGGATTAACTCAGATGTTTTGAAAACACACAGCCTGTGCACACACACAAACTTCCAGACCCTCTGCCTCTTCCCTCTTCCTGTATTCACTCAGAGGTTTTTAAAACTCACAGCCTCTGCACAGGGACACACTTAGAACCCTATGCCTCTTCCCTCTTCCTGGATTCACTCCGAGCTTTTTAAAACTCACAGCCTGTGCACAGGCACACACTTCCAGCCCCTATGCCTCTTCCCTCTTACTGGATTCACTCAGAGGTTTTTAAAACTCACAGCCTGTGCACACACACACACTTCCAGACCGTCTGCCTCTTCCCTCTTCCTGGATTCACTCAGACGTTTTTAAAACTCACAGCCTGTGCACACACGCACACTTCCAGCCCTTGTTCCTATTCCCTCTTCCTGGATTCACTCAGACGATTTTAAGACTCACAGCCTGTGCACAGGCACACATTTCCAGCCCCTGTACCGCTTCCTTGTTCCTGGATTCACTCAGACATTTTTAAAACTAAAAGCCTGTGCACAGGCACACACTTCTAGCCCCTCTGCCTCCTCCCTCTTCCTGGATTCAATCAGACGTTTTTAAACCTCAAAGCCTGTGCACAGGAATATACTTCCAGCCCCTCTGCCTCTTCCCTCTTCCTGGATTCACTCAGAGGTTTTTAAAACTCACAGCCTGTGCACACAGACACACTTCCAGCTGCTCTTGCTATTCCCTCTTCCTGGATTCACTCAGACATTTTTAAAACTAAAAGCCTGTGCACAGGCACACACTTATAACCCTATGCCTCTTCCTTCTTCCTGGATTCACTCAGATGTTCTTAAAACTCACAGCTTGTGCACAGGGACGCACTTCCAGCCCCTGTACCACTTCCTTGTTCCTGGATTAACTCATATGTTTTTAAAACTCACAGCCTGTGCACACACACACACTTCCAGCCCCTGTGCCTCTTCCCTCTTCCTGGATTCACTCAGACGTTTTTAAAACTCAAAGCCTGTGCACAGGCACACACTTACAGACTCTCTGCCTCTTCCCTCTTCCTGGATTCACTCAGAGGTTTTTAAAACTCACAGACTGTGCAGAGGCACACAGTTCCAGCCCCTGTACCGCTTCCTTGTTCCTGTATTCACTCAGATGTTTTTAAAACTCACAGACACTTCCAGCCCCTGTGCCTCTTCCCTCTTCCTGGATTCACTCAGACGTTTTTAAACCTCAAAGCCTGTGCACACAGACACACTTCCAGCCCCTCTTGCTATTCGCTCTTCCTGGATTCACTCAGACATTTTTAAAACTAAAAGCCTGTTCACAGGCACACACTTACAACACACTGCCTCATCCCTCTTCCTGGATTCACTCAGACATTTTTAAAACTGACAGCCTGTGCACACACAGAAACTTCCAGCCCCTCTGCCTCCTCCCTCTTCCTGGATTCACTCAGACGTTTTTAAACCTCAAAGCCTGTGCACAGGGACACAATTACAGGCCCTGTACCGCTTCCTTGTTCCTGGATTCATTCAGATGTTTTTAAAACTCACAGCCTGTGCACACACACACAAACCTCCAGCCCCTGTGCCTCTTCCCTCTTCCTGGATTCACTAAGAGGTTTTTAAAACTCAAAGCCTCTGCACAGGGACACACTTCCACACCCTCTGCCTCTTCACTCTTCCTGGATTCACACAGACGTTTTTAAACCTCAAAGCATGTGCACATAAACACACTTCCAGCCCCTCTTGCTATTCCCTCTTCCTGGATTCACTCAGACGTTTTTAAAACTAAAAGCCTGTGGACAGGCACACACTTACAACCCTATGCCTCTTCACTCTTCCTGGATTCACTCAGAGGTTTTTAAAACTCACAGTCTGTGCACACACAGACACTTCCAGCCCCTCTGCCTCCTCCCTCTACCTGGATTCACTCCGACGTTTTTCAACCTCAAAGCCTGTGCACAGGAACATACTTCCAGCCCCTCTGCCTCTTCCCTCTTCCTGGATTAACTCAGACGTTTTTAAACCTCAAAGCCTGTGCACACACACACACACTTCCAGCCCCTCTTGCTATTCCCTCTTCCTGGATTCACTCAGATGTTTTTAAAACTCAAAGCCTGTGCACAGGCACACACTTACAACCCTATGCCTCTTCCCTCTTCCTGGATTCACTCAGACATTTTTAAAACTAAAACCCTGTGCACAGGCACACACGTACAACCCTATGCCTCTTCTCTCTTCCTGGATTCACTCAGATGTTCTTAAAACTCACAGCTTGTGCACAGGGACGCACTTCCAGCCCCTGTACAACTTCCTTGTTCCTGGATTAACTCATATGTTTTTAAAACTCACAGCCTGTGCACACACAAACACTTCCAGCCCCTGTGCCTCTTCCCTCTTCCTGGATTCACTCAGACGTTTTTAAAACTCAAAGCCTGTGCACAGGCACACACTTACAACCCTATGCCTCTTCCCTCTTCCTGGATTCACTCAGATGTTCTTAAAACACACAGCTTGTGCACAGGGACACACTTCCAGCCCCTGTACCACTTCCCTGTTCCTGGATTCACTCAGACGTTTTTAAAACTCACAGCCTGTGCACAGGGACACACTTCCAGACCCTCTACCTCTCCCTCTTTCTGGATTCACTCAGAGGTTTTTAAAACTAACAGCCTGTGCACGCACAAACACACTTCCAGCCCCTGTGCCTCTTCCCTTTTCCTGGATTCACTCAGACATTTTTAAAACACACAGCCTGTGCACACACACACACTTCTAGCCCCTCTGCCTCCTCCCTCTTTCAGGATTCACTCAGACGTTTTTAAACCTCAAAGCCTGTGCACAGGCACACACTTACAACCCTATGCGTCTTAACTCTTCCTGGATTCACTGAGAGGTTTTTAAAACTCACAGTCTGTGCACAAACAGACACTTCCAGCCCCTCTGCCTCCTCCCTCTTCCTGGATTCAATCAGACGTTTTTAAACCTCAAAGCCTGTGCACAGGCACATACTTCCAGCCCCTCTGCCTCTTCCCTCTTCCTGGATTCACTCAGAGGTTTTTAAAACTCACAGACTGTGCAGAGGCACACAGTTCCAGCCCCTGTACCGCTTCCTTGTTCCTGTATTCACTCAGATGTTTTTAAAACTCACAGACACTTCCAGCCCCTGTGCCTCTTCCCTCTTCCTGGATTCACTCAGACGTTTTTAAACCTCAAAGCCTGTGCACACAGACACACTTCCAGCCCCTCTTGCTATTCGCTCTTCCTGGATTCACTCAGACATTTTTAAAACTAAAAGCCTGTTCACAGGCACACACTTACAACACACTGCCTCATCCCTCTTCCTGGATTCACTCAGATGTTTTTAAAACTCAAAGCCTGTGCACAGGCACACACTTACAACCCTATGCCTCTTCCCTCTTCCTGGATTCACTCAGACATTTTTAAAACTAAAAGCCTGTGCACAGGCACACACGTACAACCCTATGCCTCTTCTCTCTTCCTGGATTCACTCAGATGTTCTTAAAACTCATAGCTTGTGCACAGGGACACACTTCCAGCCCCTGCACCACTTCCCTGTTCCTGGATTCACTCAGACGTTTTTAAAACACACAGCCTGTGCACACACACACACTTACAGACTCTCTGCCTCTTCCATCTTCCTGGATTCACTCAGATGTTTTAAAACACACAGCCTGTGCACACAAAAACACTTCCAGACCCGCTGCCTCTTCCCTCTTCCTGGATTCACTCAGAGGTTTTTAAAACTCAAAGCCTCTGCACACGGACACACTTAAAACCCTATGCCGCTTCCCTCTTCCTGGATTCACTCAGAGGTTTTTAAAACTCACAGCCTGTGCACAGGCACAAACTTCCAGTAGCTGTACCTCTTCCCTCTTCCTGGATTCACTCAGATGTTCTTAAAACACACAGCTTGTGCACAGGGACACACTTCCAGCCCCTGTGCCTCTTCCCTCTTACTGGATTCACTCAGAGGTTTTTAAAACTCACAGTCTTTGCACACACAGACACTTCCAGCCCCTCTGCCTCCTCCCTCTTTCAGGATTCACTCAGACGTTTTTAAACCTCAAAGCCTGTGCACAGGCACACACTTACAACCCTATGCGTCTTCCCTCTTCCTGGATTCACTAAGAGGTTTTTAAAACTCACAGTCTGTGCACAAACAGACACTTCCAGCCCCTCTGCCTCCTCCCTCTTCCTGGATTCAATCAGACGTTTTTAAACCTCAAAGCCTGTGCACAGGAACATACTTCCAGCCCCTCTGCCTCTTCCCTCTTCCTGGATTCACTCAGAGGTTTTTAAAACTCACAGCATGTGCAGAGGCACACATTTCCAGCCCCTGTACCGCTTCCTTGTTCCTGGATTCACTCACATGATTTTAAAACTCACAGCCTGTGCACACACACACACTTCCAGCTGCTCTTGCTATTCCCTCTTCCTGGATTCACTCAGACATTTTTAAAACTAAAAGCCTCTGCACAGGTACACACTTACAACCCTATGCCTCTTCCTTCTTCCTGGATTCACTCAGATGTTCTTAAAACTCACAGCTTGTGCACAGGGACGCACTTCCAGCCCCTGTACCACTTCCTTGTTCCTGGATTAACTCATATGTTTTTAAAACTCACAGCCTGTGCACACACACACACTTCCAGCCCCTGTGCCTCTTCCCTCTTCCTGGATTCACTCAGATGTTCTTCAAACTCACAGCTTGTGCACAGGGACAAACTTCCTGCCCCTGTACCACTTCCTTGTTCCTGGATTAACTCATATGTTTTTAAAACTCACAACCTGTGCACACACACACACACTTCCAGGCCCTGTGCCTCTTCCCTCTTCCTGGATTCACTCAGATGTTTTTAAAACTCAAAGCCTGTGCACAGGCACACACTTACAACCCTATACCTCTTCCCTCTTCCTGGATTCACTCAGACATTTTTAAAACTAAAAGCCTGTGCACAGGCACACACGTACAACCCTATGCCTCTTCTCTCTTTCTGGATTCACTCAGATGTTCTTAAAACTCATAGCTTGTGCACAGGGACACACTTCCAGCCCCTGCACCACTTCCCTGTTCCTGGATTCACTCAGACGTTTTTAAAACACACAGCCTGTGCACACACACACACTTACAGACTCTCTGCCTCTTCCATCTTCCTGGATTCACTCAGATGTTTTAAAACACACAGCCTGTGCACACACAAACACTTCCAGACCCGCTGCCTCTTCCCTCTTCCTGGAATCACTCAGAGGTTTTTAAAACTCAAAGCCTCTGCACACGGACACACTTCCAGTAGCTGTACCTCTTCCCTCTTCCTGGATTCACTCAGATGTTCTTAAAACACACAGCTTGTGCACAGGGACACACTTCCAGCCCCTGCACCACTTCCCTGTTCCTGGATTCACTCAGATGTTCTTAAAACTCACAGCTTGTGCACAGGGACACACTTCCAGCCCCTGTGCCTCTTCCCTCTTACTGGATTCACTCAGACGTTTTTAAACCTCAAAGCCTGTGCACAGGCACACACTTACAACCCTATGCGTCTTCCCTCTTCCTGGATTCACTAAGAGGTTTTTAAAACTCACAGTCTGTGCACAAACAGACACTTCCAGCCCCTCTGCCTCCTCCCTCTTCCTGGATTCAATCAAACCTTTTTAAACCTCAATGCCTGTGCACAGGAACATACTTCCAGCCCCTCTGCCTCTTCCCTCTTCCTGGATTCACTCAGAGGTTTTTAAAACTCACAGCCTATGCAGAGGCACACATTTCCAGCCCCTGTACCGCTTCCTTGTTCCTGGATTCACTCACATGATTTTAAAACTCACAGCCTGTGCACACACACACACTTCCAGCTGCTCTTGCTATTCCCTCTTCCTGGATTCACTCAGACATTTTTAAAACTAAAAGCCTCTGCACAGGCACACACTTAAAACCCTATGCCGCTTCCTTCTTCCTGGATTCACTCAGAGGTTTTTAAAACTCACAGCCTGTGCACAGGCACACACTTCCAGTGCCTGTACCTCTTCCCTCTTCCTGGATTCACTCAGATGTTCTTAAAACTCACAGCTTGTGCACAGGGACACACTTCCAGGCCCTGTACCGCTTCCCTGTTCCTTGATTAACTCAGATGTTAAAATTCAGAGTCTGTGCACACACAGACACTTCTAGCCCCTCTGCCTCTTCCCGCTTCCTGGATTCACTCAGATGTTTTAAAACCTCAAAGCCTGTGCACAGGCACATACTTCCAGACCCGCTGCCTCTTCCCTCTTCCTGGATTCACTCAGAGGTTTTTAAAACTCAAAGCCTCTGCACAGGGACACACTTAAAACCCTATGCGGCTTCCCTCTTCCTGGATTCACTCAGAGGTTTTTAAAACTCACAGCCTGTGCACAGGCACAGATTTCTAGTGCCTGTACCTCTTCCCTCTTCCTGGATTCACTCAGACGTTTTTAAAACTCACAGCCTGTGCACACAGAGACACATCTAGCCCCTCTGCCTCTTCCCTCTTCCTGGATTCACTCAGAGGTTTTTAAAAGTCAAACCCTGTGCACAGGGACACACTTACAAGCCTCTGCCTGTTCCCTCTTCCTGGATTCACTCAGATGTTTTAAAAAACACACCCTGTGCACACACACACAATTCCTGACCCTATGCCTCTTCCCTCTTCCTGGATTCAATCAGATGTTCTTAAAACTCACAGCTTGTGCACACACACACACTTCCAGCCCCTGTACCACTTCCCTGTTCCTGGATTAACTCAGATGTTTTTAAAACTCACAGCCTGTGCACACATACATACTTCCAGCCCCTATGCCTCTTCCCTCTTCCTGGATTCACTCAGAGGTTTTTAAAACTCACAGCCTGTGCACACACACACACTTCCAGCCCATCTGCCTCTTCCCTCTTCCTGGATTCACTCAGAGGTTTTTAAAAGTCAAACCCTGTGCACAGGGACACACTTACAAGCCTCTGCCTGTTCCCTCTTCCTGGATTCACTCAGATGTTTTAAAAAACACACCCTGTGCACACACACACAATTCCTGACCTTATGCCTCTTCCCTCTTCCTGGATTCACTCAGACATTTTTAAAACTCATAGCCTGTGCACACACACACACTTCCAGCCGCTCTTGCTATTCCCTCTTCCTGGATTTACTCAGACATTTTTAAAACTAAAAGCCTGTGCACAGGGACACACTTACAACCCTATGCCTCTTCCCTCTTCCTGGATTCACTCAGATGTTTTAAAACACACAGCCTGTGCACACACACACACTTCCAGACCTGCTGCCTCTTCCCTCTTACTGGATTCACTCAGATGTTTTTAAAACTCAAAGCCTCTGCACAGGGACACACTTAAAACCCTATGCCGCTTCCTTCTTCCTGGATTCACTCAGAGGTTTTTAAAACTCACAGCCTGTGCACAGGCACACACTTCCAGTGCCTGTACCTCTTCCCTCTTCCTGGATTCACTCAGATGTTCTAAAAACTCACAGCTTGTGCACAGGGACACACTTCCAGGCCCTGTACCGCTTCCCTGTTCCTTGATTAACTCAGATGTTAAAATTCAGAGTCTGTGCACACACAGACACTTCTAGCCCCTCTGCCTCTTCCCGCTTCCTGGATTCACTCAGATGTTTTAAAACCTCAAAGCCTGTGCACAGGCACATACTTCCAGACCCGCTGCCTCTTCCCTCTTCCTGGATTCACTCAGAGGTTTTTAAAACTCAAAGCCTGTGCACACACACACACTTCCAGCCGCTCTTGCTATTCCCTCTTCCTGGATTTACTCAGACATTTTTAAAACTAAAAGCCTGTGCACAGGGACACACTTACAACCCTATGCCTCTTCCCTCTTCCTGGATTCACTCAGAGGTTTTTAAAACTCACAGCCTGTGCACAGGCACAAATTTCTAGTGCCTGTACCTCTTCCCTCTTCCTGGATTCACTCAGACGTTTTTAAAACTCACAGCCTGTGCACACAGAGACACATCTAGCCCCTCTGCCTCTTCCCTCTTCCTGGATTCACTCAGAGGTTTTTAAAAGTCAAACCCTGTGCACAGGGACACACTTACAAGCCTCTGCCTGTTCCCTCTTCCTGGATTCACTCAGATGTTTTAAAAAACACACCCTGTGCACACACACACAATTCCTGACCCTATGCCTATTCCCTCTTCCTGGATTCAATCAGATGTTCTTAAAACTCACAGCTTGTGCACACACACTTCCAGCCCCTGTACCACTTCCCTGTTCCTGGATTAACTCAGATGTTTTTAAAACTCACAGCCTGTGCACACATACATACTTCCAGCCCCTATGCCTCTTCCCTCTTCCTGGATTCACTCAGAGGTTTTTAAAACTCACAGCCTGTGCACACACACACACTTCCAGCCCATCTGCCTCTTCCCTCTTCCTGGATTCACTCAGAGGTTTTTAAAAGTCAAACCCTGTGCACAGGGACACACTTACAAGCCTCTGCCTCTTCCCTCTTCCTGGATTCACTCAGACATTTTTAAAACTCATAGCCTGTGCACACACACACACTTCCAGACCTGCTGCCTCTTCCCTCTTACTGGATTCACTCAGATGTTTTTAAAACTCAAAGCCTCTGCACAGGGACACACTTAAAACCCTATGCCGCTTCCTTCTTCCTGGATTCACTCAGAGGTTTTTAAAACTCACAGCCTGTGCACAGGCACACACTTCCAGTGCCTGTACCTCTTCCCTCTTCCTGGATTCACTCAGATGTTCTTAAAACTCACAGCTTGTGCACAGGGACACACTTCCAGGCCCTGTACCGCTTCCCTGTTCCTTGATTAACTCAGATGTTAAAATTCAGAGTCTGTGCACACACAGACACTTCTAGCCCCTCTGCCTCTTCCCGCTTCCTGGATTCACTCAGATGTTTTAAAACCTCAAAGCCTGTGCACAGGCACATACTTCCAGACCCGCTGCCTCTTCCCTCTTCCTGGATTCACTCAGAGGTTTTTAAAACTCAAAGCCTGTGCACACACACACACTTCCAGCCGCTCTTGCTATTCCCTCTTCCTGGATTTACTCAGACATTTTTAAAACTAAAAGCCTGTGCACAGGGACACACTTACAACCCTATGCCTCTTCCCTCTTCCTGGATTCACTCAGATGTTCTTAAAACTCACAGCTTGTGCACAGGGACACACTTCCAGCCCATGTACCACTTCCTTGTTCCTGGATTAACTCAGATGTTTTTAAAACTCACAGCTTGTGCACAGGGACACACTTCCAGCCACTGTACCGCTTCCCTGTTCCTTGATTCACTCAGATGTTTTTAAACTCAGAGTCTGTTCACACACAAACACTTCCAGACCCTCTACCTCTTCCCTCTTCCTGGATTCACTCAGAGGTTTTTAAAAGTCAAAGACTCTGCACAGGGACACACTTCCAGCCCCTCTTGCTATTCCCCCTTCCTGCATTCACTCACACACTTACAACCCGATGCGTCTTCCCTCTTCCTGGATTCACTCAGACGTTTTTAAACCTCAAAGCCTGTGCACACACAAACACTTCCAGCCCCTCTTGCTATTCCCTCTTCCTGGATTCACTCAGACATTTTTAAAACTAAAATCCTGTGGACAGGCACACACTTACAACCCTATGCGTCTTCCCACTTCCTGGATTTACTGAGAGGTTTTTAAAACTCACAGTTTGTGCACAAACAGACACTTCCAGCCCCTCTGCCTCCTCCCTCTTCCTGGATTCGATCAGACGTTTTTAAACCTCAAAGCCTGTGCACAGGCACATACTTCCAGCCCCTCTGCCTCTTCCCTCTTCCTGGATTCACTCAGAGGTTTTTAAAACTCACAGCCTGTGCAGAGGCACACAGTTCCAGCCCCTGTACCGCTTCCTTGTTCCTGGATTCACTCAGATGTTTATAAAACTCACAGACTGTGCACACACACACACTTCCATCCCCTGTGCCTCTTCCCTCTTCCTGGATTCACTCAGACGTTTTTAAACCTCAAAGCCTGTGCACACAGACAGACTTACAGCCCCTCTTCCTATTCGCTCTTTCGGGATTCACTCAGACATTTTTAAAACTAAAAGCCTGTGCACAGGGACACACTTACAACACACTGCCTCATCCCTCTTCCTGGATTCACTCAGACATTTTTAAAACTGACAGCCTCTGCACACACAGAAACTTCCAGCCCCTCTGCCTCCTCCCTCTTCCTGGATTCACTCAGACGTTTTTAAACCTCAAAGCCTGTGCACACACACACAAACCTCCAGCCCCTGTGCCTCTTCCCTCTTCCTGGATTCACTGAGAGGTTTTTAAAACTCAAAGCCTCTGCACAGGGACACACTTCCAGACCCTCTGCCTCTTCACTCTTCCTGGATTCACTCAGACGTTTTTAAACCTCAAAGCCTGTGCACACACACACACTAACAGCCCCTCTGCCTCTTCCCTCTTCCTGGATTCACTCAGAGGTTTTTGAAAACTGACAGCCTGTGCAGACAGACACAAAGTTCCAGCCCCTGTGTATCTTCCCTCTTCCTGGATTCAGTCAGACGTTTTTAAAACTCAAAGCCTGTGCACACAGAGACACTTCTAGCCCCTCTGCCTCGTCCCGCTTCCTGGATTCACTCAGATGTTTTAAAACACACAGCCTGTGCACACACACACACTTCCAGACCCGCTGCCTCTTCCCTCTTACTGGATTCACTCAGAGGTTTTTAAAACTCAAAGCCTCTGCACAGGGACACACTTAAAACCCTATGCCGCTTCCTTCTTCCTCGATTCACTCAGAGGTTTTTAAAACTCACAGCCTGTGCACAGGCACACACTTCCAGTGCCTGTACCTCTTCCCTCTTCCTGGATTCACTCAGATGTTCTTAAAACTCACAGCTTGTGCACACACACACACTTCCATCCCCTGTGCCTCTTCCCTCTTCCTGGATTCACTCAGATGTTTTTAAACCTCAAAGCCTGTGCACACAGACAGACTTACAGCCCCTCTTCCTATTCGCTCTTTCGGGATTCACTCAGACATTTTTAAAACTAAAAGCCTGTGCACAGGGACACACTTACAACACACTGCCTCATCCCTCTTCCTGGATTCACTCAGACATTTTTAAAACTGACAGCCTCTGCACACACAGAAACTTCCAGCCCCTCTGCCTCCTCCCTCTTCCTGGATTCACTCAGACGTTTTTAAACCTCAAAGCCTGTGCACACACACACAAACCTCCAGCCCCTGTGCCTCTTCCCTCTTCCTGGATTCACTGAGAGGTTTTTAAAACTCAAAGCCTCTGCACAGGGACACACTTCCAGACCCTCTGCCTCTTCACTCTTCCTGGATTCACTCAGACGTTTTTAAACCTCAAAGCCTGTGCACACACACACACTAACAGCCCCTCTGCCTCTTCCCTCTTCCTGGATTCACTCAGAGGTTTTTGAAAACTGACAGCCTGTGCAGACAGACACAAAGTTCCAGCCCCTGTGTATCTTCCCTCTTCCTGGATTCAGTCAGACGTTTTTAAAACTCAAAGCCTGTGCACACAGAGACACTTCTAGCCCCTCTGCCTCGTCCCGCTTCCTGGATTCACTCAGATGTTTTAAAACACACAGCCTGTGCACACACACACACTTCCAGACCCGCTGCCTCTTCCCTCTTACTGGATTCACTCAGAGGTTTTTAAAACTCAAAGCCTCTGCACAGGGACACACTTAAAACCCTATGCCGCTTCCTTCTTCCTGGATTCACTCAGAGGTTTTTAAAACTCACAGCCTGTGCACAGGCACACACTTCCAGTGCCTGTACCTCTTCCCTCTTCCTGGATTCACTCAGATGTTCTTAAAACTCACAGCTTGTGCACAGGGACACTCTTCCAGGCCCTGTACCGCTTCCCTGTTCCTTGATTAACTCAGATGTTAAAATTCAGAGTCTGTGCACACACAGACACTTCTAGCCCCTCTGCCTCTTCCCGCTTCCTGGATTCACTCAGATGTTTTAAAACCTCAAAGCCTGTGCACAGGCACATACTTCCAGACCCGCTGCCTCTTCCCTCTTCCTGGATTCACTCAGAGGTTTTTAAAACTCAAAGCCTCTGCACAGGGACACACTTAAAACCCTATGCGGCTTCCCTCTTCCTGGATTCACTCAGAGGTTTTTAAAACTCACAGCCTGTGCACAGGCACAGATTTCTAGTGCCTGTACCTCTTCCCTCTTCCTGGATTCACTCAGACGTTTTTAAAACTCACAGCCTGTGCACACAGAGACACATCTAGCCCCTCTGCCTCGTCCCTCTTCCTGGATTCACTCAGAGGTTTTTAAAAGTCAAACCCTGTGCACAGGGACACACTTACAAGCCTCTGCCTGTTCCCTCTTCCTGGATTCACTCAGATGTTTTAAAAAACACACCCTGTGCACACACACACAATTCCTGACCCTATGCCTCTTCCCTCTTCCTGGATTCAATCAGATGTTCTTAAAACTCACAGCTTGTGCACACACACACACTTCCAGCCCCTGTACCACTTCCCTGTTCCTGGATTAACTCAGATGTTTTTAAAACTCACAGCCTGTGCACACATACATACTTCCAGCCCCTATGCCTCTTCCCTCTTCCTGGATTCACTCAGAGGTTTTTAAAACTCACAGCCTGTGCACACACACACACTTCCAGCCCATCTGCCTCTTCCCTCTTCCTGGATTCACTCAGAGGTTTTTAAAAGTCAAACCCTGTGCACAGGGACACACTTACAAGCCTCTGCCTGTTCCCTCTTCCTGGATTCACTCAGATGTTTTAAAAAACACACCCTGTGCACACACACACAATTCCTGACCTTATGCCTCTTCCCTCTTCCTGGATTCACTCAGACATTTTTAAAACTCATAGCCTGTGCACACACACACACTTCCAGCCGCTCTTGCTATTCCCTCTTCCTGGATTTACTCAGACATTTTTAAAACTAAAAGCCTGTGCACAGGGACACACTTACAACCCTATGCCTCTTCCCTCTTCCTGGATTCACTCAGATGTTTTAAAACACACAGCCTGTGCACACACACACACTTCCAGACCTGCTGCCTCTTCCCTCTTACTGGATTCACTCAGATGTTTTTAAAACTCAAAGCCTCTGCACAGGGACACACTTAAAACCCTATGCCGCTTCCTTCTTCCTGGATTCACTCAGAGGTTTTTAAAACTCACAGCCTGTGCACAGGCACACACTTCCAGTGCCTGTACCTCTTCCCTCTTCCTGGATTCACTCAGATGTTCTAAAAACTCACAGCTTGTGCACAGGGACACACTTCCAGGCCCTGTACCGCTTCCCTGTTCCTTGATTAACTCAGATGTTAAAATTCAGAGTCTGTGCACACACAGACACTTCTAGCCCCTCTGCCTCTTCCCGCTTCCTGGATTCACTCAGATGTTTTAAAACCTCAAAGCCTGTGCACAGGCACATACTTCCAGACCCGCTGCCTCTTCCCTCTTCCTGGATTCACTCAGAGGTTTTTAAAACTCAAAGCCTGTGCACACACACACACTTCCAGCCGCTCTTGCTATTCCCTCTTCCTGGATTTACTCAGACATTTTTAAAACTAAAAGCCTGTGCACAGGGACACACTTACAACCCTATGCCTCTTCCCTCTTCCTGGATTCACTCAGAGGTTTTTAAAACTCACAGCCTGTGCACAGGCACAGATTTCTAGTGCCTGTACCTCTTCCCTCTTCCTGGATTCACTCAGACGTTTTTAAAACTCACAGCCTGTGCACACAGAGACACATCTAGCCCCTCTGCCTCTTCCCTCTTCCTGGATTCACTCAGAGGTTTTTAAAAGTCAAACCCTGTGCACAGGGACACACTTACAAGCCTCTGCCTGTTCCCTCTTCCTGGATTCACTCAGATGTTTTAAAAAACACACCCTGTGCACACAGACACAATTCCTGACCCTATGCCTATTCCCTCTTCCTGGATTCAATCAGATGTTCTTAAAACTCACAGCTTGTGCACACACACACACTTCCAGCCCCTGTACCACTTCCCTGTTCCTGGATTAACTCAGATGTTTTTAAAACTCACAGCCTGTGCACACATACATACTTCCAGCCCCTATGCCTCTTCCCTCTTCCTGGATTCACTCAGAGGTTTTTAAAACTCACAGCCTGTGCACACACACACACTTCCAGCCCATCTGCCTCTTCCCTCTTCCTGGATTCACTCAGAGGTTTTTAAAAGTCAAACCCTGTGCACAGGGACACACTTACAAGCCTCTGCCTCTTCCCTCTTCCTGGATTCACTCAGACATTTTTAAAACTCATAGCCTGTGCACACACACACACTTCCAGACCTGCTGCCTCTTCCCTCTTACTGGATTCACTCAGATGTTTTTAAAACTCAAAGCCTCTGCACAGGGACACACTTAAAACCCTATGCCGCTTCCTTCTTCCTGGATTCACTCAGAGGTTTTTAAAACTCACAGCCTGTGCACAGGCACACACTTCCAGTGCCTGTACCTCTTCCCTCTTCCTGGATTCACTCAGATGTTCTTAAAACTCACAGCTTGTGCACAGGGACACACTTCCAGGCCCTGTACCGCTTCCCTGTTCCTTGATTAACTCAGATGTTAAAATTCAGAGTCTGTGCACAAACAGACACTTCTAGCCCCTCTGCCTCTTCCCGCTTCCTGGATTCACTCAGATGTTTTAAAACCTCAAAGCCTGTGCACAGGCACATACTTCCAGACCCGCTGCCTCTTCCCTCTTCCTGGATTCACTCAGAGGTTTTTAAAACTCAAAGCCTGTGCACACACACACACTTCCAGCCGCTCTTGCTATTCCCTCTTCCTGGATTTACTCAGACATTTTTAAAACTAAAAGCCTGTGCACAGGGACACACTTACAACCCTATGCCTCTTCCCTCTTCCTGGATTCACTCAGATGTTCTTAAAACTCACAGCTTGTGCACAGGGACACACTTCCAGCCCATGTACCACTTCCTTGTTCCTGGATTAACTCAGATGTTTTTAAAACTCACAGCTTGTGCACAGGGACACACTTCCAGCCACTGTACCGCTTCCCTGTTCCTTGATTCACTCAGATGTTTTTAAACTCAGAGTCTGTTCACACACAAACACTTCCAGACCCTCTACCTCTTCCCTCTTCCTGGATTCACTCAGAGGTTTTTAAAAGTCAAAGACTCTGCACAGGGACACACTTCCAGCCCCTCTTGCTATTCCCCCTTCCTACATTCACTCACACACTTACAACCCGATGCGTCTTCCCTCTTCCTGGATTCACTCAGACGTTTTTAAACCTCAAAGCCTGTGCACACACAAACACTTCCAGCCCCTCTTGCTATTCCCTCTTCCTGGATTCACTCAGACATTTTTAAAACTAAAATCCTGTGGACAGGCACACACTTACAACCCTATGCGTCTTCCCACTTCCTGGATTTACTGAGAGGTTTTTAAAACTCACAGTTTGTGCACAAACAGACACTTCCAGCCCCTCTGCCTCCTCCCTCTTCCTGGATTCGATCAGACGTTTTTAAACCTCAAAGCCTGTGCACAGGCACATACTTCCAGCCCCTCTGCCTCTTCCCTCTTCCTGGATTCACTCAGAGGTTTTTAAAACTCACAGCCTGTGCAGAGGCACACAGTTCCAGCCCCTGTACCGCTTCCTTGTTCCTGGATTCACTCAGATGTTTATAAAACTCACAGACTGTGCACACACACACACTTCCATCCCCTGTGCCTCTTCCCTCTTCCTGGATTCACTCAGACGTTTTTAAACCTCAAAGCCTGTGCACACAGACAGACTTACAGCCCCTCTTCCTATTCGCTCTTTCGGGATTCACTCAGACATTTTTAAAACTAAAAGCCTGTGCACAGGGACACACTTACAACACACTGCCTCATCCCTCTTCCTGGATTCACTCAGACATTTTTAAAACTGACAGCCTCTGCACACACAGAAACTTCCAGCCCCTCTGCCTCCTCCCTCTTCCTGGATTCACTCAGACGTTTTTAAACCTCAAAGCCTGTGCACACACACACAAACCTCCAGCCCCTGTGCCTCTTCCCTCTTCCTGGATTCACTGAGAGGTTTTTAAAACTCAAAGCCTCTGCACAGGGACACACTTCCAGACCCTCTGCCTCTTCACTCTTCCTGGATTCACTCAGACGTTTTTAAACCTCAAAGCCTGTGCACACACACACACTAACAGCCCCTCTGCCTCTTCCCTCTTCCTGGATTCACTCAGAGGTTTTTGAAAACTGACAGCCTGTGCAGACAGACACAAAGTTCCAGCCCCTGTGTATCTTCCCTCTTCCTGGATTCAGTCAGACGTTTTTAAAACTCAAAGCCTGTGCACACAGAGACACTTCTAGCCCCTCTGCCTCGTCCCGCTTCCTGGATTCACTCAGATGTTTTAAAACACACAGCCTGTGCACACACACACACTTCCAGACCCGCTGCCTCTTCCCTCTTACTGGATTCACTCAGAGGTTTTTAAAACTCAAAGCCTCTGCACAGGGACACACTTAAAACCCTATGCCGCTTCCTTCTTCCTGGATTCACTCAGAGGTTTTTAAAACTCACAGCCTGTGCACAGGCACACACTTCCAGTGCCTGTACCTCTTCCCTCTTCCTGGATTCACTCAGATGTTCTTAAAACTCACAGCTTGTGCACACACACACACTTCCATCCCCTGTGCCTCTTCCCTCTTCCTGGATTCACTCAGACGTTTTTAAACCTCAAAGCCTGTGCACACAGACAGACTTACAGCCCCTCTTCCTATTCGCTCTTTCGGGATTCACTCAGACATTTTTAAAACTAAAAGCCTGTGCACAGGGACACACTTACAACACACTGCCTCATCCCTCTTCCTGGATTCACTCAGACATTTTTAAAACTGACAGTCTCTGCACACACAGAAACTTCCAGCCCCTCTGCCTCCTCCCTCTTCCTGGATTCACTCAGACGTTTTTAAACCTCAAAGCCTGTGCACACACACACAAACCTCCAGCCCCTGTGCCTCTTCCCTCTTCCTGGATTCACTGAGAGGTTTTTAAAACTCAAAGCCTCTGCACAGGGACACACTTCCAGACCCTCTGCCTCTTCACTCTTCCTGGATTCACTCAGACGTTTTTAAACCTCAAAGCCTGTGCACACACACACACTAACAGCCCCTCTGCCTCTTCCCTCTTCCTGGATTCACTCAGAGGTTTTTGAAAACTGACAGCCTGTGCAGACAGACACAAAGTTCCAGCCCCTGTGTATCTTCCCTCTTCCTGGATTCAGTCAGACGTTTTTAAAACTCAAAGCCTGTGCACACAGAGACACTTCTAGCCCCTCTGCCTCGTCCCGCTTCCTGGATTCACTCAGATGTTTTAAAACACACAGCCTGTGCACACACACACACTTCCAGACCCGCTGCCTCTTCCCTCTTACTGGATTCACTCAGAGGTTTTTAAAACTCAAAGCCTCTGCACAGGGACACACTTAAAACCCTATGCCGCTTCCTTCTTCCTGGATTCACTCAGAGGTTTTTAAAACTCACAGCCTGTGCACAGGCACACACTTCCAGTGCCTGTACCTCTTCCCTCTTCCTGGATTCACTCAGATGTTCTTAAAACTCACAGCTTGTGCACAGGGACACTCTTCCAGGCCCTGTACCGCTTCCCTGTTCCTTGATTAACTCAGATGTTAAAATTCAGAGTCTGTGCACACACAGACACTTCTAGCCCCTCTGCCTCTTCCCGCTTCCTGGATTCACTCAGATGTTTTAAAACCTCAAAGCCTGTGCACAGGCACATACTTCCAGACCCGCTGCCTCTTCCCTCTTCCTGGATTCACTCAGAGGTTTTTAAAACTCAAAGCCTCTGCACAGGGACACACTTAAAACCCTATGCGGCTTCCCTCTTCCTGGATTCACTCAGAGGTTTTTAAAACTCACAGCCTGTGCACAGGCACAGATTTCTAGTGCCTGTACCTCTTCCCTCTTCCTGGATTCACTCAGACGTTTTTAAAACTCACAGCCTGTGCACACAGAGACACATCTAGCCCCTCTGCCTCTTCCCTCTTCCTGGATTCACTCAGAGGTTTTTAAAAGTCAAACCCTGTGCACAGGGACACACTTACAAGCCTCTGCCTGTTCCCTCTTCCTGGATTCACTCAGATGTTTTAAAAAACACACCCTGTGCACACACACACAATTCCTGACCCTATGCCTCTTCCCTCTTCCTGGATTCAATCAGATGTTCTTAAAACTCACAGCTTGTGCACACACACACACTTCCAGCCCCTGTACCACTTCCCTGTTCCTGGATTAACTCAGATGTTTTTAAAACTCACAGCCTGTGCACACATACATACTTCCAGCCCCTATGCCTCTTCCCTCTTCCTGGATTCACTCAGAGGTTTTTAAAACTCACAGCCTGTGCACACACACACACTTCCAGCCCATCTGCCTCTTCCCTCTTCCTGGATTCACTCAGAGGTTTTTAAAAGTCAAACCCTGTGCACAGGGACACACTTACAAGCCTCTGCCTGTTCCCTCTTCCTGGATTCACTCAGATGTTTTAAAAAACACACCCTGTGCACACACACACAATTCCTGACCTTATGCCTCTTCCCTCTTCCTGGATTCACTCAGACATTTTTAAAACTCATAGCCTGTGCACACACACACACTTCCAGCCGCTCTTGCTATTCCCTCTTCCTGGATTTACTCAGACATTTTTAAAACTAAAAGCCTGTGCACAGGGACACACTTACAACCCTATGCCTCTTCCCTCTTCCTGGATTCACTCAGATGTTTTAAAACACACAGCCTGTGCACACACACACACTTCCAGACCTGCTGCCTCTTCCCTCTTACTGGATTCACTCAGATGTTTTTAAAACTCAAAGCCTCTGCACAGGGACACACTTAAAACCCTATGCCGCTTCCTTCTTCCTGGATTCACTCAGAGGTTTTTAAAACTCACAGCCTGTGCACAGGCACACACTTCCAGTGCCTGTACCTCTTCCCTCTTCCTGGATTCACTCAGATGTTCTAAAAACTCACAGCTTGTGCACAGGGACACACTTCCAGGCCCTGTACCGCTTCCCTGTTCCTTGATTAACTCAGATGTTAAAATTCAGAGTCTGTGCACACACAGACACTTCTAGCCCCTCTGCCTCTTCCCGCTTCCTGGATTCACTCAGATGTTTTAAAACCTCAAAGCCTGTGCACAGGCACATACTTCCAGACCCGCTGCCTCTTCCCTCTTCCTGGATTCACTCAGAGGTTTTTAAAACTCAAAGCCTGTGCACACACACACACTTCCAGCCGCTCTTGCTATTCCCTCTTCCTGGATTTACTCAGACATTTTTAAAACTAAAAGCCTGTGCACAGGGACACACTTACAACCCTATGCCTCTTCCCTCTTCCTGGATTCACTCAGAGGTTTTTAAAACTCACAGCCTGTGCACAGGCACAGATTTCTAGTGCCTGTACCTCTTCCCTCTTCCTGGATTCACTCAGACGTTTTTAAAACTCACAGCCTGTGCACACAGAGACACATCTAGCCCCTCTGCCTCTTCCCTCTTCCTGGATTCACTCAGAGGTTTTTAAAAGTCAAACCCTGTGCACAGGGACACACTTACAAGCCTCTGCCTGTTCCCTCTTCCTGGATTCACTCAGATGTTTTAAAAAACACACCCTGTGCACACACACACAATTCCTGACCCTATGCCTATTCCCTCTTCCTGGATTCAATCAGATGTTCTTAAAACTCACAGCTTGTGCACACACACACACTTCCAGCCCCTGTACCACTTCCCTGTTCCTGGATTAACTCAGATGTTTTTAAAACTCACAGCCTGTGCACACATACATACTTCCAGCCCCTATGCCTCTTCCCTCTTCCTGGATTCACTCAGAGGTTTTTAAAACTCACAGCCTGTGCACACACACACACTTCCAGCCCATCTGCCTCTTCCCTCTTCCTGGATTCACTCAGAGGTTTTTAAAAGTCAAACCCTGTGCACAGGGACACACTTACAAGCCTCTGCCTCTTCCCTCTTCCTGGATTCACTCAGACATTTTTAAAACTCATAGCCTGTGCACACACACACACTTCCAGACCTGCTGCCTCTTCCCTCTTACTGGATTCACTCAGATGTTTTTAAAACTCAAAGCCTCTGCACAGGGACACACTTAAAACCCTATGCCGCTTCCTTCTTCCTGGATTCACTCAGAGGTTTTTAAAACTCACAGCCTGTGCACAGGCACACACTTCCAGTGCCTGTACCTCTTCCCTCTTCCTGGATTCACTCAGATGTTCTTAAAACTCACAGCTTGTGCACAGGGACACACTTCCAGGCCCTGTACCGCTTCCCTGTTCCTTGATTAACTCAGATGTTAAAATTCAGAGTCTGTGCACAAACAGACACTTCTAGCCCCTCTGCCTCTTCCCGCTTCCTGGATTCACTCAGATGTTTTAAAACCTCAAAGCCTGTGCACAGGCACATACTTCCAGACCCGCTGCCTCTTCCCTCTTCCTGGATTCACTCAGAGGTTTTTAAAACTCAAAGCCTGTGCACACACACACACTTCCAGCCGCTCTTGCTATTCCCTCTTCCTGGATTTACTCAGACATTTTTAAAACTAAAAGCCTGTGCACAGGGACACACTTACAACCCTATGCCTCTTCCCTCTTCCTGGATTCACTCAGATGTTCTTAAAACTCACAGCTTGTGCACAGGGACACACTTCCAGCCCATGTACCACTTCCTTGTTCCTGGATTAACTCAGATGTTTTTAAAACTCACAGCTTGTGCACAGGGACACACTTCCAGCCACTGTACCGCTTCCCTGTTCCTTGATTCACTCAGATGTTTTTAAACTCAGAGTCTGTTCACACACAAACACTTCCAGACCCTCTACCTCTTCCCTCTTCCTGGATTCACTCAGAGGTTTTTAAAAGTCAAAGACTCTGCACAGGGACACACTTCCAGCCCCTCTTGCTATTCCCCCTTCCTGCATTCACTCACACACTTACAACCCGATGCGTCTTCCCTCTTCCTGGATTCACTCAGACGTTTTTAAACCTCAAAGCCTGTGCACACACAAACACTTCCAGCCCCTCTTGCTATTCCCTCTTCCTGGATTCACTCAGACATTTTTAAAACTAAAATACTGTGGACAGGCACACACTTACAACCCTATGCGTCTTCCCACTTCCTGGCTTTACTGAGAGGTTTTTAAAACTCACAGTTTGTGCACAAACAGACACTTCCAGCCCCTCTGCCTCCTCCCTCTTCCTGGATTCGATCAGACGTTTTTAAACCTCAAAGCCTGTGCACAGGCACATACTTCCAGCCCCTCTGCCTCTTCCCTCTTCCTGGATTCACTCAGAGGTTTTTAAAACTCACAGCCTGTGCAGAGGCACACAGTTCCAGCCCCTGTACCGCTTCCTTGTTCCTGGATTCACTCAGATGTTTATAAAACTCACAGACTGTGCACACACACACACTTCCATCCCCTGTGCCTCTTCCCTCTTCCTGGATTCACTCAGACGTTTTTAAACCTCAAAGCCTGTGCACAGGGACACACTTACAACACACTGCCTCATCCCTCTTCCTGGATTCACTCAGACATTTTTAAAACTGACAGCCTGTGCACACACAGAAACTTCCAGCCCCTCTGCCTCCTCCCTCTTCCTGGATTCACTCAGACGTTTTTAAACCTCAAAGCCTGTGCACAGGGACAAAGTTACAGCCCCTGTACCGCTTCCTTGTTCCTGGATTCATTCAGATGTTTTTAAAACTCACAGCCTGTGCACACAAACACAAACCTCCAGCCCCTGTGCCTCTTCCCTCTTCCTGGATTCACTCAGAGGTTTTTAAAACTCAAAGCCTCTGCACAGGGACACACTTACAACCCTATGCGTCTTCCCTCTTCCTGGATTCACTCAGACGTTTTTAAACCTCAAAGCCTGTGCACACACAAACACTTCCAGCCCCTCTTGCTATTCCCTCTTCCTGGATTCACTCAGACATTTTTAAAACTAAAAGCCTGTGGACAGGCACACACTTACAACCCTATGCGTCTTCCCTCTTCCTGGATTTACTGAGAGGTTTTTAAAACTCACATTTTGTGCACAAACAGACACTTCCAGCCCCTCTGCCTCCTCCCACTTCCTGGATTCAATCAGACGTTTTTAAACCTCAAAGCCTGTGCACAGGCACATACTTCCAGCCCCTCTGCCTCTTCCCTCTTCCTGGATTCACTCAGAGGTTTTTAAAACTCACAGCCTGTGCAGAGGCACACGGTTCCAGCCCCTGCACCACTTCCTTGTTCCTGGATTCACTCAGATGTTTATAAAACTCACAGACTGTGCACACACACACACTTCCAGCCCCTCTTGCTATCCGCTCTTTCTGGATTCACTCAGACATTTTTAAAACTAAAAGCCTGTGCACAGGGACACACTTACAACACACTTCCTCATCCCTCTTCCTGGATTCACTCAGACATTTTTAAACCTCAAAGCCTGTGCACAGGGACACACTTACAAGCCTCTGCCTCTTCCCTCTTCCTGGATTCACTCAGAGGTTTTTAAAACTCACAACCTGTGCAGAGGCACACAGTTCCAGCCCCTGTACCGCTTCCTTGTTCCTGGATTCACTCAGATGCTTTTAAAACTCACAGTCTGTGCACAAACAGACACTTCCATCCCCTCTGCCTCCTCCCTCTTCCTGGATTCAATCAGACGTTTTTAAACCTCAAAGCCTGTGCACAGGAACATACTTCCAGCCCCTCTGCCTCTTCCCTCTTCCTGGATTCACTCAGAGGTTTTTAAAACTCACAGCCTGTGCAGAGGCACACAGTTCCAGCCCCTGTACCGCTTCCTTGTTCCTGGATTCAGTCAGATGTTTATAAAACTCACAGATTGTGCACACACACACACTTCCAGCCCCTCTTGCTATCCGCTCTTTCTGGATTCACTCAGACATTTTTAAAACTAAAAGCCTGTGCACAGGGACACACTTACAACACACTTCCTCATCCCTCTTCCTGGATTCACTCAGACATTTTTAAACCTCAAAGCCTGTGCACAGGGACACACTTACAAGCCTCTGCCTCTTCCCTCTTCCTGGATTCACTCAGAGGTTTTTAAAACTCACAGCCTGTGCAGAGGCACACAGTTCCAGCCCCTGTACCGCTTCCTTGTTCCTGGATTCACTCAGATGTTTTTAAAACTCACAGTCTGTGCACAAACAGACACTTCCAGCCCCTCTGCCTCCTCCCTCTTCCTGGATTCAATCAGACGTTTTTAAACCTCAAAGCCTGTGCACAGGAACATACTTCCAGCCCCTCTGCCTCTTCCCTCTTCCTGGATTCACTCAGAGGTTTTTAAAACTCACAGCCTGTGCAGAGGCACACAGTTCCAGCCCCTGTACCGCTTCCTTGTTCCTGGATTCACTCAGATGTTTATAAAACTCACAGACTGTGCACACACACACACTTCCAGCCCCTGTGCCTCTTCCCTCTTCCTGGATTCACTCAGACGTTTTTAAACCTCAAAGCCTGTGCACACAGACAGACTTACAGCCCCTCTTCCTATTCGCTCTTTCTGGATTCACTCAGACATTTTTAAAACTAAAAGCCTGTGCACAGGGACACACTTACAACACACTGCCTCATCCCTCTTCCTGGATTCACTCAGACATTTTTAAAACTGACAGCCTGTGCACACATAGAAACTTCCAGCCCCTCTGCCTCCTCCCTCTTCCTGGATTCACTGAGAGGTTTTTAAAACTCAAAGCCTCTGCACAGGGACACACTTCTAGCCCCTGTGCCTCTTCCCTCTTCCTGGATTCACTCAGATGTTTTAAAACCTCAAAGCCTGTGCACAGGCACATACTTCCAGACCCACTGCCTCTTCCCTCTTCCTGGATTCACTCAGAGGTTTTTAAAACTCAAAGCCTCTGCACAGGGACACACTTAAAACCCTATGCCGCTTCCCTCTTCCTGGATTCACTCAGAGGTTTTTAAAAGTCACAGCCTGTGCACAGGCACAGATTTCCAGTGCCTGTACCTCTTCCCTCTTCCTGGATTCACTCAGACGTTTTTAAAACTCACAGCCTGTGCACACAGAGACACATCTAGCCCCTCTGCCTCTTCCCTCTTCCTGGATTCACTCAGATGTTCTTAAA
Organism: Natrix helvetica; assembly: GCF_964273705.1. Taxonomy (NCBI): domain Eukaryota; kingdom Metazoa; phylum Chordata; class Lepidosauria; order Squamata; family Natricidae; genus Natrix; species Natrix helvetica. The sequence goes on from NC_138555.1 coordinate 20,159,566, forward strand.
ACTCACAGCTTGTGCACAGGGACGCACTTCCAGCCCCTGTACCACTTCCTTTTTCCTGGATTAACTCAGATGTTTTTAAAACTCACAGCCTGTGCAGACACACACACTTCCAGCACCTGTGCCTCTTCCCTCTTCCTGGATTCACTCAGACGTTTTTAAAACTCAAAGCCTGTGCACAGGCACACACTTCCAGCCCCTCTGCCTCTTCCTTCTTCCTGGATTCACTCAGACGTTTTTAAACCTCAAAGCCTGTGCACAGGCACATACTTCCAGCCCCTCTGCTTCTTCCCTCTTCCTGGATTCACCCAGAGGGGTTTAAAACTCACATCCTGTGCACAGGCACAGACTTCCAGACCCTCTGCCTCTTCCCTCTTCGTGGATTCACTCAGAGGTTTTTAAATCTCACAGCATGTGCACACACACACACTTCCAGCCCTTGTTCCTCTTCCCTCTTCCTGGATTCACTCAGACGATTTTAAGACTCACAGCCTGTGCACAGGCACACATTTCCAGCCCCTGTACCGCTTCCTTGTTCCTGGATTCACTCAGATGATTTTAAAACTCACAGCCTGTGCACACACACAAACTTCCAGCTGCTCTCGCTATTCCCTCTTCCTGGATTCACTCAGACATTTTTAAAACTAAAAGCCTCTGCACAGGCACACACCTACAACCTTATGCCTCTTCCCTCTTCCTGGATTCACTCAGAGGTTTTTAAAACTCAAAGCCTGTGCACACACACACACTTCCAGCCGCTCTTGCTATTCCCTCTTCCTGGATTTACTCAGACATTTTTAAAACTAAAAGCCTGTGCACAGGGACACACTTACAACCCTATGCCTCTTCCCTCTTCCTGGATTCACTCAGATGTTCTTAAAACTCACAGCTTGTGCACAGGGACACACTTCCAGCCCATGTACCACTTCCTTGTTCCTGGATTAACTCAGATGTTTTTAAAACTCACAGCTTGTGCACAGGGACACACTTCCAGCCACTGTACCGCTTCCCTGTTCCTTGATTCACTCAGATGTTTTTAAACTCAGAGTCTGTTCACACACAAACACTTCCAGACCCTCTACCTCTTCCCTCTTCCTGGATTCACTCAGAGGTTTTTAAAAGTCAAAGACTCTGCACAGGGACACACTTCCAGCCCCTCTTGCTATTCCCCCTTCCTACATTCACTCACACACTTACAACCCGATGCGTCTTCCCTCTTCCTGGATTCACTCTGACGTTTTTAAACCTCAAAGCCTGTGCACAGGGACACACTTACAACACACTGCCTCATCCCTCTTCCTGGATTCACTCAGACATTTTTAAAACTGACAGTCTCTGCACACACAGAAACTTCCAGCCCCTCTGCCTCCTCCCTCTTCCTGGATTCACTCAGACGTTTTTAAACCTCAAAGCCTGTGCACACACACACAAACCTCCAGCCCCTGTGCCTCTTCCCTCTTCCTGGATTCACTGAGAGGTTTTTAAAACTCAAAGCCTCTGCACAGGGACACACTTCCAGACCCTCTGCCTCTTCACTCTTCCTGGATTCACTCAGACGTTTTTAAACCTCAAAGCCTGTGCACACACACACACTAACAGCCCCTCTGCCTCTTCCCTCTTCCTGGATTCACTCAGAGGTTTTTGAAAACTGACAGCCTGTGCAGACAGACACAAAGTTCCAGCCCCTGTGTATCTTCCCTCTTCCTGGATTCAGTCAGACGTTTTTAAAACTCAAAGCCTGTGCACACAGAGACACTTCTAGCCCCTCTGCCTCGTCCCGCTTCCTGGATTCACTCAGATGTTTTAAAACACACAGCCTGTGCACACACACACACTTCCAGACCCGCTGCCTCTTCCCTCTTACTGGATTCACTCAGAGGTTTTTAAAACTCAAAGCCTCTGCACAGGGACACACTTAAAACCCTATGCCGCTTCCTTCTTCCTGGATTCACTCAGAGGTTTTTAAAACTCACAGCCTGTGCACAGGCACACACTTCCAGTGCCTGTACCTCTTCCCTCTTCCTGGATTCACTCAGATGTTCTTAAAACTCACAGCTTGTGCACAGGGACACTCTTCCAGGCCCTGTACCGCTTCCCTGTTCCTTGATTAACTCAGATGTTAAAATTCAGAGTCTGTGCACACACAGACACTTCTAGCCCCTCTGCCTCTTCCCGCTTCCTGGATTCACTCAGATGTTTTAAAACCTCAAAGCCTGTGCACAGGCACATACTTCCAGACCCGCTGCCTCTTCCCTCTTCCTGGATTCACTCAGAGGTTTTTAAAACTCAAAGCCTGTGCACACACACACACTTCCAGCCGCTCTTGCTATTCCCTCTTCCTGGATTTACTCAGACATTTTTAAAACTAAAAGCCTGTGCACAGGGACACACTTACAACCCTATGCCTCTTCCCTCTTCCTGGATTCACTCAGAGGTTTTTAAAACTCACAGCCTGTGCACAGGCACAGATTTCTAGTGCCTGTACCTCTTCCCTCTTCCTGGATTCACTCAGACGTTTTTAAAACTCACAGCCTGTGCACACAGAGACACATCTAGCCCCTCTGCCTCTTCCCTCTTCCTGGATTCACTCAGAGGTTTTTAAAAGTCAAACCCTGTGCACAGGGACACACTTACAAGCCTCTGCCTGTTCCCTCTTCCTGGATTCACTCAGATGTTTTAAAAAACACACCCTGTGCACACACACACAATTCCTGACCCTATGCCTATTCCCTCTTCCTGGATTCAATCAGATGTTCTTAAAACTCACAGCTTGTGCACACACACACACTTCCAGCCCCTGTACCACTTCCCTGTTCCTGGATTAACTCAGATGTTTTTAAAACTCACAGCCTGTGCACACATACATACTTCCAGCCCCTATGCCTCTTCCCTCTTCCTGGATTCACTCAGAGGTTTTTAAAACTCACAGCCTGTGCACACATAGAAACTTCCAGCCCCTCTGCCTCTTCCCTCTTCCTGGATTCACTCAGAGGTTTTTAAAAGTCAAACCCTGTGCACAGGGACACACTTACAAGCCTCTGCCTCTTCCCTCTTCCTGGATTCACTCAGACATTTTTAAAACTCATAGCCTGTGCACACACACACACTTCCAGACCTGCTGCCTCTTCCCTCTTACTGGATTCACTCAGATGTTTTTAAAACTCAAAGCCTCTGCACAGGGACACACTTAAAACCCTATGCCGCTTCCTTCTTCCTGGATTCACTCAGAGGTTTTTAAAACTCACAGCCTGTGCACAGGCACACACTTCCAGTGCCTGTACCTCTTCCCTCTTCCTGGATTCACTCAGATGTTCTTAAAACTCACAGCTTGTGCACAGGGACACACTTCCAGGCCCTGTACCGCTTCCCTGTTCCTTGATTAACTCAGATGTTAAAATTCAGAGTCTGTGCACACACAGACACTTCTAGCCCCTCTGCCTCTTCCCGCTTCCTGGATTCACTCAGATGTTTTAAAACCTCAAAGCCTGTGCACAGGCACATACTTCCAGACCCGCTGCCTCTTCCCTCTTCCTGGATTCACTCAGAGGTTTTTAAAACTCAAAGCCTGTGCACACACACACACTTCCAGCCGCTCTTGCTATTCCCTCTTCCTGGATTTACTCAGACATTTTTAAAACTAAAAGCCTGTGCACAGGGACACACTTACAACCCTATGCCTCTTCCCTCTTCCTGGATTCACTCAGATGTTCTTAAAACTCACAGCTTGTGCACAGGGACACACTTCCAGCCCATGTACCACTTCCTTGTTCCTGGATTAACTCAGATGTTTTTAAAACTCACAGCTTGTGCACAGGGACACACTTCCAGCCACTGTACCGCTTCCCTGTTCCTTGATTCACTCAGATGTTTTTAAACTCAGAGTCTGTTCACACACAAACACTTCCAGACCCTCTACCTCTTCCCTCTTCCTGGATTCACTCAGAGGTTTTTAAAAGTCAAAGACTCTGCACAGGGACACACTTCCAGCCCCTCTTGCTATTCCCCCTTCCTACATTCACTCACACACTTACAACCCGATGCGTCTTCCCTCTTCCTGGATTCACTCAGACGTTTTTAAACCTCAAAGCCTGTGCACACACAAACACTTCCAGCCCCTCTTGCTATTCCCTCTTCCTGGATTCACTCAGACATTTTTAAAACTAAAATCCTGTGGACAGGCACACACTTACAACCCTATGCGTCTTCCCACTTCCTGGATTTACTGAGAGGTTTTTAAAACTCACAGTTTGTGCACAAACAGACACTTCCAGCCCCTCTGCCTCCTCCCTCTTCCTGGATTCGATCAGACGTTTTTAAACCTCAAAGCCTGTGCACAGGCACATACTTCCAGCCCCTCTGCCTCTTCCCTCTTCCTGGATTCACTCAGAGGTTTTTAAAACTCACAGCCTGTGCAGAGGCACACAGTTCCAGCCCCTGTACCGCTTCCTTGTTCCTGGATTCACTCAGATGTTTATAAAACTCACAGACTGTGCACACACACACACTTCCATCCCCTGTGCCTCTTCCCTCTTCCTGGATTCACTCAGACGTTTTTAAACCTCAAAGCCTGTGCACACAGACAGACTTACAGCCCCTCTTCCTATTCGCTCTTTCGGGATTCACTCAGACATTTTTAAAACTAAAAGCCTGTGCACAGGGACACACTTACAACACACTGCCTCATCCCTCTTCCTGGATTCACTCAGACATTTTTAAAACTGACAGCCTCTGCACACACAGAAACTTCCAGCCCCTCTGCCTCCTCCCTCTTCCTGGATTCACTCAGACGTTTTTAAACCTCAAAGCCTGTGCACACACACACAAACCTCCAGCCCCTGTGCCTCTTCCCTCTTCCTGGATTCACTGAGAGGTTTTTAAAACTCAAAGCCTCTGCACAGGGACACACTTCCAGACCCTCTGCCTCCTCCCTCTTCCTGGATTCACTCAGACGTTTTTAAACCTCAAAGCCTGTGCACACACACACAAACCTCCAGCCCCTGTGCCTCTTCCCTCTTCCTGGATTCACTGAGAGGTTTTTAAAACTCAAAGCCTCTGCACAGGGACACACTTCCAGACCCTCTGCCTCTTCACTCTTCCTGGATTCACTCAGACGTTTTTAAACCTCAAAGCCTGTGCACACACACACACTAACAGCCCCTCTGCCTCTTCCCTCTTCCTGGATTCACTCAGAGGTTTTTGAAAACTGACAGCCTGTGCAGACAGACACAAAGTTCCAGCCCCTGTGTATCTTCCCTCTTCCTGGATTCAGTCAGACGTTTTTAAAACTCAAAGCCTGTGCACACAGAGACACTTCTAGCCCCTCTGCCTCGTCCCGCTTCCTGGATTCACTCAGATGTTTTAAAACACACAGCCTGTGCACACACACACACTTCCAGACCCGCTGCCTCTTCCCTCTTACTGGATTCACTCAGAGGTTTTTAAATCTCAAAGCCTCTGCACAGGGACACACTTAAAACCCTATGCCGCTTCCTTCTTCCTGGATTCACTCAGAGGTTTTTAAAACTCACAGCCTGTGCACAGGCACACACTTCCAGTGCCTGTACCTCTTCCCTCTTCCTGGATTCACTCAGATGTTCTTAAAACTCACAGCTTGTGCACACACACACACTTCCATCCCCTGTGCCTCTTCCCTCTTCCTGGATTCACTCAGACGTTTTTAAACCTCAAAGCCTGTGCACACAGACAGACTTACAGCCCCTCTTCCTATTCGCTCTTTCGGGATTCACTCAGACATTTTTAAAACTAAAAGCCTGTGCACAGGGACACACTTACAACACACTGCCTCATCCCTCTTCCTGGATTCACTCAGACATTTTTAAAACTGACAGTCTCTGCACACACAGAAACTTCCAGCCCCTCTGCCTCCTCCCTCTTCCTGGATTCACTCAGACGTTTTTAAACCTCAAAGCCTGTGCACACACACACAAACCTCCAGCCCCTGTGCCTCTTCCCTCTTCCTGGATTCACTAAGAGGTTTTTAAAACTCAAAGCCTCTGCACAGGGACACACTTCCAGACCCTCTGCCTCTTCACTCTTCCTGGATTCACTCAGACGTTTTTAAACCTCAAAGCCTGTGCACACACACACACTAACAGCCCCTCTGCCTCTTCCCTCTTCCTGGATTCACTCAGAGGTTTTTGAAAACTGACAGCCTGTGCAGACAGACACAAAGTTCCAGCCCCTGTGTATCTTCCCTCTTCCTGGATTCAGTCAGACGTTTTTAAAACTCAAAGCCTGTGCACACAGAGACACTTCTAGCCCCTCTGCCTCGTCCCGCTTCCTGGATTCACTCAGATGTTTTAAAACACACAGCCTGTGCACACACACACACTTCCAGACCCGCTGCCTCTTCCCTCTTACTGGATTCACTCAGAGGTTTTTAAAACTCAAAGCCTCTGCACAGGGACACACTTAAAACCCTATGCCGCTTCCTTCTTCCTGGATTCACTCAGAGGTTTTTAAAACTCACAGCCTGTGCACAGGCACACACTTCCAGTGCCTGTACCTCTTCCCTCTTCCTGGATTCACTCAGATGTTCTTAAAACTCACAGCTTGTGCACAGGGACACTCTTCCAGGCCCTGTACCGCTTCCCTGTTCCTTGATTAACTCAGATGTTAAAATTCAGAGTCTGTGCACACACAGACACTTCTAGCCCCTCTGCCTCTTCCCGCTTCCTGGATTCACTCAGATGTTTTAAAACCTCAAAGCCTGTGCACAGGCACATACTTCCAGACCCGCTGCCTCTTCCCTCTTCCTGGATTCACTCAGAGGTTTTTAAAACTCAAAGCCTCTGCACAGGGACACACTTAAAACCCTATGCGGCTTCCCTCTTCCTGGATTCACTCAGAGGTTTTTAAAACTCACAGCCTGTGCACAGGCACAGATTTCTAGTGCCTGTACCTCTTCCCTCTTCCTGGATTCACTCAGACGTTTTTAAAACTCACAGCCTGTGCACACAGAGACACATCTAGCCCCTCTGCCTCTTCCCTCTTCCTGGATTCACTCAGAGGTTTTTAAAAGTCAAACCCTGTGCACAGGGACACACTTACAAGCCTCTGCCTGTTCCCTCTTCCTGGATTCACTCAGATGTTTTAAAAAACACACCCTGTGCACACACACACAATTCCTGACCCTATGCCTCTTCCCTCTTCCTGGATTCAATCAGATGTTCTTAAAACTCACAGCTTGTGCACACACACACACTTCCAGCCCCTGTACCACTTCCCTGTTCCTGGATTAACTCAGATGTTTTTAAAACTCACAGCCTGTGCACACATACATACTTCCAGCCCCTATGCCTCTTCCCTCTTCCTGGATTCACTCAGAGGTTTTTAAAACTCACAGCCTGTGCACACACACACACTTCCAGCCCATCTGCCTCTTCCCTCTTCCTGGATTCACTCAGAGGTTTTTAAAAGTCAAACCCTGTGCACAGGGACACACTTACAAGCCTCTGCCTGTTCCCTCTTCCTGGATTCACTCAGATGTTTTAAAAAACACACCCTGTGCACACACACACAATTCCTGACCTTATGCCTCTTCCCTCTTCCTGGATTCACTCAGACATTTTTAAAACTCATAGCCTGTGCACACACACACACTTCCAGCCGCTCTTGCTATTCCCTCTTCCTGGATTTACTCAGACATTTTTAAAACTAAAAGCCTGTGCACAGGGACACACTTACAACCCTATGCCTCTTCCCTCTTCCTGGATTCACTCAGATGTTTTAAAACACACAGCCTGTGCACACACACACACTTCCAGACCTGCTGCCTCTTCCCTCTTACTGGATTCACTCAGATGTTTTTAAAACTCAAAGCCTCTGCACAGGGACACACTTAAAACCCTATGCCGCTTCCTTCTTCCTGGATTCACTCAGAGGTTTTTAAAACTCACAGCCTGTGCACAGGCACACACTTCCAGTGCCTGTACCTCTTCCCTCTTCCTGGATTCACTCAGATGTTCTAAAAACTCACAGCTTGTGCACAGGGACACACTTCCAGGCCCTGTACCGCTTCCCTGTTCCTTGATTAACTCAGATGTTAAAATTCAGAGTCTGTGCACACACAGACACTTCTAGCCCCTCTGCCTCTTCCCGCTTCCTGGATTCACTCAGATGTTTTAAAACCTCAAAGCCTGTGCACAGGCACATACTTCCAGACCCGCTGCCTCTTCCCTCTTCCTGGATTCACTCAGAGGTTTTTAAAACTCAAAGCCTGTGCACACACACACACTTCCAGCCGCTCTTGCTATTCCCTCTTCCTGGATTTACTCAGACATTTTTAAAACTAAAAGCCTGTGCACAGGGACACACTTACAACCCTATGCCTCTTCCCTCTTCCTGGATTCACTCAGATGTTCTTAAAACTCACAGCTTGTGCACAGGGACACACTTCCAGCCACTGTACCGCTTCCCTGTTCCTTGATTCACTCAGATGTTTTTAAACTCAGAGTCTGTTCACACACAAACACTTCCAGACCCTCTACCTCTTCCCTCTTCCTGGATTCACTCAGAGGTTTTTAAAAGTCAAAGACTCTGCACAGGGACACACTTCCAGCCCCTCTTGCTATTCCCCCTTCCTGCATTCACTCACACACTTACAACCCGATGCGTCTTCCCTCTTCCTGGATTCACTCAGACGTTTTTAAACCTCAAAGCCTGTGCACACACAAACACTTCCAGCCCCTCTTGCTATTCCCTCTTCCTGGATTCACTCAGACATTTTTAAAACTAAAATCCTGTGGACAGGCACACACTTACAACCCTATGCGTCTTCCCACTTCCTGGCTTTACTGAGAGGTTTTTAAAACTCACAGTTTGTGCACAAACAGACACTTCCAGCCCCTCTGCCTCCTCCCTCTTCCTGGATTCGATCAGACGTTTTTAAACCTCAAAGCCTGTGCACAGGCACATACTTCCAGCCCCTCTGCCTCTTCCCTCTTCCTGGATTCACTCAGAGGTTTTTAAAACTCACAGCCTGTGCAGAGGCACACAGTTCCAGCCCCTGTACCGCTTCCTTGTTCCTGGATTCACTCAGATGTTTATAAAACTCACAGACTGTGCACACACACACACTTCCATCCCCTGTGCCTCTTCCCTCTTCCTGGATTCACTCAGACGTTTTTAAACCTCAAAGCCTGTGCACAGGGACACACTTACAACACACTGCCTCATCCCTCTTCCTGGATTCACTCAGACATTTTTAAAACTGACAGCCTGTGCACACACAGAAACTTCCAGCCCCTCTGCCTCCTCCCTCTTCCTGGATTCACTCAGACGTTTTTAAACCTCAAAGCCTGTGCACAGGGACAAAGTTACAGCCCCTGTACCGCTTCCTTGTTCCTGGATTCATTCAGATGTTTTTAAATCTCACAGCATGTGCACACACACACACTTCCAGCCCTTGTTCCTCTTCCCTCTTCCTGGATTCACTCAGACGATTTTAAGACTCACAGCCTGTGCACAGGCACACATTTCCAGCCCCTGTACCGCTTCCTTGTTCCTGGATTCACTCAGATGATTTTAAAACTCACAGCCTGTGCACACACACAAACTTCCAGCTGCTCTCGCTATTCCCTCTTCCTGGATTCACTCAGACATTTTTAAAACTAAAAGCCTCTGCACAGGCACACACCTACAACCTTATGCCTCTTCCCTCTTCCTGGATTCACTCAGAGGTTTTTAAAACTCACAGTCTGTGCACAAACAGACACTTCCAGCCCTTCTGCCTCCTCCCTCTTCCTGGATTCACTCAGACATTTTTAAAACTAAAAGCCTGTGCAGAGGCACACACTTATAACCCCATGCCTCTTCATTCTTCCTGGATTCACTCAGATGTTCTTAAAACTCACAGCTTGTGCACAGGGACGCACTTCCAGACCCTCTGCCTCTTCCCTCTTCCTGGATTCACTCAAACGTTTTTAAAACACACAGCCTGTGCACACACACACATTTACAGACCCTCTACCTCTTCGATCTTCCTGGATTCACTCAGACGTTTTTAAAACTCAGAGCCTGTGCACAGGTACACACTTACAACCCTTTGCCTCTTCCCTCTTCCTGGATTCACTCAGACGTTTTTAAAACTCACAGCCTGTGCACAGGCACACAATTACAACCATCTGCCTCGCCCCTCTTACTGGATTCACTCAGATGTTTTAAAACACACAGCCTGTGCACACACACACACTTCCAGACCCTCTGCCTCTTCCCTCTTCCTGGATTCACTCAGACATTTTTAAAACTAAAAGCCTGTGCACAGGCACACACTTATAACCCTATGCCTCGTCCTTCTTCCTGGATTCACTCAGATGTTCTTAAAACTCACAGCTTGTGCACAGGGACACACTTCCAGCCCCTGTGCCTCTTTCCTCTTCCTGGATTCACTCAGACGTTTCTAAAATTCAAAGCCTGTGCACAGGCAAACACTTCCAGCCCCTCTGCCTCTTCTTTCTTCCTGGATTCACTCAGAGGTTTTTAAAAATTCACAGCCTGTGCACACACACACTGTTCCAGCCCCTGTGCCTCTTCCCTCTTCCTGGATTCACTCAGACGTTTTTAAAACTCAAAGCCTGTGCACACAGAGACACTTCCAGCCCCTCTGCCTCTTCCCGCTTCCTGGATTCACTCAGATGTTTTAAAACACACAGCCTGTGCACACACACACACTTCTATCCCCTCTGCCTCATCCCTCTTCCTGGATTCACTCAAACGTTTTTAAACCTCAAAGCCTGTGCACACAGACACACTTCCAGCCCCTCTTGCTATTCACTCTTCCTGGATTCACTCAGACATTTTTAAAACTAAAAGCCTGTGCACAGGGAAACACTTACAACCCTATGCCTCTTCCCTCTTCCTGGATTCACTCAGATGTTCTTAAAACTCACAGCTTGTGCACAGGGACACACTTCCAGCCCCTGTACCACTTCCTTCTTCCTGGATTAACTCAGATATTTTTAAAACTCACAGCCTGTGCACACACACACAAAGCTCGAGCCCCTGTGCCTCTTCCCTCTTCCTGGATTCACTCAGAGGTTTTTAAAACTCACAGACTGTGCACACACACACACTTCCAGCCCCTGTGCCTCTTCCCTCTTCCTGCATTCACTCAAACGTTTTTAAACCTCAAAGCCTGTGCACACAGACACACTTCCAGCCCCTCTTGCTATTCGCTCTTCCTGGATTCACTCAGACATTTTTAAAACTAAAAGCCTGTGCACAGGCACACACTTACAACACACTGCCTCATCCCTCTTCCTGGATTCACTCAGACATTTTTAAAACTCACATCCTGTGCACACACACACACTTCCAGCCCGTCTGCCTCTTCCCTCTTCCTGGATTCACTCAGACCAGTGGTGGGTTCCTGCTGGATCGCACCGGATCGCGCGCGCTCCCTTTCAGCGCTCCACCTGGCTCTCGCGCTCCCTTCCGGTGCTGAAACCGGAAGTACAGTCTTGCCCCGCCCCTGGCGAAGCAACGACGCCTGCCTGCGCTCCACCAGCTCGGCTGGGAACGGAGATGTTTCCTCAGCGGAGCGGAGCGCCTGAAAAGTCTTTTCAGGCGCTCCGCTCCGCTGAGGAAACATCTCCGTTCCCAGCCGAGCTGGTGGAGCGCAGACAGGCGTCGTTGCTTCGCCAGGGCCGGGCAAAACTGTACTTCCGGTTTCAGCGCCGGAAGGGAGCGCGAGAGCCAGGTGGAGCGCTGAAAGGGAGCGCGCAAGCCAGGTGGAGCGCTGAAAGGGAGCGCGCGCGATCCGGTGCGATCCGGGAGGAACCCACCACTGACTCAGACGTTTTTAAAACTCATAGCCTGTGCACACACACACACTTCCAGCCCCTATTGCTATTCCCTCTTCCTATATTCACTCAGACATTTTTAAAACTAAAAGCATGTGCACAGGCACACACTTATAACCCTATGCCTCTTCCTTCTTCCTGGATTCACTCAGATGTTCTTAAAACTCACAGCTTGTGCACAGGGACGCACTTCCAGCCCCTATACCACTTCCTTGTTCCTGGATTAACTCAGATGCTTTTAAAACTCACAGCCTGTGCACAGGCACACAATTACAACCTTCTCCCTCGTCCCTCTTCCTGGATTCACTCAGACATTTTTAAAACTAAAAGCCTGTGCACAGGCACACACTTATAACCCTATGTCTCCTCCTTCTTCCTGGATTCACTCAGATGTTCTTAAAACTCACAGCTTGTGCACAGGGACACACTTCCAGCCCCTGTACGACTTCCTTCTTCCTGGATTCACTCAGATGTTCTTAAAACTCACAGCTTGTGCACAGGGACACACTTCCAGCCCCTGTGCCTCTTTCCTCTTCTTGGATTCACTCAGACGTTTTTAAAACTCACATCCTGTGCACACACACACACTTCCAGACCGTCTGCCTCTTCCCTCTTCCTGGATTCACTCAGAGGTTTTTAAAAACTCACAGCCTGTGCACACACACACTGTTCCAGGCCCTGTGCCTCTTCCCTCTTCCTGGATTCACTCAGACGTTTTTAAAATTCAAAGCCTGTGCACACAGAGACACTTCTAGCCCCTCTGCCTCTTCCCGCTTCCTGGATTCACTCAGATGTTTTAAAACCTCAAAGCCTGTGCACAGGCACATACTTCCAGACCTGCTGCCTCTTCCCTCTTCCTGGATTCACTCAGAGGTTTTTAAAACTCAAAGCCTCTGCACAGGGACACACTTAAAACCCTTTGCCGCTTCCCTCTTCCTGGATTCACTCAGAGGTTTTTAAAACTCACAGCCCGTGCACAGGCACAGACTTCCAGTGCCTGTACCTCTTCCCTCTTCCTGGATTCACTCAGACGTTTTTAAAACTCACAGCCTGTGCACACAGAGACACTTCTTCCCCTCTGCCTCTTCCCTCTTCCTGGATTCACTCAGAGGTTTTTAAAAGTCAAAGCCTCTGCACAGGGACACACTTCCAGCCCCTGAGCCTCTTCCCTCTTCCTGGATTCACTCAGACATTTTTAAAACTAAAAGCCTGTGCACAGGCACACACTTACAACCCTATGCCTCTTCCCTCTTCCTGGATTCACTCAGATGTTCTTAAAACTCACAGCTTGTGCACAGGGACACACTTCCAGCCCCTGTATTGCTTCCCTGTTCCTTGATTCGCTCAGACATTTTTAAAACTCACAGCCTGTGCACTGGGACACACTTCCAGACCCTCTGCCTCTTCCCTCTTCCTGGATTCACTCAGAGGTTTTTAAAACTAACAGCCTGTGCACGCACACACACACTTCCAGCCCCTGTCCCTCTTCCCTCTTCCTGGATACACTCAGACGTTTTTAAAACTCACAGCCTGTGCACAGGCACACAATTACAACCTTCTCCCTCGTCCCTCTTCCTGGATTCACTCAGACATTTTTAAAACTAAAAGCCTGTGCTCAGGCACACACTTATAACCCTATGCCTCCTCCTTCCTCCTGGATTCACTCAGATGTTCTTAAAACACACAGCCTGTGCACACACACACACTTCTAGCCCCTGTACCACTTCCTTCTTCCTGGATTCACTCAGATGTTCTTAAAACTCACAGTTTGTGCACAGGGACACACTTCCAGCCCCTGTGCCTCTTTCCTCTTCCTGGATTCACTCAGACGTTTTTAAAACTCACATCCTGTGCACACACAAACACTTCCAGCCCCTCTTGCTATTCGCTCTTCCTGGATTCACTCTGACATTTTTAAAACTAAAAGCCTGTGCACAGGCACACACTTACAACACACTGCCTCATCCCTCTTCCTGGATTCACTGAGAGGTTTTTAAAACTCACAGTCTGTGCACAAACAGACACTTCCAGCCCCTCTGCCTCCTCCCTCTTCCTGGATTCAATCAGACGTTTTTAAACCTCAAAGCCTGTGCACAGGCACATACTTCCAGCCCCTCTGCCTCTTCCCTCTTCCTGGATTCACTCAGAGGTTTTTAAAACTCACAGCCTGTGCACACAAACACACTTCCAGCCCCTGTGCCTCTTCCCTCTTCCTGGATTCACTCAGACGTTTTTAAACCTCAAAGCCTGTGCACACAGACACACTTCCAGCCCCTGTGCCTCTTCCCTCTTCCTGGATTCACTCAGAGGTTTTTAAATCTCACAGCCTTTGCACAAACAGACACTTCCAGCCCCTCTGCCTCCTCCCTCTTCCAGGATTCACTCAGACCTTTGTAAAAGTAAAAGCCTGTGCACAGGCACACACTTACAACCCTATGCGTCTTCCCTCTTCCTGGATTCACTCAGAGGTTTTTAAAACTCACAGCCTGTGCAGAGGCACACAGTTCCAGCCCCTGTACCGCTTCCTTGTTCCTGGATTCACTCAGATGTTTTTAAAACTCACAGTCTGTGCACACACAGAAACCTCCAGCCCCTCTGCCTCCTCCCTCTTCCTGGATTCACTCAGACGTTTTTAAACCTCAAAGCCTGTGCACAGAGACACACTTAAAACCCTATGCCTCTTCCCTCTTCCTGGATTCATTCAGACATTTTTAAAACTAAAAGTCTGTGCACAGGGACATACTTCCAGCCCTTCTGCCTCTTCCCTTTTCCTGGATTCACTCAGACATTTTTAAAACTAAAAGCCTGTGCAGAGGCACACACTTATAACCCTATGCCTCTTCCTTCTTCCTGGATTCACTCAGATGTTCTTAAAACTCACAGCTTGTGCACAGGGACACACTTCCAGCCCCTGTACCACTTCCTTGTTCCTGGATTAACTCAGATGTTTTTAAAACTCACAGCCTGTGCACACACACACAAAGCTCGAGCCCCTGTGCCTCTTCCCTCTTCCTGGATTCACTCAGAGGTTTTTAAAACTCGAAGCCTCTGCACAGGGACACACTTCCAGACCCTCTGCTTCTTCCCTCTTCCTGGATTCACTCAGACGTTTTTTAACCTCAAAGCCTGTGCACACACACACACACTTCCAGCCCCTCTTGCTATTCCCTCTTCCTGGATTCACTCAGACTTTTTTAAAACTAAAAGCCTGTGGACAGGCACACACTTACAACCCTATGCGTCTTCCCTCTTCCTGGATTTACTGAGAGGTTTTTAAAACTCACAGTCTGTGCACAAACAGACACTTCCAGCCCCTCTGCCTCCTCCCTCTTCCTGGATTCAATCAGACGTTTTTAAACCTCCAAGCCTGTGCACAGGCACATACTTCCAGCCCCTCTGCCTCTTCCCTCTTCCTGGATTCACTCAGAGGTTTTTAAAACTCACAGCCTGTGCAGAGGCACACAGTTCCAGCCCCTGTACCGCTTCCTTGTTCCTGGATTCACTCAGATGTTTTTAAAACTCACAGACTGTGCACACACACACACTTCCAGCCCCTGTGCCTCTTCCCTCTTCCTGGATTCACTCAAACGTTTTTAAACCTCAAAGCCTGTGCACACAGACACACTTCCAGCCCCTCTTGCTATTCGCTGTTCCTGGATTCACTCAGACATTTTTAAAACTAAAAGCCTGTGCACAGGCACACACTTACAACACACTGCCTCATCCCTCTTCCTGGATTCACTCAGACATTTTTAAAACTGACAGCCTGTGCACACACACACACACTTCCAGCCCCTCTTGCTATTCCCTCTTCCTGGATTCACTCAGACATTTTTAAAACGAAAAGTCTGTGGACAGGCACACAATTACAACCCTATGCCTCTTCCCTCTTCCTGGATTCACTCAGACATTTTTAAAACTAAAAGCCTGTGCACAGGCACACACTTATAACCCTATGCCTCTTCCTTCTTCCTGGATTCACTCAGACGTTTTTAAAACTCAAAGCCTGTGCACAGGCACACACTTCCAGCCCCTCTGCCTCTTCCCTCTTCCTGGATTAACTCAGAGGTTTTTGAAAACTGACAGCCTGTGCACACAGACACAAAGTTCCAGCCAATGTGTATCTTCCCTCTTCCTGGATTCACTCAGACGTTTTTAAAACTCAAAGCCTGTGCACACAGAGACACTTCTAGCCCCTCTTCCTCGTCCCGCTTCCTGGATTCACTCAGATGTTTTAAAACACACAGCCTGTGCACACACACACACTTCCAGACCCGCTGCCTCTTCCCTCTTCCTGGATTCACTCAGAGGTTTTTAAAACTCAAAGCCTCTGCACAGGGACACACTTAAAACCCTATGCCACTTCCCTCTTCCTGGATTCACCCAGAGGTTTTTAAAACTCACAGCCTGTGCACAGGCACACACTTCCAGTGCCTGTACCTCTTCCCTCTTCCTGGATTCACTCATATGTTCTTAAAACTCACAGCTTGTGCACAGGAACACACTTCCAGGCCCTGTACTGCTTCCCTGTTCCTTGATTCACTCAGATGTTTTAAAACTCAGTGTCTGTGTACACAGAGACACTTCCAGCCCCTGTGCCTCTTCCCTTTTCCTGGATTCACTCAGACGTTTTTAAAATTCAAAGCCTGTGCACACAGAGACACTTCTAGCCCCTCTGCCTCTTCCCTCTTCCTGGATTCACTCAGATAATAATAAAAATATTTTAATAATAATATTTAATGCTTCTAGACCGCCCCCTCTCCCGCAAGGGACTCGGGGCGGTGTACAGTTCATACAAAATATAAAAGGATACAATAAAATTAAATTAAATATGTACAGTTGACAATTGACATGGAGGAGGTTAAAATGTAGTTAAAAGAACTGTACAAAGCAGATATAAAATAAATTCAAACCCCTATAAACAAATACAGTAAATTAAAAAGCCCCTAAAATAACCAGATATAATATATTTGCCAGGAGGGACAGTTGAATTATGCCAGGCCTGCTAATCGGAACAGGTGGGTCTTCAGTTTTTGCCGGAAGGAGCGGAGGTCAGAAGTGGTTCTAATGTCGGGGGGGAGGTCATTCCAGAGGGTTGGGCCCATCACAGAGAAGGCCCTACTCCTCGGTGTCGCCCGCTGGCATTGCCTAGTGGACGGCACCAGGAGAAGTCCCTCCCTGTGTGAGCGTATTGGCCGCAGGGATGTATGTGGGAGGATGCGATCCCGCAAGTAACTAGGTCCCGTGCCATAGAGCGCTTTAAAGATGGTAATCAGCACCTTGAAACGCACCCGGAAAACCACAGGCAGCCAGTGCAGGTCGCTCAGGAGAGGTGTTACGTGGGAGTACCTCGTACTCCCCATCACAGCCCGAGCGGCTGCGTTCTCAACTAACTGCAGTCTCCGGGCGCGTCCCAAGGGCAGCCCCATGTAGAGAGCGTTGCAGTAATCCAGGCGGGACGTCACCAGCGCATGAGTGACCGTGCGTAGGGCATCCCGGTCCAGTAGGGGGCACAATTGGCGCACCAGGCGAACCTGGTGGAACGCCCCCCTTGCCACGGCTGCCACATGGTCATCCATTGACAGCCGGGCATCAAGGAGGACGCCCAAATTGCGCGCCCGTTCCACAGGGGGCAATTGTTCGCCCCCTATGGCCAGCGATGGGATCAGCTGGCTGAACCGAGGTGCCGGTAGCCACAGCCACTCAGTCTTGGAGGGGTTGAGTTTAAGTCTGTTGTCCCCCATCCAGACCCCGACGGCCTCCAAACACCGGGACATCACCTCGACAGCCTCGTTGGGGTGGTTTGGAGTTGAAATGTACAGCTGAGTATCATCAGCGTAGAGGTGATACTCAACCCCAAAACCACGGATGATCTCACCCAGCGGCTTCACATATGTGTTGAACAGGAGAGGCGAGAGGACCGACCCCTGTGGCACTCCACAAGTGAGTGGCCTCGGGGTCGACCTCTGTCCCCCTGTCAACACACATTGCCTCCGGTCGGAGAGGTAGGAGCCAAACCACCGCAAAACGGTACCTCCGACTCCTATCCCCTCCAACTGGCGCAATAGGATACCATGGTCGATGGTATCAAAAGCCGCCGAGAGATCTAATAGGACCAGGATAGAGGAACAACCTCTATCTCTGGCCCTCCAGAGATCATCAACCAACGCGACCAAGGCTGTCTCTGTGCTGTGCCCGGGTCGGAAGCCGGACTGGCGTGAGTCTAGATACTCGGATTCGTCAAGGTGTCGTGGAAACTGCTGCGCCACCACATTCTCTACAACCTTCGCTAGAAACGGAAGGTTGGAGACTGGAGGATAATTAGCTAGCTCCATTGGGTCGAGTGAAGGCCTCTTAAGCAAGGGCCTCACCACCGCCTCTTTCAAGGCGGTTGGTAAGGATCCCTCACCCAATGAGGCATTCACCAGGCCCAGAAGCCAGCCTCGGGTCACCTCCCAAGATGCCAGTACCAACCAGGAGGGACACAGGTCCATTAAACATGTGGTGGGTCGCAGCCGTCCACGCAACCTATCTAAATCCTCGGGGGCAACAGAATCAAACTCCTCCCAGGATGGTCTCACAAGACTCTCTGTTGGCGGCCCGTCTGGTCCACTGAGTGGGGCCCATCCGCTCCGGATCTGAGTGACTTTGTCCTGCAGATATTCCCCAAATTCCTCTGCTCTGCCCTGTAAGGGTGCCCCCTGTGTCCTCTGTGACAAGAGGGAGCGGGTCACCCTAAACAGGGCGGCAGGGCGGTTATCCGCCGACGCAATAAGGGTGGCGCAATATCTACGTTTGGCCACCCTTAATGCCACAAGGTAGGTCCGCAAGTAGGATCTTACCTGTGTTCGATCAGATTCGGAGCGTGAGGACCTCCACCTGCTCTCTAGACGTCTCCTGTGGCGCTTCATCACCCTCAGCTCCTCGGTATACCAAGGAGCCCGGGTGGGTCGCTGCCGCAGGAGAGGTCGCAAAGGCGCAACCCGGTCCAAGGCCCCAGCCGCCGCCCTATTCCAGGCGGCCGCTAGGTCCTCCGACCGAGCACGGGTCAGTGCTACAGGTAATGGCCCAAGCTCCGTCTGGAACCTATCCGGCTCCATCAGGTGCTTGGGGCGGTACCAGCGTGGACCGTCTGGTCCCGCCTCCTCGCGGTGGGGGGTAGCGCCAGGGAAGTCAAGCCGGAGACATGAGTGATCTGACCATGACAGGGGTGTAACAGTAAAATCCCCTCTACCCAGATCACTCGTCCACTGCTCAGATACAAAAACAAGGTCCAATGTGTGGCCTCCTTCGTGTGTGGGGCCCTGAATTAACTGGGTCAGGCCCATGGCTGTCATGGAAGCCATGAACTCCCGAGCTACCTCAGACGCTGCTCCCGTCGACGGCAGGTTGAAATCCCCCATAACCACAAGCCTGGGGATCTCAACCGCCGTCTCCGAGATCAGCTCGAGGAGCTCGGGCAGGGCTGCTGATGTATAGCGAGGAGCCAAGTATACAATCAGCAAACCCAACTGCCTCCCTGGGCCCCATTTCACACCAAGGGACTCACACCCGGATATCTGAGGAACAGTGAACTCCCTCGGCTCTAGACCTTCCCGTATAACTACCGCCACCCCACCACCCTTACCCAGGGCCCGAGGCTGATGGAATGCACGGAAACCTGGTGGGCACATTTCCACGAGGGGTAAACCACCCTCGTGGCCCAACCAGGTTTCCGTTATCCCTGCAAGGTCTAGCTCCCCCTCAGAGATCAACTCATTAATGAGGGGGGCCTTGTTGGTTACGGACCTTGCATTGCAAAGCATCAGCCGTAGGCCCGGGCTCTGTAGTTCCTGACCACCTAGGTTGCGGGGGTTGGTGCAAACGACCGGGCATAGCCAACAACCATGGTCTCCCAACCGACCTTGTGATCTTCTCTTGTCCTCGCATCCCCCCCTCCCCGCGACCGTTGTAATCAAACAACCCTCTATTGGAATCACTTGTTCCCTCTCCCCCCCGCTCCGCTCACTTCCTTCCCGGACTCACCTGTCCGTCTGGCACTGGCACTGGCGCCTCTCCCGGCCTTATTGGACCCGTGTCCCTCCTGGTTTGTACTGGCAGCCTGGGAGGCTACACTTCCTGGATTCACTCAGAGGTTTTTGAAAACTGACTGTCAGGCCTATAGTTATATTCTTTTTAGGATCTTTGGCCTGCCACACTTTCTTATAATTTTCTATGCTGTTTCAATAGTGTAGTAGTTGGGAGGGGGGAATAGAAAGAGTAGGAATGTAGAATGGATTGTTGACATTCTTTTGTAGAAGCCAAGGTCATCTTTTGTCTCCGCACCTCGACACCAGACCGGAACCAGAGGGGTGTAGATGCCAGCGTGGAAGAATATGATTGGAACATGTGATGGATTTGTGGGTGTGGGGATAGATCATGAACTTTCAACTGGGTGAACCCACAGGATGCAAATCAGAGTTGGAATTTTCCATAGCCGTGCTAAATTGCCTGTAGAATAAATTGGACCTTTAAGGATGTTTTGCCTTGGACAATGATTTTTTTCTGCATGGTATTTAGAACCCTAACAATCTCATTTAAATATCAAAGGAGAATCAAAGGAGAATTGGGGAGGGTTCCCATCTCACCGTACTTCAGCTGCAGCCTTCAAGTTATCGATCATCCAGCTGCCTCGAAACAAGGGTGTGCGGGAGCGCACCCCCCTCTCGCTTCTCAGCTCTTGGGGCAATGCCAGGGACCCCCCCGTGGCCGCCGCCATTCCAGGGGACCCCCAGCGAGCAGCCCATAAGGCAGGGCGCCCCTTCAAGGCAATCTGTGCACCCCCCCCAGCCGAGGGGAGCCCACCAAGAGAGCGAAGGGCGGACGAAACACATCCGTTGCTCTCAACAACCAGAAGTAGAATCAGGTGTGGCCTGTTTTGTGGGAGTGGCTCAGCGGTCATGTGACCGGGTGGGAATGGCTTGGCGGTCATGTGATAGGTGGGCATGGCCAAGTTGGAAAATGTGGTGAAACTCACTTAACAACGCTCTTGCTTAGCAACCAAAATTTTGGGCTCAATTGTGATCATAAGTTGTCTTTCTTTCTTTCTTTCTTTCTTTCTTTCTTTCTTTCTTTCTTTCTTTCTTTCTTCTTTTTCTTCCTTCCTTCCTTCCTTCCTTCTTTCCTTCTTGTGTCTCTCTCCCCCACTTATTTTCTTTCTTTTCCTTCCTTCCTTCCTTCCTTCCTTCCTTCCTTCCTTCCTTCCTTCCTTCCTTCTTTCCTTCTTGTGTCTCTCTCCCCCACTTCTTTTCTTTCTTTCTCTTCCTTCCTTCTTTCTTTCTTATCTCTCTCTCTCTAACTTTATTTCTTTCTCATTCTTTTTTTCTTTCTCTCTCTCTCTCTCTCACACACACACACACACACCATTTCCCTCATGTGTGCCACTGACAGCTCTCAAAGAGAAGGAAGGACTCCTGCCTTGGGAAGGGGTTGGACCGCTCCCGGACGGAGGACCTGGTGGCCACATGGAACAGTGCGGCGGCCGGGGCCTTGGACCGGGTGGCGCCCTTGTGGCCTCTCCGGTGGCAGCGAACCACCCTGGCCCCTTGGTTCACCGAGGAGCTGAGGGTGATGAAGCGCCACAAGAGACGCCTAGAGAGCAGATGGAGATCCTCTCGCGCCGAATCTGACCGAACACAGGTAAGAGCCCATTTACGGACCTACCTTGTGGCACTAAGAGTGGCTAAACGTCGATATTACGCCACCCTTATTGCGTCTGCAGAAAACCGCCCTGCCGCCCTGTTTCGGGTGACCCGCTCCCTCCTTTTACAGAGGCCGCGGGAAGCCCCTTTGCAGGGCAGGGCAGAGGAATTTGGGGAATATCTGCAGGACAAAATCGCTGAGATCCGGAGTGAATGGGTCCCCCTCAGTGATCTTGGGGAGACACCGGAGGCGAGTCTTGAGGGACCATTCTGGGAGGAGTTTGACTCTGTTGCCGCCGAGGATATAGACAGGCTACGTGGGCGACTGCGGGCCACCACATGTTTATTGGACCCGTGTCCCTCCTGGTTTGTACTGGCAGCCTGGGAGGCTACACGAGACTGGCTCCTTGGGCTGGTGAACGCCTCGCTGAGGGAGGGGTTCCTACCAGCCACCTTGAAAGAGGCGGTGGTGAGGCCCCTACTTAAGAGGCCTTCCCTGGACCCAGTAGAGTTAGCCAATTATCGTCCTGTCTCCAACCTTCCCTTCTTAGCGAAGGTTGTTGAGAGTGTGGTGGCACAACAGTTCCCTCGACACCTGGAGGAGATTACTTATCTAGACCCGCACCAGTCCGGTTTTCGACCTGGCCACAGCACTGAGACGGCTTTGGTCGCGTTGGTGGATGATCTCTGGAGGGCGAAAGATGGGGGTTGTTCCTCCATCCTAGTTCTGTTAGATCTCTCAGCGGCTTTCGATACCATCGACCATGGTATCCTACTGCGTCGGCTGGAGGGGATGGGGGTGAGGGGCACCGTTTTGCGGTGGTTCTCCTCCTTCCTCTCCGGTCAGACGCAATGTGTGTTGGCGGGGGAGCAGAGGTCGACCCTGAGGCCGCTCACGTGCGGAGTGCCACAGGGGTCGGTCCTCTCACCTCTCCTGTTCAACACATACATGAAACCGCTGGGCAAGATCATTCGAGGATTCGGGGTTGAGTGCCATCTGTATGCAGATGACACTCAGCTATATATCTCTACCCCGACCCACCCCAACGAAGCCGTCGAGGTGATGTCCCAGTGGCTGGAAGCCGTGCGGGTCTGGATGGGTGACAACAGACTCAAGCTCAACCCTTCCAAGACGGAGTGGCTGTGGCTACCGGCGCCCCGCTTTAGCCAATGTGTTCCATCTCTGGCCATCGGGGGGGAACAACTGCCCCCGGTGGATAGGGCACGCAATTTGGGCCTCCTCCTAGATTCCCGGCTGTCGCTAGATGATCATGTGACAGCCGTGGCTAGGGCGGCGTTCCACCAGGTTCGCCTGGTGCGCCAATTGCACCCCCTACTAGAGCGGGACGCCCTTCGCACAGTCACTCATGCCCTGGTGACTTCCCGTCTTGATTACTGCAATGCTCTCTACATGGGGCTCCCCTTGAGATGCACCCGAAGGCTCCAGCTGGTTCAGAATGCAGCTGCGCGGGTTATTATGGGGAGTACTAGGTACTCCCATGTAACACCTTTCCTGCGTGAGCTGCACTGGCTGCCTGTGGCTTTTTGGGTGCGTTTCAAGGTGCTGATTGTCATCTTTAAAGCGCTCCATGGCTCGGGACCTAGTTACCTGTGGGATCGCATTCTACCCCACACATCCCTGCGACCAATCCGCTCTCACAGAGAGGGACTCCTCCGGGTACCTTCCGCTAAGCAGTGCGGGCAGGTGGTGCCTAGGAATAGGGCCTTCTCTGTGATGGGCCCAACCCTCTGGAACGACCTCCCCCTCGATATTAGAACCACCTTGGACCTCTGCTCCTTCCGCAAAAAACTCAAGACCCACCTGTTTCGACTAGCCGGCCTGGCCTAATTGTAACTGTAATTGTACCTACAGGGAACACCCACTAGTGACCTTCCTGGATGGCTTTTTAAATTTTAAATTTTGGGGTTTTAAATTGGTTTTAGAATTGTTTTTAATTATTTAATTAGTTTGGGTTGTATATACAGACGGTATGTTTGCGTTGTTTTGTCTGATGTTTTATGTTATGTTTTGTTGTTTTATACACGAACGGTCTGTACACCGCCCCGAGTCCCTACGGGGAGAGGGGGCGGTCTATAAATTTAATAAAACCTAAACCTAAACCTAGATTACGTTTATGTTCCCTTGTATGCTCCTAGGCCTACTCTACACATATATGTTCTGCTCTGTGCCAGTTGAAACTGTTTTGCATTTGTGTGTGAGGGGATGTTCTTTTCCTATTTTTTTATAATTTAATTACTTAAAACACACTCTAATATACATTTAGATAGCAAATGTAAGAACACTTCAACCATACAGTAAACAAAGGACTAAAAATTGAAATATGAATTTGCAGAGCAATTTCTCTCTAGATATAAAGCTAAAGTCTTTCTTCAAAAACATCTACCACAAATTAATGTTCTTTTAAGGAGTGTTAAGAATTCCCTTGAATAGGAATTTTCACGGTAGGTAGCTGGCTACAGCAGACAACCAAAACAAATCCTTCCCATGATCAAGGTCATACATGGGTCAACCATTCATAGAATATTGCAAGCCCTCTTAAAGGCAGGAAGTGTTTGATAGCTGGTTTCCCTGTCTACCATTCCTTAAGGAAAAATATATTTCCCTTTTTCTTTTCCTCAAGTAAAAGACAAATCTGGAAGGATAAAATTCTTGCATGTTTACAATGGTTGATATACACCTGTAACAATATAATAGATAGCATAATGGAAAAAAACTGTGGGAACTAATTTTTATAGCAATCAAACCTCTCATGACCTATTTATCTATCCAAATAGATATAATATTAATAAAATAATGTGCTTTAATTTATGGATAGTGGGAGGGAAATAGTAATCTTACTCTTCATGGCAATGTATATTATGTCTATTATCAATCTAAATATATATTTGGTTATACCAAGTAGACAAATAAAAATAACCTCCTGCTAGTTCTCATATTCCTGGTGACATTGAGCCAACTGAATGATTTATAGCTTCTTTTGAAAAGAGTCTCCTCAGAACTGGGAACCCTGTTTTCCATCTTTTGAAAATATTCCACTTATAGTGGAAAAAAAGTGCAACGAAGAGGTCAAACAGAAGGGAAGGTCTTAACTCACATTGGGAAACTAAAAAAACACAGAGAGAGAGACACACACAAATATTTTCTATACTTTATTGAAAGTGAATATTAAATTGAGTTGTAATATTTTTTAGAACTGTTTTCTTTTTAATTAAACATTCAAATGGTAGAGTTAACTCTAATTTAATTTTCATTTGATTGTTAGAAAACACCTTGAGTATTCTGAGGAGGTAGGGCAGAGTATAAATAAAAATGAATAAATAATCCTGGCTCCTACCAACTAAAAACATATTTTGGTATTGTTTAAGTGATGAAAAAGATGAATAGTTTTAAATAAATGAATAAATTACTTTTTTTAAAAGGCAGGTTTTCACACACATATTTAGGCTCACCACTGAAATTGGGAATGAGAGTCTGTGGCTCCACATCTCTCGATCTTCTTCCCTGCCTCAGTTCTGCGGGTGAGAGGTGCTGCTGCAGAGGTGGTGCAGTGGCGGCGGTGGCAGGGGAGTTGGGGCACTGCCCGCCGAGCAGCGCGACCCACAGCTAGCCCAGGAGCAGCAGCTGCCACCGTCGCCAGCTGCCCCACCATCGCTTGCTACCACTCAGGCCAGAGGCCGGGCACGCAGAGGGGGCGTGGCAACAGTGAGGGCAGCCGAGCGGGGGCAGCGCTTTGGTGGGCGAAGAAGAGCTGAGCTGAGGGGGGGAAATGCTCTGCCAGGTGGGGGAGCGGGGTGGGTTGCTCCATGGCGGGAGCCTTTTATTATTTTTTTCTCTTCCCCTCAAGAGAGTCACGCCGACAGCAGCGGTGGCAGGAGGAGCAACAGCCTGGTGTGTGCTCCCTGATCTGGCCTGCCTGAGGAACAGGAGGGGAGTTTGGCTGTTTAAAAAGCCCCGCGTGGAACTCCTCTCCTGTTCCTTCTTTTGCTGCTTGAACAGCCATGCGGGGGGGTGCTGCCTTGTCTTTCACAGCCCCCTCATTTCCAATTGGGGGGGGGAATCCATGGAGAGAGACAGAAAAGATTGATTTCTTCCCCCCCAATTGGAAACGAGGCACCTGTCAAGGCAAGGGAGCGCGCCCCACATGGCTTGTTCAAACAGAAGAATTAACTGGAGGGGAGTTTGGCTGTTTAAAAAGCCACAGGTGGAACTCCTCTCCTGTTCCTTCTTTTGCTGCTTGAACAGCCACGCGGGGCGCACTGCCTTGTCTTTCACAGCCCCCTCATTTCCAATTGGGAGGGATCCATGGAGAGGGACAGAAAAGATGGATTTCTTCCCCACCCCAATTGGAAACGAGGCGGCTGTCAAAGCAAGGGGCCGCCCTGCCACCCCGTGCTTTGCTGGGCAAGTCTGGGGAGGTGCTTTGCTGTCGGCCAGGCCACGCCACGCAAGCTACTGCTGCCCCGCCGCCCCGTGCTTTGATGGGCAAGTCCGGGGACCTTGCAAAGACCTTGCGAGGTCCCCAAACTTGCCAAAGATGCCAGCCACACCGCGTAGTCTCCTGCCGCCATCCCCACCCCCGCGCTCATACTTGCTGGTGGCCAGGCATCTTAGGCAAGTCCGGGGACAGGTGGGGGGAGCAAGCGAGCCGCGACCAGAGGAGCGGGGGAAGCGAGCAACAGTGCCGGTGCTGGTTCCCAGGGCCCAGAAGTTACTTCCGGGTCCGGTCACCAACCGGTTCGCACGGACCAGTGAGGACCGGCAGAAACCCACCACTGGCGTGCAAGTTTCCATGGGGCCAGCCACCTTTTCCTGCTGCCCTGAGCTGCTTAAACCCGTGGCTGGGCGCTGCGGGCCCATCTCCCTTTCCATCGTCCCCTGCTCCTGGATCCCATTCCCACCTCGCTAGCCCTTGTGTTAGCAAGGCTGGTGTCGGTTGTGGCTGGGTTGGGCCAGTGTCTTGGTGTGGAGAGCAGGTTGCACGTCTCCCCAAGTGACCAAGGCACGCTCAGAACCAAGGACCGTAAGAAGCTGCAGCAAGAGATGAGGCACCGGAGAATCAGCCCCAGCCACTTCTCCATCCCCTGCTGTCGCCCTTACCTTCTCAGGCAAACAGTGACTGGGAGGGTGAGGGTGAGGGGAGGGGCCAGTCAGTGGTGGTTTCAGTCAACAGGGAGCCACAGCAGAGGGCCCAAAGAGCCACATGCAGTTCTGGAGCCGTGGGTTGCCGAGACCCACCTTACTAAGACGACACATAGAATGCTGCATCCAGTTTTGGACACCACACTATAAAAAGATGTTGAGACTCTAGAAAAAGTGCAGAGAAGAGCAACCAGGATGATTAGGGGACTGGGGACTAAAACATAGGAAGAATAGTTACAGGAACTGGGCATGGCTAGTCTAGTGAAGAGAAGGACCAGGGGAAACATGATAGCACTGTTCCAATATTTGAGGGACTGCCACAGAGAGGAAGGGGTCAAGCTATTTTCCAAAGCACCTGAAGGCCAGACATGGAATAATGGATGGAAACTGATCAAGGAGAGAGTCAACCTAGAAATAAGGAGAAATTTTCTGACAGTGAGAACAATCAACCAATGGAACAGCTTGCCTTCGGAAGTTGTGGAAGCTTCATCACTGGAGGCTTTCAAGAAGAGATTGGACTGCCATTTGTCAGAAAGGGTGTAGGGTCTCCTGCTTGGGCAGGGGGTTGGACTAGATGACCTACAAGGTCCCTTCCAACTCTGTTAATCTAATCTACTCTACAATCTTCAATTGGGGACCCAGCACTGATGCTAGGGATAAGACTATGTTTAGACTACATACAGCAACTTTAACTAGTGCGGCCACATGTTTTATGATCAGAGGCTGTTCAGTCACCAAGGTACCAACTTGCCTTGACCACAATAACACCATGCTAGTGTTAGATCGGGTAAAGGAAGGCACAAGAGGCTAGAGATAACAGCTCTTTATTTAGGTAAGTGCAGACATCCACTGAGGACATGGTCAGACAGCTCCCCTTTTTAAATGGTAGCTGTCCGGCCTTTCAGCCAATCAGGTTCCCCTCTGTTCCCACCAGCAACAGAGGACCTGAGTGGAGACTTCCATTGTCTAGCAGCACTAGAGGGGGAAGTATCTAACACCCCTCCCCTCTAGGATGGAACATCCTAACTGGTGACGTAGTCCCGTAGGTAGGCAGGCCTTTGTGTTGTTCTGCTGGACCTGCGCAGTTCAGTCTGCTGGTTCCCCTCGCGCAGGTCGGGCGGACCTGTTGTTTCTTCGGACCCGCCCGGTGGAACCTCCTGGAATCTTTCACCGGCCCTGGCTGGAACTTCTGGTGGTGGATTCCCCTGGCCCTCATCGAATCCAGATAAGTCACCCGATGTTCCGGGACTATCTGGGGATGTTGATATTCTGGTCGCGAGGGAGTTATGGTTGGCTGTCTGAGTGGGGAGTTAGTCATTTGGCAGCGTAGCTGGTCGATGTGCCTTCTCCAATGACATCCGTCCTCGAGTCTCAAGGAGTAGGATCGCGGGCCGGTAATGCCGACCATAGTAGTAGGTACCCACAGGGTCCCCCCTGTGTAATTGTGTGCATATACCGGGTTGCCTATGTTGAATGATCTGACCCTGCTCGTGGTATCAGGGGGTGTTTCTGTTGAATAGTTGGGGTGTAGATGGTCCAGGTGGGACCTGAGATGGCACCCCATGAGGAGTTCGGCTGGGCTTCTCCCAGTGGTGGCGCTGGGAGAGATATGTTGTATTAATAGGTAGTGGTCAATTCGTGTCTGCCAGTTGCCCGGGCCCATCTTGTTGAGGGCTTCCTTAGTTCCATTTGGCCATTGGAAGCCTGGTGGAACGGTGCGACTAAGGCATGCCTGATTCCCTGTGCCGCTAGGAACTCCTCGAATGCTCTGGCCCTGAACTGCGGGCCATTGTCTGACACCAGCACATTGGGAAACCCGTGAGTCGCAAACAGCTTCCATAGTGCCTTGATGACCGAGTCCATGGTGGTGGATGTCATCAGGACTACCTCTAGCCACTTTGAGAATGCGTCCACAACTATAAAGAAGGTTTGAAGGACTGGCCTGGCGAAGTTTATATGTATCCTGGACCACGGTGTTTGGGGCTTCTCCCATTCCTTCGCGGGTGCCTCTGGGGGAGTCGGCCTGGATTTCTGACAGGGTGTGCATGTGGCTACCCACTCCTGTATGTCTTTGTCCATGCCGGGCCACCACACATAACTCCTTGCCAGCGCTTTCATCTTGACTATCCCCGGGTGCCCCATGTGGAGTGCCTCCAACACGGCTATTTGTTGTTGTTTAGGGATGACTACCCGGTCCCCCCACAACAGACAACCTTTGCTTACCGACAGTTCATCCCATTTAGAGGCATACAGTTTAAACTCGGACCCAACCGGCCCCTTGGGCCACCCCCTCCACACCCAGTTCAAAATTTGTTTGATCATGGGGTCCTTTGCAGAGTGCCGTGCCACGTCGCTGGAGGAGACTGGTCCCGAGTCCAGGCAGTCAAGCAGGAGCACCATGGCCTTGGGGGTGGGGGCAGCGAGCAGTTCCGGTAGGGGGCAGCGGCTCAATGCATCAGCGTGTCCTAGAGTGGTGCTCGGGCGGTGGATGAGCCGATAGGAATAGGCGGCCAGGAAGATAGTCCATTGGGTCATGCGGGGGGAGAGTGAGACTGGGGTGGGGCGGTCCCCAGCCAATAATCCTAGCAGAGTCTTGTGATCTGTAATCAGTTCAAAGTCTCTACCATACAGATATTCATGGAAACGCTTAACTCCCGCTACTGCATCCAGGGCTTCGCGGTCCAGCTGGCTGTAGTTCCATTCCGCCGCGGACAGCATCCTCGAGTAGAACGCGATGGGGGCTTCCGTGCCGTTCGGCATCCGATGGCTCAGGACGGAGCCGACGCCAAAAGGGGAGGCGTTGCAGGTCAGCACCAAGGGCAGTGTCTGACTGTATTGTACTAGGAAGGAGTCCACAGTCCTTTCACAGTGGCGAATGCTTTGGCCTCGGTTTTGCCCCATGCCCACTCCGCGTTCTTCGCCAGCAGTCGGTGTAGCAGCTCAGCAACCGTTGCTTTCTGCTTGAGAAATACGCCGTAGAAGTTAAGGAGCCCGAGGAACGCCTGTAACTCGGTCTGATTCCTAGGTGTGGGGGCTTCCTTAATAGCTTTTACCTTTTGGTTCGTCGGGTGAATAGGCGACGACTCCTGGTATCCCCTGCAAAAGTCATTCCATAAAGCTTTGGAATAGTCCAGGGGTGATGCTAATGCCAAATTGTAGGCGGCTACATTTGAAAGCCCCCCTGTTCTTTCCTGGACCGAGGGAGTGTAACAAATGCTGGACTACCAGTACCGGGTATGCGCTTTGTTGCAACCCCTTGTTAATTGTGCATTTATAGTCAGCACATATTCTGATAGACCCATCGGACTTAACGGCGGTCCTGATCAGCCTCTCCCAGCGGGCATGATCGACTGGTTCAAGGATGCCCTGGCTTACCAGTTTATCGATTTCTTTGTCAATTTTTGGCCGGAGAGCAAAGGGTACTCTGCTGGGCTTGAGCCAAATTGGGGATATGCTTGGGTCTAAGCTAAAGGAAATTGGGTTGCCCTTGTACTCACCCAGACCAGAGGCGAAGACGTCCTCGAACTCCTTAAATATGGTTTCGGCAGCACTCCCGGTGGCGGCTGGCCCTTCTCCAGTCTGCTTCTCGTCCACGGCGTTGACTTTGTCCACGACTATCCACAAAGCCTGAAACCAGTCCACTCCAAATAGGCTGTGCAGGTCATCCCTGACCACGATCGCGTGAAGGTTCTTACTGATCTTCTTGTAGCGCACCCTGAATGTGCCTTGGCCCACGAGGGGGACCAGGTTGCTCTGATAGTCGCGAAGGTGGATGTCTGGGCTTCGGAGGTCCTTCTTTTGTATTGACGGGATCATTTGTTTCAGTACCGCCCATGAGATTATTGTTAAGGATGACCCGGTGTCGATCTCCATCTCGCCGGGGGCGTCCTCGATGAAGACAGTGACCTTTCATTTCTTGGGTCGATTTGTTCGGATGTGCCTCACCAGAACGGTGATGTTCGGCTTTTTGGTGTGATCCGGGTGGCCTCGGCTGGTTGACGTGAGGTTGGAGATCCGGTCGTCAGCCTCTGCCCTCCTGGGGTACCTCTGGTTGGTACATTGCCTTCAGCCCGGTCCTTTCTCCGTCCTCTCGGGTCGGCCGGAGGCTGTGGGAAACTCACTGCGGCATACCCTGGCGATGTGCCCCTTCCGTTCGCACCACTGGCATGTCACATCTCGGAAACGGCAGGATGACCTGATGTGATCCCCTCCACAGCTAGCGCAGGGCAGATTTTGCGGCTTGAATTTTTGTGCCGGTGTTGTTCAGCTACTGCACATGCTATGGCTGTCTTCCTCCTCGCTTTCGGAGATCTCGGGTTCCGTGGTTTCGCAGTGTACTTGGGCATTTTTTGGTGCCTCCATTTCTGTGTTGTGGCGCTGGAGGGTCTCTATGGACTTGTTTGCCAATTCTGCCGCCCTAGCCTCATCGAGTGCGATTTGTAGGGAGAGGTTGGATCTGGCCAGGAGTCTTGTCTATAGACCCCGACCTCGGACTCCCAATATTATCCGATCCAGGAGGAGATTGTCCAATTCGCAGAACTCACAGTGGGCTGCAGCTTTCCGGAGTGCTGCCATGTACTCGTTTATTGATTCGCCTTCCCTCTGGTTTCGTATATTGAATTGGCATTGGCGAACGTACTTCGACGGCTTTGGCGTGTAGTGTGTCTTCAGCATTTGTTGCAGTGCAGACCACGAGATGGCGTGCAGGGGTACCGGCTCTGAGTGGTTCTTTGCTGTCTCCAAGACTTCGGGTCCGCAATACCCTAGGAATAGGTTTTTCTTCCGAATTTCCAGAACGCTGCCAAGATCGTTCGCCTCTAGGAAGACTTCGAATAGCAATAAGTACATGTCCCAGTCATCTGCGGCTGGGTTGAACGGAGGCGGTTGAGTGTAGTTGGCCATCCTGATGTCTCTGGGTTAATCAATTCTCACTGGGAATTCACGATGGCCCTGCTGTTGCCTCTCCTGTGCTCCGGGCGGATGCTGCCACACGATAAGCTCTCTTTGTCTGGAAGACTTCGCTCTTTGTTTGCCTAATTGCCTTCCGATCCCACCTTCGTCGCCAGTGTTAGATCAGGTAAAGGAAGGCACAAGAGGCTAGCGATAACAGCTCTTTATTTAGGTATGTGCAGACATCCACTGAGGAGATGGTCGGACTGAACTCTGCAGGTCCAGCAGAACAACACAAAGGCCTGCCTACCTACAGGACTACGTCACCAGTTAGGATGTTCCATCCTAGAGGGAAGGGATGTTAGATACTTCCCCCTCTAGTGCTGCTAGACAATGGAAGTCTCCACTCAGGTCCTCTGTTGCCGACGGGAACAGAGGGGAACCTGATTGGCTGAAAGGCCAGACAGTTACCATTTAAAAAGGGGAGCTGTCCGGCCTTTCAGCCAATCAGATTCCCCTCTGTTCCCACTGGCAACAGAGGACCTGAGTGGAGACTTCCATTGTCTAGCAGCACTAGAGGGGGAAGTATCTAACACCTAGTTTGAAGATATTGAAGACTATTGGGTCTAAAACAGAACCCTGTGGTTCCGCACTGCTTACTTCCCTTCACACTGAGATTATTCCCTTCATTTACAGCACTCCCAAACAGTGCTTCCCACTAAAATGTGATATGTGGCATTGGCAGTATCATTAGTTGCAGTTCCAGGGCTTGCTGTGTGCATTTCTAGGAATATTAACAGCTTGTTGTGCACCCTGGCTAAAAGTCTCAATTCAACCTCCCAAGCTCTAGATGCTTTAATCAGAGAGCTGAGACAGGTCAGAGAAGCGACGCTTGAGAATAGGGCAGCCATTGATGATCTATTACTAAGACACAATCATGGCTGCGAAGAATTTCAGAATACGTGCTGCTTCAACCTGACTGAAAACTCACAGCTCATAGAAAGCAACATAAAACACGCAACATTGGCACAAAACATTGGGTACAATAAATTTCCCTTCAACTTAACAGGACTTTTTTCCTAGTTACCAGACTTTCATTGGGTGAAAATTCCTGTTTTCAGGAGTGATCTCTGAACAGCTGGCACAATAGACAAGGAGCCAAAACTGACAAGATTAGATCAGGAAGACAAAACACCTAGGATTTACATTTTCTCTTTTTGCCTTTAGGGCCAGTCGGGACCCCATAGACCGCAACAGAAATATCACAACAACAATTAAAATATTAAAGGACACATTTTTACAAAGATGCAGACATCTCAATTACAAAGCCCCCAAAACATATAAAAACTCATCTACTCACCAGAGCAATTTGCCAGCTGCGCCCAGGAATACTTGCTGTTGTCACTGCTTTTACTGGGCCAATAAACCTACTTTCCTAGCAGCTTGCCTCACATCTTCTTTCTGCTTACCACATCATGTCCTGGCTGGAAGAGTGGACCCGATCCTTCCAACAATGGCTGAAATATTACAAAACAATAAAGATTGGGGAAACCCTGTTCTTGTTTCCCTGTTTACCTTTATTGACTGCACTATGAGGCAGGAGGCCGTGGAGGCTGAAAATGGGCTGCAGGGGTGGGGGTGGGGGTAGGGGCTGGCTTTGATATTTCCAGTCCAGCTCCAAGGGCCAGATTTAAGCACCCCACAGGCTGGTTCTGGCCCATGGGCCTTGAGTTTGACACCCCTCCTCTAGAGTGAAATGCACCCCCTGGTGGTCAGATTTGATGGGGACCCCCAACAACTGGGATTTTTCCTCACATACATGCTAACCAAGCAGACAGGTATGGGAGGGACCTCCCCACAGAAGGAGCCAAAGTCAGGCTCGTCATCTTAGCCCTGGAAGGGGTGCTGCACGCAGGATGGTGACTCTCCACAATGCAGATGCCCCAGAATTTTGAAACTTCAACCATTTTATGATGGCCCTGAGATGGAGATTTCAGGACCCCCTAGCTGACTGAACGGTCAGAGACCACATTAGGCACGTCAGGCAAGGATGCCGACCAGTGGCTGAATACATAGAAGAATTCTGTGACCTGGCCTGCCGCGTGGATTGGCCAGAAAATACTGGTGAGCTGGTTCAAGGATGGGCTCAACGATCACCTATACAACACCTGTGTAGCCTGCAGAGCCCCAGTCCGCCTGCATGACGGGTACGCTTTGGCTGAGGAAGCTGAAATTGATCAAGTCCAGAACCAGTGCTACATAAGTCACACCTAGAGGAGGTCCCCACCCGAATGAAGAAGGAAGATGGCCAAACCTCACTCTGCCCCACCACGCTCGACTGCCTGCTTCACCTGTGGAAAGGAAGGCCATTGTGCAGCTGACTGTCATGCAAATGTCCCTGCCTGAAAGGGAGAGAAGCAAACCTCAGTAAGGCCCGCAAAACCACCACCGCACCCCAGGGACACTGCTTTGAAGAGCTGCACGGTCATGGAGTTCCCGCCAGATTCCCCTCCGGTGCCTGGAACTCCAACCCCTCCAGCAGAAGAACCTGACCACCTGGGGAATGACTACGATGACCCATTGGTAAGTGGGACTGTTGAACCCATTTTATTCCCCATAGAACTATTAATCCCACTAATGGGGAGAAAAGTAAGACTTAAAGCATTGTTGGACTTGGGGTGCACAAGGAACCTAATAAGTCCTACTTTAGTTGGAAGACTGGGGATCCGACTAAGTCCATTAAAAACTCCAGTCTCTTTTTACCAACTTGATGGGTCCATTGTGGGAGGCACCCCAGTAGCACGTGTGCTACTGAACTGCTGGAGCTCACCATGGCAAACCACTCCAAAACCACTGCTTTCATTGTGACGTTGGGAATGGAGTGGCCTCTACTTTTGGGTTCAACCTGGCTAAAAACATGGAACCCAAGGGTGGATTAAATGGAGGGGAACCTCTGCTTCCCTAACGGTGAACTGGCCCAGAGGGAGGAGCCTTACAAGGTGGGAATGTCACGCCATGAGGAAGAAGCTGCTGCCATGATGCACGGACCCCTACTGGGCATCCACAGGGAGTCCCGAGACTTAATGGATGTGTTTAGTGAAGCGGCTTCAGAGAAACTCCCTCCTCATAGACTCACAGGCTGTGCCATGGAGCTTCTACCGGGGGCTAAACTACCTAAGTGAAAAATATATGCCATGATACCTCAGAAGCTGGATGAACTGCGCCAATTCATAGACAAAAACCTTGAGCGCGGCATCATTGAACCTGCCAGACCCAAGTTGGCTGCCCTGGTACTATTCCAAGAGAAAAAGGATGGCTCGTTACATCTATGTGTGGAGTATGGAAATTTGAATGCTATTTGCAAGGAAAATGTGTACCCCGTACCTCTGATGAAGGACATGCTGGCCCATTTAGCAAAGGGCAGGATTTTTTCCAAATTAGATTTAAGGGAAGCTTATTACTGGATCCAAAATTGGGAGGGGGATGAATGGAAAACAGGTGTGGATTGACCACAAGAACTTAGAAGCTCTCGACTTCCAGTTGTATTTTCGCCACCTTCGGAAGCCTGATCCGCAAGCTCTGAAGTCAGCTCCAACCTCTCCCTGTTGGAGGGTCCAAAGTCAGACCATAGGCACCCTGAAGAGGTGGTGAAGTAAAGGGGGACTGCCTGGCAGGTCAAGGAGAGCTGCATCTCTCCTCCCTGACTTGAAAAGCCCTCTCATCTGAAGATGAGGAGCAGCGGCATCCAAAATGGCTGCCATGAAGCCGGGGACAGGCTGAATACTGAAGACTGTGCTGGAGAGGAGAAAGTGAATGGAGTGTGATCTGGGTGAGAAAATATTTTTTTTATTGGAAGTTGAGCCCAGAAATCCAAGGGGGAAGCATATTTAAAGCTAAATGTCAGGATTCCAAATAACATCCAAAATTAAATCAGAGTCCAAGGCAAAGTATTGCTCAAAGTTCCAATTTATTAAGAGGGTCATGTTGGCACATCTGGGAAAACCCGAATCTGAGCTTCCTGGGTTTTTCCCACCCAATTGAGAGTTCATGATCTTGCCCCATGCCCACAAGTCCATCACATGGTCCAATCTTCCACTGCCATGCTGGCAGTTCCACCCATCCAGTTCCAGTCAGGTGCAGAGGTGTAGAGACAAAGGATGACCTTGGATTCTAGAAAGGAATTTTATTTTGACATCACATTCTACTCCTTGCTATTCCCCCTCCCAATTCCCCACTAATGAAACAGCATAGTAGAATAGAATCTCAACGTTGGTTGATGATCTCTGGAGGGCCAGAGATAGGGGTTGTTCCTCTATCCTGGTCCTATTAGACCTCTCGGCGGCTTTTGATACCATCGACCATGGTATCCTATTGCGCCGGTTAGAGGGGATGGGAGTCGGAGGCACTGTTTTGCGGTGGTTCGGCTCCTACCTCTCCGACCGGAAGCAATGTGTGTTGACAGGGGGGCAGAGGTCGACCCTGAGGCCACTCACTTGTGGGGTGCCACAGGGGTCGGTCCTCTCGCCTCTCCTGTTCAACGCATATGTGAAGCCCCTGGGTGAGATCATCCGTGGTTTTGGGGTTGAGTACCACCTGTACGCTGATGATACTCAGCTGTACATTTCAACCCCAAACCACCCCAACGAGGCTGTCGAAGTGATGTCCCGGTGTTTGGAAGCCGTCGGGGTCTGGATGGGGGAAAACAGACTCAAACTCAACCCCTCCAAGACCGAGTGGCTGTGGCTACCGGCACCTCGGTTCAGCCAGCTGACACCATCGCTGGCCATAGGGGGCGAACAACTGTCCCCTGTGGAACGGGCGCGCAATTTGGGCGTCCTCCTTGATGCCCGGCTGTCAATGGAGGACCATGTGGCAGCCGTGGCAAGGGGGGCGTTCCACCAGGTCCGCCTGGTGCGCCAATTGCGCCCCCTACTGGACCGGAGTGCCCTGCGCACGGTCACTCATGCGCTGGTGACGTCTCGCCTGGACTACTGCAATGCCCTCTACATGGGGCTTCCCTTGGGACGCATCCGAAGACTGCAGCTAGTCTAGAACGCAGCCGCGCGGGTCATCATGGGGAGTACATGATACTCCCACGTAACACCCCTCCTGCGCGAGCTGCACTGGCTGCCTGTGGCCTTTCGGGTGCGTTTCAAGGTATTGATTACCATCTTTAAAGCGCTCCATGGCATAGGACCTAGTTATCTGCAGGATCGCATCCTACCACACACGTCCCTACGACCAATCCGCTCACACAGGGAGGGACTCCTCCTGGTGCCGTCCGCTAGGCAATGCCAGCGGGCGACACCTAGGAGTAGGTCCTTCTCTGTGATGGGCCCAACCCTCTGGAATGACCTCCCCCCCGACATCAGAACCACCACCGACCTCCGCTCCTTCCGTCAAAAATTAAAGACTCACCTGTTTCAATTAGCTGGCCTGGCACTCTCTTAGTTTTGCCTCCCGGGGATATATTTTAACTGGGTTTGGGTATTTTAATTGGGGATGTTTTTTAGGGTTTCCATAGCATATTTATTTCTTGTACAGTCTCATCTCCTCCACCTAAATGTTTAGTATTCAATTGTTTTATATTATTTATATTGTTATTCATGTATTTTATCTGTATTTTATCTGACTGTACACCGCCCCGAGTCCCTTTTTGGGAGAGGGGGCGGTTTAGAAATCTAAAGAAATAAATAAATAATAAATAAGTGTGGCAGGCCAAAGATCCCAAAAGGAACTGGCTGCAGGCCTGACACTATTTCTTGGAGCAGAGACTGGGCACACAAGGAAAATACCAGAGAATTGAAGGAAAAAATATGTTTTTTAAATGATAAATAAAAACTTGGTTCTCAAAGTTAAAAGATGTGATATTGAGAGCATTTTAAAATGCTGGAATTAAAGTCCTAAATTTCTTTTTACAAATATTGCCAAATTATTGGATTTATAATTGAAAAATAATTGAAATTGGAACTGTCAACAATATTGCAGAGAGGCTGAAGCAGACATAAGCAAGATTGCCACCTGCTGATGAAAAGGGAAATATGCAAGCTTGGAAATAACTATTCAAAAAGACTGAAAATATTTGTTGGACACAGACCTACTCTAAGACCACTAGAGATTTGATTATTAACTAAGGAGTTCAGTTAAGAGCCCCTGAACATCATTGAATATTATTGAACATATATAGTAATTTGAAGAGTTGTGGATAACCTCCTGGTGAATTTAAATTGTTTGGACTGACTTTTGATGAGACGTTTAAAATTGTGACTTGGAAGTTTGGCTTTTTGGATTAATGAATTCTGGACAGTGGACTAAAAAAAAGATTGACTAAACACAGATGCAACACAAGATGGAAATGAGAGGGACCTAAACAGAATGGAGCTTTTTCAAAGCACTGAGAAAATATTTGACCGTATAGACCAAAAATTGGGAAATTTAATACAAAGAATAATGGACAAGGATCAGGACAAGGAAGAATGAATGGAGCTGCAGAAGAAACAGAGGGGAAAGCGGAGAGAAATTAACAAGAAGATAACAAGGAGGAGAAAACTAATAGTGATTAAGGAACTAAAAAAGGAGGGAAATAATGTAAAAGACCTAAAAAGGGAATGGGAAAAATGGGAAGAGAACTGGGGGAAAGAGATAGGAGGTGGAATGGATAGTTCTGGAATTAGACAGTGGGAAAGCGTAGAGTTGGGAGGAAAAGTTAGGTTGCATAGTCAAACAGAGGGAATAAAAGACCTAAGGGACAAATATAGGAGGAAAACTAAAAAGAAAATAAGATTAAAGGTTCGGATGCAGGTAAGAGTTAATGGATAAGGGAAAATAGAGTAAAATAATATTTTTGTGAATATATTTTGATAATGTGTATTAGTATTAGAACTATACAGGTTGGATTATTATTTTATCAGTGTGATAGATATCAGGATAATATTTTAACATAAATGGATATGAAGAATTGGAAAAAATGATTTTGAATGACTGTACTACTAAATATGTATAAAAATATGAGCAACAGTGGAAGGTTAGAACTTAACGATGGTCGACTAGGTAAATATATATAAATATATATTAATCTAAACATGTGTATTAATAGTAGAATTATATGGATTGAAGAACTGGAAAGAATATGAATAGAAGTACTCTAAATGTAAAAATGATTGTGATTGATACTAAAACTGTATAAGGAGATATTGACTAATGGAAGAATGAAGGATGGAACTTTGATTTAACTAAGGAAATATGAACAACAAAATAGGTGGAAAACATGTCTTTGAATATTATAGCAATATGAAAGGGGGGAAGTTAAAATAGGGATAGAAAATAGTGGATAATAATACTAATTATATATTAATATGTTAAGATATACAAAAGGACAGAAAGATGGTTCAGAAATGAAAGGTGATAATAAAAGGCATGTATAAATAATATGAAATAATGGAAATGAAATGTAATATTTAGGAATAATAAGACTAGAATAGAAAGTTTGAAAGCTATACAAGCCTGTCATGACTCCAGATTAGCTGGTCACTTTGGTTTTGTGAAGACTTTACACCTACTAAAGCGGCAACTCTGGTGGCCTTCATTGAAGAAGGATGTGGAAAGCTATGTAGCAAGCTGTCCCATTTGTGCTGCTGCTAAACACAGGCAGGGAAAGACCCCTGGTCTACTCCAGCAGGTGGCAGACCCTTCAGCACCCTGGAGAGAGATCTCAGTGGATTTTATTGTAGAATTGCCTGAGAGTTCCGGGAACACAGTAATTTGGGTTGTCATGGATCTCTTTTCGAAGCAGGTTTCATACCATGCCAAAAGATTCCTACAGCAAAAGCCTTAGCTAAACTATTTTTACTACACATCTATCGTTTGCATGGTGCACCTCAACGCATTATTTCACATAGAGGGGTCCAATTTACCTCCAAGTTCTGGAAGGCCTTCTTGGACCTTCTCGGAACCAAACAGGGGCTTAGTTCTAGTCATCATCCGCAAACGAATGGAGCGACGGAATGAACTAACTTGGTTCTAGAGCAATACCTGCATTGTTTTATTAATTACCAACAGGACAACTAGACCAAACTACTACCTTTTGCAGAAGTTGCCTATAACAATGCTGTACACACTAGCACTGGATTTACCCCTTTCAGAGTAGCCACAGGGCAAGAATTTAACACCATGCCAGAAATGCCCTCTTTGAAACAGTGGATAGCTCACCTGAGAACCACCTGGCCAGTTTTCCTCAATGCACTAGGCGAAGCCAGAGCTGCCTATAAGACCCAAGCTGACAAGAAAAGAATTGAACCTAAGCCTTACAGGGTGGGTGACAAGGTCTACCTCTCCACCAGATCTCTGAAGTCCTTGCATCCATCCAAAAAGTTAGGTCCTAAGTACATTGGCTCTTTCCCCATCATCCATGTCAGAGTGTGCACAGTGTGACTATGTGAGACAACCCATGAGCAAATACAGTAAACAGAGGTTTGTATTTAAATAGTGGTTGTATCTACAAAGAATATACACACACACGTACTTTAGTCAGACCTCAAACAAACAGCAATCAGCAATTACAGCACGGAAGCACAAACACACACAGAGATACACCCTAACAGGGCCTCTTCTTATTACAAGCTCTTTAAGTGATATCAGCCCAAAAGCCTTGCTGGCTCATTCCTAGCATTACATCATTGTAGCAGCTGGTCAGCTCTTAAATCCTTACCCTGACACTCCTCCCATTTAAAGCTGAACAGCTTTAATCCAAATGCTTTAACATATTCCTGATGCTTGTTTACATTTACAGGCTTCATTAACATATTGGCTAAATTATGGTCAGTGGAACATTGCTGTAATCTTATCAATTTATCCTTTACAGCCTCCCTAACATTACAATATTTGATGTCTACATGTTAACTCCTGCTTCCGAGGCATTCTCCTGTTGCCATCTTTATACATGCAACATTGTCCTCAAATACTGGTACAGCTGCCTTTACATTCACATTTACATCCTTGAACAATTGTACATACCAGGTTATTTCAGAACATTTTTTCTTTGCATAAATCCCTGTGCAACTAACCGTGCCTTATACTGCAGTTCATTGTTGTATAACACCTTTTTATATACCCATTTACACCCCACTGCCTTTTGTCCTTCTGGTAATCTCGTGGGTGTAAAAACCTGATGCACATTCATAGACTCCATTTCACTGTCCATAGCTTCCTTCCATTTCTCCTGTTCTGCCTTAGGCAATGACAACATCTCTTGGTAATTACGGGGTTCATACTGAACACTCTATACCCTAACCCCACTTGCAGGGGTATACTGTTATTACTTCTTTCAGATCTCCTTGGTATCTTTTGTTCCTGAGTTTCTGTGCCTTTTCTTTTTATCTCAGGTCTATCCTCTTCTATATCTACTTCTGTCCTGCTTTTTTTTCTCTCCTTCATCGGACTTTGCATAGCTTCTCCTTCTGGAGAACTCATGCTATGCATTGACATGAACACCTCAGAATTAACATGCAACCTATTCCAATTATTTTGTTCTGTATAACTAGCAGATCATGAAATTACCACCTTTCTGGTTCCATCTGTGAACCTACACCCTTTTGAACCTGGCTCATAACCAACAAACCTAAGCTTCCTGGCATTTTTCTGTCCTTTTCTCCTGGTGCCTTTAGGACTATGTACCCTGTCAGGGTGTGAATTCCGCCCTGGAAATTAATGAGTATGGATCTTGGCATATCCTTGAAGTATACTTTTGAAATAAGCAAAATAAACCTGAGGCATAATCTAAGAAAAACATTTTATTGTAAATAAAGTAAAAATATAAACTTACTAAGCTAATTGATTACATCTTGGCAGAGAGTTCCTGTCTGCCTTAGCATACAGAAAAGGAAGAAAGTAAAGTGAAGGTATGGAATGTATGACATGCGCAGTAAATCATTGCTGATAAGAGACCGTATAACTCAGAACGTGGGCACAGCTGGCAAACCAAATAAACGCAGTGACACCCCTTCTTTTGCCAGTTGAACGGATATCATCAAATCATCAAATAAGGCACATCTTCTTCTGCAGATACTTGTGTTGAGCTGCTGGAAGCGGTTTGTTGAGCATGTCAGCAATTTGTTCATGTGTAGATACATATTGCAATTTAACAAAACCTTGTTTAACTAATTGCTTTATGTTTTGATAACGGATGTCAATGTGTCTGGACCTAGAACCTGTAAAACGTGACTCAGAAATATAAACCACCGAATCATTATCTTCCATCACGGTGATCGGTCGAATCAGACGTGTCCAGATATCTGTGATCAAAGCATCAAACCTGTCAGGGGAAATTTCAT
This sequence comes from Natrix helvetica, assembly GCF_964273705.1. Taxonomy (NCBI): domain Eukaryota; kingdom Metazoa; phylum Chordata; class Lepidosauria; order Squamata; family Natricidae; genus Natrix; species Natrix helvetica. Next base: position 20,201,444 of record NC_138555.1, read on the forward strand.
CCTGAGCTAATGAGGTCTAGAATCGACGGCTTTCCCAAACAGCATATCTTCAAAAAAGCGAAAGTAAGATCCAGTAACAAGTTCTAATTAAAACAAACTTTTAATATGAAAGTAAGAAAATAAGAAAATAAACAAATCTATCTAATTGTTAAATTTTGGCAAGAGCAGTTTGTCGCCCACCTTCTTGGCAGACGAACAGAAGATCAAAAGTAAAGAAGTCTCTGGAATGTGTGTGAGCAGGCGCAGTAAATCATTGCTGATAAGGACCTGTGACCTGCGCAGTAACTGTTTCAGTTCAGCTAGCAAACAATTAACGCAGTGACACCCCTTCTTTTGCTAGTTGGGCTGATGTCATCAAATCATCAAATAAGGCACATCTTCTTTCGCAGATACTCGTGTTGTGCTGCTGAAAGTGGTTTGTTGAGCATGTCAGCAATCTGATCATGTGTAGAAACATATTGCAATTGAACAAAACCTTGCTTAACTAATTGCTTTGTGTTTTGATAACGAATGTCAATGTGTCTGGACCTAGAACCTGTAAAATGTGACTCAGAAATATAAACCACCGATTCATTATCTTCCATCACGGTGATTGGTTGAATCAGACGTGTCCAGATATCTGTGATCAAAGCATCAAACCACGTTAGAGAATTACAAGCATCTGAAACACAAGCATATTCAGCTTCAGTAGATGAACATGAAACAAAACTCTGTTTTCTCACTTGCCAGTAAACAGGACATCCATTCAGGGACATCATGTAACCAGAAGTACTTTTGCGTGATTTCTTATCACTTGCCCAATCAGAATCAGCATAACAACATAACTTTGCATGATCAGTGTGTGTTGGTTCTAGCAATAACTTCATTTGTTTAGTGTATTTCAGGTATTTCAACAACTTCTTAATGCATGTCCAATGAAATTGTGCTGCCTTACCTGCGTGTCGTGATAAAAGATTAACACTAAGTGCAATGTCTGGTCTGGTCCAACTACTAATGTATAACAGTGATCCAATGACTGAACGATATAGTGTTTGGTCCTCGAACTCAGGACTTGGTTCATGTGTTAAGTTGTGAAAATCTGTTTGCATGGGTGTCTTTGTTGTGTTAGCATCCTTCATGTTGCAATGATGCAGAATGTGTTCAATTTTCTCCTCTTGTGAAAGACTAAACCCCTTCTGTGTTTTTTCAATCTGAACACCTAAGTAAGTGCTAATGTGACCTAAAGATTTCAGTGTGAAGTATCTCTGCAAACTTTTAGCAAAAATCTCACTCATTTTCTTATTTGGACCAATATAAACAATATCATCAACATAAACAAGAATTATCTCATATGCATTTTTAGATCTTTTTGTGAACACACATTCATCAGTTTCGGACTTAATAAAGACCATTGAATTTAGTTTGTCAGTAAGACATAAGTACCACATTAAACCTGACTGTTTCAGACCATAAAGACTTTTGTTCAGGAACCAGGTATCCCCTTCTTGCTTTCGGAATCCTGGAGGGCTTCTCACGTAGATCTCTTCATCTAGGTCTGCATGTAGATAAGCTGTGTCCACATCAAATTGGAAAACTTATAAACCAAGAATAGTTGTAGTGGTTAAAGCAATTTTTACACTCTCAGTTCTGACTGTTGGTGAGTAAGTGTTTGTGTAGTCCTCAGCATAACGTTGAGCGAAACCCTGAGCTACAACTCTGGCTTTGTACAAAGACTCAACATTCGGTTTCTTCTTGGTTCTGTAGACCCATCGAGTGCCAATGACTTTCTTGTTTGCTGGAGGATTTGCAGGTGTAAATACATTAAGTTTCTTTAAACTGTCCATTTCATCCTGCATTGCCTCATACCCCTTCTCTTGCTCTGAATCAGGAAGCGGTTTGATTTGGTGGACGTATCAGGAGGAAGTGTAACATTGCAAATCAAAGGCAAGGGTGTTTTTGTCAGTTGCCACGAATATCGCTGTGGAGGAATTCCTTTTGTGAACCTCTTGGAACGTCTCGGAACAACAGTCCATTCTTCTTCTGCTTCGTCCTCGTCCTCACATTCATCACTAGCATCAGCATCCGCAGCTCGCGAAGAAGGAACATCAGGTTGTGAAGAACTGGTAGATGGAGTATCGGCCTGTGAATCTTGGTCATCAGGCTGCGTGGCATCTACAACATCATCTCTAGGAAAATAAACTCCAGGATCATTGGAATGAATCCTGGACCAGTCAATAACTTCCTCAAAATTAGCAGATTGAGAAATCACAATTGCATATTTAGAGTCAATAAATTTGCTCCATTTTGAATTATCATCAATACCCATAAATCTCAGTCTCTTTGCTGCCGGACCTCCTTTTCTTCTTTGAGCTAAGGCAATGTTCACCATAGCGTATGAACCAAAAATGTGGAGGTTCTTGAGATCAGGCTTGTAGCCATACATCATGAAGAAAGAAGTCTGATTTATTACACTGCTCCAAGTACGGTTGACAATGTAATTTGCATCTTTGGTAGCTTCACCCCAGTATATGTTACTGAGATTGGCGTCTTCTTGGAGACAACGCATCATGGTTTGTAGAACCCCTTGTCTTCGTTCTGCGACTCCGTTATGAGACGGTGTGTACGGAGCGGATGTCTGATGAAGAATTCCATTCTTACGCATCCAGTCCTGGAAATGCTGAGACATGAATTCTGCACCACGGTCACTCTGGATTCTGGCGATGCGAACTTGGTATTGTGTAGAAACAAAAGCTGCAAAGTCTTTAAAGATCTGAAAGGTCTCAGATTTCTCTCTCATAGGATATACAAATCCATATCTAGAATGATTATCTACAATAGTTAGAAAATACCTTCTACCACCAAATGATGGTGGGAAAGGACCCACTATGTCAGTGTGTACCAAATCAAAAAATGCATGTTGACAGGCGTGTAGCGTGTTTGGGAATTGCAGCTGCTTTGGATTTAGCTTTCCTGCAAACTGCACAATCCAAAAACACCTTACACCCCTTTAGATCCAAACCTTTTGCGAACTCCGGCATCTTTCTAAGAACACGGAAACTGGGGTGCCCCAATCTTCTATGCCACTTATGGATACACCTGGAATGCAAAGGTTTACCAGTTAGTGAATTTTCAACATTAACAGTTTCATGAGGAACCTCAGGCTTGCTCTGAGCAACCTGCTTCTGTTTTCTCTGTTTGTTGGCTTTAGGAGCCTTTGGAACAGTAACGGGTTCTCTCTCTGAAGCAACTCTCTCTGGGCCCGTGCAGTTCCTTTTTGGAGTTTGCATACTTGCCTGTGCTTTTGGCTTTAAGTAATAAACACCACCAATCAGCATGGTTTCAGCAACAATATCTCCATCTTTAACTATGTAACTTGCTTTCTCGAGGTGGTGAACCTGGAACTTTAACTCTCTAGACAAATGAATTTGACTAAGCAAATTACTGGTTGCTGAAGGTATGTAATAAACATCAGGGATGAATGTATCGAGGTCTTCAATGTAAACAGTTCCTTTTCCCATTACCTTACAAGTGTGGTTGGAGAAGGTGTACAGTTCTCGATATTTGGGCTCCGGCTCGCCCATCTCTGTGAAAAGTTCCTTTCTGTGGGTAACGTGTACAGCTGCTCCACTATCTAAAGTCCACAAAAGACGTCTGTCATACTTTGGATCAGGTTGTGGAACGTTGGTTATGGCCAATGTTGCGAGTGGAGCTTGTGGATCACGCCTTGGACCACGACGACCTTGTCTTCCGCCCCTACCTCTGCCTCTGGAGTATGTTCCTCTGGGCTGGTATGGGGACAATCCCGGGTGTCATGTCCCATACAGTTGCAGATGTAGCATCTTGGCATCCTTGGAGCGTAGCCTCTTCCTCGGAAGGGACGTCTAGCTGGAGCTTTTGATGCTGGGGGTCGTTGCAGATGTGGCGTAGCTAATTTGATAGCTTCCTCCTCAACTAAAAGTCTGCAGATATGATTAACTGTGCGTTGGGCAATAGGCACGTAGTTAATCTTTGCAATGGCATCTTTCCATTCATAATTCAATGAGTTAATGATGATGCTAATCATTTGGATATCATCAATTACATGGCCACTTTCTCTCAATTCACTTCTCATTCTTTTCAGTTTGGTCAAATGTCCACCAATTCGTTCACCAGGTTTCAACTTCGAACCATGGAACTCAGACATGAGCAAACATGAAGATTCAATTGAAATGGGCCTGTAGCAATCTTCCAAAATAGCCCAAATTTGTTGGGCTGTTGCATCAGGTGGAAAGGTAACTTTCAGTTCAGTATCCATGGACATCAGCAATGTTGTGCAGGCCCTAGTCTCTAGGTCTCTTATTGCAGGAGTCCATGGTTGGGCAGGAGGATTAAAAACCATACAGTGGGTAACTTCTCTGCGAAGCAAGAGTGCAATTTCACTGACCCAGGCTTTATAATTCTCTCCTGACTCCTTTAATTTTGACTCACCAGTCAAAGGAGTGACAGAAAATGCCTGTTGAGGGATATGCATTTGAACAACTTGCTGTGCAGGTTGAAAAGCTGGTTGTTGAACCAGGGGGCGCTGTAACGTGATGTGTGGTCTCTGTGTTACATTTGCCATTGGTGCTTGAGGAGCAACATTAAATTGGCTTGCTTGAGAGGCTGGCATTTGCCTTCGCCGCATTAACTTTTGCCTTGTTCCAGCTAGGGAAAATCCAACACCACCAGGGGGAGTTGAAGATTTAACCTTTGGAGGCATTTGTTGCATTGCAGCTTGATCATCTGGACGACTTATAGATAGGTCTGTCCAAGTTTGTTGCAATTCCTTTAATTGTTGCTCTAATAAATTTTCGCCATGAGATGGCAGTGCAGCTTCACTTCTTGGCTGCAGAATTTTTGCATGTGTGGCATAAGTAGTAGAATAGAGGAGATCACGTGACCTCGGTGACGTGTACATATCTCTCTGTTCTGATTCGCCTGAGGCAATGTCCTCTAGGGGGTGTGTCTTAGGTTGTGAAGGAGAAGGCAAGATGGCGTCCTCAGACATTTTGGAAATGGGGAAACCCCTCCTACTTGCCTCCAATCTTTCATAGTGTTTTCTAGCTTGAAAAACCTGTTTTTCAAAAAAGTCTATCTGGTCACGATAGCTTTTCATATCTTCCCCAGGGCCTGAGAAGGATTCATAAGTTTCACTTTCTGCGTGGGGGTGATTTTCCTCTGCCGGCTGTTGCTGCGAGAAGTTTGGCCGGACATCAATTGTTTCATAATCTCTAAGAGTTTGGGAGTGAATTTGCTCTGGCAACGTGGAACGCTTTGGTTTAGCCCTGAGCGTTTCATAATCTCTTGGAGATATTTGGGAACGTGCATAATCAGAAGTAAAAATAACTGACCTCGGTCCTGGGACAGTTCTCTCTTGTTGAAATGTTGCCCCCACAGCAGATTCTTCTTTTGGCCCGGCTGTTGAAGAAATTTGGTGCTTTGGAAGCCAGCTTGAGAAGTCCTCCATTTCTGTGTCAGAGGGAAGGGAACCCTCTGAACGCGCTTCATGTCTGTCTTTCTTTTTTTTCTTCCTCGGCATGGTTAATTAGACTTATCTCTTGAAGATAACTTGGAAGGAAAAGCCATAAATTATAACCATCCTCTGCTACCATTATTGTCAGGGGAAATTTCACCCTGAGCTAATGAGGTCTAGAATCAACGGCTTTCCCAAACAGCATATCTTCAAAAAAGCGAAAGTAAGATCCAGTAACAAGTTCTAATTAAAACAAACTTTTAATATGAAAGTAAGAAAATAAGAAAATAAACAAACCTATCTAATTGTTACATTTTGGCAAGAGCAGTTTGTCGCTCACCTTCTTGGCAGACGAACAGAAGATCAAAAGTAAAGAAGTCTCTGGAATGTGTGTGAGCAGGCGCAGTAAATCATTGCTGATAAGGACCTGTGACCTGCGCAGTAACTCTTTCAGTTCAGCTAGCAAACAATTAACGCAGTGACAAAACCATGTTAGAGAATTACATGCATCTGAAACATATTCAGCTTCAGTAGATGAACAAGAAACAAAATTTTGTTTTCTCACTTGCCAGTAAACAGGACATCCATTCAGGAACATCATATAACCTGAAGTACTTTTGCGTGAGTTCTTATCACTTGTCCAATCAGAATCTGCATAACAACATAATTCTGCATAATCAATATGTGTTGGTTCTAACAATAACTTCATATGTTTAGTGTGTTTCAGGTATTTCAATAACGTCTTAACACATGTCCAATAAAACTGTTTTGCTTTGCCTACGTGTCGTGACAAGAGATTAACACTAAGTGCAATGTCTGGTCTGGTCCAACTACTAATGTACAACAGTGACCCAATGACTGAATGATAAAGTGTTTGATCCTCGAACTCAGGACTTGATTCATGTGTCAAGTTGTGAAAATCTGTTTGCATGGGTATCTTTGTTGTGTTAGCATCCTTCATGTTGCAATGATGCAAAATTTGTTCAATTTTATCCTCTTGTGAAAGACTAAACCGCTTCCGTGTTTTTTCAATCTGAACACCTAAGTAAGTGCTAATATGACCTAAAGATTTCAATGTGAAGTATCTCTGCAAACCTTTAGCAAAAATCTCACTCATTTTCTTATTTGGACCAATATAAACAATATCATCAACATAAACAAGAATTATCTCATATGCATTGTTAGATCTTTTTGTGAACACGCACTCATCAGTTTCAGACTTAATAAAGCCCATTGAATTTAGTTTGTTAGTAAGACATAAGTACCACATTAAACCTGACTGTTTCAGACCATAAAGACTTTTGTTTAGAAACCAGGTTTCCCCTTCTTGCTGTCGGAATCCTGGAGGGCCTCTCTCGTAGATCTCTTCATCTAGGTCAGCATGTAGATAAGCCGTGTCAACATCAAACTGGAAAACTTCTAAACCAAGGATAGTTGCAGTGGTTAAAGCAATTTTTACACTCTCAGTTCTGACTGTTGGTGAGTAGGTGTTTGTGTAGTCCTCAGGATAACGTTGAGCGAAACCCTGAGCTACAAGTCTGGCCTTGTACAAAGACTCACCATTCGGTTTCTTCTTGGTTCTGTAGACCCATCGAGTGCCAATGACTTTCTTGTTTGCTGGAGGATTTGCAGGTGTAAATACATTAAGTTTCTTTAAACTGTCCATTTCATCCTGCATTGCCTCATACCCCTTCTCTTGCTCTGAATCAGGAAGCGGTTTGATTTGGTGGACGTATCAGGAGGAAGTGTAACATTGCAAATCAAAGGCAAGGGTGTTTTTGTCAGTTGCCACGAATATCGCTGTGGAGGAATTCCTTTTGTGAACCTCTTGGAACGTCTCGGAACAACAGTCCATTCTTCTTCTGCTTCGTCCTCGTCCTCACATTCATCACTAGCATCAGCATCCGCAGCTCGCGTAGACGGAACATCAGGTTGTGAAGAACTGGTAGATGGAGTATCGGCCTGTGAATCTTGGTCATCAGGCTGCGTGGCATCTACAACATCATCTCTAGGAAAATAAACTCCAGGATCATTGGAATGAATCCTGGACCAGTCAATAACTTCCTCAAAATTAGCAGATTGAGAAATCACAATTACATATTTAGAGTCAATACATTTGCTCCATTTTGAATTATCATCAATACCCATAAATCTCAGTCTCTTTGCTGCCGGACCTCCTTTTCTTCTTTGAGCTAAGGCAATGTTCACCATAGCGTATGAACCAAAAATGTGGAGGTTCTTGAGATCAGGCTTGTAGCCATACATCATGAAGAAAGAAGTCTGATTTATTACACTGCTCCAAGTACGGTTGACAATGTAATTTGCATCTTTGGTAGCTTCACCCCAGTATATGTTACTGAGATTGGCGTCTTCTTGGAGACAACGCATCATGGTTTGTAGAACCCCTTGTCTTCGTTCTGCGACTCCGTTATGAGACGGTGTGTACGGAGCGGATGTCTGATGAAGAATTCCATTCTTACGCATCCAGTCCTGGAAACGCTGAGACATGAATTCTGCACCACGGTCACTCTGGATTCTGGCGATGCGAACTTGGTATTGTGTAGAAACAAAAGCTGCAAAGTCTTTAAAGATCTGAAAGGTCTCAGATTTCTCTCTCATAGGATATACAAATCCATATCTAGAATGATTATCTACAATAGTTAGAAAATACCTTCTACCACCAAATGATGGTGGGAAAGGACCCACTATGTCAGTGTGTACCAAATCAAAAAATGCATGTTGACAGGCGTGTAGCGTGTTTGGGAATTGCAGCTGCTTTGGATTTAGCTTTCCTGCAAACTGCACAATCCAAAAACACCTTACACCCCTTTAGATCCAAACCTTTTGCGAACTCCGGCATCTTTCTAAGAACACGGAAACTGGGGTGCCCCAATCTTCTATGCCACTTATGGATACACCTGGAATGCAAAGGTTTACCAGTTAGTGAATTTTCAACATTAACAGTTTCATGAGGAACCTCAGGCTTGCTCTGAGCAACCTGCTTCTGTTTTCTCTGTTTGTTGGCTTTAGGAGCCTTTGGAACAGTAACGGGTTCTCTCTCTGAAGCAACTCTCTCTGGGCCCGTGCAGTTCCTTTTTGGAGTTTGCATACTTGCCTGTGCTTTTGGCTTTAAGTAATAAACACCACCAATCAGCATGGTTTCAGCAACAATATCTCCATCTTTAACTATGTAACTTGCTTTCTCGAGGTGGTGAACCTGGAACTTTAACTCTCTAGACAAATGAATTTGACTAAGCAAATTACTAGTTGCTGTAGGTATGTAATAAACATCAGGGATGAATGCATCGAGCTCTTCAACATAAACAGTTCTTTTTTCCATGACCTTACAAGGATGATTGGAGAAAGAATAAAGCTCACATAGATCAGGTTCAGGCTCGTGCATCTCTGTGAAGAATTCATTTCTGTAGGTAACATGCAATGCTGCACCACTGTCCAAAGTCCACAAAAGTCATCCGTCGTACTCTGGATCAGGTTGTGGATCGCTGGTTAAAGCCAATGTGGTGAGTGGAGCTTGTGGATCAGGCTGTCAGCGTTCCAAATACCATGCATGAAACCAATGAGAGTCAACGGCAGAATCATCCTTAAAGTTCCAATTTAATCATACAGGCATGTTAGCACGTCTGTGGAATTCCAACTCTGATTTTCTTCCTGGAATTTGAAAGTTGAAAGTTCATAAACTTATGCCCACTCCCATAAATCCATCACATGGTCCAATATTCTTCTTCGACCCTGACAACTCCGCCCCGCTGGTTCCGGTCAGGTGTCAATGTGCGGAGACAAAAGATGACCTTGGCTTCTAGAAAGAATGACAACAATACATTCCACAAATCTACTCCTTTCTATTCCCCCCTCCCAACTACTACACTAATGAAATAGCATAGGAAATTATAAGAAAGTGTGGCAGGCCAAAGATTCTTAAAAGAACCTCTGCAGGCCTGACAGGCGGCCTCATTCAAAAAGCCCACGTTTCCTGCAACAGAAGTAAAAGTGGAAATTACTATACACAATTAACCACCTCTGCCTCCCCCAGCGGGACCCTTTGGCTTATCAGGGAACTTTTCGATTCAGTATTCACCACTTTGCAGAGGGGGGGAGGTGAATGTGTTCCAGGCCCCTTTTTGCTGGCTGGCTTTAACTTCCCAATTTTGTTGCACTCCAAAAGAGGGGGGGGGGGTGCTGATTCGCTGGTGGCTGTGTGGAAGGAGCCAAGATCTCCACTCCAGTGCGCAGCAGTTTCTCTGCTGGGGAAGGATAATGTGGGCTTTGCCAGGCTCCATGTAGGTGGTCCTGGGGGGCCGAGGGGTTTGATTTCACTCACTTTTAGCCGTCCGAATTGGTCTTGGAGGCCCATCAAAGAATGGCTGTGTGAGGGCGGCTGAGATCTCCATTCATTAGCCCTTCTGGCCATCATCCAGCCGTCTGTCGGAGTTCCCTTGGGGGCCCCCTCTCCTTCTAGCAGGCATTCCTGAGAAGCTATAAATCCTGAAGCTTCATCTCCCAGGTCTAATTCCGTCTCCGAGGGAAGCCTGGGTTTTGGTTCCTTTCGCTGGGCGCCCAGCTGAAGTTCCCTCCCCCTTTCTTCGGCAGCCTCAACTATTTCTTTAGAAGGTGCATAGATAGTATCGACAAATACAAGCGATCCGTTATCCTTAGCCTTCTCTGTTGCATTTTTTCCTTCCTCCATCTTCACTGAAATTTCATCCTGCCCAGGATTGGGTCAGAACTGGGATTCAGTACCCCTATAAAAGTAAAATTAGAATTGGAATAATGTCAGCATTCCAAATACCATGCATGAAATCAATCAGAGTCATCAGTAGAATCATCCTTAAAGTTCCAATTTAATCATACAGGCATGTTAGCATGTCTGTGGAATTCCAACTCTGATTTTCTTCATGGACTTCCACCCAGTTGAAAGTTCATACACTTCCAGTTCTGGCTGCTGACCCGACGGGCAGGCTCTGCTCGCCCCGCGCTCTTCTGGTGGGCCCCCCACCGCTTGGGGGGCACAGGACGCCCCGTAGAGGCTCCTGCTGAAGGGGCAGCGTGGCGGGGGATCCCCTGAGTCGGCGGCAGCCGGCGGGGGCCCGCATCGCCCTAGGCACCGGGAGGCATGATGGGGAGGCGCTGCGGCGTCTTCGTGAGGAGGCAGCTGGAAGAATGCGCTATTTGAAGGATGCGGTTGCTGTTTGGTGAGGTGGAAACTTCCCCCCCCCCCCCCCCGTTCCCTTGTTTGTTGGAAACAAAAGGAAAGAAAAAAAAGCCAGCTGCTTTTAAAATCGCTTTCGACTTGGCTGGAGAAGCGTGACTGGAGGGAGGGGGATTTCCCCCCCCCTCGGACAGGCGGCTTTAAATCCTTTTGCTCTTGGCCCTAGAGGAGGAGGAAGGGAGAGAGCCAACTAATAATTTCGCGCTCATAACGAAGGCGGATTTTGGATTTTAACTTTATAAATGAGGTGATGATCTGAAAACTCTGGAAGCTTTGTAAACTTTCTGTTATGCCTCTAAACCCCGAAGCTGGCAGGGCAAGATGGCACACTTCCGCTGTCTTTATAAACATTGAAAACTGACTCCACCTATAGAAGTTCAGGCTTCCTGTCTTTGTCCTCCGTGACATTCAGACAAATCTCCTCTTGAATCGGATTTCCCTGGAACAAAGGACTTTTTTGCTCTACTGCCAGAAGCAATTAGAATAATTTCCCCTCTGCTTGGACTCCTAGCCTCCTGAACTCTCTTGGCGGTTTCCCTCCTTAATTTCCTCTCTGTACTGACTTTGAACCTTTGCTGCTCAACATAATGGCACCTAAAAGACCACCCCCGGGGAAGCTGGGCGTTGCTGTCTCCGCCCCAACATCTACAGTGTCCAGTCCGAGCGGACAACAAATGTTAACGTCACTGATGCAGCCCAAACCTGCTGAGACGGATTTTCAACAGATGTTCCAATAAATTTTAAAGGGACAGGAGGACATAAAAAGTGAACTAAAGGAGATGAGAGAGCAGCTTAAAGCGAACCAAGACCAGATGAGTAAAAATACACAGAGACTGGATCTTTTGGAGGGAGGGACGGCTGAGATGAGGGGGGAGGTGCAAGGGGTGCAGAAGGGGAACCAGGAGATTGAAATCCACCAAATGAAAACAGAATTTGAAAGAATGTCCTTTTTCCTTAGGTTTCAAAATGTAGTGGAGGCAGATGATGAAGATTTAAGGGACATCATGACAAACATTTTGGCTGAATACATTCAGAAAGAAAAACAACAGATGGGGTGGGAACTGGATCTGGTCTACAGAGTAAATTCAGCATATGCTAGAACACATAATGTTCCCAGGGAGGTACATGTTAAATTTCTCAGAAAGACCACAAGAGATGAGATCCTGAGTGCGCAAAGAGGGCAAGAGTTGAAATATCAAGATAGAGAAATAACCATTCTGAAACAGATCCCCAAGAAAGTGAGAGAGAATAGAAAAAATTATTCGCAATTAGCGAAGAAGCTTTACCAGAAGGGGGTGTGGTTTAGATGGTTGATGCCTGAAAGTATGTTAATATTCTGGGAGGATACAAGAGTTAGAATCAATACAACCATAGAGGCTCAGGCCTTTATGGAAAAAAATAAAGCACTTCTAGATAAACCTGATGATCCTACACCAGACATACAAGACACGGGAGGGGCCGGAGCCCTGCTGCCAGGGGGAGAAGGGGCAATACCAAGAAAACTCAGATCACAAAAATGAATAAGGAAATCGGTTTGATATAAATTGATTGAAATTATTATCAGAATTTATATGCTGACAAATTACTATTATGTAATATTGAATTATTTGTGTAAATGAATACTATGAGTACGAGGGGCGGGGACACCCTTCACACATTGTAACTGCCAAAATTTGTAATCCATTCCAATACCCCTTTCCTTTTTATTTCTAAAAAAACCAATAAAACTTTGTTTATAAAAAAAAGAAAGTTCATAAACTTAATGTTAGCATTCTAAATACCATGTATGAAATGAATCATTGTCCAAGGCAGAATCTTCCTTAAAGTTCCCATTTATTCATAACAGGCATGTTAGCACGGCTATGGAAAATTCCAACTCTGAATTACATCCTGAAATTCCACCCAGTTGAAAGTTAATGATCTATCCCCACACCCACAAATCCATCACATGTTCCAATCATCATCTTCCATGCTGGCATGTACACCCATCTTCTTCCGGCCAGGTGTTGAGGTGCGGAGACAAAAGACGACCTTGAGCTTCTAAGAAAATCCATAACAATACATTCCACAATCCTACTCCTTTCTATTCCCCTCTCCCAACTACTACACTACTAAAAAACATAGGAAATTATAAGAAAGTGTGGCAGGCCAAAGATCCTAAAAAGAATATAACTACAGGCCTGACAGGCGGCCTCTCCTCAAAAGAAAAACGTTTCCTGCAAAGAGAACAACATAAAAGTTAACATAACAAAATTAACCACCTCTTCTCCACCCAGGGGAACCCTTTGACTTCTCGGGAAACTTCCCATTGAATTGCTTTACTAACTTCTCCACTTTTAGGTTCCCACTGTTCACCCAATTAGCTTCAGACCAAGGGTAACCCTTCCAATGCACTAAGTACTGTAAGCGACCCCTATTCAGCCTGAAATCTACAATTTTTTCCACCTCAGATTGTGTTTCCCCTTCTATCACTACAGGAGGAAATTGAGCTTGGGTGGATGCTCTTCTGTTAGACCCAATTACTGGTTTCAACAAGCTACAATGAAATTCTGGGTCAATTTCCCCTAGACTTCTGGGTAGACTGAGTTGAACTGTAACTGAGTTAACTATCTTCACTATTGGGAATGGACCTAGAAATTTTGGACCCAATTCCTTACTAGGCATTCCTAATCTTATGTATTTGGCAGATACAAAAACTTTGTCCCCCAAAAGGAAGGGGTTTTGGAGCGAGCGATGTTGATCAACTTGCTTCTTGTAGGCTTCTGCCGCCTCTGCTAGAGCCTTCTTTGTATTCTCCCATCCGTTCTTTAGCATGTCCATCCATTCATTCAAAGACATGGAGGAAGGAGGTTCTCTAGGCAACTCAGGCATGGCAACAAATTCCATGCCACTGGTAATCTGGAAAGGAGTTAATTCCGTGCTGCTGTGGACCGCATTCTTGTACGCCACTTCGCTGAAGGGTAGCAAGTCCGACCAGTTGTCTTGATGATAGTCCACAAAACACCGGATGTATTGTTCCACCACCGCATTGGCTCTCTCTGCTGCGCAGTTCATGCTGGGATGAACCTCTAAGCTCAGTTCTTGTGTGGACCCAATGGATCTCAGGACCTCTCTCCAGAACTTGGCTGTGAACTGGACTCTGCGGTCTGAAATGATCCTCTTGGGTACTCCATGCAGGCGATAAATGTGTTTCACAAACATTTTCGCTAATTTCTTTGTGGATGGCAATCTTGAGCAAGCAATGAAGTGTGCCTGCTTAGAAACCAATTCAATAACTGTCCAGATTACTCTATTCCCACTGCTGTCTGGGAGTTCCACGATGAAGTCCATTGTGACCTCTTCCCATGGTCGGTTAGGGCTCTCTGCTGCAGGTGCTGTAAATTCTGGGCTCTTGGATTCAATCATCCCTGGCTGGCCCTTTTCCTCCTCCGAGGCCTCCCCCTTGGTAGGACTCTTCGTCACCTTAAGTTGGGGGTCCTCTTCCAGAGGTCGTTTGGGCTTTCCCCCCTCCGAGGCCTCCCCCTTGGTAGGACTCTTTGTCACCTTAAGTTGGGGATCCTCCTCCGGAGATTGTTTGCCCTTTTCCTCCTCCGAGGCCTCCCCCTTGGTAGGACACTTTGTCACTTTAAGTTGGGGATCCTCTTCCAGAGGTAGTTGGCCCAGATGACTCTTCTGTGGTGGCATCTGGGGCCTTCTCTTTACCACCGTGGAGGTTTGTGTGCGCGTTGGTGGCATTGGGGCTGGAGCCAAGCACTCTGACACTCTGTGGCCAAGTTGACAGCAACGGTGGCATTTTATTGGCCCCCACGAAGGAAGGAATCTAGTTTCATCTCAAAACTTAGGAACTGCTTCATCACATTGGCCTGCTATCCATCTTGCAGCTTCCACGTTGGTAAACCCTTCTTCCATGGTGGAGATTGCTTCTCTGTATGAAGGTGGGGTAAGAACCTTTTGTGGCATTGCAGGTGCACATTTTCCCGCCATCCATCTTGCAGCCCTCCCTTTGGTAATCCCTTCTTCCCTTTTGGAGATTGCTTCTCTGTAGGAAGGTGGGGTAAGAACCTTTTGGGGGCATTACAGGGGAGACTGGAACCAGTGGGGAGGTCAATCCCTCGGTTGGCCACTGCCCAGTTTTCTGCCATGGTGCCATCTGCTGAGGGAGGGCAGGTGCCCACTGGCATCCCTCCCATTCATGACCTGGGGTTAAGACCCATCCCGGAGTTGCCTGCTTCACAGGTTTCAGTTCAACCAATGAACCAGAAGACCTGGGAAGAGCAGCTGAGTCACCCTCTTCCTTACCCCCATCCATGCTGGCACAAAACCAGCATCAGGCACAGCAGCTCTGCCCCCCTTCACAAAGCAGCGGGGTTGGGGAAGTTTGAGAAGCTTGGAGGGGGGAGAGCTCCCCCTTCCAAAGACGATTCCCTACCAGTAGCAAGACAGGGAAAAGTGCTGAAGGGACAGCTCCTCCAGGAACCTCAGCCAGCAGAGAGGCAAATGAAGTTGCCTGGGAAAAGACAAGCTGCAAAATTTGCCAAGCAAGCCTCAGACATGCAAACCCTTTCCCCAGGGTGGAGGCCCAGCCAAAGGCCCTTACCCAGCCAAAGGGCCCTTGCCAAGCCCAGATGAAGGAAGCGGTGGGGATGAAGACCCGATGGTAAGCGCACCAATCTGCCCCTTTGCCATCAAAGCAAAACTCATAGTGCCTGAGGGGGGTAGAAGGGGAAGTTGAGGCAATTGTGGACACCGTCTGCACCCGATGCTTAATCAGCATGTCTATCGTGGAGCAGTTAGGCATACGCACAAGACCCCTAACCAATCCCATTCAATTTGAGCAGGTGGATGGGATGCTCATTGGAGGGGCCCCGGCCAAAATAATTACCAACTTGGTAAAGTTGTAGATAGGGCGCCACTATGAACTCCTCATGAATCAATTATCTTGGGGATTGCATGGCTGGACAAGTGGACAGCTACCATAAAGTGGGAGGACAGCGTTTGGAAATTGATCATAAGCTTTGGGCCGCTACCACCCATGAAGCCAGAGGGTCACCCGGGGACTATCAAACCCAATAAAGCAGACAGCCCAGAGCCTGCAGCCTCCGAAGCAGGCACAAAACCCCCAGGCATCCAGCAAGTGCCAAAAGAGTACTGCGACCTGGCAGGGGTCTTCAGTGAGGAAGATTGTAACTATCTCCCCCATCATCGGCCCACCGATTGTGCGATAGAGTTCATACCTGGGGCTACCCTACCAAAGCCAAAAATGTACTCCATGACTCCTAAAGAGATGGTAGAATTAAGGAAGTACATTGACATCAATTTGAAGCGGGGCTTTATTGAACCTGCTAAGTCAGAATTAGCAGCCCCCCTGCTCTTCAAAGAGAAGAAAGACGGCGGGGTGAAGCTATGTATTGACCTTCAAGAGATAAACGCTGTATGCATAAAGAACACCTACCCCCTCCCCCTCATGAAGGACATGTTGAACCATTTGGCTAAAGGCAAGGTGTTCACCAAACTGGACTTGAGAGAGGTGTATTACCGTATACGCATCAGGGAGGGAGATGAATGGAAGACCGCCTTTAACTGCCCCCTTGGCAGTTTCCAATTCAAAGTCATGCCATTTGGGCTACAAGGGGCCCCTGCAGTCTTCATGCAATACATAAATGAGGTGCTACATGAGCACCTATACCGAGGAGTGCTCGTTTATCTTGATGACATAGTTTTTTCTGAGACGCTAGAAAAGCACGTGAAGCTTGTACGACAGGTCCTGGAAAAACTTCTAGCCACCAAGCTATATGCAAAATTGTCAAAGTGTGAGTTCCACAAAACCTCACTAGATTACCTTGGCTATTGCATCTCCAGCGAGGGGATAGAGATGGATCCAGGGAAAGTGAAAGCTGTGTTAGACTGGAAACCCCCAAGTACCCACAAACAGCTACAAAGCTTCCTTGGATTTGCCAACTTTTATAGGCAATTCATCCCGGCTTTTGCAGAAATTGCCCTGCCATTGACTGAACTGTTAAAAACTGGGCCTTCCCTGACAAAGCCAAAGGCAAACCAACCCATTGGGTGGACAATGGACTGTCAAAAAGCATTTGAGAAATTAAAACGGCTCTTTGCCCAAGAGCCCATACTGCAACACCCCAACCCAGAACAGCAATTCATAATCCAGACAGATGCCAGTGAAGTGGCTGTAGAGGCAGTGCTGTTGCAAAAGAACAAAGAAGGGCACCTCTTGCTGTGTGCTTATGTTTCCAAAAAACTCACCGCTACTGAGAGGAGGTGGGCCATTTGGGAGAAAAACATATGTGGTCAGATGGGCCCTCCTCACTTGGAGACATTTCCTGGAAGTGGGAAATGTGCCATTTGAGGTCTGGACTGACCATAAAAACCTTGAAGCCCTCAAAAGCCCCCGAAGACTGCCCCAAAGCAAGTTCGCTGGGCACAATACTTCTGAAGGTTCAAATTCGAACTGAAGCACATCCCTGCAAGGAAGAACTTGCTGGCAGATGCCTTATCAAGAATACCGCAATACGACAGTAAGAGGGAAGAAGTGGTTCACCCCATCCTTCCCCCTTCCCCCCAAAAGGCAGCCCAAGTCACCACCAGAGGCCAGCCTACCCTCAGCCAGGACTGCAGCAATAAAATCGGTGCTGCCAGCAGACCCCTGGCTCAATGTCAACAAGGACATCCTGACAATGAGAGATGGCTTAGCCTGGAAAGGATCGAAACTGTACGTTTCCACAACCTTGAGGCTGGAAGTAGTACAGCAAAGCCACGACATAAAGTTAGGAGGCCACTTTGGATTCCTAAAAATACTCCACCTTGCCAGGCATCAATTTTGGTGGCCAAAGATGAAAGCTGAAGTTGAAGACTACGTAAAAAGCTGTGCCACTTGCTCAACCAGGAAAATATGTCCAGGCAAGCCCCCTGGATTGTTGCAACAAGTGGCCAACCGTAGCCAACCATGGGAAGAGATCACAATGGACTTCATCATTGAGCTCCCAGACAACGGCGGTAATAAAGTCATTTGGACAGTTATTGACCTATTTTCCAAGCAAGCCCATTTTGTTGCTTGCTCAGGATTACCATCTGCAAAGAAGCTAGCGAAAATGTTTGTTAAACACATTTACCGGCTGCACGGAGTACCCAGGAGGATCATCTCAGACCACGGAGTTCAGTTCACTGTCAAGTTCTGGAGAGAGTTCCTCCTGAGGTCCATTGGGTCCACACAAGGACTTAGCTCAGCTTTTCATCCAAGTACGAACAGAGCAGCAGAAAAAACCAATGCAATGGTGGAACAGTACCTCCGTTGTTATGTGGATTACCAACAAGACAACTGGTCGAATTTGCTTCCTTTCGCTGAAGTCACATACAACAACACTGTCCACAGCAGCACTGGATTAACTCCTTTTCAAGTTACCAGTGGCATGGAATGTGTTCCCATGCCTGAACTGCCCAGGAAACCCCGCCTCTTCCATGTCTCTGACTGAATAAACTTTTGGATTTGGACTGAATAAATTTTTGGAGATAAGGTGATAAGGACGAGACGAAGGAGGAAGTGATGTTTATGGACCATAGACTGTAAAACTCTTAAAAGTTCAAGAGCTGACTTCCGGTGGTGCCACTGGCCTTGGAGGATGCTCCCTCGGGAGCGCCAGCCTCGTGTTTGAGTAACAAGCTGCTAGGATAGCATAAATCAGCTGTCCAACAGTTTGAAAACCTCCCCCTCGGGAAAAGGGGGGGAGGTGAGCTGTCTGGCATAGGGTAGAGGCGCCCAGTGGCCCCAGAAGCAATTCTGTGGCATGAAGGGTGTGAACTCCCCAGGAAGCCCGACAATCTCCTCATCTCGGGATGCTTCTGCTTTTGCAGAAACAAAAGGCAGCGTCCACTCCTGCTGTTTCAACGTTTATTCTACATCTGAACAAGTCGCAGGCAGAGCAAACCAGGAGGTCAATATACTGCAAGTACAAGCCTTAACTCCATAGATTATATCTCTTTCTGTAAACTTAAAGGGAACTTTTTTTAAAAAAAAATGGCGCCGGAATAATAAAGGGTGTGTTGAAAACGAAAGTGAAGCGGAAAGCTGATTAGCACTTGTTAAGTGCTTGTTAGTGCTGCTGGAAAACTTCAAAGAATAGATTTTCTGGACTGAATAAATTGGTTGTTTAAAAGCTTGATTTGAATACTTTGAAATGGCCTCTAAGCAGGCAAAATTCAATGTTTCCAAAAGTGCTGGCAGCTCGCCAGCGCAATCGCAAAAGCTGCAATCTTTGCTACCTCTGGTGGAAACACAATCACAAACCCTGACACTGGAGGCTCTACAAAATAACTTACAAAATGCATTAAAAGAACAGGCAGTTGTCTTGGAGGGGAAAATTACAAGTGCCTTTAAAGATGTCTCTGATGAAATATCTGTAATTAAGGATTTAATCCAAACACGTAACCAAGAGATAAGGGAGGATATAGTTGAGGCACTTAAAGGATTATTTGGTTACGTAGCATCTCTCAATGAGAAGGTGGAAGAAATTAATGAGGCTAATACAAAGTTGGACAACAAACTCACGGAGGCACAAATTAAAATTGATAAGTCGGAGGCGGAGCTTACAATGATACAATATGGAACAATGGAATTTGCCCTGAGGATAAGGGGTTTGAAAGAACATAGCCAAGAAGATTTAAGAGAGATTTTTGCAGACGCTCTCACTCAATTAACTGGGGAACCAAAGGCTGGATGCATCTGGCAAATTGACAAAATTTACCGCATTAATTCATGGATTGCCAGACAAAGACAACTACCAAGAGATATTGTAATCTATTTTGTCACCAGGAAAATTAGGAATGAAATATTGCAAGCAACCTATAAAAACAAACTGCAAGTGGCAGGTCAAGATGTGATAGTATTGAAGGAAATCCTCCCCAAAAATGTTGAGATCTAGAAAGGACTATGCATTTCTAGTGGACGAACTTAGAAAGTGCCAGATTCAATACAGATGGGAGACCCCAGCTGGATTGGTGGTGAACTACCTGGGAGAAAGACATCGTCTCAACTCTGTCTGGAAGGCAAAAGATTTCTATAGTACAGTACTAAAGGCAGGACGCCCCCCATTTCCAGGTCCCAAAGAAAGAAAAGAGACAGAGGACCCCAGGCAGCAAGATAATCAGGCACAAACTGGGGTTGTGAGTTTATTCTGTTTCTTCAGGAAACAGAAGAAATTATGGAACAGAGACAAATGCGTGCAGCTACCAAACGTAAAGAACAAGAATTAAAGTCTCAACAAGCCCAGACGATAATCCAAGATAATATAAACACGAGCACTGAAGCAGTGGGAGGAGCTAGACCGAAGGTGAAATCCCAGCAAGATTTCCAGGCAGCTCTTAAAAAGCTTCAGTGTGCTAAAGATGACAATTAAATTTCTAACATGGAATGTCAATGACTTAAACTCACCACAAAAAAGGGAAAAAAATATTTCACTACTTGAAACAATTTAAAAATAATGTAATTTGCTTACAAGAAACACACATTAGAACACAGGATCAGAAATACTTGACGAATGCAAGACTGGGATCGCATTTCATAACATCTGCTCTGGAGAAGAAAAACGGTATAGTCATATATTTAAGAAAAGACTTAAAGGCTGAATTAATTGAAGCAGTTCCTCAAGGTAGATATATTGCAATTGAACTATTAATAGAAGGAAAGAAAATACTCTTAACAGGAGTATATGCTCCCAACCAACAAGAAAAATTTTACAAGTTGCTTCATACTAAATTAACACAATCGGGTTACAGATCCTGCGTTCTACTGGGCAATTGGAATGGAGTACTGGATCCTGTTCAAGACAAGAAGAGGCTTTTGCAAAATACCCAAACACGAACAAGATTACCTAAATCCTTTTTTTATATGATGGATGACTTTGAACTGAGAGATATCTGGAGAGAACGGAATGTTAAAGAACGGGATTTTACTTTCTTTTCTGATAGGCACCAATCCTTTTCCAGAATTGATTTTATACTAATTACAAATGATTTTTTTCCAGGGTAAAGAAGACCAAGATATGCCCGAGAACTTTAACAGATCACAACCCAAGTCTGGATGGAACTTGAATATGGAGACTGACCCAGGAGGTCTTGGAGATTAAATGAAAATCTATTTAGATATGAGAAAAATGTTATGGAATGTAAAAAACTATTGAAAGAATATTTTGCTTTTAATATGCATAAGGGGAATGGAAATGGTTTGGGACGCAAGTAAAGCATACATGAGAGGCGTTTTAATAAATTTGAACAATGTTTATAGGCGCAGACAAAGGGAAAAACAAAGGGAATTAGAGGAAGAGATTTAAAAAAAAAACTTTTTTAGAATTTTACACCAGATTGTATGCTGGTGACAAAATACAAGGGTCAGATATAGACCGATATTTGGAGAAAGGGAAAATTCCTATACTTACAGATGAGCAAAGGGGAAGATTGAATCAACTTGTAACTACAGAGGAAATCTTCCTGGCAATTAAGCAGTTAAAAATCGGCAAAGCTCCTGGCACAGATGGCTTGACAACAGTGTATTATAAAAAATTACAACTAGAAATGATGGAACCTCTTAGGGAACTATTTAATAAAATTCAAAGGGAAGGCAGGGTCCCACCATCCTGGAAAACAGCTTTTATTTCATTGATTCAAAAAGAAGATCAGGATCCTACCCAGCCAAAAACTGCAGGCCTATCTCATTACTTAATACAGATTATAATTTTTTTGCTAAAATACTGGTAAACAGGTTAATGCCAATTGTGCAACAAACAATTCATAATGATCAGTCTGGTTTTATACAGGGGAGACAAATGAAAAGTAATGTAAGACAAATTATCAATATAATGGAATATTTGGGAAAGAATAACCAAGTCCCGGCAGTACTTTTATTTTAAGATGCGGAGAAAGCATTCGATCAAGTCAATTGGCAATTTTTAATAAAAATATTATAAAAGATGCAGTTCGGAGAGTATTTCATGCAATCTATCAAAGCAATATACCAGAAACAGACAGCACAAATTATAGTTAATGGAGGCTTAACAGAATCTTTTAAAATTGAAAAAGGAACAAGACAGGGGTGTCCCTTGTCTCCATTATTGTTTATTTTAACCCTGGAATTGTTATTGAACAGAATACGTGGGTCTGACAAACTACAAGGAATTAAGTTTAGGCACTACGAATACAGAGTAAGAGCATTTGCGGACGACTTGGTTGTAACTTTAACCCAGCCGGGGGAATCAGTTATAGGTCTAATGAATATAATTAATTGTTCTGACCCCCCTTCCTCCGTTGCCCACACAGAACACACACTCAGTACAAGGGAACAAGGTTTATTGCACAAACAGATAAGAGGTTCCGTGGCAGCAAGCCACCAAGACAAAACTCACAGGAACAGAACACAAAAGCAGCTATCCAGCTTGCCAGGATCCCAGACTAGAGCTTCTGGCATAAGTCTTCTGTTGACTGCTGCGAAGGGCGTATGCAAAGTCAACCCTTTTATAACCTGAAAAGGGCGCCTCCCAAACAGCAGCTGAGAGCTCTTTACCGCCTATAATTACGCCCACGCTCCTTGCATCTGTGGGCGCGCCGGTAACGGGTGTCCAGAAACGCCCTGCTGAGTTCTGACTCACTGTCTCGTGAGTCTTCCTCGCTGCTCCAAGGCATGGCATCGGGAGCCCCCCTCCTCTGGCTCTCACCGCTGCTCCATGCCTCAGGCGCCTCCTGGTGGCCGACCAGACTCTCGGATCCCTCACTCTCGGAGTCTGGTGGCAGCGGCAACGGCAATGGCTGGGCCACAACAATTAATCAATATGGTCAAGTATCTGGGTTCAAAGTAAATCTAGGGAAGACAAAGATGATAGCTAAAAATATGACTACGAACCAAAAAAAAAAAGAATTAGAAAGAGTAACAGGATGTGAGATAGTAAAAAAAGTTAAATATTTAGGAATTTATATTACAACCTCAAATGGGAAATTATATAAGTACAATTATGAACCATTATGGCATAAAATACAGATAGAAATGAATAAATGGAAAAAATTACAATTGTCCTTGCTGGGAAGGATAGCAGCAGTTAAAATGAATGTTTTGCCCAAGTTTCTATTCTTCTTTCAAATGATACCAATACTTAAAAAAGACGCAAATTTGGAAGAATGGCAGAAAGGTATTAACAACTTTGTTTGGGCAGGAAAGAAACCAAGAATAAAACGTAAAATAATGCAAGACATACGTGAAAGAGGAGGCTTAAAAATGCCCAACTTAAAATTGTACTATGAAGCAGTAGTTTTAACAACAATTAGCGATTGGATTAACCTAACAGAGGATAGAATATTGAATATTGAGGGTTATGATTTGGTATATGGCTGGCATGCTTATTTAATATATGACAAGAAGGTCGACAAGATCTTTAAAAGTCATATTTTAAGGAATGCCTTACTGCGTGTTTGGAAAAAATATCAATATAGGCTAAACGACAAGATACCTATGTGGGGGGTGCCCAGACATGCTATAGAGAACATAAGTATAGAACAAAAACAAGATGTAACTACATATGCAGAACTTCTTAGTATGGATAGAGGTGTACTACAGTTAAAATCTTTGAATGCATTAAGAGATGAAAGGGTAATTCAAACCTGGTTTCAGTATGGTCAGTTACAGGCTAGATGGAAAAAAGACCAGAAAACTGGTATCATCCAAAATGAGGATAATTTGATAAAACAAATTAGGGACCAGAGTCAAATGCACATAAAAAGGTTGTATAATGTATTGATAGAAATAGACTCAGAAACAGAATTAGTTAAAGATTGTATGATAAAATGGGCACAAAATTTTGAAGAACCAATAGTGATGGAAACATGGGAAGAGATCTGGGTAAGAAATGTAAAATTTACACAAGCTCAGAACTTGAGAGAGAATTTTTACAAGATGTTGTACAGATGGCATTTAGATCCAAAAAGGCTAGCCTGTATGTATCCGAATCTACAATCTAAATGTTGGAGATGTGACTGTGTTGGTGCCACATACTACCATATTTGGTGGACTTGTAAAAAAGTTAAAGCATTTTGGATAAAAATATGGTGGGTTTTTCAAAATATTTTGAAAAAGAGGATAAAGTTCACACCCCAGTTGTTTTTGTTAGGCATAGTTTCAGATTGTACTGTTATAGAGACTAATTTGATTTTGAACCTAACGACGGCAGCAAGATTGGAAGAAGGAAGAGTTGCCCACTAGGGAAGGGTAAGGGGGTGATAATTGTAAAACTTATTTTAAAAAATTAATTAAAAAAAAAAGTCCAAGAGCTCTTTTTGGATGGTTGGATGTCAAAACATATCAAAAGTGTGGAAAGTGTTTGGCAAAGACCCAAAGCAGGCCTCAGACCTTCAGAGTTACGCCTGATTCATGTAGAAACAGATTTAGAAATGGAAGCAAGGAAAAAATTGCCTGATAAATCACTGACTCAATCAGACAAATTTGATATTCTCTTACAAGAGTTAAGAGAAATGATGAATAATATGAAGGAGGATTTGATGCAAATAAATGATAAAATGAGCAATATGTATATAAGAATAACAGATTTGGTGAAACAAAGTCAGGATGTGAGACAAAATATTTGTAGAAGTGAAGACTCAGATTGGAGAACATGATAGGGTGTTAAAAATCCAGCTGATTATGATGCATCAGGTGAAAAAGGATTTGATTGAGATACAGGACCATCAGCGCCGCTCAAATTTACGGATACGTGGATATCCAGAGAAAAGTGATGAAAATGAAGCAAAGTTGATCTAAGAAATATTGGACTGGGCTCCCAGATGTCCTTTTTACAAGATACAATATTGATGCAATACATAGAGTCGGCCCAAAAAGGTTAGGAACAAAATATCCGAGAGACATTGTGTTAAGATTCTGGTCTTATGCAAAAAAAGAACAACTGATGCATAAATTATGAAATATGGCAATGATAGTGTTTGGGGGTCATCACATACAAGTTTTCCCAGATTTAAGTAGTGAGACTTTACAATGGAGGAGAGAGATGCTTCAAGTTTGTCAATTATTGAACAAAAATAATATTCATTATAGATGGGGCTATCCAGTTTTTTTTTTTTTTTGAGATTTCCATATGGTGGAAGATTTTGTAGAGTTGAAACAAAGGAGGAGGTGATGGAGAAATTAAGGGAGCTGAGAATCATCAATAAAGAAGCGTTCACAGAGCAGATGCAGAAAATGAATGTGGCTGGATGAAGCAACAGGAGTTACAAGTTCGCTGTAGAGATAGCATATAAATATGTGTCATAGTTGTTAGGGATGTAACCCTAAACTTGGCTTGGCAATGTATATAAGCTATGATTATTTTACTGTTACTTTAAATGTTAGAGAGTGTATGACTTGGACTGTGATGCAAACTTGGTGTTGGGTAGAAACAAGTGCTGCAAAGACTTTAAAGATCTGAAAGGTCTCAGATTTCTCTTTCATAGGATATACAAATCCATATCTAGAGTAATTATCAACAATTTTTAGAAAATACTTTTTACCACCAATTGTTGGCAGAAAAGGACCCACTATGTCAGTGTGTACCAAATCAAAAATGTGTATTGACAGGTGTGTAACGTGTTTGGGAATGGCTGCTGCTTTGGATTTGGCCTTCTTGCAGACAGCACAATCCAAAAACACCTTAAACCCCTTTAGATCCAAACCTTTTGCAAACTCCGGCATTTTCCTAAGAACACGGAAACTGGCGTGCCCCAATCTTCTATGCCACTTGTGGATACACCTGGAATGCAAAGGTTTACCAGTTAGTGAATTTTCAACATTAACAGTTTTATGAGGAACCTCAGGCCTGCTCTGAGCAATCTGCTTCCTCATTTTCTGTTTGTTGGCTTTAGGAGCCTTTGGAGTAGCCACAGGATCTCTCACTGAAACATCTCTCTCTGGGCCTGTGCTCTCCTCTTTTGGAATTTGTATACTTGCCTGTGCTTGTGGTTTAGGCTTTGGTTTTATGTAATAAACACCACCAATTAGCATGGTTTCAGCAACAATATCTCCATTTTTAACTATGCAACTTGCTTTTTCGAGGTGGTGAACCTGGAACTTTAACATTCTAGACAAGTGACTTTGACTAAGCACATTACTAGTTACAATACAATACAATAGTAGAGTTGGAAGGGACCTTGGAGGTCTTCTAGTCCAACCCCCTGCCTAGGCAGGAAACCCTATACCGTTACAGACAAATGGCTATCCAACATCTTCTTAAAGACTTCCAGTGTTGGGGCATTCACAACTTCTGGGGGCAAGCTGTTCCACTGATTAATTGTTCTAACTGTCAGGAAGTTTCTCCTCAGTTCTAAGTTGCTTCTCTCCTTGGTTAGTTTCCACCCATTGCTTCTTGTTCTGTCCTCAGGTGCCTTGGAGAATAGCTTGACTCCCTCTTCTTTGTGGCATCCCCTGAGATATTGGAACACTGCTATCATGTCTCCCCTAGTCCTTCTTTCTCTTAAGCTAGACATACTTAGTTCTTGCAACCGTTCTTCATATGTTTTAGTCTCCAGTCCCCTAATCATCTTTGTTGCTCTTCTCTGCACTCTTTCTAGAGTCTCCACATCTTTTTTACATCGTGGCGACCAGAACTGAATGCAGTATTCCAAGTGTGGCCTTACCAAGGCATTATAAAGTGGTATTAACACTTCACGTGATCTTGATTCTATCCCTCTGTTGATGCAGCCTAGAACTGTGTTGGCTTTTTTGGCAGCTGCTGCACACTGCCGGCTCATATTTAAATGGTTGTCCACTAGAACTCCAAGATCCCTCTCACAGTTACTACTACTGAGCAAGGTACCACCTAAACTGTACCTGTGCATTCCGTTTTTGTTGCCTAAATGTAGAACCTTACTCTTTTCACCATTGAATTTCATTTTATTAGATAGTGCCCAATGTTCAAGTTTGTCAAGATCCTTCTGTATCTTAAGCCTATCTTCTGGAGTGTTGGCTATTCCTGCCAGCTTGGTGTCATCTGCAAATTTGATGAGTTCCCCATTTATTCCCTCATCCAAATCATTGATGAAGATGTTGAAGAGTACTGGGCCTAAAACAGAGCCTTGGGGTACTCCACTGCATACTTCCCTCCATGTAGATGCAGTTCCATTGAGGACTACACGTTGAGTGCGGTTGGTCAGCCAGTTACGAATCCATCTGGTGTTGATGCTGTCTAACCCACATTCTTCTACTTTATTTAGTAGTAGGTTATGGTCTACCTTATCAAAAGCCTTACTGAAGTCCAAGTAAACTATATCAACGGCATTCCTCTGGTCCACTAATTTTGTCACATTATCAAAGAATGCAATAAGATTAGTCTGGCATGATCTGTTTTTGACAAATCCATGTTGACTTTTGGCTATTACTTTGTTTGCTTCTAGGTGTTCGCAAATTCGTTGCTTGATTATTTTTTCCAGAATCTTTCCTGGTATTGAAGTCAGGCTGATAGGTCTGTAGTTTCCTGGATCTATTTTTTTCCCCTTTTTTGAAGATGGGAACCACATCAGCTCTTTTCCAGTCCTCTGGTACTTCCCCGGTGTTCCAGGATCTCTGAAAGATATAATTCAGTGGTTCTGAGATCTCATCTGCTAGTTCCTTCAGAACCCTGGGGTGTAATCCATCCGGTCCTGGTGATTTGAACTCATCTAGGGTAGACAGGTGCTCACTTACCATTTTCTTCCCTAGTTCAATTTGTGTTCCTAATCTGATTTTTGTGGTGCTGCTTTTGATAGGTTGGACTGTTTTATCCCTTTGTGTAAAGACAGATGCAAAACATGAGTTAAATAGTTCTGCTTTCTCCCTGTTGCTTGTCACCTTCTTGCCACTTTCTCCTAGCAATGGACCAATTGTTTCCTTAACTTTTTTCTTGTTTTTAACATGTTGGAAGAAACTTTTTTTTGTTAATTTTTACTTTTGTGGCAAGCCTTTCTTCATTGTGAGCCTTAGCTTTCCTCACTTCATCTTTACAGGCTCGGGCTATTTGCTGATATTCTGCCTTAGTTATGTCCCCCTCCTTCCACTTTTTATACTTACCTTTTTTGTCTTTCAGTTTGTCAGATAGTTCTTTATGCAGCCATGCTGGTTTCTTTTGGGAGCTGTTATTTTTCTTCTTCATTGGTATTGTGCTAGACTGGGCTTTTGTAATCTCATTTTTCAAAATTTCCCAAGCTTCTTGAGTTGTTTTCCCCTTGAGGATTCTCATCCATGGAATTTTTCCCAAGCTCTCTCTAAGTTTATTGAAATTAGCTTTCTTAAAGTCCAAGACTCTAGTTTGGCTTTGTTCTACTACTTGTGTTTGGATAATGTTGAATTCCAAAATTGCATGGTCACTTGCCCCCAGTCTTCCTATGGCTTCAACACCTTCTATCATTTCCTCTCTGTTAGTGAGGATTAAGTCCAATATGGCTGATCCCCTTGTTCCCTTCTCTACTTGTTGGAAAACAAACTTGTCTGCTAGGTTTCTTAAGAACCTGTTGGATCTTCCACTTGGTGCAGAGTTTGTTTCCCAGTTGATGTCAGGGAATATTCAAACTTCCCCTGAATCTGTCTCTATCAATTAACTGACTGCATTGGGAGGAGCCTCCTGGAGGAATGGAGGTCGGCCTCTGAGCTCCGTATTTTTACGGGGGCTCCTTTTGACGGGGCTGGGATGCTGCCAGTCCCCTTTTCGATTCTGAGGACCAGGAACCTACCAGATGACCACCCTAGCACACTCTAGGACCCAAGAGGTCTCTCAGGGTGGTCGGAAAGCCAGGGAAAGCGAGCAGAAGGCGCCGGTCGTTCAGCCGATGGAGGAGGCCTCCGTATGAAAGCCTGCGGAGAGCCGGGAAATGGCGATGGGTGCACTGGC
Source organism: Natrix helvetica (assembly GCF_964273705.1). Classification (NCBI taxonomy): domain Eukaryota; kingdom Metazoa; phylum Chordata; class Lepidosauria; order Squamata; family Natricidae; genus Natrix; species Natrix helvetica. The sequence continues at coordinate 20,230,041 of NC_138555.1, forward strand.
GCGTTGGCGTGTTCCGGGAAGTCGCAGGCGTCAATGGAGCTGGAGTTGGTGATCTTTGAGCAGCGATGACCCGAGGTTTGTGGGCAGCGACAGCCCAAACGAGGGAAGCGATGGTGACCCGAGCGAGGGACAGCGGAGGGAGGCGGAGGGACAGCGGAGGGAGGCGGAGGGACAGCGGAGGGAGGCGGCGGCGGCGGCCCGGGTGGCAATGGCGGTTGGGGACGCCAAACATCGGATTCCCGCCTCACCATGAGCCCCGAACATACTGGAGGCCTAGCGAAGGCCATGCGAAAGCCGGGCTAGGCTCGAATCGCCGAAGGAAAGAAGGAAAGATCTCAAACCGGCTGGAGTGGCTGGGAGTCGCCGATTCCCCCCCACCCCCTCCACGGACCACCCGCCAGCCCATTTAGCGATTATTTCATCAGCTCAATATCCCCCATCTAGGACTGTGGACTGTGGACTATGGGCATTTATCCATCTCTACTCGTTTTGTCGCCCTGGCTGTTAATCTATTTGCTAATCTATTTGGATCCAAAGATATATAAGCCTAACATCAGCAGCACCCAGAACGACCTCAGGCCCCGTTGAGACTATAAACTACCACGTATCCGAGGTCAGACCTGATCCTGCTGCGGGAGTCCCCCCTCTCGCAGGCATGGCCCTCCACCCTTTCGAGGGCCCACCTTGATGACGGATTCATTAATCCAGAGAGGTGGAGGAAACGGAGGCTCAGGGGGTTTTCACTTAAATGTTTTTTAACGCTTTTAGGGGGTTCTAGGGTGGGGGGGGAGGTTTAACCAGCCCAGGAATAGGGGTAGTGTCAGGCAAACAGGTGGGATCGAGAGGGAAGTGAGCGGAATGGGGGAGGGGAAGGAGAACGACGTTCCTTTAGAGGGCCCTTTTATAATTCCAACGGCCGTAGGGAGGGGTGGGTGAGAGGACAGATGAAGATTCTGTAGTCGGTTGGGAGACCGTGGCTGTTGGACACGCCCGGTCATTTATACCAACCCCCGCATTCTAGGTGGCCAGGACTCACAGAGCCAGGGCCTGGGGCTGATGCTGTGCAACGCAAGGTCCGTTGTCAATAAGGCCCCCCTCATCCACGATCTGGAGGGGGAGCCGGACCTTGCAGGGATTACGGAGACCTGGTTGGGCCACGAGGGGGGCTTACCCCTCGTGGAAATGTGCCCACCAGGATACCGTGCATTGCATCAGCCTCGGGCCCGGGGTAGGGGTGGTGGGGTAGCGGTAATTTTACGGGAAAGTCTAGAACCGAGAGAGTTCACTGTACCACAGATATCCGGGTGTGAGTCTCTTGGTGTGAGATGGGGCCCAGGGAGTCAGTTGGGCTTGCTGATTGTATACTTGGCTCCTCGCTATGCATCAGCGGCCCTGCCAGAACTCCTCGAGATGATCGCGGAGATGGCGGTTGAAACCCCCAAGCTGATAGTTATGGGGGATTTCAACCTGCCGTTGACGGGCGAGTCATCCGAGGCGGCTCGGGAGTTCATGGCTTCCATGACAGCCATGGACCTGACCCAAGTAGTTCAGGGCCCCACACACGAGGGAGGACACACGCTGGACCTTATTTTTGTCTCTGGCCAGTGGATGAGTGATCTGGGAATAGGGGATTTAGTTATCACACCCCTGTCATGGTCAGATCACTCGCTTCTCCGGCTCGACTTCCCAGGCGCTACCCCCCATTGCGGGGAGGTGGAACCATAAGGTCCTAGATGGTTCCGCCCCAGGCGACTGATGGACCCACACAGGTTCCAGATGGAGCTTGGGCCATTTCCTGTAGCACTGACCCACTCCCGGATGGAGGACCTGGTGGCTGCATGGGATAGTGCGGCGGCCGGGGCCTTGGACCGGGTTGCGCCTTTGCGGCCTCTCCGGTGGCAGCGAACCACCCTGGCGCCTTAGTTTACCGAGGAGCTAAGGGTGATGAAGCGCCACAAGAGACGCCTAGAGAACAGATGGAGATCCTCACACTCTGAATTTGACCGAACACAGGTAAGAGCCTACTTACGGACTTACCTAGTGGCATTAAGGGTGGCCAAACGTCAATATTGTGCCACTCTTATTGCGTCCGCAGAAAACCGCCCTGCCGCCCTGTTTCGGGTGACCCGCTCCCTCCTTTCACAGAGGCCGCGGGAAGCCCCTCTACAGGGTAGAGCAGAGGAATTTGGGGAATATCTGCAGGATAAAATCGCCCAAATCCGGAGTGAATGGGTCTCCCTCAGTGATCCAGGGGTGACGTCGGAGGCGAGTCTTGAGGGACCACTCTGGGAGGAGTTTGACTCTGTTGCCGCCGAGGATATGGACAGGTTACGTGGGCGACTGAGGGCCACCACATGTTTGCTGGACCGGTGTCCCTCCTGGCTTGTACTGGCAACCTGGGAGGTTACACGAGGCTGGCTCCAGGGACTAGTGAACGCTTCGTTGAGCGAGGGGTCCTTACCAGCCGTCTGGAAAGAGGTGGTGGTGAGGCCCCTACTTAAGAAGCCTTCCCTGGACCCAGTAGAGTTAGCTAATTATTCTTAGCGAAGGTTGTTGAGAGTGTGGTGGCGCAACAGTTCCCTCGTCACCTGGAGGAAATTGACTATCTAGACCCGCGCCAGTCCGGTTTCCGGCCCAGTCACAGCACGGAGACGGCTTTGGTCGCGTTGGTGGATGATCTCTGGAGGGCTAAGGATGGGGGTTGTTCCTCCATCCTAGTCCTATTAGATCTCTCAGCGGCTTTCGATACCATCGACCATGGTATCCTGTTGCGTCGGCTGGAGGGATTGGGAGTGAGGGGTACCGTGCTGCGGTGGTTCTCCTCCTACCTCTCCGGACAGACGCAATGTGTGTTGGCAGGGGAGCAGAGGTCGACCATGAGGCCACTCACTTATAGGGTGCCACAGGGTTCGGTCCTCTCACCTCTCCTGTTCAACACATACATGAAGCCGCTGGGTGAGATCATTCAAGGTTTCGGGGTTGAGTATCATCTATATGCTGATGATACTCAGTTATACATCTCCACCCCGAACCACCCCAACGAAGCCGTCGAGGTGATGTCCTGGTGCCTGGAAGCCGTACGGGTCTGGATGGGCGACAACAGACTCAAGCTCAACCCCTCCAAGACGGAGTGGCTGTGGTTACCGGCACCCCGGTTCAGCCAGTGGGCTCCATCTTTGGCCATTGGGGGTGAGCAACTCCCCCCCGTGGACCGGGCGCGCAATTTGGGTGTCCTCCTAGACACACGGCTGTTGCTGGACGACCACGTGACGGCCGTGGCTAGGGGGGCCTTCCACCAGGTTCGCCTGGTGCGCCAATTGCGCCCCCTACTGGACCGGGACGCCCTTCGCACAGTCACTCACGCCCTGGTGACGTCCCGCCTGGATTACTGCAATGCTCTCTACATGGGGCTCCCCTTGAGATGCACTCGAAGGCTACAGCTGGTCCAGAATGCGGCCGCACGGGCAATTATGGGGAGTACCAGGTACTCCCATGTAACACCTCTCCTGCGCGAGCTGCACTGGCTACCTGTGGCTTTTCGGGTGCGTTTCAAGGTGTTGATTCTCACGTTTAAAGCGCTCCATGGCTCAGGACCTAGTTATTTGCGGGATCACATCCTACCCCATACATCCCTGCGACCAATTCGCTCTCACAGAGAGGGACTCCTCCGGGTGCCGTCCGCCAAACAATGCCAGCGGACGACGCCCAGGAGTAGGGCCTTCTCTGTGATGGGCCCGACCCTCTGGAACGACCTCCCCCCTGACATTAGAATCATTACTGATCTCCGCTCCTTCTGTAAGGAACTCAAGACCCACCTGTTCCAATTAGCTGGCCTGACCCAATCATAATCATGATCTAATCCCTCGACTCTCCTGACTGGTTATTTTAAATTCTGGGGTATTTTAATTTGGTTTTAATCATTAATTAATCTATGCACTATTGTACAGACTTGTGTTTAATTTGTTTTTATGGGGTTTTGTAATTGCTGTATATAATGTTTTTATAATATTTTATTCTGTCTGTACACCGCCCCGAGTCCCCTAGGGGAGAGGGAGCGGTTGACAAATCCAATAAATAAATAAATAATAAATAAATAAATAAATAAATAAATAAATAAATAAATAAATAAATGTAGTTAAAATCTCCCATTACTATTGTGGTGTGCTTCCTACATACCTTAGTTAGCTGACTAGCAAAAAGTTCATCTACTTCCTCTGCTTGGTTGGGTGGCCTGTAGTATAGACCTATGGCAATGTCATTTCCCCCACAACCTTTAATATTGACCCAAATGCATTCAAGATAGTTCTTATCATTGTTGTGCTCTATTTCTGTAGAGACATAGTTATTTCTTATATATAGTGCAATTCCACCTCCTCTTTTATTTGGTCTATTTCTTTTAAATAATTTAAATCCTTCTAGCTGTATGTTCCATTTGTCAGTTTCATCCCACCAAGTTTCTGTAATGGCAATAATATCATATCTGCCCTCTTTTACTTGAATTTCTAATTCACCCTGTTTATTCCTCATACTCTGTGCATTGGTGTATAGACATTTGAGTCTATTTTGATTGACCCTGTGTTTACTGTCTACATAACCTGTGTTATGACTGACTGCCTCTATTTTCTTGCCACTTGTATAATTCATGCACATGGTATGGCAATCACTATTAAATGCTTGGTTTTGCTTGACAGCAGGAGTGATAATCTTACCCACACACACATCTATGTTACATGCACTTATAACCCTATGAATTTTAGTTTGCTGGGGACAGAAATGTTCTGTATCTATTAATTCTCTGTCCCCGCTCTTCAGTTTAAATGTTTATCAAGAAAATCTGTGAATTTAATGCCAAGTAACTCAGTCCCTTTCTTGGATGGGTGCAACCCATCTCTTTTGTACAGTTTTTCATTGGACCAGCTACAGGCATCATGACTAATAAAACCAAAGCCTTCCCTTTTACACCACTCCTTTAGCCATACATTAAACTCTGCTACACGCTGGCCCTTCCCTTTTTGTTCCTTATATACAGGTAAAACCTCTGAAAAGATAAGCCTACAACCTATACTATTAAGTTCATACCCCAAGTTCTGGAAATCATTCTGCACAGAAAGTACATCTTTTTGGGACAGATCATTTGTGCCAAGATGTATAATAGCATCAACGTCACAGTCCTTACTTGCATTCTTTTTAAAAAAACAACAACAAAATTTTATTGATTTTTAGGGAATAAAAAGGAAAGGGGTAATGGAAAAGGTTACAAATTTTGGCAGTTGCAGTGTGCGGCAGGTGTATAATAGCATCAACGTCACAGTCCTTACTTGCATTCTTGACTATCTTAAGAATGCGCCTCTTGTCTCTGCTGGCAGTAGCACCTGGCAGACACCTGACCTCTTTTAAAACCTCCATATCCTCTCCTAAATTTACATCCCTTACGATTGAATCACCAACCAGAAGGTGGCTTCTCTTTTTGCTTACCTTGCTCTTCTTCTGTGACTGATGTGTGATACCTGGTTCCCCATTTCGCATTTCCGAAGAAGGTACTTCGTTTTGGACCACAATCCCCTGCTTATTTGAGTCATCATTATCATAACTACCTTGACCAATCTCTTTAGTGTCCCCATTAAGGTCAGCAAGGGCACTATATCTGTTTTGCTGAGTCACAGCTCTCAACCTGTCAGATCCCACGGTTGTCCAGACTGCTCTTCTCCTGCAAGATCTTTGTGGCAGAGGGGACTGATAGCATGGCATCTCCATAGAGTGGAATGGGTGAAGTAGACATCTAGTTTCTGCTTGGAGAACATAGATTACAGATTCTAGATAGGTAATCTGTCTATGTAGACTAGTAATTTGTTTACAAAGGGGACAGTATCCAAATTTGAAAAGAGTACTGCGAAAGACAGGTGCAAGACAGCTATTACATTGAACTAAGCCGGTCATTTTGAAATAAAATAAAAATCACAATCTCAAGCACAATAATCCAGAATGTATTGTTGCTATTTTGGTTTATACATATATGATTCCTGAGGCCCCCACCTCAGTCTCTTTGTCTCTGTGACTCACCCCCCTTCTATCCAGCAGCTCCAATCCCTGCTTCAGGAAGGTTCAAATGATATGGAGTTTAAGGGCCCCCACCTCAGTCTCTCTTTGTCTCTGTGACTCACCCCCCTTCTATCCAGCAACTCCAATCCCTGCTTCAGGAAGGTTCAAATGATATGGAGTTTAAGGGCCCCCACCCCAGTCTCTCTTTGTCTCTGTGACTCACCCCCCTTCTATCCAGCAACTCCAATCCCTGCTTCAGGAAGGTTCAAATGATATGGAGTTTAAGGGCCCCCACCTCAGTCTCTCTTTGTCTCTGTGACTCACCCCCCTTCTATCCAGCAACTCCAATCCCTGCTTCAGGAAGGTTCAAATGATATGGAGTTTAAGGGCCCCCACCTCAGTCTCTCTTTGTCTCTGTGACTCACCCCCCTTCTATCCAGCAACTCCAATCCCTGCTTCAGGAAAGTTCAAATGATATGGAGTTTAAGGGCCCCCACCTCAGTCTCTCTTTGTCTCTGTGACTCACCCCCCTTCTATCCAGCAACTCCAATCCCTGCTTCAGGAAGGTTCAAATGATATGGAGTTTAAGGGCCCCCACCTCAGTCTCTCTTTGTCTCTGTGACTCACCCCCCTTCTATCCAGCAACTCCAATCCCTGCTTCAGGAAGGTTCAATTGATATGGAGTTTAAGGGCCTCCACCTCAGTCTCTCTTTGTCTCAGTTGCTGTAGGTATGTAATAAACATCAGGAATGAATGCATCAAGCTCTTCAACATAAACAGTTCAATTTTCCATGACCTTACAAGGATGATTGGAGAAAGAATAAAGTTCACATAGATCAGGTTCAGGCTCGTGCATCTCTGTGAAGATTTCCTTTCTGTAGGTAACATGCAACGCTGCACCACTGTCCAAAGTCCACAAAAGCCGTCCGTCGTACTCTGGATCAGGTTGTGGATCGTTGGTTAAAGCCAATGTGGCGAATGGAGCTTGTGGATCACGCCTTGGACCACGACGACCTTGTCTTCCACCTCTACCTCTGCCTCTGGAGTCTGTTCCTCTGGGCTGGTATGTGACAGGAGCTGGAACTCGTTGGGGACAAACCCAGGTGTCATGTCCCATACGGTTACAGATGTAGCATCTTGGCATCCTTGGAGCGTAGACTCTTCCTCAAAAGGGACGTCTAGCTGGAGCTCTTGACGTTGGCGGCCGTTGCAAATGTGGTGTGGCTAATTTGATAGCTTCCTCTTCAATTAAAACTCTGCATACATTATTAACAGTGCGTTGAGCAATAGGCACGTGGTTAATCTTTGCAATGGCATTTCTCCATTCATAATTCAATGAGTTAATGATAATGCTGATCATTTGGATATCATCAATAACATGGCCTCTTTCTCTCAATTCACTTCTCATTCCTTTCAGTTTGGTCAAATGTCCACCAATTTGTTCACCAGGTTTCAACTTCGAACCATGAAATTCAGACATGAGCAAACATGAAGATTCAATTGAAATGGGCCTGTAGCAATCTTCCAAAATGGCCCAAATTTGTTGGGCTGTTGCATGAGGCAGGAAAGTAACCTGCAATTCAGTATCCATGGACATCAATAATGTTTTGTTCTTAAACAAAATTTTATTGGTTTTCAAATATATAGGGGAGGGTAAATAGGTATACAAATTTTTTTGGCAGCTTTCATACTGTTGGTAGAGCTCCCAGCACGATACTCACTTATATAACATTGTACAACAAGTTTATAGAAGAAAACAGTAAACCAAATCTTACTCTATATTGTTAGTCTTGTGTTCCTACATGTTTCTCTTTGTCGTTTTCTAATATATCACTAACTGCTATTGTTCCAAATAGTTTTATTTTTGGGATCTGAGCCTTTTCGATATTGCTTCTTCCTCCCTATCGCCAGAGAGAGCCCCAGTGCCCCCCTCCTTCCCGTCTTGAGTCTTACTGTCTTGTGTTTTACTGTCTCTTTCACTACTCCCACTCAATTCCTCCTCTGAGAGCGGAAAATTCTTTTTAGTGAAGGCCTCCGCCTCCTGAACTGTATTGATTCTGATCCTATTTCCCTCCCAGAAGATTAACATCCCCTCTGGTATCAACCATTTAAACCATATCCCTTTTTCATACAATTTTTTTGCTAGGGAGGAAAATTTCCTCCTTCTATCTCTTATTTTTTTCGGGATCTGTTTGAGAATGGTGATCTCTTCATCTTTGTATTTCAATGGTCCCTCCCTTTGGGTCGCAAGTACCTCGTCCCTTGTGGATCTCCTGACAAACTTAACATGTATCTCCCTTGGAACATTGTGTCTTCTAGCATACGCTGAGTTTATCCTATATACTAGATCCATATCCCACCATACTTGTTTTTTGTCTCTCTTAAGATAATCTGCTAAAATTGTACTCATAGTATCTTTAAAGTTTTCGTTCTCTGCTTCTGGTAAGTTCTGGAATCTAAGAAAAAAGGACATTCTTTCAAATTCTACTTTTGTCTGAAAATTTTCCATATCTATGTTTCCCTTGCACATTGTTTTCACTTCTTCCCCCAGCCCCGCCATTCCGTCCTCTAACACCAAAATTCGCTGTGTATTTCCAGCTATATGTTCTTTAACCACTCTGAGTTCTTCTTTGATCTCGGCCCTCATTTCATTCTGTCCCTTCATGAGTTCTTTAAACATTTCCGTAACAGATAGTTCCTTTGGGTCCTCCCCAGCCACTGCTTTCTGCAACATTGACGATATCTTGGACTGTTGCTTTGTGGGGCTTGGGGCAGCAGATGAGGGGGCTGAATGCGCCTTGCCGGTCGGGGGTTTCCTTGCCGCCATTTGTTTAAATTCAGAGATGCAAGTCCTTGCCAAAAAAGGTGGTGTCAGAGGGTTTCGCAGCTACGCTGGTCTCCAAAGGAAAACAATCACAAAGGCGCCCAATTTGCAGTTCCAAGAGTAAAATACACCAAGATGAATGAGAAGAAAAGTCAGCCAAAGATCAGAAGATCCATACACAGGAGGAGGTCCCAGTTTCCCTTTGGGAGAGTAAACAAACAATCTACTTTTCTTTATTCTCTCTTTGGGAGTAGCTTCAAAGGACAGACTTCATTTGCATAAAGACAAAGAAAGAGGGGCGAACGCCATCTTGGCCCTCCCTTTCGCAGGCAAAGAAGTCGCCAAAATTTTTTTATTTTAAAACAACAGTTCAGAGTCATTTCCAGCAATTGTGAAAGTCATTTTCAATTAAAAGTCAGACAAATCAGTCTTTTATCCTCTCTCTTCCCCAGGGTCCATTTTCAAAGCCACTTAGTCCGAGGGGGGGAATGATAAACCCCCCCCCCCTCTAATGTCTCTTCAAGAACAGAAACACAAAAAACTCACAAAGTGACTGTTGCTTTTCTCCTAAATCCTCCAAGAGCACCGGTCAGGATCCCCACCTTCAGTCTCTAGCTGCACTTTTCCGACTCTTCTTTTAGCCTCCGGAGCCATCCGACGAGAGGGCGGACAGCACGAAGCTTTCTCTCGCCCCCCCTCTGCTCCCCAGCTCCTAGGCGAAGCCGAAAAGCACCCCAGCTGGCTGCTTCCACATGCGGGGTGCCTCGGCCGGCCGCCCTTCGGCAGGACCCCCCTACAAGGCCTCCTGTGTCCCTTAAGGGACCCACCGGGGAGACAAGCGGCGGACAAACACGTCCGTCGTCGTCCGATCCCGGAAGTGACATCTCCCATGGACATCAATAATGTTGTGCAAGCCCTAGTCTCTAGGTCTCTTATTGCAGGAGTCCATGGTTGGGCAGGAGGATTAAACACCATACAATGGGTACCTTCTCTGCGAAGCAAGAGTGCAACCTCACTGACCCAGGCTTTATAATTCTGTCCTGACATTTTTAATTTGGACTCACCAGTCAAAGGAGTGACAAAAAATGCCTGTTGAGGAATATGCATTTGAACAACTTGCTGTACGGGTAAAAATGCTGGTTGTTGAACCAGGGGGCACTGTAATTGGACCTGTGGTCTCTGTATTACAGGTGCAGTTGATGCTTGAGCAGCAAAATTAACTTGGCTTGCTTGGGGGGCAGACATCTGCCTTTGCTGCATTAAGTACTATATTAATTATTTTTATCACCATATATTTATATTCTCTATTTTCTGTTTTGACTTCTGATTTCTAGCCACTTATACATTTTATTCCATACTTTATAGAAGTCCGATTCTTCTCTTTCTTTTACTTCTATTGTCATTTTGTCCATTTCTGTGCATTTGAGCATTTTTCTGATTATAGTTTCATCTGCTGGTGTATTGATTTTTTTCCCAGTTTTGTGCGAAAGCAATCCTGGCTGCAGTGAGTATGTGTATGATTATGTATTGAGATTGTTTATCCATTTTTTTGGTCTAGTAGCCCTAATAAGAATGCTTCTGGTTTGAGTTCTATTTTTCGCTCAGTAATTTCTTCCAACCATTTCCAAATTTTGCACCAGTACTTCCTTGTGATGGGGCACGTCCACCACATATGGTAGAATGTTCCAGGCTTGTGGCTGCATCTCCAAAATTTGGGGGAGGGTAACAACAACATTTGGGTCATCTACACTATTCTCTTCCCCATTGGGTGGACTTTTCATCACCTTAGGTTGTGGATCAGTTTTCTGAGCTTGTTGACCCAGATGACTCTTTTCTGGTGGTTTCTGGGGCCTTCTATTTACCACACTGGTGGTTGGTGCGCATGTTTGTGATATTGGGGCTGGAGCCAAGCACTCTGACACTTTGTGGCCAGGTTGACAGCAATGGTGGCATTTTATTGCCCCCCCCCCCCAAGGGACAGAACCCAGTTTTTCCTCTAAACGTAGGAACCACTTCGTCACATTGTTCCGCTATCCATCCTGCAGCTTCCCCTTCATTCATCCCTTCTGCCATTGTTGATTACATTTCTCTGTCGGAAGGTGGGGAAGTCAATCCCTGGGTTGGCGCTTGCCCAGTTATCTGACATGGTGCCATCTGCTGAGAGAAGGCAGGTGCCCACTGGCATCTCTCCCATCCATGACCTGGGAAGAAAGCCCATTCCGGTGGTGCTTGATTCACAGGCTGCAGCCCAAACATCGGTTGCTGACTAGAGGGAGATGTGGCCCAAGCCCCTTTATGCTGACTGGTTTGAATTCCCCATGTTGATGGGGGATCTGTCTGTGACTCAGCTGCAGGGTAATGGGTCATTTCATTTATCGCTGTATGGAAGGAGTAAATATCTCCACTCCAGTACATTGCAGAGCCTTTGCTAGGGAAGGAGGGGGAGTATTCACTCATGTTTGGCTACACAAGTTGGTCTGGGAGGCTCCTGGGTGATTGTTCTTACCCTCTCCAGCCATGTGTTGAATTAGCCTTTCCAACCCCCTCCGGCTGTGACAGCATCTTCCCAGATGCTATAAATCTCCAATTTTCCTCCACCACAAATTCCTTTGCAAGTGTGGAAGGTTTGCAGAGAAGTGACTCATCCTCTGCTTCCATTCTCAAAGGCTCTATTTTCATCTTTGCTGATATTTTACGCTGACCGGGTCAGGTCAGTGATGGGAGTCAGCACCCCTCGCCAGCACCCCGTGCAGGGGTTGCTGGTGAAATATTTTAAGGGAGATTCGGGTTAATGTCAGCATTCCAAATATCATCCAAAATTAAATCAGAGTCCAAGGCAAAGTATTCCTCAATGTTCCAATTTATTAAGAGAGACATGTTGGCACATCTGTGAAAACCTGAATCTAAAAGCCTCCCGGGTTTTCCCACCCAGTTGAAAGTTCATGATCTTACCCCCACACCCACAAGTCCATCACATGGTCCAATCTTCCACTGCCATGCTGGCAGTTACACCCATCCAGTTCTGGTCAGGTGCAGAGGTGTAGAGAACAAAAGATGTCCTTGGTTTCTAGAAAGGAATTTTATTTTGACAACAACACATTCTACTCCTTACTATTCCCCCTCCCAATTCCCCACTAATGAAAAGCATAGTAGAAAAGAATATTAGTGTGGCAGGCCAAAGATCCCAAAAGGAACTGGCTGCAGGCCTGACACCTGAGGCGCTATGTGAACTATCAGCAGTCCAATTGGGCAGACCTTCTGTCTTGTGCTGAGGTCGCGTACAATAATGCTGCTCACAGTAGCACGGGACTAACACTGTTTAAAGTAGTGAGTGGCATGGACTTTGTCCCAATGCCTGAGTATCCAAGGGATCCCCCCTCCTCAGTCAGCTTGACTGATTGGATGTCAATGCTAAAAGCAACCTGGGAGAATGTCAAAAAAGCGCTGATTAAAGTGGCACAAACCTATAAGAAACAGGCAGATAAACACTGGGCTCCACAACAACCATTCCTGGTGGGAGAGAAGGTTTACCTCTCCACAAAATATTTCAGGTTAAAACTGCCTAGCAAGAAACTGGGGCCAAAGTTTATGGGACCATTCCCCATAGTAAAGATCATCAACCCAGTCACAGTGCAACTGAAACTGCCCCAACTGCTAGGGAAGATACACCCGGTATTCCATAGTAGCCTCTTAAAACCCATGGCCAGATCCTTTCTGAGACCACTACCCTGGGAGCCCCTGGGCCCTGTGGTCATAGGGGGGCAAACCCATTATGTGGTGCAATGAATCCTTGATTCGAGGTGGCACAGGAGACAACTCCAATACTTAATCAAGTGGAAGGGCTACCCCTTGTCAGAAGCATCTTGGGTAAAGAGTAGAAATATCCAGGCTGATCACCTTATAGCAAAATTCCATGTAGAAAATCCAAACAAGCCTGGTGGGGGAGGACGTAGCCGTAAATCCTATACCTGTAGTCAAATTGTTTTTGTTTTGCACAGGTTGCTTTTGGAAAGTGAGGGGAGCCGAATGTCAACTGCTAAAGTTGCCATGGTGAGGAAAGAGGGGGAGCGCATTCCGCACATACAGTTAGAGTCAGATCTCAGATTACCCCAGCAGACTTGGGAGGGATGCACCTCATTGGGGAATGTGATTTATGACACAGACTGAGAGGAGGGAAGGAACAGGGGTAAAGTTCAACTATAATTCAAATAAGGCTCAGATCTGACTGCAAAAAGGTCTTGCCAAAATAAATGCTCCTAATAAATGACTAATTTTCTTTTGAAATTTGGCTCGAGACTCATGACTCAGTTAGGGCATTTTTTGGAAACCTGACATTGTTTTTAAGTGGAGGAATATAGATATTAAAAAGCAAGATCTCTACCTGTTTATATAAGAGGAAGGTAGTCACAACCCATGACTGAAAAGGTGGCAGTAATACACATTTAAATTGCAGGGATGTATTAACTAGTGTCACAATACCCCCTTTGGTTCTCCCACCCACCTTACTTAGGACAGCCGAGATAGAGTTAGCTCAATAACCATCTAACTGTATCTCTGCAGATGCCCAGGTTTCTTGTAAGAAGAGGATGTCAAGTTGTGGTATATAGTAAAAAAAAAAGTGTTGGTCTTTTGATGGGACAGTCCAACCAGCTATATTCCAGGTTATAAGGGTAAGAGTTTCATCATTTGCAACTCATCAGGAAATACGATTTATACAAAGGGAAGTTGTAAGGTTGTTACATTGGATTGGGATGTCGTCACGAATGAAATTGGCCTTCTCTAAAAGGAGGGGGTCTCATCTAAGTCCTGTGTAGACTCCTGAGGAACTTGTTCAGAGTAAGAGGCTTTAACACCAGCTAACAAAGCTTGTCTTTCAGGTGCCTCCTCTCGAGTTGTAGGGCAAAGTTATTAAGTTATGCTGCATTCAACTTTGGAATCATGGCACTGACATGGGTCCTCTCTCAGCCTCTTGGTTTGGTGCTGAAAGTATCATAGAATGTTCATATAAGGATGATAGCATCTCCATCTCTACCGGGACCTCTATTGGCCCCTGTGGATCTTGGCTTTTGTTTTCCATGATCTCATATTCATGCAATCCCTTGCCCTATGGGGTGGGGTGGGGTGGAGTAAGAGGCTCAATTATTGGGGTGACCAGATCTATAAGCGGCTCAGCTGTGTCAATTGTGACTAACAAGGATTTCTTTAAATTTTCTAACTTGAATAGTATGTTGTCTTGTTCTTTCCTTGGTAGAGAGCCAAAAGCACTAATGAGGCCAGCTTCTGTGTTGTTAAGTACATTTTCACCGAATATGGCTGGCTGACTCCCCCTTTCTTTCTCTTGCTTTCCCAATTTGTGCCTAATGAAACATTCATACACACAATTATAACCTGACTTTTCACAAAAATGGTTCCTGCTTAAAAGTAATTATAAAGCAAACAAGGTTTTAGCTTTCAGCCTTAGAGAATTTTAATATGACATAGTTGAAAGTACCCCTGTCTGACCAAATTGGATTACCAGCCCCATCTCTGAACCTAGCCCACTTGGGACATAACCCACCAGCACAATTCTTTTTCATCCCCGCCTGGATGGGCAATTTTCCCTCATCCCAGGTGTAAAACTACCTTCCCAAGTGGAAGCTAGGGGAACCTTAGAATTGGAGTTTCCCATGGACCCTAACCAAATACAACGCGTGTCCACCAAGCTTTTGAGTGCTCCACACACCCAGAAGGTCTCCTGAACAAAGTACTGACCCTTCCTTTATTAAAACCCTATGTCAGCTGGATCTCCAGCATGGGTTTTCCCTTTGATGCTTGCTTGCTGCCATAGTAATGGGGGGGGGGGGGCATTAGGGTTTGGGAAATGAGCTGGTGTGAAGAAGGCCCATGTGAATAAAAAGGGAGGTTTGCTCTCACGAATTACTGCGCTGCTGAATGGAGTTGTTTATGTCCAGTCAAGGCCAACTGTCCTGGAACTCCAGATGAACGAAAACACCTGAAGATGTGCCCCACATGACACTATGTGGAATGGGGATTGGCCATTCAGCCTGGGTCCCTGGGAGGAGGGATTTGGGGAAACTTTCAATATGTAACTTTCGTGCCTTTTGGCTCAGATCTTGCTTTTCTTTTGCTGCTATCATTTCAAACTCAGTAAAAGTATCTCTTCTCTACTTCAATGGAGTCAGGGGTTTTCTTTCTTGGGTTTTGAATGGAGGCAGGCCTGACACCCTCTTTGGTCCCAGGCTAAGACATAAAGTAGACAGGTAATTGCTCAAAAGAAATAAAGTGCTCAACTTCATGCAATCGGGCTGAAGTATTCTTTGCATTCTGTTCAGTTCCCCTTTGTTACATATTGTAATTAGCTGCTGAAACCAAAAGCTGAAGTCTTCAGTCAGGTCCTCTGTTTAAGCAGGAGAATTGGTTTAAATTGATTGGTTGCCTGGCTGACAGTCTGTCTATAAAAGGAGAGCTCTCAGCCAGACTGTTTGCTGGTGTTATTACTGAATTGCAATAAAGAGCTTTAGTGAAGATCACTGTGTCATTTCATTCAACCCAAAATCTAACACTGGTGACGAAGGTGGGATATGAAAGAAAGCTGAGACCAAAAACAGCTGATCACTGTTACAGTAAAGAGCGCAACGTCAGAGATGATCTACCGTTAGCTGCAGCACCATTATTGACCATCCACGCACCAGTTCCTCACCTGGCTGCATCGGTTTCCTAGAAATGGCTGCTCTAACGCTGTTCTCCCCATTTAATGCAGCCTCTGAAACATGGGACTCATATATCATACACTTTGAGTGTTTTCTCAAAGCCAACGAGTTCACCGGCATTTCAGACAACTGGAAGAGGGCTTTATTTCTCAGTAACTGTGCGTTGAACATTTTCAAAACAGCCAGAGTACTCCTCGCTCCAGTGGCCGTCCAAACAATGGCATGGGACACGCTGCAGAATAAATTGAGGGCACATTATGCACGCAAACTGTTGAGAATCGCCCACCAATACGTGTTTCACCAACGAAACCAAGGGGAAGGAGAGACAATTAACCAATACATTGCCGCCATTAGAAAAGCTGCATTATATTGTGAATTTAGATATTTGGACAATGTTTTATTAGACAGAATAGTTTGCAGCATAAGAGACATTAAATTGCAACAGCGTCTCCTGGCTAAGCTGAATCTAAATTTACAGATGGCACTCGGTGAAGCCCAAGCCACAGGGATGTCGAGCCAATCCACAGCAGAGATACAAAAGGCTAATAGCCCGCCAACCACACGAAAGACGGTTACCATCTACCATGATGACCTAGATGAGTACAAGGCCATGGATGATGATGAAGTCTGCTGCCTAAAGACAGCAAGGAAGCAAGGCACAACAAATGAAAAGAAGCAGGCAGCCTGCATAGGTTGTGGCGGCAACCACCCAAGAGCAACGTGCAGATTCAAAAACACCATTTGTCAGCATTACCACAGAAAAGGACACTTAGCTAAAGTCTGTTCTGCCAGTTGAAGCCCTGATCAGGGAGTTCGCAGATGTTTTCAATGGAGATCTGAGCAAGTACACTGGGATGCCCATCTCCTTCAATCTGGACCCTCAAATTGCCCCTATTGGCATGAAGCCTCTCAGGGTTCCATTTGCTCTACGTTCCAAGGTTGACAAGCAATTAGATAAACTAATTGCCCAAGGGATCTTGGAACCTGTCGACCATGCGAAATGGGATACACCCATAGTGATGCCGGTCAAGCCAGACAGATCAGTCCATATTTGTGCGGACTATAAGTGCATGCTAAACAAAGCAATGAAACAGAATGCTTTTCCAGTACCGGTCTTTTTGCACTCCCTGGGAAAAGGAAAGACTTTTGAAAAATTAGACCTTGCCCAGGCATACCAACAATTGCCTGTTCACAAAGCCACAGCAGAGGCGCAAACCATTGTCACTCATCACTGCATTGTCACTTCAAATGCAACCTGCTACAATTCGGAGTGAATGTGGCACCAGGACTTTTTCAAAGCCTCATGGAACACCTTCTGCAAGGCATTCCAGGCATCGTGCCATATTTTGATGATGTCTTAATATTGGCAACTGACAACAAATAACTTTTTGACCATCTGAGAGGGGTGTTCAGCCTATTTCAAGAGGTGGGCTTCAAGGTCAAGAAAGAAAAGTGCCAAATAGCAGTACCTCAGGTAGAATTCTTAGGCTACCTGATTGACACCTCAGGGCTGCACTCCATGAAGGTGAAAATCAAAGCAATCCAGGAAGCCCCAACGCCAAAGAATAAGACAGAGCTTCACGTATTTCTGGGACTGCTAAATTTCTATAGTGTGCTCCTACCGCTGAGGCTCCCATCACCTTTTATTCCAGGACACTATCAGCTGCTGAGAGAAATTACAGCCAGCTGGATAAGGAGGCTTTGGCAGCAGTCACAGGAATAAAGAGATTCCATGAGTATTTGTATGGCAGGTATTTTGAACTGATCACCGATCACAAATTGCTGCTGGCCCTGCTTGCCAGTGACAGAAAAATGCTGACCGTTCTGTCATCATGCATGTTAAGATGGACTGTGTTCTTAGTGGCTTACAACTACAAACTCATCCACCAACCGGATAAGTCCCTAAGCCATGTTGACGCCCTTAGCCGCTGTCCCCTACCGGCCATCCTAGAGGACCCGGCCCCAGTCATCCCTGTCCTGCAAATAGAGAAATGGCCATCCGGCCACATAACAACCGCCAAGATTGCTAAACATTCAGCAAAAGACCAGACCCTCGCCCAAGTACTTAACTGGGTGTGGAGGGGGAGGCCAAAGGGGCCCGTCAGAACTGAATTTGCACCTTTCCATTCCTGGCAACATGAACTGTCCATGCAGAAAGGCTATTTACTGTGGGGCAACCGGGTAATCGTTCCACCCAAGCTGCAGCGACCTGTCCTTACATGTAGGTCATTCAGGCATCATTAGGATGAAATCCCTAGCCCACAGTTATGTCTGGTGGTCTAGCATGGACAAGGCCATCACAGAGTGGGTCGCTTCCTGCAAAACATGCCAGGAGATGAGACCGGCAAGAATGGGAGACACCAAAGGCACCCTGGTCGCGAGTCCACATTGACTTTGCGGGACCTTTCCAGGACCAAACCTTTATGGTCGTCAATGACACCTGTTTTAAATGGTTGGAGGTGGTCTTGATGCCATCAACAACCTCGGACGCCATCATTAAGGTGTTATTAAGTCTGTTTGTGACCCATAGACTTCCGGACATCTTGGTGTCTGACAACGGCGTGCAATTCATGGCTAACCAGTTTGAAACATTCCTGGCTAGCCATGGCATCCATCATGCTCTGGTCGCACCGTTCCATCTGGACAGCAATGGACAGGCCGAAAGAATGGTGTGATCAGCCAAAGAGACTCTTGCTCGAATGGGCCCTGGGGACTGGCAAGCTTGAAGTGCCAAATACTTGTTAGTCCAGCATGTAACACCAAGTGCCACAACTAACAGAAGCCCAGCCAAACTGCTGATGGGCTGCCATCTACGAACGGACTTAGATATACTGCACCCTGAATGCTCTTCAGAGATGCCCCCCAACTTGACCAGCCAGCTCCGGTAGTTTGCTGTGGGAAATGAAGTCTACGTTCACAACTACAACTATGTGCCACCCTCTCTCCTTTCCCCTGGAAGTTTTGTAACAGCAGGCGTTCTGCACCACCCTGTCCAGCAACACCTATCATCCAGAAGTACTGTATTGTATCAATTATTCACCAGAGAGCTTTCTCATTGGCCTGTATTTGTAGAGGCTGTGATTGGTAGCAGAAGCCTATGACGTTGAAGTTTTGCCTCAGAGCGGCTTCCCATTGTTCGAATCAAAAGAAGGGCCTCTAGAGCAGTGCTTCTCAACCTGTGGGTCGGGACCCCTTTGGGGGTTGAACGACCCTTTCACAGGGGTCGCCTAAGACCATTGGAAAACACATATTTTCGAAAACATACGGAAAACATGAAATAATCTTATGGTTGGGGGTCACCACAACATGAGGAACTGTATTAAAGGGTCGCAGCATTAGGAAGGTTGAGACCCACTGCTCTAGAACACGAGGATGCCTAATACTAAATAAATAGAGGCTTTTCTGATTGGGTGGCAGCTTGGTGAGGTGTAAAGGATTTACCAATGTAAAGTAAGCATACCCTTGTCCCAGTTCTGGAGCCTGGGTCCTATTGTAATGCAGGGAATTTGGGCACTGCCTTTTCTTTGCTCTAAGATGTTTTACATTGCAGGGATGTAAAAATAAAATACTATTTAGCAAAAGACCTTTTTGTATGAGTGCTTTGCTTTTCCAAAATGGTTCAGGGGTAGGGGTAAAAGGCTGGAAAACATAAATAAAATTAAGAGAATGGGCTAGGGTGTAAGGGGTGGGGTTTGTCACATTGAATAACACTAATGCACCAAATACAGACTCAGTCAAAGATGCATGTTACAGGATAAAGAAAAACAACAGAGATTTGAGGGGTGACTGAATGGAGTACAGTTGATATATGTTAAAAAATGTGGTACTTATGCACATGCTTATTTATGACAATAGGGCACAGGGCTGGTTGGGACATGTCCCAGGGGGTTAGCGTGTGGGCATGCACTGTATATGCTTGCTAGAGAGCATGTATGCGATGCTCATGACTACACATGTGACAGGCGTGCTTAGGGTATGTTCGGGCCTGTCCCAGGCGTGACCTGCTTTTCATGGGGTTGATAAAAAGAAGGTCTGTGCAGACGGTTGCCAATTCAGCCACCCAAAACGTAGGCCGCGTTTAATAATAACATGGGCCCTTGCGCCGGAAATAATAAAAATGATGCTAAGTTAGAGTCAGAGGATGATTTATTTGATGTAAATGTGAGACCTGAACCAGCAGAGAGTCCGTCAAGTTAGGAAAAGATGTAAAATGTTTAATATCAAGGGCAGTGACATGCAGTCTGGGGAGGCAGGGGAGGCAGAGCCTCACCGCTCTCATCATGAAAATAAAATAAAAATACTCCGGGAAGCCGCGAAAGTGGCTGGGAGAGGCGCGTGGCTTGGTTTAGCCTCCCTGGACATCTCAGCAGCAGCCCCAAGTGTGCCGATCTCGCCATTTTTTCCATCGGGCGAGCCCGGGATCCTTGCAAGGGGAATGGGACCATGTGTGCAGGAGGCTCCTCAGCTCCAGTCTCAATCAGCGCAGCCGTGGTCCCCTTCATGTTGGCTCAGGAAGGGGGGGAATGGGACCACGTGTGCAGGGGAAGGGGATCGCGGCTGTGCTAATCTGAGGCTATGCGATGATGTTACCTAGGCATTTTTTGCATCGGGCGAGCCCGGGATCCTTGCAAGGGGAATGGGACCACGTGTGCAGGCGGCTCCTCAGTGCACAGCCTCAGATTAGCACAGCCGCAATCCCCTTCCCCTGCACACGTGGTCCCATTCCCCTCCTTCCTAAGCCAACATTAAGGGGACTGCAGCTGTGCTGATCTGAGGCTGTGCGCTGAGGAGCCGCCTGCACATGTGGTCCCATTCCCCTTGCAAGGATCCCGGGCTCGCCCGATGCAAAAAATGCCTAGGTAACATCATCAACGCTAGAAGGGGGGGGGGAGGAGGAGAAAGGAGAAGTTTCTCTTCTCAGAAATGTCTTCTCGGTGGAGCTGCGGCAGCCTGTCTGTCCCTTTCTGACATTTCTGAGAAGAGAAACTTCTCCGTTTGGGCTGCGCCCATAAGATCGGAGCAACCACGCGGTTTGATGATGTCACCAGCCTCACCAGTCATAAACCTCACCGCACGTCACTGATCAAGAGTAAGTGTGGCTTGATGATTAAGATTTGTCATTGCCGGTTCTGTCAAACAACAAACGATGAAGGTATGCACAATGTGTAAACCAAAAAAGTTTCATGAGTTGAAAATTGAATATATAATGTGTGGTATTTCTTCTTTCAGAACTGATCATTCTTCAGAACACAGGCCTTTCGCAAATTGTGTTGTAAAGATACTGCACCATTGTGTAAAGGGGTGCCTGCAAAACAAAGACCAAATGGATGAAGCCGATGAAACAAGCATTGTTAAAAGCATGTGTCTTAAAATGTCTAAACCTCAAATTGTATGGATAATCATTAATATTTCAGACAAAATGAGTAAATATATATTTCACAAGGGATACCCTGAATGAAGTCAATGCCTGTATAGAAAGCATTGAGAAGGCGAAGGAACCACTGGCGTTAATGACAAAGATACAAAATGAGACCCCTATATCTGTCAAGAGATTGATATGCCAAAATGTATCAGAAATTTATTACAAGAAAATGCTAATGTAAATGGTGTGAATTTCAAATAAAACAGGTACACTGAACACACAAAGAAGAGGGAGTCAAACTATTTTCCAAAGCACTCGAGGGCAGAACAAGAAGCAATGGATGAAAACTAATCAAGGAGAGAAGCAACTTAGAACTGAGGAGAAATTTCCTGACAGTTAGAACAATTAATCAGTGGAACGGCTTGCCTCCAGAAGTTGTGAATGCCCCAACACTGGAAGTCTTTAAGAAGATGTTGGATAGCCATTTGTCTGAAATGGTATAGGATTTCCTGCCTAGGCAGGGGTGTGGACTAGAAGACCTCCAAGGTCCCTTCCAACTCTGCTATCGTATTGTATTGTATTGAACCAATTGCATTTAGGTATTTAGTTGAAACTGTTAAGAAGGTAGTGGGCATTTAAGCATAGGTGCACCGCTCTGTTAACCGGTAAAGAAGTACTCTTCAGGATGGACAAGACAAATGTAAGTGCTCTCATAATGATTTTAAGATATTGTAAGACATTGATATAGTACATAATATTTATAGCAGCTGTTTTGTGTTTATTAGGATAAGGCTACAGATTCACAGTGTGCTAAAGCATGTGAAGGTATTCTTTTTCTTTTTACCAAGCAAATATTAGAGGGATGGGTTGGCCTTTTGTGTAATAATGCAGATTCTGGTTTGTTTCAATTTTTTTTTTAGAGTGTGAGGAAGATGAACTGTTTGCCACATTTACAATGCCCACAGATTCACAATGGGGCATGGTATAACAGAGGTTACAGTGCTCCTTCATTACAAGGGACACAAGAAAGAGAATTAGAAGGTGTGTTATTTAATTTGCAGACATAACAATTGTATAAAGGGGGGGGCATTGTTTGTTAAGGTCTGTAATGAGGTTCTATTAACAAACAATAACGTGTAAGAAATAATTCCGTTTCAAGGTATAGATTGTTAGTATTTTAGGGCCTTCTCTAAATTTTCTGTAGCAAGAAGGGTACCTATATGATTCGGTGTTTCTTTCAGATTGGGTTCATGATGAAATGTTTGCAGCGTTTACAATGCCCACGGACTCTCAATGGGCCACATATAACAGGGGTCATGGGGAAGCCACATTACAAGAGACACAAGAAAGCGAATTAGAAGGTATGGTATTTATTTTGCAGACATAACTATTGCATAAAAGATGTAAGGGGTTTAGGGTTTGCAATGAAGGTCTATCACCAAACAATAATTTGTAAGGCTGCCCTCTGGTTTCAAGCTATAGTCAGTATTATTTATTGTAATAAATGTGAGAACCTGGTACCTCATAGCTGTACATTTCTTTCAGAATGGTGGAATGGTCAGATGCATGACAAATTCCCAAGGAACAGTGCTTCACACGTCACACAAATCTGTGGAGGAAGCACTGCCTGAAATGGAGCAGCAACTATCCGCAGCATATGGACCAGAAGAAATGGAAACGCAAGGTATGAACTGATATTAGATACAAGTTTTAGAAAACCATGTTAGTATGAATTTCCAGGTGGCAGTCAATATATTATTTGTATTATAGTAAGTAAGAATACTAATCATTAATTATTCACGTGCCTACAGATAGAAGCAGTGAACAGTTCTCTGCAGAAGTGCCAACAACAAGTTCGACAGAGTATTGAATCACAGCAGGCCCCATCATGCAGTGCACAGAATGTACAAGGGCAGGAAATTGAGCCCCAGCCATCCACATCCCATGACATACAAAGTTAATTAAAATTTACAATAATTTCTAAATATGGATGTTTGTATTCATTAAACAGTGACAGCTCTTCAATATTATTTTTATTTTTATTTATTTAGAACCTGTTTGTAAAAAATCAAAAATGGGGGATGAGGAACAACATCCTACTGTCATACATAGTGACATTACAATTGAAGAGGGTGATATGTCAGAAACACAATCAGCAGAGGAATGGGTCCCCTTGAAAGATTCCAACTCGCTAAGTACACCAGAAGCACCTGCTGTGTACCTGGAGAGCATTCAATCATAGCAGAGGGCCGTGCAGCATTACAGAGCAATAGAGTACTATGAACATTATAGATTTGCAAATATGGAACATGTTCGATCATTCACACAAGCTATAGACATTATTCATAATGAGATACAGAGCCTTTTGAACCGTATTTCCAGGGAGATAAGGCCAAACGAGTTTGTGCAATTGTGGCTGGATGCTGAGGAATTAGGTAGACTGCTCTTTAGTGTTAGGAGACTTCTGGGGGAATTAAATGCTGACCAGTTCCTTAGTTATGTAGAGAGTTTATTGCAAAGCAATGTGGAGATCTTTTGAAGGAACTCTGTGGAATTAACAGTCACTATAGTGAAAAACCACGAGGAGGGAGGGTTTAGGAAGTTAGGAACAGTTCTATTCAGTAAGATTTTGGAGAAGAAAAGGCAACATCTGGTTGATTTCAATCTGGAGGGGATATTTCTGTGTTTTGTCGGCAGCCTGCTGTTATTGTTAGATAACGGTGTGTCTACTAAACAAGAAATTATTACCAGAGCCACGGACCTCCATAACACTCTTGGTATTTCTACAGAACCACAGAATAATGATAAAGATCATGTTTTATCATAAAGGGGGATGGAGGTTTTTTGTAACTGGAATGACCCTACAAGAAAAAGTACTGTTTAGACAGTCATTACTACTGGGTAAAAAACATCAAATGCTTCATGGACGTACGTTACTTCTGCAAACTGTGCCACACAGCGTATCACCACAAATTTAGATACGATTGTCAATGTTTTGGTCGAGACTGTTCAGGGTCAGAAGGCCACAAAGTGGTTGAGGGGAGGGCGAGATGCCCTAAGTGCAAGATGCTTTGCCACTCTAAGGCATGTCTTAAAAGAAACGAATGGTTGTCTGCAGAAGGAAAAATTGTTTGTGAGGATAATGTATTTTGTTTCAGGCGTGGCATCTATGTGCCTGCTCCACATGACAAATATAAGAAGTCGAAGTGTGGACAGTGTGATAACAAAGTAGATAGCCTGACAGGTTATTTATGTTTTCTGAAAAGGATTTTTAAGCCAAATGTCAGCTACAGGTACATTGTTTATTATTT
The DNA here is from genome assembly GCF_964273705.1 of Natrix helvetica. NCBI lineage: Eukaryota > Metazoa > Chordata > Lepidosauria > Squamata > Natricidae > Natrix > Natrix helvetica. Next base: position 20,254,287 of record NC_138555.1, read on the forward strand.
TGAATGTTGTCAAGAAACAGGGACACACATACCGAACTATTTGTATGCCATGGACATGCTGGATGATGGTGATGTTAGGAAATGGGAATGGTATGGTGATAAGTGTCTGGTCGAATTTGTGAAAACATTTGTATGGCCTATGTTTAGAGGGTCTACATTCATCACTCACAACTCCAAGAGTTATGATGGCTACCTAATCCTTAGACAACTGATTTGTGAAAAGGTGAAGGTGCAACTGTTAACTCAGGGGGGTAAACTGTTATGCATATCCCTACCAATCTTTCATATACGTTTTATTCAAAGCCTTTCTTTTTTACCCATGAAATTGAGTAAAATGCCTAAAGCGATGGGCTTTCAAGGATCCAAAGGGTGAGAGAGATGAATTTGAGAAATGGCATGCTGATAATAAAGGTACAGCATTTAACCTCAAAAAGGACCTTGCTTACTATTGCAAACAAGTTGTCAAGATACTGAGAGAGGCCTGTAATAGGTTTAGGGAGCAAGTGATGGAAATGACAGGTAGAGATTTTTTCACAGAGAAGGGTGGAGATATTCTTGAAGAGAGTGAAATTCATTGCATTGACCCTTTCCAGTATGTAACATTAGGGTCTATTTGTATGGCACAGTACCGTTTCATGTTTTTGAAGAAGGATACCATCGCACAATTACTAGAAGAGCAAGAAAAGCTATTCTGCTTGCTTTGTACAATGGCTGCTATATATAGCACATACTGAGAAGATCAACATCCAACATGCTCTGCAAGGTGGTGAAAAGCAAGTAGGTACTTACTTTTTGGATGGGTTTGCTGTTATACAGTAAATGGTGTCATGACTGCGTTTGAGTTTTATGGTTGTTTTTTTCATGGATGCCCTATATGCTACAATGCCCATGACTTCAACAGTCTGCTTGATTAGAATGTGTGAGATACCAGCAAAGTATATATTAGAGGACTAGCAATGACATACTCAGGAAAAAGGAAGAAACAGAATAGACAAACATGAAAGAAGATAGAGGAAGAGTATAGGAGATTGGAGATAGAATTACAGAAAAAAACCACAAAACACCAAAACTAAAAATTTGATGGACCTCCAGAAACATACATTGAACTTAATGGAAAATAAAGAAGTGGCAAATAAAATAAAATTAACAAGGCAAAACTTTTTTGAAAATGCAAATTAACCAGGACGATGGTTGGCATACAAGATGAAAAAGGAGAAAGAAAGAAATATATAAATCAATTAACAGATGGCATAAACAGCGTAAATCAGCTGTCAAGCGGCTTGAAAACTCTCCCCTCGGGAAAAGAGGGGGAGGAGAGCAGTCGGGCAAGGGTAGAGCTCCCCATAGACCCCCAGGAGCAATTCTGGGGCTCGAAGGGTGAGAGCCCCTGGGCAGCCCGACAAGGCTCCGCATCTCGAGACGCTTCTGCTGCAGCAGAAACAAAACGCCACGACCACCCCTGCAATCAATGTTTTAATCTACAATGGAATAAGAAGCAGGCAGAGCAAAGGCAGGAGCGATTATAATTGCAAGTATAAAACTTTAACTCAGATGCAGTATCACTTCCTTCTGTGAAGATTGAGGAGAACAAAGGGTAATAAAGATGGCGTCTGCAAGTCAAAGGGTGTGATCAAAGCGAAACTTAAAAGGAAAGTATTTGTTAATTGTTTGTTAACATCGTTAAAAGACTCAAGAGCTCAAGATTAAAGAAAACAGCTTTGGTTTACTAATGAGCTATAAGTTTTAACAAGTTTGGGGACTAAGTGGACTTTTTGAATTCAATAATTTAGCTGTTGGAAAGTGTGATTTGAATATTCGGAAATGCCTTCAAAACAAATCAAAATAAGTGCCTCTAGTGCTGGAAGTCACCCAGCCCAGCCACCTAAATTGCAGTCTTTATTATCTTTAGCGGATACACAAACAGTGACATTTGAAGCTCTCCAAGATGCTTTAAAGGCACAAACCTTGTTTCTGCAAGAAAAAATTACATTTGCCCTTAAAGATGTGTTTGATGAAATGTCTGAAATTAAGGACTTAATTCAAACCCGCAATCAACAAATAAGAGACGATACAGTGGATGCGTTTAAGGGTATGTTTGCTTTTGTAACATCATTGGACAACAGGGTGGAAGAAATTACTCAGTCTAATGTGAATTTGGAGAATAAAGTTGATGAGATTCAAATCAAGATTGAAAAACCAGAGGCAGAGATTACAATGATACAATACAGAGCGATGGAATTTGCTTTGAGAATAAGAGGCTTGAAAGAAGTTAACCAAGAAAATTTGAAAGAAATCTTTGCAGAAGCTTTTGCTTAGTTAACTGGTGAACCAAAAGCAGAATATGATTGGCAGATTGAAAAAATAATTATTGTTATTTAATTCATGGATTGCCAGACAGAGACAACTACCAAGAGATATTGTAATCTACTTTGTCACCAGGAAAACAAGGAATGGAATATTACAAGTGATTTACGGAAGCAAAGTACAGGTGGCAGGACAGGAGGTGGCAGTACTGAAGGAAATTCCTTTTAAAATATTGAGATCCAGAAAGGATTATGCATTCCTAGTTGATGAACTTAAAAATTGCCAGATACAGTATAGATGGGAGGCCCCAGCTGGATTGGTGGTGAATTATTTAGAAGAAAGATATTGTCTTAACTCAGTTTGGAAGGCAAAAGATTTTTATAGTAATGTACTAAAGGCTGGATTCCCACCATCTCCAGGATAAAAAAAAAAAAAAGAATCAGAAAAATAACAGGATGTGAGATAGTAAAAAAGGTTATCCACTTAGGACTCTATATTACAATTTTAAATGGAAGATTACATAAGTATAATTGTGACCATTATGGCACAAAATATAGATAGAGATGGATAAATGGGAGAACTTACAATAGTTTTTGCTGGGAAGGATAATAGTAGTAAAATGAAAGTCTTGTTTGAGTTTTTATTTTTTTCTTTAAATGATACCAAGATTTTAAAATATGGGAAAAGATTTGGGTAAGAAATGAAAAACTTACGCAAGATTAAAACTTGATAGAGAGTTTTTATAAGAAGTTTTATAGATGGTTTTTAGATCTTAAAAAGTTAGCTTGTGTGTATCCCAATTTATAATTTAAATGTTGGAAATGTGATTGTGTTGATGCTATGCATTATTATGTATGGTGGATTTGCAAAGAAGCTAAAGCATTTTGGATAAAAATATGGTGGATTACTTAAAATATTCTTAAAAAGAGGATAAAGTTCACTCTTCAGTTGTTTTTGCTAATTACAGATTGTACAATTATAGAGACTAATTTGATTCTGAATTTGATAATGGCAACAAGTCTGCTGGAAGAAGGAAGAATTGCTTACTATTCAAGATTGGACATTAAAAGTAGTTAATTTAGCAGAGACGGATAAAATTTCAGCATATTGGAAAGACTATTCAGAGGAGAAATACAAGTTGGAATGGAGAAGATGGATTGACTATATTCAAAATAAACATTGGACTAGGAAACTTCAATTTGTTTATGTATGAATAAGGAATGTTATAGTTTATCCAAACTTAGCTTAATATAAGGGGAGTTAAAGATGTTAAGATGTTATAGTTAGTTAGCTTATGTTAGTGTATGATTGTTAAACGTTTATACCCTGTATTTTGCTCTGGGAAGCTGGGGGGAGGGAGGGTTGGAGGGAGGGGAGGGGAAGGGGAAATACCTGTAAATTCTATTAAAACTTTTCAATTAAAAAAAAAGACAGATAAAAAAAAGACAAAAAAATGGGAAAACACCAGTGTCAGCCTCTGCTTTGCTGCTTGCTTTCGGCTGCCATTGAAACGGGGAGGGGGGGGATGACATGGTATTTGGGAGGGGAAGCTTCAGCACAGGAGTGAATGAAGAAGGGAGTGTTTTTCTCACCATCTACTGCGCATGCTGCAGATAGTGGAATTGCCACCAAGGCCAACTGTCCGGCATACCAACCTGATGATGGGTTTTGAAGATGCAGCCCACGTGACACCTGTGGGGTGTACGGATTGGACTGGGTGATGGGGTTACTAGAGGGAGGGAGTTGGGTCACATATTGATATCTATGATTACGCGCGCTTTTGCCTCAGATCTTGCTTTGCCTAGCTGCTATCTACTCATAACCAGTAAAAGAGACTAATTTGATTCTGAATTTGATAATGGCAACAAGTCTGCTGGAAGAAGGAAGAATTGCTTACTATTCAAGATTGGACATTAAAAGTAGTTAATTTAGCAGAGACGGATAAAATTTCAGCATATTGGAAAGACTATTCAGAGGAGAAATACAAGTTGGAATGGAGAAGATGGATTGACTATATTCAAAATAAACATTGGACTAGGAAACTTCAATTTGTTTATGTATGAATAAGGAATGTTATAGTTTATCCAAACTTAGCTTAATATAAGGGGAGTTAAAGATGTTAAGATGTTATAGTTAGTTAGCTTATGTTAGTGTATGATTGTTAAACGTTTATACCCTGTATTTTGCTCTGGGAAGCTGGGGGGAGGGAGGGTTGGAGGGAGGGGAGGGGAAGGGGAAATACCTGTAAATTCTATTAAAACTTTTCAATTAAAAAAAAAGACAGATAAAAAAAAGACAAAAAAATGGGAAAACACCAGTGTCAGCCTCTGCTTTGCTGCTTGCTTTCGGCTGCCATTGAAACGGGGAGGGGGGGATGATATGGTATTTGGGAGGGGAAGCTTCAGCACAGGAGTGAATGAAGAAGGGAGTGTTTTTCTCACCATCTACTGCGCATGCTGCAGATAGTGGAATTGCCACCAAGGCCAACTGTCCGGCATACCAACCTGATGATGGGTTTTGAAGATGCAGCCCACGTGACACCTGTGGGGTGTACGGATTGGACTGGGTGATGGGGTTACTAGAGGGAGGGAGTTGGGTCACATATTGATATCTATGATTACGCGCGCTTTTGCCTCAGATCTTGCTTTGCCTAGCTGCTATCTACTCATAACCAGTAAAAGTACTCTTAATTCTGAAATATGGAATTGAGTGGTTTCTTTCTTGGTTACTGATGGAGGCTGCCCTGACATTAAGCAAGATCTCAGTTTCGCATTCAACCCGGAGTTAACACCTTCCGAGGGGAGTGCAACAAAATCCCAAACTTCAAAAGAATGTCCCACCCAGGCAGCGACCAGGAGGAAGACATGGGAGCAACTGCATCCTTGTGCCCTCTGGAAATGGAGTGAATGGCTGGATTACACTTGGAAGAACAATCCGTTTGCCCCAGATGGACATTGGGAGTGGGACAGAAGTATGATTCTGAGGAAACTCCTATTGGGGTCACCACAAGGAGACAGAGGCGACCAGCCGCTGCTTGGCAGGATGTCGAGGAGGAGAACCTTATGATGTCCCAGGCCATGAAACTCTTCGAAGAGGCTTGGGAGAGGCAAGGTTTATGCGAGAGTGGTCCTGAAAGAGAAGATATTCTCCCAGAAACAGAGGAGAGAGCTGCAGAGGGTCTGTTCTGCCCGAGAGAGACTGGGGGGGTAGATGGTGATGATGATCAGGATGAACGAGCCCCAACCCCAGTAGCAGCGGCCGCCAGAGCCATCCCAAGAGGGGGAGGGGGCCCCCGCAGACGCCAGATGGCCAAAATTCCTCCACTTGGCATGAAATTTGGTGGAGAGTCAAAGAATCTTGGTTTTTTCCTTGTTCAAGTATGGAATTACATGCATCAATTTGGCGAAAACTTACCTACAGAAGAAGCCAAGGTAAGAGTCGTTACCATGGCATTAGAAGATAAAGCAGTGGCTTGGATGGTTGCCCTGCATAACGCTGACTCCCCCCTACTGAGAGACTATAATAGATTTATGGCTGCCCTGAGGAAACGCTTTGATGATCCACTCACAGAGTGAAAAGCTAGAACTAAATGTAAAACCCTTACCCAGGGGAACAGGCCAGTTGCTGAATATATACAAGAATTTCGTGAATTGTCTGTTTATATGAGGGGTTGGTCTGAATAGGCCCTGTTGGATGGCTTCATGGACGGTTTAAACAAAGATATATACCAGAACTGTGTAAACAGCCCCCCCACCCCGCACATTGCAGTTGTCAGGCCTGCAGAGGTTCCTTTAAGAATCTTTGGCCTGCCACACTTTCTTATAATTTCCTATGCTGTTTCATTAGTGTAGTAATTGGGAGTGGGTAATAGAAAGGAGTAGGATTGTGGAATGTGTTGTTGTGATTCTTTTCTAGAAGCCAAGGTCATCTTTTGTCTCCGCACCTCGACATTTGACCGGAAGAAGCTGGGTGGAGATGCCAGCGTGGAAGAAAAGGATTGGGGCATGTGATTGATTATGGGTGTGGGGATAGATCATGAACTTTCAACTGGGTGAACTCTCAGGATGTAAATCAGAGTTGGAATTCCTCAGATGTGCCGACATACCTGTATATTAAATCGGACCTTTAAGGATGATTCTGCCTCGGACTTTGATTTATATCTGCATGGTATTTGGAACGCTGACATTAGCCCTGGTATGAATTGGCAGCGGATGTGGAAATTGATTTAGCCTAGTGCTTCTCAAATAGTGGGGCGCGCCCCCCCAGGGGGGGCGCGAGGCTCCGTAAAGGGGGGCTCGAAGCTGGGTCAGGATCAGAGCGGGCGCTCCGGTGCGTCTCCTCTGCCCGCTTTTGTTCCGCCCTGGCGGCAGGGATTGCTTAGCCCGCCCGCGTCTCTCTTCCCTCAGCCGCCCCTTCTCTTTCTCCTTCTTCCGACCGGATGCGTCTCTGTCTGGAGAGTTTCCAAGGCTCCGTGGTAAGGAAAGGCGAGAGTTTCCAAAGCTTAGAGCGCTCCGGTGTTTTATCCCGCTCTCCTTCCCTTTGAGCCCCGCCTCTGCGGCTCCCTCCCTCCCTAAGTCGGCGGTCATCTTAAGGACCACTTGGACAGTCTTCGCATCTGGGATGCGTGGGTCTTTCCCACTGAGACGAGCAGGTGTTGTTTCTAGAAATCACTGCGTGCAGGATATATATGTGTGTGTTTGTGTGTGTATACATGCACATACAAGTGTCATTTCTTCAGTGTTATCACAGAAGTGAGTACACCCCTTAACATTTTGTAAATATTTAAGTATACTTAAATATTTACAAAATGTTAAGGGGTGTACTCACTTCTGTGATACTCTATATATAAATATATGTATGTATATGTTCTAGCTGTGCTCCTTTAAATCTTTTCTGCTACAGTTAATAAAGCTATTCTTTGTTGTAAATTGATCCACATTTCTTTCTTTTTTTATTCTCTTATACGTTAATAAGGATACAGTGTTATGCAGAGGTGTACTTATAACAATTTTATAGACAAATGATACTATTTACAGTCGCGCGGGGGGCGCGAAATGTTTTCTTCTTCCTAGGGGGGGCATGACAGAAAATAATTGAGAAGCACTGATTTAGCCCGAAACAAGTACCGTGATGACAGTGAAAAAGAGAAGGCTACTCCCCCCCCCAACCCCCCAAAGAGCTCCAAAAGGAGGAAAAAGTTGGTCTACTAGCAAGCCCCGGGCCATCATCTTTTTCCGTTGTGAGAAGGAGGGACACATAGCAGCAAACTGCCGCAACAAGATGGGACCAAAGCCTTCTGCTGGGGGAGAGAGAAAACCAGACAAACAGTCCGGGAAAAGAAGGGAGACCACCATGAAAGGGGTGGAGCCTACTGCACAGTTCCATCCTACCATCCTCCTCATTGGAGGAAAGTGAAACCGAATCTGACGACGAACGTCTGGTAAGTTCCCGATCAGGCCCCATGACTATCCCAGTAGAACTTAAAGTGCCCTCTACTGGAGCACAAGAAAAAATGCTGGCCCTCTTAGATTCAGGATGCACACGTTGCATCGTTAGTCCTGAGGTGGTGGAAAAACTGGGACTGAAATTGAAAACTTTAAAAGTCCCCATTGCTTTTTGCCAGCTGGACGGCTCAATAGCTGGGGGAGCCCTGCCCATTTTGTAACTGAGCCAATGGACATGTGGATGGGAACTCACCAAGAGACTATAAGTTTTATTGTTGCGCCAGGAATGGATCGGCCTCTCATACTAGTGTTACCTTGGTTACGGAAGTGGAACCCACACATCAATTGGAGAAAAGGGTGGTTGCGCATCTGATCCGCTACACCCCCTGAGGGAGAGGGGGGGCTCCAAAGCCTGTTAACGATAAATCTAACCTAGCAGCCACAGGGCAAGAAAAAATTGAGGGGGAGGAGAAAATCCCCAAAGTATATTGGGACCTAAAGGATGTTTTCAGTGAGAAATCCTCTGATAAATTACCCTCTCACCGCACAACAGATTGCAGTATTGATATCCTCCTGGGGGTGAAACTTCCAAAACCCCAAATCTACTCAATGACCCCCCATGAAATGGACGAATTACTGAAGTTTATTGACAAAAATTTACAAAGGGGATTTATTGAACCTGCCAGGCCCCGAGTGGCTGCTCCAGTGTTGTTTAGAGAAAAGAAAGATGGCTCCTTTCGTCTCTGTGTGAACTATAAGAACTTAAATTCAGTGTCTCTACAAAATGTTTACCCCCTCCCTCTGATGAATGACATGTTGGCCCAATTGGGTAAAGGGAAGATTTTCATGAAATTTGACCTAAGGGAGGCTTATTACAGAGTCAGGATTAAAAAGGGAGATGAATGGAAAACTGCTTTCAACTGCCCACTTGGTTGTTTTCAATTCCGAGTACTCCCTTTTGGCCTACAGGGGGCACCAGCGGTTTTCATGCAACTAATAAATGAGATGCACCCGGAGACTGCAGTTGGTCCAGAACGCGGCCGCGCGGGCAGTTATGGGGAGTACGAGGTACTCCCATGTGACACCTCTCCTGCGCGAGCTGCACTGGCTCCCTGTAGTCTTCGGGGTGCGTTTCAAGGTGTTGATCACCATCTTTAAAGCGCTCCATGGCACGGGACCTAGTTATTTGCGGGATCGTATCCTGCCCCATACATCCCTGCGACCAATTCACTCTCACAGAGAGGGACTCCTACGGGTGCCGTCCACTAAGCAATGCCAGAGGGCAGTGCCGAGGGGTAGGGCCTTCTCTGTGATGGGCCCAGACCTCTGGAATGACCTCCCCCCTGACATTAGCACAACTACCGATCTCCGCTCCTTCCACACGAAACTCAAGATCCACCTGTTCCAACTAGCCGGCCTGGCTTGAATTATAACTACATTCTCTAATCCCCCTGGACAATTTTAAATTTTAAATTAATTCTGACTTTTTGGGTATTTTAATTGTTTTAATCTTACTGTGTTGTTTTAACTCATGATTATTTATTTATGTATTGTAAAATGTTTTTGTATATACCTCCTCCTCGTCATTTGTTTGTATATTGAATTGTACGCCGCCCCGAGTCCCTTTGTGGAGAGGGAGCGGCCTATAAATTGAATTAATAAATAAAATAAATAAATAAAGTTTTGCATGACCACCTGTACAAGGGCGTGATGGTCTATCTTGATGACATCCTTATTTACACCGAAACACGTGAACAACACATAACATTGGTGCGTTCAATTCTCAAAAAACTCAGTGTGGCGGAGCTTTATGCCAAATTGTCTAAATGTGAATTTCATCAGGAAAAAATTGACTACCTGGGTTATCGCAGCTCCCACAATGGCATCGAAATGGAGCCAGGTAAAGTCCAAGCCGTCACCGAATGGACACCCCCCCCCCCCCCCGCACACGCAAACAATTACAGAGTTTTTTGGGATTTGCGAATTTTTATCATCAATTTATTCCCTCCTTCGCCAGCATTGCGCTACCCATTGCAAATCTCCTAAAGTCAAAAGGGGAGGCCAAACCCAAACCAGGAAAGCCATTGAAATGGACTATGGAATGTCAGGCCACATTCGAAAAACTCAAGCGGCTCTTTGCAGCTGAATCCATTTTGAAACACCCAGGCATGGATTCACCATTTATCGTTCAAGTTGACACTAGTGATGTAGTGGTGGGGGCAGTGTTACTTCAAACAAACACTGACGGGCATCTGCACCCTTGCTCTTATACCTCCCGAAAACTGACAGAGACGGAGTGACGATGGGCTATATGGGAAAAAGAAGCTTTTGCTGTCAGGTGGGCTTTGGTGACCTGGTGACATTTCCTTGAGGGAACTAAACACCCTTTTGAGGTGTGGACTGATCACAAAAATCTGGAGGCATTAAAGACCCCTCGAAAACTGTCTCCTAAACAAATGTGTTGGGCGCAACATTTCAACAGATTCAATTTCACCCTAAAGTACATCCCTGGAGGGAAGAACTTCATGGCTGATGCATTATCCAGACTCCCACAATACAACAGTTCGAAGCTAAGCGTGGTTCTTCCAGTCATCCCAGCGAAGAGTCTGGCTGCCCCAATGGTTACCAGGAGCCAAAGCAACTCTAATTTGGAGGTCACAACAGACCTCATCTGCAAACTCAAGGAAGGCCTTGAGTCCGATGACTGGTTTAAGGAACATTCAAATGAATGCACCATGAAAGATGGACTGGCTTGGATAGGTGCTAAATTGTATGTTCCTGCAAGCATGAAGTCTTTTGTGCTACAACGAGCTCATGATTCCCGCATGGCAGGGCATTTTGGGTTTGTGAAAACTCTGCATCTCATTAAAAGACAATTTTGGTGGCCGTCTTTGAAAAAAGACATTGAGTCGTATGTGGCCAGTTGCCCTGTATGTGCTGCAGCTAAGCGGCCACCAGGAAAGCCCCAAGGCCTACTTCAAGGTGTAGCCTGTCCTGAATCCTCGTGGAAGGAAATATCAATGGATTTCATTGTCGAATTACCGGAGAGTCGAGGAAATACCGTGGTCTGGGTGGTCACGGACTTGTTCTCTAAACAGGTTCATTTTGTGCCTTGTTCCAAAATCCCTTCAGCTAAATCTTTAGCTAAATTGTTTATTACACATATATACCGTTTCCATGGGGTGACGGAATGCATAATTTCAGATAGAGGGGTACAGTTCACCTCCCTCTTCTGGAAGGAGTTTTTGAAGTTGATTGGCTCCGCCCAGGGGTTAAGCTCCGCTCATCATCCTCAGACTAATGGCGCTTGTGGAAGGACTAACTCTGTTTTGGAACAGTACCTCCGGTGTTTCATCAATTATCAGCAGGATAATTGGACTGAACTGTTACCACATGCTGAAGGAGCGTACAACAACTCTGTGCACAGCAGCACCGGTTTCACCCCTTTTAGAGTTGTGTATGGGCAGGACTTTGTACCTATCCCAGAATTACCCCGTGAAAAGCAACAAGTGTCAGGCCTGCAGAGGTTCCTTTAAGAATCTTTGGCCTGCCACATTTTCTTATAATCTCCTATGTGTTTCATTAGTGTAGTAGTTGGGAGGGGGGAATAGAAAGGATTAGGATTGTGGAATGTATTGTTTTGATTCTTCCTAGAAGCTCAAGGTCATCTTTTGTCTCTGCACCTCGACACCTGACCGGAAGCAGAGGGGTTTGATGCCAGCGTGGAAGATGATGATTGGAACGTGTGATGAATTATGGGGTGTGGGGATATGAACTTTCAACTGGGTGAACTCTCAGGATGTAAATCAGAGTTGAAATTTCATAGCACAATGCCAACATGCCTGTATTATTAAATTGGAACTTTAAGGATGATTCTGTTCTGGACTCTGATTTACTTTTGCATGGTATTTGGAACGCTGACATTATTTCAACTCTCACAAAAAAAATATTTTTTTTTACTTTCACAGGGGTACTGAATCCCAGTTCTGACCCAATCCTGGGCAGGACGAGATTTCAGTGAAGATGGAGGAAGGAAAGAATGCAGCAGAGAAGGCTAAGGATAACAGATCGCTTATTTTTGTCGATACTATCTATGCACCTTCTAAAGAAATAGTTGAACTTGCAGAGGCGGGGGAAAGGGAACTTCAGCTGGGTGCCCCGCGAAAGGAACCAAAACCCAGACTTTCCTCGCGGACAGAATTAGACCTGCGAGATGAAGCTTCGGGATTTACAGCTTCTCAGGAATGGCTGCTAGAAGGAGAGGGGCCCCCTAAGGGAACTCCGACAGACGACTGGAGGATGGGGAGAAGATCAAATGAATGGAGGTCTCAGTCGCTCTCACGCAGCCAGTCTTTGATGGGCCTTCAAGACCAATTCCGACGCCTAAATGTGAGTGAACAAAAACCCTTGGGGGCCCCAGAACCACCCGGGTGGAGCCTAGCAAAGCCCACATTATCCTTTCCCAGCAGAGAAACTGCTGCGCAGTGGAGTGGAGACCTTGGTTCTTTCCACACAGCCACCAGCGAATCAGCACCCCCCCCTCCTGGAGTGGAAAAAAGTTGGGAAGTAAAAACTAACCAGCCGAAAGGGCCCTGGAACACTTTCACCTCCCCCCCTCTGCAAAGTGGTGGCTCTGAACCCATGAATCAAGCCAATCCAGGTTGGGCTTTCTTCCCGGGTCATGGATGGGCTCAAAGCCAATGGATGCCTGCCCCTTCCCAACACATGGCGCCATCCCAGATAGCTGCCCCTAGGCAGAGCCAGGGACTGGGACCACCACCCGGTCCAGCCCCCCCACCTATGCCTCAGCAGGCTTTTGCCCAACCAATGGGTGTGGCCCAACAAAGGGGCTTACCACCCCAAGCAGCAGGCCAACGGGTTGCTCCGGTTCAACCACCAGCTCCCCCTCCTCCTCCAACACCCCCACGGTTCCGTGCAACGTACGATGGGAGCCGAGACAAGCTAGCTTACTTCATGAATCGAGTATTGGCATACGTTGACCAAGTAGGCCCACAATACCCGACGGATCGAGAATTGATCCAAGAAATAGCAGAGGGGATGAATGAAGGAGAGGTTGCACAATGGATAGCGGAACTCCATGAAGAAGCAGCTCCTGAGTTAGACGATGTAACGGGGTTCATCCAACTGATGCGTGCCCGATTTTACAATGTGGCCCAACAGATGGATGCTGAAGACCAGATCCAGGAATTACGACAGGGTGGTCATCTGGTCAAAGAATTGGTTTGGGAGTTCCGGAGAATAGCTGGGAGACTACGATACTGGCCAGAAAGACTCTTGGTCTATACGTTCAAAAAGGCCTTAGATCCCAAACTGAAAGAAGCTTGTGCCGTAAGGGGGACCCCAGACCGTCTCCAAGATTGGTACACTACTGCAATCATACTGGACCACAAGATTAATACCTATCCTAAACCTGGTACCAGACCCCCTGCCAAAAAACCGTTGGCCCACCGAACGCAGAGGCAGCAAACTGAAAAGCCCCCACCAACCCCTCGTTTCTGGGACCCCAAAATAAAGTGCTACCGATGTGGTCAGCTTGGCCACTGGGCATCAACATGCCGGGCTCCAGCCCCAGTTCCACAACCACGCCAACCACCTGCCAGCACAAGCAAGAAAACCCCCAGAAAACCCCCAGAAAAGAGTCGTCTGGTACAACAGCCAGCAGAGGCAGAGAGCAAAGCCACTGAAAACCCCCATGCCACCTCGGAAGAGGAGGAGGAAGGAAATCCAGAAGACGACCCAATGCTGAGTGCACCTATCCGCCCCTTCCAGATAAAAGCCAAACTCCAAATACCAAAAACTGGGGTAGAAGGGGAAGTTGGGTTGATTATAGATACCGGTTGCACCCGATGCTTAATCAGCATGTCAATAGTGGAGCAACTAGGTATATGCACCAGACCCCTAAAACATCCCATTCCGTTTGAGCAAGTAGATGGAACCCTAATTGGGGGAGCTCTGGCTACAAAGATCACTGAGTTAGTAAAGCTGGTGATAGGCCGCCACTATGAGTTCCTCAGATTCATCGTGGCCCCTGGAATGCAGGAGTCAATTATCCTAGGACTTGCATGGTTGGACAAGTGGGTACCTACTATAAAGTGGGAGGACGGCATTAGAAAGGTGATTATTGGGGTTGGCCCGTTACCACCGGTGGAACCAAAAGGCCACCCAGGAATGTTGGAAGCCAACAGCCCAACCCATCCAGAACCTGCAGCAACCGCAGCAGACACTAAACCTCCGGGAATCCAACGAGTCCCAAAGATCTATTGGGATCTGGCGGAGGTGTTCAGTGAGGAAGACGGAAACTACCTTCCACCTCACCGCCCCACAGACTGTGCAATAGAGTTCAAACATGGGGCAACCTTACCAAAACCAAAAATGTACTCTATGACTCCTAAGGAGATGATAGAATTGAGGAAGTACATTGACACCAATTTGAAAAGAGGTTTTATTGAACCAGCAAAATCAAAAGTAGCGGCCCCAGTGCTCTTCAGAGAAAAGAAAGATGGGGGAGTTCGCCTCTGTGTGGACTTACGAGCTTTGAATGCGGTATGCGAAAAGAATACCTATCCCCTCCCTCTCATGAAAGATATGTTGAACCACTTGGCTAAAGGCAAGATCTTCACCAAGCTGGACTTGAGAGAGGCGTATTGCCGTATACGAATCCGGAAAGGGGATGAGTGGAAGACCGCTTTTAACACTCCCCTGGGCAGCTTCCAATATAAAGTCATGCCTTTTGGACTACAAGGAGCACCCGCAGTATTCATGCAGTACATAAATGAAGTGCTACACTTCCATACCGCTACGCCTCACCGCAGGGAGGCGGAACCGACTAGATGGTTCCGCCCCAGGCACCTGATGGACCCCAAAAGGTTCCTGATGGAGCTTGGGACTTTTCCTGAATCCCTTGCTCACAACTCGACCGAAGCCCTAATGGAAGCCTGGGATAGGGCTGCTGCTGGGGCTTTGGATCGTGTTGTGCCTTTGCGGCCTCTGACCCGGTGTCGATCCCGGATGGCTCCCTGGTTTACCAAGGAGCTCCGGGAGATGAAACGCCAGAAAAGACGCCTAGAGAGTGGCTGGAGGGCCAGCCGGTCCGAATCTGATCGAACACTAGTAAGAATTCATATTAAATCCTACTTAGTGGCGATAGAAGCGGCAAAACGGCAATATTTTTCCGCTCTTATCGCGTCCGCAGATAACTGCCCAGCCGCCCTGTTTAGGGTGACCCGCTCCTTACTCAACCAAGGAACTGGGGAAGACCCCTTGCAGGGTAGGGCTGAAGAATTTGTTCAGTATCTGCAGGATAAAATCGCTCAGATCCGGACAGGCTTGGACTCTGACTGGGTAGATTCGGGCGGGCCGACGGGGATGAATCTTGAGGAGACAATCTGGGATGGGTTTGACCTTGTGACCCCCGAAGGCATGGACAGGATTATGGGGAGACTCAGTGCTGCCACTTGTGTGCTGGACCTGTGTCCCTCTTGGTTAGTTTCGGCTTCCCGGGAGGTGACACGAGGCTGGCTCCAGGCGATTACCAACGCTTCATTGAGAGAGGGGTTCTTTCCCACCACCTTGAAGGAGGCGGTGGTGAGGCCCCTCCTCAAAAAGCCTTCCCTCGACCCAGCTTCTTTAGCCAACTATCGTCCGGTCTCCAACCTTCGCTTTGTAGCAAAGGTTGTCGAGAGTGTGGTAGCACGTCAGCTTCCCCAGTACCTGGATGAAGCTGTCTACCTGGATCCGTTTCAGTCGGGTTTCAGGCCCGGGTACAGCACGGAGACGGCATTGGTCGCATTGGACGATGATCTCTGGCGGGCCCGGGACAGGGGCTGTTCCTCTGTCCTGGTCCTATTAGACCTCTCGGCGGCTTTCAATACCATCAACCATGGTATCCTACTGCGACGACTCGGGGGGTTGGGAGTGGGGGGCACCGTTTTACGGTGGTTCTCCTCCTACCTGTCGGATCGGTCGCAGTTTGTGTTGACTGGAGGGCAGAGATCGACCCCCAGGCGTGTCACTTGTGGGGTGCCCCAGGGGTCGGTTCTCTCACCCCTCCTGTTCAACATATATATGAAACCGCTGGGCGAGATCATCCGTGGTTTTGGGGTACGGTATCATCAATATGCTGATGATACCCAACTTTTCATCTCTACCCCAAACCACCCAAACGATGCCCTCGACGTGATGTCCCGATGCCTGGAGGCTGTGCGGATCTGGATGGGGAGGAACAGGCTCAAGCTCAATCCCTCCAAGACTGAATGGCTGTGGTTTCCATCATCCTGATTTGTACATCTTGTTCCATCTTTGATGATAGGGGGAGAAATTTTAGCCCCCTCAGAGAAGGCTCGCAATCTGGGAGTCCTCCTGGATACGCGGCTTAGTTTAGAAGAACATCTGACGGCCGTGACCAGGGGGGCCTTTTACCAGGTTCGCCTGGTACGTCAGTTGCGCCCCTTCCTGGATTGGGATGCTCTGTGCACAGTCACTCATGCCCTCGTCCTTTCTCGCCTGGACTACTGCAATGCTCTCTACATGGGGCTGCCCTTGAAGAGCACCCGGAGGCTTCAGCTGGTCCAGAATGCGGCCGTGCAGGTTGTCATGGGGGTACCTTGGTGCTCCCATGTTACACCCCTTTTAGGCGGCCTGCACTGGTTGCCGGTTGTTTTCCGGGTGCGATTCAAGGTACTAATTATGACCTTTAAAGCGCTCCATGGCTTAGGCCCACGGTACCTGCGAGACCACCTACTGCCACCAGTAGCCTCCCACCGTCCAGTACGATCCCACAGAGTTGGCCTCCTCAGGGTGCTGTTGGTGAGGCAGTGTCGGCTGGTGACCCCCAGGGGGAGAGCCTTCTCTGTGGGAGCGTCTTCCCTCTGGAATGAGCTGCCCCCGGAGCTTCGCATAATCCCCGACCTCCGGTCCTTCCGATGCGCCCTAAAACGTTGGCTTTTCCAGCAAGCGCGCCTGGCCTGTTAATTTTAATTTATTTTAAATGTATTGTTTTTGTTTTGTTTTGTTTTTTAAAATTCGGTTTGTTTTTTTGGATATGGATTTAATCTTTTTTAACTTTTGGGATGTGTGTCTTTTAATGTTGTACGCCGCCCTGAGTCCTTTTGGAGAAGGGCGGTATATAAATCCAAATAGACCAAACCAAACCAAACCAAACCAATCTCTACCGCGGAGTAGTCGTCTATTTAGATGACATCTTGATCATCTCTGAGGCCCTGGAAGAACATGTGAAACTGGTACGGCAAGTCCTGAAAAAACTTCTAGCTGCCAAACTATACACAAAATTGTCAAAGTGTGAGTTCCACAAGACCTCGCTAGTCTACCTGGGGTATCGTATCTCCAATGAAGGAGTAGAAATGGATCCAGGAAAAGTGAAAGCGGTGTTAGATTGGAAACCTCCAAGCACTCGCAAACAATTACAAAGCTTCCATGGATTCGCAAACTTTTATAGGCTGTTTATTCCAACATTCGCTGAAATTGCCCTACCATTGACTGAACTGTTAAAAACGGGGCCTTCCCCAACTAAACCGAAAGCAAACCAACCGTTAAAATGGACAATGGATTGTCAAAAGGCTTTTGAGAAATTAAAACGGCTCTTTGCCCAAGAACCCATATTGCAACACCCCAATCCAGAGCGACCTTTCATAATCCAAACGGATGCCAGTGATGTCGCGATAGCCGCGGTGCTACTGCAAAAGAATAAAGAAGGCCACCTCTTACCATGCGCTTACATCTCCAAGAAACTCACCACTACGGAAAGAAGGTGGCCCATTTGGGAGAAGGAGGCATTCGCGATCAGGTGGAGCCTGCTCACCTGGAGACATCTCCTGGAAGTGGGGGATGGACTGATCATAAAAACCTTGAAGCTCTCCTTGCCCATCGGAAGTTATCCCCCAAACAAGTTCGTTGGGCCCAATATTTCCAAAGGTTCAAATTTGAAATTAAACACATCCCTGCAGGAAAGAACTTGTTAGCAGATGCGCTGTTGAGAAAACCCCAGTTTGACAGTAAGAAGGAAGAAGTTGTCCACCCCATCATATCTCCTTCTCACCAAAAGGGAGCTCAAGTCACCACTCGAAGCCAAGATAAGCTGAAAACTGAGTTGAAAGTGGCCCTCCAGACAGACCCGTGGTTCAACAACAACAACAAGGACATCCTAACGATGAATGATGGCATAGCCTGGAAGGGGTCCAAACTGTACGTCCCTGCAGAGATGAGACTGCAAGTGCTACAGTGGAGTCATGATGCGAAAGTAGGAGGTCATTTCGGATTCTTGAAAACTCTCCACCTCGCCAGGCGTCAGTTTTGGTGGCCGAAGATGAGGTCGGAGGTGGAAGATTATGTAAAAAGCTGTGCTACTTGTGCCACAATGAAAACCCGGCCGGGAAAGCCCCCTGGACTACTACAACAAGTGGCCAACCCTAGTCGACCATGGGAAGAGATAGCAATGGACTTCATTGTTGAGCTTCCAGATAGCGGTGGTAATAGAGTAATATGGACAGTTATTGATTTGTTTTCCAAGCAAGCACATTTTATCGCTTGTTCAGGCCTACCATCTGCAAAGAAATTAGTGAAAATGTTTGTGAAACACATTTATCGCCTACATGGGGTACCAAAAAGGATCATTTCAGATTGCGGAGTTCAATTCACCGCCAAGTTCTGGAGAGAATTCCTAAAATCGATCGGGTCCACGCAGCGACTCAGCTCAGCATTTCATTCCAGCACTAATGGGGCAGCAGAGAGGGCCAATGCGATGGTGGAACAGTACATCCAGTGTTATGTGGACTATCAGCAAGACAATTGGTCGGAATTACTACCCTTCGCCAAAGTAGCATATAATAATGCGGTCCACAGCAGTATAGGATTAACTCCTTTCCAGATTACCAGTGGCATGGAATTCGTTCCCATGCCTGAACTACCTAAAGAACCCCCCTCCTCCATGTCTCTGAATTAATGGCTGGAGGTACTAAAGAAGGGTTGGGAAAATACGAAAAAGGCGCTAGCAGATGCGGCAGAAGCCTACAAGAAGCAAGCTGATAAACATCGTTCCCTACAACCCCCCTTTCAAGTGGGGGACAAAGTTTTTGTGTCTACTAAATACATAAGATTAAGGATGCCTAGTAAGAAATTAGGTCCAAAATTTCTAGGTCCTTTCCCAATAGAAAAGATAATTAACCCAGTTACAGTTCGACTCAGCCTACCTAGACTCCTAGGGAAAATTTATCCGGTATTCCATTGTAGCTTATTGAAGCCAGTAAGGGGGTCTAGCATAAGGCCATCCACCCAAGCTCCACCTCCTCCTGTAGTGGTAGAAGGGGAAACACATTATGAGGTGAAATAAATATTAGATTCCAGGGTGTATAGAGGTTGCTTACAATATTTAGGGCATTGGAAGGGGTACCCTTTGTCCGAAGCTACGTGGGTGAAAAGTTGGGATCTGAAAGCAGATAATTTAGTGAAACAATTCCATGAGTAGTTCCCTGATAAGCCAAAGGGTCCCTCTGGGGGAGGTAGAGATGGTTGATTGTGTATAGTAATTTCTACTTTTACTTCTTTTGCAGACAACGTGGGGTTTTTGAAGAGAGGCTGCCTGTCAGGCCTGCAGAGGTTCCTTTAAGAATCTTTGGCCTGCCACACTTTCTTATAATCTCCTATGTGTTTCATTAGTGTAGTAGTTGGGAGGGGGGAATAGAAAGGACTAGGATTGTGGAATGTATTGTTTTGATTCTTCCTAGAAGCTCAAGGTCATCTTTTGTGTCTGCACCTCGACACCTGACCGGAAGCAGAGGGGTTTGATGCCAGCGTGGAAGATGATGATTGGAACGTGTGATGAATTGTGGGGTGTGGGGATAGATCATGAACTTTCAACTGGGTGAACTCTCAGGATGTAAATCAGAGTTGAAATTTCATAGCACAATGCCAACATGCCTGTATTATTAAATTGGAACTTTAAGGATGATTCTGTTCTGGACTCTGATTTACTTTTGCATGGTATTTGGAACACTGGCAACAAGTATTATCCCTCTCCGAGTGGAGTGACCAGCTCCAACAAGTCTGGCCCATAGCCCAAAAGACATTGGAAGCTGCTCATCGGGCACACAAGAAACAAGGTGACAAAAAGAGGGTGAAAGAAAGGGAGTACAAGATTGGGGATCAAGTTTTTCTGTCTACCAAATTTCTCCAAACTACCCAAAAGTCAAAGAAATTAGGGCCTAAGTATGTTGGTCCGTTTCCTATTGTGAAGGTTGTTAATCCTGTTTCTGTGCGGTTGGAATTGCCAAAGTATCTCAACCGTATTTACCGTTTGTTTCATGTTAACCTTCTGAAACCAGTGCACACTTCCTCTGTTCGGGCACTTGTGCCGCCGCCACCTGCCCCTCTTCTCATTGAGGGAGAGCAGCATTTTGAGATCAAGGAGATTTTGGACTCCAGGAAACGTAGGAATCAGATTCAATATCTGGTCTCCTGGAAACATTTTCCCCCTTCCCAAGCTGAATGCGTTGATAAGTCCCATGTTAGGGCTCCTAGACTTTTGTGGAAATTCTACTCTACCTATCCCAATAAACCCTGACTCATGTTGACATATATATGTCTAAACTGTCTTGTTCCTGTTTTTTTTTCTCTACGTTTTTTCTTCCAGGGATGATGTCCTTTCCTGACGGAGGGCCAGATGTCAGCCTCTGCTTTGCTGCTTGCTTTCAGCTGCCATTGAAATGGGGAGGGGGGGTGACATGGTATTTGGGAGGGGAAGCTTCAGCACAGGAGTGAATGAAGAAGGGAGTGTTTTTCTCACCATCTACTGCGCATGCTGCAGATAGTGGAATTGCCACCAAGGCCAACCGTCCGTCATACCAACCTGATGATGGGTTTTGAAGATGCAGCCCACGTGACACCTGTGGGGTGTACGGATTGGACTGGGTGATGGGGTTACTAGAGGGAGGGAGTTGGGTCACATATTGATATTTATGATTACGCGCGCTTTTGCCTCAGATCTTGCTTTGCCTAGCTGCTATCTACTCATAACCAGTAAAAGTACTCTTAATTCTGAAAAATGGAGTTGAGTGGTTTCTTTCTTGGTTACTGATGGAGGCTGCCCTGACAACCAGGCCCGGATGGATTGCCAGCAGAATTTTACAAAACATTGCAAGATGTAAGCAATGTTATGCTGGAAGTATTTAATGAGTTGTTATTGAAAACAAAAATACTGGACTCTTGGTCAGAGGCTTACATAACTCTTATCCCAAAAGAAGAATCAGATTTGCAGCAAATAAAGAACTATAGACCAATTTCTTTATTAAATGTCGATTATAAAATCTTTGCATTGATAATGGCGGAAAGACTCAAAATACTGTTAAGTGAATTCATACATTCAGACCAAAATGTTTTTTTACCCAAAAGACAGATCAGAGACAATATGCGGATTATATTGAACGCACTAGAATATTATGAAGCACATTTGGAGAATCAAATGGCATTGTTTTTGGATGCACAGAAAGCTTTTGATAATGTAAATTGGCAATTTATGATAATGCAATTGCAAATGACCGATTTGTGGGAGGGATTTAGAAATATGGTTAAAACTATCTATAAAGAACAACTGGCTAAAGTGATGGTAAATGGGAATATGACAGAAAAAGTGCCTATTAGAAAAGGAACCAGGCAAGGGTGCCCACTATCTCCATTATTATTTATACTGACATTAGAGGTTTTGAATAGAAAGATAAGGCAAGACAAAGAAATAAAAAGAATGAAAGTTAAGAAAGAAGAATACAAATTACAAGCATTTGTAGATGACTTAGTATTTATTATGGAAGATCCAATAGAAACAGGACCAAAACTACTTGAGCAAATAGAAGAGTATGGAGAAGTAGCAGGATTGAAAATTAATATAGATAAAACAAAAATCTTAGTGAAAAATATAACAGAAAAACAGAAAAGGGAAATAATGGAGAAATTAGATATTCAAATAGTGAAGAAAGTGAAATATTTGGGTATACAGCTGACTTTGAGGTGTGTAACCATCAAGGAAGACAATTACTATAAATTAAGAAACCAAATTGAAACAGATGTAGAGAAATGGAAAATTTTACAGTTATCGTTAATGGGAAGAATAGCGGTAATTAAGATGAACATATTACCAAGAATATTATTTTTGTTTCAAACAATACCAATAAAGCTTGAAAAAAAAGTACTTTGAAAAATAAAATAAAATAATAGGAAAATATATTTGGCAAGGAAAGAAAGCGAGAATTAACATTAAAATGTTACAAGACTCAAGAATTAGAGGTGGATTTGGTCTACCGGTTTGGGAGTTATATTATCAAGCAGCAACTTTAACGTGGATAAAAGAATGGATATTACTGAGAAATACAAGGTTATACAGTATGTTTGGAGGGACATGATATGCAACTGGGTTGGCACACATTTTTGTGGTATGGGAAAAATAGAATACATGGTTATTTTCAGAGATATTATGTAAGAAATGGCACAATACACAATATGGGAGAAAGTGAAAGGAAAACATTACATGGAAATACCAATGTGGCTTTCAACAGTTGAAGCTTTGACACACCCGGATATTAGTTGTATGAGAAATGTTATCAGATATAAAGATATACTAACAGTAAGGGGAGAATTAAAACAGAAGAAAGAATTAGAAGAACAAGGGATTGATATAGGATGGTTTAAACAAATGCAAATAAAAACATGAAAAGGATGCTAGAGAGTATGGTTTTAACTTGGCAAATTCAGAACTGGATAAGATACTCATGGGAACGGATGAAAAAATGATCACAAAATTGTATAGTTACCTACTTAGAATCAACCTAGAGGAAGCAGAGGTTAAAGAAGCAATGATAAGATGGGCAAAATTTTTGGCTACACGATAGAATTAGAAAAATGTCAACAATTATGGGAAAGGAATTATAAATTAACAATGACGACCGCATATAAAGAGAATTTGTACAAAATGTTTTCTAGATGGCACATGCCACCTGAAAGACTAGCAAAAATGTTCAAGGACAAATCAGCTAAATTTTGGAAGTGCCATCAATTGCCAGGATCATATTATCACATGTGGTGGACGTGTAGGGATGCAAGAAGCTATTGGGTTAAAATACAAACATGGTTAGAGAAAATGGTACATCAGCATATAGAGCTCAAACCAGAGGTATTTTTATTGGGTATCTGTTCTGACCCCCCTTCCTCCCACGCCAACACAGACTCACGCTGAGCCAAAGCTCCTTCACAGGATTTATTGCACAGACAGACAGACAGATCTTTGGCAGCAATCCACCACGACTAGACTCTCAGAACCCTCCGGCACGGAGATGCAATAGCAGCTATCCAGCCTGCCACGCTCACAAGACGGAACTTCCCCAATAGTTCCTGCGTTGACTTCTGCAAAGGGCGTATGCACAATCAGTCCTTTTATAGACTGGAGAGGAGTCTACTTATAAGCAGCTGAGAGCAATTACCTCCGGTAACTGCGCACCTGCTCCTTACGCCTGTGCGCGTGTCAGTAACGAGCATCTAATAACTCACTGCTGATGTCTGTCTCACTGTCCTGTGACTCCTCCCCACTGCTCCAAGGCATGACATCAGGAGCCCCCTTCCTTTGGCTCTCACCGCTGCTCCATGCCTCAGGCGCCTCCTGGTGGCCGACCAGACTCTCCGATCCCTGCTCGGAGTCAGAACCCTGCCCAGGGTCCTCCACATCCTCCAGAGCCGACTCATAGGAACCCTCGCTGTCGGAGTCTGGTGGCAGCTCCAACAGCTCCTGCTGGACCACAACAGGTATCCTATGAGAGAAATATAGCAAAGAAGATGCATATTTGATTGTACACATAATAACAGCAGCTAGAATTGTATTTGCACAAAATTGGAAAACAGATAAAATCCCATCAGAAGGAGAGATAATAAAGAAGATATTAGATTGTGCAGAACTGAACAGGTTGACACTGAGAATAAAGGACAAAGAGTAATCAGTGTACTTCAGGTCATGGGGGTGATTTTATGATTGGTTAGAAAAGAGATACAAAGAGAAAGAGAAAGGAAAAAAGCATCGAATAAATGAACAGATGACACATTATTAAATGGGGGGGGGATAGAAAAGTATTAAAATGCAAATATACAAGTAAAAAAATGGTATAAGTAGATTTATTATTGAGAAGTAAAATGTTACAGAGAAAATTATTTTCATGTAAATAAAGTTGGGATCGCTGAAATGCCACCCCAAGAATCCATCAGAGAAAGTAAATAAGCAAGGGCAACAATGGAAAGGAGGGAGGACAAGGAAGGAAAGGAAGAAAGGGTAAAGCACAGGAAGCAAGGGAGGGGAAGTAAGAATAGGAGAGAGGGTAAGAAGGAGGAGAAGAGAGGAGGAGTGGGGAAAAAGAGTGGAAGAAGAAAAGAGGAAAGAGAGGAGGAAAGAAGAAGGCAGAGAAGGGCGGTTGAGCAGACAGAAGGAGCAGGGTTTTTGCAAAATAAGATGGAGGCACGGGGTGGCAAGAAAGTGACCCAAATTGTATTCTTTATATTTGTAAGAAGATAGTGATAAACGTTAATGGTTAATAGCTAAATGTTAATAGTACTTATAAGAATGCATATTTGTGACTGTATTGAAAGGAAAAAAAAACTTTAAAAAATACTCTAGGACAGTGATGGCGAACCTATGGCGAGGCGCTGCCCTGTCAGCTGGCCAGCATGCATGTGCGTGCTGGCCAGCTGAATTCACCCTTTTTAAAAGCCATTTTTCGCCCTCCCCAGGGCCAGAAGCTTTATGGGAGTCTGGGGAGGGCGAAAAGAGCCTCCCCCGGATGCCCTCCGAATGCGTCAGGGAAGCCTCCGGACGGTCCCTGAAGCCTTCGGAGCGCTTAAAACGACCCTCCGAGCAAACCGGAAGTCAATTCCAGTTTGCTCGGAGGGTCGTTTTGAGCGCTCCGAATGCGTCAGGGAAGCCTCTAGACGGTCCCTGAAGCCTTTGGAGCGCTTAAAACAACGCTCTGAGCAAACCGGAAGTCACTTCCGGTTTGCTCGGAGGATCATTTTGAGTGCTCTGAAGGCTTCAGGGACTGTCCGGAGGCTTCCCTGATGCCTCCGGAGGCCGTCCTGGGGGGTGGGGGCGGCTGTTTTCACCCTCCCCAGGCTCCTATAAAGCCTCTGGAGCCTGGGGAGGGCGAAAAAAGCATGTAAAAATGGGGGGTCACGCCTGTAGTGCGCGCATGGGCACTGGGGGTCACGCATTGCATTATGGGTGCCGCGTGCCCGCACATGACCACCCTGCGCTCCCCCCACTTATGGCACGCGAGCCAAAAAAGGTTCGCCATCGCTGCTCTAGGACGAGAGAAGAATGCCTGAAGACTGTAGGGTATGTAGTGCACATCATCTGGGAACATGAATGGAATGATATGTTGAAGAACGATGAGAGTTTGAAACGTTTTCTAAGAGATAGTAATCTCCCAACCCCTTTGAATTCCAGAGATGCATTTTTGGGGGGCCGAACAAATACTACATGTCTGTACTAAGCAAACCAAAGCAGAGGGAACAAATCTTATATTATGATTTTACAAGCTTATATCCCTTTGTAAACAAGAACAAACGGTACCCAATAGGCCATCCAGAAATCATATACCAAAACTTTGGTGATATAAAACAGTATTTTGGATTTGCTAAAGTTAAAGTGTACCCTCCGAGAGGCCTCTACTTTCGGGTACTGCCACATAGGTCAGGGGGGAAATTAATGTTTAGTCTGTGTGCAACCTGTACAGAAAAACAAGTCACGGTGTGTATCCACAATGATGAAGAAAGAGCCCTAACTGGCACATGGTTCACTGTAGAATTGAACAGTGCTGTGGAGAAAGGCTACAGAATTGCAGACATCTATGAAGTTTGGCATTTTGAAAGGAAGACAAACACCTTGTTTTCAGGCTATATTAACATGCATCTCCGTCAAAAACAGGAGGCCAGTGGGTACCCTGATTGGTGCAAAGCAGAAGAAGATAAAGAGCACTATGTTTGTGATTATGAAAAGAAGGAGGGGGTCCGCTTACACCGGGAACATATTGAAGTCAATCCTGCTAAAAGGCAGATTGCTAATTTGTTTTTAAAGTCCTTGTGGGGTAAATTTGGCCAGTCAACCAATCATCTGCCTACGTCTCTGGTGACAGATCATGAGGAATTATTTACGTATCTTTTTGTGCCCTATTACGATGTATCCTCCTGCAAATTTGTGGATGATGAAGCAGCCGTTGTAATGTGGAAAGCAGCTAAAAATCAGCCTACTAAGTTCATCGCCAGTTTTTGTGAATGCATGACAGTAGTTTGGTTCAGGCCTTGTTGAAGCTGAAACGAAAGTAGGCCATGAGAATGTGACCTTTAACATAGTGCCTGCATGAGAATGTGACCTTTAACATACATAATGCTTGCATAGGTTGATGGTTAACTGCAAATATCTAACTGTGTATAGGATGTTTGCTGACCACAATATTTAACTAACCATTTATCTAGCTTAGCATAGCGTTTGCATAGGTTGTTGGTTAACTGCAAATATCTAACTGTGTATACGATGCATTATTAGGGATGTTTTTGAAAACCCCTTAACTGCTACATACCTATTAATTATTTTCTTGTGGAAAATTGCTGAATGTACTTCTTTGTATGTGTCCACTCCCCCGCCCTAAAGAAACTGCTTAATAAAAGGGTCTGTGCAGAACATGTCAGGAGGAATGTAGCTAACATCCTCCAAGCACTCTGTGCTTGCCTACCTCGAACTAACTCTTTGTGTGGTGTCTTAATTTGCGGCCTTCGTCCACGTGTGGACCCTCCAAATTCCCGGTGAGGACCGGGGCTCGTTCTCCCACCCAAGGGAGAACCCAGAAGGCCCAGACAGGCGAATCCGGACTCGAGTGTGTCGCGACCCTTGCAGCGACAAGTTTTAAAACCACTTATGCGCTGTTAGAATTATGCAGCTTATTGGATCGTTTGGGGGACAGATGCGATACCGATTCTGTCATTTTTATTAGCAGAGAGGGTGCGTGGTCCCTGGCATTAGGCAATTATTTACGACAGCTGACAAGTGAGATTCCTCCAAACACTTCAATCACCGAGTTTGTGGCCACTGAGAAATTAAAATGTAACGGAGGTGGGTTCACTGTACTTTTGTCGTCTGTACACTCAGTCTCCCCCACTCAAAGGAAGCTCCTCCCACAGGCTTATGGGAAATTAAAATTCAAGGGAGTTGAGCTCACTTCACTGTTGTCCTCTTTAACCCCCCTCAGTCTCCACCACTCAAAGCCAGAAGCTCCTCCCACAGGCTTATGGGAAATTAAAATGCAATGGAGGCGGGCTCACTTTACCTTTGTCCTCTTTAATCCCCCTTTTCTCCACCACTTGAAGCCATCAGCTCCTCCCTGCAGCCTCTGAGAATTTAAGTGCAATGGAGGCGGGCTCACTGTTTCTTTGACTTCTGTACTCCCACTCAGTCCCCTATACTCACAGCTAGAAGCTCCACCCACCAGCCTATTGGAAGTTAAAATGCAATGAAGGCAGGTTCACTTTACCTTTTCCCACTTTAATCCCCCTCAGTCTCCCACACACACAGCCAGCAGCTCCACCCACCAGCCTCTGAGAAATTAAAATGCAATGGAGGCAGGTTCACTCCACCTTCGTCCTCTGTACTCCCTTCTCAGTCTCCCCCACTCACAGCTCCTCCCACCAGCCTTTGAGATGTTAAAAAGCAATGGATGTGGGCTCACTCTATCATTTTCCTCTGTACTCCCGCTCAATCTCCCACACTCACAGCCAGCAGCTTCTCCCACCAGCCTCTGGGAAGTTAAAATGCAATGGAGGCAGGTTCACTCTACCTTTGTCCTCTGTACTCCCACTCAGTCTCCACCACTAACAGCCACCAGCTCCTCCCAGCTGCCTCTGGGAAGTTACAATGCAATAGAAGCAGGTTCACTCTACCTTTGCCCTCTTTAATCCCCCTCAGTCTTCCCCACTCACAGCCAGCAGCTCCTCCCACCAGCCTCTGGGATGTAAAAATTCAATGGAGGCAGGCTCACTCTACATTTGTTCTCTCTACTCGCTCTCAGTCTCCCCCACTCACAGCCAGCAGCTCCTCCCACTGGCCTGTGGGATGTAAAAATTCAATGGAGGTGGGCTCACTCTACCTTTTTTATCTCTACTCCCTCTCAGTCTCACCCACTCACAGCCAGCAGCTCCTCCAACCAGCCTCTGGGAAGTTAAATGCTATGAAGGTGGGTTTACTCTACTTTTGTCATCTTTACACCCTCTCAGTCTCAAACTTGTAATTTACCAAACATTACAAGAAGTATTAAGCAATGTTGATGTAATAGTGGCCCTTTAACTCCATTTCATTTGAACTTTCCTGTGGCTGGTGATTGGAGCGGCTGGCTGGAAGGGGGGAAGCAGAGAGAAAAAGAGGAGTAGGTAGTGTAGTAAGGTAACGAAAATAACCCAGAGAGCATGAACAGAAACGAATTAGTGAATACATAGCCAGAAGGAAAAAAAACCACACACGTAGCCAGGAAGAGGTTACACTTGGTCACAAAAGGAAATAAGATAATAGGATTAAGAAAAGGATAATGGAGTTGGGAAAACCCCGAATCTAGCAATGATTACAAGATAACACGGACACCATGACCATCTACATAAAACAGACCTCTTTGTATAAGCGCCCCGAATAACAGGAAAACATTCTCCTCAGGTTTTATGATAAGATTAACACAAGGGCAAGATACCAGACAAACGAAACCCAAAGACAAGAGAATCAATATCAGAACGATCATCCAGAATAAAGGAACTTTTATTCTCATTGAAATTTACACTATAGCCAGGGGCAAGAAAAACTGTATATAAGGAAAAACCAAACTGTATATGGTGCTGCAGACCCGGGAACGACAGAGCTGCGTCTCATCCTTCCCGTTCCTTTTTTTCTTCAATAAAGCTCATAACTTTCAGGTGGCTGTCTTCACGAAACTTTCTTCTAAGCGTCAGGCGGTGACTCCCGGCTGAGAACGAACCAGGAGACCTTTGATCTTCCAACAATTGGCGACCACGAAGGGACTCTCAGCTCACCCAACCACCGAATCGTGCCCGAGGAATCATTCTCTTGCTGGCCGCGGATGTTTTCATCCACAGGAGGACTTCCACGGACCCGGCACGGCTAAAAAAGGGTAGTAAAGGGAGATCCGGAGTTTGAACTCTACAGCTGCCTGAAAGGAGGTGAGTACCGCTCCGAAATTTTTCCTAAGAATAACATGGGGAGTGAAAGAGTGTGTGTGTGCGTGTCTGTTAGAGGGCTCAGATCCACAAGTAGCAGTCAGAATCCACCTCCTCCGCCTAACCCCCAGCCGCACCTCAGCCTGCTGCTAGTCCGAAAGGTCAGTGATCGGCAGGATTGAGAAAGCAAGGGGGGGTTCTTGTCGGAGTGTGGAAACTGACTCGCGAAAAAGGGATACTGAAGCAGCCGAGCGGGCAACGAGTGGGGGAATTATTGTTGAAAAGTAACGATACGGGTGGGAGAACAGGAAAAAAATCCCAGGGAAATCGTGTATTGTAGATAAAGCCCATAAGGAAGTAAGAGAAAGAAAAAAGGGAGGTACGCATACCCGCTCCGACAGCACCCCTCCTGGGTCACTGTGCGGCTGGTCCTCGGGGTCTCTTTCCCCAAGACTTGAAACTGTAAGAAAAGTCCCTGCGTGAAAGGGCGAGAATCAAGAGAAGGTTCCCGCGGTGAGGAACGCGACAAAAGTCCCTCCGAAGGGCACACAGGAAAAAAGTCCCTCCGAAGGGCAAACAAAAAGTCCCTTCAAAAGGGCGCGAAAGTCCTCTAAGGACGCGAAAGTGAAGCGGGGAAATACGAAGTGGCAAACCCGGCTAGGACGAAGTGAGCCCACATCTGAACGGGATCATGGGAAGCGGTAGCTCGAGGGTGGCCACGGAAACCCCCCTAGGGGAACTGTTGGGGGCCTGGGATGAAAAGCAAATGCCCGTCCTGGCCGGAATGAAGAAAAGAAAAGCAAAACAGATATGTAGGGAATGGCCTTTACTCAAAGACGAAACTGGGAGACCGATTTGGCCAAAGAGCGGTTCATTCAATTTTAAAATCCTGAAAGCACTTAGACCTAAAATCAAGCCCAGTCACCTACCCTACTGGTACTGCTGGGCTGAACTGGCTAGACTCAAAGACCCTCCGGCAGAGAAACCCAGAGAAAAGACAGATAACACCCCCGAGAAGGACGAGACAGAAATACCCTTCATGGCTCCCCTTTTAAGTAAACCAGTACCGGGAAGAAATAGGGGACAATTAGAGTACGTACTAACCCATTCCCCATTTTCGGCTTCAGACCTAGTAATCTGGAAGAGGGACACCCCCACTTTCAGGGCCGATCCCCAGACAGTGATACAGACCATAAAATCCATAGTGGAGAGCCACAACCCCTCATGGGGAGACATGACCCAGTTGTTGCACGTTTTCCTAACGAAAGACGAGCTCCTCAAATTATTCGAGACAACTGAACAAATTGCCAAGCAACCCATCATAACTGCGCCAGGGCAAGTAGCCCGGCCAAGGGTGGCATGGCCCCTACATCGTCCAAATTGGGATTATAATGATACAAACCACTGGGATGAATACAGTAGGGCGAAGGAAAATTTAATAGAGGCTCTAGAGGACATAGGGAAAAAGCCCCTTAACTGGGCCGAATTCCAAAGGGTAACACAAAGGGAAGCGGAAAATCCAGACGCCTTCTGGGTACGCTTATCAGAAGCGGCTGCTACATATGCCCACCTAGACCTCCATGGCCAGAAAGATCAAAGAATATTAGCCTCGGCTTTTGTCAATCAATCAGCCGATGACATCCGTGATCATTTTCAGCGGGTCGTCTCGAACTGGTCCGCATTAGAAATCTCAGAGTTACGCAGGATTGCGAACTTCGTGTATGACCAAAGGGACAGGCTGAAGGAGGAGGAGAAAGAAAGGAAGGAAGACAGAAAGGAGAGGGAAAGAGAAAGAAAGAGGAGAGAAGAAAGGAGGGAGGACCTACAAATTTTTGCCGCTCTAAATCCCAACCACAGGGCTTACACATCCCCGGGTCGGTACCCACCTCCCCCGCCACACTGGCGTAAATGCCGGCAATGTGAGTGGGAGGAGAGGCCCCAAGAACGCTGCACCCACTGTCTGCAGTGCGGGGAGGAAGGACACATGAAACGAGATTGTAGACGAAACCCGGCAAACCAACCACGCCGGACCCGACCTAGAGCACCTATGCACAGGGCCCGCCCAGGTGACCAAGGAGAATGGAGGCAGAACTACACACACACCCACAGGATTCAGGGTGGGATAGGGATCAATTGCCCTTATGACTAGCGGCGAAAGCCACGGACTTTTCGGCTACCTTTTGTGGATTGGCCATTCCCTTAAGGAACGGCCCCGAAGGGGAACCCATGATATCCCTCTGGATAGGGGGAAAGCAGTATGAGTGCCTAGTGGACACAGGAGCAACCTCCTCACTAATAACAACACCCCCAACAAAAAACTCAATCGCACAAGGGGTCCGCGACGAAATAATGGGGGTAGGAGGAAGGACCATCCCAGTAGAATTCACAAAAGAAATTCCAGTTGATGTAGGCCCTCTAGCCCTAAAGCATTCCTTTACAGTCTGTACTCAATCTCCTCTCTCCCTACTGGGTAGAGACCTGTGTAAAATGGGGGCCACTATTAAATGTGGAAAGGATGGTTTGCTACTAGATATACCGACAAAGAACATCCATATGGTAGTCACCGAGGCCACCTCCCTGCCTACTGACCTTAATAGTCTACCCTCCTCCCTATGGGGCTGGGACGCCACTGAAGTAGGATTATTAAAGGGAGCTTCCCCAACAGTACACGTGGACTCGCTTGCCACAAGGCTACACGGAGTCACCCACCTTATTCTCCCAGATCTTAAAAGCAGACCTATCTTCCATATCACTCCCACACAACTCAACCCTAATACAATATGTAGATGATTTATTGCTGGCATCAGAAACAGAGGAGGCCTGTAAAATGGACACAATACATCTCCTGCAAGCTCTAGCAGATAGAGGGCACAAAGCATCACCCACTAAGTTACAATATCTACAACAAGAGGTGACCTATTTGGGGTACATCATAGCACCCGGCATAAGGAGACTAGCCCCCAGCAGAGTGCAGACCATTTTGAACATGAAGCCTCCAAACACAAAGAGGCAAGTCAGAGCCCTACTGGGCGTACTGGGTTTCTGCCGCCCATGGATTCCGTCATTCGGGGAATTAGCGAAACCCTTAATACAATTAACGGAAAAGGCCATGCCCGACCCCATTGAATGGACCAACTCCTTAGACCAAACTCTAAAAGAAATTAAACAGACATTAGCCTCGGCCCCGGCACTGGGACTTCCAGACTGCAATAAACCCTTTACATTATTCATTCATGAAAACAGGGGAGTAGCTTCAGGAGTTTTAACGCAAATATTTGGCCCCGTGCAACGTCCGGTCGCCTACTACTCCGTAACCCTAGACCCAGTAGCTCAGGGAGCCGTACCATGCCTGAGAGCAGTGGCAGCAACAGTAGAAATTGTGAGAAAATCAAAAGACATAGTCCTGGGACACCCGCTGCTTCTAAAAGTACCTCACAAGGTTTTTGCGATTCTGTTAAAATCACAAACGCAAGCCTTCACACAGCAGCGCCTAGCACGATATGAGGCCGAATTATTTACAACGGATCACATAACATTTGAAAGGTGTTCCACCCTAAACCCAGCCACCTTACTCCCGACAGAACAGCAGGGCAACTTGCACGATTGCCTCCACCTGATTCACGACGCTAAATCCCCATGCCCCGACCTAACCGATACCCCACTCCTAAACCCAGACGTGGAACTATACACAGATGGCTCCTCTTATATGTATAACGGGAAGAGGGTAGCAGGAGCCGCCATTGTTTCCCTACATGAAATTATTTGGGCTTCCCCTCTCCCCCCCTCCCATAGCGCCCAAGCAGCCGAGCTCATAGCATTAACAAAAGCTTGCGAAGCCGCTAGGAACCGGTCCGTGAACATTTACACCGACTCCAAGTATGCTTTTGGGGTCTGCCACGCCACAGGTACCCTATGGAAACAGCGGGGGTTTCTCACGTCGGCTGGCCAACGCATAGCCCACGCTACCTTGGTCTCTGACCTATTAAGCGCCATTAGGTTACCACGCTCCATAGCCGTCATCCACTGTAGAGCCCACCTAACAGATAACTCCTTGACCACAAAGGGCAATAGATATGCGGATGAAACGGCAAAATGGGCAGCCACCGAACCTCTCCCTCAAAATATGACAGCAGTAACAATGCAAGCCACCCCAACCATCCCTTATGACGATTTCCTGGAGAATGGAGAAACAGAAATATGGAAGGAGACATTGAGTGCAGTCTTTAGGGATGAGTTCTGGAGGGTACCGGATGGCAAGCCAATAGCCCCACGATGCCTCTTACGATTAATCTGCCAGAGGCTACACACAAAAGGCCACTGTGGGACGCAAGCGATAGTAGACGCTGCCAGAAGAGTATGGCACGCACCAGGGATCTATAGCGAAGCCACTAGGGTGACTAGCACCTGTCAGACTTGTCAAGCCAATAATAGTTTGTCTAGGAAAAGCATTCATGAAGGTGGTAGACCCTGAGCACAGAGGCCATTCGAAAAAATACAAATGGACTATATACAATTACCCAAGGCAGATGGATACCAATATGCTCTTGTATGCCGGGATCAACTCACACACTGGGTAGAAGCTTTCCCCTGCTGCCACGCAACAGCCCTAGAGACAGCGAGGCACCTCATCAAGGACATTGTACCAAGATTTGGGGTACCTACATAGACATGGATCGTGGAAAACACTTTGTAGCACAAGTCCTAGATCACATACTCCAAGCCCTAGGTATTACCCAGAACCTTCACTGCCCATATTCACCTTCCTCCTCGGGAGGAACTGAACGATCTAATAGGGAAATTAAGACCCTGCTGGGGAAACTTTGCCAGGAAACGTATCTCTCATGGCCTAAAGTGTTACCTATTGCACTATTTCATATCAGGACTAGACCACGGCGAGACATCGGACTCTCCCCGTTTGAAATACTTTTCGGATGACCACCTGATACCTTAAAAGGTCTAGACCCACACTCCCTGAGCTTAGATAGGGGGGATATGGTATTATGCTCTTATCTTTCAGCCGTGCATAACAGCCTCCAGACTCTGTGGACATAGAGCGGCCTGACTCAGATGCTACCCCTAGAAGAAAACCTGCATCCATACGAACCGGGCAGCTGGGTGTGGATAAAACACTTTACCAGAACGACGTCACTACAACCTAGGTGGACAGGACCCTACCAAGTCTTGCTGACTACTCAGACAGCTGTAAAGGTTGCGGAAAAAGATTCCTGGATTCATTGGACTCACGTCAAGCCCGCGGTTATAGACCACAGTGCCGACATCCCACCGATTAAGCTGAGACTCTAGAGGCCCTCTTCCAAGAGAGGGAACAAGTAAACTGACCTAAAAAGACTTGTTGGTTAAAACTTTAAGACTTTTCATAACTTTCAAAAAAAAGGGGGGGGGGTAATTTAGTGGGTATTTAGTTGAAAATGGGAAAAGAGAATATTGGGACAAAGATCTTATGTTGTTGTATAATGTTGACTGTAACTCAAGTAACTGCATTTTTAGAACCAAACCTCATCCCAGAGAAAGGAAACATATGGGAATATTTAGCAAAGGAAGTGCTTAACACCACAGACTTCTGCCTAGAGGGGGGGAGCTCAGTAAAAGACATTTTAAAAACATGCCTCATGGGGGTAGCAGTGGGACCCCAAGCCATTCACAACGACACTAAGCTTAAGCACATCCCCATCACTCCGTCATACTCAACCATTTATGGCTGGGGAAACGTCACCAAGGCTAAAAATTTAGACATGTACACTCTACACATAGCAGCCGTTTCATCCTCATCCTGGTGTTTCAGGGTCGAGGGATGCGAGGCCAAAAGAGGGGAAGGTTGCACTAACCTCAACAACACCGACCTCAAATGCAACCACACAGAAAACATTCCCCACTCCTATAGCTACATGAGGCTACCCCACGGATGGTTCATACTATGTGGATTACAAGCCTATTCATATATACCGGCCAACTCTACAGGGGGGCCATGCACCCTAGGAAAGTTAACCATGCTCATGCCTTCTTTACAGAGGCGGCACAAAAGGGCCTTTCACTCCCTAGACTCAGACTGCGAATCTAAAGTATCCCTACTGACAAAAGCTGAATATGTTTCATTGGCGGTATCACTAGTGGGAGTGCCAGGGCTAGCAGTGCAAAACTCCAGAAATTTGAATAGCCTGGCATGTACCCTAGCAAAAGGTTTAAATTCAACTTCCCATGCGCTGGATGCCTTAAACAGAGAGCTGCGGCAAGTTAGAGAAGCCACCTTGGAGAATCGCACAGCAATAGACTTCCTATTGCTGAAACATAACTATGGATGCGCGGAATTCAGAGGATTGTGCTGCTTCAACCTAGACCAAAGCTCTGAAGCTGTAGAAAAGGACATCCACCACCTAAAAGAATTGGCTCAGAACATAGGCCAGGATCAACCCTCCATAGACTGGTCCTGGATTTATTCCTGGCTGCCAGACATCCACTGGCTTAAAATACTCCTGACAGGAATCGTCATAGTCTGTGTCATAGGAGCCCTCATGTGTTGTCTCTGCCATTGTATTCCCCCTTGTTTAGCCTGCTTAAGAACATGTCAACCCACTAGGACTTCACAAGAAACAACTAAACATAGCCAGGCAGCCCTCATGATGATCCAGATAGACCGGGACTTTCAGGTATACCCCGATGAGACACCCAACGACACTGAGGGGGCAAAAATAATTGGCACCAATTATTTTGCCCCAGTTCAGAATGAGGGATTGTAGTAAGGTAACGAAAATAACCCAGAGAGTATGAACAGAAACGAATTAGTGAATACATAGCCAGAAGGAAAAAAAACCACACACATAGCCAGGAAGAGGTTACACTTGGTCACAAAAGGAAATAAGATAATAGGATTAAGAAAAGGATAATGGAGTTGGGAAAACCCCGAATCTAGCAATGATTACAAGATAACACGGACACCATGACCATCTACATAAAACAGACCTCTTTGTATAAGCGCCCCGAATAACAGGAAAACATTCTCCT
The DNA here is from genome assembly GCF_964273705.1 of Natrix helvetica. Classification (NCBI taxonomy): domain Eukaryota; kingdom Metazoa; phylum Chordata; class Lepidosauria; order Squamata; family Natricidae; genus Natrix; species Natrix helvetica. Next base: position 20,290,322 of record NC_138555.1, read on the forward strand.
CAGGTTTTATGATAAGATTAACACAAGGGCAAGATACCAGACAAACGAAACCCAAAGACAAGAGAATCAATATCAGAACGATCATCCAGAATAAAGGAACTTTTATTCTCATTGAAATTTACACTATAGCCAGGGGCAAGAAAAACTGTATATAAGGAAAAACCAAACTGTATATGGTGCTGCAGACCCGGGAACGACAGAGCTGCGTCTCATCCTTCCCGTTCCTTTTTTCCTTCAATAAAGCTCATAACTTTCAGGTGGCTGTCTTCACGAAACTTTCTTCTAAGCGTCAGGCGGTGACTCCCGGCTGGGAACGAACCAGGAGACCTTTGATCTTCCAACAGTAGAATCATATGTCCATAAACCAAAATAGTAATAATACATTCTGGATTAGTGTGCTTGAAATTGTGATTTTATTTATTTCAAAATGACCGGTTTAGTTCAATGTAATAGCTGTCTTGCGACTTCCGGTTCCGGCGGCTGACGGCGACAGGCAAGTCCTTTGCCCGCTCCCGCTCCCCGGTGGGCTTCCCCGCTTCTGGGGGGCACAGGACGCCCCGGAGAGGCGTCCTGCCGAAGGAGCGGCTTAGCGGAGGACCCTAGCATCGGCGGCGGCTGGTGGGGGCTTCTCCGCTTCGCTCCAGGCATCGAGGAGCAGTCTCGGAGGGCGCGCGTGCGTCTCGCAACAGGCTGATCGGACGATGTAAAAATAGAAGGAAGCAGCGGCGGTGTGGTGAGGCGCTTCCCCCCTTCATTCCCTTTCTTTTTGATTTGATGGACTTTTCAGCAATTTAAAACGTTAAACTTTCGGATTTCTTTGGAGGTGCGGCTGGAGGGAGGGGAATTCCCCCCCCCTTGGACAAGCGGCTTGGAAAAATTCTGCTCTCGCCCCCAGGGGAAGGAGGAGGGGGAGAGCCAACCAATGATGCTTCACCCCTGTAAAAGTGATTTTCCATTGGATTTAGCTCCATAATTTATTGATGACCTGAGAACTTTGTGAACTTTTAAAACTTTACTATGCCTCTGAGCCCAAAGCTGGCAGGGCAAGATGGCACACTTCCGTTGTCTTCATGAATTGTGAAACCTGACTCCACCTTTAAAATTCAGGCTTCCGGTCTTTGTCTCCGTGTCACCCAGAAGAATCTCTTGTGGATTGTTATTTTCCTGAACTCTCTGGGGGAAAAATTTCTCTCTATTGCCAGACTGACTAAAGAAACTCTCCTCTGCTTGGATCTTCTGCCTCCTGGACTCATCTGTCTGCTCTACTTCTCCAGCTGTCCATTCTCCATACTGACTGATTTCTCTACTGTATAAATTATGTCTCCAAAAAGACCACCCCCTGGAAAACCTGGCTTTGCTACTTCTGCCCCGACATCTGCAACATCCAGTCCTGCCACACAATCAAAGATCACAGAACTGATGCAACCTACAGAGATGGATTTGCAACAAATGCTTCAGCAACTTATACAGGGCCAGGAAGAAATTAAGAAACAACTAAAGGAAATGAAGGAAGAAATTAAAGAGAATCAAGTCCAAATCTACAAGAACTCACAGAGACTGGACCTTGTGGAGGGTGGGGTGGCGGAGGTGAGGGGGGGGGGTAGAAGCAGTGCAGAAGGGAAACAAAGAACTTGATATCCAGCAAATGAAAACAGAATTTGAGAGAATGTCCTTTTATCTTAGATTTCAAAATGTTATAGAGGCAGATGGGGAAAATATAAGGGACATTATGACTAACATTCTAGCTGAATACATACATAAAGAAAAACAATAGATGGAATGGGAGATATATCTGGTTTACAGAGTGAATTCAGCTTATGCCAGAACACACAATGTACCCAGGGAGGTCCATATTAAATTCCTTAGAAAAAGCACAAGAGACGAAATTCTGGGTGTACAAAGGGGGCAGGCACTGACATACCACGACAGGGAAATAACCATCTTGAAGCAGATCCCCAAGAAAATTAGGGAAAAAAGGAAAAATTATTCGCAATTGGTGAATAAATTATACCAGAAGGGGGTGTGGTTTAGATGGTTGATGCCTGAAGGTATGCTGATATTCTGGGAGGAGACAAGAATTAGAATCAATACACCCATAGAGGCACAGGCCTTTATGGAGAAAAACAAAACAAACCTAGAAAAAACAGAAGACTCTACAACGGTTATGCAGGACACGGGAGGGGCCGGAGCTCTGTCAGCGGGGGGAGAAGGGGCAATACCAAGAAAGCTCAGATCACAAAAATGAATAAGAAAATCACATTGTTATAAACAGACCGAAAGTAGTAATGAAATTATATGTAGATTATATATTACAATATATAAACTGATTGAAAATATTTCTAGAACCAATATGCTGATTTTATATGATTATGTATTAATGTTTTATACTCAGATGTATTCCATGAGTTTGGAGGGAGGGGGCGCCTACCACAATTTGCAACTGCCAAAATTTGTATACCTTTCCATCTACCTTTTTCCCTATAAACGTTAAAAAAACCAATAAAATTTTTTGAAAAAAAAAATAGCTGTCTTGCACCTGTCTTTCGCAGTACTCTTTTCAAATTTGGATACTGTCCCCTTTGCAAACAAATTACTAGTCTACATAGACAGATTACCTATCTAGAATCTCTAATCTGTGCTCTCCAAGCAGAAATTAGGTGTCCAAGTCAGCCATTCCACTCTACGGAGATGACACGCTGTCCGCCCCCCCACCGCAAAGATCCTGCAGGAGAAGAGCAGTCTGGACAACTGTGGGATCTGGCAGGGTGAGAGCTGTGAACCATAAACACAAAGCTTTTGATGTGACCCAGCATAACAGATATAGCGCCCTTGCTGACCCTAATGGGGACACTAAAGAGACAGGTCAAGGTAGTTGTGATAATGATGACTCAAATAAGCAGGGGATCGTGGTCCAAAATGAAGAACTTACTTCGGAAAGGCGAAATGGGGAACCAGGTATCACACATCAGTCGCACAAGAAGAGCAAGGTATGCAAAAAGAGAAGTCACCTTCTGGCTGGTGATTCAATCATAAGAGATGTAAATTTAGGAAAGGATATGGAGGTTTTAAAACAGGTCAGGCGTCTGCCAGGTGCTACTGCCAGCAGAGACAAGAGGCGTATTCTTAAGCTAGTCAAGAATGCAAGTAAGGGCACTTCCGCTTCCGCTGCTGATCGCGACGGGCAGGCTCTGCTCGCCCCACGCTCTCCTGGAGGGCCCCTCACCACTTGGGGGGCACAGGACGCCCTGTAGAGGCTCCTGCCGAAGGGGCGGCACCGCGGGGGATCCCCTGAGTCGGCGGCGGCCGGGGGGGGCCCCCCGCATCGCCCTAGGCATCGGGAAGCATGATGGGGAGGCGCTCCGGCGTCTTCGGGAGGAGGCAGCTGGAAGAATGAGCAATCAGAAGGACGCGGCTGCGGTGCGGTGAGGTGGAAACGTCTCTCCATTCCCTTTGCCTGCTTGTAAAGAAATTGCCAGCTAATTAAAACTCTCTTTCAACTCGGTTTGGAGAAGCGCGGCTGGAGGGTGGGGGATTTTCCCCCCCCCTCGGACAGGCGGCTGTAAACTGTTTTTGCTCTCAGCCCTAGGGGAGGAGGCAGGGAGAGAGCCAACTAATGACGCCACGCTCATAGCAAAGGCGAATTTTGGACTGTAACCCTATAAATGAAATGAGGATCTGAAAACTTTGGAAACTTTGAAAACTTTTTATTATGCCTCCTAACCCCGAAGCTGGCAGGGCAAGATGGCACACTTCCGTTGTCTTTATAAACAGTGAAAATTGACTCCACCTATAGAACTTCAGGCTTCCGGTCTTTGTCTCCGTGCTACTCAGACAAATCTCTTGTTGATTTGGATTTTTTGGATTCCCTGGAGTGAAAGACTTATTACTCCATTGCCAGAAAGTGTGACCAGAAAAATCTCCTTCTGCCTGGACCTTTAGTCTCCTGAACTCTCTTGGCGGTTCTACCCCTCTGACTGATCTTTCTCTGTATTGACTCTGAACTCTTTATTGTTCATAAAATGTCACGTAAAAAACCACCACCTGGGAAGCCCGGCTTTGCTGCCTCTGCCCCGACATCTACAACATCTAGTCTCAGTACACAACCAACGATAACATCTTTGATGCAGCCTAAAACTACAGAGACTGATTTTCAACAAATGTTTCAACAAATCCTAGAGGGACAAGAGGAGATAAAAAGACAATTAAAGGAGATGAAAGAAGAACTTAAAGAGAACCAGGACCAGACCAGTAAAAACTGACAGAGACTGCATCTCTTGGAGGGGGGGACGGCTGAGATGACGGGGGGGATGGAAGGGGTGCAGAAGGGGAACAAAGAGCTTGAGATCCAACAGATGAAAATAGAATTTGAAAGAATGTCCTTTTACCTTAGATTTCAAAATGTGGTTGAGACAGATGATGAAGATATAAGGGACATTATGACAAGCATTTTAGCTGAATACATTCAAAAAGAGAAGCAACAGATGGGGTGGGAACTAGATCTGGTTTATAGAGTAAATTCAGCATATGCTAGAACACACAATGTACCCAGGGAGGTACACATTAAATTTCTTAGAAAGACTACAAGAGATGAAATCTTTTTTTTTTTAAACAAAGTTTTTTATTGGTTTTTTAATGTTTTACATAGGGAAAAGGTAAGGGAAAGGTTACAAATTTTGGCAGCTGCGAAATGCGGTAGGTGCACCCCCCCCTCCAAACTCATAATATACATTTGCATAGAATTCAAATATTACATAATAGCATATAGTCAGTGTGGTAAATTCAATTGGTAATTTCGGTCAGTTTATATCATGTGGATTTTCTTGCTTATTTGTGTGATCTGAGCTTTCTTGATGTCGCCCCATCTCCCCCAGCTGGCAGTGCTCCAGCCCCTCCCGTGTCTTGTACCTCTACTGAAGTGTCTTCTGGTTTTTCTAGAAGTAGTTTATTTTTTTCCATAAAGGCCTGCGCCTCTATGGGTGTATTAATTCTAACTCTTGTCTCCTCCCAGAATATTAGCATACCTTCAGGCAGTAACCATCGAAACCACACCCCCTTCTGGTATAGTTTATTCGCCAATTGCGAATAAAATTTTCTTTTCTCCCTCACTTTCTTGGGGATCTGTTTCAGAATGGTTATCTCCTTATCTTTATATGTCAGGGCTTGCCCCCTTTGTGCATTCAGGATTTCAACTCTTGTGCTTTTCCTAAGAAATTTAATGTGTACCTCCCTGGGGACATTGTGTGTTCTAGCATACGCTGAATTCACTCTATAGGCCAGGTCTATTTCCCACCCCATCTGTTGTTTTTCCTTCTGAATATACTCAGCCAAAATGGTTGTCATGATGTCCCTTATATTTTCATCATCTGTCTCCATCACGTTCTGGAATCTAAGATAAAAAGACATTCTCTCAAACTCTATTTTCATTTGTTGGGTGTCGAGTTCTTTGTTTCCCCTTTGCACACCCTCTATCCCTCCCTTCATCTCAGCCGCCCCATCTTCCAAAAGATCCAGTCTCTGTGAGTTCTTATTAATTTTATCCTGGTTCTCTTTAATTTCTTCTTTCATCTCCTTCAATTGTCTCTTTATTTCCTCTTGTCCCTGTAGAAGTTGTTGTAACATTTGATGAAGCTCCAGGTCCATAGATTTAGGTTGCTTGAAGGCTGTTAACATTGATTGTGTGCTTGGACTGGAGGTTGCAGATGTTGGGGCTGAGGCAGCAAAGCCTGACTTTCCAGGAGGTGGTCTTTTAGATGCCATTGTTTATAAAGTAAAGAGTCCAGTCAGTATAGAGAAGGATCAGTCAGAGAGATAAAACAGTCAAGAGAGTCCAGGGGGCAGAGAGTCCAGGCACAGGGGAGTTTTCTAATCACCCTGGCAAAAGAGCAGTCGTTTTTCACTCCAGGGGGTTCAAAAGCAAACAATCCACAAGAGAATTATCCAGGTAGCACGGAGACAAAGACAGGAAGCCTGAAGTTAAAGGGTGGAGTCAAGTCTCACATCTCATGAAGACAACGGAAGTGTGCCATCTTGCCCTGCCAGCTTCGGGTATTGAGGCAACAAATAAAGTTTTCAAAGTTCAAAGTTCCCAGGGCTTCCAGATCTCATTGTCTTAAACATTAAAAGTTTAAATCTGAAAATCCATTTAGTAGGGGTGTGACATCTTTAGTTTGGCTCTCCCCCTCCTCCTTCCCTTGGGGCTGCGAGCTCACTTGTTTCCAGCCGCTTGTCCAAGGGGGGGGGGGGAAATCCCCCTCCCCTCCAGCCGCACCTCTCCAAATCAAACCAAAAGTTCAAGTTTGCACAGCTGACAGATTTTATAGTTGGTAATAGGAATGAAGGGAGTCTACACCTCACCGCTCCGCCGCCGCATCCTTCAGCTTTCTTTTTTCACTCCGATCAGCCTGTCAGCGAAGACGTGCCCACGCGCCCTCCGATCTGCTCCCCGGTGCCTTGAGCGCGCAGGGGACCTCCCGCCGGCCGCCGCCGATGCAGGGATCCCCCGCGATGGCGCTCCTCCGGCAGGACGCCTCTACGGGGCGTCCTGTGCCCCCCAAGAAGTGGGGAAGCCCACCGGGGAGCCGGAGCGAGCAACGAGTTGCCCGTCGCCATCAGCCGCCGGAACCGGAAGTCAAGAGATGAAATCTTGAGTGCACAAAGGGGGCAAGTTCTGAAATACCAAGATAGGGAAATAACCATTCTGAAACAGATCCCCAAGAAAGTGAAGGAGAAAAGGAAAAACTATTAGCAACTACCGAAGAAACTTTACCAGAAGGGGGTGTGGTTCAGATGGCTGATGCCTGAAGGTATGCTAATATTCTGGGAGGATACAAGAATTAGAATTAATACAACCATAGAGGCACAAGCCTTTATGGAAAAAAATAAAGCACTCCTAGATAAACCAGATGATCTTGCACCAGACATACAGGACACGGGAGGGGCCGGAGCTCTGCCAGCGGGGGGAGAAGGGGCAATACCAAGAAAACTCAGATCACAGAAATGAGCAAGAAAATCTGCTTGATATAAAGTGATTGAAATTATTACCTGAATTTATATGCTGACTAAATATTGCTATTTTGTATTGAATTTTGTCTAAATGTATACTAATAATAATAATAATAATAATTTTATTTGATTAGCCGCAACCCTCTCCCGAAGGACTCGGGGCGGCGTACAATCAAACAGATAAAAAATACACATAAGACAAACATATATACAAGAGAACAGAGACATATACATATGTGCATGGAGGAGGATGGACTTAAGTGAAAGACAGTTAAAAATACAATTTAAAATCCCCTAATAAAATTACCAAATTAAAAAACCCATCAGGAGCGTTACGAAGTTATGGTCGAGCCAGGCCAGCTATTTGGAAAAGGTGGGTCTTGAGCTTGACACGGAAGGAGCGGAGGTCAGTAGTAGTCCTAATATCCGGGGGGAGGTCATTCCACAGGGCTGGGCCCGCCACAGAGAAGGCTCTGCTCCTAGGCGCCGCCCCATGGCACTGTCTGGTAGACGGCACCTGGAGAAGTCCCTCTCTGTGCGAGCGGATGGGTCGTAGGAATGTATGGGGCAGAATACGATCCCGCAGGTAACTAGGTCCTGAGCCATGGAGCGCTTTAAAGATCGTAATCAAAACCTTGAAACGCACTCGATAGACCACAGGAAGCCAGTGCAGCTCGCGCAGGAGAGGTGTCACATGGGAGTACTTGGTACTCCCCATAATCACCCGCGCGGCCGCATTCTGGACCAACTGCAGTCTCCGAGTGCATTTCAAGGGAAGCCCCATGTAGAGAGCGTTACAGTAGTCCAGGCGAGACGTCACCAGCGCATGGGTGACTGTGCGTAAGGCGTCCCGGTCCAATAGGGGGCGCAATTGGCGCACCAGGCGAACCTGGTGGAACGCCCCCCTGGCCACGGCTGTCACATGTTCATCCATGGACAGCCTGGCATCCAGGAGGACGCCCAAATTGCGCGCCCGCTCCACGGGGGCAAGTTGAATGCCCCCAATGGCCAGAGATGGAATTATCTGGTTGAACCGGGGGGCCAGAACCCACAGCCACTCCGTCTTGGAAGGGTTGAGCCTGAGTCGGTTGTCATCCATCCAGACCCGTACGGCTTCCACACACCGGGACATCACTTCGATGGCCTCGTTGGGGTGGTTCGGGGTGGAAATGTACAGCTGAGTATCATCAGCGTACAGATGATATCCTACCACGAAACCACGGATGATCTCAACCAGCGGCTTCATGTATGTGTTGAACAGGAGCGGCGAGAGGACCGACCCCTGTGGCACCCCACAAGTAAGGGGGCTTAGGGTCGACCTCTGCTCCCCTGCCAACACACGTTGCGTCCGGCCGGAGAGGTAGGAGCCGAACCACCGCAAAACGGTGCCCCGGACCCCCAACCCCTCCAGTCGGTGCAACAGGATACCATGGTCGATGGTATCAAAAGCCGCCGAGAGGTCTAATAGGACCAGGATAGAGGAGCAACCCTTATCTCTGGCCCTCCAGAGATCATCTACCAACGCGACCAAGGCCGTCTCAGTGCTGTGCCCAGGGCGAAAGCCGGACTGGCGCGGGTCTAGATAATCATTCTCCTCCAGATGACGTGGGAACTGAGAAGCCACCACACTCTCTACAACCTTCGCCAAAAAGGGAAGGTTGGAGACAGGATGATAATTGGCCAGCTCCGTAGGGTCCAGGGAAGGCTTCTTGAGCAAGGGTCTCACCACCGCCTCTTTCAAGGCGGCCGGGAGAGACCCCTCACCCAACGAAGCGTTCACTAGGCCCAGGAGCCAGTCGCGTGTAACCTCCCAGGAAGCCAGTACAAGCCAGGAGGGACACGGGTCCAGCAAACATGTGGTAGGTCGCAGTCGTCCACGCAATCTGTCCAAATCCTCGATGGCAACCAAGTCAAACTCCTCCCAAAAAGGTTTCTCAAGACTCGCCACTGGCGTCTCGACTGGGCCACTGAAGGGGACCCAATCCTTCCGGATTTGAGCGACTTTATCCAGCAGATATTTCCCAAACTCCTCTGCTCTACCCTGTAGAGGGGCCTCCCGCGGCCTCTGAAACAGAAGGGAGCGGGACACCCGAAACAGGGCGGCAGGGCGGTTCTCTGCGGATGCAATGAGAGCGGCACAATATCGACGTTTGGCCGTTCTCAATGCCACTAGGTACGTCCTTAAATGGGCTCGTACCTGTGCTCGGTCCAATTCGGATCGGGAGGATCTCCAACGACTCTCTAGGCATCTCTTGCGGCGCTTCATCACCCTTAGCTCCTCGGTGAACCAAGGAGCCAGGGTGGATCGTTGCCGCCGGAGAGGCCGCAAAGGCGCCACCCGGTTCAAGGCCCCGGTAGTCGCATTATTCCACGCGGCCACCAGGTCCTCTACCCGAGGGCGGGTCAGGGCTGCAGGAGGTGGCCCAAGCTCCGTCTGGAACCTGTCTGGTTCCATCAAGCGCCTGGGGCGGAACCATCTAGTGTTTTCTGGTTCCGCCTCCCCGCAGCGAGGGGTAGCACCAGGGAAGTCAAGTCGGAGGAGTGAGTGATCTGACCATGATAGAGGAGTGATGGTTAAATTCACTCCTCCCAGATCACTCAACCACTGGCGAGAGACAAAAACGAGGTCCAAGGTGTGACCTCCCTCGTGTGTCGGGCCCTGAATCATTTGAGTCAGGTCCATGGCTGTCATGGAAGCCATGAACTCCCGAACCCCCTCTGATGCTTCTCCCACCGACGGCAGGTTAAAATCCCCCATTACTAAAAGTTTGGGGGTCTCAACCGCCACCGATGAGATTAGCTCGAGGAGCTCAGGCAGGGTCGCTGATGTATGGCGGGGAGCCAGGTATACTATCAGCAGGCCCAACTGCCTCCCAGGGCCCCATTTCACAACAAGGGATTCACATCCGGACGTCTGTGGCACAGTGGACTCCCTCGGCTCTAAGTCCTCCCGGATAATCACTGCTACCCCACCGCCCCTTCCCCGGGCCCGGGGCTGGTGAAATGCTTGGTAACCTGGTGGGCACATTTCCACGAGGGGTAACCCTCCCTCGTGGCCCAACCAGGTTTCCGTTATTCCCGCGAGGTCCGGCTCCCCCTCCAAAATTAGATCATGAATGAGGGGGGCCTTATTGATAACGGACCTCGCATTGCATAACAGCAGCCTCAGGCCCTGGGCCTGCAAATCCTGACCACCTAGAACGCGGGGGTTGGTACAAGCGACCGGGTGTAACCAGCACCCACGGTCTCCCAACCGACTGCGAGTTGTTAATCTGTCCTCGTATCTGCCCCTCCCTACGACCGTTGGAATCAAGGAGCCCTGTATAGGAATGGTATCCTCTCCCCCCTCCTCCTCTCTGCTCCTTCTGCTCAAGACCCCACCTGGTGACCTGGCTTCGTCATCGCTCCTGATCTGACCCACCCACCCCCCAACCCCTGAACCCCTAAAAGAATTTAAAAAACATTTGACTAAAAACCCCCTAAGTCTCCGCTTCCTCCACCTCTCGGGATTAATGAATCCGTCATCAAGGTGGGCCCTTAAAAGGGCGGAGGGCCACACCTGCGAGAGGGGGGACTCCCGCAGCAGGAGCAAATCTGACCTCGAGTGTATACTGGGGGGAGCTGCAGCAAGGGCCAGGGTGCTATAGATGTTAATTAAGTCAGCAAGCCAGGTTCCACATCAGATGGTAAGTCAGTACGTGGATAATAAGTGGATGGTAGATAGATGGTGAATAGGTGGAAAGTAGATGGTAAATGGTGGAGGCCAAGAGGCAATCTGTGGTGTGGGTGGGCAGGCAGTCTAAGTAGATGTTTGATGGAGTTTGATGGTAAAATTGATGGTAAATTTGATGGTAAGCGGGTGAAAGCTGGTGAAAGATGGTGAAAGATGGTGGGGGGTAGTCCCGCAAGCACACACAGTAGTCCATAGTTATAGATAGTCAAAATAACAAGTAAACAAGTGACAAGCGGGCGGGTTAGCCATGGCAGGTAGATGGCAAATGGCAGGGGTTGATAAATACTTTCTCTTCCTGGCACTAAACCTCCTGCCAATGGAAGCCTCCTGCCAATCTCCTGGGCACAGACCTGTCCTGCCCTTGGTGCCACAGGGCTCCCTCCTTCTGCCAGGCTCCAGCATAGCTCTTTAAGGGCAAGCCCCATCGTAGCCTGCCTCCCCCCAACTTCAGCGGCCCCCCCGGTGTTAGTCCTGGCCCGAGCGCTGCTCCGGCCGGCCTACGGCTCTCCCGCAGGCCTGCTTCGGCCTCCAGCGTCTCGAGCCTCATGCAAACCCCCGAACGGCCTTTCTGCAGTCCTCACCCTCCAATTTGGCCTTGCTAACATCGCCGATACTGTCGTTGCGCCGCCCGGGTCGCTGGGATGCCGCTGGGATGCCGTCGCTGCCACCCGTTCATCCTGCCTCTGCCCCTATCTCCGCAGTCGCCGCCGCCGCCATTCGCCGACCTCCAGCTGAAGCTCCAATGCCGACTCCACCTCCAACTCTCATTTCAGCTCCAGCTGGGGCTATTTCTTCATCTGTCCTGGCTGTTTGACCACCCTGGAGGGCCAATTAAGGCTCCATGGAAAGCCAGGGTGGTCGCTGCTCTTAATTCCCGACCCTCACGATGGAAAGAGGGCCAGGGGCGCCCCCTCCCCCGTCAAAGAGCTCCGTGGAAGTACGGAGCTCAGAAGTCAGCAGCCATTTCCCCCAGAAGCTCCTCCTCCTATGAGTATGGGGGGAGGGAACACCTGCCGCACACTGCAACTGCCAAAATTTGTAACCTTTTCCATTACCCCTTTCCTTTTTATTCCCTAAAAATCAATAATTTTTTTTTTTTTAAAGAATGCAAGTAAGGAATGTGATGTTGATGCTATTATACATCTTGGCACAAATGATCTGTCCCAAAAAGATGTACTTTCTGTGAAGAATGATTTCCAGAGCTTGGGGTATGAACTTAGTAGTATAGGTTGTAGGCTTATCTTTTCAGAGTTTTTACCAGTATATAAGGAACAAAAAAGGAAGGGCCAGTGTGTAGCAGAGTTTAATGTGTGGCTAAAGGAGTGCACCCATCCAAGAAAGGGACTGAGTTACTTGGCATTAAATTCACAGATTTTCAGGATAAACATTTAAACTGAACAGCGGGGACAGAGAATTAATTGATACAGAACATTTCTGTCCCCAGCAATCTAAAATTCATAGGGTTATCAGTGCATGTAACACAGATGTTTGTGCGGGTAAGATTATCACTCCTGCTGTCAAGCAAAACCAAGCACTTAATAGTGAGTGCCATACCATGAATCATACAAGTGGCAAGAAAATAGGGGCAGTCAGGCATATCACAGGTTATGTAGACAGTAAACACAGGGCCAATCAAAATGGACTCAAATGTCTATACACCAATGCACAGAGTATGAGGAATGAACAGGGTGAATTAGAAATTCAAGTAAAATAGGGCAAATATGATATTGTTGCCATTACAGAAGGACAGCTAGAAGGATTTAAATTATTTAAAAGAAATAGACCAAATAAAAGAGGAGGTGGAGTTGCACTATATATAAGAAATAATTACCTCCCTACAGAAATAGAGGACAACAATGATGAGAACTATTTTGAATGCATTTGGGTCAATATTAAAGGTTGGGGGGGGGGGGGAATGACATTGCCATAGGTCTATACTACAGGCCACCCAACCAAGCAGAGGAAGTAGATGAACTTTTTGCTAGTCAGCTAACTAAGGTATGTAGGAAGCACACCACAATAGTAGTGAGGGATTTTAACTACCCTGACATCAACTGGGAACAAACTCTGCACCAAGTGGAAGATCCAACAGGTTCCTAACAAACCTAGCAGACATCTTTGTTTCCCAAAAAGTAGAGAAGGGAACAAGGGGATCAGCCATATTGGACTTAATTCTCACTAACAGAGAGGAAATGATAGAAGGTGTTGAAGTCACAGGAACCCTTGGGGCAAGTGACCATGCAATATTGGAATTTAACATTATGCAAACACAAGTAGTAGAACAAAGTGAAACTAGAGTCTTGGACTTTAAGAGAGCTAATCTCAATACACTTAGAGAGAGCTTGGGAAAAATTCCATGGATGAGAATCCTCAAGGGGAAAACAACTCAAGAAGCTTGGGAAATTTTGAAAAGTGAGATTATAAAAGCCCAGTCTAGCACAATACCAATGAAGAAGAAAAATAACAGCTCACAAAAGAAACCAGCATGGCTGCAAAAATAACACTCTGACAAACTGAAAGACAAAAAAGATAAGTATAAAAAGTGGAAAGTGGGGGGACATAACTAAGACAGAATATCAGCAAATAGCCCGAGCATGTAAAGATGAAGTGAGGAAAGCTAAGGCTCACAATGAAGAAAGGCTTGCCACAAAAGTAAAAAATAACAAAAAAAGTTTCTTCCAACATGTTAAAAACAAGAAAAAAGTTAAGGAAACAATTGGTCCATTGCTGGGAGAAAGTGGCAAGAAAGTGACAAGCAACAGGGAGAAACCAGAACTATTTAACTCATGTTTTGCATCTGTCTTTACACAAAGGGATAAAACAGTCCAATCTATCAAAAACAGCACCACAAAAATCAGATTAGGAACACAAATTGAAATAGGGAAGAAAATGTTAAGTGAGCACCTGTCTACCCTAGACGAGTTCAAATCACCAGGACCGGATGGATTACACCCCAGGGTTCTGAATGAACTGGCAGACGAGATCTCAGAACCACTGAACTATATCTTTCAGAGATCCTGGAGCACCGGGGAACTGCCTAGGCAGGGGGTTGGACTAGAAGACCTCCAAGGTCCCTTCCAACTCTGCTGTTGTATTGTATTGTATAATGTTCATTTTCATTTCATTTCATTTATTAAAGGGGACTCGGGGCGGTGTACAGACAAAAGCTAAAACCGTATATACAATAACAATATTAAATACCCCTTATTAAAAACAAATTAAATATAGGGTCTGTACAGTGATAATAAAAATTAAAACAGGTTAAAAGGGCAACCCCTTAAAATTTAAAATGCCAGCCAGGAGGATTGAAAATTAAAACTACGATTGGGCCAAGCCAGCTAATTGGAACAGGTGGGTCTTGAGTTTCTTGCGGAAGGAGCGGAGATCGGTAGTAGTTCTCATGTCGGGGGGGAGGTCATTCCAGAGGGTCGGGCCCATCACAGAGAAGGCCCTACTCCTGGGCGCCGCCCGCTGGCATTGCCTAGTGGACGGCACCCGGAGGAGTCCCTCCCTGTGAGAGCAAATTGTTCGCAGGGATGTATGGGGTAGGATGCGATCCCGCAGGTAGCTAGGTCCTGTGCCATTGAGAGCTTTAAAGGTGATAATCAACACTTGCAACGCACCCGAAAAGCCACAGGTAGCCAGTGCAGCTCGCGCAGGAGAGGTGTTATATGGGAGTACCTAGTACAACCCATGATTACCCGCGCGGCCGCATTCTGGACCAGCTGCAGCCTTCGGGCGCATCTCAAGGGGAGCCCCATGTAGAGAGCATTGCAATAGTCTAGGCGGGACGTCACAAGCGCATGGGTGACTGTGTGAAGGGCGTCCCGGTCCAATAGGGGGCGCAATTGGCGCACCAGGCGAACCTGGTGGAACGCCCCCCTTGCCACGGCTGTCACATGGTCGTCCATCGACAGCCGAGCATCCAGGAGGACGCCCAAATTGCGCGCCCGTTCCACATTCATAATGTTGAATTACTCGGAGTAGGTAATGCATATGGTAAAAGAATGATGGCACTATAAGGTGAGGAAGTTACCCTGGTAATATTCCAGGGGAACAGAAGATATGTGAAAAAAGGTATAAAAATGAAGGCTTGTGAACATGTCAAGGCCATTGATGGTAGCTGGAGACTTCCTCCAGTTGAAATCAGGCTTTCTCCCGATAATCCACCTTCTGCCATGGTTGCCTGATTTTCCCTCCAAGCACCCCAAATCTTGGTGGAGTGCTCAGAGAGCCCGGGTTTCAGGAAACCCGGAAATCTTGATAGATTTTAAAAAGTCAGTTTAGGCTGTCTGTGAAGTTCCCAAGAGATGACCTAATTAATTTATGAGCCTCGAGACAAAGTTCAAACAAAAAAACATTCATTTATTAGGATCAACATCTTGGCTTGATCTTCTGTGGAGCCTAAACTGGCTTTCGCTTAATTGCGTTTGAACTTTACTCCTCTTATCTCCTCCCTTCTGTCATACTTCATACATCATATTCAAGAACTAGGTTGTAGAAATATGAGATCCAACTCTGGCCGAAGGTATGCATGGAATCCTCCCTTGAATGCCAACCTAATAATAGTCATGGCAACGCTTTAGAAGTTGACAGCTATTCAATGCTTATTGCAATTCCATTAATCTGCTATATAACATGACAAGCAATGTACACCTCACTTATATTCATCTTCTTAAAAGTTCTATATGTATCCATATTCCAAATATTTTAACTTATATTTAATTATCTTTTCATTATCATATTCAATCAATTAGCAACTCAGTTTAACTATCATGTAAAAGAGCAAATCACATACCTCTCATTTATATTCTCCACATAGTAATTTCTAAATATCCAATTAGCTAGTCATTCATATTAATGTATGTGTCAGGCCTGTAGTTATGTTTCTTTTAGGATCTTTGGCCTGTCACACTTTCTAATATTTTCCTATGCTGTTTCATTAGTGTAGTAGTTGGGAGGGGTAATAGAAAGGAGTAGGATTGTGGAATGTATTGTCATTCTTTCTAGAAGCTCAACGTCATCTTTTGTCTCCGCACCTCGACACCTGACCGGAAGCAGAGGGGTGTAGATGCCAGCGTGGAAGATGATGATTGGAACATGTGATGGATTATGGGGTGTGGGGATAGATCATGAACTTTCAACTGGGTGGAATTCCAGGAAGAGAATCAGAGTTGGAATTCCATAGACGTGCTAACATGGCTGTATGATTAAATTGAAACTTTAAGGATGATTCTGCCTTGGTCTCTGATTGATTTCATGCATGGTATTTGGAACGCTGACATTATTCCAACTCTCTCTTTAAAATAAATCACTAGCACACACACCCTGCACGGGCGGGGGGCTGGTGAGGGGGGTGCTGAATTCCCAATGCTGACCGGGACAGCGTAAAATATCAGTGAACAATTATTGGCAAGCTTTTGGTGATAAGAAGCTGAGATAGAACGCTTCTCTGCTAACTTCAAAGGAAAAGGAATTCCTGCTTCAAGATTTATTGCAGCTGGCAAGAGAAACAGTGAAGGGGAAGAAAAGGACTAGAAGATGAAAGGAATGGAGATCCCAGCCATCCCCACGCAATCATCTCTGATGGGCTTCCCGGACTATTTCGGACAACTAAACGTGAGTGCATGCTCCCCCTCCTTCCCCCCAGCTTGGAAGCAAGGCTTGAAAAAAAACCTGGAGTGGAGGTTTTGACTCCTTCCAGATGGCGATAAATGAAATGACTTATTATTCTGCAACAGAGCTGAAGACAGATTCCCTATCAAAATGGGAATTTCAACCCAGACAGCAAGAAGGGATTTGGCCAGCATCTTTCACTTGCCAGCCACAAATTGGGCTGCAACCAGTGAATGAAGCACCACCAGATTGGGTTTTCTTCCCAGAGTATGGATGGATAAGATGCCACTGGGCACCTCCTTTGCCATCAACATGGGAAAATGCTCCAAGCCAGCAGAGGACACCTACTTGGCCCATAACTCCTCCAAGTCAGCAGGAGGGTCCTTGGCATGTAAAACCCCTTAGCCAGCCATCAATGGTTGAGCTGCAACCTGTGAAGCAGGCAACCCCAGGATGGGTCTTAACCCCAGGTCATGGATGGGAGGAATGCCAGTGGGCACCTGCCCTCCCTCAGCAGATGGCACCATGGCAGAAAACTGGGCACTGGCCAACCGAGGGATTGACCTCCCCACCGGTTCCAGTCTCCCCTGCAATGCCCCAAAAGGTTCTTACCCCACCTTCAAATTCAAAGTTTGTATATCAATGGGTTAGCCAATTCTCATTTGTCTCCAAGTTGTTTAAAGCAAGCAGTTCTCTTTGGGCTTAACAATTTAAACCACATTTTTTCCCTTCTTTCTTTCCTTTCCATCAAAATCCCAATCTGTCCGTTAAAGTTATTTTCTACTCACAATATTCTTTACCTTTTCCAAATTCTGATTTGTGTCAGTTGGTTATTTAAATCTTCTCACCAGGTCTCATCACTCCTTCCAAACACCGCTCCTGCTCAATGCTTAGTCCAGAAGCTTCAGCTTTGTAGTGGCCATTTTACAATGCCACCTCCACCGACGCCGATTCAGAGAGCTAATCTCTGACCTACAAGGAACCAGTTGCATTCCTCTGGGTCTAATGAGATGCAGCTCCTTCTTCACTTTCCCTTCAGGAAAGTTCTGATCCAAAGATCCCTGGCATTGGTTTGTCAGCCAGAATTTACGTGAGGCTCTTCAGAGCCCATGGTTTTTCAGTCCCCAGGAAGCTTTGAAGTTGTCTGCGAGTATGTGGAGGCTGCCAGTCGAGCACAGCTCTTACTTTCCCTTGGTCCATTTCTACCCTTCCGGTATCCGGTAGCCTAGGTAATCTAGGGAAGTTTTGTGAAATTCGCACTTTGACAGCTGTACATAAACCTTGGTGGCGAGGAGTTTTTTCAGTACCTGCATACTAGCTTTACATGTCCCTCTAGGGTTTCACTGAATATGAGAATATCATCTGAAAGTTTCCAGGTTTTCCCCACCCAAATGAAAGTTCAAGTCCCTGCCCAACACCAACATGTCCATTACATGATCCAATCAGGCACCATCCAAAACTGGAGATGCCTCCCACTCACATCATCGCAGCTGCAGGGAAAGGGGTCCTTGACTCTCTAAGAAAAGAATGTTATTTTGACTATATATTACCAATATTCCATATAATCCCCCCTCCTATTTTCCCACAGTAGAAAATATGGCAGGCCTGAAGGCCCAATGTAAAAGATGGCTTCCAGGTGTGACAGACTGCTTAATTTCCCAAGAGAAATAGACTTCTCTTGAAATGTTCACCTTACATTTTTTTTAGTATTTGCTCAGTAATGGGTTTCTGCCGGTTCACACTGGCTCGGGAGAACAGGTTGGTGAAATTTACTGATCCGGCGAGAGGAGGTTCGACCGGTAGACCCGGAAGTAACTTCCGGAACACCTGTCGCTCGCTCGCCCTGGCCATTCCGCCGCAGCTTGCTCGCTCCCCCGCCAGTCCGCACTAAACTAGCCCAGCCCGCCGCTCACTGATTGGCTGGAGTCCAGCCAACCAGTGAGCGGGCTGGAGGCGACCCGTTTAAAAGCGTGGAGCCAGAGTCTTTCTCATTCCCGAGCAGCTGTCGCATTGCGCTTGCTAATCGGACCTCCCTTTGCTTCGATTCGCCTTCCAGCAGCTTGCTGCTTCCCTCAGGTAAGCAACTAAGCGCTAGGGAGGGGGGCAGAAAACTAGCTTACACCAGCTCGCGGCTGGCGTACGTCGCGTGGCCAAAAGCGGGTGGGCGGCGGCGGCAGGCTAGCTTTCACGAGGGAAGTAAAACTATGGAAGAGGAAATTAAACTACTGTCGATTAATATAAATGGACTGAATTCTCCTATGAATAGGAAAAAGACTTTTAACAAATTAGAAAAGTTAAAATTAGATTTTATTTGTCTTCAAGAGGTCCACATCAAAAAACAACAATAAATTATTGCAATATCCTAAAAACGGGAAAGTATACTTCTCGTTAGCACAGCAAAAGAAAAGAGGCGTGATTTTATATTTTAAAGAAACAATAAAAGTAAGACAATTTTTTGCAGATGAAGAGGTGAGAATATTGATGGTGGAGGTAACAATGAACTATAAACAAATACTTTTGGTAGCAATATATGCACCAAATAATAAACAAGAATTTTTTAATGAAAAATTGCATAAGAAAATTACTGAATTGGAATATGAAAATATTTGTAAGGGAGGAGATTTCAACGCGATTGTAGATGCAGAATTGGACTATAAAAGTAGTAAAGTAAGTAAAAAAGCTAGAAAAATGCTTCCAAAAGGTTCTTTAAAATGGCGAAAGAAATAGGTATTTGTTAGGGATGTAACCCTAGGCTTGGCTTGCCAATGTATATAAGCTATGATCATTTTACTGTTACTTTAAATGCTACCTCAAGCAGCCATAAGAGGGAGCTAGAATGGTTGTTAGATCTCTCTCTGTTAGAAGCTGGTTGGTGTATGGTGAGGTATTGTGGTTTGCAACTGTTAGCTATTTTGTGGGTTAAACTGAGACTATTTGATAACTGAATTACTGAACTGTGTATGACTTGGACTGTTAACTGGACTCTGAATACTTCTATATTTCTACATAGTAAACTACTATATTTTTATACTATTCAGTGTCTCTGTATGCTGGTTTGTGCGTGTTATTCCATATCACTCTCATTATGCTTCTCTGCATACTCGCTCTTCTAACGGAGAGCTTAATTACTTAACACTGGTTGTGGGCCCAGTGTACCCTGTGTACCCAGAGTGTACCAGACGTGGCTGAGAGGAGAGTTGGTGTTGATGCGCAATACCGTATACAGATAGCTGTTTAGTTTATAAGTGTTTACTATTATGGAGAAGATGGCACGCGCACCATCAGCAAATTTATCACTGATAACCCGGTTGGATGGAACAAACTATGTTTCCTGGTCAATGAAGTGCAGCTTACTTCTGAGTACTGAAGGATTGTGGGATGCTGTACAAAATCCACCGAACGTGACTTCTTGGGATCCAGATGACGAGGATGATGCTAAGAAGATAGCAGAGTTTTAAAGATGCAATGAACGAGCATTGTGTATAATTGGTCTAACATTGACTGACCAACAGTTAGTTCATATTCGTGGGGAGAATTCTGCAGCAAGATGTTGGGAGAATTTGAAGAAGATATATGTACGTGACACTGTAGGTGCACATATACATCTAACCCGAACACTGTTTAGGGCACGTCTTCTGAAGTGTGGAGCTATGTTAGCTCATTTAAACTTTATGAAAGGAGTTTTCCAAGAGCTACATGAAAAGGAACTTATTTTCTCAGAGTTACATCAAATTTACATCATTCTGTCATCACTGGATGAGGGTTATGATGATTTTGTATCGTCCCTCGAGGTCCTAACCCGAAATGAACTAACATTGACTGACATAACTCCACGCCTGTTGGAAGAGTCCAGAAGAAGTTTGGAAAGAGAGCAACTGAGAGAGAAACCACCACAACATGAAGAGTCACCTTCAACTGCCTATACTGTTAGAAAATGTTTTTCTTGTGGGGCAAGGAGGCATATAGCTAGATTCTGTAAAAATGCTAAACAACAGAATACTAGAAAGGCTAAGAAACATGATAATGTCAACTTAGGTATGTCTACTTTAACTATCTCTAGAAATGCACCAATAAACCATGATTCATGGGTTGTTGATAGTGGAGCATCACAGTGCATTACTAGAAATAAGAATTGTTTTATAAAAATGTCTGCCAGCAAGCAACATGTATCTTTGGCAAATGGATGGAGGGTGAAAGCATCTGGTGAAGGTATGGCAAGGTGTTCATTTGTATATGAGCATTTATCCATGTTGTATATACCTAAACTGAAATTTAATTTGTTATCAGTAAGAGCTCTAGTTAACATTGGCTACGTAGTAACCTTTAGGGGAGATAAATGTATCATAGAGAAAGCAGGTAAAATGGTTACTGCTAATTTAAAGAATGGTTTGTATGTAATGGCTGATGAAAGTGTAGTTAATTCTGTGTTTACAAATGCTAAACCACATGATGAATGCATACATTTGTTACACAGGAGCCTGGGGCATATTAACTTTAAAACATTACAACAAACGGCTAAAATAGTGGAAGGTATTAAGTTGAAGCCATGTACTAAGTATTTGAACTGTAACGTTTGCAGTATGGGAAAGAGTAAGGCTAATCCTGCAAACAGGCTAGATGGCTTTAAGACTGAAAAACCTCTAGAAGTAGTATTTGCAGATTTGATAGGTCCCATGAAATCAAGTATTGGGGGTGCACGTTATGTGTTGAGTATTGTGGACCACTATTCCAGGTATGGGTTTTGTTACTTAATGAAAGACAAGACAGAAACATTTCAACAATTTTTTAATTGGTTGAGATTTGCAGAAAGGAAGATAAAAGCCAAGGTTATTACTGTAGTTGCTGATAATGGGATGGAGTTTACAAATTATAAGTTCCAAACTATGTTAAAAACAGCTGGTATTAAGCATAAACGTTCTGCTCCTTATACACCTCAACACAATGCATTTGTGGAAAGAAGGGGGCAAACGTTACAAGCTATGACTAGAACCATGTTGTCCGATTCAGGATTGCCTGAAACATTATGGGGTGAAGCCATGATGTGTGCTAATCATTTACTGAACAATGTAAACCTCAGGGCTTCTCGTCCCCTTAATCACATCAGCTGAGCCACTCCATTCACAAAACAGCTGATTTGCGGGTGTCGCTCAGGCCTGCCTCCAGCAAGCGCAGTAGCTTTTGCAGCCAATTGTGGCTGCAAAAGAAGCCGGAAGCCAAGCGACACACCCCAAACGACTCACACCTTCCTTACCTAACAGTGACAGTCACAGCAGACAATTCTGTCCAAAAAACAGGAAAGGAAGGCATGGAAATCCATACACCTGGGACATCGGAAAAAGCCCTGTGAGGAGTCGCCACTGCCGATGTGCAGGAAATCTCACACCCCCCACCTGCCGATTGTCCTTTCAAAGAGGAGTTTTACCAGGATGAAGGCGACACAAATGCTGCCTCCAGCCACCTCTTCGTCCTGGTGAAACTCCTCTTTGAAAGGATGATCTGCAGGTGGGGGGGATTTCCTGCACTTCAGCAGTGGCATCTTCTCGTAGGGATTCTTCTGATGTCCCAGGTGTATGGATTTCCATGCCTATGGGAGGTCGCTTCGCACCCACATATTTACATTGAAGGCTTGGAATGGGCCATTTTTGTGAATGGCTTGGAAATAGGGGGAGGGATTTCCCTGCCTCTCACCCTGTTCTGAAGCTCAGCATAGACTGGTAACAGGATAAGAGGCAAAATCCCCCTTCCCATTTTCAAGCGGTTTGCAAAAACGCCCCATTCCAAGCTTTCGGTATATTCCAGGATTTCAACATTGAAGGCTCAGAATGGGGCATTTTTGCAAATGGCTTGAAAATCGGGAAGGTTTTTTTTCCTTCCTCTCACCCTGTTCTGAAGCTTAGCACAGACTCAGAACAGGATAAGAGGCAAAATCCCCCCTTTTCCTGGCGATCATTGGGATCAAAACGCAGACGCACATCCCCCAAATGCTCTATTCGAAGCCTTCAGCTTTGCAATCTGTGCAGAGCTCCCAAGGAAAGGATGGTGTGTGTGTGTGTGTGTGAGAGAGAGAGAGAGAGAGAGAGAGAGATCCCTAACCCTCCCAAAGCAGCCACATCCCTCCACTAACCTGCTTTCCTGCTCCATTCTCCACTGCCACGTGCAGGCCAAGTAAAGTAGTTTGTGGGACTACTTCCAACTTTGCAAGATTTTTTGGGGGGGGGGGTGAGAAATTGGAAGGTATTTTCTGGCAATTTCTGGTATGCTTTTTAGCAGTCGCACAGACTACTTTTCTTGTCCTGCACGTGCAGCAGAGAATGGAGCTGGAAAGCAAGTTAGTGAAGGGATGTGGCTGCATTGGAGGGGGTGGGGGTATGTGAGGGACCTGTGTGTGTGTATGTGTGTGTATGTCTGTGTAAGAGAAAGAGAGAGATCTGATGCAACCTCGAAGAGTTACCGTATACCAGAGCTGGCAGCGGTGTGCTCTCTCTGTGTCTCACACACACACAAGTTTGATCTTTCACTCTCCCTTCTTTCCTTCCATGGTGAGGTTTTGCATGGAGGAGCAGATCGCTTCCTGCAGGGTTGACCTCAGCACCCGTTTTGGATGGCAAACAGAAGAGCTTTGCTCTTTTTCTCCAGGGCCTTTGAAATCCCCCCCTTTCTCTTTTCTGCCATAAAATTCTGGGCTCTGGCAGCAGGGCTGCTTCATCCTTTCCCCCCTGGTTCCCAGGGAGGGAGAAGGAGTGAGAGAGGAATGGGGAAGAAACGGAAAGGACACCCGGACTCACAACGCTTTGTTTTGTTTGCACGCTTTGTCTCCTGAGAGAGCTTGTAGAGAAGCAGTGCTGCCAGGAGGGCCAAGAGCCCCCGCGAGGGCAGAGCAACACAGTCAGCTGTTCGGCAGCCATCCAGCAGCAAAGCCAGAAAGCAAGGCAGGCGAAGGCCAGGGCACACGGAGAAGTTGGGTTATTGCGACTGCAGGCAAGCAGGTGATGGGATGGAGAAGGTGGGGCCGGTGGGCTTGCTGCCTCCTGCACCTGAAAAATAATAAGACCTCCCCGAAAATAAGGCCAAGCCCTTATTTTGGGGGTCAAAAGAAAATAAGTCCCTGTCTTATTTCAGGAAAACACGGTATACAGGGGTGGGGGGGAGAAGAAAAAGAAACAAAACCAAAAGTTGTTAGCAGAAGAACACAAGAGACTGGAATTAGAATTACAGAAAGAACCAAACAAGATTTTAAAAAATCAAATGGAAATAATAAAACATAAAATAAATCTACTAGATAAAGAAGAATTGGCACAAAAAAAATCAAAAATGCTAAAGAGAACTTGTTTATGCAAACAAGCCAGGAAGATGGTTGACATGTAGATTGAAAACAGAGAAAGAGAAGAAATTGATATATAGGTTAGATGAGAAAGAAACTTTATACTACCAAAATGAGGATAAAAAAATAATAATTCAAGATTATTATGAAAGCTGTATGAGCAAGAGAAAGTTTCAGAAGAGAAAATTAAAGAACATTTGGAAGAAGCTGAACTACCTAAAGTACCAGAAACAGTGAAAACTATGTTAAATGAACAAATATCAATGATGGAATTGTCAGAAGCGATCAAGAGACAAAAGAGCAATAAAACACCAGGACCAGAGGGGCAGAATTTTGCAAATGTTTACAAGATACTCTAGGCCCATCAATGTTGGAAGTATATAATGAAGTATTGATTGATGTGAAGGTACCAAATTTGTGGATGGAAGCAAATATTACTCTGATTCCAAAAGAAGACTCAGATTTAATGCAGATAAAAAACTATAGACCCATATCCTTCCTGAATGCTGATTACAAAATATACGCTTCAATAATAGTAGAGAGGCTAAAAAGGTTTCTAGATGAACGTATACATTCAGACCAAAATGGCTTCTTGCCTAAGAGACAGATTAAAAACAATATGAGAATGATTTTAAATACATTGGAATATTATGAAGCACATCCTGGAAAACAAATGGCATTGATCTTAGATGCGCAGAAAGCATTTGACAACGTAAATTGGCAATTTATGCTGTTACAGCTAAAATCTATGGACTTTGGTGAAAGATTTATTAACACGATAAAGGCAATATATCATAAACAAACGGCAAAGGTGATGGCAAATGGAGATATGACAGGGAATTTTAATATAAAGAAAGGCACAAGACAAGGATGTCCACTATCTCCTTTACTATTTATATTGACATTGGAAGTGTTAAATAGAAATATTAGACAAGATATAGAAATTTAAGGTATAGAAATAAAAAAGGAACAATATAAACTACAGACATTCACAGATGATTTGGTCTTTATCTTGGAAGACCCACAAGAAAATGGACTTAAACTAATTAGGAACATAGAAGAATGTGGTGAAGTTGCAGGACTAAAAATAAACAAAGAAAAAACCAAAATGATAGTTTAAAATGTTACAGACACACAGAAAAAAGAACTAACAAGGAAAATAGGTATACAGATAGTCAAGAAAGTTAAATATTTAGGAATTCAACTAATGGCAAGGTGTGTAACAATTAAAGAAAATTATTATAAATTGGTGCAACTAATTGGACTTAGAGAAGTGGAAAAATCTACAATTATCATTGATGGGAAGAGTAGCCACTATAAAAATGAATATCTTGCCAAGACCATTATATTTATTTCAAACAATACTAATAAAACTGGAAAAATATTTTGAAGAATTAAATAAAACAATATTAAAATATATTTGGCAAGGGAAAAAAGCAAGGATAAGTTTGAAAATGTTGCAAGATTCTAAAAATAGAGGTGGTTTGGGGCTACCAGATTGAGAATTGTATTATCAGGCTTCGATACTTACTTGGGTGAAAGAATGGCTTGGCTTGAGGAACAAAAGACTATTGACCTTGGAGTGACATGATCTTGAATTAGGTTGGCATGCTTTTTTATTGTATGAAAAAAACCACAATACATAGCTATTTCCAAAGACACTATGTTAGGAATGCATTATTATTAGCATGGGAGAAAATTAAAGAACAGCGTTATTTGAAAATACCGGTCTGGCTCTCCACAATGGAGGCACTGGTTTTTCCAAATGTTATTGATATAGAGAATGTTACCAGATATAAAGATATTTTAAATCAAAAGGGGGAACTTAAAACTAAACAGGAACTGAGTGGTCAAGGGATTGAAATAACATGATAGTCATATGTGCAGATCAGTGTTAAGTTTCAATTTTTTTTAGAACATATTCTGTAGGTGTGGCCTGTTTTGTGGGAGTGGCTTGGCAGTCATGTGATGGGGTGGGAGTGGCTCGGTGATCATGTGACCGGGTAGGAGTGGCTTGGCAGTCATGTGAACAGGTGGGCATGGGCAACTTGTAAAATGTGGTGAAACTCACTTAACAACGCTCTTGCTTAGCAACCAAAATGTTGGCTCAGAAACTCTGGCATTTACAAGACCCTTGCACCCCTAACCCTTTAGAAAAAAAAACCCAGGCGTGTTCAAACTTGACAGCTTTAAGACTTGTGGACTTCAACTCCCAGTATTCCTCCTCCAGTCATGTTGGCTCAGGAACTCTGGCATTTGAAATGTGCAGGACTTAAATCTGTCAAGTTACAAGACCCTTGCACCCCTAACCCTTCACACACACCCCTCCAAAAAACCCTAAAACTTTATTTTTTAAAGCATTTTGCACCCCGGGAAAGTTGGAACGGCACACCAGCCACACACCACCTCCACTGACTTTGACGTCTTTCTCTCATGCTGCCAAAACCCCTCGGTGCTCGCCCCTTCAACCTCACATCCGTGGAGAATACGCGGTGGTCCTCCTGGAGGGGCAGCCAAGGGGCACTTTCTCCCACCCCCCGCTTTGCTGAATCTGGTGCGGTGCCGATGGCAAGAAGCAGCTGCCAGCGAAGCTCTCAGTGATGGCAAGAACCATGCCGCTGTGCCAGATTCAGCAAAGCGGCTCCAGCAGCAACGGGACATGCTTGGGGAAGGGAGAGCCGGAACTGACTGCCTGAGATTGTGCTTCAGCCGCCACTGTGAAAATGTCTGTTTTGCCAGGCGCAGGAGGGAAAGAAAGAAGCTGGTCTTTGGAAAGAACCTTCCCTCCCCCTCCAGAGAGCCCATGCCGGGAGATAGGAGGGGGATGGCTGGTTTGAATGCAGGCGAGCGGGCAGTTTGGGGCTGGCACCTCCTTCGCTTGTTCAGGCAGGCAGAGAAAGAAAGGAGGCATGTGATAAAGCACCCCCACCACCAAGGGTGAAGGGGAGCACCTTCACCCTCAGCTATTGCATGCCTTTCTTTCTCTGCCCGCCTGAACAAGCGAAGGAGGCACTGCCACCTCCCCACCCACGTTCAAACCAGGCTGCCTCCTCTCTCCGCACACAGGCTCTCTGAAGGGGGAGGGAAGGTCTCTCCGAAGACCTGCTTCCCTTACCTCACAGTGCAGTTCTGGGATGGCGGGATATTCTTCTTTTTGATGGTACGGGGGCATAGCCTCAACCCCTGCCTTCCTGCTGCCTCTAGTCCAGCCCTGCACAATCTCCCCGCCACCCCACCAACCTGGGAACACTTCCACCTGCAGTTGGCATTCTCCTAGTGATCCTTCCTGGCTGCACCCCCAGAGCATCACATGGCAGCAGCACGCGGGCTGCTGACTGACCCAGGGCCCACCCGGATGTGCAGAGAGGAAGGATCAGCAGGAGAAAGCCAACTGCTGCCAGCAATGGGGCACAAAGGAGCAGCCACCCAGCAGCTGCCGTGTCCCGTTGCAGGCACCCAGGGTGGCCTCGATGTCATGCCTCCCTGCCGCCTCCAGCCCCGCGCAACATCCCCGCCAACCCACTGACCTTGGAACACTCTGCTGGACGGCCTCACCTTCGTGTCCTGTTGCCGGCTGCAGCCACAGCCAGGCAGGTGCTGCACACCCAGAAAGGTCACATAGCAGTGGCGCATCGGCTGCTCACCATCCCAGGGCCCGCCCGGTTGCTTCTGGAGGGGGCAGGCAGACAGGTAGCATTTCCCCCCCCCCTCCTCCCCAGCCACCTGCAGACTTGGAGCCTCAGCTGGGTGCGCAAAGGAAGTGGGTAGGCAGGACAAGCATGGTGTGGATGGGCGGGGCGAGCAAGCGGCGACCAGGCGGGCAGGGGGAGGGAGGGGGGGCAGGGGAGGGGAGGGAGCATTCCGGTACGGGACCTCCAGAAGATCAGGTACGGGAAGGCACACTAAATTTCACCAACCGGTTCGCCCATACCAGTGCGTACCCACTGAAACCCACCCCTGGTGCAGATATAATTTAGATACGAGAAGGATGTTAAAATGTATGGTGTAAATAAAGAGTTAACAGAATAAGATCAGATAGTAACAGGGACAGATGAAAAATTAATAAAGAAAATATATAGCTATTTGTTAAGTATTAAGATGGAAGATGAACAAGTAAAAGAGACAATAATATTATGTGCTAAAAATTTTGGCTATTCGATTGAGTTAGATAAATGGCAGAAACAATAAGATATAAATTATAAATTAACAATGTCTCCTGCATACAAAGAAAATCTTTATAAAATGTTTTATACAGTATTCCATATCTTGTAGTACACTGTTTCCTCTCTGTCTCTTAGTTCCATCGTTAGTTTGTCTATTTCTGCACATTCTAGCACCTTTTTTATGATCTCTGAATTTGAGGGAATGGTTTTTTGTTTCCAACATTGGCAAATGATATTCTGGCTGCAATAATTATATGAAGCATTATATATTGGATATCCCTACTAATATTTATTTTTATTATTCCCAGAAGAAACAGCTCAGGCTTCATGTCAATTTTTTGTTCTGTTACTTCTTCTAACCATTTTTAGATTTTTGTCCAGAATTATTTGGCTTTTGGACACGTCCACCACATATGATAGAAGGTCCCCTGTTGGTGATTACATTTCCAACAGTTTGGAGATCTATTTGGGAACATTTTGGCCAATCTCGCCGGGGTTAAATGTCACCTATAAAACATTTTGTAAATGTTTTCCTTATAGGATGCCAACATTGTCAATTTATAATTTTTCCCCATACTTTTTCCCAGTGCTCCAATTCAATATTGTACCCAAAGTTTTTAGCCCAAATTATCATTGTTTCCTTCACAGTTTCCTCCTCCATTTTGAATGTTAAAAGGCAATTGTATGTTTTTGTAATCATTTTTTCTTCTGTTCCTGTTACTATTTTGTCCGATTCTTGTTGTTTATTTTGAAATCCATACTGTTCTAAATCCTTTTTGTATCTTGTTTGAATCTGTAGATACGGCCACTAGCCTATTTCAATTCCCTGTAATTTTAACTCCTGATTTGTTTTAAGTTTTCCTTGCCCATCCAATAACTCCTTATATGTCAATATCCTATTCAAATCTATTACATTGGGGCAGATAATTGCTTCCATGGTTGATATCCATCTGGGAATTTTTGTGTAGAAATTTATTTTGATTTTCATCCATATTTCTAGTAAAGCTCTGTCAGGGGAAAAATTTCACCCTGAGCTAATGAGGTCTGGAATTGACGGCTTTTCCAAACAGCATATCTTCAAGAAGCGAAAAATAAAAAAAAACCGAGAACATGTTCTAATGAAAACAAACTTTAATATGAAAATAAAATGAAAATAGAAATAAAACAAATCTATCTAATTGTTACATTTTGGCAGAAGCAATTCTCGTCCACCTTCTTTGGCAGACGAACAAAGATCAAAAGGAAAGAAGTCTCTGGAATGTGTGATGAGCAGGCGCAATACATCACTTGCTGATAAGACCTATGACCTGCACAGTAATATCTCAGTTCAGCTCAGCTAGCAAACAATTAACGCAGTGACAGGCTCCTCTTACCTGATGTCTCTGGAAGTATTTATGGGCTTTACTCTTTCCCTCCCAGATTAAAGCATGCCAGCCCAGCTATAAATAATGACCGTCTATCATCAATATTCTTTTATTTTGAAGTACTATCCATTCTTTGAGCCATGTTACCGCTGCTGCCTGATAGTAAAGCTCCCAATCTGGGAGGCCAAATCCTCCTTTGATTCTAGAGTCCTGTAGTAATTTTAATTTTATCCTAGCTTTTTCCCCCAGCTAAATAAATTTTAAAATTATTTTATTTAGTTCCACGAAAAAAATTTCCCCTAATTTTACTGGTACGGTTTGGAATAGAAATATTTTTGGTAGGATATTCATTTTTATGGTTGCAATTCTTCCAATCAGAGATAGTTGTAATTTAGCCCAATTTTCCAAGTCCTTTCATATTTGTTGTAGTAATTTTGAATAATTGTTTTCTTTTAGAGTGGAACATTTAACCGTTAGCCAGATTCCAAGATATTTTACCTTTTTAACTATTTGTATTTCCAATACTCTCTCTAATTCCTCATTTTGCCTTTGTGTAAGATTTTTAGTAATTATCTTCTATATTTCAAAAAATATAAAATATAAAGGTCTTTTAAGTATACTATATAAAGTCCCAAGTCTAATTTTAAATGAACAGCTATACAGTAGATAATATCTATACAGGATTTTATATAATTGTGTCAGGTTACTTAGATTGCACAAATTTCCAGAAACTTAGAAAGTTCTTTTTCCTTGTTCTTACTGTTGCATCAGCTTCTCCTCCCTTAATGTCCAAGATGTTGCCTTCTGTATATTTAGCACAATCACTGTCACAGTTCTCTCACTTCCCCTGCCAGTTCAGATCTCCACTGTCTTCTTCCCAGGCAGAAGCTCTTTGTAGTTATTTCTTTCCTTTTCTGCAATCCACAATGTTTAGTCCCAGTCTAATCACAATCTCAGTGTCAGGCCTGTAATTATATTCTTTTTTGGATCTTTGGCCTGCCACACTTTCTTATAATTTTCTATGCTGTTTCAATAGTGTAGTAGTTGGGAGGGGGGAATAGAAAGGAGTAGGATTGTAGAATGGATTGTTGACATTTTTTTGTAGAAGCCAAGGTCATCTTTTGTCTTCGCATCTCGACACCTGGCCGGAAGAAGATGGGTGTACATGCCAGCGTGGAAGATGATGATTGGAACATGTGATGGATTTGTGGGTGTGGGGAGAGATCATGAACTTTAACTGGGTGAACCCAGAGCATGTACTTCCAGAGTTGAAATTTCCATAGCCGTGCTAAATTGCCTGTGGAATAAATTGGACCTTAAAGGATGTTTTGCCTTGGACAATGATTTATTTCTGCATGGTATTTAGAACCCTAACATTATTTCAACTCTGCACTTTAAAAATATTTCACTAGCTCCCTCCCCCTATCAAGGGGGAAGGGCTGGTGATGGAAGATCTGGTGATGGGGTCTCGGCATTCCCAATGCTGACCGGGACAGCGTAAATATCAGCGAAGAATTAATGAGAAGCTTTTGGTGATAAGAAGCTGAGTGCGGAACTTCAAAGGCAATGGAATGCTGTTTCCAGTTTAATTGCATCTGGAGGAATGCAGGAGGAGACACGACAAGACGAAGGAAATCTCAGACGGACTTCTTCAGGAAAATTGTGAGTGCATGCTCCCCCTCCTTCCCCCCCAGCTTAGAAGCAAGATTGGAAAAAAAAACACCCTTAGAACGGAGGTTTGGGCTCCTTCCAGACGGCAATAAATAAAATGGCTTATCACCATGCAACTAGCTGGAAGAAAGATTCCCTTTCAAAATGGGAATTTCAAAGGAGGCAGGAAGAAGGAATTTTTCCAGCATCTGTCACTTGCAAGCCACCACAAATGGGGCTGCAACCAGTAAATGAAGCAAATTGGGCAGTAAATTGGGCTTTCCTCCCAGGACTTGGATGGAAGAGATGCTACTTACCAACTCCTCTGCCATCAGCATGGGGAAATGCTCCAAGCCAGCAGAGGGCACCTACTTGGCCCATAACTCATCCAAGCCAGTAGGAGGGTCCTTGGCATGTAAAACCCCTTAGCCAGCCATCAATGGTTGAGCTGCAACCTGTGAAGCAGGCAACCCCGGGATGGGTCTTAACCCCAGGTCATGGATGGGAGGGATGCCAGTGGGCACCTGCCCTCCCTCAGCAGATGGCACCATGGCAGAAAGCTGGGCAGTGGCCAACCGAGGGATTGACCTCCCCACCGGTTCCAGTCTCCCCTGCAAGGCCCAAAAAGGTTCTTACCAGACCTTCCTACAGAGAAGAAATCTCCATGGAAGAAGGGATTACCAAACAGAGGCCTGCAGTGTGGATGGCGGGAAAATGTGCGCCTGCAAGGCCCCAAGTGGTTCTTACCCCACCTTCCTACAGAGTAGCAATCACCAACATGGAAGAAGGGATTACCAAAGCCAGGCCTGCAAGATGGGAAGCGGGACAAGGTGCATCTGCAATGCCCCAAAAGGTTCTTACTCCACCTTCCTACAGAGAATCAATCTCCACCATGGAAGAAGGGTTTACCAAGGGGGCAGCTGCAAGTTGGAGAGCAAGGCAGTGTGATGAAACGGTTCCTGAGTTTAGAGATGTAACTAGGTTCCATTCCTCGTGGGGCCCAATTAAATGCCACCATTGTTGTCAACTTGGCCACAGAGCGTCAGAGTGCTTGGCTCCAGCCCCAATGCCACAAACGTGCGCGCCAACCACCACGGCGGTAAAGAGAGGGTCCCAGATGTCACCACAGAAAAGTCATCTGGGCCAACAACCTCTGGAAGAGGATCCCCAACTTAAGGTGAGGAAGTGTCCTACCAAGGGGGAGGCCTCGGAAGAGGAAAAGGGCAGACATTCTCCGGAGGAGGATCCCCAACTTAAGGTGACAAAGAGTCCAACTAAGGGGGAGGCCTCGGAGGGGGAAAAGCCTAAACGACCTCTGGAAGAGGATCCCCAACTTATGGTGACGAAGAGTCCTACCAAGGGGGAGGCCTCGGAGGAGGGAATTGCCGAAGAACAAACGTGTGTACCAAATGCCACGGTGGTTAAGAGAGGGCCCCAGATGCCCGCACAGCAAAGTCATCTGGGCCAACAGCCTCTGGAAGAGGATCTCCAACTTAAAGTGACAAAGTGTCCTACCAAGGGGGAGGCCTCGGAAGAGAAAAAGGGCAAACAATCTCCAGAGGAGGATCCCCAACTGAAGGTGACAAAGAGTCCAACTAAGGGGGAGGCCTCGGAGGGGGAAATGCCCAACCGACCTCTGGAAGAGGACCCCCAACTTCAGGTGACGAAGAGTCCTACCAAGGGGGAGGCCTCGGAGGAGGAACATGGCCAGCCGTGGATGATTGGATCCAAGAGCCTAGAACCTACAGCACCTGCAGCAGAGAGCCCGAAACGGCCATGGGAAGAGGTCGCAATGGACTTCATCATGGAACTCCCAGACAGCAGTGGGCATAAAGTAATTTGGACTGTTATTGATTTGTTTTCTAAGCAGGCACACTTCATTGCTTGCTCAGGATTGCCATCCGCAAACGAATTAGCGAAAATGTTTGTGAAACACATTTATCGCCTGCATGGAGTGCCCAAGAGGATCATTTCAGACCGCGGAGCCCAGTTCACAGCTAAGTTCTGGAGAGAGGTCCTGAGATCTATTGGGTCCACACAAGAACTGAGCTCAGAGGTTCATCCCAGCATGAACGGCGCAGCAGAGGGAGCCAATGCGGTGGTGGAACAATACATCAGGTGTTTTGTGGACTATCAGCACGACAACTGGTCGGACTTGCTACCCTTCGCCGAAGTGGCGTACAACGATGTGGTCCACAGCAGCAGAGGATTAGCGGGTTTCCAGATTACCAGTGGCATGGAAGTTGTTGCCATGCCTGAGTTGCCTAGAGAACCTCCTTCTTTCATGTCTTTGAGTGAATGGATGGACATGCTAAAGAAAGGATGGGAGAATACGAAGAAGGCTCTAGCAGTTGCAGCAGAAGCCTACCAGAAGCAAGATGATCAACGTCGCTCACTCCTAAACCCCTACCGTGTGGGGGACAATGTTTTTGTATCTACCAAATACATAAGATTAGAAATGCTTAGCAAGGAATTGGGTCCAAAATTTCTAGGTCCATTCCCAATAGTGAAGATAGTTAACTCAGTTACAGTTCAACTCAGTCTACCCAGAAGTCTAGGGGAAATTGACCCAGAATTTCATTGTAGCTTGTTGAAACCAGTAATTGGGTCTAACAGAAGAGCATCCACCCAAGCTCAATCTCCTCCTTTAGTGATGGAAGGGGAAACACAATCTGAGGTGGAAAAAATTGTAGATTTCAGGCTGAATAGGGGTTGCTTACAGTACTTAGTGCATTGGAAGGGTTACCCTTGGTCTGAAGCTAATTGGGTGAACAGTGGGAACCTAAAAGTGGAGAAGTTAGTAAAGCAAGTCAATGGGAAGTTTCCCGAGAAGTCAAGGGGTTCCCCTGGGTGGAGAAAAGGTGGTTAATTTTGTTATGTTAACTTTTATGTTATTCTCTTTGCAGGAAACGTTTTTCTTTTGAGGAGAGGCCACCTGTCAGGCCTGTAATTATATTCTTTTTTGGATCTTTGGCCTGCCACACTTTCTTATAATTTTCTATGCTGTTTCAATAGTGTAGTAGTTGGGAGGGGGGAATAGAAAGGAGTAGGATTGTAGAATGGATTGTTGACATTCTTTTGTAGAAGCCAAGGTCATCTTTTGTCTTCGCATCTCGACACCTGGCCGGAAGAAGATGGGTGTACATGCCAGCGTGGAAGATGATGATTGGAACATGTGATGGATTTGTGGGTGTGGGGAGAGATCATGAACTTTAACTGGGTGAACCCAGAGCATGTACTTCCAGAGTTGAAATTTCCATAGCCGTGCTAAATTGCCTGTGGAATAAATTGGACCTTAAAGGATGTTTTGCCTTGGACAATGATTTATTTCTGCATGGTATTTAGAACCCTAACACTCAGTTCATGTTCCTTCTGCCTCTGGTAGTTCTCCAGCAGCAAACCCGCTCAAGCCATCAGTACGCTCCTTCCATTCCTTCTCTGGATGTTAACTCCATCTTCTCAAGGCTGCGCTCCCACCACTAAGGTGCCACTTTTTTTTCCGCCTTGGAGAGTCTCTCACCAGCTAAGCTGTAGGTTTCACACTTCCTGAGAGTCACACCAGTACTTCATTCCAACTCCTCGAACTCCACCAATACTTTCAGCTGTTTTCCTCTTCTCGCTTCCTTCTCCATTAATTAGACTGTCACGCCTCCAGATCAGGCCATAAGGCCGGTCTCTCCCGCACCGGATTTGAGAGGTTTCTCCTACTATAACAGGGGATCGCACCTCTCCCTGTTATCCTCGGAGCTTCCCCTCTCTGTCGCTGGCCCCACCGAGGCCCAGCTCTGCCTTTACAAGCCTCCTAGCACACAGGGAAAGGCAAATGGCAGCTGCTGGCCTGAGGTGAGAGCAGAGAAGAGCGGAGGAAGAGCGAAGGAGAGGGGAGGAGCGACGGCAGCGGCTCTCAACGCTGGAGGCCTGGTAGGAGGCCTGGTAGGAGGAGGGTGGCTCAACGCTGGAAGCCAGACAGGAATCAGGGGGCCGGTTGGTGGCTAGCAGTAGACTTTCAGTGCCAGAGGTGACAGAGGCCTGGCAGGAGAACCATCTGCCCCTGCTGGCCGCCTACCTTGTTTTGATCATCTGGCCCCTGTTGACTACCACGAATCACCAGCCCCCTGCCTACCACCTATTTGCCATCATTGGCCATCTGCCCCCTGTTTACTGCCCCCTGCCTACCATCTACCGATCACCTGCCCCCTACTGTTCATCTACTGCCCACCTATGACTTTACCATCTGCAGACTGTTTGACTGGTTTGCCATCCCCACCATCCCCACCTAGGACTTTGGCTCTTACCATCTGTACCCAGGCTCTGGCTTTCTGCATCTTTCTGCATCTTACTGGACTCAGTGCATTATGTGTCATTTATTTTAACATCTTTTAATATCATTTTAATCATCTGTAGCACCCTCAATCGATCTGAGGCCCTGCTGAATTATGGTTCATTCTTACTCGAGGGTAGACCTGATTTTATTGCGGGAGTCCCCCCTCTCGCAAATATGGCCCTCCGCCCTTTCGAGGGCCCACCTTAATGATGGATGTATTAATCCAGAGAGGTGGAGGAAGAGGAGGCTCCGGGGGTTTTTGTGTAAATGTCTTTTAATTGTTTTAGGGGGATCCAGGGTGGGGGGAAGGGTTAGCCAAACCAGGACAGGGGGCAGGACCAGGCGAACAGGTGGGTCTGGAGGGGAAGTGAGCGGAGTGGGGGAGGGGAATGAGAACGCTGCTCTTTCAGAGGGTTCCTTTATTCCAAAGGTCGTAGGTAGGGGTGGATGCAAGGACAGAAGGAGATTCTGCAGTCGGTTGGGAGACCGTGGTCGCTGGACACGCCCGGTCATTTGTACCAACCCCCGCATTCTAGGTGGCCAGGGTTTACAGAGCCAGGGCATGAGGCTGATGTTGTGTAATGCAAGGTCCGTTGTTAATAAGGCCCCCCCTCATCCACGATTTGGTTTCTGAGGGGGAGCCAGACCTTGCAGGAATCACGGACACCTGGTTGGGCCATAAGGGGGGCTTACCCCTCGTGGAAATGTGCCCACCAGGATACCGTGCATTCCATCAGCCTCGTGCCCGGGGTAGGGGTGGTGGGGTGGTGGGGTGGCGGCAATTATACGGGAAGGCCTGGCACCGAGAGAATTCGCCGTACCACAGATACCCGGGTGTGAGTCTCTAGGTGTGAGATGGGGCCCAGGGAGTCAGTTGGGCTTGCTGATTGTATACTTGGCTCCTCGCAATACATCAGCGCCCCTGCCAGAGCTCCTCGAGGTGATTGTGGAGGTGGCAGTTGAGACCCCCAAACTCTTAGTTATGGGGGACTTCAACCTGCCATCGACGGGTGGATCATCCGAGGTAGCTGAGGAGTTCATGGCTTCCATGACAGCCATGGACCTGACCCAAATAATACAGGGCCCCACACACGAGGGAGGCCACACGCTGGACCTTGTTTTTATCTCTGGTCGGTGGAAGAGTGATCTGGGAATAGGGGATTTAGTCAGTGTTCCCCTGTCATGGTCAGATCACTCGCTTCTCCGACTCGACTTCCCTGCCGTTACCCCCCATCGCGGGGAGGCGGAACCAGAAGGTCCTAGATGGTTCCGCCCCAGGCTACTGATGGAACCTGATAGGTTCCAGATGGAGCTTGGGCCACTTCCTGTAGCCCTAACCCGCTCCCGGATGGAGGACCTGGTGGCCGCATGGAATAGTGCGGCGGCCGGGGCCTTGGACCGGGTTGCGCCTTTGCGGCCTCTCCGGTGGCAGCGAACCACCCTGGCCCCTTGGTTTACCGAGGAGCTGAGGGTGATGAAGCGCCACAAGAGACGCCTAGAGAGCAGATGGAGATCCTCTCGCTCCGAATCTGACCGAACACAGGTAAGAACCCATTTACGGACCTACCTTGTGGCACTAAGGGTGGCTAAGTGTCGATACTATGCCACTCTTATTGCGTCCGCAGAAAACCGCCCTGCCGCCCTGTTTCGGGTGACCCTCTCCCTCCTTTCACAGAGGCCGCGGGAAGCCCCTTTGCAGGGTAGAGCGGAGGAATTTGGGGAATATCTGCAGGACAAAATCGCTCAGATCCGGAGTGAATGGGTCTCCTCTAGTGATCCAGGGGAGACATCGGAGGCGAGTCTTGAGGGACCATTCTGGGAGGAGTTTGACTCTGTTGCCGCCGAGGATATGGACAGGTTACGTGGGCGACTGTGGGCCACCACATGTTTATTGGACCCGTGTCCCTCCTGGCTTGTACTGGCAACCTGGGAGGTTACACGAGGCTGGCTCCAGGGACTAGTGAACGCTTCGTTGAGCGAGGGGTCCTTACCAGCCGTCTGGAAAGAGGCGGTGGTGAGGCCCCTACTTAAGAAGCCTTCTCTGGACCCAGTAGAGTTAGCTAATTATTCTTAGCGAAGGTTGTTGAGAGTGTGGTGGCGCAACAGTTCCCTCGACACCTGGAGGAAATTGATTATCTAGACCCGCGCCAGTCCGGTTTCCGGCCCGGTCACAGCACTGAGACAGCTTTGGTCGCGTTGGTGGATGATCTCTGGAGGGCGAAAGATGGGGGTTGTTCCTCCATCCTAGTCCTTTTAGATCTCTCAGCGGCTTTCGATACCATCAACCATGGTATCTTATTGCGTCGGCTGGAGGGGATGGGGGTGAGGGGCACCGTACTGCGGTGGTTCTCCTCCTTCCTCTCCGGTCGGACGCAATGTCTGTTGACGGGGGAGCAGAGGTCGACCGTGAGGCCGCTCACGTGTGGGGTGCCTCAGGGATCGGTCCTCTCGCCTCTCCTGTTCAACACATACATGAAACCGCTGGGCGAGATCATCCGTGGGTTCGGGGTTGAGTATCATCTGTATGCCGATGATACTCAGCTTTACATCTCTACCCCGAGCCACCCCAACGAAGCCGTCGAAGTGATGTCCCGGTGTCTGGAAGCCGTCCGGGTCTGGATGGGAGACAACAGACTCAAGCTCAACCCCTCCAAGACGGAGTGGCTGTGGCTACCGGCGCCCCGCTTTAGCCAGTATGTTCCATCTCTGGCCATTGGGGGTGAACAATTGCCCCCCGGTGGACAGGGCACGCAATTTGGGTGTCCTCCTAGATTCCCGGCTGTCGCTGGATGATCATG
Source organism: Natrix helvetica (assembly GCF_964273705.1). Lineage (NCBI taxonomy): Eukaryota > Metazoa > Chordata > Lepidosauria > Squamata > Natricidae > Natrix > Natrix helvetica. Next base: position 20,328,293 of record NC_138555.1, read on the forward strand.
TGACAGCCGTGGCTAGGGGGGCGTTCCACCAGGTTCGCCTGGTGCGCCAATTGCGCCCCCTACTAGAGCGGGACGCCCTTCGCACAGTCACTCATGCCCTGGTGACTTCCCGCCTCGATTACTGCAATGCTCTCTACATGGGGCTCCCCTTGAGATGCACCCGAAGGCTACAGCTGGTCCAGAATCCAGCTGCGCAGACAATAATGGGGAGTACTAGGTACTCCCATGTAACACCGCTCCTGCGCGAGTTGCACTGGCTGCCTGTGGCTTTTCGGGTGCGTTTCAAGGTGTTGATTGTCATCTTTAAAGCGCTCTATGGCTCAGGACCTAGTTATCTGCGGGATCGCATCCTACCCCACACATCCCTGCGGCCAATCCGCTCTCACAGAGAGGGACTCCTCCGGGTACCATCCGCTAAGCAATGCGGGCGGGCGGTGCCCAGGAGTAGGGCCTTCTCTGTGATGGGCCCAACCCTCTGGAACGACCTCCCCCCCGATATTAGAACTACTGTTGCTCTCCGCTCCTTCCGTAAGAAACTCAAGACCCACTTGTTCAAATTAGCTGGCCTGGCACAATTGTAATTGTAAATCAGAAATATAGTATAATCTAATCCTGATCCTCCTGGATGGCATTTTAAATTTTTAAATTTTGGGGCTTTTAATTGGTTTTAATTGGAACTATTTTAACTATTGTTAGTTTGGTTATTGTACGGACTGTGTGTTTAAGTTGGTTTGTCTGGATTTGGTGTTTTGCTTTGTTGTTTTATTGTATATTTATTGTCTGTACACCGCCCCGAGTCCCTTCGGGGAGAGGGGGCGGTTTATAAATTTAATAAACTAAACTAAACTAGCATGAAAAATCAGGCAAAAAGAAAGGAGCCCATGTTCTTCTGCTCTGCGCTGGCATGACGTCACCCCCGGAAGCCCTACATTGTAGAAATTATAAGCTTGAGCATTTTTTTACACCTGTGGTTTTTGTGTTATTTTTATTAACTGACACCATAATGTCATGTACATCTTGAAAGCTTATAAGACCATGTTAAGCTATTAGAATTCTTAAAAGACTACACTTACACAGGTTTTTTCTCCTTCTGTTCAATCATGTCCAATTCTCAGAGACTACCTAAACAAGTTCCTACAAGTCTTCTTGACAAGGTTTTTCAGAAGTGCTTTGCTACTGCCTCCTTCCTAGGGCTGAGAGACAGTGACTGCCCAAGATCACCTTTATGCCTAAATTGGAACTAGAACTTCATGGTCTCCCAGTTTCTAGCTCGATTCCTTAACCATTACACCAAACTGGCTCTGAAAACTTCTAAAATTGAGGAAGGAGGAAAACTAGGCCTCAAACTTTGGTTTATTATAAGTGCAAGGTTTGGTCAAGGAAGGAGAAAAATGCAGACAGCTGCAAGATGGGATCGCTGATGCATGACATTTATATTTTTATCTTTAGGCACAGACAGACCATGAGGGGTGTATCCTGTTTTTCGGTCAAGGACAGGGGATAGTTCCGTATTTTTCTTGCAGATATCTGTAGATTATAAACTGCCTACTAACGTATTTTTATTCTTGTCTTTTCTGTACTTTTCCATGTATTCTTTTACCATATTTGGCAAATGTATGTATACGTATATGCTTACGTCAATATGGCTATAAAAGAATGTCAGGGGGAACTGTTCGGGGTTCAGACCAATTTATGCTGTTTGAGCTGTTTGAACCTGCGCAATAAACTTTCTTGCATTACAAAGAGCTGGTCTTAGAGTCCTTGCTTTCCACAACAAAATAGTGCAGTTCTAAATGAGATTTGACATAGAGCAATTTGGTAGATCTGCTGCCACTTCTATAGCTCTGCCAACTCAGGCCAACCAGGGTGAAAATTGTGGTTCTTTCTTCATGCAGAGAACACTCAGTATTTGTTTCACTCAAATCAGTGGAGTTAGATCATTCTGCTATTCTTGTGTATATCTCTGCAATCACCAAGTACATGGATGCTAGGGATATGCAGCACTTCAGATTCCGTTCCAAAAATGGGCTTCAGAACATGTGAGGGTGTCTTTTATTGAGAGCCTATGGAAGCTGCAGAGGGCAGCCACATGAGTCCAGGAAAATAACACTCAAGCAGGAAACCCTTTACCATTCCAGACAAATGACTGTCTAGTCTCTTCTTGAAAACTTCCAGTGATGGAGCACCCACAACGTCTGGAGGCAAGCCATTCAACTGATTGTTTTGTCAGGAAATTTGTCCTTAGTTCTAGGTTGGATCTCTCCTTGATAGGTTTCCATCCATTGATTCTTGTCCTTCCTTCAGGTGATTTAGAGAATAGGTTGACCCCCTCTTCTTTGTGGCAGCCCCTTAGATATTGGAACACTGCTATCATGTCACCCCTACTTCTTATCTTAGACATTCTCAGTTCCTGCAACCAGTCCTCATATATTTTAGCCTCCAGACCCCTAATCATTATTGTTGCTCTTCTCTGCACTTTTTCTCAAGTTTCAACATCTTTTTTGTACCCTGGTGTCCAAACCTGCAGTATTCCAAGTGTGGTCTTACCAGTGTAGTGTAAAGTGGTACTACCACTTCATGTGATCTTGCTTCTATCCCTCTGTTGATGTAGCCTGAGACTCGATTGACTTTTTTGGCATCTGCAACACACTGCTAACTCATAATTAAGTGGTTGTCCACTTAAATGGATGTACCAGCTCCTTTAAATAGTTGTAAATAGAGGCCAAATAATATCACAGCTGTACTATGGCTTCCAAATATGTGCATGTAAGAACCTACAGTAGAACCATTAGAAGCTGTACAATCAAGTTGCCTAAGAAACTTGTTTTTGGTGACTCATTGTGCTTCTAACTCAATCCTTTTAAAGAAGTATTAAACTTATTAGATCTCCAACAAAATGCTTTCTTTCTTTTTCTTTCTTTCTTTCTTTCTTTCTTTCTTTCTTTCTTTCTTTCTTTCTTTTCTTTCTTTCCTTCTTTCTTTTCATCTCAATAAATGGCTCTGGACAGCTTACAATATATAAACGTAATGGAGTCCAAATGATTCTAAATATTATTTTTGTTGTATAAGTCATAATTTCCATTGACACTACTGTATAGAAGCTAAAACATTGGCTATACAGGAACCTCTATTACATTCATTTCTTAACAACTCTATATTAAATTAATTTATTGATAAATATACAGTATATAGAAACTGATAGTAGGTGTTTTAGTTTTATAGGATTCAACAAGTTGTTACAGTATCTCAGGTGTCAGGTTTCCAAAAAAAGCCCTAATTAATTCATTAGCCTTGAGCCAAGTTTCAAAAGAAATCTAGTCATTTATTAGGAAAAACATTTCGGCAATACCTCATTGCAGTTAGACCTGACCTCACTTAAATTATGGCTGAACTTTGCTCCTGTTTCCCCCCTCCCCTCAATCTGGGTCATAAATCACATTATCCAACAGGTGCTCTAGCAGCCTCACAAGCCTGCTGTGGTAATCTGAGATCTGACTCTAGACAAAGGTATGCGTGGAATGCACTCCCCCCCTTTCCTCAACATGGCAACTCGATAACAGACATGGAAATGCTTTTTGAGTTGACATTCGGCTCCCCTCACTTCCCGAAAGTGACCTGTGTGAAACAAAAACAATTTGAGTACAAGTATAGTATTTAGGGGTGCACCCCCCCCAACTTGTTTGGATTTTCTGCATGGAATTTTGCTATAAGGCGATCAGCCTGGATACACTTTACCCAAGATGCCTCTGACAAGGGGTAGCCCTTCCACTTGATTAAATATTAGAGTTGTCTCCTGTGCCACCTCGAATCAAGGATTCGGTGCACCTCATAATGGGTTGGGCCCCACTATGACAACAGGGTCTGGGGGCTCCCGGGGTAGTGGTCTCAGAGTGGATCCAATCACGGGTTTTAAGAGGCTGCTATGAAACGCCGGGTGTATCTTCCCCAGCAATCGAGGCAGTTTCAATTGCACTGTGACTGGGTTGATGATCTTTACTATGGGGAATGGTCCCATAAACTTTGGCCCCAGTTTCTTGCTAGCGAGTTTTAACCTCAAATATTTTGTAGAGAGGTAGACCTTCTCTCCCACCTGGAATGGCCGTTGCGGAGCCCGGTGTTTATCTGCCTGTTTGTTATCGGCTTGCTCCACTTTAGCTAGCGCATTTTTAACATTCTCCCAGGTTGCTTTCAGTGTTGACATCCAATCAGTCAAGCTGACTGAGGGGGGGGGGGGGGATGATCCCTTGGATACTCAGGCATTGGGACAAAGTCCATGTCACGCACTACTTTGAATGGTGTTAGTCCATGCTACTGTGAACAGCATCATTGTACGTGACCTCAGCAAAAGACAGGAGGTCCGCCAAATTGGATTGCTGATAGTTCATGTGGCACCTCAGATATTGCTCTACCATGGCATTCAGTCTCTCTGCCCCCCCCCCCCCAATTGGTCCTTGGATGAAAAGTCAAGCTAAGGCCCTGGGATGACCCAATGGACCACAGGAACTCCCTCCAGAACCTAGCCATGAATTGGACCCCTCTGTCTGAGATAATTCTTCAAGGTACTCCATGCAGTTGGTAGATATGCTTCACAAACAGTTTAGCCAGCTTGTGAGCTGAGGGTAGTCCGCTGCATGGTATGAAGTGTGCCTGTTTGGATAACAGGTCTATTACAGTCCAAATCACTGTGTTTCCCCCACTTTTCGGCAACTCTACTAAAAAGTCCATTGCGATCTCCTCCCATGGCCTCATTGGCTCTGCTACTGTTTGCAGCAGTCTGGTGGGTTTTCCCGGTCGTCTATTCATTGTGGCACAGATGGTGCAACTTTTCACGTAACTATCCACATCTTTCTTTATGCCAGGCCACCAGAATTGCCTTCAGACTAAGTGTAAAGTCTTTAGGAACCCAAAGTGGTCTGCCGGTTTGGCTTTGTGGCTCCTCTGGAGAATTAGGGTGCGTAGGGATTCTGGGACATAGAGTTTCGTCCCCTTCCATGCAAGGTCATCTCTTTTTGTCAAGATGTGTTGGTTGTTTTGGAACCAGGGGTCTGCTAGCAGTTCGGTTTTTAGCCTCATGGTTAGGTCACTTGCGGGTTGGTTTTGCCGGTCACGGCCTTGCCGCCTGGTGGTCACTTGGGCAGCTGTTTGAGTAGAGTGAATGATGGTGTCCACTACGTGCTCCCGTTCGCATTTGTACTGAGGCATGCGGGATAGGGCGTCAGCTAGAAAGTTCCTCCCGCCTGGAATGTGCTTTAACACAAAATCAAAATGGTTGAAGTATTGAGCCCATCGGACTTGTTTGGGTGATAGTTTCCGTGGGGTCCTAAGCGCCTCCAAATTTTTGTGGTCAGTCCAGACTTCGAACGGTTTCTGGCCCCCTTCCAACAGGTGTCTCCAGGTCACTAGTGCCCATCTCACTGCGAAAACCTCCTTTTCCTACGCGGCCCATCATTTCTCTGTGTCTGTGAGCTTGCGGGAGGTGTAGGTGCAGGGTTGTAAGTATCCTTGGTTGTTTCTTTGGAGTAGCACCGCTCCCACTGCCATGTCGCTGGCGTCTGCCTGGATCACAAAGGGTTGCTCAGGGTCAGGATGCTTGAGCACTGACTCCTTTGCAAACATTTATTTTAGTGTTTTGAACGCCTCTTGGCAGGTGAGGTCCCACTGTAGGGGTTGTCCTGGATGAGGTTTCATTCCTGGGCTCCCGGTCTTCAGGAGGTCTGTTAGGGGTTTGGCAATTTTCGTAAAGGAGGGGATGAATTGCCTGTAGAAGTTCACAAACCCTAGGAAGCTTTGTAGGTGTCTGTGTGTGGGAGGGGGTTGCCAGCCTAAGACGGCTTGTACTTTGACTGGGTCCATCTCTATTCTCTGACTTGACACTCGGTAACCGAGGTAATCTAACCGTGCATGGTGGAATTCACATTTTGATACCTTGATGTACAGGTTGGCTGCCAGAAGTTTTTCCAGTACTTGGCGGACCAGGGGTATGTGGTCATCCATGGTCTCAGTGTAGATAAGGATGTAGTCCAGGTTGACGAGGACCCCCTTGTAGAGGTGCTCGTGCAGCACTTCGTTTATTAACTGCATGAATACTGCTGGGGCACCCTGCAGTCCGAAAGGCATCACTTTGAATTGAAAGCTCCCTAGGGGGCAGTTGAACGCTGTTTTCCACTCATCTCCCTCTCTGATACATACTCGGTAGTATGCTTCTCTGAGGTCTAGTTTGGTGAAGACTTTTCCCTTGGCCAGATGAGATAGCATATCCTTCATGAGGGGGAGGGGGTATAGGTTGTGTACGCACACCCCATTTATCCCGTGAAAGTCCACACACAATCTCATAGTTCCATCATTTTTCCCCTTGAAGAGGACAGGTGCCGCGACCCGTTGCTTCGTTGGCTCGATGAACCCCCTTGGTAGGTTTTTGTCTATGTATTTGCGCATCTCTTGCATTTCCCGGAACATCATGGCATACAGTTTGGGCTTGGGTAGTTTTGCCCCAGGGATGATTTTGATGGCACAGTCTGTCTCATGGTGAGGAGGCAGAACATTGCACTCAGCCTCGCTGAATACTTCTGCGAGGTCCTGATATTCCATCGGAATCAGTTCGGCCTCTGGGGTTTTGTCGGCTGTGGTTGCTAGTTGTTCTTGTGGCCTCTTTTGGGGAGTTTCTGGCATGGGCGGTGTTTCTGTTTGCTGGTGTGGGAGAGGTTGGGGGCCCCTTAATATCCTAAGTCTGCGGGTACCCCCTTGCCACCAGATGGTCGGTCCCCACTTGTCTAGCCAGGAAAGTCCCAGTATGACCGTGTCTGTCATTTTGGGGGCTATTATGAATCGAATTACTTCCCAGTGATCCACTAGCTCTAGCCTCACTGGTTCAGTCAGGTGGGTGGCATAGGCTCCTCCCATTAGGGACCCATCAATCTGCTCAAACCGGATCGGGTGGGCCAATCTTTTTGCTCTGATCTCCAGTTTCAGGACTGTGGTTAGGTTGATCAAGCACCTTGTGCAGCCTGAGTCTATTAGGGCTTGAAAATCCCCCTGGTTTCCTGTTTTTGGGGCTGTGAGGTGTATTGGAAAAAGGAAAGGGTGAATTGGTTCACTCACCATTGGGTCATTTTCTCCCTCGTCCTTGCTGTCATATGATTCAGGCAGCTGGTTGTTGTTGTCTGGGGTTCCACCACTTTTGCCTGAGGGGGAAGGGGCGTCTGCAGCTTGAGGGCTTTCCCGGATGTGTTGGTGGTCCGTTTGGGGCCTCATTCTGGTTGTGCACTGGGCGGTGGGTCTGGCTTTGGTTTTGGGGGTGGGGTTGTGTATGCAGCTGCCATGTGGCCCACCTCTTCTGCATATGGGTCCTCCTCCACCTCCTCAAATCTGGCTTCTAGCAGTTGCAGGAAGTCATCTATGTCTTGAAGTTGGGGGGCTCTCCTCTTGTGGAGGGCTGCTAACCATTCCCTTGCTTCTCCCTCTAGCCCCTCTGTGATGGTATTCACCATGGCTCTGGGGGATGGGTAGAGGTGCCCATAGCATTCTAGGTGGATATCAGCTGAATCGAGGAATAGAGCTAGCTGGTCTGAGTCCTCGTCAAACTTTCCCCTGAATTGGGGCGGGTCGTTCAGCCCTACTCCTCCAACCTCCTGTCGGCCTCTGTATGCTTGCGCCTGATATGGCTGGCCGTCTTCCTCACCTCTAGTTGGAAGGGAGGGGTTTGCCTGCCCTGGGCAGCCTGCCTGCTGCGTGGGAGAGGCACTGGTTGCAGTTTTGGACTCCTTCTCCTTCTATTGGGTGGAGGAGAGGGACTGCGCTCCATTCTGCGTCTCTTCCCCTCAACAGGATCAGATGTTCATCCCCTCTCTTTTGGGCAGCAGGATGGCCCCTCATCAGCAAGAGTGGTCCGGTCAAAATCCTCCCTCTCTTTTTCCATTGCACTCTCCAGGGATTCCATCTGGGGCTTTTGGAGTCTGGCTTGTGCCCAGTCCCACCTCCAGTCTGCCCTTGCCAGCTTGCTTGAGACCCTTCCCTGTATCTGGGGACTAGGGTGGGGGAACTCTCTTACAGCTGCCTTGGGGGCTAATTTCCAAAAGTACTCATCTTTTCTTGCTTCTGCTGCTGGGGAAGGCATTGCTACTTGCCATTGCTGCATACTTCCTGTTGCCTGATTTTCCCTCCAAGCACCCCAAATATTGGGGGAGTGCTCAGAGAGCCCAGGATTCAGGAAACCTGGAAATCTTGATAGATTTTTAAAAGTCAGTTTTGGCTCTCTGTGAAGTTCCCAGAAGATGACCTAATTAATTTACGAGCCTCGAGACAAAGTTCAAAAGAAATCCATTCGTTTATTAGGATCAACTGGTGTGTGCTCCTGCGGAGCCAAAACTGATTTACACTTACCCCTGTGTCCCCTCCCATCTGCCCGAAGTCATTAATCACATTCACCAACAAGATGCTACTGTAGGTATGGACATGCACATCTGTTAAGAATATGAGGCCTGACTCTAGCCAAAAGTATGCATGGAATTTTCCTCTCTTCTCTATGCCACTTGATAGTAGTCGTGGCAACACTTTACAAGTTGACAGAGGGAGGGGGTTGTCTACCCTGGGCAGCCTGCCTGCTGCATGGAAGTGGCACTGGTTGCAGCCTCCTTCTGATGGTTGGAGAAGGGGGGATGCATTCCCATCTGCTTCTCCTCATTTCAAAAGGATCCACTGCTCCTCCCCTCTCTTTTGGCCTGCATAATGGCCCCTCTTCATGGAAGGTGACCCGGTCAAATTCTTCCCTCCATTGCTCTATGGAACTCCTCAGGGGCTCCATCAGGGGCTTTGGGAGCCTGGCTTGTTTCCAGTCCAGCATCCACTCCACTCTTCCCAGCTCACTCAGGGCCCTTCCCCTTTTCTGGGCATTGGGGTGGGGGAGCTCAACCTCAGCTGCTTTAGGGGTTAACTTCCACAAATACTCATCTTTTCTTGCTTCGGTCACTGGAGCAGGCATCTCTCAGCTGGTCTAGGCCAGCCCATGCAGATAGAACAAAAGCTCCTTACACCCCAGTATCCAAGAAACCTCCAAGCTTTATTTCTGCTACAGACTTAGACCACAACACATGACGAGTATGTAAACAAAATAAAGCCAGGGAAGAATTATAAATTAACCATGTCAACAGCTTACAAAGAATACTTATACAAAATGTTTTACAAATGGCACATGTCACTGGGAAAATTAGCAAAGATGTTTAAAGACAAGTCAGCGAAATGTTGGAAATGTCAACAAGCAACAGGTTCTTATTGTCATATCTGGTGGACATATGCAGAAGCAAGGAAATATTGGACTAAAATAACAGTATGGCTAAAGAAAATGTTACAACAAGAAATAGAATTTAGACCAGATATATTTCTACTAGGTATTATCCCAGAGTAATTCAAGAAAGAGGATATTTATTTGATTATACATGTAACTACAGCAGTGAGAATTGTATTTGCCCAAAATTGGAAATTAAATAAGCTACCAACAGATGAAGAGATAATAAAAAAGATATTAGATTGTGCAGAGATGAATAGGTTGATAATGAAAATAAAGGATAAAGAGGAATCGGAGTACTTCAAGACATGGGGAAGATTTTATGATTGGCTAGAGAAAGCAAGCTAGAAAAGAAAGCAGGGAGAAGATAAAGTACCCAGATGACACACTATTAAATGGAAAAGGGGGGGAAGAAGGGGAAAACAGAAAAGAAAGTATTAAATATATAAGTATATATTCAACAGCGAGATATAAAGGGGGAGGGGAAACATAACTAGGGTAGACTAGCAAAGGTAAGGAATAAGGTAAGGAATAAGAAATGATACTAAATTATATTTGGGTTGGTGGAAATACCATCCCAAGGAAACATAAAGTGAGTTTTGAAATATACACCAACAACAATAGAAAAAGAAAGGGAGAGAGGAGGAGAGAATGAAAGGAAGACGGGGGAAAGAAGAAAGAGGTAAGGAGAGGAGGATGGGAGGGAGAGAAAGAGAAGGAGAGAGGGTAGGAAGGGGAAGAGGAAGAGTAGGAGTAGGAGAAAGGTAAGGGAAGAAGGAAGGGGAAGGAGAGGAGGGAGGAAGGAAGAAAGTAGAGAAGGGAGGGAGGGAGAAAAGAAAGGGAAAACAAGCAGGTGTTACAAAAGGAGGAAGGGATGGTAAATAAAGCAACCCAAACTGTATATTATAACCTATTAAATGAAATAATAAATGTATAAGAATGATAAATGTAAAGAATAACAATCATGTGAATGTATACTTAAAATGGTATGTAAGAGAATAAAATAAAAAATTCTTTTAACAAAAAAGATACAGGAAATCTGGCCTCATGTCAAAGCATCTTTACAAAAGGCCACTGATGAATACAAACAACAAGGTGACAAGAGGAGGGCGGATCATACACCTTTTTGGGTGGGGGATCGGGTGTACCTATCTATGAAATATCTCAAATTACGTATCCTTAGTAAAAATCTGGGTCCCAAGCGTCTTGGTCCCTTTCCTATTATTCGAGTAATCAACCCAGTGATGGTCGAGTTGCGGTTACCACCGCTGCTTGGTATGATCCATCCGGTCTTTCCTAGTAGTCTGCTAAAGCCGGTGGAAAACGTTAGGTCCAGGCCTCTCCCGAGTGCCCTTGGTCCTGTGGATGCGGATCACTATGAAATAGAAACCATAATGGATCCATGCATCTATAGGGGTAAACTTCAATACCTAGTGAGATGGAAGGGGTATCCCCTAGCTGAGGCATCTTGGGTAGCAGCACCTGACATTAGGGCCGCATGACTAGTACATAAATTCCATAATACCCACATAAACCTGGGGGGGTGGTGGTCAACGGATAATGTATGTGGTAATAACCTTTCTGCCTTCTGTCTTCTAGGTGGACCCCTTGCTAGGGGGGATTGGCAGCAGGTCGCGCCAGTGGAACGCAGTTACCTGATTCCAACGTGAGGCCTCTGATCCTTCTACAGGCAGCAACGATGATATATGATGTCATCACAGCAGTGCCAAGATGCAAAGCCGGGAAGGCTGTTTAAAATTGCTATATTCAAGCCGGCTGCGAGGGGGAGGGAGCTTGCCAATAAAAAGCACAGGAAGGCAGATGCTCCCAGCACTGGCTTTATTTTGTTTACATACTCGTTGTGTGCTGTGGTCTAAGCCTGTAGCAGAAATAAAGCTCGGAGGTTTCTTGGATACTGGGGTGTAAGGAGCTTTTGTTCTATCTGCATGGGCTGGCCTAGACCAGCTGAGAGATGCCTGCTCCAGTGACTGAAGCAAGAAAAGATGAGTATTTGTGGACGTTAACCCCTAAAGCAGCTGAGGTTGAGCTCCCCCACCCCAATGACCAGAAAAGGGGAAGGGCCCTGAGTGAGCTGGGAAGAGTGGAGTGGATGCTGGACTGGAAACAAGCCAGGCTCCCAAAGCCCCTGATGGAGCCCCTGAGGAGTTCCATAGAGCAATGGAGGGAAGAATTTGACCGGGCCACCTTCCATGAAGAGGGGCCATTATGCAGGCCAAAAGAGAGGGGAGGAGCAGTGGATCCTTTTGAAGTGAGGAGAAGCAGATGGGAATGCAGCCCCCTTTTCTGTTAAGATATCTTTGTATCTAATAATATTTTTCATACTACTAATATTTGGATATGTCAATGCTTCCATTGTTGAAAGCCACATTGGTATTTCTAAATAATGTTTTCCTTTCACTCTTTCCCATATTGTTAATAATCTATTCCTTACATAATGTCTTTGAAAATATCCATGGGCCTTACTTTCATCATACCACAAAAAGCATGCCAACCCAATTGCAAATCATGACCCTCCAATGTCAATAATCTTGTATTTCTCAGTAAAATCCATTCTTTCATCCAAGCTAGTCCTGCTGCTTGATAGTACAATTCCCAGTTAGATTTCCTGTATCTTGTCACCCCCTTATCTTGGGGTCCCTGGACTTTGCAGTTTAAGTTCTAGTTCAGGGATGGCAGGGACGTCCATGCCTTATATTACCTGGAATGGTGTAAAACAAGTGCTACGGTGGACCGCATTGTTGCAAGCAGTTTCCTTGAATGATAGAAGATCTACCCAATCTGACTGTTGGCAAGATACATAATACCGTAGGTAACATTCCACCATAGCATTGGCTCTTTCAGCTGCACCGTTGATACTAGGGTGAAATTGTTGAACTTAACCCCTGGGAAGAACCAATTAATCGTATAAATCCCCTCCAAAAGTGGGAAGTAAACTGCACCCCCCCTGTCCGAGACAATTTGATGTGGCACCCCGTGCAAGTGCTAAATATGTTGGAGAAACAGTTTCATCAGTTTTCGTGCCAATGGTATACCTTTGCACGGGATGAAATGAGCCTGTTTTGAAAACATGTCTATCACTGTCCATATCATAGTATGCCCATTACTACTGGGAGCTCTACAACAAAATCCATAGCCATTTCTTCCCATGGATGGACGGGGTCAGCTACTGGTTATAATAGCCCTAATGGTTTTCCAAGCCTGGCTTTGGTGACTGCACAAACTGGGCAAGTTTTCACATAACCTTCAACTGTTGCTCTCATTTTAGGCCACCAGAATTGCTGTCACACTAGATGTAATTTCTTAAGGAAGCCAAAATGGCCAGTTGGTTTGACATTGTGACAGCAGTGCAACATGTTGGGCTGCAAAGCCATGGTCACATATAGTTTATCACCCTTCCACGCCATCCCATCCCTATGAGTTAAAATGTTTCTATTTTCAGTTAACCAGGGATCGGTAAATAATGCTTTTTGTAATTTGTCGGGTAGTGAGGTCACAGGGCAAACACTTGTCACCCTTCGCACTGGTTGTTTAGGTGGGATAATGGCCTGTACAACTTCCTCTCATTTACTATTGTATTGTAGCATGTGAGACAACACGTTGGCTAAAATATTCTTTCCAGCTGTGATGTATTTCAACTTGAAGTTAAAACGTTGGAAGTACTGCGCCCATTGAACCTGTTTAGGTGATAACTGTTGTGGGGTCTGCAGTGCTTCTAAGTTCGTGTGGTCGATCCACACCTCAAATTGTTTTTTAGCCCCTTCCAAAAGATGTCTCCATGTCAGGAGTGACCAACGTACAGCATAAGCTTCCTTCTCCCAGATCGCCCAGCCTCATTCCATCGGGGAGAGCTTCCGGGATGTATAGGCACAAGGCTGCAGTTTACCCTGCTGATCAGCTTGTAATAACACAGCTCCCACAGCCACGTCACTGGCATCTACCTGTACCACAGATGCCTGTTCCAAATCAGGGTGTTTCAAGATAGGTTCACGAGCAAAAAGTGCCTTCAGTTCCTCAAATGCTTTTTGACACTCCAATGTCCACTTCAGAGCTTGTCCTGGCCGTTGCTTAAGTATGGAGGGTTTGGTACATAACAAGTCTGTTAAGGGTAATTCCACGTGGGCAAACTCAGGGATAAATTTCCAGTTAAAGTTGGCAAACCCAAGAGAACTTTGCAATTGTTTCTGCGTCGTTGGGGCTTGCATTTTAGAACCTCCTGGACGTAACGAGGGTCCTTCTCCACCCCCTGTCTGGTGATACAATACCCTAAATAATAATAATAATAATAATAATATTTAATGCTTCTAGACCGCCCCCTCTCCCGCAAGGGACTCGGGGCGGTGTACAGTTCATACAAAATATAACAGGATACAATAAAATTAAATTAAATATGTACAGTTGACAATTGACATGGAGGAGGTTAAAATGTAGTTAAAAGAACTGTACAAAGCAGATATAAAATAAATTCAAACCCCTAAAAACAAATACAGTAAATTAAAAAAACCCTAAAATAACCAGATATAATACATTTGCCAGGAGGGACAGTTGAATTATGCCAGGCCTGCCAGTCGGAACAGGTGGGTCTTCAGTTTTTGCCGGAAGGAGCGGAGGTCAGAAGTGGTTCTAATGTCGGGGGGGAGGTCATTCCAGAGGGTTGGGCCCATCACAGAGAAGGCCCTACTCCTCGGTGTCGCCCGCTGGCATTGCCTAGTGAACGGCACCAGGAGAAGCCCCTCCCTGTGTGAGCGTATTGGCCGCAGGGATGTATGTGGGAGGATGCGATCCCGCAAGTAACTAGGTCCCGTGCCATGGAGCGCTTTAAAGATGGTAACCAGCACCTTGAAACGCACCCGGAAAACCACAGGCAGCCAGTGCAGCTCGCGCAGGAGAGGTGTTACGTGGGAGTACCTCGTACTCCCCATCACAGCCCGCGCGGCTGCGTTCTGAACTAACTGCAGTCTCCGGGCGCGTCCCAAGGGCAGCCCCATGTAGAGAGTGTTGCAGTAATCCAGGCGGGACGTCACCAGCGCATGAGTGACCGTGCGTAGGGCATCCCGGTCCAGTAGGGGGCGCAATTGGCGCACCAGGCGAACCTGGTGGAACGCCCCCCTTGCCACGGCTGCCACATGGTCCTCCATTGACAGCCGGGCATCAAGGAGGACGCCCAAATTGCGCGCCCGTTCCACAGGGGGCAATTGTTCACCCCCTATGGCCAGCGATGGGATCAGCTGGCTGAATTGAGGTGCCGGTAGCCACAGCCACTCAGTCTTGGAGGGGTTGAGTTTAAGTCTGTTGTCCCCCATCCAGACCCCGACGGCCTCCAAACACCGGGACATCACTTCGACAGCCTCGTTGGGGTGGTTTGGAGTTGAAATATACAGCTGAGTATCATCAGCGTAGAGGTGATACTCAACCCCAAAACCACGGATGATCTCACCCAGCGGCTTCACATATGTGTTGAACAGGAGAGGCGAGAGGACCGACCCCTGTGGCACTCCACAAGTGAGTGGCCTCGGGGTCGACCTCTGTCCCCCTGTCAACACACATTGCCTCCGGTCGGAGAGGTAGGAGCCAAACCACCGCAGAACGGTACCTCCGACTCCTATCCCCCCCAACCGGCGCAATAGGATACCATGGTCGATGGTATCAAAAGCCGCCGAGAGGTCTAATAGGACCAGGATAGAGGAACAACCTCTATCTCTGGCCCTCCAGAGATCATCAACCAACGCGACCAAGGCTGTCTCTGTGCTGTGCCCGGGTCGGAAGCCGGACTGGCGTGAGTCTAGATACTCGGATTCGTCAAGGTGTCGTGGAAACTGCTGCGCCACCACATTCTCTACAACCTTCGCTAGAAACGGAAGTTTGGAGACTGGACGATAATTAGCTAGCTCCATTGGGTCGAGTGAAGGCCTCTTAAGCAAGGGCCTCACCACCGCCTCTTTCAAGGCGGTTGGTAAGGATCCCTCACCCAATGAGGCATTCACCAGGCCCAGAAGCCAGCCTCGGGTCACCTCCCAAGATGCCAGTACCAACCAGGAGGGACACGGGTCCATTAAACATGTGGTGGGTCGCAGCCGTCCACGCAACCTATCTAAATCCTCGGGGGCAACAGAATAAAACTCCTCCCAGGATGGTCTCACAAGACTCGCTGTTGGCGGCCCGTCTGGTCCACTGAGTGGGGCCCATCCGCTCCGGATCTGAGCGACTTTGTCCTGCAGATATTCCCCAAATTCCTCTGCTCTGCCCTGTAAGGGTGCCCCCTGTGTCCTCTGTGACAAGAGGGAGCGGGTCACCCTAAGCAGGGCGGCAGGGCGGTTATCCGCGGATGCAATAAGGGTGGCGCAATATCTACGTTTTTCCAGACTGGTGCGGTGAAACTCGCACTTGGAGAGCTTCACAAACAGTTTAGCAGCTAATTACTTCTGCAAAACCTTCCTGACCAAGTCCGTGTGCTCCTCCATCATTTTGGTGTAAATCAAAATGTCATCCAGGTATACAATGACCCCTCCCCCAATATAAATGCTCATGTAGAACGTCATTAATCAGCTGCATGAACACAGCAGGGGCTCCTTGCAACCCGAACAGCATGACCTGGAATTCGTAGCTTCCCAGGGGACAATTGAAAGTTGTCTTCCATTGATCCCCTGGTCAGATACGCACCCAGTAGTAGGCTTCTCGTAGGTTAAGTTTTGTGAAAAACTGACCCATTGCTAGCGTGGCCAGTAGATCTTTCATTAGGGGTAGGGGGTATAGATGTTTGACACACACTCCATTTAAGCAACAGAAGTCGACACATAAATTCAAACCACCATCCTTTTTTTCCTGGAACAAAACAGGGGCCGCCATCCTTGACCTGCTAGGCCTTAATTCCTTAAGCTCTTTCGGCATCATGGAGTACATATGAAGTTTCGGCAGTTTAGCTCCAGGAACCAACTCGATAGCATAATCAGTTGTACAGTGCGGGGGCAGCACTTCACATTCCTCGCTAAACACATTTGCCAAATCCTCATAAACACACAGAAAACCCAGGTTTACATCCCCCTGACCTGCCCGCAACTCAGCTTCCTCCTGGCCCCCTTTCCCCTGCTCTTTAGCTGGGGGTTCAGGGCCCATCCCCAGTCGTACCTTCTGGAACCCCCCTTCCCACCATATGGTGGGTTCCCATTTATCCAGCCACGCTAACTCTAAGATGATTGGTTCTATCATTTTCTCTACTACAATAAACCTGATTTTCTCCCAGTGTTCACCCAATATTTCCAGTCTGACTGGTTCTGTACAATGGGTAGCTGGCACCCCTCCAAGCACCAATCCATCCATCTACTTGAATGTAATGGCCTGCCACATAGTTATAGTTCAGACCCCCAACTCAGCCACTATTGCACTACATATCAAACACCGGGTACATCCCAAATCTATTACAGCCCCTTGCTGGACCCCTTGGGAAGTGCAGATGTTCCAGACAGTCACAGGTATTGCAAAAGGATGAATGGGAGAGCTCACCATTGGGTCCTCCTGTTCCTCATCCTCACTATAATATGTCGTCACCATTGGCCGCTGTCCAATTGTTAGGGAGGACCCCACCTCTTTGGCTGGTGTTGGATGGTCATCTGATGGCTGCATCTGCGTTGCACCTCGCGATCACTCAGACGTGGGCTGGGGACGCCCCTTCCCAGATGGTGATGGCTTGGATACCAGGGTTCTCGATACTGGAGTTGGGCATTCAGCTGCTCGATGACCCACCTGGTTGCATCTAAAACAATGAAGAGGAGGCCTCCTGGCCTGGTCAGTGATATCTGGGATCATAGCAGCAGGCCTAGCCACCCTGGGAGGTGCTGGTCTGTCCACTGACTGTCTCGGCTGATCAAGCCCCCCATCCCCACGTAATCTAAACTACCTCATTCCCACATCCAAGTCAATAACAGCACGAAACCACTCGTGCAAGCAGGGAGGCAATCCCTGATACAAACAAGCTTGCCTCAAATCCCAATTTAACCTAATCCGGAATTGGTGAACTAAAACGCGTTCTGGCCATGACCTCAGTCTTCCAGCTATTTTCCAAAAGTCTCTCAGTAAGCACTGCGGTGACCGCCACAACCATCGCCCATTGAGAAGGGTAGAACCAGCCATAAATATCCATATGGCTAATTATCTGGCTAAGGAACAGAGCCACATGGTCGGGGTTACCATCAAATGTAGCCTGGATAGGTGAAGGACCTCACACACCTTGTAAGGGTCACATCCCAGGGACCCATAGGGGCCCAGGATCAGGTGCCTGTGAGGTCACACCTGTATTTCTCCCATTTCCCTGGGTGGAGCCTGGTTGTCTTTGTCCATGTGGAGGCCTGTCCTGAGCTGTACAGGATGATCCTGCCCATGAATAATGTCCATCAGCAAAGAACCTTGCACCCAAGACCCCTGCTGCTCCAAAGCCCTAGCCAAGCCAGTCCCTTGGTCGAAACACAACTTGGGGCTGGTGAGATGAAAGCGAGTCTCTGAACCCCCTGCCTTCCATGTAGATGATGGTTCCAAGCTGGTGGCCCATGGGAGAATTCTCAAAGCCGAGCTATGCCACCACTCCCCAGAAGATGAGAGACTCGGTCTGGAGCCTGTTGGCCCCTTGCCATCCTCACTCCTCCCCTTCGTCTGCGGCCCCAGTTCCTTGGGCTTCACAACTGGCTGTACAACCTCTTCCTGAGCCTCCTCCTCCTCCACCTCTGCGCTCTTGACTTCCACCTCCACTGCTGTCTCCAACCCTTTGGTAGACGTACCTTCTGCCATGCTGAAGTGTTCCACAACTGCAAGCTCACTGACCAACTCAAACTGCAGGTAAAATATAAGGCAGTGCTGGCTTTCTCTCAGCCAGTCTAGGCCAGCCCGTGCAGATAGAACAAAAGCTCCTTACACTCCAGTATCCAAGAAACCTCCGAGCTATATTTCTGCTACAGGTTTAAACCACAACACATGACGAGTATGTAAAAAAAATAAAGCCAGCGATGGGAGCGTCTGCCTTCCAGTGCTTTTTATTGGCTTGCTTCCTCCCCAGTAGCCAACATCCTGTGCAGCAAGCTTCCTCCCCCTCGCAGCTGGCCAAAATATAGCCAGTTTAAACAGCCCACCCAGCTTTGCATCTCGGCACTGGTGCGATGATGTCATCTATCATTGTTGCTGCTTGTAGACAGGATCAGAGGTCTCACGTTGGAATCAGGTAACCACGTTCCGTTGGCGCCACACACTGCCAATCCCCCCTAGCAATGTTGAGCCTCGGATTGATGTTTGACAACATCTCAGCTTTGATGTCTGAGGTTAGGCTGCACTTCGGCTGCAATCAGGCTCTCTTTGGATAGCCCCCACTCTGCCACGGTTGCCTGAGTTTCCCTCCCACCCCCCCAGATATCGGGGAGTGATTGGAGAGTCCAGGATTCAGGAAATCCAGTAATCTTGATAGATTTTAAAAGGAGATCTGACTGTCTGTCAGGTTTCCGAAAGATGCCCTAATTAATTCATGAGCCTCGAGCCAAGTTTCAAAAAAAATTCAGTCATTTATTAGGAACAACATTTCGGCAATACCCCATTGCAGTCAGATCTGACCTCACGTAAATGACGTCTGAACTTTGTTCCTGTTTTCCCCCTCCCCTCAATCTGTGTGATAAATCACATTATCCAACAGGTGTTCTAGCAGCCCCACAAGCCTGCTGTGGTAATATGAGATCCTACTCTAGCCAAAGGTATGCGTGGAATTTACTGCCCCCCCACTTTCCTCACCATGGCAACTCAATGACAGACATGGAAATGCTTTATGAGTTGACATCAGGTTGCTGCTGGTCCAAACAATGTTGTTAACAAATGTAACTGTAAATATTGCAATTGGGTTACACCTGGTAGATGACATTTGTCTCTTAACACAGCATATATTAAAAATTCACCTTCATCATCTATTAATTGGTTCAGAGTCAATATTCCCACTTCCATCCAATGTTTTCATATCATCACCTTTTCCACAATTTTTAAAGTTGAGTTTCCCCATAAAGTCAGTTTAAACATTAAAAAAGTCAAAAAAAATTATTAGACATAACAGTCCACAGTTTTCTAACTGATGTTATTATTTTAGTATGTTTAAATCCTAATACTCTGCATCCAACCAAAGGTACTATATATGTATATTCCAATGTTGCCCAAATTGGAAAATTAACACCAATTGTCAGCCTCCAGTATTTAATACTTGACAATAGAAAAGCTTGATGATATACAATAGCTCCAGTTTCAGAAAACTGTATCTTCCCTCATTAATTGGTAATTGCATTTTCAGTAAAGATATTCTTGGAATTGTGAGCATCAAGAAATATAGCCTATTGATCTTTTAGATTCAATAAGTCCTATGGATGATAGAAGGCCCCAGAAGAAATACTGTAGATATGAACCAAAGTTTTTAGCTAGGATGATTTCAAAATTTACCAGAAATATTTGTAATCCTGCTGAACCATTGCTAACTATGAAATATGTTTTTTTGTAAAATATGCACTTGTATGGATTCGTTTAAAACAGGAAGAATGAAACTGTTGGAAATGAGGAATTGAAAGTAATGTACACAGGTGTTCACAGATACTGACAGTTGGTGGGGTTGTGAAGCATGTATGTGGTTAGAAGAACAATATAAAAGGTAGGGTTCAAGATCGGCTCGGGGCTCTTTGATTTATAGCTGTCCAATAATGCTTAATTAGAAATTAGAAATTTAATTTGTTAGCCGCTCCCTCTCCGCAAGGGACTCAGGGCGGCGTACAATGAAATATACATACATACATATAAACATAAAAATACACACATATACATACATATACATACATGCATGGAGGAGGTAATAATTAAAAATACATTACATTAATAATAATAAAAATTAGTCATTAAAAATACCCCAAAATAATAATACAATTTAAAAAGGACTGTCAGGAGGAAAAGGATAAACTACGGTTGAGCCAGGCCAGACAATTGAAAGAGGTGGGTCTTGAGCTTTACACGGAAGGAGCGGAGATCGGAAGTAATCCTGATATCAAGGGGGAGGTCATTCCACAGGGCTGGGCCCATCACAGAGAAGGCCCTGCTCCTGGGTGTCGCCCCCCGACACTGTTTAGCGGACGGCACCCGGAGAAGTCCCTCTCTGTGTGAGCGGATTGGTCGTAGGGATGTATGGGGCAGGATGCGATCCCGCAAGTAACTAGGTCCTGTGCCATGGAGCGCTTTAAAGATCATAATCAGAACCTTGAAATGCACCCGATAGACCACAGGAAGCCAGTGCAGCTCGCGCAGGAGAGGTGTTACATGGGAGTACCTAGTCCTCCCCATAATCACCCGTGCGGCCGCATTCTGGACCAACTGTAGTCTCCGAGCGCATTTCAAGGGAAGCCCCATGTAGAGAACATTGCAGTAGTCCAGGCAAGACGTCACCAGCGCATGGGTGACTGTGAGCAAGGCATCCCGGTCCAATAAGGGGCGCAATTGGCACACCAGGCGAACCTGGTGGAACGCCCCCCTTGCCACGGCTGTCACATGGTCATCCATGGACAGCCGGGCATCTAGGAGGACGCCCAAATTGCGCGCCCGTTCCATGGGGGCCAGTTGCTCGCCCCCGATGGCCAGAGATGGAAGCAACTGGTTGAACCGGGGGGCCGGAAGCCACAGCCACTCTGTCTTGGAGGGGTTGAGTTTGAGTCGGTTGTCATCCATCCAGATCCGTACAGCTTCCAAGCACCGGGACATCATTTCGACGGCCTCGTTGGGGTGGTTCGGGGTGGAGATGTATAGCTGCGTATCATCACCATACAGATGATATCCCACCCCAAAGCCACGGATGATCTCGCCCAGCGGTTTCATGTATGTGTTGAACAGGAGTGGCGAGAGAACCGACCCCTGTGGCACCCCACAAGTGAGGGGTCTCAGGGTCGATCTCTGCTCCCCTGCCAACACACGTTGCGTCCGGCCGGAGAGGTAGGAGCCGAACCACCGTAAAACGGTGCCCCTGACTCCCAACCCCCCCAGTCGGCGCAACAGGATACCATGGTCGATGGTATAGAAAGCCGCCGAGAGATCTAATAGGACCAGGATAGAGGAACAACCCCTATCTCTGGCCCTCCAGAGATCATCAACCAACGTGACCAAGGCTGTCTCCGTGCTGTACCCGGGCCGGAAGCCGGACTGGCGCGGGTCTAAATAATCATCTTCCTCCAGGTGACGTGGAAACTGTTGGGCCACCACACTCTCTACAACCTTCGCTAAAAAGGGAAGGTTGGAGACCAGACGATAATTAGCTAGCTCCGTTGGGTCCAGGGAAGGCTTCTTGAGTAGGGGTCTCACAACCGCCTCTTTCAAGGTGGCCGGCAGAGACCCCTCGCCCAACGAAGCGTTCACTAGGCCCAGGAGCCAGTTGCGTGTAACCTCCCAGGATGCCAGTACAAGCCAGGAGGGACACGGGTCCAATAAACATGTGGTAGGTCGCAGACGTCCACGTAACCTGTCCAAATCCTCGATGGCAACCGAATCAAACTCCTCCCAGAATGGTCTCTCAAGACTCGCCTCGGGCGTCTCCACTGGACCACTGAAAGGGACCCATCCCATCCGGATTTGAGCGACTTTGTCCTGCAGATATTTCCCAAATTCCTCTGCTCTGCCCTGTAGAGGGGCTTCCCGCGGCCTCTGAAACAGGAGGGAGCGGGTCACCCGGAACAGGGCAGCAGGGCGGTTATCTGCGGACGCAATAAGAGCGGCACAATGTTGACGTTTGGCCGCTCTTAATGCCACAAGGTACGTCCTTAAGTAGGTTCGTGCCTGTGCTCGGTCAAATTCGGAGCGGGAGGATCTCCAACGACTCTCTAGGCATCTCTTGTGGCGTTTCATCACCCTTAGCTCCTCGGTAAACCAGGGAGCCAGGGTGGTTCGTTGCCGCAGGAGAGGCCGCAAAGGCGCCACTCGGTCTAGGGCCCCGGCAGTCGCACTATTCTATGCAGCTACCAGGTCCTCCACCTGAGGGCGGGTCAGGTCCACAGGAGGTGGCCCAAGCTCCGTCTGGAACTTATCTGGTTCCATCAGGCGCTTGGGGAGGAACCATCTAATGCCTTCCGGTTCCGCCTCCCCGCAGCGGGGAGTAGCACCAGGGAAGTCAAGTCGGAGAAGTGAGTGATCTGACCATGACAGGGGAGTGATAGTTAAATCCCCTATTCCCAGATCACTCGTCCACTGGCCAGAGACAAAAACAAGGTCCAACGTGTGGCCCCCTTCGTGGGTAGGGCCCTGAATTAATTGGGTCAGGTCCATGGCTGTCATGGAAGCCATGAACTCCCGAACCCCCTCAGACGCTTCTCCCATCGACGGCAGGTTGAAATCCCCCATCACTAAGAGTTTGGGGGTCTCAACCGCCACCGATGCGATCAGCTCGAGGAGTTCAGGCATTCCACCGCTTATTTCCTTTTCTTTACCAATTTAATTTAACTTCAATCTTTTTTGGGCAGTCTTTTATAAAAATAAAATTTCCTCACCAGATGGACACACTTTCTCTTTCCGCTTTTCCTTCCATTGCAGAGCTGTCCCGACTTCAGCAGCTTGAGGCTGTGCTTTTTGTCACCGGCTAGAAGAGATTCTCTTGGATCAATCAGGGACTTTGCGATGTCCCTGAGATCAGCAAGACGTACTCTTCCCTGTCACCGTCTCTTCGGGATGGTTTAGGTCCAGATGGACCGACCAGCGGCAAAAGTATCGACTGCGATCTCGGAGCCCCGAGATCGCACGTCGTATCGTCGCAACGTCAGCGCCTTTTCATTGTGAAGTGTTTCTTGAATGCCTTTTGACCAGATCTTTCCCAAAGCCTTATTGTATGAGCTGGGTGGATTGTTATTCACCCAGCCTTGGTGGTCATGTGTATGTTTTGTGGTTGTTACATTGATTATGCTGAGTGTGTTTCTTTTAATGACTCCTGTGATAAGATTTCTGAACATATGACTCTTGATTATTTTGCTACTGCTTTTCTCATGATTAAGGTTATGCCTCAATGTAACTGGAGCATGCCTATGTCAGAGTCCTTTTTGCCTTCTTCTCATTATATTGTGACCCAGCAGCGGCCGGCTGAGCTGTTGGTGGACTCTGACAGCGATGACCATTATGGGACTGCTCTGGAGCATGAGGAAGACTCTGGAGGGTGTTTGGAGTCAGAGCAGGGATTAGAGAGGCCTGTTGGCCACCAGGTGGCATCTGAGTCAGGGAGCAGTGAGGAGGAACAGAGGGAGGTTGTCCCTGATGTGCGTGTGCATAGAGCTGAGAGGAGAAGGGAGCAGCTGTGGAGAAGACGTCATAGAAGGAAATAGGGACAGGTGGCCCCTCCAAAAGAGTTTATAGGTGGAGTGACGGGAGGGGAATCTTTGCAGGAAACAACAGTCCATTTTGCTAGCCGTTGAGAAAGCATTCCGTAAGTCTAATCTTGGTTTCTTGAAGATAGCGTTCTAGGCTCCTAGCCAAGGGGTGGTTTTATCTCTGTAATTAGTCGTGGCAGACAGCTAAGCCTGGGTCTGTATATTCATTATAATCACTGGACAGAACTGTTTGCTTCCTGCCTCAAAACAAAAGCTGTAAATATCACCATGGAGCAGTTATGTGCCGAAAACTTGCAACTTTCGCAACAGGTGGCTATGTTGGCTGCTCATGTGGCACAGCTCCAAGCTCACCCTGCTCCACCCCCACCTCGGAGGAAATGCCCGGTTGCAGTGCCTGATAACCATGTTTCCAGCTTTCTTGGGACAATGCCAGCTATTTATCAGCTTGAGAGCAGAGGATTTCCCCACTGACTGAGATAAAGTGGGGTTTATGATTAGCTTACTCTCCGGCTCCGCAGCTCGTTGGGCGACGCCACTGCTGGTCCAGGCTAGCTGTTTGCTGGATGACTTCAGGGGGTTCTGTGACCACCTCTGGTTAATGTATGAGGACCCCATTAAGATGGAGATAGCTACCCAACATATGAAGACTCTGAAGCAGGGCCAGAGTTCCTTGCAGGACTACATCAGTGAATTTAGGCTACTAAACCAGGATTCGGCTTGGAATGAGGCAGCCCTTGTGGACACATTTGAGGATGGGTTGTTGGAAGAATTGCAGGATGAGCTGGTGCATGTGGATAGGCCACCGAATTTCAATGCTTTGGTCCACCTGTGTCTCCGGATTGATGCTCAGTTGCAGAGGCGGGGAATTTGCCGCACGTCCCAGGAGAACAGGGTGGTTCCAGCCATGCGTGAGACTCCAACTCCATGGGAGGAGCCCATGGAATTAGGTGCAGACAAACCCCGCTCATCGATAACGGAGAAAGACAGACGGCGCTTAGGGGGGTTGTGTTTTTATTGTGGGGAACCTGGGTACATGGCAGCCTTTTGCCCCAAGAAGAGACGAGGGGCGTCAGTTACTGGACCTACACCCCAGACCCAGAACAATTTGTCAGAAAAGGCACCCAAGCCGGATTCCAGCACATGCTCTGGTCGACTCCGGGGCTACCACGAACTTCATGGACGAGGCATTTGCGACCAAGTATGCAGTCCCTCTGTGTCCAGTAGATCCTCGTATGCTTCTGGAGACCATTGACGGCCGGGTGCTTCTGTCTGGGCCTATCAAGGCCACCACGCAACCCTTGCGCCTGGTCATCGGGGCTCATGTGGAAGCCATCCACTTCTACGTTACCTCTGACCTGAATTTCCCCGTGGGCTTGGGCTTGGCTTGGCTTCGGGTGCACAACCCACAGATCTACTGGTCCCAGAACCTTGTAACCTTTCCAGCCTTGCAATGTGTGGACCACATCCGTTATGTCTATGCAGGCCAGCTGCTGAGTCGACCTGGGGGGTCCTTGCCTTCCGACATAGCAGATTTTGTAGACGTGTTCAGTGAACAAGAAGCAGACGAATTGCCACCACACCGGCCATATGATTGTCCCATTGATTTGATTCCGGATGCGCCGCTCCCTGTGGGTCGTTTGTATTCGATGTCAGACCCGGAGTTGGCCGCATTGCGGGACTTTTTGAACAAAATCCTAGCTCGTGGTTTTATCAGACCATCGTCTTCGCCATTGTCTGCCCCTGTCTTGTTCGTCAAAAAGAAGACTTGAGACTCTGTTGTGACTATTGTAGGCTCAATGCTATCACGGTGCACAATCAATATCCTGTGCCCCTTATTCCTGAACTGTTGGAGCAGCTCAGAGAGGCTAAGGTGTTCACCAAATTGGATCTCCGTGGAGCCTACAATCTTGTCCGGATCCGGCCCGGGGATGAATGGAAGACGGCATTCGGCACCAGGTACTGGCAGTTTGAGTACACGGTCATGACTTTTGGGCCGAACAATGCCCCTGCCGTCTTCCAACATTTTATGAACGACATCTTCCGGGACCTTTTGGACCAGTTTGTCATCATTTATCTCGACGACATCTTGATTTATTCATCCTCCCGGGAGAGTCATCGGCAGCACCTACGCCTGGTCCTACAATGGCTCCGTGAGAATCGCTTGTATGCGAAACTGGAGAAGTACCAGTTTTGGCAGTCCACCATTGAGTTCCTGGGACATCGTATCTCTCCCGAAGGCATTGCAATGGAGCCAGGCAAGGTGGAGCCTTTGTGTAGTTGGCAACCTCCTCAGAGAGTGAAGGATGTCCAGTGACTCCTCTGGTTTGCCAACTACTATCAGACCTTTATCCCTGGCTTTGCTTCCCTGACTGCGCCCCTCACTGAGCTCCTGCAGAAAAAAGTTCTGTTTCACTGGGGGGGCCCTGAGCACCACGCGTTCCAGGCCTTGAAGCAGGCCTTCATGAAAGAGCCCATTTTGAAGCATCCTGACCCCCACCGTCCGTTTGTAGTGGAGGTGGATGCATATCACTGTGGGAGTGGTGTTTCTTCAGGCTCTTGCCTCCGGCGGTACCCTTTTCCCTTGCGCTTATTACTCGCGAAAACTCAATTCTTCCGAGCGCAATTATACCATTTGGGAGAAGGAGTTACTAGCCATTAAGGTGACGTTTGAGGCTTGGAGGCATCATCTAGAGGGGGCCAGGCATCAGATTGAAGTCCGGACGGACCATAGGAATTTGGAATTTCTGAAGAACGTGCGGAAATTGAACCAGCGCCAGATCCAGTGGTCTCTTTTCTTTGCACGGTTCAATTTCCACGTGACGTACATCCCCAGTGCGCACAACCAAAGGGCAGATGCTGCATCAAGAAAACCCAAGTATTCGTGTACCAAAGACCCGATTCCACCTCGGACAGTTTTGCCCGTAGATTCCTTCTCCGCAGTTCACGAGCCTGTGGACTTACGGCCCTAGATACGGGAAGCGCAGCAGCATGACGATTGGGTGGAACAACGGAAGGCAGAGGTGGGGCCTGCCTCCCCATGGACATTTACCGGTGAACTCTTGCGGTACCGAGACAGACTCTATGTGCCAACGTGGCCCCTTCAAGAACTTATTCTATCCCAGTGCCATGATAATCCTGCGGCGGGGCACTTTGGCCTCTTCAAGACCTCGATCCTGGTCTCCCGTACCTTCTGGTGGCCCCGATTCCGACATGACGTACAATCTTGCGTCACGTCTTGTGTACAGTGTCGGCAGGCCAAGTCAGCGACGGGAGCCCCTCCAGGGCTGCTCCAGCCATTGCGGACCCCGGAGAGACCCTGGGGGGCCATTTCTATGGACTTCCTGACAGACTTGCCTCCGTCTTTTGGATTTACCATGGTGTTCGTGGTGATAGACATGCTGATTAAGATGGCGCATTTTATCCTGTGTTGGAGATTACCGACAACCCACGCCACCACCCGCATGTTTATCCAATATGTTTTCAGGCTGCACGGCCTACCTGACAGGATGGGAGGATGGGACCTCCGTGCACGCACTTGCTTTGGAGGGTGTTTGGAGTCAGAGCAGGGATTAGAGAGGCCTGTTGGCCATCAGGTGGCATCTGAGTCAGGGAGCAGTGAGGAGGAACAGAGGGAGGTTGTCCCTGATGTGCGTGTGCGTAGAGCTGAGAGGAGAAGGAAGCTGCTGTGGAGAAGACCTCATAGAAGGAAATAAGGACAGCTGGTTACGGTTGTGGCCCCTCCCAAAGAGTTTATAGGTGGAGCGACGGGAGGGGAAACTTTGCAGGAAACAACAGTCCATTTTACTAACCGTTGAGAAAGCATTCCGTAAGTCTAATCTTGGTTTCTTGAAGATAGCGTTCTAGGCTCCTAGCCAAGGGGTGGTTTTATCTCTGTAATTAGTTGTGGCAGACAGCCAAGCCTGGGTCTGCATATTCATTAGAATCACGAGACAGAACACATTATCTATCATCTCTCTATTGACTCCTCTATTATGAATTGTTTACTTCTTTACACTATGCTCAATTTGTTATATTGGTTTATTTTTCTCTTCCTTTTTGCCATTTAGTCTTCTTTATTATACTGCCTAATTTAATCAGAGGAAGCTTAACCTTGCTGCTAGGATTGAGTTTTCCATTCCTTCGTTTGTCTGATTTGCTATTTTTCTATTGCTATTATTTTGCTATTGCCTGTTTGTATTTTAGACAACAAGAGTGTCTGAGAGTGTTTTTCACAAGAACAGAGCCAGCAAATATTTTGCACAAGGCTCGGGCCTGTAAGTGTTTTGCAAGGGAACAGCGGCTGAGTGTGTTTTGCACAAGACCATTGCCTATTTGTATTTTGGACAACAAGAGTGTCTAAGAGTGTTTTTCACAAGAACAGGCCCTGCAAATTTTTTGCACAAGACTAGGGCCTGTAAGGGGTTTGCACAACAACCTGGTCTAAGAGTGTTTTGCAAAAGACCAGTGCCTGCAAGTGTTTTGCACAAGACCATTGCCTGTTTGTGTTTTGGACAACAAGAGTGTCTGCAAGTAGGTTTCACAAGAACAGGGCCTGCAAGTTTTTTGCACAATACTTGGGCCTGTAAGTGTTTTGCACAAGACCATTGCCTGTTTTTGTTTTGGACAACAAGAGTGTCTGAGAGTGGAGGAGGGGCCACGCGTCGCAGCGTTACCGCGGCTTTTCTGGTTACTCCAGATGAGCCGCTGAATCCCGATCGTTTGGACGGTCCGATTGGATGCAAGCTGTCCCGTAGAGACAGTGGGAGGTAAGGGGAAATTCCGGGGGATCCAGAGACACCCGCAAAGTCTCTGGAAACCCTGGAGAAACCCCTTCTTGCAGGCGATCAAGAGCCAGCCCCCAGGCTGCCGAAGCTGCTGACGGCTCTGCAAAGCAAGAGCAGGAGAGAAAGAAGCATGCCGCGTTTTGGTGAGACTATTTGAAAAAGTCTTTTTTTTGTTGTTTAAATTATACAGAGGACACCCTTAAATTGGAGACTCAAAGAAAATAGAAAATAGCCGGAGACTTAGTGGCGGGTTTGAACAGAGTTAATTGAAACCATTTGGGGGTTTTTTTTCCCCTTTTTATCTACCGGAAGCCAGACTGGACTTTTGTTACAGCTGTTACAATTGTTGTTGAAGCCCTTTCTTTACTTTTAACTTCCCTCTTTTTTTAAAAATGACTTCATTAGAGCCATTTTTTTCTTTTTTCTTTTACTTTATTCCTTTTAATGCCTGAAAGACCTTTTTTTTCTTTTTTTGCCTAGTCTAACTTTCCCTTTTACTAAGGGCAGCGCTTTAAGGGGCTAGGGACTGGATACATTTTAACACTGCCATCTAGCGGACTTTGAAACATTGTTACTAATTCCTACTGCTGGGACTATTTTGAGAAAAAACCATCCACTCAAGGTCAAGACCTGATAAGAGGCAAGAAGTACAGCTGTTTATTGCAGGCTGTTTCTTGTGGAGCTTTAAGGTCTGGAAACTTATCTTGGAAGACTTATAAGAGAAAACTGGAGTGATTTTGGAAACTACACCGAGTGTTTATACTATTCTGCTGGGGATGTGATGATTTTTCCTTTTCCTGGTTGGTGCGTGTGCTGTTTGTTACACTCTAAATCTCTTTTTTTTCCCAAAGTCCTGAAGCCTGGAAGTGCTGAATAATTTTTTCTTTTTTTTTTTTCCTGGTCCTCAAATTTTTTCTTTTTTTCTCTTCTTTTTGAAATAACAGAGACACAATTTTTTCTTTCTCTCCTCCCACTCCCTTCATCTACCCTCATCTTTCTTATACGGATTGCCTTTTTTTTTCTTGCCCCTCTCTTTCTTCTACCCCTTTTCCATATCCTTTATCATATTTCCTATATTCTGTGCTCTCTATTTAAATCTTGACTTCTCCCCTTATTACTTTTATCTAACTACTATACACTCTTTCTCCCTTTCTCCTCCTCCCTTCCTCTTTTCTTCTTCTTATCTTCTCTTTCTCCTAGTGTTTATTGCAATTGGACTGAACTACAAAACGAAGAAGAAGAAGAAGAAGAAGAAGAAGAAGAAGAAGAAGAAGAAGAAGAGAGAATAAACTAGCAAGATGAGTAGAAAGCCAA
Source organism: Natrix helvetica (assembly GCF_964273705.1). NCBI lineage: Eukaryota > Metazoa > Chordata > Lepidosauria > Squamata > Natricidae > Natrix > Natrix helvetica. Next base: position 20,358,040 of record NC_138555.1, read on the forward strand.
CACCAGTGGGCTCTACAACAACAACCCCTGCCTCCTCACTGGCAGGAGGACAAAGATCAATACAATCTATGATCCAACAGGAAAAAGAGAAGACCATATCGTTAGATTCAATTATGCAATCAATACAGAAACTACAAACAAGCTCCGATGAAAAATTGGATACACTTATAAAGAAAATGGGCAATATGGAAATGAAGATGGAGAACATAGAAAAAAAAACAGATGAAGCAGAGAGAAATGTAAAAGATATACAACAGTGGGTCAAAAAACAAGAAGATGATATGCAAAAAATTGCTGAAAGAGAGAAGCAAAGAGAGAAGAGGGATGAAGAATTTGATTCTAGATTGAGTGAAGTAGAAACAGAAAGCAGTGCAATAATGGATAAAGATTTCAAAATATAGTATTTATTTATTTATTTATTCTTCGCATTTCTAGACCACCCCCTCTCCCAAAAAGGACTCGGGGCGGTGTACAGTCCACACAACAAATAACAAGTACTAAATACAAATATAAATATAAGAAAAGGGTGAAAATCTGCCACAAATAATATCTGAAATTCTCATAGAAATATTAGAGATACCTGGAGAGAAGATATTGGATGGTATAGATGAGACATTTCGAGTTAATACAAGATATGCAACGAGAAACTCCCTCCCAAGGGAAGTTCATGTAAGATTTACTAAAAAAGCATTAAAACTACAAATTCTGCAAAATACAAGAGATAAAAAACTGGAATATAAAGGCAAGGAGATTGCAATTCTAAAGCAAATACCAAGAAGGGTGAGAGAGAAGAAAAGAAAATACCAATTCTTGACTACAGTTTTACTTAAAATAGGAGTTAACTATAGATGGCTGATTCCGGAAGGCCTAATATTTTTATGGAAAGGACAGAGATACAGAATTGATACAATTGAGAAAGCAGAAGCTTTCTATACAGAACATTTGAGAGGAAAGCAGAGAAGCCTGGAAACGAAGAGCTACCAGTGCAACTGCTGGATTTACCTATAATTGAAATTGAGAGGACAGAGGGTGCTGTAGGTGGAATTGACATTGAAGAAGGTGCTGTTGGGGGTGTAGAGATCAGAGCACAACGGGAACCAAGATCAACTAGAGCTATAAATCCTATATATAAAACATAAGGATGGAAGGAATAAAACTACTCTCAATTAATATAAATGGACTTAATTCGCCAAATAAAAGAAAGAAAATATTTCATAAATTAGGAAAACTAAAATTAGACATAATCTGCCTACAAGAAGTACATATTCAGCAAAGAAACAGCCATCTATTAGTACAACCAAAACTGGGGGAAAATTTTACTTCGTTAGCGGATTGTAAACAAAGAGGCGTGACCTTTTACATTAAAGATAAAATCCCTGCGAAACAAATCTACACAGACGAAGATGGAAGAATTTTAATGGTGGAAATAATGGACAATGTTAGGAAAATACTTTTAATTGGAATTTACGCACCTAATGAAAAACAAGATGAATTTTATAAAAAAATCCACAAGAAAATTTCTGATCTAGACTTTGTTGATATTTGTATGATGGGAGACTTCAATGGTATTGTAGACCAGAACATGGACTATAAAACCCATAAAACAACAAAACAAAATAGAAAAACACTCCCAAAGTCCTTCTTCAGGATGATGGATGAAATAAACCTAAAAGACATTTGGAGAGAAAGGAACCCCATTAAAAAACAATACACCTTCTATTCAAATAGACACTCATCGCTCTCCAGAATTGACATGATTTGGGCCTCAACGGACATATCCAGCAGCACACTAGACGTGGAAATTGAGTCGAACACTTGGGCGGATCACAACCCAACGACAATAGGTTGGAGACAACAAAGAATAAGATCTAGATGGACACTAAATAACATGATATTGAAAGAGAAAGAATTTGTAAAGAAAATGGAAAAAGAATTGACTTTCTTCTTTAAAGAAAACAAAAAAGAAGACACGTCCTTACAGAATCTCTGGGATACAATGAAGGCCTTTTCTAGAGGTTTGATAATAGACTATGCAAGAAAGAGAAATTTAAAGAAAAGACAAGTGTCTAAGGATCTAGAAAAAGACTACAGCACATTGGAAAAAGAACTACAGAAATTTCCACAAAAGAAAGAGATTAAAATAAAGATGGACACAATAAAGCACAAAATGGACCTACTAGAAAAGGAGGACTTGGCTCAAAAAATCAGAGGCGCTAAACAGAACTATTTTGAAAATGCAAATAAACCAGGCAGATGGCTGGCATATAAACTGAGAAAAGAAAGAGAGACCAAGAAAATACTACAACTAAGAGATGAACAAGGACAATTGCACTATGGAAATATGGAAAAAAAGAAAATTATACAAGATTACTATGCCAAGTTGTATGAACAAGAGAACATAAAAGAGGAAGAAGTGAAACAATATCTACAAAATGCCAAACTCCCCCAAATACCAAGTGATACTAGAACTATACTAGAAGATAAAATAACAATGATGGAACTAACCGAGGCCCTTAAAAGACAAAATAATGGGACGGCCCCGGGACCGGATGGCCTTCCTGTGGAATTTTATAGAACACTAGAGAAATCCTTGGCCATTCCATTACTAGAAGTTATGAATGAAGTAATGATTGAAAGTAAAATACCTAACTCATGGTTGGAGGCATATATTACATTGCTACCCAAAGAGGAGGCAGATCATACGCAAATTAAGAATTATAGACCTATCTCTTTGTTGAATTCAGACTATAAGCTATTTGCTTCTATACTGGCGGAGAGACTGAAAAAATACTTAAATGGGTTCATTCACCCGGACCAAAATGGCTTTTTACCAAAGAGGCAAATAAGAGACAACATAAGGACAATTTTGAATACCTTGGAATATTATCAGGTCCACTCTGGGAAGCAAATGGCCTTGATGTTTCTGGATGCGCAGAAAGCCTTCGATAATGTGAATTGGATGTTTATGATACAACAAATGGAACAAATGAACTTTGGTAAGAACTTTATTCAAGCCATACAAATGATATACCACAAGCAAACAGCCAAGATAATGATAAATGGAGAACTGACGGATCCAATCGAAATTAAAAGAGGTACGAGACAAGGCTGTCCACTATCACCACTGCTTTTTGTTTTAACATTAGAAGTACTAAATAGAAAGATTAGAGAAGAGGAAGAAATAAAGGGAATGACTATTAAAAAGGAAGAATACAAGCTGCAAGCATTTGCTGACGATTTAGTCTTCATTCTTGAGGAGCCATTTCAATCTGCACCTAAACTGATAGGAGAAATTGAGGCGTATGGAGAAGTTGCAGGTTTGAAAATAAATAAAGACAAAACAAAGATCTTGACAAAAAATATACCCCGAAAACAAAAAGAAGAATTGGCGGAAATTTTGGAAATGCAAATTACAAATAAAGTTAAATATTTGGGGATTCATCTAACAGCCAAATGCAGCACTCTCAAAGAAGATAATTATCTTAGATTGAAGCAACAAATCGCAACAGATTTGGTGAAATGGGAGAATCTTCAATTATCAATGATTGGTAGAATCGCAACAATCAAAATGAATATCCTACCTAGACTGCTATATTTGTTCCAGACTATTCCAATTAAGTTGGGGAAAGGCTATTTTGAAGAATTAAATAAAATGGTGTTGAAATTCATATGGCAAGGGAAAAAAGCAAGAATAAAACGTAAATTGTTACAAGATGCCAAATCAAGGGGAGGGTGGGGTTTACCCGATTGGGAGTTATATTACCAGGCAGTTAGTCTGATGTGGATTAAGGAATGGATAATGCTAAGAAATGCTAGGCTTTTGAACATAGAGGGTCATGACCTGTTGTTGGGATGGCATGCATATTTATGGTATAAGGGAACTAAAACGCATGGTTATTTCAGAAGGCATTTTATAAGAGAGGCTCTGTTATCAAATTGGGAGAAGGTTAAGAGGTTGCACTACTTGAAAATTCCAGTCTGGATATCAACTATTGAAGCTTTTTCATATCCAATAGTATATAAAAGGGAAGAAACAGTTAGATATGCTGAATTATTGAATACAGAGGGTGAACTCAAATCCATACAAGAATTGAAACAGGAAGGTATTGAACTCAATTGGTATTCATATGTGCAAATACATTCTAGATATAATGAAGATCGGAAAAATGAGGGCTTTTATGATAAAATGACTGAATTAGATAAAATCTTAACAGCTAATGATGAAAAAGTAATTAAAAAATTTTATGATTATCTATTAGAGGTGAAATTATATGAAGAACAAGTGAAAGGAACTATGTTAGCTTGGGGAAAAAACTTTGGACATGGGATTGACTTAGAAAAATGGCAAAAACTGTGGACTCAAAATTATAAAATGACAATGTCAACTGCATATAAAGAGAACTTGTATAAGATGTTTTATAGGTGGCACTTATCCCCATTGAGAATAGCAAGAATGTCGAAGAATAAGTCTGAAAAATGCTGGAAATGTCAACATACGCCGGGCACATTCTACCACATGTGGTGGACTTGTCCTGAAGCTAAAAGATACTGGACTAAAATACACATGTGGTTGGAGAAAATGATACATAAACATATAGACTTGAAACCAGAACTTTTTTTATTGGGAATAATACCAGAAATATACAATAAGGACTTGAAATATTTGATCATAAATGTGTTAACAGCTGCTAGAATTGTATTTGCTAAAAACTGGAAAAATGAGAAATTACCAACAGAGGAAGAAATTGTTCAGAAAATAATGGACTGTGCTGAAATGAGTAAACTTACATTTGAAATTAGAGAACTAGAGGATGAGCAATTCTATAAAGTATGGGATTTGTTTTATCAATGGTTGGATAAAAAAACCTGGAAATGATTTTTTTTCCTTTATCTTATCTTATCTTATATGTAATAATAATAGAAAGCTATACTTAATGTTGAGAAAAAAATTTCCTTTCTAGTCTCTCTTTTTATATATGTTAAGCTTTTACTATGAAACAGATTACTTACTTATACGATATAAGAATAATAATGTACTTGATATATAAGAGTGAGATGATTTAAATTGTTAGGTATGATTGTAGCTGGTGACTATTTTATAATATAAAATGGAATAATGATGATGTAATGAATAATGGATATAAATATAGATTGAAATACTTAATGACCACATGGATTGACAAATAATAATGGAAAATTATATTCGGAGTTGTGGAAATTCTATGGTTAATGGAAAATAGAAAGGTGTTATATGAATTAATGGGAATTAATGGGAATTTTTTGACTTAATCTTTATTCTTATTTTTTAGAGATTGGTGATATAATTTTATAAAGATTTATTGTTACTTAGTAGATAATTATGGATGTAAAGAAACAAGGGCTGTCACAAATGAAAGAATATTAATGGTAACTTGAACACATAATGCTCAATGAAATATTTAACTATGTTTAATGGATAATTAGTGACTTTATTCTTAATTGTAAAAACCATTGCACAAAAACTTGTAACCAAACGACATGCTTTTCCCGTCCTTGCTCTTGTTCTTTATGTGTTGTTTTGTCTTTTTTAAAGAAAAAAATAAAATTTATATATATATATATTAAAAAAGAGTGTCTGAGAGTGTTTTTCACAAGAACAGAGCCTGCAAATATTTTGCAGAAGACTAGGGCCTGTAAGTGTTTTGGACAACAAGAGTATCTGAGAGTGTTTTTCACAAGAACAGGGCCTGCAACTTGTTGCACAACCACCTAGTCTGAGAGCATTTTACAAAAGTCAGTACCTGTAAGTGTTTTGCACAAGACCATTGCCTGTTTTTGTTTTGGACAACAAGAGTGTCTGAGAGTGTTTTTCACAAGAATAGAGCCTGGAAATATTTTGCAGAAGACTAGGGCCTGTTTGTGTTTTGGACAACAAGAGTATCTGAGAGTGTTTTTCACAAGAACAGGGCCTGCAACTTTTTGCACAACCACCCAGTCTGAGAGCGTTTTGCAAAAGTCAGTGCCTGTAAGTGTTTTGCACAAGACTAGGGCCTGTTTGTGTTTTGGACAACAAGAGTATCTGAGAGTGTTTTTCACAAGAACAGGCCCTGCAAATTTTTTGCACAAGACTAAGGCCTGTAAGTGTTTTGCACAACAACCTGGTCTAAGAGTGTTTTGCAAAAGACCAGTGCCTGCAAGTGTTTTGCACAAGACTAGGGCCTGTAAGTTTTTTGCACAAGACCATTGCCTGTTTTTGTTTTGGACAACAGAAGTGTCTGAGAGTGTTTTTCACAAGAACAGAGCCTGCAAATATTTTGCACAAGACTAGGCCCGGTAAGTGTTTTGGACAACAAGAGTATCTTGAGTGTTTTTCACAAGAACAGGGCCTGCAACTTTTTGCACAACCTCCCAGTCTGAGAGCGTTTTGCAAAAGTCAGTGCCTGTAAGTGTTTTGCACAAGACTACTGCCTGTTTGTGTTTTGGACAACAAGAGTGTCTGAGAGTATGTTTCACAAGAAGAGGGCCTGCAAGTGTTTTGCACAACAACCTGGTTTAAGAGTGTTTTTCAAAAGACCAGTGCCTACAATTTTTTTGCACAAGTCCATTGCCTGTTTGTGTTTTGGACAACAAGAGTGTCTAAGAGTGTTTTTCACAAGAACAGGGCCTGCAAATTTTTTGCACAAGACTAGAGCCTATAAGAGTTGTGCAAGGGAACAGCGACTGAGTGTGTTTTACACAAGACTAGGGCCTGTAAGTGTTTTGCACAAGACTAGGGCCAGTTTGTGTTTTGGACAACAAGAGTATCTGAGAGTGTTTTTCACAAGAACAGGGCCTGCAACGTTTTGCACAACCACCCAGTCTGAGAGCGTTTTGCAAAAGTCAGTGCCTGTAAGTGTTTTGCACAAGACTAGTGCCTGTTTTTGTTTTGGACAGCAAGAGTGTCTGAGAGTGTTTTTCACAAGAACAGAGCCTGCAAATCTTTTGCACAAGACTCGGGCCTGTAAGTGTTTTGCAAGGGAACAGCGTCTGAGTGTGTTTTGAACAAGACTAGGCCCTGTAAGTGTTTTGCACAACAGCCTGGTTTAAGAGTGTTTTGCAAAAGACAAGTGCCTACAATTCTTTTGCACAAGACAATGGCCTGTTTGTATTTTAGACAACAAGAGTGTCTGAGAGCGTTTTTCACAAGAACGGGGCCTGCAAATATTTTGCCGAAGACTAGGGCCTGAAAGTGTTTTGCAAGGGAACAGCGGCTGAGTGTGTTTTGCACAAGACTAGGGCGTGTTTGTGTTTTGGACAACAAGGGTGTCTGCGAGTAGGTTTCACAAGAACAGGGCCTGCAAGTGTTTTGTACAAGACTCGTGCCTGTAAGTGTTTTGCACAAGACCATTGCCTGTTTTTGTTTTGGACAACAAAAGTTTCTGAGAGTGTTTTTCACAAGAACAGGGCCTGCAAATTTTTTGCACAAGACTTGTGCCTGTAAGTGTTATGCACAAGACCATTGCCTGTTTTTGTTTTGGACAACAAAAGTTTCTGAGAGTGTTTTACACAAGAACAGGGCCTGCAAATATTTTGCACAAGACCAGGGCCTGTAAGTGTTTTGCAAGGGAACAGCGGCTGAGTGTGTTTTGCACAAGGCTAGTGCCTGTTTGTATTTTGGACAACAAGAGTGTCTGAGAGTGTTTTTCATAAGAACAGGGCCTGCAAGTGTTTTGTACAAGACTTGTGCCTGTAAGTGTTTTGCACAAGACCATTGCCTGTTTTTGTTTTGGACAACAAAAGTTTCTGAGAGTGTTTTTCACAAGAACATGGCCTGCAACTTCTTTGCACAAGACTTGTGCCTGTAAGTGTTTTGCACAAGACCATCGCCTGTTTTTGTTTTGGACAACAAAAGTTTCTGAGAGTGTTTTTCATAAGAACAGGGCCTGCAACTTTTTTGCACAAGACTCGTGCCTGTAAGTGTTTTGCACAAGACCATTGCCTGTTTGTGTTTTGCACAAGTCTAGTGCCTGTAATTGTTTTGTACAAGACTATTCCCTCTTTGTGTTTTGGACATCAAGAGTGTCTGGGAGTGTTTTTCACAAGAACAGGGCCTGCAAATTTTTTGCACAAGACCAGGGCCTGTAAGTGTTTTGCAAGGAAACAGCGGCCGAGTGTGTTTTGCACAAGACTAGTTCCTGTTTGTGTTTTGGACAACAAGTGTGCCTGAGGCTGTTTTTCACTAGATCAGGGCCTGTTTGTGTTTTGGACAACAAGAGTGTCTGAGAGTATGTTTCACAAGAAGAGGGCCTGCAAGTTTTTTGTACAAGACTTGGTCCTCTAAGTGTTTTGCACAAAACTAGTTCCTGTTTGTGTTTTGCACAAGACTAGTTCCTGTTTGTGTTTTGGACAACAAGTGTGCCTGAGGGTGTTTTTCACAAGAACAGGGCCTGTTTGTGCTTTGGACAACAAGAGTGTCTGAGAGTACGTTTCACAAGAAGAGGGCCTGCAAGTGTTTTGCACAAGACTAGGGCCTGTAAGTGTTTTGCACAAGACCATTGCCTGTTTTTGCTTTGGACAACAAAAGTTTCTGAGTGTGTTTTTCACAACAGGGCCTGCAAAATTTTTGCACAACAATCGTGCCTGTAAGTGTTTGGCACAAGACCATTGCCTGTTTCTGTTTTGCACAAGACTAGGGCCTGTTTGTGTTTTGGACAACAAGGGTGTCTGGGAGTGTTTTTCACAAGAACAGGGCCTGCAAGTTTTTTGCACAACAACCTGGCATGAGAGTGGTTTGCAAAAGACCAGTGCCTGCAAGTGTTTTGCACAAGACTATTGCCTGTTTGTGTTTTGGACAACAAGAGGGTCTGAGAGTGTTTTTCACAAGAAGAGGGCCTGCAAGTTTTTTGCACAAGACTAGGGGTTGCACGTGTTTTGCAGAGGAATAGCGGCTGAGAGTGTTTTGCAAAAGACTAGTGCCTGTAAGTGTTTTGCACAATACAATACAATACAATACAATACAATACAATACAATACAATACAATACAATAGTAGAGTTGGAAGGGACCTTGGAGGTCTTCTAGTCCAACCCCCTGCCTAGGCAGGAAACCCTATACCGTTTCAGACAAATAGCTATCCAACATCTTCTTAAAGACTTCCAGTGTTGGGGCATTCACAACTTCTGGAGGCAAGCTGTTCCACTGATTAATTGTTCTAACTGTCAGGAAATTTCTCCTCAGTTCTAAGTTGCTTCTCTCCTTGATTAGTTTCCACCTATTGCTTCTTGTTCTACCCTCAGGTGCCTTGGAGAACAGTTTGACTTCCTCTTCTTTGTGGCAACCCCTGAGATATTGGAACATGGCTATCATGTCTCCCCTAGTCCTTCTTTCTCTTAAGCTGAACATATCCAGTTCCTGCAACCATTCTTCATATGTTTTAGTCTCCAGTCCCCTAATCATCTTTGTTGCTCTTCTCTGCACTCTTTCTAGAATCTCCACATCTTTTTTACATCGTGGTGACCAGAACTGAATGCAGTATTCCAAGTGTGGCCTTACCAAGGCATTATAAAGTGGTATTAACACTTCACGTGATCTTGATTCTATTCCTCTGTTGATGCAGCCTAGGACTGTGTTGGCTTTTTTGGCAGCTGCTGCACACTGCTGGCTCATATTTAAATGGTTGTCCACTAGGACTCCAAGATCCCTTTCACAGTTACTACTACTGAGCAAGGTATCACCTATATTGTACCTGTGCATTCCATTTCTGTTGCCTAAATGTAGAACCTTACTCTTTTCACCATTGAATTTCATTTTATTAGATAGTGCCCAATGTTAAAGTTTGTCAAGATCCTTCTGTATCTTAAGCCTATCTTCTGGAGTGTTTGCTATTCCTGCCAGCTTGGTGTCATCTGCAAATTTGATGAGTTCCCCATTTATTCCCTCATCCAAATCATTGATGAAGATGTTGAAGAGTACTGGGCCTAAAACAGAGCCTTGGGGTACTCCACTGCATACTTCCCTCCATGTAGATGCAGTTCCATTGAGGACTACACGTTGAGTGCGGTTGGTCAGCCAGTTGCGAATCCATCTGGTGGTGATGCTGTCTAACCCACATTCTTCTACTTTATCTAGTAGTAGGTTATGGTCTACCTTATCAAAAGCCTTACTGAAGTCCAAGTAAACTATATCGATGGCATTCCTCTGGTCCACTAATTTTGTCACATTATCAAAGAATGCAATAAGATTAGTCTGGCATGATCTGTTTTTGACAAATCCATGTTGGCTTTTGGCTATTACTTTGTTTGCTTCTAGGTGTTCGCAAATTCGTTGCTTGATTATTTTTTTCATGAATCTTTCCTGGTATTGAGGTCAGTTTGTGTTGCCTGTTTGTGTTTTGGACAACAAGAGTGTCTGAGAGTGTTTTTCACAAGAAAAGGGCCTGCAGGTTTTTTGCACAACAACCTGGCATGAGAGTGGTTTGCAAAAGACCACTGCCTGCAAGTGTTTTGCACAAGACTATTGCCTGTTTTTGTTTTGGACAACAAGAGAGTCTGAGGGTGTTTTTCACAAGAACAGGCCCTGCAAATTTTTTGCACAAGACTAGGGCCTGTAAGTGTTTTGAAGAGGAATAGCGGGCTAAGTGTGTTTTGCACAAGACCAGTGCCTGTAAGTGCTTTGCCCAAGACCATTGCCTGTTTGTTTTTTGCACAAAACCATTGCCTGTTTGTGTCTTGGAAAACAAGAGTGTCTGAGAGTTTTTTCACAAGAACAGGGCCTGCAGGTTTTTTCCACAAGATTAGGGGTTGCAAGTGTTTTGCAGAGTAACAGCAGCTGAAAGTGTTTTGCAAAAGACAGTGCCTGCAAGTGTTTTGTACAATACTCGTTTCTATAAGTTTTGTTTGCACAAGACCAGTTCCGGTAAGTGTTTTGCACAACAACCTGGTCTAAGTATTTTGCAAAAGACCAGTGCCTATAAGTGTTTTGCACAATGCCAGTTCCTGTAAGTGTTTTGGTACAAGACTAGGGCCTCTAAGTATTTTGCACAAGACTATTGCCTGTTTGTGTTTTGGACAACAAGCGTGTCTGAGAGTGTTTTTCACAAGAACAGGGCCTGCATGTTTTTTGCACAACAACCTGGTCTGAGAGTGGTTTGCAAAAGACCAGTGCCTGCAAGCCTTTTGTACAAGACCAGTGCCTGTAAGTGCTTTGCCCAAGACCATTGCCTGTTTGTTTTTTGCACAAAACCATTGCCTGTTTGTGTTTTGGAAAACAAGAGTGTCTGAGAGTTTTTTCACAAGAACAGTGTTGCAAATCTTCTGATTTATGTGGGATTAATTGATTCATTTGGTGCCATGGAGTCTCACACTTCTGAGTGTGATGTAAACAAGGGCACTAAGGAATTTCTCGAAACAACATTTTCATTTATGGCCCCCATAAAAAGGGGCTCATAGATAAACATCCCATCCCTTACTGTCACGGTGATATCTCTGACTGTCTAATCAATGATATATGTACATGTGAAGTTTTCCATACATGAAGTTGTATCTTTTCTTACGTAGTTCTCTTGTTTATGAATGTGTATCCACCCACCCTATTGAAACCAATAAAAGGGACGTGCAGGGATAGACCTGCGCGCTTCCATCCCGAGAACTCTGTTTGAATTCTCTTATTCGGCTGTTCCATGGGAGGCCCGCCAGCGGTAATTCCTTACAACTGGTGACCCCAGTTCTCCCAGACATCTGGAAGATTTCTCTCTGGGGATGATTCTTTGCTGGATCTCTTCACTGATGGCAGAGGCTTTTATTTTGGATTTGGTGGTTTTTTCCAAATCTCCAAAACAGAACACCTCCACAAGAGAATAATCATGGAAGCCATCGAAATAGAGAAACACCCCCACAGCATGAACAAATGTGATGATACCTCCCGCCTACCAAACATCTGGAAACCAGCCCTAGCCAATAAACGAACACCACCCACCACCCAAGCCGTTAAAATACAAAACAACAATGCACACACAGCCTGCACCAATCAGCACCAATCTACCAATCATGATACAACCACACAACCAATCATTCCACTTACTGAAACAAAGCCAGCACCCCATCCCCTCCCACCAAGACTTACAGAAAGACGGCAGCTCCGATCACATTTTAAGCCCACAGCTTGAAGATGGCAGGTGGGATCCTGCCGAAACGTTGCAAAGACAATCTCAACCTTACACGGGAAAAGACCCGAATACAACAAAACCAGCATACCTACACCCGTGAAAATCTACGAAAACAAATATCTTACCTCTACGGGGAGGAAACCTTCTTGCTCACCAGATCCTATGAGAGGCTTGAAGTCCGAAGAGCCACCATCTTATGTCACCTAACATCAGAGAAGAGATCCAGCAAAGAATCATCCCCAGAGAGAAATCTTCCAGATGCCCCAAACTCTATGGGCTCCCCAAGATACACAAAGAAGGAACACCACTCAGACCCATAGTCAGCTCCATAGGCTCACCTCTACAGAATCTTGCCAAATTCCTCGCCAAACAACTCCAACCCTACGCAGAAACCATCACCTCAAACGTACAAAACGCACTCCACTTCATAGAAACAATAAAGAAACAAAACATACAACCCAGCCACCTACTTGTGAGTTTCGATGTCATATCCCTCTTCACCCAAGTGCCTATAAAAGAAGCCTTGACAGCCATCCAGAGAAAACACAACCCCCCCAAACACATCCTGGACCTGACCAACCACTGCTTAACCAACACATACTTCATCCATAATGGACAAAGATACAAACAGATAGAAGGAGCACCCATGGGATCACCCCTCTCACCTGTCATTGCAAACTTATACATGGAACATTTTGAAACCAACGCCTTAGACAAATCTGAACACAAACCCAAACTCTGGCTTAGATATGTTGATGACACTTTCGTGATTTGGCCACATGGAAAAGAAAAACTGGACAACTTCCTCACACACCTCAACAGCCTACACCCCAAAATACAATTCACCATGGAAATAGAAGCAAACAACCAACTTCCCTTTCTGGATGTCCTAATCTACAAAAAACCTAATGGCTCCCTAGGACACACCATCTACCAGAAAAAAACACACACCAACCGCTACTTAAATGCACAATCCCATCACCACCCTGCACAGATCAACTCTGTAGCCAAGACCCTCATCTCCAGAACCAAATGCCTAGCCGACAAAGACCACCTGAAAACTGAATTACACAAACTCACAAATGTATTAATCTCCAATGGATTCCAAAGAAAAACAATCACCAACCTAATCCAAAAGGAGACTCCCCCAAAAAACCAAGACACAGAACAGGACAATGGCATCGCCCTCCTCCCTTATATCAAAGGCACCACAGATAAAATCAGCAAAATTCTCCACAAGCACAATATCAGGACAGCCTTCACCACTGACCAAAAAATAGCCAACATCTTAAGAAACCCCAAAGACAAAATCCAGTTAGAAAACCAAGGAGTCTACAAAATACCATGCAAAATCTGCCCAGCAATATACATAGGACAAACAAACAGAAGAATAAATGCACACATCACAGAACACAAGAACGCAGTAAGAAAAAAAGAAAAAACTTCCTCCCTTTTCCAGCACCTTAAAGCTACAGGACATGAAATCAACTTTGAAGGAGCCAGGTTAATCTCCAAAACAGAACACCTCCACAAGAGAATAATCATGGAAGCCATCGAAATAGAGAAACACCCCCACAGCATGAACAAACGTGATGATACCTCCCGCCTACCAAACATCTGGAAACCAGCCCTAGCCAATAAACGAACACCACCCACCACCCAAGCCGTTAAAATACAAAACAACAATGCACACACAGCCTGCACCAATCAGCACCAATCTACCAATCATGATACAACCACACAACCAATCATTCCACTTACTGAAACAAAGCCAGCACCCCATCCCCTCCCACCAAGACTTACAGAAAGACGGCAGCTCCGATCACATTTTAAGCCCACAGCTTGAAGATGGCAGGTGTGATCCTGCCGAAACGTTGCAAAGACAATCTCAAAAATGGGACGTTACAGAAGGCAAACAAAGGAATAGCATAGGGAAAATTACAATTTCATACATAGCAAGACTTTTCACGTGATTATATCTAATATAATAATATAATATAATAATATAATATAATATAATATAATAATATAATATAATATAATATAATATAATATAATATAATATAATATAATATAATATAATATAATATAATATAATATAATATAATATAATATAATAATATAATATAATATAATATAATATAATATAATATAATATAATATAATATAATATAATATAATATAATATAATATAATATAATATAATATAATATAATTAATATAATATAATAATATAATATAATATATAATATAATATAATATAATATAATATAATATAATAATATAATATAATATAATAATATAATAATATAATAATATAATAATACAATACAATACAATACAATTAATATAATATAATATAATATAATATAATATAATATAATATAATATAATAATATAATATAATATAATATAATATAATATAATATAATAATATAATATAATATAATATAATATAATATAATATAATATAATATAATATAATATAATATAATAATATAATATAATATAATATAATATAATATAATATAATATAATATAATATAATATAATATAATATAATATAATATAATATAATATAATATAATATAATATAATAATATAATATAATAAATCTAGTTACACAGCCAGAGATATCGTTTTGATTACGATCTTTAAAGCGCTCCATGGCTCAGGACCTAGTTACCTGCAAGATCGTATTCTGCCCCATACATCCCTACGACCCATCCGCTCGCACAGAGAGGGACTTCTCCAGGTGCCGTCTACCAGACAGTGCCATGGGGCGGCGCCTAGGAGCAGAGCCTTCTCTGTGGCGGGCCCAGCCCTGTGGAATGACCTCCCCCCGGATATTAGGACTATTACTGACCTCCGCTCCTTCCGTGTCAAGCTCAAGACCCACCTTTTCCAAATAGCTGGCCTGGCTCGACCATAACTTAGTAACGCTCCTGATGGGTTTTTTAATTTGGTAATTTTATTAGGGGATTTTAAACTGTATTTTTAACTGTCTTTCACTTAAGTCCATCCTCCTCCATGCACATATGTATATGTCTCTGTTTTTTGTATATATGTTTGTCTTATGTGTATTTTTATCTGTTTGATTGTACGCCGCCCCGAGTCCTTCGGGAGAGGGTTGCGGCTAATCAAATAAAATTATTATTATTATTATTATTAACTAGAGATGAATGCCTTATTCTGAAACCTCCCCTTCATTTCAGGAAAGGAATGTTATCTGTGAAGACTCCCTTCCGTACTTGGAAGGTCATAGAGAAACATCTTCTTTGAAGTTTATGTGTGTATTCTCCTTTTGTGTATTCCAACCGAGGTATCAGCCTTCACAAGGTGCCAGGTTAATTAAAGATTGCAACATCTTTGGACGTGTTTCAGCTGAGATGCCAGCCTGCACGTACAAGAGACGGGGGGAGCCTGATCAATTATCCCAACATCTCCTCCTCTAGCACAAATGATGACTAAATAACTTAAAACATATCCCAACAGACCTGTGGGTAACCAAGCCCAAACGCTTTCCCACCAAGATCCTAGGGTATCAATTTTCAAATCAGAGGCCAAATTGTGGAAAATATTGAATTGGTGCTGGATAGTTCTGGATTCATCTGAAAAATTAAAACAACACATTAATTACTAAAATAGCTAAAAAGTAGCATTAATTATTTTTACCAAATTGCATACAACCACATTAATCTCAGAGTCACAAGTGATGTCTGAAGTTGCTGTTTGGAAAGCAACACAGGAATTAACTAGCTAAAGCAACATTGTAATTCACTAATATTAGCAGGAATGTAATTAAAAGTTTCGTGACCATATGTAAAAAACCATCCTTGCAGGAGCCAAACATAAGCAAAGTGAAAGGAAATCTCCTCAAAGCTGTACAATTTAAAGCAGGTGAGCTAATATGGAGATAGTGAGGCTTTTTACTTGAAGATATACAGTTAACTACTTTAGCACATGTTACATTTTCAGGAACTGCTACTATCAGTATATACAAAGCAATTGCATCGGGGGGATCATAAGTAATTAATCCCCAATGAGAGATAGTCTTATAGTTCAAACCAATGAAGTGTTGAATTACTGCAGGCAAGATTCAAACAGGATCCAAACATGTAAAAAGCAAATGTTTCATGTACAGTTCAAATCAGTGTGTGTGATGTTAGCTGCACCCATAGATTTTTACTTCAGTCACTGTTCAAATGGGTTTTTGGGTGAGATGACAGAACAAGTAAACATAAACAAATGATGACGAAGGAATTGGCAAAAATGGCAGTGCATTTGTTCCACGTGTCGTTGTTTCAGCACTGCTTGCGCTTTGGTGGTTTTTGGTTTTTCACATCACTGGACAGCTGTTTTGGCAAGATTGTATTGGCCACTGTGCTGTCTGTAAAGTCATCTTGGTCATCTCTGGAACTGGATTTGGGAACTGGTACCACAATATTTTTGGCTGGACAAACATCACGTACTAGAATCCACAAAGATCTGTAGAAGCAAGCACATCATATCCTCGTCCCCCTTGCGGGGGAGGCAAACAAACTTTTTTAATCTATTATGTTACCTATGCCAAATTAGCCAAATTGGGGTACACCAAATTGTTAGGTACCCAAAATCCCTCCTTTTTTATTTGTTTGAGAAAACAGTCCTTAAAGGACCAATTAACACGTTCCACAATGGCTTGACCTGTGGAATTGTAAAAAAGCCCATGAATTAAAACAATGTTTCAATTTGTACAAAATTGCAAAAAGGCCAATGAAAAATAGGCCAGGCCATTATCAGTCTTTAAAAAGAAAGGTGTGCCCAAGGCAGTAAAGGCTGAAAAAAGATGAGAAATAACATGATTAACTGTTACTCCTCGTTAAAATGTGCCCCAAAAATAAAAATAGATAAATGAATTTACTTCTAAGGAGCCAAAAAGGAAACATAGGTGACATCCATTTGCCATAGTGATTAGAGGCCAAATCATGGGGATTAACTTCCGTGTCCCCAGAGGGGGATGCCCCAAAACACTGGGGGCAAGATGAAACAATCTGCTTGGCCTGGTCAATAGGAATATGGCAAGATTGTGCCAGTCCCCAGGCATTTTGATGAAAAAAGTAATTTAAAAAATCTGAAAAAAAACGTAGTTAAAACAGATACCTAGAAAATTAAAAATAAATTGACACACATAATGAAAGTCAGAAATGTAGTTAAAAAGTTTATTGAGAAAAGATGTGAAAAGTTAAAATAGCAACAAACAATTTTTAGTGTTGCAAGAACAACTGTATTGCAAGGTAGGAAACTTTCATGAGAGTCCTTATAAGCAATTGCTCCTCTCGTTCGCCCTGCACTTGCAAAACAGTGTAGTGAAAGCAGAGAAACGAAAGCAGTAGGAAAAGAAAAGTCATTAAACACGCAAGCCGAAGATCTTTAGGCAAATGATATGAAATACAGACCACATAGTCAATTAAAGCACACTGAAGAGATACGTTTTTCCGAAAATAAAATTAAAAATCAAATTTTGGAATAGGAAAAATAATATTAATTAAGTCAGTCCAATTTCTACAACAAACCCAAGGTTATTAATTCAACAACTGCCTAAAAAAATGGCAAAACATTTTGAAACGGAGTCTTTTTGTCTTAAAAAACATCAAAAGAGTTAGCTGACAATTTCTGCAAACCACAAATGGAATGCTCAAAATCTCATTAATCTTTTCAACTGTGGCAAGGGCACGAAAAAGAAAAAAAAATCAATCAAATAAAGAACTTTAAAGGCAGACGCAAACGGACGAACCCAAGTAAAGGTCCCCAACAACTGCCATAAAATAATTAGCAAAATATCTGCAATTCATACAATACAATACAATACAATACAATAGTAGAGTTGGAAGGGACCCTGGAGGTCCTCCAGTCCAACCCCCTCCCTAGGCAGGAAACCCTATACCGTTTCAGACAAATAGCCATCCAACATCCTCTCAAAGACTTCCAGTGTTGGGGCATTCACAACCCCCGGAGACAAGCTGCTCCACCGACCAACTGCTCCAACTGTCAGGAAATCTCTCCCCAGCTCCAAGCTGCCTCTCTCCTTGATCAGCCCCCACCCATCGCCTCTTGTTCCACCCTCAGGTGCCTTGGAGAACAGCCTGACTCCCTCCTCTTTGTGGCAACCCCTGAGACATTGGAACAATACCACCATGTCTCCCCTACTCCTTCCCACTCTCAGTCAGACTGAGGGAGGGACCAATGCCAAGCCGGCGTGTGGAGTTAATAAGGAAGTGAGCAGAGCCATTAAGGGGGGGGGGGAATAGTGATATTCCAGAAGAGGGTCTTCTTATTCCAACGGTCGTGGGGAGGGGCAGTTGCGAGGGTAGCCAGAGATCTAATCGCCGGTTGGGAGACCGGGGCCGTGGTCGTTGGGTACGGCCGGTCATATGTGTTAGGTACTGGTGCGATTAAGCACTAGCAATGAACCCCAGGTCGAGGTTATAACAGAGCAACCCTGTAAAGTATACGCAGCGTGCGATAGACAAAGCAACCACACTGAATAATGGATAGTAAAGTAACAAAATAAACTTTACTTTTTGAAGAATATAGCAAAATCCATAAACACAGCCAAAAAGTCATACACAGAAAAAACAGTCCAATACTACCAAGATAACTTGGATACAAGTAGCAAATAACTTACACACAGTAAGTAGTAGCAACAGTAGTAACAGTTAGACAGCAGTTATCATACATCAATCAAGAGAGAGAGAGAGAGAGAGCAACAACATCAGCTGCAATTTAAATGCTGTAATCTACTAATTAGCAGAGCTCCTCTCTTAAAGATACATAACATGCCTTGTGCAATATATTGTCTACCCAACTTGTTGGTTACACCCTAACATTCTCCCTTTTGGGTAGATCAATATATCCACTCATAATGTAAGATGATAACCTTCACATGATGAGGTATGTTTCACTGAACTTTGTGCCTTAGTGAAGTTGTCTGCTAAATTGTCTTCAGTTGAACAATATTCCAACTTTATCAGGCCATCCTTAATGCTTTGTCGAACATTAAGATACCTCAAATCAGTATACTTCGATCTCGTCTTAATAGCTAAACTAGTCGCCATTTTTATTGCTGCCTGATTATCTTCATAAACAGTAATAGGTTCATTGATACTTAATCCCATATCTATAAGCAACTGCTTATAATATATCAGCTCAGTATATGTCAACGACAAACATGAAAACTCAGCTTCCATTGTGGATAAGCTTATGTGTTTCTGTCGTATCGACTTCCATCCAATCAGTACACCACCTAGCATTAAGGCTATGCCGGAAGTTGACTTCCTATTATCTATAGCAGCTGCAAAATTCGCATCAGCATAAACAGTCAAAACTAAATCCCTATTCGGTTCTAAATATAATGCATAGTGGATAGTTTTCTTCAAATAACGCAGCACACGCTTTGCTGCTTGCCAATGTCTCTCTGAAGGACTATCATTGAATCTAGCCAGTTGGTTCACACTAAATGATATATCTGGTCTAGACCAATTACTTAGGTACATTAGGCTACCTATCAAAGATTGATAGATTCCCTTATCAAAACCAGTACCCTCAGTAACCTCAGGTTTAAACTCCAATGCCATTGGTGTCTTTGCAGTCTTACATAGCTCCATGCTATATTTCTTAAGTAAATGATTAATTTTACCAGCCTGCGACAGCTTAAAACCTTTACTGGTTCTAACCACGTCTAAGCCCAGATAATGCTTAATTTCACCCAAATTCCGGATTTTAAATTTACTCTCTAATTGTGAAACAATGTCAATGGCTTCCTGCTCAGACCTAGTAATAATAGCTATATCGTCCGTGAACAAAAGCAACAACGAGATCAAACCATTTTTCACCCGTCTAAATAAACAAGGATCAGCCAAACCTGGAATAAATCCCATAGCTTTTAGTTCATTTACTATGCATCTGTTCCACTCAAAACCGGACTGTTTTAAACCATAAAGGCTCTTTTTAAGTCTCCAACAACCAGTCTGGCCATTAGAATCCACACCTGGTGGCATCTTCATATAAATGGTATGCTGCAATGGAGCATGCAGATACGCTGTTTCAACATCAATATGGGTAACATTACACCGATACTTAGCAGCCCACACCAATGCTGCCCTCAACGTAGAGGCTTTCAAGCTCGGAGCAAAAACCTCATCGTAATCCCTCTCAGTTTGGGAAAACCCTTGAGCAACTAAACGAGCCTTATAAATGGCATTGCCAGCAGCATCGTTTTTAATTTTAAACACCCATCTACAGCCAATTGCACTCTCCCCTGAAGGGAGCCTAGCTTCTTCATAAACCTTCAATTCCTGTAAGGATTTCAACTCCTTCTCCATAGCTGTTTTCCACAATTTCTTTTCCTTTTCAGGATACAGCCTTAACTCTGCAAAACTAGAAGGTTCTATGCTAACTTGCAATACTACACTGGCTTGGTATCAGTTGGGTGGATGCCTGTCCCTAGTAGACCTCCTAGGCAATACAGGACTTGCAGAATCATCCTGTTCCACCTCACGAGTAGATTCTACATCTACATCTTCCTCCCTTTTCAGAGTAATAGATGGACCATCCTGATTCTCTAACTGCTCATTTGGTGTATCATGATTAACCAAACGATCAACATCTATATCATCACAAACCTTGTGAAACTCTTGTTCTAGCTTCTCCCAACCAACATGTTCTGAAAATTTAGCACTAGCACTGTGCATAATTCTCCGAGTTCCAGGTTCCCAGAACCTAAACGATCTATGATTGGAATTGTACCCAACAAAAACCATCTTCCTAGCTCTGCTTTGATCCTTCCGTCTAGTCTGTGAGGGAATATGCACCCAAGCAGGGACACCAAATGTGTGTAAATAACTCAAATCAGGCTTCCTACCATGCCAAAGAGTATAAGGAATCTTACCTGTAGTTGAGTTAACTACTATGTTCAGAATATGGTTTGCACACATTATAGCCTCACCCCAAAGTTTTTCTGACAAACCAGAATCAACCAGCATAGTTCTGGTCATTGCCTGCAATGATTGACCACGTCTTTCAATAAATGAATTATGTTCTGGCCTGTAGGGGGCAGAACGCCTATGTTCTATACCAGCATTATCCAACATTGATGTAAACCTATGATTAGTGAATTCAGACCCATTATCAGTGACTAGGCAAAGTACTTTTTTATCCATCTTACGTTCAACAAACTTTAACCATTTAGTAAAATGTTGGAAAGTTTCTGCCTTTGATTTCATTACATAACAGAAACCATACCTAGAATAATGGTCCATAATGCTGAGTATATAGCAGGCACCTCCTAAGCTAGGTTTCTTAGGGCCAATTAGGTCTGCAAACACTACATCCAGTGGTTTAGATGTCTTGAATCCTTGAAACCGGTTTGCAGGGGTAACCTTACTTTTAGCCTGGTTACAGGCATTACAGTTAAGATATTTTGAACAAGGTTTCAAATTGATTCCATTAGATAGAATAACAGTTTGACGTACCATTTTAAAATTTACATGGCCTAAACGTCTATGAAGTAGATGTATACAGTTATCATGGGGCTGTTTATTCTTATAACCAGGTTCAGAACTCGCAATATTTAAAGAGTTCTCATGTAGAATAAATAAATTATTCTCCAAATTGGCAATAACACTATTACCTTCCTTTTCAATAATGCATCTATCATTCTTAAATGTTACTGTAAACCCACATTTCACAAGGTCTTTTACAGATAATAGGTTAAATTTCATTTTAGGTACATATAACATTTCCAATTTTTCATTAATACATGGACAATAAGCTGTACCTTCACCCGAAGCCTTAATTTTCCAACCATTTGCTAAGGAAATGTGCTGTTTGCTAGCCTTCATAGTAACAAACCTTTCTTTAACCTTAGTTATAGAATGGGATGCGCCACTGTCAACCACCCAGAAACTATGGTTTACAGCCTTATCTACCTTAGCTACAGTTACAGTAACATTGTTGCTTTTTCTATTACTATTAGCAACACTCCTTTTCTTGCTATTTTTACAGTTCTTAGCAATATGCCCCTTACCACCACAAGAATAACATTTCTTAACAAAATTTACAGTTGAAAACTGTGTTTCTTCTTGTGATTGATTGTCTCTGAACTGAACTCTATCCTCTCTTCGTCTGGACTCTTCAAGCAATCTCCCGGTAACCTCAGATAATGTCAGTTTATCTCGTGAAAGAACTTCCAATGAGGAAACAAAAGAGTCGTAGCTTTCATCAAGCGATGATAGAATAATATACACCTGTTGAAGCTCAGAAAAAATTAACTCTTTTTCTTGCAAATCCTGCAAAGTTTTCTTCATGAAGTCTAAATGAGCCAACATATCACCACCTTTTTGCAAACGGGCTCTAAACAGTTTCCGTGTGAGATAAATATGAGCACCCACACTGTCCCGAACATAAATTCTCCGCAATGTGTTCCAACACCTAGCAGCAGACTCTTCGCCACGAATATGGACCAGTTGCTGGTCATTCAGTGTTAGTCCAATAATGCAGAGAGCTCTCTCATTGTCCCTGTTAAACTGCGCAATCTTCTTCGCATCCTCATTATCAGCAGGATCCCAATCTGTAACATCTGGTGGGTTCTGAACCACAAACCACAGTCCTTCTCTACGCAGAAGTAGGGAACACTTCAAGGACCAGGAAACATAGTTGGTTCCATCAAACCGGGTAATCATGGAGAGTGCAGCAGACTGTTCTTGTGCCATATTCACAAAAATAAACTATCCAAAAAGTGGTGCTTAAAAAAAAAAATTATGGTTAAAGCAGGGCGTCTGGGCCCATAACCAATGTTAGGTACTGGTGCGATTAAGCACTAGCAATGAACCCCAGGTCGAGGTTATAACAGAGCAACCCTGTAAAGTATACGCAGCGTGCGATAGACAAAGCAACCACACTGAATAATGGATAGTAAAGTAACAAAATAAACTTTACTTTTTGAAGAATATAGCAAAATCCATAAACACAGCCAAAAAGTCATACACAGAAAAAACAGTCCAATACTACCAAGATAACTTGGATACAAGTAGCAAATAACTTACACACAGTAAGTAGTAGCAACAGTAGTAACAGTTAGACAGCAGTTATCATACATCAATCAAGAGAGAGAGAGAGAGAGAGCAACAACATCAGCTGCAATTTAAATGCTGTAATCTACTAATTAGCAGAGCTCCTCTCTTAAAGATACATAACATGCCTTGTGCAATATATTGTCTACCCAACTTGTTGGTTACACCCTAACATTATGTCCCAACCCCCGCAATCTACGTGGTCAGGCCCTACAGAGCCAGGGCCTGAGACTGATGCTATGTAATGCCAGGTCCGTTGTCAACAAAGCCCCCCTCATTAACGACTTGGTGTCGGAGGGGGAGCCGGACCTGGCAGGAATCACAGAGACCTGGCTGGGCCACGAGGGAGGTCTCCCTCTCGTGGAAATGTGCCCGCCAGGTTACCGCGCATTTCATCAGTCACGGGCACTAGGCAGGGGTGGTGGGGTAGCGGTCATTGTGAGGGAAGGTCTCGAGCCGAGAGAGACCACTGTGCCACAGATAACCGGTTGTGAGTCCCTATGCGTGAAGTGGGGCCCAGGGAGACAGTTGGGCTTGCTGATTGTATACCTGGCTCCTTGCTATGCATCAGCAGCCCTGCCCGAGCTCCTCGAGGTGATCGCCGAGATGGCAGTTGAGACCCCCAGGCTGTTGGTCATGGGGGAATTTAACTTGCCATCAGTAGGGGAGACATCCGAGGTAGCTCAGGAGTTCATGGCTTCCATGACAGCCATGGACTTGACCCAGGTAATTCAGGGCCCCACACACAAGGGAGGTCACACACTGGATCTTCTCTTTGTCTCTGGCCGGTGGAGGAGTGATCTGGGAGTAGGGGATTTAGTTATTACACCCCTGTCATGGTCAGACCACTCACTTCTCCGGCTCGACTTCCCAGCCGCTACTCCCCATCGCGGGGAGGTGGAACCGGAATGTCCAAGATGTTTCCGCCCCAGACGCCTGATGGAACCTGATAGGTTCCAGACGGAGCTTGGGCCATTTCCTGTAGCCCTGACCCGCACCCGGATGGAGGACCTAGTGGCTGCATGGAATAGTGCGGCCACCAGGGCCTTGGACCGGGTGGCACCTTTGCGGCCTCTCTTGCGGCAGCAAACCACCCAGGCTCCTTGGTTTACCGAGGAGCTGAGGGTGATGAAGCACCACAAGAGACGCCTAGAGAGCAGATGGAGATCGTCACGCTCTGAATCTGGCCGATCACAGGTGAGAGCCCATTTACAGACTTACCTTGTGGCGTTAAGAGTGGCCAAGCGTCAGTATTGCGCCACCCTTATTGCGTCCGCAGATAACCGCCCTGCCGCCCTGTTTGGGGTAACCCGCTCCCTCCTTCAACAGAGGCCGCAGGAAGCCCCTCTGCAGGGTAGAGCAGAGGAATTTGGGGAGTATCTGCAGGACAAAATCGCTCAGATTCGAAGCGAGTTGGTCTCTACTAGTGGTCTAGAGGGGACGTCGGAGGTGGGTCTTGAGTCTCCACTCTGGGAGGAGTTTGACTCTGTTACTTCCGACGATATGGACAGGTTGCGTAGGCGACTGCGAGCCACCACATGTTTACTGGACCCGTGTCCCTTCTGGCTTCTACTGGCATCCTGGGAGGTCACACGAGGCTGCCTCCAGGAGTTAGTTAACGCTTCTCTGAGTGAGGGGTTCTTGCTGGCCGTCCTGAAAGAGGCGGTGGTGAGGCCCCTACTCAAGAAGCCTTCCCTGGACCCAGCTGTGTTAGCCAACTACCGTCCCGTCTCCAACCTTTGCTTTCTGGTGAAGGTTGTAGAGAGTGTGGTGGCACAACAGTTTCCACGCCACCTGGAGGAAACTGATTATCTGGACCCACGCCAGTCCGGTTTCCGGCCCGGCCACAGCACGGAGACAACATTGGTCGCGTTGGTGGATGATCTCTGGAGGGCCAGAGATGGGGGTTGCTCCTCCATCCTGGTCCTACTAGACCTCTCGGCGGCTTTTGATACCATCGACCATGGTATCCTATTGCATCGACTGGAGGGGCTGGGGGTGAGGGGCACCGTTCTGCGGTGGTTCTCCTCCTACCTCTCTGGCCGAGTGCAATTTGTATTGCAGGTCGACCTCGAGGCCACTCACTTGTGGGGTGTCACAGGGGTCGGTCCTCTCGCCTCTCCTATTCAAAACATATATGAAGCCGCTGGGCGAGATCATTCGTGGGTTTGGGGTAGATTACCATCTGTACGCGGATGATACCCAGCTGTACATCTCTACCCCAAACCACCCCAACGATGCCGTCAAAGTGATGTCCCGGTTTCTGGAAGCCGTACGGATCTGGATGGGAAGTAACAGACTCAAGCTCAACCCATCCAAGACGGAGTGGCTGTGGCTACCGGCACCCCGGTTCAACCAGCTGATTCCATCACTGGCCATTGGGGGCGAACATCTGGCCCCCGTGGATTGGGTACGCAATTTGGGCATCCTCCTAGATGCCCGGCTGTCAATGGACGACCATGTGACAGCCGTGGCAAGGGGGGCGTTTCACCAGGATCGCCTGGTGCGCCAATTGCGTCCTCTATTGGACCGGAACGCCCTTCGCACAGTCACCCATGCACTTGTGACGTCCCGGATAGACTACTGTAACGCTCTCTACATGGGGCTCCCCTTGAGATGCACCCAAAGACTGCAGTTGGTTCAGAATGCGGCCGCGCGGGCAGTCTCCGGAGTCGCTAGATACTCCCACGTAACACCTCTCCTGCGCGGGCTGCACTGGCTAACTGTAGCTTTTCGGGTGCGTTTCAAGGTGCTGATTATCATCTTCAAGGCGCTCCATGGCACAGGGCCTAGTTATTTGCGGGATCGTATCCTGCCCCACACATCCCTTTGGCCAATTCGCTCACACAGAGAGGGACTCCTCCAGGTGCCGTCCACTAGGCTGTGCCAGTGGGCGACGCCCAGGGGAAGGGCCTTCTCTGTGATGGGCCCGACCCTCTGGAATGACCTTCCCCCTGATATTAGAACAACCACGGACCTCCGCTCCTTCCGTAAGAAACTCAAAACCCACCTGTTTAATCTAGCTGGCTTGGCTTAATTCCAGCTCTCCCACCTCAGTCTGTATTTTTAAATTTCACGGGTTGGTCTTAGGCTAAGTTTTTAATTTTTACAAATTTGTACAGGGGTTTAAAGTTTAATCCGATTTTAACTATATTTATGATTATTTGTATGCTTTTTAATCTGGTAACTGTACACCGCCCCGAGTCCCTTCGGGGAGAGGGGGCGGTCTAGAAATCAAATAAAATAAATAATAAATAAATAAATCAAGCTAAACATACCCAGTTCCTGCAACCGTTCCCCACATGCTCTAGTCTCCAGTCCCTCAATCACCTTCGTTACCCTTCTCTGCACTCCCTCCAGTAAAAAATCATTTTTTATTTTTGAAAGCCAATTAGGTTATATCTTTGGGGCTCCAATTAAAATATCATCCATATAATGATGTACCAAAGCCAATGAATAGCACTTATACAAAAAATTCAATTCTGCAACATAAATCTAAATCAAAAAAGACTAAGTAAATGTATAATCATATCTACCATATCAGGATCGTTCCCAAGACCAATAATTGCCCTCCGGCATTTAAAAGTAGCATTTCCCTTTGCTAATTTCACCAAAAACTTCATTTGAGCCTCAGAATTATCTCTCTGTTGTTTTAAAACATCCTGCAATCTGTTAAACCAACACAGGCTCTTCCTAAAAAGGGGGAGGTGGGGGGAGGGAACATAAGCCAGCACAAACTCTTTCTAAAAAGGGGAAAGTGGGGTGGGAGGGAAGCAACAGGCATAAGCCGGCACAAACTCTTTCTAAAGAGGGGGAGGTGGGGGGAGGGAAGCAGGCACACAGAAGACGGACTTTTCCTGACCAGCAGTAAAGTCAAACTTTAGGAAAAATAGAAAAAAAGCAATCCTTTAAGCTAATTACTTCATGATCTTGTGGAATCAATTTAGGTGGACAGACAGAAAACATATGTTTATTCCCCTCCTCTTTTGCTAATTGTTCCTCTAACACCAATTGAAGATGATTTTGGAGAAAGAATTTTTACTTGATAGATAACACTTTTGCGTGGGCTCTTGGTGTCTCGTGGAGGTAAATTCCCAATCTTTTCCACGTAGACGTTTTTATAGAGCCCTTTTCCCAGATAAGCTGGACATCGTTTCCAAATATAAAAAAGCCAAATCAGATTTGCTTGGTTTTTGTAAAACCTTTCCATTATTCTTTTTAAAATAATAATTTAAACCTTGATTGGTTTACCAAGCTTTTGCAGGTCGCAACCTGCTGCTTGGCTAACCTTCCTTCCCATACTCACGAGGGGATCGTCGTCTTGCTTCAGACGGGATCGTGTGCACAGCCTCTTCCAGGCAGTGAGCAAAGGAGGTTCAAGGGACGTACAGCCTAAGCCATCACGTCGGGGTCACCAGTTGTAAGGATCACTGGTGGGCCTCCCATGAACCGGCCGAATGATGAGAAGACACGCAGTTTTCTCGGGATGGGAGCGGCAAATCTAAACCTACACGTCCCATTTATTGGTTACAAAAATGGGCGGTTACAGAAGGCAAACAAAGGAATAGCATAGGGAAAATTACAATTTCATACATACCAAGACTTTACACTTGATTATATCAGTAGCTACACAGCCAGAGATATCGCAACTAGAGATTAATGCCTTATTCTGAAACCTCCCCTTCATTTCAGGAAAGGAATGTTATCTGTGAAGAACTCCCTTCCGTACTTGGAAGGTCATAGAGAAACGTCTTCTTTGAAATTTATGTGTGTATTCTCCTTTTGTGTATTCCAACCGAGGTATCAGCCTTCACAAGGCCCCAGGTTAATTAAAGATTGCAACATCCTTGGACGTGTTTCAGCTGAGATGCCAGCCTGCACGTACAAGAGACGGGGGGAGCCTGATCAATTATCCCAACAGTTGTTTTCATATAACATACGAACTTATTGATATATAGAGGGGCCCACACATGAGGGGGGAAACACACTGGATCTTATTTTTGTCTCTGGCCAATGGAGGAGTGATCTGGGAGTAGGGGATTTAGCTATCACCCCCCTGTCATGGTCTGATCACTCACTTCTCCGGCTCGACTTTCCAGCCGCTACTCCCCACCGCGGGGAGGCAGAACCGGATTGTCCAAGATGGTTCCGCCCCAGGCGCCTGATGGAACCTGACAGGTTCCAGACGGAGCTCGGGCCATTTCCTGTAGCCACACCCGGTTGGAGGACCTAGTGGCGGCATGGAACAATGCGGCCACTGGGGCCTTGGACCGGGTGGCACCTTTGCGGCCTCTCTTGCGGCAGCGAACCACCCAGGCCCCTTGGTTCACCGAGGAGCTGAGGGTGATGAAGCGCCACAAAAGACGCCAAGAGAGCAGATGGAGATCGTCACGCTTTGAATCTGACCGAACTCAGGTGAGAGCCCATTTACGGACTTACCTTGTGGCGTTAAGAGTGGCCAAGCGTCAGTATTGTGCCACTCTTATTGCGTCTGCTGATAACCGCCCTGCCGCCCTGTTTGGGGTGACCTGCTCCCTCCTCCAACAGAGGCCGCGGGAAGCCCCTCTGCAGGGCAGAGCAGAGGAATTTGGGGAGTATCTGCAGGACAAAATCGCTCAGATTCGAAGCGAGTTGGTCCCTGCTAGTGGTCTGGAAGGGACGTCGGAGGCGGGTCGTGATGTTCCATTCTGGGAGGAGTTTGACTCTGTTACTTCCGATGATATGGACAGGCTGCGTAGGCGACTGCGAGCCACCACATGTTTATTGGACCCGTGTCCCTCCTGGCTTGTACTGGCATCCTGGGAGGTCACACGAGGCTGGCTCCAAGAGTTAGTCAATGCTTCTTTGAGTGAAGGGTTCCTGCCAGCCGCCCTGAAAGAGGCGGTGGTGAGGCCCCTCCTCAAGAAGCCTTCCCTGGACCCAGCTTTACTAGCCAACTACCGTCCCATCTCCAACCTTTGCTTTTTGGTGAAGGTTGTAGAGAGTGTGGTGGCACAACAGTTTCCACGCCACCTGGAGGAAACTGATTATCTGGACCCACGCCAGTCCGGTTTCCGGCCCGGTCACAGCACGGAGACGGCATTGGTCGCGTTGGTGGATGATCTCTGGAGGGCCAGAGATGGGGGCTGCTCCTCCATCCTGGTCCTATTAGACCTCTCGGCGGCTTTCGATACCATCAACCATGGTATCCTATTGCATCGACTGGAGTGGTTGGCGGTGAGGGGCACCATTCTGCGGTGGTTCTCCTCCTACCTCTCTGGCTGAGCGCAATTTGTATTGGCAGGGGGGCAGAGGTCGACCTCGAGGCCGCTCACTTGTGGGGTGCCACAAGGGTCGGTCATCTCGCCTCTCCTGTTCAATGCATATATGAAGCCACTGGGCGAGATCATTCGTGGGTTTGGGGTAGATTGCCATCTGTACGCGGATGACGCCCAGCTGTACATCTCTACCCCAAACCACCCCAACGATGCTATCAAAGTGATGTCCCGGTGTCTGGAAGCCGTACGGATCTGGATGGGAAGTAACAGACTCAAGCTCAACCCGTCCAAGACTGAGTGGCTGTGGCTACCGGCGCCCCGGTTCAACCAGCTTATTCCATCACTGGCCATCGGGGGCGAACATCTGGCCCCCGTGGATCGGGTACGTAATTTGGGCGTCCTTCTGAATGCCCGGCTGTCCATGGACGACCATGTGACGGCCAGGGGGGCGATCCACCAGGTTCGCCTGGTGCGCCAATTGCGTCCCCTATTGGACCGGAGCGCCCTTCGCACAGTCACTCATGCGCTTGTGACGTCCCGGCTAGACTACTGCAATGCTCTCTACATGGGGCTCCCCTTGAGATGCATCCGAAGGCTGCAGCTGGTTCAGAATGCGGCCGCGCGGGCAATCTCGGGAGTCTTTAGCTACTCCCACGTAACACCTCTCCTGCGCGGGCTACACTGGCTGCCTGTGGCTTTTCGGGTGCGTTTCAAGATGTTGACCATCATCTTCAAGGCGCTCCATGACACAGGACCTAGTTATTTGCGGGATCGTATCCTGCCCCGTACATCCCTTCGGCCGATTCGCTCACATAGAGAGGGACTCCTCCGGGTGCCGTCCACTAGGCTGTGCCAGCGGGCGACGCCTAGGGGATGGTCCTTCTCTGTGATGGGCCCGACCCTCTGGAATGACCTTCCCCCTGACATTAGAATGACTACGGACCTCCGCTCCTTCCGTCAGAAACTCAAAACCCACCTGTTTCAGCTAGCCAGGAAGTGGCCTAATTCCAGCTTCCCCACCTCAGTTTTATTTTTAAATTTTTATGATTGGTTTTATGGTCTAAGTTTTTAATTTTTATAAATTCATACAGGGGCTATTTAATCTAATTTTAGCTATGTATACTATTGTTTGTATGATTTTTTAAATTTATACCTGTACACCACCCTGAGTCCCTTCGGGGAGATGGGGCGGTCTAGAAATCTAATTAAATAAATAAATAAATAGAGTTTACTACCCCCTATTACTATTTAAAATTGATAATTGAGTAGAGGAAGAGGGAAGAGGAGAGGGAAAGGGAGGAGAGGGAGAGAAAGGAAGGCAGGAAGGCAGGTAGGCAGGAAGGAAGGAAGGAAGGAAGGAAGGAAGGAAGGAAGGAAGAAAGAAAGAAATAAAGAGGGAAAGAAAGAGAGAAAGAAAGAAAGAAAGAAGGAAGGAAGGAAGGAAGGAAGGAAGGAAGGAAAGAGAGAGAGAGAGAAAGAAAGAAGAAAGAAAGAAAGAAAGAAAGAAAGAAAGAAAGAAAGAAAGAAAGAAAGAAAGAAAGAAAGACTGGAGAAAGTCACGAGGGAGAGAAGAAAGTGGGAGTTCTGGAAAAAACTAAAGTAGGGATCCAATTCTTCCAAAAAATGACAAGTATTACAAATTTAATGAAACTTGGCACGGGGAGGAAGCCAGCATCCCAGTCATCTCTAGCGGCTGCCAGTCCTTCGAACCAAAGATCTTTGGAGGATATGCTCCAGAGAGAAAGATCCAATTCATCTAAGGAATTGCAGATAATATTACAGACCATGCAGGAGGTAATGTCTAAAAATCACGAAGAATTAAAAAAGGATATTAGAGAAATAAGGAATGATACTGTAGAATTAAAGGAGAGAATGCAGAAGATGGACGATAAATTTGAGAAGTTCCAGCAACAGATCAATAAACACGAACAATTACCAGACATGATGGCAGACCTTATGGCAAAGGCTTTGGGAATAGAAAAGGATGAGATGGCAAGTGAGATCGACGAGACATATAGAATACAGACAAACTACGCAAAAAAGAATAATCTACCAAGAGAAGTCCATGTAAAGTTTGTAAAAAAATCAATACGTGACGAGGTGCTGAACAGAACAAGAGATGACCCGATAATTTACAATCAACGACAACTAACAGTTCTAAAACAGGTACCGAGAAGAATTAGAGAACTAAGAAGGCCCTATCAATTTATAACGTCTGTCCTGAACAAATTTGAAATTAACTTCAGATGGCTGATGCCGGAGGGCGTACTGGTAATTTGGAGAGACAGAAGATTCAGAATAGACTCGATAGAACAAGCGGAAGATTTTTACAATAATCTTGTTGGGAAGGAGGATGAGAAAGACGAAGGAGAACAGTCGGGAGCAAGGAGGCAAGGACCCAGGGCACAGATAAGAAGAGAAAAGGAACCAGTGGAGATACGAAAGGAGAAAGAAGTTGTTCTAGATGAAAAAGGGGAAGAACCAAAGGAAGTGAGAGAAACAAGGGCAACAAGAAGCACACGACCTAAATACACATAGAATTATGTTGGGAGAAATTAAGATTCTATCAATGAATATCAATGGTCTAAACTTACCCCAGAAAAGGAAAACAATATTTAATAAATTAAAATATTTGAATTACGATATAATTGCAATGCAAGAGGTCCATATGACTAAAAGACAGATCCAGATCCTAGAATGTCCTAGATTGGGTAAACTTTATACGGCACTAGCTGATCAAAAGAAAAGAGGAATAGCATTATATGTTAAAGACACGATCCAGACTAAACCAATTTATCATGATGAGGAAGGGAGAATATTAATCGTAGAAATAATGTTAAACCAAAAAAAGGTGTCACTGGTTGTAATATATGCACCTAATGAAGGCCAGGAAAATTTCTATCATAGACTACATAGCATTATTCGAGAGATGGGAAATGAAAATATTTGTTTACTGGGTGACTTCAATGCCATAGTTGACCCGAAATGGGACTATAAAAGTGGAAAGAAGAGAAAAGGAGTTAGGAGAACTTTGCCAAGGTCATTCTTCCAAATGGCTGAAGAACTTAATTTGTATGATGTATGGCGAGAAAGATGTCCAGAGGGAAAGCAATATACCTTCTACTCGAATAGACATGAATCCTGGTCAAGGATAGATATGGTCTGGCTGCCGATGGAGCTAATCTCGGAAGTGAAGGAGATAGATATAGAACCCAATCTATGGGCTGACCACAATCCCATGAGGATTATATGGAAAAAACAAAAGGGCAGTTATCGTTGGTTACTCAATAGATCAATCCTAAAAGATCAGGAATATATCAAAAGAGTTAACCAGGAATTAAGATGTTTCTTCAAAGAAAACGGGCCAGGAGATACATCCATACAAAACTTATGGGATACAACTAAGGCATTTATAAGAGGGGTCACAATATCAGCCACAGCCAGGAAGAAAAAAATTGAGAATCTAAAAATAAGAGAGCTGAAAGAAAGGTATAGAAATTTAGAGAGTGAACTTCAAAAGAAACCGCAGAACAGAAGTATAAAAGGAAATATGGAATTGATTAAACATGAATTGGCTATATTTGAAAAAGAAAAATTGGCACAATCTATAAAAAAAGCAAAACAAAATTTCTTTGAGAATGCAAATAAACCGGGGCGGTGGCTATCCTATAGGTTGAGGAAGCAGAAGCAGGAGAATTGGATCAATGAACTACAAGATGAAAAAGGCGAGATCTGCTACCAACTAGAGGAAAAGAAAAGGATTACCCAAGAGTTCTATGAACAATTATATAGAGAAAACCGAGACCATACAAAGGAAGGAATATTACAGTACTTGGAAAAGTCAGATCTGCCAAAGGTACCAGAGGAGATTAAGGACATGCTCAATGAGGACATTAAAACACCAGAGATAATCGAGGCCATACAAAGACAGAAGAATAATAAAGCTGCAGGGCCGGATGGGTTGCCAGCGGAAATATATAAAGAATTCCAGGATATGCTTGCTCCAACGTTGTTGGAAGTTTATAACGCTGTGTTGAAAGAGGCGAAGACACCGTTATCATGGATGGAGGCTAATATTGTATTATTACCTAAGGTGGATGCAGACCAGATGTTTATACAAAACTACAGACCAATCTCACTGCTAAATGCAGATTACAAACTTTTTGCTTCAATAATAGCAGAACGGTTGAAAAAATTCCTTACATCATTCATCCATACAGATCAAAACGGATTCCTCCCCAGAAGACAAATTAAAAACAATATGAGAATTATCCTGAATATTCTTGAATATTATGAAGTGCACAATGAAAAACAGGTTGCACTAATCTTTCTCGATGCTCAAAAGGCATTTGATAATGTCAACTGGGAATTTTTGCATCAACAATTAGAATACATGGATTGTGGGGATAAATTTATAAACACGATTAGAGCAATTTATACGAACCAAAAAGCCAAAGTAATAATCAATGGTGAATTAACACAAAGTATTGTAATCCAGAAAGGTACAAGACAAGGTTGTCCCCTATCCCCCCTGCTGTTTATATTAACCCTAGAAGTATTAGCTAGGAATGTACGTAAAGAGGTACAGATAAAGGGACTAGAAATCAAAAAGGAGCAATTTAAGTTACAGGCCTTCGCGGACGATCTAGTGTTTGTATTAGAAGACCCTATAAAGTCTGGTACGAAAGTCATTGAGGAATTGACAGAGTATGGGAAAATAGCGGGTTTAAAGATAAATATGACAAAGACCAAAATGCTGACTAAAAATATGACATCAAAAGCGAAAGAGGAGTTAACGAAGAAATTGGGTATCCAAATTGTCAAAAAAGTTAAATATCTTGGTATACATTTATTTGCGAGGTGTGTGACCATCAAAGAAGATAATTGTATTAATTTGATTAATAAAACTAAGAAAGATCTAGAAAGGTGGAAGAACCTACAACTGTCCCTGATGGGTAGGATCGCAGTTATAAAAATGAATATATTACCAACATTTCTTTTCCTATTTCAGAATATTCCCATTAAATTAGAAAAAGGTGTCTTCAAGGATTTGAATCAATTGGTTTCGAAATTTATTTGGCAGGGAAGAAAACCAAGAATAAAACTTAAGGCTATGCAAGACACTAAGGAAAAAGGAGGATTTGGCGTACCAGATTGGAAACTCTACTATACTGCGGCCATACTAACATGGCTAAGGGAATGGATAATGCTGAGAAACAAAAGATTACTCAAATTGGAAGGCCATGACCTCCAAGCAAGCTGGCATGCCTTTCTCTGGTATGAAAAAGGATCTGCACACAAATATTTTAGTAGACATTACATCAGACAATCTCTGTTACTAATATGGAACAAAATTAAACATGACCACTATACCAAAATACCTATTTGGCTATCTACGATGGAAGCATACATACACCCAAATTTAATCAATATGGAAAATATAGTCACATATAAAGAGTTATTGAACAGACAGGGGGAGCTCAAAGCTAGATCAGAACTGACATCACTAGGAGGACAAGTAGAATGGTGGTCTTATTTACAGATACAATCAAGGTATGCACAGGATAGGAAGAACGAAGGTATTGCCAAAGACTACACAATATTAGATAAACTTTTGATACAGTCAGAAAATAGACTGATCAAAGTGCTGTATAGATTCTTGTTGGAATATAAGCTAGAGGAGGAACATGTCAAAGAAACTATGGTCGCCTGGGCGAAAATTTTTGGTTACAATGTGGAATTGGCTAAGTGGGAAAAACTTTGGATACTTAATCAGAAACTAACATTGGCTACGGCGTATAAAGAAAATCTTTATAAGATGTTCTACAGATGGCATCTCCCCCCATCACGGCTTTCCAAAATGTTCAAAAATCTGGTCCCAAACTGTTGGAAGTGTAAAAAAAAACCAGGCACTTTCTATCATATGTGGTGGACGTGCAATGAGGCAAAAAATATTGGAAAATGATTCAATCATGGTTAGAACAAATGGTGGGAGAACAAATTATGTTTAAACCAGAAATTTTTCTCCTAGGTATAATACCGGAGGGGTTTAAGAAAGATACACTTTATCTAATTATACATATACTAACTGCAGCACGCATAACCTATGCACAGTATTGGAAAAAAGAAAATACACCATCAGAGCTAGATATAATCAGAAAAGTGTTGGCCTGTGCAGAAGCAGATAGGCTCACTCTTGAACTTAAAAATAAAGGGGAATCAGAATATTTTGAGGTATGGAATAGATTTTATGATTGGTATGAGACAAGATGACAAGACTGGAACAAATGTATATATTGTGATTGAACAGAAGGATAGACAATGTATCAAGTAGTTTAACTGTTAATGGTTGAAACTAGCTGTATATAATGTGAATGCATGGTCACTCCGACTCCGAGGTATTGCATTGTTTTTAAATGTAAAAATAATAAAAATATATATTTTTTTAAAAAAGAGTGTCAGAGAGTGTTTTTCACAAGAACAGGGCCTGCAAGTTTTTTGTACAAGACTTGGGCCTGTAAGTGTTTTGCACAAGACCATTGCCTGATTGTGTTTTGCACAAGACTAGTGCCTCTTTGTGTTTTGGACAAGAGTGTCAGAGAGTGTTTTTCACAAGAACAGGGCCTGCAAATATTTTGCACAAGAGCAGGGATTGTAAGTGTTTTGCAAGGGAACAGCGGCTAAGTGTGTTTTGCACAAGACTATTGCCTGTTTGTGTTTTGGACAACAAGAGTGTCTGAGAGTGTTTTTCACAAGAATAGGGCCTGCAAGTTTTTTGTACAAGACTAGGTCCTGTAATTGTTTTGCACAACAACCTGGTCTAAGAGTGTTTTGCAAAAGACCAGTGCCTGCAAGTGTTTTGCACACGACTAGGGCCTGTTTGTGTTTTGCACAAAACCATTGCCTATTTTCGTTTTGGACAACAAAATATTCTGAGAGTGTTTTTCACAAGAACAGGGCCTGCAACTTTATGTACAAACAACCAGACTGAGAGTGTTTTGCAAAAGTCAGTGCCTGTAAGGGTTTTTTGCACAAAACTTGTGCCTGTTTCTGAGAGTGTTTTTCACAAGAACAGGCATCTTTTGCACAAGACTAGGGCCTCTAAGTGTTTTGCACAACACCATTGCCTGTTTTTGTTTTGGACAAGACTAGTGCCTGTAAGTGTTTTGCACAAGACTAGTGCCTCTTTGTGTTTTAGACAATAGGAGTGTCTAAGAGTGTTTTTCACAAGAACAGGCCCTGCAAATTTTTTGCACAAGACTAGGTCCTGTAAGTGTTTTGCACAAGATCATTCCCTGTTTGTGTTTTGCACAAGACTATTGCCTCTTTGTCTTTTGGACAACAAGAGTGTCTGAGAGTATGTTTCACAAGAAGAGGGCCTGCAAGTGTTTTGCACAAGACTAGGTCCTGTAAGTGTTTTGCACAAGAACCTGGTCCAAGAGTGTTTTGCAAAAGACCAGTGCCTGCAACTGTTTTGCACAAGACTAGGGCCTGTTTGTGTTTTGCACAAGACTATTGCCTGTTTTTGTTTTGGACAACAAATGTTTCCGTGAGTGTTTTTCACAAGAACAGGGCCTGCAAATTTTTTGCACAAGACCAGGGCCTATAAGTGTTTTGCAAGAGAACAGCGGCTGAGTGTGTTTTGCCCAAGACTAGTGCCTGTTTGTATTTTGGACAACAAGGGTATCTGAGAGTGTTTTTCACAAGAACAGGGCCTGCAACTTCTTTGCACAAGACTTGTGCCTGTAAGTGTTTTGCACAAGATCATTGCCTGTTTGTGTTTTGCACAAGACTAGTGCCTGTAAGCGTTTTGCACAAGACTATTGCCTCTTTGTGTTTTGGACAACAAGAGTGTCAGAGAGTGTTTTTCACAAGAACATGGCCTGCAAGTTTTTTGTACAAGACTTGGGCCTGTAAGTGTTTTGCACAAGAACCTGGTCCAAGAGTGTTTTGCAAAAGACCAGTGCCTGCAACTGTTTTGCACAAGACTGGGGCCTGTTTGTGTTTTGGACAACAAGAGTGTCAGAGAGTGTTTTTCACAAGAACATGGCCTGCAAGTTTTTTGTACAAGACTTGGGCCTGTAAGTGTTTTGCACAAGACCATTGCCTGCATGTGTTTTGGACAACAAAAGTTTCTGAGAGTTTTTTTCACAAGAACAGGACCTGCAAATTTTTTGCACAAGACCAGGGCCTATAAGTGCTTTGCACAAGAACCTGGTCCAAGAATGTTTTGCAAAAGACCAGTGCCTGCAACTGTTTTGCACAAGACTGGGGCCTGTTTGTGTTTTGGACAACAAGAGTGTCTGAGAGCATGTTTCACAAGAAGAGGGCCTGCAAGTGTTTTGCATAAGACTTGGGCCTGTAAGTGTTTTGCACAAGACCATTGCCTGCATGTGTTTTGGACAACAAAAGTTTCTGAGAGTTTTTTTCACAAGAACAGGACCTGCAAATTTTTTGCACAAGACCAGGGCCTATAAGTGCTTTGCACAAGACAATTGCCTCTCTGTGTTTTGGACAACAAGTGTGTCAGAGAGTGTTTTTCACAAGAACAGGGCCTGCAAATATTTTGCACAAGACCAGGGCCTGTAAGTGTTTTGCACAAGACAATTGCATCTTTGTGTTTTGGACAACAAGAGTGTCAGAGAGTGTTTTTCACAAGAACAGGGCCTGCAAGGTTTTTGTACAAGACTTCGGCCTGTAAGTGTTTTGCACAAGAACCTGGTCCAAGAATGTTTTACAAAAGACCAGTGCCTATAAGTGTTTTGCACAATACCACTTCCTGTAAGTGTTTTGGCACAAGACTAGGGCCTCTAAGTTTTTTGGCACAAGGCTAGTGCCTGCAAGTGTTTTGCACAAGACCATTGTCTGTTTGTGTTTTGGACAACAAGTGTGTCTGAGAGTGTTTTTCACAAGGACAGGGCCTGCAAGTTTTTTGCGCAAGACTAGGACCTGTGTTTTGCAGAGGAACAGCAGCTGAAAGTGTTTTGCAAAAGATAGTGTCTGCAAGTGTTTTGCACAATACCAGTTCCTGTAACTTTTTTGGCACAAGGCTAGTGCCTGCAAGTGTTTTGCACAAGACCATTGCCTGTTTTTGTTTTGGACAACAAGAGTGTCTGAGAGTGTTTTTCACAAAAAGAGGGCCTGGAATTTTTTTGCACAAGACTAGCGCCTGTAAGTGTTTTGCAGAGGAACAGCAGCTGAAAGTGTTTTGCAAAAGACAGTGCCTGCAAGTGTTTTGTACAATCCTCGTTTCTATAAGTTTTGTTTGCACAAGACCAGTTCCGGTAAGTGTTTTGCACAACAACCTGGTCTAAGTGTTTTGCAAAAGACCAGTGCCTATAAGTGTTTTGCACAATACCAGTTCCTGCAAGTGTTTTGCACAAGACTATTGCCTGTTTGTGTTTTGGACAAGCGTGTCTGAGACTGTTTTTCACAAGAACAGGGCCTGCAAGTTTTTTGCACAACAACCTGGTCTGAGAGTGGTTTGCAAAAGACCAGTGTAAGGAATTACCACTGGCGGGCCTCCCATGAAACAGCCGAATAAGAGAATTCACACAGGGTTCTCGGGATGGAAGCGCACAGATCTATCTCTGCACTCCCTTTTATTGGTTTCAATAGGGGGGGTGGATACAAATTCATAAACAAGAGAACTACGAAGAAAAGATACAATT
Organism: Natrix helvetica; assembly: GCF_964273705.1. NCBI lineage: Eukaryota > Metazoa > Chordata > Lepidosauria > Squamata > Natricidae > Natrix > Natrix helvetica. The sequence continues at coordinate 20,397,199 of NC_138555.1, forward strand.
TCATGTAGGGAAAACTTCACATGTACATATATCATTGGTTAGACAGTCAGAGATATCACAGTGAGGGATGGAATGTTTATCTATGAGCCCCTTTTTATTGCGGCCATAAATGAAATGTTATCTTCGAGAAATTCCTTAGTGCCCTTGTTTACCTCACACTCAGAAGTGTGAGACTCCAAGGCACCAAATAAATCAAAGAATCCAACATAAATCAGAAGATTTGCAACATCACCTCTGTTTTTGTTTTTTTTTAAATACGCTGTGATCTTCATCCGAAGGCACATTAATATATCTATGGCATCCAGAGTTTATACCTTCCAATTCCTCCTTGCTGCTAAGCGTAAATTCGGGTTTCTGCCGCAGCTGGGGTGGTTCTCCGTTATTAACTGAGGTAATAACATTGATTTGCTGATTTTTTGGTAAAAAATTCCTAGCCATAGCAATTAATTAATACATTGAATAAAACAACAAGAACAAATTAGTGGTTTTGGTTTAGCTAAAAAATAACAGGCTACTCGAGACCATAGATGTAATGCGTATGTCTGTACGTAACCATTCCTTTATTCCCACATCTGGTTCGGCTAATTAGGTGAGCTTATAGGTGTCCAAGATAACCAATTACTGAGATCATGGTAGCTTTCTACGCATGTCTTTGCGTAAAGTTACCTCTAGCACAAATGATGACTAAATAACTTAAAACATTTCCCAACAGACCTGTGGGTAAAAGCTTTCCCACCAAGATCCTAGGGTATCAATTTTCAAATCAAAGGCCAAATTGTATAAAATATTGAATTGGTACTGTATAGTTCTGGATTCATCTGAAATATTAAAACAACACATTAATTACTAAAATAAACCACATTGCATACAACCACATTAATCACAGAGTCACAAGTGATGTCTGAAGTTGCTGTTTGGAAAGCAACACAAGAATTAACTAGCTAAAGCAAGATTGTGCTTCACTAACATTAGCAGAAATGTAATTAAAAGTTTCGTGACCATATGTAAAAAACCATCCTTGCAGAAGCCAAACATAAGCAAAGTGAAAGGAAATCTCCTCAAAGCTGTACAATTTAAAGCAGGTAAGCTAATATGGAAACAGTGAGGCTTTTTACTTAAAGATATACAGTTAACTAATTTAGCACATGTTACATTTTCAGGAACTGCTACTATAGGAATGTACAAAACAATTGCATCAGGGGGAGGATCATAAGCAATTAATCCTCAATGAAAGATAGTCTTATAATTCGAACCAATGAAGTGTTGAATTACTGCAGGCAAGATTCAAACAGGATCCAAGCATGTAGAAAGCAAATGTTTCATGTACAGTTCAAATCAATGTGTGTGATGTTAGTTGCACCCATAGATTTTTATTGCAGTCACTGTTCCAATGAGTTTTTGGGTGAGATGACAGAACAAGTAAACATAAACAAATGATGACTAATGATGACTAAGGATTTGGCAAAAATGGCAGTGCATTTGTTCCACGTGTCGTTGTTTCAGCACTGCTTTGGTGGTTTTTGGTTTTTCACATCACTGGACAACTGTTTTGGCAAGATCGTATTGGCCTCTGTGCTGTCTGTAAAGTCATCTTGGTCAACTCTGGAACTGGATTTGGGAACTGGTACGACAATATCCTTAGCTAGACAAACACCACGTGCTAGAATCCACAAAGACCTGTAGAAGCAAGCACAGCATATCCTCGTCCCCCTAGTGGGGGAGGCAAACAAACCTTTTAAATCTATTATGTTACCTATGCCAAATTAGCCAAATTGGGGTACGCCAAATTGTTAGGTACCCCAAATCCCTCCTTTTTTATTTGTTTGAGAAGACAGTCCTAAAAGGACCAATTAACACGTTCCACAATGGCTTAACCTGTGGAATTATAAAAAAGCCCCAAAATTAAAACAATATTTCAATTAGTACAAGATTACAAAAAGGCCAATGAAAAATAGGACAGGCCATTATCAGTCTTTAAAAAGAAAAGTTTGCCCAAGGCAGTAAAGGCTGAAAAAAGATAAGAAATAACATAATTAGCTGTTACTCCTCGTTAAAATGTAGCCAAAAAATACAAAAATAGAGAAATGAATTGACTTCAAAGGAGCCAAAAAAAAAACCATAGGTGACATCCATTTGCCATAATAATTAGAGGCCAAATCATGGTGATTAACTTCCGTATCGCCAGAGGGAGATGCCCCAGAACACTGGGGGCAAGATGAAACAATTTGCTTGGCCTGGTTGATTGGAATATGGCAAGCTTGTGCCAGTCCCCAGGCATTTTGATAAAAAAAGTTAATCAAAAAAAATAAATCTGAAGAAAAAACATAGTTAAAAAAAATACCTAGAAAATTAAAAATAAATTGACACACATAATAAAAGTCAGAAATGTAGTTAAAAAGCTTGTTGAAAAAAGATGTGAAAAGTTAAAATAGCAACAATTTTTAGTGTTGCAAGAACAACAGTATTGCAAGGTAGGAAAAGAAAAGTTATTAAACACGCAAGCCAAAGATCTTCAGGCAAATGAGAAGAAATACAGACCACATAGTCAGTTAAAGCACACTGAAAGATAAGTTTTTCTGAAAATAAAATTGAAAATCAAATTTTGGAATAAGAAAAATAATATTAATGAAATCAGTCCAATTTCTACAACAAACCCAAGGTGATTAATTCAACAACTGCCTAAAAAACTAATAATGGCAAAACATTTTAAAACGGAGTCTTTTTGTCTTAAAAACATCAAAAGAATTAGCTGACAAGTTAGCAATCCACAAATGGAATGCTTAAAATCTCATTAATCTTTTCAACTGTGGCAAGGGCACGAAAAGGAGAAAAAAATAAATCAAATAAAGAACTTTAAATAAACTGGCAGACGCAGACGGATGAACCCAAACAAAGGTTCCCCAATAGCTGCCATAAATTAATTAGCAAAATACCTCCGTGTGCATTTAAACAAAGAAAAATTTGGAGCAAAAAAATTGTAACATTTCATGCAGTTATTTTTACTGGAACAATCTGCAATTCATACAATACAATACAATACAATACAATAACAGAGTTGGAAGGGACCCTGAAGGTCCTCCAGTCCAACCCCCCTGCCTAGGCAGGAAACCCTATACCATCTCAGACAAATAACCATTCAACATCCTCTCAAAAACCTTCAGTGTTGGGGCATTCACAACCCCTGGAGGCAAGCCGTTCCACTGACCAACTGCTCTAACTGTTAGGAAATTTTTCCCCAGCTCCAAGCCGTCTCTCTCCTTGACCAGCCCCCACCCTTCGCCTCTTGTTCCACCCTCAGGTGCCTTGGAGAACAGCCTGACTCTCTGTGGCAACCCCTGAGACATTGGAACAATGCCATCATGTCTCCCCTACTCCTTCCAGTAAAAAATCATTTTTTATTTTTAAAAGCCAATTAGGTTATATCTTTGGGGCTCCAATTAAAATACCATCCATATAATGATGTACCAAAGCCAATGAATAGCACTTATACAAAAAATTCAATTCTGCAACATAAATCTAAATTTAAAAAAAACTAAGTAAATATATAATCATATCTACCATATCAAGATCGTTCCCAAGTCCAAGAAATGCCCTCCGGCATTCAAACGTAACATTTCCCTTTGCTAATTTCACCAAAAGCTTCATTTGAGCCTCAAAATTATCTCTCTGTTGTTTTCCTGCAATTTGTTAAACCACATAGGCTCTTCCCAAAAAAAGGGAGGAGGTAGGGGGAGGAAGCATAAGCCAACACGAACTCTTTCTAAAGAAAAGAAAGAGTGGGGGGGGGGGAGGCAGCAGACATCCCGAAGAGGGGGAGGTGTGGGGAGGTAAGAAGCAGAAACACAGAGTCAAACTTTTCTTGCGAAGCAGGGAAGGGAAGGATAGAAAAAGCAATCCTTTAAACTACTTCATGATCTTGTGGAATCAATTTAGGTGGAGAGACAGAAAACATATGTTTATTCCCCTCCTCTGTTGCTAATTGTTCCTCTAACCGTGGAGAAGCAGAAAAATTAACATCTCCATGAGGAGTTAAGAGACCAATTGAAGATGATTTTGGAGAAAGAGTTTTTACTTGATAGATAACACTTTTGCAGGGGCTCTTTGTGTCTTGTGGAAATAAATTCTCAATCTTTTCCACATGGACATTTTTACAGAGCCCTTTTCCGGATTTCCAAATATAAAAAGGCCAAATTAAATTTGCTTGGTTTTTGTAAAATCTTTCCATTATTCTTTTTAGAATAATAATTTAAACCTTGATTGGTTTACCAAGTTTTTGCAGGTCGCACCTGCTTCTTGGTTAACCTTCTTTCTTATACTCAAGAGGGGATCGTAGTCTTGCTTCAGACGGGATGTATGCATAGCCTCTTCTAGGCAGTGAGCAAAGAAAGTTCAAGGGACGTACAGCCTAAGCCATCATGTCGGGACGTATAGTCTCGGAACTATCACGTCGGGGTCACCAGTTGTAAGGAATTACCGCTGGCGGGCCTCCCATGAAACAGCCGAATAAGAGAATTCACACAGGGTTCTCGGGATGGAAGCGCACAGATCTATCTCTGCACTCCCTTTTATTGGTTTCAATAGGGGGGGTGGACACAAATTCATAAACAAGAGAACTACGTAAGAAAAGATACAATTTCATGTAGGGAAAACTTCACATGTACATATATCATTGGTTAGACAGTCAGAGATATCACAGTGAGGGATGGAATGTTTATCTATGAGCCCCTTTTTATTGCGGCCATAAATGAAATGTTATCTTCGAGAAATTCCTTAGTGCCCTTGTTTACCTCACACTCAGAAGTGTGAGACTCCAAGGCACCAAATAAATCAAAGAATCCAACATAAATCAGAAGATTTGCAACAGACCAGTGCCTGCACGTGTTTTCTCCAAGACCATTGCCTGTTTGTTTTTTGCACAGAACTATTGCCTGTTTTTCTTTTGGACAACAAGAGTGTCTGAGAGTGTTTTTCACAAGAAAAGGGCCTGCAAGTTTTTTGCACAACAACCTGGCCTGAGAGTGGTTTGCAAAAGACCACTGCCTGCAAGTGTTTTGCACAAGACTATTGCCTGTTTGTGTTCTGGAAAATAAGAGTGTCTGAGAGTGTTTTTCACAAGAAGAGGGCCTGGAATTTTTTTGCACAAGACTAGGGCCTGTAAGTGTTTTAAAGAGGAATAGCGGGCTAAGTGTGTTTTGCAAAAGACTAGTGCCTGTAAGTGTTTTGCACAAAACCATTGCCTGTTTGTGTTCTGGAAAATAAGAGTGTCTGAGAGTGTTTTTCACAAGAACAGGCCCTGCAATTTTTTTGCACAAGATTAGGGCCTGTAAGTGATTTGAGAGGAATAGCGGGCTAAGTGTGTTTTGCACAAGACTAGTGCCTGCAAGTGTTTTGCACAAGACCATTGCCTGTTTTTGTTTTGGACAACAAAAGTTTCTGAGAGTGTTTTTCACAAGAACTTGGCCTGCAACTTCTTTGCACAAGACTTGTGCCTGTAAGTGTTTTGCAGAGGAACAGCAGCTGAAAGTGTTTTGCAAAAGACAGTGCCTGCAAGTGTTTTGTACAATACTCGTTTCTATAAGTTTTGTTTGCACAAGACCAGTTCCGGTAAGTGTTTTGCACAACAACCTGGTCTAAGTGTTTTGCACAATACCAGTTCCTGCAAGTGTTTTGCACAAGACTATTGCCTGTTTGTGTTTTGGACAACAAGCGTGTCTGAGACTGTTTTTCACAAGAACAGGGCCTGCAAGTTTTTTGCACAACAACCTGGTCTGAGAGTGGTTTGCAAAAGACCAGTGCCTGCAAGTGTTTTCTACAAGACCATTGCCTGTTTGTTTTTTGCACAGAACTATTGCCTGTTTTTCTTTTGGACAACAAGAGTGTCTGAGAGTGTTTTTCACAACAAAAGGGCCTGCAATTTTTTTTCGACAAGACTAGGGCCTGTAAGTGTTTTGAGAGGAATAGCGGGCTAAGTGTGTTTTGCACAAGAGTAGTGCCTGTAAGTGTTTTGCACAAAACCATTGCCTGTTTGTGTTCTGGAAAACAAGAGTGTCTGAGTGTGTTTTTCACAAGAACAGGGCCTGCAAGTTTTTTTCCACAAAAACCTGGTCTGAGAGTGGTTTGCAAAAGACCAGTGCCTGCAATTGCTTTGCCCAAGACCACTGCCTGTTTGTTTTTTGCACAAAACCATTGCCTGTTTGTGTTTTGGAAAACAAGAGTGTCTGAGAGTTTGTTCACAAGAACAGGGCATGCAAGTTTTTTGCACAAGACTAGGGGTTGCAAGTGTTTTGCAGAGGAACAGCAGCTGAGAGCGTTTAGCAAAGACGAGTGCGTGTAAATGTTTTGCACAAGACTATTGCCTGTTTGTGTTTTGGACAACAACCTTGTCTAAGAGTGTTTTGCAAAAGACCAGTGCCTGTAAGTGTTTTGCACAAGACTATTCCCTGTTTTTGGTTTGGAAAAGAAGAGTGTCTGAGAGTGTTTTTCACAAGAAAAGGGCCTGCAAGTTTTTTGCACAAGACTAGGGCCTGTAAGTGTTTTGCAGAGGAAAAGCAGCTGAAAGTGTTTTGCAAAAGATAGTGTCTGCAAGTATTTTGCACAATACCAGTTCCTGTAAGTTTTTTTGTCAGAAGGCTAGGGTCTGTAAGTGTTTTGCACAAGACTATTGCCTGTTTTTGGTTTGGGACAACAAGAGTGTCTGAGAGTGTTTTTCAAAGGAGAGGGCCTGGAAATTTTTTGCACAAGACTAGGGCCTGTAAGTGTTTTGTAGAGGAACAGCAGCTGAAAGTGTTTTGCAAAAGACAGTCCCTGCAAGTGTTTTGTACAATACTCGTTTCTATAAGTTTTGTTTGCACAAAACCAGTTCCAGTAAGTGTTTTGCAAAACAACCTGGTCTAAATAATCATCATCATCATCATCATCATCATCATCATCATCATCATCTTTAATTTATAAACCGCACCCTTTCCTAAACAGGACTCGGGGCGGTGTACAGTCATATTAAAACAGTATGAATGCAAAATATAGATATACTTAAATATACAAATAGGTAAACGGAGGAGATAGGATATGGACTGTACAATATTTAAATTAAAATACAAATAAACATTAAAATTACCCTTAAAAACTACCCAATAAGATGTTTGCCAGGAGGTTAAAATGGGACTATAAATCAGTTAAGCCAGCTAATTGGAACAGGTGGGTCTTAAGTTCTGTCGGAAGGAGCGGAGGTCGGTAGTAGTTCTAATATCAGGGGGGGGGAGGTCATTCCAGAGGATTGGGCCCATCACAGAGAAGGCTCTACTCCTGGGTGCCGCCCGTTGACACTGCTTAGTGGACGGCACCCGGAGGAGTCCCTCCCTGTGAGAGCGGATTGGTCGCAGGGATGTATGAGGTGAGATGCGATCCCGCAGGTAACTAGGTCCCGTGCCATGGAGCGCTTTGAAGATAGTAACCAACACCTTGAAACGCACCCGAAAAACCACAGGCAGCCAGTGCAGCTCGCGCAGGAGTAGTGTTATATGGGAGTATCTTGTCCTCCCCATGATGGCCCGCGCGGCCGCATTCTGAACTAGCTGTAGTCTTCGGGTGCATCTCAAGGGGAGCCCCATGTAGAGAGCGTTGCAGTAGTCCAGGCGAGACGTCACCAGCGCATGAGTGACTGTGCGTAAGGTGTCCCGATCCAATACGGGGCGCAATTGGCGCACCAGGCGAACCTGGTGGAACGCCCCACTTGCCACGGCTGCCACATGGTCATCCATCGACAGCCGGGCATCAAGGAGGACGCCCAAATTGCGCGCCCGTTCCACGGGGGGCAGTTGTTCGCCCCCTATAGCCAGCGATGGAATCCACTGGTTGAACCGGGGCGCCGGTAGCCACAGCCACTCAGTCTTGGAGGGGTTGAGTCTGAGTCTGTTGTCCCCCATCCAGACCCGAACGGCTTCCAAGCACCGGGACATCATTTCGACGGCCTCGTTGGGGTGGTTTGGGGTGGAAATGTACAGCTGTGTGTCATCAGCGTACAGATGGTATCCAACTCCAAAACCACGGATGATCTCACCCAGCGGCTTCATGTATGTGTTGAACAGGAGTGGCGAGAGGACCGACCCCTGCAGCACCCCACAAGTGAGTGGCCTCAGGGTCGACCTCTGCTCCCCTGCCAACACACATTGCGTCCGGTCGGAGAGGTAGGAGCAGAACCACTGCAAAACGGTGCCCCCTACTCCCATCCCCTCCAGCCGGCGCAATAGGATACCATGGTCGATGGTATCGAAGGCCGCTGATAGGTCTAATAGGACCAGGATAGAGGAACAACCCCTATCTCTGGCCCTCCAGAGATCATCCACCAACGCGACCAAGGCCGTCTCCGTGCTGTGACAGGGCCGGAAGCCGGACTGGCGCAGGTCTAGATAGTCGGTTTCCTCCAGGTGACGTGGGAACTGTTGTGCCACCACACTCTCTACAACCTTCGCTAAAAAGGGAAGGTTGGAGACGGGACGATAATTAGCTCGCTCCACCGGGTCCAGGGAAGGCCTCTTGAGTAGGGGCCTCACCACCGCCTCTTTCAAGGCGACCGGCAAGGACCCCTCCTCCAATGAAGCGTTCACAAGACCCAGGAGCCAGCCTCGTGTAACCTCCCAGGATGCCAGTACAAGCCAGGAGGGACACGGGTCCAATAAACATGTAGTGGCTCGCAGTCGCCCACGTAACCTGTCCAAATCCTCGGGGGCAACAGAGTCAAACTCCTCCCAGCGTGGTGCCTCAAGACTTGCTTCCGACGTCTCCCCTGGGCCACTGAAGGGGGCCCATCCACTCCGGATCTGAGCGATTTTGTCCTGCAGATATTCCCCAAACTCCTCTGCTCTACCCTGCAAAGGGGCTTCCCGCGGCCTCTGTGATAGGAGGGAGTGGGTCACCCGAAACAGGGCAGCAGGGCGGTTATCTGCGGACGCAATAAGAGCGGCACAGTGTCTACGTTTGGCCGCTCTCAGTGCCACAAGGTAGGTCCGTAAATAGGATCTTACCTGTGTTCGGTCAGATTCGGAGCGTGAGGACCTCCACCTGCTTTCTAGGCGTCTCTTGTGGCGTTTCATCACCCTCAGCTCCTCGGTAAACCAAGGAGGCAGGGTGGTTCGTTGCCGCAGGAGAGGCCGCAAAGGCGCTTCCCGGTCCAAGGCCCCAGCAGCTGCCCTATTCCAAGCGGCCACTAGGTCCTCCGTCCGGGAGTGGGTCAGGGCTACAGGAAGTGGCCCAAGCTCCGTCTGGAACCTATCCGGTTCCATCAGTCGCCTGGGGCGGAACCATCTGGGACAGTCTGGTTCCGCCTCCCCGCGGTGGGGGGTAGCGCCGGGGAAGTCGAGCCGGAGAAATGAGTGATCTGACCATGACAGGGTTGTAATAACCAAATCCCCTATTCCCAGATCACTCGTCCACTGTCCAGAGACAAAAACAAGGTCCAGTGTGTGCCCACCTTCGTGTGTGGGGCCCTGAATTAATTGGGTCAGGTCCATGGCTGTCATGGAAGCCATGAACTCCCGAGCCACCTCGGATGCTTCACCCGTCGACGGCAGGTTGAAGTCCCCCATAACCACAAGTTTGGGGGTATCAACCGCCGTCTCCGCGATCAGCTCGAGGAGCTCAGGCAGGGCCGCTGATGCATAGCGAGGAGCCAAGTATACAATCAGCAAGCCCAACTGCCTCCCCGGGCCCCATTTCACACCAAAGGACTCACAACCGGATATCTGCGGCACAGTGAACTCCCTCGGTTCCAGACTCTCCCGTATAATTACCACCACCCCACCACCCTTATCCAGGGCCCGTGGCTGATGGAATGCATGGTAGCCTGGTGGGCACATCTCCACGAGGGGTAAACCACCCTCGTGGCCCAACCAGGTCTCCGTTATCCCTGCAAGGTCCGGCTCCCCCTCTGAGATCAACTCATTGATGAGGGGGGCCTTGTTAACAGCGGACCTTGCATTGCAGAGCATCAGCCTCAGGCCCTGGCTCTGTAGGCCCTGGCCACCTAGGCTGCGGGGGTTGGTACAAGCGACCGGGCGTGTCCAGCAGCCACGGTCTCCCAACCGACTACGAGATTTTCTTCCGTCCTCGCACCCACCCCTCCCCACGACCGTTGGAATAAAACAACCCTCTATAGGAATGTCATTTTCCCTCCCCCCCCCCTCCGCTCACTTCCCCCTTGACCTCACCTGTTCGCCTGGCAAAAGTCCCCCTCCTGGCCTGATTATCCCTCCCACCCACCCTGGTACCCCCTAAAATGGATAAAAAACATCTGGTTAAAAACCCCCTAAGTCTTCGCTTCCTCCACCTCTCGGGGTTAACAAACCCGTCATTAAGGTGGGCCCTTGAAAGGGCAAAGGGCCATATCTGCGAGAGGGGGGACTCCCGCAGCAGGAGCAAGTCTGACCTCGAATATATACTGGGGGGAGCTGTAGCAAGGGCCAGGGTGCTATAGATGTTAAATTGAGTCAGCAAGCCAGGTTTCACATCAGATGGTAAGTCAGTACGTGGATGATAAGTGGATGGTAAGTAGATAGTGAATAGGTGGAAAGTAGATGGTAAATAGGTGGAGGCCAGGAGGCAGTCTGTGGTGTGGGTGAGGCAGACAGTCTAAGTAGATATTTGATGAAATTTGATGGTAAAATTGATGGTAAATTTGATGGTAAACGGGTGAAAGATGGTGGGGGGTAGTCACGCAGGCACGCACAGCAGTCAGCGGTTATAGATAGTCAAAATAACAAGTGGGCAGGTAGTTATAGATGGTTATTGATGGTCAGCGAGGGGCACCTGGGCACAGCCATGGCAGGTAGATGGCAGATGGCAGGGGTTGATAAATCCTTTGCCTTCCTGGCACTAAACCTCCTGCCGATGGAAGCCTCCTGCCGGTCTCCTGGGCACAAACCCGTCCTGCCCCTGGTGCCACAGGTCTCCCTCCTTCTGCCAGGCTCCAGCATAGATCTTTAAGGACTAGACCCATCGTAGCCTGCCTCCCCCTGCTTCGGCGGCCCCCCCGCTGTTAGGCCTGGCCCGAGCGCTGCTCCGGCCGGCCTACGACTCTCCCGCAGGCCTTCTATCGGCCTCCAGCGTCTCGAGCCTCGTTCAACCCCCGAACGGCCTTCCAACGGTCCTCACCCTCCAATTCGGCCTTGTTAGCATCGCCGATGTCGTCGCGCCGCCCGGGTCACTGGGATGCCGCCACCGCCACCCGTTCGTCCTGCCTCTACCTCCACCTCCGCAGTCGCCGTCGCCGCCGCCACCATCGCCAACCTCCAGCTGAAGCTCCAACACCGACTCCACCTCCAACTCCATCTCCCATTTCAGCTCCAGCTGGGGCTATCTCCTTATCTCTCCTGGCTGTTTGACCACACTGGAGGACCAGCCAGGGTGGTCGCTGCTCTTAATTCCCAACCCTCACGATGGAAAGAGGGCCGGGGGCGCCCCCTCCCCCATCAGAGAGCTCCGTAGTAGTACGGAGCTCAGAAGTCAGCAGCCATTTCCCCGGAAGCTCCACCTCCTCTTTTGTTTTGCAAAAGACCAGTGCCTATAAGTGTTTTGCACAATACCAGTTCCTGTAAGTGTTTTGGCACAAGACTAGGGCCTCTAAGTATTTTGCACAAGACAATTGCCTGTTTGTGTTTTGGACACAAGAGTGTCTGAGAGTGTTTTTAACAAGAACAGGGCCTGCAAGTTTTTTGCACAACAACCTGGCCTAAGAGTGGTTTGCAAAAGACCAGTGCCTGCAAGTGTTTTCTACAAGACCATTGCCTGTTTGTTTTTTGCACAGAACTATTGCCTGTTTTTCTTTTGGACAACAAGAGTGTCTGAGAGTGTTTTTCACAACAAAAGGGCCTGCAATTTTTTTCCCACAAGACTAGGGCCTGTAAGTGTTTTGAGAGGAATAGCGGGCTAAGTGTGTTTTGCACAAGAGTAGTGCCTGTAAGTGTTTTGCACAAAACCATTGCCTGTTTGTGTTCTGGAAAACAAGAGTGTCTGAGTGTGTTTTTCACAAGAACAGGGCCTGCAAGTTTTTTTCCACAAGACTAGGGCCTGTAAGTGTTTTAAAGAGGAATAGCGGGCTAAGTGTGTTTTGCACAAGAGTAGTGCCTGTAAGTGTTTTGCACAAAACCATTGCCTGTTTGTGTTCTGGAAAACAAGAGAATCTGAGGGTGTTTTTCACAAGAACAGGCCCTGCAATTTTTTTGCACAAGACTAGGGCCTGTAAGTGTTTTAAAGAGGAATAGCGGGCTAAGTGTGTTTTGCAAAAGACTAGTGCCTGTAAGTGTTTTGCACAAAACCATTGCCTGTTTGTGTTCTGGAAAATAAGAGTGTCTGAGAGTGTTTTTCACAAGAAGAGGGCCTGGAATTGTTTTGCACAAGACTAGGGCCTGTAAGTGTTTTGCACAAGACCCTTGCCTGTTTTTGTTTTGGACAACAAAAGTTTCTGAGAGTGTTTTTCACAAGAACAGGGCTTGCAAATATTTTTCACAAGACCAGGGCCTGCAAGTGTTTTGCAAGGGAACAGCGGCTGAGTGTGTTTTGCACAAGACTAGTGCCTGTTTGTGTTTTGGACAACAAGAGTATCTGAGAGTGTTTTTCACAAGAACAGGGCCTGCAACTTCTTTGCACAAGACTTGTGCCTGTAAGTGTTTTGCACAAGACCATTGCCTGTTTTTGTTTTGGACAACAAAAGTTTCTGAGAGTGTTTTTCACAAGAACATGGCCTGCAACTTCTTTGCACAAGACTTGTGCCTGTAAGTGTTTTGCACAAGACCATCGCCTGTTTTTGTTTTGGACAACAAAAGTTTCTGAGAGTGTTTTTCACAAGAACATGGCCTGCAACTTCTTTGCACAAGACTTGTGCCTGTAAGTGTTTTGCACAAGACCATCGCCTGTTTTTGTTTTGGACAACAAAAGTTTCTGAGAGTGTTTTTCATAAGAACAGGGCCTGCAACTTCTTTGCACAAGACTTGTGCCTGTAAGTGTTTTGCACAAGACCATTGCCTGTTTGTGTTTTGCACAAGACTAGTGCCTGTAATTATTTTGCACAAGACTATTGCCTCTTTGTGTTTTGGACAACAAGAGTGTCAGAGAGTGTTTTTCACAAGAACATGGCCTGCAAGTTTTTTGTACAAGACTTGGGCCTGTAAGTGTTTTGCACAAGAACCTGGTCCAAGAGTGTTTTGCAAAAGACCAGTGCCTGCAACTGTTTTGCACAAGACTAGGGCCTGTTTGTGTTTTGGACAACAAGAGTGTCTGAGAGTATGTTTTACAAGAAGAGGGCCTGCAAGTGTTTTGCATAAGACTAGGTCCTGTAAGTGTTTTGCACAACAACCTGGTCCAAGAGTGTTTTGCAAAAGACCAGAGCCTGCAAATGTTTTGTACAAGACTTGGGCCTGTACGTGTTTTGCACAAGAACCTGGTCCAAGAGTGTTTTCCAACACACCAGTGACTGCAACTGTTTTGCACAAGACTAGGGCCTGTTTGTGTTTTGGACAACAAGAGTGTCTGACAGTACGTTTCACAAGAAGAGGGCCTGCAAGTGTTTTGCACAAGACCAGGGGCTGTAAGTGTTTTGCAAGGGAACAGCGGCTGAGTGTGTTTTGCACAAGACTAGTGCCTGTTTGTATTTTGGACAACAAGAGTATCTGAGAGTGTTTTTCACAAGAACAGGCCCTGCAAACCTTTTGCACAAGACTAGGGCCTGTAAGTGTTTTGCACAAGACCATTGCCTGTTTTTGTTTTGGACAACAAAAGTTTATGAGAGTGTTTTGCACACGACTAGGGCCTGTAAGTGTTTTGCACACGACTAGGGCCTGTAAGTGTTTTGCACAAGACCATTGCCTGTTTTTGTTTTGGACAAGACTAGTCTGACAGTGTTTTTCACAAGAACAGGGCCTGCAACTTCTTTGCACAAGACTTGTGCCTGTAAGTGTTTTGCACAAGACCATTGCCTGTTTTTGTTTTGGACAACAAAAGTTTCTGAGAGTGTTTTTCACAAGAACAGGGCCTGCAAATATTTTGCACAAGACCAAGGCCTGCAAGTGTTTTGCAAGGGAACAGCAGCTGAGTGTGTTTTGCACAAGACTAGTGCCTGTTTGTGTTTTGGACAACAAGAGTATCTGAGAGTGTTTTTCACAAGTACAGGGCCTGCAACTTCTTTGCACAAGACTTGTGCCTGTAAGTGTTTTGTACAAGACCATTGCCTGTTTGTGTTTTGGACAACAAGAGTGTCAGAGAGTGTTTTTCACAAGAACATGGCCTGCAAGTTTTTTGTATAAGACTTGGGCCTGTAAGTGTTTTGCACAAGAACCTGGTCCAAGAGTGTAAAAAACCAGTGCCTGCAACTGTTTTGCACAAGACTAGGGCCTGTTTGTGTTTTGGACAACAAGAGTGTCTGAGAGTATGTGTTGCAAATCTTCTGATTTATGTTGGATTAATTGATTTATTTGGTGCCATGGAGTCTCACACTTCTTAGTGTAAGGTAAACAAGAGCATTGAGGAATTTCTCGAAGATAACATCTTATTTATGGCCGCCATAAAAAGGGGCTCATAGATAAACATTCCATCCCTTACTGTCACTGTGATATCTCTGACTGTCTAATCAATGATATATGTACGTGTGAAGTTTTCCATACATGAAACTGTATCTTTTCTTACGTAGTTCTCTTGTTTATGAATGTGTATCCACCCCCCCTATTGAAACCAATAAAAGGGACGTGCAGGGATAGACCTGTGCGCTTCCATCCCAAGAACTCTGTGTGAATTCTCTTATTCGGCTGTTCCATGGGAGGCCCGCCAGGGGTAATTCCTTACAACTGGTGACCCCGACGTGATAGTTCTGAGACTATACGTCCCGACGTGATGGCTTAGGCTGTACGTCCCTTGAACTTTCTTTGCTCACTGCCTGGAAGAGGCTATGCATACATCCCGTCTGAAGCAAGACGATCCCCTCGTGAGTATAAGAAAGAAGGTTAACCAAGAAGCAGGTTGGACCTGCAAAAACTTGGTAAACCAATCAAGGTTTAAATTATTATTCTAAAAAGAATAATGGAAAGATTTTACAAAAACCAAGCAAATTTAATTTGGCCTTTTTAGATTTGGAAATCCGGAAAAGGGCTCTGTAAAAATGTCTATGTGGAAAAGATTGGGAATTTATTTCCACAAGACACAAAGAACCCCTGCAAAAGTGTTATCTATCAAGTAACAATTCTTTCTCCAAAATCATCTTCAATTGGTCTCTTAACTCCTCATGGAGATGTTAATTTTTCTGCTTCTCCACGGTTAGATGAACAATTAGCAAAAGAGGAGGGGAATAAACATATGTTTTCTGCCTCTCCACCTAAATTGATTCCACAAGATCATGAAGTAATTAGTTTAAAGGATTGCTTTTTTTTCTATCCTTTCTTTCCTGCTTCGTAAGAAAAGTTTGACTCTGTAAGTCTGCTTCTTACCTCCCCACACCTCCCCCTCTTCGGGATGTCTGCTGCCTTCCTCCCCCCCCCCCCCTTTCTTTTCCTTAGAAGGAGTTTGTCCTGTCCCCCACCTCCTCCCTTTTTTTGGAAGAACCTGTGTTTTTTGGAAGAGCCAAATTGCAGGAAAACAACAGAGAGATAATTTTGAGGCTCGAATGAAGCTTTTGGTGAAATTAGCAAAGGGAAATGTTACGTTTGAATGCCGGAGGGCATTTCTTGGACTTGGGAACGATCATGATATGGTAGATATGATTATATATTTACTTAGTTTTTTTTTAATTTAGATTTATGTTGCAGAATTGAATTTTTTGTATAAGTGCTATTCATTGGCTTTGGTAAATCATTATATGGATGATATTTTAATTGGAGCCCCAAAGATATAACCTAATTGGCTTTTAAAAATAAAAAAAATGATTTTTTTACTGGAAGGAGTAGGGGAGACATGATGGCATTGTTCCAATGTCTCAGGGGTTGCCGCGGAGAGGAGGGAGTCAGGCTGTTCTCCAAGGCATCTGAGGGTGGAACAAGAGGCGAAGGGTGGGGGCTGGTCAAGGAGAGAAACGGCTTGGAGCTGGGGAGAGATTTCCTAACAGAGCAGTTGGTCAGTGGAATGGCTTGCCTCCAGGGGTTGTGAATGCCCCAACACTGAAGGTTTTTGAGAGGATGTTGAATGGTTATTTGTCTGAGATGGTATAGGGTTTCCTGCCTAGGCAGGGGGGTTGGACTGGAGGACCTTCAGGGTCCCTTCCAACTCTGTTATTGTATTGTATTGTATTGTATGAATTGCAGATTGTTCCAGTAAAAATATAACTGCATGAAATGTTACAATTTTTTTGCTCCAAATTTTTCTTTGTTTAAATGCACACGGAGGTATTTTGCTAATTAATTTATGGCAGCTATTGGGGAACCTTTGTTTGGGTTCGTCCGTCTGCGTCTGCCAGTTTATTTAAAGTTATTTATTTGATTTATTTTTTTTCTTTTTTATGCCTTTGCCACAGTTGAAAAGATTAATGAGATTTTAAGATTTTAAACTCCGTTTTAAAATGTTTTGCCATTATTATTTTTTTAGGCAGTTGTTGAATTACTCACCTTGGGTTTGTTGTAGAAATTGGACTGATTTCATTAATATTATTTTTCTTATTCCAAATTTTGATTTTCAATTTTATTTTCAGTACAACTTATTTTTTCAGTGTGCTTTAACTGACTATGTGGTCTGTATTTCTTCTCATTTGCCTGAAGATCTTTGGCTTGCGTGTTTAATAACTTTTCTTATCCTACCTTGCAATACTGTTGTTCTTGCAACACTAAAAATTGTCTGTTGCTATTTTAACTTTTCACATCTTTTTTCAACAAGCTTTTTAACTACATTTCTGACTTTTATTATGTGTGTCAATTTATTTTTAATTTTCTAGGTATTTTTTTTAACTACGTTTTTCTTTAGATTTATTTATTTTTATTAACTTTTTTTTTATCAAAATGCCTGGGGACTGGCACAAGCTTGCCATATTCCAATCAACCAGGCCAAGCAAATTGTTTCATCTTGCCCCCAGTGTTTTGGGGCATCTCCCTCTGGGGACACGGAAGTTAATCCCAATGATTTGGCCTCTAATTATTATGGCAAATGGATGTCACCTATGTTTTTCTTTTTGGCTCCTTAGAAGTAAATTCATTTATCTTTTTGTATTTTTTGGCTACATTTTAACGAGGAGTAACAGCTAATTATGTTATTTCTTATCTTTTTTCAGCTTTTACTGCCTTGGGCAAACTTTTCTTTTTAAAGACTGATAATGTCCTGGCCTATTTTTCATTGGCCTTTTTGTATTCTTGTACTATTTGAAACATTGTTTTAACTCATGGGCTTTTTTATAATTCCACAGGTTAAGCCATTGTGGAACGTGTTAATTGGTCCTTTTAGGACTGTCTTCTCAAACAAATAAAAAAGGAGGGATTTTGGGTACCTAACAATTTGGCGTACCCCAATTTGGCTAATTTGGCATAGGTAAGTGTTGGGGCCCAGCCGGTGCCGCTGCCACCATACTCCGACAGCGAGGTGTCCTCTGAGTCGGCTCAAGAGGAGGTGGGGGACCCTGGACAGGGTTCCGACGCTGAGCAGGGCGCAGAGAGGCTGGTTGGCCACCAGGGGGCGCCTGAGGCATGGAGCAGTGGTGAAAGCCAAAGGAAGGGGGCTCCTGATGTCATGCCTTGGAGCAGTGGGGAGGAGTCACAGGACAGTGAGTCAGACAGCAGTGAGCTATTAGATGCTCGTTACCGACGTGCTACCCAGCGTAAGGAGCAATTGAGCAATTACCGGAGGTAATGGCTCTCAGCTGCTGATCATTAGACTCCTCTCCAGACTATAAAGGGACTGCTTGTGGACACACCCTTTGCAGGAATCAACTGATCATTGGAGTTGGAGAAGCTCAGATCTGTGTCGTACTTTGGCAGGCTGGATTGCTGCTAAAGGTTTTACCTGGATTGCTGTCAATCTGTTCCCTGGACCTTGGCTGCTAAGGTGATTATCTGGAGCTTGGTAGCTGGATTGCTGCCAAGGGGTGTCGCTGTAGCTGGATTGCTGCCCAGAGTGCTATCTTGACCTTGGCAGGCTGGATTGCTGCCAAGGTGGAACCTGTATGTCAATAAACATCTTTGAAGAGACTTTGTGTCGGAGTGTCTTGGTATACAAGAGGAGGGGGTCAGAACAGATTGATTCCTGCCCCAAACAAAACTCCATTAAGTTGCAATGGAGCACCTACAAGCTGAGACGGCCCAGTTGGCTCAACTGATTGCTTTGCTGGCTGGTCAGGTCTCTCAGCTCCAGGGGCTTGCAAACCCCCTCCAGCCAAGGAGGAAATGTCCAGTGGCTACAACAGACAAGTTTGATGGCAAACAAGCAATGTTTGCAGCGTTCCTGGGCCAATGCCAGCTGTTTATCAGCTTGAGAGCGGAGGACGTTCCCACTGACCGGACGAAGGTGGGATTTATCATCAGCTTGCTCTCAGGCACAGCAGCGAGGTGGGCCACTCCATTGCTCTCCCAACCGAGCCCCCTGCTGGACGATTTTCAGGGTTTTTGTAACCATCTCCGGCTGATGTTTGAAGATCCCATTAAGGGGGAAACAGCCACCAGACTCCTGAAAGAGTTGCACCAAGGGCGTGGTTCTTTGCAGGATTATGTCAGCGAATTCCGGCTGCTTAGTCAGGACTCTGCTTGGAATGAGCCAGCCCTTATGGACACTTTCCAGGACGGCCTATCAGATGGCCTGCAGGACGAGCTTGTGAGGGTGGACAGGCCTCCAACGTTCGACGCGTTGGTTCATTTGTGCCTCCGGATAGACGCCCGGCTGCAGAGGCGGAGGCCTCGCCGCGTGTCCCAGGAGACCAATAGGGTGCCGGTCCCGCACAAGACTGCAGTTGCACGGGAGGAGCCCATGGAGTTGGATGCCGCAAAACCCCGCTTGTTGCGCACGGAGATGGACAGACGGCGTGCAGGGGGGTTGTGTTTCTACTGTGGGGATTTTGGACACTTAGCTTTGGTTTGCCCCAAAAAGGGTAGGGGGGCTGTGCGGACTGCGGCCTCCCCTCAGCAACGTGTCGGGAAACGGGCGGGGCCCAATCTGAGGGAGACTTCAGGTCGGGCACAGGCCGGAACAGAGGCGGAGGGGCCTCCACGACATCTTATTCTTGCAGCGCACATTCTCTTGTCGGGTAGTCCACAGGGAATTCCAGCCCATGCCTTGGTCGATTCCGGGGCTACCACGAATTTTAAGGATGCAGCGTTTGTCACGAAATATCACGTCCCTCTGTGCCCGGTAGACCCTCCGATGCGAGTGGAGACCATTGACGGCCGGGTGCTTCTGTCTGGGCCCATCAAGAACGCCACGCAGCCTTTGTGCCTGATCCTCGGGGAGCATGAGGAGGCCATTCAATTTTACGTGGCTTCGGGTCTGCATTTCCCCATGGTGTTGGGCTTGGCTTGGCTGCGGGCGCACGATCCCCAGATCCACTGGTTGCAGAACCGCATCTCATTCCCGTCCTTCCAATGCATGGACCATACCCGTCATGTTTGCGCGGCTCAGGTGCCCAGTTCGGCCGAGGTGACAGTGCCGCCGGATTTAGCGGAGTTCGCGGACATGTTTAGCGAGCAGGAGGCGGATCAACTGCCACCGCACCGGCCTTACGACTGTCCCATTGACCTGGTACCTGATGCGAAACTCCCGACGGGCCGCCTATACTCCATGTCTGAACCGGAGTTGGCTGCATTGCGGGACTTCCTTGACAAGAACCTGGCCCGGGGTTTTATCCGGCCTTCGTCTTCGCCCTTGTCTGCCCCGGTTTTGTTCGTCAAAAAGAAGACCGGGGATCTAAGACTTTGTTGCGATTACCGGCGCGTGAACGCCATCACGATCCGTAATCGCTACCCGTTGCCTCTGATTCCCGAGTTGTTGGAGCGGCTCCGGGAGGCCGTGGTGTTTACAAAACTGGACTTACGTGGAGCTTACAATCTGGTTCGAGTCAGGGCGGGGGACGAATGGAAGACAGCTTTTGGCACCCGATACGGACATTTTGAGTATACGGTCATGCCGTTCGGGTTGACCAATGCCCCAGCTGTCTTCCAACATTTTATGAACGATATCTTTCGGGACCTTTTGGATCAGTTTGTCGTCATCTACCTGGACGACATCTTGATCTACTCTACGTCTCGGAAGGATCATCAACAGCACTTGCGTCAGGTCTTGCAGCGCCTTCGAAAGCATCGCTTGTTTGCCAAGCTGGAGAAGTGTCAGTTCTGGCAGACCACCATCGAGTTCCTGGGGCACCGTATATCCCCTGAAGGAATTGCGATGGAGCCAGGCAAGGTGGAGGCATTACGAAGTTGGCAATCTCCTCGACGGATGAAAGACGTTCAGAGACTCCTCGGGTTTGCCAACTACTACCGGTCCTTCATCCCCGGCTTTGCTTTCTTGACCGCGCCCCTCACTCGGCTCCTGCAAAAGAAAGTGCCGTTTCACTGGGGGTCCACGGAACAACAAGCGTTCGTGGCCTTGAAGCGCGCTTTTACAAAGGAGCCGATCTTGAAACACCCTGATCCCCATCGCCCCTTTGTAGTCGAGGCGGATGCGTCCGACATCGCGGTGGGGGCGGTGTTATTGCAGGCTCACGCCCCTGATGGCACCCTTTTCCCTTGCGCCTATTACTCTCGGAAACTCAATCCTTCCGAGCGCAATTATACCATCTGGGAGAAGGAGTTGCTGGCTATCAAGGCGGCGTTCGAAGCCTGGCAACATCACCTGGAGGGGGCCAGGCATCAGGTCGAAGTCCAGACAGACCATCGGAATCTGGAGTTTTTGACAACAGCGCGGAAGCTCAATCAGCGCCAGATCCGGTGGTCTCTGTTTTTTGCCCGGTTCCACTTCAAGGTCACGTATATCCCCAGTGCCTTGAACCAGAGGGCGGATGCCCTGTCCAGAAAGCCGGAGTACTCAGACCCTGCTGACTCACTGCCCCCCCGGACGGTCCTACCCGTCGAGTCCTTCGCTGCAATCCAGGAACCTGTGGATTTACGGTCGTTGATACGGAATGCGCAGCGAAACGACGAGTGGGTGGAACAACGGCGGGCAGAGGTAGGGCCGACATCCCCGTGGACCTTTGACGAGGACCTTTTGAGGTATCGGGATCGGCTCTACGTGCCTGCAGGACCGCTCCGTGGATTGGTTCTCTCCCAATGTCATGACACTCCGGCAGCGGGACACTTTGGCCTGTTCAAAACTTTGCACCTGGTTTCCCGTACGTTTTGGTGGCCTCGCCTGCGACACGACGTGCAGACGTACGTCACGTCATGTGTGCAGTGTCGACAGGCCAAATCAGCGATGGGAGGTCCTCCAGGCTTGCTACAGCCATTGCCGACCCCGGACAGACCCTGGGGAGCCGTGTCCATGGACTTCTTGATGGAACTGCCTCCGTCGTCCGGTTTCACTACGGTCCTAGTGGTGGTGGACATGCTCACCAAGATGGCGCATTTCATCCCCTGCCGGAGATTGCCGACAGCCCGTGCCACCGCCCGCATGTTCATCCAGCACGTGTTCCAGCTGCACGGCCTACCTGACCGGGTCATCTCCGATCGTGGTACACAATTCACGGCCCAGTTCTGGAAAGGGCTGATGGCCGCTCTTGACGTTCAAGTTTGTCTGTCCTCGGCGCACCATCCCGAAACCGATGGAGGGACGGAGAAGGTGATTGGGATTCTGGAACAATATCTGCGCTGCTTCGTGAACCAGCAGCAGAACAATTGGGCGGAGTACCTCGCCGTGGCGAAGTTTGCGTTCAACAACTCGCAGCACTCCTCCACACGGACGACGCCTTTCATGGCGAACGTCGGGTACCACCCTCGTTTTTTCCCTCTCACCCCCGTGGACTCTCCGGTCCCCGCAGCGCAGGATTTCCTCTCTGAGCTTCAGGCGGTTCACCAGATGCTGCGCCGCTACTTGAATCAGGCGAAGGAGGATTACAAGCGGGTGGCGGACAGGTCTCGCCGTGCGGTGCCGGAATTGTCTGTGGGTGATCGCGTGTGGTTGTCCACGCGGCATCTTCCATCCCACCGGCCTACGAGGAAGTTGGACCACCGGTATCTGGGTCCGTTCCCTGTGGAGGCCGTTATCAATCCGGTGGCCTATCGCCTGACCCTCCCGCGCTCGATGCGAGTACACCCGGTGTTCCATCGCTCGCTCCTGATCCCTGAGCGGTCGGATTGTCCTCTCCGACGTCCCTCTTCGCCCCTGCTGTCGTCGACTGAGGGGCACGCACGGCCATCGCACAGAGTGACCCGGATCCATGACTCGAGATGGCTCAAGGGTCGGTTCCAGTATTTGGTCGACTGGGCGGACGAGGACTCGGACGGGGGGACCTGGACCGATGCGACGGCTGTGCATGCTCCAGCTTTGGTGCGGGCCTATCATGGACAATTTCCCTCCCGACCGCATCCCGAGCGTCAGGCCCGGGGGAAGGGCCCTGCGGTGAGGGATAGTGTGTGGCCCAGCCGGTGCCGCTGCCACCAGACTCCGACAGCGAGGTGTCCTCTGAGTCGGCTCAAGAGGAGGTGGGGGACCCTGGACAGGGTTCCGACGCTGAGCAGGGCGCAGAGAGGCTGGTTGGCCACCAGGGGGGCGCCTGAGGCATGGAGCAGTGGTGAAAGCCAAAGGAAGGGGGCTCCTGATGTCATGCCTTGGAGCAGTGGGGAGGAGTCACAGGACAGTGAGTCAGACAGCAGTGAGCTATTAGATGCTCGTTACCGATGTGCTACCCAGCGTAAGGAGCAATTGAGCAATTACCGGAGGTAATGGCTCTCAGCTGCTGATCATTAGACTCCTCTCCAGACTATAAAGGGACTGCTTGTGGACACACCCTTTGCAGGAATCAACTGATCATTGGAGTTGGAGAAGCTCAGATCTGTGTCGTACTTTGGCAGGCTGGATTGCTGCTAAAGGTTTTACCTGGATTACTGTCAATCTGTTCCCTGGACCTTGGCTGCTAAGGTGATTATCTGGAGCTTGGTAGCTGGATTGCTGCCAAGGGGTGTCGCTGTAGTTGGATTGCTGCCCAGAGTGCTATCTTGACCTTGGCAGGCTGGATTGCTGCCAAGGTGGAACCTGTATGTCAATAAACATCTTTGAAGAGACTTTGTGTCGGAGTGTCTTGGTATACAAGAGGAGGAGGTCAGAACAGGTAACATAATAGATTTCGGTCGTGGGGAGGGGTGGGCGCGAGGACGGAAGAAAATCTCGCAGTCGGTTGGGAGACCGTGGCTGCTGGACATGCCCGGTCGCTCGTACCAACCCCCGCAGCCTAGGTGGCCAGGGCCTACAGAGCCAGGGCCTGAGGCTGATGCTCTGCAATGCAAGGTCTGCTGTTAACAAGGCCCCCCTCATTAATGAGTTGATCTCAGAGGGGGAGCCGGACCTTGCAGGGATAACGGAGACCTGGTTGGGCCACGAGGGTGGTTTACCTCTCGTGGAGATATGCCCACCAGGCTACCGTGCATTCCATCAGCCGCGGGCCCTGGGTAAGGGTGGTGGGGTGGTAGTAATTATACGGGAGAGTCTGGAACCGAGGGAGTTCACTGTGCCGCAGATATCCGGTTGTGAGTCCCTTGGTGTGAAATGGGGCCCCGGGAGGCAGTTGGGCTTGCTGATTGTATACTTGGCTCCTCGCTATGCATCAGCGGCCCTGCCTGAGCTCCTCGAGCTGATCGCGGAGATGGCGGTTGATACCCCCAAACTTGTGGTTATGGGGGATTTCAACCTGCCGTCGATGGGTGAAGCATCCGAGGTGGCTCAGGAGTTCATGGCTTCCATGACAGCCATGGACCTGACCCAATTAATTCAGGGCCCCACACACAAAGGTGGGCACACACTTGACCTTGTTTTTGTCTCTGGACAGTGGACGAGTGATCTGGGAATAGGGGATTTGGTTATTACACCCCTGTCATGGTCAGATCACTCATTTCTCCGGCTCGACTTCCCCGGCGATACCCCCCACCGCGGGGAGGCAGAACCTGTCCCAGATGGTTCCGCCCCAGGCGACTGATGGAACCGGACAGGTTCCAGACGGAGCTTGGGCCACTTCCTGTAGCCCTGACCCACTCCCGGACGGAGGACCTAGTGGCTGCTTGGAATAGGGCGGCTGCTGGGGCCTTGGACCGGGTAGTGCCTTTGCGGCCTCTCCTGTGGCAACGAACCACCCTGGCTCCTTGGTTCTCCGAGGAGCTGAGGGTGATGAAACGCCACAAGAGATGCCTAGAAAGCAGGTGGAGGTCCTCACGCTCCGAATCTGACCGAACACAGGTAAGAGCCTATTTACGGACCTACCTTGTGGCACTGAGAGCAGCCAAACGTAGACACTGTGCCACTCTTATTGCGTCCGTAGATAACCGCCCTGCCGCCCTGTTTCGGGTGACCCGCTCCCTCTTATCACAGAGGCCGCGGGAAGCCCCTTTGCAGGGTAGAGCAGAGGAGTTTGGGGAGTATCTGCAGGACAAAATCGCTCAGATCCGGAGTGGATGGGCCCCCTTCAGTGGCCCAGGGGAGGCGTCGGAAGCAAGTCTTGAGGCACCACGCTGGGAGGAGTTTGACTCTGTTGCCCCTGAGGATTTGGACAGGTTACGTGGGCGACTGCGAGCCACTACATGTTTATTGGACCCGTGTCCCTCCTGGCTTGTACTGGCATCCTGGGAGGTTACACGAGGCTGGCTCCTGGGTCTTGTGAACGCTTCATTGGAGGAGGGGTCCTTGCCGGTCGCCTTGAAAGAGGCGGTGTTGAGGCCCCTACTCAAGAGGCCTTCCCTGGACCCGGTGGAGCTAGCTAATTATCGTCCCGTCTCCAACCTTCCCTTTTTAGCGAAGGTTGTAGAGAGTGTAGTGGCACAACAGTTCCCACGTCACCTGGAGGAAACCGACTATCTAGACCCGCGCCAGTCCGGCTTCCGGCCCGGTCACAGCACGGAGACGGCCTTGGTCGCGTTGGTGGATGATCTCTGGAGGGCCAGAGATAGGGGTTGTTCCTCTATCCTGGTCCTATTAGACCTATCAGCGGCCTTCGATACCATCGACCATGGTATCCTATTGCGCCGGCTGGAGGGGATGGGAGTAGGGGGCACCGTTTTGCAGTGGTTCTGCTCCTACCTCTCCGACCGGACGCAATGTGTGTTGGCAGGGGAGCAGAGGTCGACCCTGAGGCCACTCACTTGTGGGGTGCAGCAGGGGTCGGTCCTCTCGCCCCTCCTGTTCAACACATACATGAAGCCGCTGGGTGAGATCATCCGTGGTTTTGGGGTTGGATACCATCTGTACGCTGATGACACACAGCTGTACATTTCCACCCCAAACCACCCCAACGAGGCCGTCGAAATGATGTCCCGGTGCTTGGAAGCCGTTTGGGTCTGGATGGGGGACAACAGACTCAGACTCAACCCCTCCAAGACTGAGTGGCTGTGGCTACCGGCGCCCCGGTTCAACCAGTGGACCCCATCGCTGGCCATAGGGGGCGAACAACTGCCCCCCGTGGAACGGGCGCGCAATTTGGGCGTCCTCCTTGATGCCCGGCTGTCGATGGATGACCATGTGGCAGCCGTGCCAAGGGGGGCGTTCCACCAGGTTCGCCTGGTGCGCCAATTGCGCCCCCTATTGGATCGGGACGCCTTACGTACGGTCACTCATGCGCTGGTGACGTCTCGCCTGGACTACTGCAATGCTCTCTACATGGGGCTCCCCTTGAGATGCACCCGAAGACTACAGCTAGTTCAGAATGCGGCCGCGCGGGCCATCATGGGAGGGACAAGATACTCCCATATAACACCACTCCTGCGCGAGCTGCACTGGCTGCCTGTGGTTTTTCGGGTGCGTTTCAAGGTGTTGGTTACTATCTTCAAAGCGCTCCATGGCACGGGACCTAGTTACCTGCGGGATCGCATCTCACCTCATACATCCCTGCGACCAATCCGCTCTCACAGGGAGGGACTCCTCCAGGTGCCGTCCACTAAGCAGTGTCAACGGGCGGCGCCCAGGAGTAGAGCCTTCTCTGTGATGGGCCCAACCCTCTGGAATGACCTCCCCCCCGATATTAGAACTACCACCGACCTCCGCTCCTTCCGACAGAAGCTTAAGACCCACCTGTTCCAATTAGCTGGCTTAACTGATTTATAGTCCCATTTTAACCTCCTGGCAAACATCTTATTGGGTAGTTTTTAAGGGTATTTTAATGTATTTTAATGTTTATTTGTATTTTAATTTAAATATTGTACAGTCCACATCCTACCTCCTCCTTTTACCTATTTGTATATTTAAGTATACCCATATTTTGTATTTATACTGTTTTAATATGACTGTACACCGCCCCGAGTCCTGTTTAGGAAAGGGTGCGGTTTATAAATTAAAGTTTATTATTTATTATTATTATTAGATTTAAAAAGTTTGTTTGCCTCCCCCGCTAGGGGGACGAGGATATGCTGTGCTTGCTTTTACAGATCTTTATCGATTCTAGCACGTGGTGTTTGTCTAGCTAAGGATATTGTGGTACCAGTTCCCAAATCCAGTTTCAGAGATGACCAAGATGACTTTACAGACAGCACAGAGGCCAATACGATCTTGCCAAAACAGCTGTCCAGTGATGTGAAAAACCTGACCACCAAAGCAGTGCTGAAACTATTATGGAATATAGGAACTGACACGGAATTCCAGGATCAAACAGAAAAGGTTTATTGCGCAGGTTCAGTTAGCAACACAAGAAGCAAAGACTGAACCCCGAAGGATTCTAATTCATCACTATTATACATATGTGTGACATTTCATGATTGGTTACATATTCTGACAGCCCACAGCTTTCCCCCCCCCTCCCCTCCCCTCATCTCAACTCCCCTTTCCCTCATCGCTATGCCAAAAAGCTAAATAACTTGTGGCCTCTTCTATATAGGTCACAGGATGTTTGCAAAAGCTATCTAAGTTTCCTGCCGTTATGTCTGCGGTTACAGGTGCTCTTATGTGAGGTGTTTCTTGCTATCTCTTCTTACAAGACTCTTAACATGCTCAATTATAACGTAAGTCACACACATATATTACAATTCCTATTATCCCATATTATTCCATATAAGTCCCCCCTATGGAAGTTTATTCCATACAGAAACTTCCACTATTTCTTATCTAACTATTTTGGTTCAGTAAGTATGTCACATTCTATACTTCTTACTAAGCAAGCAAGCACACAATAAGCATATGGTATTTGACATTACATGGGTAGTTAATGCATATGACTTTCAATTCTCAATTTCTGCAGGCACCCTCTCCAGTTCCCTGGGTATAATTTGTACATATGTGCCTGTGTCAGAGTCCTCATCATGTTCAAGTGGATTGGAGTCCATCTGATGGTCCAGAAGGCATTCCATCAAGACTAATTCCTTCTCCACTTGTATCTCCTTTACTGCTCTCATAACCAACTGTTTGAGTATAGGGATCACACAAGGAATAAAAGCGAGACTTGCCACTGCACATATCACTATGAATAATATCTGCTTAACCCAGCTGGACCCAGGCAACCAAGAAAACCACATGTCCGTTGTTTGTAACCTTTGACCTATCTTGGAAGCCCTTTCCTGCAATTCCTTGGCAACTTCCCTTACCACACCTGATTTGTTCATATAAAAACAACAGTCCTCTCCCAGGAACACACACAAGCCTCCTTTTTCTGCTGTCAGGAGGTCTATAGCACGTCGATTTTGTAAGACCACTGCTGCCAAGGAATCTATCTGGTCTTGGACCTCTACCAGGGTTCCAGCAATTTGGTTCAAGCTTTCCTGCAATTCCTCTGACAATTGTCGAAACTGTATTACAGAGTGTGTCAGTCCACCTACACCTGTTCCAATTGCTGTCCCTATTCCCATGATTGCTAATAGGGGAATCAAGATTGGCACTCGTTTCTGAACATGCCCCATGAGGGGAACAGGAATCGTATGTTCTCCACTGACAACACCCATTTTAGGAAAAAGATGTACCAGTGTACACATTCCAGTCCAATTGGTTGGTAAACACAAATATGCATTTTTGCCGCATAAAAAGAAAACCCCATTTTCTTCTACACACACACCCATGTTCATGGAAAAGACATGAACCTGGTGGTTGTACTCCTTAGTCCAGACCCCCAAAGTCCCTGCCACTTGCATGCCAGTCAGTGGCTGTAATGGGATCTCTTGTGAAGGGTCCTTTTGCTTGTCCCTTAGGATTGTGCCTTCAAAAACATAACGGGACGTGGTATTTCTTCCTGGGGGAAAAGGAATACATAAACCATCTGGGTTATACCGGGAGAGCCAGATATTGAATCTGGGGGGCCGGAATGGCCTTGGGCACTTTTCCCAAGATATATTCCATCCTCCCCATCTTGCAATGGTTGCAGCCGGTGGAGGTGAGTAAGTAACCTTTTTGTGAAATAAATGGTGTGCAGAAGGAGAAATGCCTGGAATTAGTTCTATCTCCCATAAGGTCTGGTTCCTAGGACCAATACTTATTACTGATGAACATTCCTCTTTTGTCAGGGACCCTACAGGAGTACCGGGTTCCTGATATCTCTGTACACATAAAGAGGGTGTCCCTAGGATTTCCACACCAACAGCGATAGGGCCAACAATTGGGAGACGGCTTTCTCCCAGTCTTTTGAATGAATTATAAATATCTTTCTGCAATTTGGCTGCTGCTGTTTTGGTTCTCCATCTAATATTTTTCTCAAGGACTATTGTGGCTTTTGTTCTCTCCCAGAGATCTGACTCAACTGGAATAGCATGATAAGATGAAGGACTAGCAGACAAACATAACCAGCATTTTTGACTTAGGACAGGGTCAGACTGATTTACAATGCTCTGTCCTAATTCCAGTATCCTCAACATGTAGTTCCCTTTTTTCAATTGATTTAGAGGCCCGTTATCCCTTTTTCCTACTCCTCCTTTTACCGGGATTGTCGGATGCTTGTCCTTGGACCTTGGGGTTGGCCTAGGTCCAGGGTCTCGACCCCACCTCTCGATGACACGTCGTTGGCGAGAACGAACCTGACCCAGGGTAGCCCCATTCTGTGACTTGTTCTTGTCCAGTTCCATGAGGTTCCCAACCTCCCCAGATCCTCCCTCAAGGACAAGGGGGATTTCACGGGCATCCTTACAACTCTGGGAACTACCACTCAGGATATTATCACTTAATACACCCTTTGCCAACACCACCCAAAGCAAAAGAAGGGTCATCATAGCTTCCTCCCAACACACACAGGCCCTTATTCAATCCCAATGCCCTTAGTTTACAGACTCACCACGTCAGGAAGGGGTTTGGGAGTATATATGACTTGTTGGGCAATATCAGTCTTAGGTGTCCCACAAAGCCAGTCCTTATTTGTTACATATAATGTCCACAATCCTAAGATTAGGACAGCAGCACAGAGTCCCCACTCCCAGGTTTCCTCAAACATAAGTATCAGTGTCTTTTGACTCAGCTCCAGTCCCTTTGGATTGGGGGCAATTCCAAAAGACTTATGGCTATGTATGAGTGTCTTTCTATTCCCTGACAAATGGCTAGGTTTTCTACTTCATTTTACATCCTAACAAATGTAATACTGTTTCTCCTCCAATCCCTTCTTCCGCCGTGCGCCGGGAAACCAGCTTCCAGGGAGTGGTTTCAGCAGGGCTTGATGTCTCAGACTGTGCGTCGAGAATCCATTGCCAGTAGGATTCGGCAGAGTCTATCTTCGCATCGTACGTTGAGAACCCTTTTTCCTGGTCAGGTTCAGTAGGATGCCTTTTTAGAGAATTTCAATACTAGGGGTTTATCAGTCTTTTGCACTTGATATTGTATTGGGTCAGAGTCTCTTGCTGCCTTGAGTCTGGTCCAATGGATCCAACTCTTCCCTTCTAAGGTTTTAACTGCTAATGGATAACACATGACAACAGTATATGGCCCTTTCCACCTGGGTGTTAGTGGGTCCTCCTTCCAATGTTTAACCCACACCCTATCTCCTGGTTTGAACGAGTGTGTTGGTGTCTCTGCTGGTGGTGGGATCTGTTCTAGTACATAATTTCTCAATTTATTTACCTGATCATTGTGTAATTGTAATTGTTGGACTAATTTTTGTACCTCTATTCCTCCTTTATTTCCCAAGTCTGGATAGCCCTGCATAGGTGTAAACAACACAGGGGGTCATCCATATAGAAGTTCAAATGGTGAGAGTTTTAGGGAAGTGCGAGGCATAGTACGCATAGCATATAAAGCCATAGGTAATACTTCTATCCAATTCAAATGTGTTTCTAAACAAAATTTGGTAATGATGGATTTGATAGTCCTGTTAGCACGTTCAGCTTTAGCAGTAGACTGTGGCCGAAATGCACAATGATGGCGCCATTTCACACCTAATGCTTCAGCCAAATGTTTGTTTATCTGATGTACAAATTCTGGTCCATTGTCTGAGGATATTCTGGTTGGGCAGCCAAATCTTGGAATGATTTCTTTAAGTAATGAACGAGCCACCTGAATAGCCTTTTTATTTATGGTAGGGAATGCCTCCACCCACCCAGAGTAAGTATCAATGAAAACTAATAGTGCACAATACTTGTTGCGCCTTGGCATATCAGTAAAATCCACAACTAAATAATCCATAGGTATATATGAAATGGGCTGGGTTCCTGGAGGTAGTTGTTTCCCTTGTCTTGCATTCACTTGAGCACATATGGAACACTGGTTACACTCTCTAGCAATAATTGCAGCTGCCATCGGAATATAAAAAGATCTTTCCAGTTGTTGTAAAAGAGAGGTTTTCCCTAAATGATGTTCACGATGGGCACGTTGAACTAATGGGACAGCTAGAGCTAAAGGGACTGCTACCCTTCCATCTGGGAGATGCCACCAGCCTTTCAATGAAGTGGCATGTAAATCTAACTTTAGTTTTTGTTCCTCCATGGGGGTGTATGTAGGATCAGATTTTCCAATGAAATCATTCAAATAGCATAATTTTCCAAATAGTTCTTCTGAATAGTCTGGTCCTTGCATCGCAGCATGTTTAGCTGCTATGTCTGCCCTTCTATTTCCTTTTGCTACTGGAGAGTCCGTCCTCTGATGTCCAGGGCAATGGATGACTGCCAAACGGGCTGGTAACTGCGCTGCCTCAATCAATTTCTTAATAAGAGGGGCATGTTGTATTATCTTTCCTGATGAATCCATATAACCTCTTTCTTTATAAATGGCTGCATGGGCATGTATAGTTAAGAATGCATATTTACTGTCTGTGTACACATTCAAGGTCTTCCCTTTTGCTTTCATCATTGCTTTATATAAAGCATAGATTTCTGCAGCCTGGGCACTAAGATTTGAGGGTAAACTACCACTGAGGATAGTTTGTTTATCATCTACCACTGCATATCCAGTTCTTCTAATGCCTCCCTGCATGAAACTTGAGCCATCGGTAAACCAGGTGTAGTCTGCATGTGGCCAAGGTGCCTCTGCCAGATCTGGTCTACAAGAATACAGCAGTTCAATTGTCTGAACACAGTCATGTATGGGCTTAGAAGCATCGGGGAGGGGTAGAAGTGTTGCCGGATTTAACGTAGTACATTGATGTAACATTACATTTGGATTATCAATCAAAAGAGCCTGATATTTGTACATTCTCTGGTTGCTTATCCATAAATGCCCTTTATGTTCCAAAATAGTCTGTAAGGCATGGGAGGTTTGGATTTCAACTGGAGCATTGAAGGTTAGTTTGTTAGTTTCCTTTAAAAGTATGACTGTAGCAGCCAATGTTTTAAGACATTGTGGCCAACCCTGGGCTGGTCCATCCAGCTGTTTAGACAGATAGGCTACCGGTCTTTTCCATTGTCCACTGTCTTGAGTTAAGACTCCAACTGCAACTCCCTTCCTGACATCTACATACAATTTGAATGACTTAGTGACATCTGGCAAGCCTAATGCTGGAGCCTTCATGAGTTCATCTTTCAGTGTTTGGAATGCCTTTCTTTGTTCTCCTTCCC
This sequence comes from Natrix helvetica, assembly GCF_964273705.1. Taxonomy (NCBI): domain Eukaryota; kingdom Metazoa; phylum Chordata; class Lepidosauria; order Squamata; family Natricidae; genus Natrix; species Natrix helvetica. The sequence continues at coordinate 20,429,220 of NC_138555.1, forward strand.
AAAGGGGAGGTTCATTTTCTGGTCCTTTTATACTTTGGTACAAGGGTTTTGCTATTAATGCAAAATTTGGAATCCAGATCCTACAGAAGCCTGCTGTTCCAAGGAATCCTCGCACCTCCTGTTTTGTGGCTGGAGTCGGGATTTGGGCAATAGCTTGTTTCCTAGCTGTTCCTAATTGTCTCAGTCCCTTTCTCAAATTATAACCTAAATAAGTGACTTCCTGTTTGACTAGTTGTGCTTTTTGTCTTGAAGCCCTATACCCACATTCTTGTAACAGCTGTAATAAGTTTCTTGTGTTTTGGAAACAACTTTCTTCATTCTCCCCTGTAATTAGGACATCATCCACGTACTGCAAACAACAGTCTCCTGGCTGAGTTAGTTTTAGTGCTTGCAAATCAGAGGCTAAAGCTTCTCCAAAACATGTTGGGGAGTTCTTAAATCCTTGGGGTAAGCGAGTCCAGGTGTATTGGCTCCTGACTCGATTCACAGGATTTGTCCATTCAAAGGCAAATAGGTCTTGACTTGGCTTGGCAAGGGGGATGGTAAAAAAAGCATCCTTCAAATCCACCACAGAGAACCATGCTGCAGAAGAGGGCACTGTACTCAATAGAACATATGGATTTGGTACTAAAGCGTGAAGGGTCACCACTTGTCTGTTCAAGGGCCTTAGATCTTGTGCTGGCCTCCATTGTCCATTTGGCTTTCGGACTGGCAAAATTGCGGCGTTCCATGGAGACCTGGTCTTTCTTAAAATGCCAGCCTTTAAATACTTTTCTATCAATTCTTGTATAGCTTGTAAAGCTTCTACTGAATAGTATCTTTGAGGGACATTTATTGGGTAAGAATTTGGTTTTAACTGGACTTCAACAGGGATTGCATTTTTAGCAAAACCTGGGGGGTTATCTTCAGCCCAAAGTTTAGCTACATTGAATAACTTCCAGTCTGTCCCTTGTTCAACATCTGTCATTACTAGCAGTCTCCACATTTCTTCAACTGGATGCTGAACAGTTAGTTTCTGACCTTCCTGATCAAAAGAGATCGTAGCTTTTAGTTTGTTTAAAAGATCTCGTCCCAGGAGAGCCACCGGACACTCTGGTATGTATACAAATTGGTGAGTGACAGTTCCCCTTCCAATCTGGCATTTAAGGGGTTTCAAAATGGGCTTCAAGCTCAAATTTCCTGATACTCCCTGTATTGTTATTGATTTTTCTGATGGGGGTCCAATCATTTGATTTAACACGGATCGGCTAGCACCCGTGTCCACTAACATTGAAACTGTTTTTCCTCCCACCCGTAATTTTACTATGGGTTCGGGGGGTGGGTCCTCGGAACCCGGACCCCTTCAGTCTTCCCAATTCATCTCTGCCAGGGCAATCATTTCTTCATTAGGGGGGTCTTGTTGATACGCCCTGTAGGGAGCCATTCCTCGTCCCTGTCCTGATCCTCTTCTCCCTCCGTAAGATGGACACTGGCAATGGCCTCGGCCTCTCATTGGCCTAATTCCTCTCCCTCGTGAGTTAGTTTGGAATCCCATACCCCGTCCTCGTTTATTGGGGCATTCCCTTTGCCAGTGACCTTCTTGTTTGCAATTGGCACACTGGTTAGGTCCAATCTTCATCCCTCCTAATGCCACTGCCAACATTTCCACTTTCTTCCTTTCCTTCAATTCAGATTTCCTCTCCTCTTCTCGATCCCTGTTTCGGTATACTTTCTGGGCTATTTCCATTATCTCCGCTACATTCTTTCCCAATGCTCCTTCAGTTTTCTGTAACTTTGTTCTTATATCAGGACTACTTTGGGTGATAAATCTTTCAATTAGCAAAGCTCTATTTTGGGCATTTTCTATATCAATTCCTGTGTTCACTTTATATGCCTCAATCAATCTTGCTAGGAATGAAGCTGGTGACTCTGTTTTCTCCTGCCATATATTAGTGACTGCATTATAATTAACTGGCTTCTTTGCAGCTTCCCTTAAGGTTTCTAAACACAGCAGGCGATAGTGGCGCAACAAAGTCATATGGTGATTGTTCATTGGGTCCCACTGGGGGTCTACTTCCACTGCGGCATCATCTCTATTTTGTTGAGCCCCCTGACCATCTGGGAATCTTCACTTGAGGACCACTTCCTTTGCTATTCTGTATTTTTCCCGACCCTCAAGGTCCAATAAGGTGGATAGGAGTTGTTGCATATCTGGCCAGGTGGGCCGATGACTTTCTATAATGGTAGCCATCAAATCAATGATTTCTTGGGGTTTTTCTGAAAAAGGCCCATAATGTTGTCGCCAATTCAATAAGTCAGTGGTTGTGAAAGGCACATATTGAAGCATAGGAACATTTTGAGGCTGTCCCTGTGCATTTAGTCCTGCTACAATTACTTCTCTAAGAGGGGCAATGGTTTCGCCCCTGGTCTTTGTTTTACTTCTAGTATGGTTTGACACCGAATCTTCAGAACTTGCTGAAGACCATGAATCACTTCTCTTTAATTTCTTCTTTGACTTCGGTTTTGTCTGTTTTGTTGTTTCTGGCTGTACAGGAACCAGTTCAGTTTTTGTTGCAAGGGGAGGTCGTGGTTTTACTTGGGTAGAATAAGGAGGGGGTTGTTGAAATTCCTCCCTATCAGTCTGACTTAGAATCTTTGGCACTAAGGTTTTCTTTCTCCCTGCTCCTTTCTCTGACTTCATCAAACAGACTCTAACTGTCTGACAATTGATTAACCAAGGGGGTCTCTCATTTATGTTAATTTGCCACTGATCAATATAGGGAAATTGGTCCCAGTGTCCATCACCCGTCACTATTTGATGAACTCTTGACACGAGTTCTGGGTTCGCCGACCCTGTTTTTGGCCACCCTACGCCGAAAGTGGGCCATTCTGATTCACAGAATTTTTTTAGTTCAAACGGGGTAGCCACTGGGTCTCCATAGTCCCTAGAAAAACCAGCTTTGAAGTTATCTAACATACATTGAAGGGGTGTCCGTGAGACACTTCCCTTGCTGCTACTACCACCCATGTTCTAATACACTGCCACTGACCCACGAAGCTGGAAAACTCACGGTCATCAATGGGAACTGCAATGGCTTAACCACCCACACAATCCTAACAATGGAGAATTAAGGACGCCACCTTATCTCCGGAGACTTTAGGATGCCACCTTGTCTCCTAGGGGGTGATCAGTCCCCTCTTCCACTCCAAACGGGAGTAGGTACAATTCCTTTACTTATACTTGCCTGCAGGCGTCTTCAATTGTCCGCGGACTCAAGGACCAATTCTGTTTGTCCCTTGTGGATCCTTGACTTGAGTGCTTCGCTGGCGGGCGTGTCCTCTATCCCCTCGACGAAGTCTCCCCGTAGACAAGGGCTACGGAGCCGGCTTGGAGATTCAAACGCTGGGACAGGGGTTGCCCACCAGGGCAGTCCGTCTGGAAGGTCAATGGCCTCTTCCTGTCAGTCCCATCTGGGGTGCCATTTATTATGGAATATAGGAACTGACACGGAATTCCAGGATCAAACAGAAAAGGTTTATTGCGCAGGTTCAGTTAGCAACACAAGAAGCAAAGACTGAACCCCGAAGGATTCTAATTCATCACTATTATACATATGTGTGACATTTCATGATTGGTTACATATTCTGACAGCCCACAGCTTTCCCCCCCCCTCCCCTCATCTCAACTCCCCTTTCCCTCATCGCTATGCCAAAAAGCTAAATAACTTGTGGCCTCTTCTATATAGGTCACAGGATGTTTGCAAAAGCTATCTAAGTTTCCTGCCGTTATGTCTGCGGTTACAGGTGCTCTTATGTGAGGTGTTTCTTGCTATCTCTTCTTACAAGACTCTTAACATGCTCAATTATAACGTAAGTCACACACATATATTACAATTCCTATTATCCCATATTATTCCATATAAAAACAACGACACGTGGAACAAATGCACTGCCATTTTTGCCAAGTCCTTAGTCATCATTAGTCATCATTTGTTTATGTTTACTTGTTCTGTCATCTCACCCAAAAACTCATTGGAACAGTGACTGCAATAAAAATCTATGGGTGCAACTAACATCACACAAATTGATTTGAACTGTACATGAAACATTTGCTTTCTACATGCTTGGATCCTGTTTGAATCTTGCCTGCAGTAATTCAACACTTCATTGGTTCGAATTATAAGACTATCTTTCATTGAGGATTAATTGCTTATGATCCTCCCCCTGATGCAATTGTTTTGTACATTCCTATAGTAGCAGTTCCTGAAAATGTAACATGTGCTAAAGTAGTTAACTGTATATCTTTAAGTAAAAAGCCTCACTGTTTCCATATTAGCTCACCTGCTTTAAATTTTACAGTTTTGAGGAGATTTCTTTTCACTTTGCTTATGTTTGGCTTCTGCAAGGATGGTTTTTTACATATGGTCACGAAACTTTTAATTACATTCCTGTTAATGTTAGTGAAGCACAATCTTGCTTTAGCTAGTTAATTCTTGTGTTGCTTTCCAAACAGCAACTTCAGACATCACTTGTGACTCTGTGATTAATGTGGTTGTATGCAATTTGGTAAAAATAATTAATGCTACTTTTTAGCTATTTTAGTTTAGTAATTAATGTGTTGTTTTAATATTTCAGATGAATCCAGAACTATCCAGTACCAATTCAATATTTTATACAATTTGGCCTTTGATTTGAAAATTGATACCCTAGGATCTTGGTGGGAAAGCTTTTGGTTACCCACAGGTCTGTTGGGAAATGTTTTAAGTTAATTAGTCATCATTTGTGCTAGAGGTAACTTTACGCAAAGACATGCGTAGAAAGCTACCATGATCTCAGTAATTGGTTATCTTGGACACCTATAAGCTCACCTAATTAGCAGAACCAGATGTGGGAATAAAGGAATGGTTATGTACAGACATACGCATTACAGCTATGGTCTCGAGTAGACTGTTATTTTTTAGCTAAACCAAAAATACTAATTTGTTTTTGTTGTTTTATTCAATGTATTCCATCCTTAATTACTCTGGCTAGGAGTTTTATACCAAAAAATCAGCAAATCAATGTTATTACCTTGGTTAATACCGGAGAACCACCCCAGCTGCTGCAGAAACCCGGATTTACGCTTAGCAGCAAGGAGGAATTGGAAGGTATAGACTCTGGACGCCATAGTTATATTAATGTGCCTTCGGATGAATATCATAGCGTATTTTTAAAACAAAAACAAAAACAGAGGTGATGTTGCAAATCTTCTGAATTATGTTGGATTAATTGATTTATTTGGTGCCATGGAGTCTCACACTTCTTAGTGTAAGGTAAACAAGGGCATTGAGGAATTTCTCGAAGATAACATCTTATTTATGGCCGCCATAAAAAGGGGCTCATAGATAAACATTCCATCCCTTACTGTCACTGTGATATCTCTGACTGTCTAATCAATGATATATGTACGTGTGAAGTTTTCCATACATGAAACTGTATCTTTTCATTGCGTAGTTCTGTTGTTTATGAATTTGTATCCACCCCCCTATTGAAACCAATAAAAGAGAGCCACGGAGTCAGATCTGGGCTCCTCATCCCGAGAAAGTAGCCTCTGTGTCTTTCATGATTCGGCCCCCCATGAGAAGCCCACCGGACATTCGCAAGTATGTTTTACAAGAAGAGGGCCTGCAAGTGTTTTGCATAAGACTAGGTCCTGTAAGTGTTTTGCGCAACAACCTGGTCCAAGAGTGTTTTGCAAAAGACCAGAGCCTGCAAATGTTTTGTACAAGACTTGGGCCTGTACGTGTTTTGCACAAGAACCTGGTCCAAGAGTGTTTCCAACACACCAGTGACTGCAACTGCTTTGCACAAGACTAGGGCCTGTTTGTGTTTTGGACAACAAGAGTGTCTGAGAGTGTTTTTCACAAGAACAGGGCCTGCAACTTCTTTGCACAAGACTTGTGCCTGTAAGTGTTTTGCACAAGACAATTGCCTCTTTGTGTTTTGGAAAACAAGAGAGTCAGAAAGTGTTTTTCACAAGAACAGGGCCTGCAAGTTTTTTGTACAAGACTTGGGCCTGTAAGTGTTTTGCACAAGAACCTGGTCCAAGAATGTTTTGGAAAAGACCAGTGCCTGCAACTGTTTTGCACAAGACTAGGGACTGTTTGTGTTTTGGACAACAAGAGTGTCTGAGAGTATGTTTCACAAGAAGAGGGCCTGCAGGTGTTTTGCATAATACTAGGTCCTGTAAGTGTTTTGCACAAGACAATTGCCTCTCTGTGTTTTGGAGAACAAGTGTGTCAGAGAGTGCTTTTCACAAGAACAGGGCCTGCAAGTTTTTTGTACAAGACTTGGGCCTGTAAGACTTTTGCACAAGAACCTGGTCCAAGAATGTTTTGCAAAAGACCAGTGCCTATAAGTGTTTTGCACAATACCAGTTCCTGTAAGTGTTTTGGCACAAGACTGGGGCCTCTAAGTATTTTGCACAAGACTATTGCCTGTTTGTGTTTTGGACAACAAGAGTGTCAGAGAGTGTTTTTCACAAGAACAGGTCCTGCAAGTGTTTTGCATAAGACTAGGTCCTATAAGTGCTTTGCACAAGACAATTGCCTCTTTGTGTTTTGGACAACAAGAGTGTCAGAGAGTGTTTTTCACAAGAACAGGGCCTGCAAGTTTTTTGTACAAGACTTGGGCCTGTAAGTGTTTTGCACAAGAACCTGGTCCAAGAATGTTTTGCAAAAAACCAGTGCCTATAAGTGTTTTGTACAATACCAGTTCCTGCAAGTGTTTTGCACAAGACTATTGCCTGTTTGTGTTTTGGACAACAAGAGTGTCTGAGAGTGTTTTTCACAAGAACAGGGCCTGCAAGTTTTTTGCACAAGACTAGGGCCTGTAAGTGTTTTGCAGAGGAACAGCAGCTGAAAGTGTTTTGCAAAAGACAGTGCCTGCAAGTGTTTTGTACAATACTCGTTGCTATAAGTTTTGTTTGCACAAGACCAGTTCCGGTAAGTGTTTTGCACAACAACCTGGTCTAAGTGTTTTGCAAAAGACCAGTGCCTATAAGTGTTTTGCACAATACCAGTTCCTGCACGTGTTTTGCACAAGACTATTGCCTGTTTGTGTTTTGGACAACAAGCATGTCTGAGAGTGTTTTTCACAAGAACAAGGCCTGCAAGTTTTTTGCACAACAACCTGGTCTGAGAGTGGTTTGCAAAAGACCAGTGCCTGCAAGTGTTTTGTACAAGACCATTGCCTGTTTGTTTTTTGCACAGAACTATTTCCTGTTTTTCTTTTGGACAACAAGCGTGTCTGAGAGTGTTTTTCACAAGAACAGGGCCTGCATGTTTTTTGCACAACAACCTGGTCTGAGAGTGGTTTGCAAAAGACCAGTGCCTGCAAGTGTTTTGTACAAGACCAGTTCCTGCAAGTGTTTTGCACAAGACTATTGCCTGTTTGTGTTTTGGACAACAAGCATGTCTGAGAGTGTTTTTCACAAGAACACGGCCTGCAAGTTTTTTGTACAAGACTTGGGCCTGTAAGACTTTTGCACAAGAACCTGGTCCAAGAATGTTTTGCAAAAGACCAGTGCCTATAAGTGTTTTGCACAATATCAGTTCCTGTAAGTGTTTTGGCACAAGACTAGGGCCTCTAAGTATTTTGCACAAGACTATTGCCTGTTTGTGTTTTGGACAACAAGAGTGTCTGAGAGTGTTTTTCACAAGAAGAGGGCCAGGATTTTTTTTGCACAAGACTAGGGCCTGTAAGTGTTTTGCAGAGGAACAGCAGCTGAAAGTGTTTTGCAAAAGACAGTGCCTGCAAGTGTTTTGTACAATACTCGTTGCTATAAGTTTTGTTTCCACAAGACCAGTTCCGGTAAGTGTTTTGCACAACAACCAGGTCTAAGTGTTTTGCAAAAGACCAGTGCCTATAAGTGTTTTGCACAATACCAGTTCCTGCAAGTGTTTTGCACAAGACTATTGCCTGTTTGTGTTTTGGACAACAAGCGTGTCTGAGAGTGTTTTTCACAAGAACAGGGCCTGCAAGGTTTTTGCACAACAACCTGGTCTGAGAGTGGTTTGCAAAAGACCAGTGCCTGCAAGTGTTTTGTACAAGACCATTGCCTGTTTGTTTTTTGCACAGAACTATTTCCTGTTTTTCTTTTGGACATCAAGCGTGTCTGAGAGTGTTTTTCTCAAGAACAGGGCCTGCAAGTTTTTTGCACAACAACCTGGTCTGAGAGTGGTTTGCAAAAGACCAGTGCCTGCAAGTGTTTTGTACAAGACCATTGCCTGTTTGTTTTTTGCACAGAACTATTGCCTGTTTTTCTTTTGGACAACAAGAGTGTCTGAGAGTGTTTTTCACAAGAAAAGGGCCTGCAAGTTTTTTGCACAACAACCTGGCCTGAGAGTGGTTTGCAAAAGAGCACTGCCTGCAAGTGTTTTGCACAAGACTATTGCCTGTTTTTGTTTTGGACAACAAGAGAGTCTGAGGGTGTTTTTCACAAGAACAGGCCCTGCAATTTTTTTGCACAAGATTAGGGCCTGTAAGTGATTTGAGAGGAATAGCGGGCTAAGTGTGTTTTGCATAATACTAGTGCCTGCAAGTGTTTTGCACAAGACAATTGCCTCTCTGTGTTTTGGAGAACAAGTGTGTCAGAGAGTGCTTTTCACAAGAACAGGGCCTGCAAGTTTTTTGTACAAGACTTGGGCCTGTAAGACTTTTGCACAAGAACCTGGTCCAAGAATGTTTTGCAAAAGACCAGTGCCTATAAGTGTTTTGCACAATACCAGTTCCTGTAAGTGTTTTGGCACAAGACTGGGGCCTCTAAGTATTTTGCACAAGACTATTGCCTGTTTGTGTTTTGGACAACAAGAGTGTCAGAGAGTGTTTTTCACAAGAACAGGTCCTGCAAGTGTTTTGCATAAGACTAGGTCCTGTAAGTATTTTGCACAAGACCATTGCCTGTTTGTGTTTTGGACAACAAAGGTTTCTGCGAGTGTTTTTCACAAGAAAAGGGCCTGCAAATATTTTGCACAAGACCAGGGCCTGTAAGTGTTTTGCACAAGACCATTGCCTGTTTGTGTTTTGGACAACAAAGGTTTCTGCGAGTGTTTTTCACAAGAAAAGGGCCTGCAAATATTTTGCACAAGACCAGGGCCTGTAAGTGTTTTGCACAAGACAATTGCCTCTTTGTGTTTTGGACAACAAGAGTGTCAGAGAGTGTTTTTCACAAGAACAGGGCCTGCAAGTTTTTTGTACAAGACTTGGGCCTGTAAGTGTTTTGCACAAGAACCTGGTCCAAGAATGTTTTGCAAAAAACCAGTGCCTATAAGTGTTTTGTACAATACCAGTTCCTGCAAGTGTTTTGCACAAGACTATTGCCTGTTTGTGTTTTGGACAACAAGAGTGTCTGAGAGTGTTTTTCACAAGAACAGGGCCTGCAAGTTTTTTGCACAAGACTTGTGCCTGTAAGTGTTTTGCAGAGGAACAGCAGCTGAAAGTGTTTTACAAAAGACAGTGCCTGCAAGTGTTTTGTACAATACTCATTTCTACAAGTTTTGTTTGCATAAGACCAGTTCCGGTAAGTGTTTTGCACAACAACCTGGTCTAAGTGTTTTGCAAAAGACCAGTTCCTGCAAGTGTTTTGCACAAGACTATTGCCTGTTTGTGTTTTGGACAACAAGCATGTCTGAGAGTGTTTTTCACAAGAACAAGGCCTGCAAGTTTTTTGCACAACAACCTGGTCTGAGAGTGGTTTGCAAAAGACCAGTGCCTGCAAGTGTTTTGTACAAGACCATTGCCTGTTTGTTTTTTGCACAGAACTATTTCCTGTTTTTCTTTTGGACAACAAGCGTGTCTGAGAGTGTTTTTCACAAGAACAGGGCCTGCATGTTTTTTGCACAACAACCTGGTCTGAGAGTGGTTTGCAAAAGACCAGTGCCTGCAAGTGTTTTGTACAAGACCAGTTCCTGCAAGTGTTTTGCACAAGACTATTGCCTGTTTGTGTTTTGGACAACAAGCATGTCTGAGAGTGTTTTTCACAAGAACAGGGCCTGCAAGTTTTTTGCACAACCACCTGGTCTGAGAGTGGTTTGCAAAAGACCACTGCCTGCAAGTGTTTTGCACAAGACTATTGCCTGTTTTTGTTTTGGACAACAAGAGAGTCTGAGGGTGTTTTTCACAAGAACAGGCCCTGCAATTTTTTTGCACAAGACTAGGGCCTGTAAGTGTTTTGAGAGGAATAGCGGGCTAAGTGTGTTTTGCACAAGACTAGTGCCTGCAAGTGTTTTGCACAAGACCATTGCCTGTTTTTGTTTTGAACAACAAGAGTGTCTGAGAGTGTTTTTCACAAGAAGATACCCTGGAATTTTTTTGCACAAGACTAGCCCCTGTAAGTGTTTTGCAGAGGAACAGCAGCTGAAAGTGTTTTACAAAAGACAGTGCCTGCAAGTGTTTTGTACAATACTCATTTCTACAAGTTTTGTTTGCACAAGACAAGTTCCGGAAAGTGTTTTGCACAACAACCTGGTCTAAGTGTTTTGCAAAAGACCAGTTCCTGCAAGTGTTTTGCACAAGATTATTGCCTGTTTGTGTTTTGGACAACAAGCGTGTCTGAGAGTGTTTTTCACAAGAACAGGGCCTGCAAGTTTTTTGTACAAGACTTGGGCCTGTAAGACTTTTGCACAAGAACCTGGTCCAAGAATGTTTTGCAAAAGACCAGTGCCTATAAGTGTTTTGCACAATACCAGTTCCTGTAAGTGTTTTGGCACAAGACTGGGGCCTCTAAGTATTTTGCACAAGACTATTGCCTGTTTGTGTTTTGGACAACAAGAGTGTCAGAGAGTGTTTTTCACAAGAACAGGTCCTGCAAGTGTTTTGCATAAGACTAGGTCCTGTAAGTATTTTGCACAAGACCATTGCCTGTTTGTGTTTTGGACAACAAAGGTTTCTGCGAGTATTTTTCACAAGAAAAGGGCCTGCAAATATTTTGCACAAGACCAGGGCCTGTAAGTGTTTTGCACAAGACAATTGCCTGTTTGTGTTTTGGACAACAAGAGTGTCAGAGAGTGTTTTTCACAAGAACAGGGCCTGCAAGTTTTTTGTACAAGACTTGGGCCTGTAAGTGTTTTGCACAAGAACCTGGTCCAAGAATGTTTTGCAAAAAACCAGTGCCTATAAGTGTTTTGTACAATACCAGTTCCTGCAAGTGTTTTGCACAAGACTATTGCCTGTTTGTGTTTTGGACAACAAGAGTGTCTGAGAGTGTTTTTCACAAGAACAGGGCCTGCAAGTTTTTTGCACAAGACTAGGGCCTGTAAGTGTTTTGCAGAGGAACAGCAGCTGAAAGTGTTTTGCAAAAGACAGTGCCTGCAAGTGTTTTGTACAATACTCGTTGCTATAAGTTTTGTTTGCACAAGACCAGTTCCGGTAAGTGTTTTGCACAACAACCTGGTCTAAGTGTTTTGCAAAAGACCAGTGCCTATAAGTGTTTTGCACAATACCAGTTCCTGCACGTGTTTTGCACAAGACTATTTCCTGTTTTTCTTTTGGACAACAAGCGTGTCTGAGAGTGTTTTTCACAAGAACAGGGCCTGCATGTTTTTTGCACAACAACCTGGTCTGAGAGTGGTTTGCAAAAGACCAGTGCCTGCAAGTGTTTTGTACAAGACCAGTTCCTGCAAGTGTTTTGCACAAGACTATTGCCTGTTTGTGTTTTGGACAACAAGCATGTCTGAGAGTGTTTTTCACAAGAACAGGGCCTGCAAGTTTTTTGCACAACAACCTGGTCTGAGAGTGGTTTGCAAAAGACCACTGCCTGCAAGTGTTTTGCACAAGACTATTGCCTGTTTTTGTTTTGGACAACAAGAGAGTCTGAGGGTGTTTTTCACAAGAACAGGCCCTGCAATTTTTTTGCACAAGACTAGGGCCTGTAAGTGTTTTGAGAGGAATAGCGGGCTAAGTGTGTTTTGCACAAGACTAGTGCCTGCAAGTGTTTTGCACAAGACCATTGCCTGTTTTTGTTTTGGACAACAAGAGTGTCTGAGAGTGTTTTTCACAAGAAGATACCCTGGAATTTTTTTGCACAAGACTAGCCCCTGTAAGTGTTTTGCAGAGGAACAGCAGCTGAAAGTGTTTTACAAAAGACAGTGCCTGCAAGTGTTTTGTACAATACTCATTTCTACAAGTTTTGTTTGCACAAGACAAGTTCCGGAAAGTGTTTTGCACAACAACCTGGTCTAAGTGTTTTGCAAAAGACCAGTTCCTGCAAGTGTTTTGCACAAGATTATTGCCTGTTTGTGTTTTGGACAACAAGCGTGTCTGAGAGTGTTTTTCACAAGAACAGGGCCTGCAAGTTTTTTGCACAAGACCCGGGCCTATAAGTGCTTTGCACAAGACAATTGCCTCTCTGTGTTTTGGAGAACAAGTGTGTCAGAGAGTGCTTTTCACAAGAACAGGGCCTGCAAGTTTTTTGTACAAGACTTGGGCCTGTAAGACTTTTGCACAAGAACCTGGTCCAAGAATGTTTTGCAAAAGACCAGTGCCTATAAGTGTTTTGCACAATACCAGTTCCTGTAAGTGTTTTGGCACAAGACTGGGGCCTCTAAGTATTTTGCACAAGACTATTGCCTGTTTGTGTTTTGGACAACAAGAGTGTCAGAGAGTGTTTTTCACAAGAACAGGTCCTGCAAGTGTTTTGCATAAGACTAGGTCCTGTAAGTATTTTGCACAAGACCATTGCCTGTTTGTGTTTTGGACAACAAAGGTTTCTGCGAGTGTTTTTCACAAGAAAAGGGCCTGCAAATATTTTGCACAAGACCAGGGCCTGTAAGTGTTTTGCACAAGACAATTGCCTCTTTGTGTTTTGGACAACAAGAGTGTCAGAGAGTGTTTTTCACAAGAACAGGGCCTGCAAGTTTTTTGTACAAGACTTGGGCCTGTAAGTGTTTTGCACAAGAACCTGGTCCAAGAATGTTTTGCAAAAAACCAGTGCCTATAAGTGTTTTGTACAATACCAGTTCCTGCAAGTGTTTTGCACAAGACTATTGCCTGTTTGTGTTTTGGACAACAAGACTGTCTGAGAGTGTTTTTCACAAGAACAGGGCCTGCAAGTTTTTTGCACAAGACTAGGGCCTGTAAGTGTTTTGCAGAGGAACAGCAGCTGAAAGTGTTTTGCAAAAGAGAGTGCCTGCAAGTGTTTTGTACAATACTCCTTTCTATAAGTTTTGTTTGCACAAGACCAGTTCCGGTAAGTGTTTTGCAGAACAACCTGGTCTAAGTGTTTTGCAAAAGACCAGTGCCTATAAGTGTTTTGCACAATACCAGTTCCTGCAAGTGTTTTGCACAAGATTATTGCCTGTTTGTGTTTTGGACAACAAGCGTGTCTGAGAGTGTTTTTCACAAGAACAGGGCCTGTAAGTGTTTTGGCACAACACTAGGGCCTCTAAGTATTTTGCACAAGACTATTGCCTGTTTGTGTTTTGGACAACAAGAGTGTCTGAGAGTGTTTTTCACAAGAACAGGGCCTGCAACTTCTTTGCACAAGACTTGTCCCTGTAATTGTTTTGCACAAGACCATTGCCTGTTTGTGTTTTGCACAAGACTAGTGCCTGTAAGTGTTTTGCACAAGACAATTGCCTCTTTGTGTTTTGGACAACAAGAGTGTCAGAGAGTGTTTTTCACAAGAACAGGGCCTGCAAGTTTTTTGCACAAGACTTCGGCCTATAAGTGTTTTGCACAAGAACCTGGTCCAAGAGTGTTTTGCAAAAGACCAGTGCCTGCATCTGTTTTGCACAAGACTAGGGCCTGTTTGTGTTTTGGACAATGTTGCAGTAGTATCTGATCCACCATTAAGGGCTAAACAAAAAACATGTGCTCAGAAGAACTATCTCTGGTAATTTTCCACTACGTGCAGGCCCCTGAAGGAGGCTGAACCACTTTAGGAGGAAAAACAAAGGAGACAAAAGGATCTCATCAACACAATGCCAGGATGAGCAGCCAATGTAATCATGACCAAATATGGTAGTGATAAACCTATGTATGTACCCTTTACTCCGCCCTTCATTGTTTACCAATAAAAGAGGTCCCCAGAGGCAACTCTGGGTGCGACTTCATCCCGAGGAACCTTGTGTGGTGTTTTTTCACTCTCCATCTCATGAAATCGCCCCCCCCCCCCATCCGGGAAGATTGAGCCCCGGTTTTCCACAACTGGTGACCCCGACGTGATTCCGCGGAATACGTCTCGGACTGCCCACGCTTACCCGCCTGGAAGAGGCCTGCGCATTCGACCTGTCTGAAACACGACTTGGTTACTCAGTGAGTATGGTTAGAATATTCTCTCGGCAGCAAGTTGATCATTTGTGTGAGCTAAGGGAATTAACCGAATCTTCTATAAAAATAGCTTCTCTAGGGGGTAAAACTCTTCCCCGATTAAAAAAGAAGGAATTAGTTAATTTACTATTATATATTTGGGAAAAATGCCCTTCTTATTCCGAAAAGGGCTCTTTAAAAATCTCTACATGGACAAAATTGGGAGAATACTTCCACAGTCCGCCAAGGGCACCCATTCAAATTTTAACCACCTGGCGGATGATTATGGAATGCCTAATGATTCACTATACAGTTGGAAATCAAAATGCCCCGGAGGTGGTGCCGCCTCCGTATGACTCAGTTGTAAAAACTTCCACCGAAGGGCAGCCAGACAAAACAGAAAAAGAATTAGACGATGCCATGCCTTCCTGCCCCCCCTGTCCCTGCCCCCCCACTGCTCCTAATCGACCGGTAGGCGGATCTTTGATTCGTGCCGTGCTAACAGCTCGAGCACAGGGAGATCTTGATTTACACGAAATGGAGGCTTGCGCTGCCTATCTGGTAGATTTTACTGTCCCTCAAAATGCGGCTGCTGGAGCCGCTGCTGTCCCTGTTTATACTTCTCTTAGTATGAAAGTGATAAAAGACGTTAAAGCTGCTGTTTCTACTTATGGCTTGCAATCTCGCTATGCTCACGGTTTGCTTTGCTCGCTTGCTCAATCTGCGGGGGAAATGTTGCTGGCTGATTGGCAAATGCTGTTTAATATGATTCTTACGCCCGCTCAGTATGTTGTTTGGTGGTCAGAATATCAAAAACAGATTACTGTTTCTGTCCAGGGAGGACTCCCGGCTAATGTTACTATGGATCACCTCCTAGGCACTGGCACACTTAATACCATTACAGCCCAAACTCAAACTGACCGCGCTGCTTTTCCCATTATTTTTCAAGCCGCTATGGCTGCTGTGCGGAAGGTTGATGACTCCATTGCAAAACCTACCCAAACCTTTTCAAAAATTATCCAGGGCCCTGCAGAAAGTTATTCAGAGTTTCTCAGCCGCCTTCATTTAGCGGTTGAACGCCAAATTGACAATGAAGAGGCTCGCAAGGAGCTCCTCCTTAAATTGGCTTATGAAAATGCTAATGTAGACTGCCAGAAGGTTTTGCAGCCCATTGCGAACAAGCCGGGAATTACCCTTGCTGACTTCATGCAGGCTTGTCGCATTGTCGGCACCACAAGTCATAAAATGGAGGCACTGGCTGTTGCCATGCAGCCACCGTCACCATTTCCCACTTCTTCCTCCCCCCGTCTCACCGGAAACTGCTTCAACTGCGGGAAACCCGGTCATTTTAAAGCACAATGCAGAGCTCCTGGGGGGGGGGGGGGGTGCCTCACAACGCAGAAATCAGCAAACCAAACCAAAATCCGTTTGCCCTCGCTGCAGGAAGGGATTTCACTGGGCTAATCAGTGTCGCACCACTCAAACCCCTCCCCAGTCGGAAAACGAATTGCGGGGCATTCAGCTAGCCCCGCCCCAAAGGCTGAACCTCCGGATGACAAATGGTGTTCACAATCTTTTGAAATGGTAGCTGATGAAACAGTACATTATGGGTTACCTGCTCACGTTTATCAATTGTTTATTTCTCCAAAGCTCCCCCTCCCTCTGCCCCCCACTTTGCCCGTTCTCATTTTTCCAAATTTGGATTTAACAGCTCAGGGTGTCATAGCTGCTCCATTTATGAGAAGCTCTGACTCCTTTTCCGATCTTGCTCTTTCGATAATGATTAACACTCCTATTACCATTAATCAAGGTGATGTTGTGGCCACAATGCTCTTGCTGGAATCTCCTGAAGCCATGGCCATAGAACAATCCATGCGGGCTTCTCGCCCAGTAATTACATTCAAACTCAATGGGTGTCCTTTTTCTGGTATTTTAGATACCGGCGCTGACGTGTCTGTCATACGTTCAGCGGAATGGCCCTCAGACTGGCGCACCCATGAAGCTCCTTCAGTTCGAGGTGTGGGTGGCTCCCAAACCGCACGAATCAGCTCCGATTGGCTTTCGGTGACATCACCCTCCAGCTCGGTGACCGCACACATCAAACCCGTTGTGTTACCTTTGCATATCAATCTATGGGGTCGTGATTTGCTTTCACAATTTGATGCCAAACTTATTTTACAATAATGTCATCTCCTTTGGTGCTACGCCTCACTTTGAAATCCACAACTCCGGTGTGGATTGATCAATGGCCACTTACCTTGGAAAAATTATCTGCCTTGCAAAATCTGGTGCAGAAACAATTGGAAGAAGACCACATTGAAACAACAAATAGCCCCTATAACACTCCAGTTTTTGTTATTAAAAAGAAATCAGGTACTTGGCGCTTGCTTCAGGATTTGAGAAAAATCAATGTCATATTACAGCCAATGGGGGCACTTCAGTGTGGTCTTCCAACCCAAATTTGATCCCTCAACACTATGACCTCATGATTATTGATTTGAAAGATTGTTTTTTTTCCATTCCATTGCACCCCCAAGATAGACCGCTTTTTGCCTTTACTATCCCCACTCTTAATAATTCTCAACCCACGTGTAGGTATCAATGGAAGGTGTTACCTCAAGGAATGCTTAACAGCCCCACAATGTGCCAGTTTTTTGTCTCTCAGGTGTTGCACCCTTATCGACTGGCTTATCCTTCCTTTTTAATATATCATTACATGGATGATATTTTAGTTGCAGCTCCAGGCCCACCAGGTACTGTTCTCAAAACCTTCCCTATATTGGCAAACGTGCTGAAAAAAGGGGGATTATATATTGCCCCCGATAAAATTCAGACTAAACCTCCCTTCCAATATTTAGGTCACAAATTATTATCCTCTCATGCCGCCCCCACATCTCCCTCCTTAAAATTGCCAAAACAACCAACATTGCTTCAATTACAGCAATATTTAGGTGCAATTAATTGGATCCGTCCCTATTTAGGCCTGACCACACCACAATTATCACCTCTTTTTTCTGCTCTCACACAAGGAAAGCATCCTGCTGATGTTATTCCCCTACAGGAACAACAGCTGAAGGTATTGCTCCTCATTGATCAAGCCTTACAGGTACGATGGGTGGATGGAATGACACCAAACACTCCTTTTGCTCTCTTATTGTGCAACACATTTCATTTACCCACTTGTGCTATTGTCCAAGCCACTCCTTCTTTACTGATTTTAGAATGGCTTCACTTACAACACACTCCTCGCTCTACCATTACTTCTAAACCTTCACAATTTGCTCTTTTGATACAAAAGGGACGCCATCGTTCTAAGATGCTTGCAGGTGTAGAACCATCCACTATTTTTGTTCCCTGCTCTTTGACCACCTGGGAAACTCTTTTATCAAATAGTGAACAACTACAGTTTGCTCTGGCCGATTGGCCGGGACAGTTTTCCTGCCACCCTCCGCCTGACCCTAGAGTTCAACTGTTGAGAACTGTTCCTTTTGTATGGCACTCTCCCAATGCTCAGTTTCCTATCCCAAACGCCATCACAGTCTTTGCAGATGGCAGCAAAAAATATGGTGCTTGTGCCTGGCAATCAGACGGTAAATGGCACACTAAGATTACCCCACCCCAAACCTCAGCACAAAGGGCTGAACTTGTTGCCTCTATCCTAGTTTTTCAAACCTTTCCCAACCAACCTTTCAACTTAATCCTGGATTCCCTATATGTTTCCCAGATAATCTCCTCTATTTATCTCTCATACTTATCCCCCTCGATTGAAGCTGACCTTCTATCTCTCTTCCTCATCCTGCAACAATTAATTTCCCAAAGGTCTCCTCCTTTTCATGTTGCACATATCAGAAGCCATCAACCTTTTCCTGGCTTTCTTCAAGAGGGAAATGATATTGCTGATACTGCTGCAGCACAGGCCTCCACACAGGCTTCTGACACTCTTGTTTACCCTCTCACCTCACTTACCCCATTGGAAAGCCACTCCTACTTTCACCAAAATAAAAGGGCACTAATAAAACAATTTGGCATAACAATGGCAGAAGCCACTGCCATCTTACAACAATGCCCTACCTGCAGTAAACAAGCACATTCCATCCCCATGGGGGTAAATCCCCGGGGGACTGAAAGTTGTCAAATCTGGCAAATGGATGTTACCCAATATCCCTCTTTTGCTCCATGGAAATTTATCCATGTGTCTATTGACACATATTCTGGGTTCGTCATGGCTACCCCGCAAAGGGGCGAGGCCTCAAAAAATGTAATTAATCATTGTATTCGGACCTTTGCATCGTTGGGACGCCCACAAGAATTAAAAACAGATAATGGTCCTGCTTACACTAGCACGGCCTTTGCTGACTTCTGTAAAAAATGGGATATTTTACATAAATTCAGCATTCCCTATAATAGTCAGGGCCAAGCATTGGTAGAACGTGCCAACCTAACTTTGAAACATGCCTTAGACAGATATATTGGCTCGCAGGGGAAACTACCCCCTGGCCTCCCAGCGGTGCAAAATATTCTTAATCTGTGCCTGTATACCCTGAATTTCCTCAACCTCACCGGTCATCCATCGTCATCTGCTGCCTGTCGTCACTTCTCTACCTCTCCATCTGCTGCAGCCCAGCGACCTCAAGTCTACTATCGCTGCCTTCCTGACCTGACGTGGCGCGGGCCTGCTGATCTCATCACCTGGGGGAGGGGCTACGCAGCTGTCCAGGTTCCCGACCGTGTCCTCTGGGTTCCAGGTCGTCACATCCGCCCTTGCCATCTGAAAGTCCGTGATGCAGCCTCTTCTACTGATCGCCCTGATGGCAATCTGGACTGCAGAACACAATCAACATGTGACGGCCGCCATGATCAACCAGCCACCACCTCCACTGATGTTGATGCCGCGGATTGCCACCGCTCCAGTTAATGGGACCACGTCTCTCACCTGCATCCTTACCATGAATGACCCTGGACCAATGATTTTAACGTGGGCCCGGAAAGGCAAGGAGGAACATCAGCTGTCCAACTCTTCTACCATCACAATTACCTCTCGTGTCAACCCTACCTCATCCACGCTGACCTTTCATCATGCCCGACTCTCAGATTCTGGTGTTTATCGGTGCCAGCTTCTTCATACCTGCCTTCCCACTCGCCAAGTCATTTCTTCACTTGACGCTTTTCTTAAAGTTTCTCACCTGCCAAGACGAAAGCGAGCAACCACCCTTTCTCAGGATTGTGCGGAATGCATCCAGACCACAAAATCAGGCACTCGCACTCGTCAGACATTAATCTACCACACACTGAAGCCAGACTGTACAAAAGACCTAGACTCTTGCACCCGAAACAACACTGTGTATGCCCGCTGCACCACTTCATCAGGAACTCAGTGTTATCACCCGCACGCCCTGGGCCCTGTTTATGCTTCTATTCACATATACGGGTATAAAGGGGGTAGTTGGCATCCGAATGCCAAATTTCAAATACCCTCAACTCTCTTTTCCCTTGCCCAACAACGATCAGGGTATGTTGCTCACAATACCTCCCGGAATCGCCCCTCAAATAACCAAAAGGGCTCAGTTTCTGTTTGTTTTGACGCTTGCACAGCCATAACTAAGGGGCAGGGTGATGGGGCTATGGGGGTCACCTGTGGCTCCTTTTCATGGGAGCAATCATACTTAACTGTACAAAAATATCTTTTTACTCTTCGCAAGGTACAATCCACTGGGCACGTTAGTCTTCAAGAGGCTTATAACTATTGGTACACAGGCCCGATTGGAACCATCCAATCTGGCCCTGAGGGTTTTAACTTTACCTTAGGCCCGGCTGCCACCATGTGTTCCACCGGCCACTGTAACACTGTTTGTTTATCAGCCCCTACCACGCATTCCCCTTCAACCCATTATTATGGATTTGGCCTTGGTATTGATGTCACTGGAAAGGACCATTACGGGTGCATTGTGGTACGGGTTCAAACCCACATACTCTCCTCTTCCTCTCTTTCGGTGTTTTGGGAATATGAGGAAGAGATTTCAAAACTCAATCAACTCCCCGCTCCTCCTAAAGCCCATAATATGTTTATTAATTTGGCCGAAACTATAGCGAAAGAGTTGGTTGTAAAAAATTGGTTTGTGTGTGGTGGGACTAATATGGGAGATCAGTGGCCATGGCATGCCAGAGAGGCCAATTATACTGAACTCGCAATATGGAAAGCAAACTATACCTATCTCCAACGAGCAAATGAAACTTGGCTATTAAGTTCTAATCTCGTTGGACGGGTATGCTACCAAAGAAATAATGCTTCTGACAGAGTCCCAGTGGGAAATCTGTTGTGTCTGTCCACCTGGAATAATAACACATGGTGGTCTTCTACCAATGCCACTGCCCCCATCAATTCACTCGCATCCATAGAACACCTATCGTATTTACAGGACCCTGAAAATGACCTTTTACCATGGTTTTCACCTGACGGGTTATACTGGATTTGTGGCGCTTACGCATATAATGTTCTTCCCAAGGGATGGTATGGCTCTTGTGTTTTAGGTGTCATTCAGCCCTCCTTTTTCCTTCTTCCTCTTAAACGACGCCAAATACTTGGCATACCTTTATATGATGAAATAGACCGCATACAAAAACGTGACATTTCTAGAATTCCAAACAATATTAACATTGGCAACTGGAAAGATAATGATTGGCCCCCCGAGCGCATTATCAATTATTATGACCCTGCTACATGGGCCCAAGATGGCACTTGGGGCTATCGCACACCCATTTATATGCTTAATCGCATCATAAGACTCCAAGCAGTGGTAGAAATCATTACCAACAAAACAGCTCTTGCCTTAAACAACTCGCCAAAGAAAGTGCTCTTTCCCGCACATACATTATGCAGAATCGTCTTGCCTTAGACTATTTATTAGCCAAAGAAGGGGGAGTATGTGGAAAGTTTAATCTATCCAATTGTTGCATCCAGATAGACAACAGTGGAAAAGTAATTGAACAAATAACATCGGATATGGTAAAAATCGCCCATGTTCCCATCCAGACATGGTCTGGGTTAGATTTCAGAGATATGTTTGGTTCATGGTTCCCCAAATTGCCTGGCCTTCAGGCCAGTGTTGCAGTCATTGATATGATTGCTTTAGGATGTATTGTATTGCCTTGAGTCTTGCCAATTTTTGTAAAAACTATTTCCAATAGTCTATCACTGATTGCTGAAAAGCGTGCTGTCGCTCAGGTAAATGCATTATGGCACAACAAGGGATATTCTTTGATACCTCAGGATGAATCTATCCAAAGCGAGCTCCCTGATGCCTTTAAAGGCAGCGAGGAAGAAATAGACAATAATATCATCACCATTAACTATGATAAAAAACCTCCCATCACCTTCAGTAGTGATGAGGAGACCATTTCAACATGTCCCACCTTTTAGCAACAAGTCTAAATATTCTGCCTTTTAAAACAAAAAACAGAGGAGATGTTGCAGTAGTATCTGATCCACCATTAAGGGCTAAACAAAAAACATGTGCTCAGAAGAACTATCTCTGGTAATTTTCCACTACGTGCAGGCCCCTGAAGGAGGCTGAACCACTTTAGGAGGAAAAACAAAGGAGACAAAAGGATCTCATCAACACAATGCCAGGATGAGCAGCCAGGAAACATGACCAAATATGGTAGTGATAAACCTATGTATGTACCCTTTACTCCGCCCTTCATTGTTTACCAATAAAAGAGGTCCCCAGAGGCAACTCTGGGTGCGGCTTCATCCCGAGGAACCCTGCGTGGTGTTTTTTCACTCTCCATCTCATGAAATCGCCCCCCGGAGAAGGCCTCTGGCCCAACCGGGAAGATTGAGCCTGTTTCCACAGGACAACAAGAGTGTCTGAGAGTATGTTTCACAAGAAGAGGGCCTGCAAGTGTTTTGCATAAGACTAGGTCCTGTAAGGATTTTGCACAAGACCATTGCCTGTTTGTGTTTTGGACAACAAAGGTTTCTGCGAGTGTTTTTCACAAGAACAAGGCCTGCAAATATTTTGCACAAGACCAGGGCCTGTAAGTGTTTTGCACAAGACAATTGCCTCTTTGTGTTTTGGACAACAAGAGTGTCAGAGAGTGTTTTTCACAAGAACAGGGCCTGCAAGTTTTTTGTACAAGACTTGGCCTGTAAGTGTTTTGCACAAGACCATTGCCTGTTTGTGTTTTGGACAACAAGTGTGTCAGAGAGTGTTTTTCACAAGAACAGGGCCTGCAAGTTTTTTGTACAAGACTTGGGCCTGTAAGTCTTTTGCACAAGAACCTGGTCCAAGAATGTTTTGCAAAAGACCAGTGCCTATAAGTGTTTTGCACAATACCAGTTCCTGCAAGTGTTTTGCACAAGACTAGGGCCTCTAAGTATTTTGCACAAGACTATTGCCTGTTTGTGTTTTGGACAACAAGAGTGCCTGAGAGTGTTTTTCACAAGAACAGGGCCTGCAAGTTTTTTCCACAAGACTAGGGCCTGTAAGTGTTTTGCAGAGGAACAGCAGCTGAAAGTGTTTTGCAAAAGATAGTGTCTGCAAGTGTTTTGCACAATACCAGTTCCTGTACGTTTTTTGGCAGAAGGCTAGGGCCTGTAAGTCTTTTGCACAAGACTATTGCCTGTTTGTGTTTTGGACAACAAGAGTGTCTGAGAGTGTTTTTCACAAGAAGAGGGCCTGGATTTTTTTTGCACAAGACTAGGGCCTGTAAGTGTTTTGCAGAGGAACAGCAGCTGAAAGTGTTTTGCAAAAGACAGTGCCTGCAAGTGTTTTGTACAATACTCGTTTCTATAAGTTTTGTTTGCACAAGACCAGTTCCGGTAAGTGTTTTGCACAACAACCTGGTCTAAGTGTTTTGCACAATACCAGTTCCTGTAAGTGTTTTGGCACAAGACTAGGGCCTCTAAGTATTTTGCACAAGACTATTGCCTGTTTGTGTTTTGGACAACAAGAGTGTCTGAGAGCATGTTTCACAAGAAGAGGGCCTGCAACTTCTTTGCACAAGACTTGTGCCTGTAAGTGTTTTGCACAAGACCATTGCCTGTTTGTGTTTTGCACAAGACTACTGCCTGTAAGTGTTTTACACAAGACAATTGCCTCCTTGTGTTTTGGACAACAAGAGTGTCAGAGAGTGTTTTTCACAAGAACAGGGCCTGCAAGTTTTTTGTACAAGACTTCGGCCTGTAAGTGTTTTGCACAAGAACCTGGTCCAAGAGTGTAAGGAATTACCTCTGGCGTGCCTCCCATGAAACAGCCGAATAAGAGAATTCACACAGAGTTCTCAGGATGGAAGCGCGCAGGTCTATCTCTGCACTCCCTTTTATTGGTTTCAATAGGGGGGGTGGATACACATTCATAAACAAGAGAACTACGTAAGAAAAGATACAGTTTCATGTATGGAAAACTTCACATGTACATATATCATTGGTTAGACAGTCAGAGATATCACAGTGACAGTAAGGGATGGAATGTTTATCTATGAGCCCCTTTTTATGGCGGCCATAAATAAGATGTTATCTTCGAGAAATTCCTTAATGCCCTTGTTTACCTTACACTAAGAAGTGTGAGACTCCATGGCACCAAATAAATCAATTAATCCAACATAATTCAGAAGATTTGCAACATCACCTCTGTTTTTGTTTTTTTAAAATACGCTATGATATTCATCCGAAGGCACATTAATATATCTATGGCATCCAGAGTTTATACCTTCCAATTCCTCCTTGCTGCTAAGCATAAATTCGGGTTTCTGCAGCAGCTGGGGTGGTTTTCCGTTATTAACCGAGGTAATAACATTAATTTGCTGATGTTTTGGTATAAAACTCCTAGCCAGAGTAATTAAGGACGGAATACATTGAATAAAACAACAAAGACAAATTAATACCACAATTATTGCTAAAATAATGGATAATATCTTTTTCAACCATCCCCAACCGGGGAGCCATGACCACATTGCATCCCATACCTCCCCAAAACTCAAATGTTCAGGATATAGATGCAAGGGATTTTCAGAAATCATTCCATTCAGTGTTTCAATTGTTGCTGTTATGTTCGGTTGGTAAGAACTAACGTAAGTGCAACATGTAGGCCCAACTATAGCACAAACTCCTCCTTTTGAGGCCAGCACAACGTCCAATGCATATCTGGTTTGTAATGCAAATGTTCTTAATTCTCCAACTTCCTTGTTGAGCAAGGTAAGAGCTTTAGTTGTTTCATTAAATGCAGCGTCGCCAGCTGCATTAGGGCGGGCTCAATCATGGGATGAAATAAAAGAATGACAGCAAAGTTTCCTTGAGATGATATGAGCCCCGAATGTGTTCTGGAGCCTCCTTTTATTAAGCCAGAAGGCATTCAAAAAAGTTTCCGTTATACAGCGTGTGATTACATGATTGGTTACCTGCTTGTTGCAGGGCAGAACTAAACAGGTTAGCATACAGCCATATAATTGGTTAAAGCTTTCTATAGGATGTGGTTTTTTCTCTCCTGTCCGGAGTTCTCTGGACAGGCTCTGTGGTTAGCATTTCTTGCATAAACAGCAGGTGTTCAAGCGCAACAAAGGATGTGGTATTCAATGTCGTTAGGCTACCTTGTCAGGTTGACTTTCATTTAATGTGAAGCAAAGTTATTTGACCATTGCAAAAGATCCCGACATCTCCTCCTTTCTTTTTTTATTTCAATGGAAAGGCTGTGGCGGTTGGAGCCGGAGTGTGGCCCAGGCCCCTCCGGGCCCGAGATTCACTATCACTCACTGACCACTGGACACAAGGTCAAGTCCTCCGACTCAGCCTGTATCGTTGACCTTACCCTGATGTTTTTCTGAGGAGATGTTTGTATGGTTTGCAAAGTGAGCTAAAGGATTGACTCATCCTCTTCACTCATGATGAAATTATTTGACACCTCATCCTGCGGTATGGGTTGGTAGGTCCCTCTGCATTCGAGGTCCCAGAGGGCATTCTGGGATTGCAACAGCATGGTCTGCAATGAATCTATTCTAGATGTAATAAATGTAGAAAAGCGATTAAATAAGCATGGACCAATTGTGCACGCTAATACAAGCAAAATTAATGGTCCTATAAGAGCACTTAGCAAAGTGTTGAGCCAAGGGGAAAGGTTATACCAGTTTCCAAACCATCCTTGTTGATCTTCCCTCTCCTGTTTTCATTTATTCAGGCCTTCTCTGAGTTTTGTCATAGAGTCCTGCACTATGCCAGAGTGGTCTGCATAAAAACAGCATTCTTCCCTTAAGGCCACACATAAACACCCCCCCTTCTTTTTTTAAAAAAATAAATCGAGTCCTCTTCTGTTTTGCAAAACCACTTCTGAGAGGGAGGTTAAAGATTGTTATGTTAGGCAAAGTATTGTTAGGAATACAGTCATGTGGATGTAACTTGGGATGGAATTGGCAAACATGGCGATCCGGAATTCACAAGGAGTAGCCTGGGAGTATAAAGTCACACATCAATGGTTGCAGACTCAGGAGACGGGGAGGCTGGCAGCGGAGATGGGTGGGGTGCTGGTGCAAAGTAAGGCCGGATACAGCGACCAGGAACCCACAAGACTTTGTCAGGCAGTTGGACTGCTGCGTAGCCTCTTCCCCAGGTGATGAGATCAGCGGGCCCTCTCCAGGCAGGATCTGGGAGTTGGCGATACCAAACCTGAGGGCGGGGGAGAGAGAGGGAGGGGGAAGAAAAATGCCTTGTGGCAGCAGAAGAGGCAGGAGTGCCAGTCAAGTTTAAAAAATTCAAGGAAAATAAGCATAAGTTCAAAATGTTTTGCACCGTTGGGAGGTTAGGGAGGTTTTTCCCTTTTTTGTCAATGTGTCTGTCTAATGCATGTTTTAAGGTTTGGTTAGCCCTTTCAACCAAGGCTTGACCTTGGCTGTTATAGGGAATGCCAAACTTATGAGTGATTCCCCATTTTGAACAAAAGTCAGCAAAGGCACTGCTGGTATAAGCAGGGCCATTGTCAGTTTTGAGTTCATTTGGACGTCCCAGCGATGCAAAGGTACGAATACAGTGATTAATAACATGTTTGGTAGATTCACCTCTTTGGGGTGAAGCCATGATGAACCCAGAAAAAGTATCAATAGATACGTGAATATACTTCCATGGGGAAAAGGAAGGATATTGGGTAACATCCATTTGCCAAATTTGACAACATTCAGTTCCTCTGGGATTGACACCCATAGGAATGGAATGAGACTGTTTACTACAAGTAGGACATTGTTGTAAAATTGCCGAGGCTTCGGCAGCAGTAATGCCAAATTGTCTAATGAGAGCCTTTTTGTTTTGATGAAAGTATGAATGACTTTCCCAAGGAGTGGGAGAGGTAAGAGGAAAGACAATTGTAGACGCAGAAGCAGCAGTGGCAGCTGCGTCAGCACGGTCATTGCCTTCCTGGATGATGCCAGGAAAAGGTTGATGACTTCTAATGTGAGAAACATGAACTGGATTTGACCTAGTATTGATAAAAGATTGTAAAGCTAAAAATAATGACATCAAAGAAGATTCAATAGAGGGAGATAAATAAGACATGTAGACGGAAGAAATAACTTGGAAAACATACAAACTATCTACTATAAGATTAAAGGGTTGATGTTGAAAGTGTTGAAAGGCCAATAAGGAAGCAGCTAATTCAGACCGTTGAGCAGAAGTTTGTTCAGATGTGGTTTTAATTACCCATTCACCATCCTGTTGCCAAGTGCATGCACCAAACTGCTTGCTTCCATCAGCAAAGACAGTGACTGCATTAGCAAGGGGAACAGGTGAGTAGGGGGAGGACCACTGAAAAGGTACAGAGTTCAAGAGAGATAGTCGAGGGTCAGAGGGAGCATGACAAGACACTTTACCAGGCCAATCCGCAAGAGCAAACTGTAGGTGGTCACAAGTGGAAAATAAAGATTCCCAAGTAACAAGAGAGCAAGGAACAAACAACACAATAGGCTCGAAGCCCATGAGGGCTTTTGAGCGATTTCTAGATTTTATTATTAAATGGGCAAACTGAGAAGATTTCTGAGTGATAGAGGTTCGAGGAGTGTGAGATAAATGTATCCATTCTAAAATAAAAAGTTTTGGAGGAGAAACAACCTGAACAAGGGCAGCAGTGGGAATGACAGGGGTGTTGATGATTAAGATTGATAAAGGGATATTTTCTTGCATCCTATCTACCCATTTTGTTGATAAGGCTTCATTAACTAATTTTATAACAGCATGATGTTCTTGAGTTAAACCTATTCTATCAGAAGGATGTTTTCCTAAAGTTAGTGCAGAAAAAAGAGGAGACAATTGATGAGTAGTAAGGCTTAAATAAGGACGGGTCCAGTTAATGGAACCCAAATATTGTTGCAACTGCAAAAGAGTAGGATTATCAGGAAGTTTTAAAAAGGAAAGGACAGGAACAGATTGAGAGGCAAGGACCTTGTGTCCTAAATAAGAAAAAGGGTATGAAGTTTGAATTTTATCAGGGGCAATATGCAAACCTCCTTGTTGTAATATGGTTTGCAGTGTAGGAAAGGTTTTGAGGACAGTCCCTTTGGGGCCAGGGGCTGCTACTAAGATATCATCTATATAATGGTAAACTAAAAATTGAGGAAATGCCTTTCGATACGGTTGTAAAATTTGGGAAACATAATATTGACACATGGTAGGTGAGTTTAGCATTCCTTGGGGCAAGACTTTCCATTGATATCTGGAAGTAGGTTTAGAATTGTTGAGTTCAGGGACAGTAAAAGCAAAAAGATGTTTGTCCGCAGGATGTAAAGGAATAGAGAAGAAACAGTCTTTTAAATCAATAATCATTAAGTCATAATCTTGAGGGATAAGGTTAGGATTGGGTAGGCCACACTGGAGGGCCCCCATGGGTTGTAAAACGTGGTTAATGAGGCGCAAATCATTCAGGAGACGCCAATGGCCTGATTTCTTTTTAATTACAAAAACAGGTGAATTATATGGGCTAACAGATGTTTCAATGTGTCCTTTTTCTAATTGTTGAGCAACTAATTCTTTTAAAGCTTGTAGTTTTTCTATAGGTAGTGGCCACTGGTCCACCCAAACAGGGGTAGTAGTCTTCAATTGCAATTGAAGTACAAATTGTTGAGGGTTCATTGTAATGTGAGTTTGCCTTTAAGTTGTGACATTAAATCTCTTCCCCACAAGTTGATGTGAAAAGGCAAAATGACAGGCTTAATGTGGGCGGTGATGGTACTGGAGTCTGAAGTGACAGCAAGCCAATCCTTACTAATGCGAGCTGACCCAGATCCACCTACCCCTCTGATGGCCGGGGCGGAGTCAGTGGGCCAATGGGAGGGCCACTCAGCAGACCGGATTACTGACACGTCAGCTCCAGTGTCTAAAATACCAAAAAAGGAACGCCCATTGAGGTGAAATTCAGCAGTAGGGCGGAAGTGCCCCACAGTTTGTTCTAAGGCCAACGCCTGAGAAGATGAATCCAGAGCAATCATAGTGGCTACAACATCTCCCTTTTTTATAGTAACTGGAGAGTTGACTATGATTGCTAAGGCTAAGTCAGAGAGAGAGTCAGAGGAGCGCAAAAAAGGAGAAGCAAGCACCCCCTGAGCAGTAAGATCAAGATTAGGCATAACGATGACAGGCAGAGATGGAGGCAGTTGGATAGAGGTTTGTGGAGAAATAAAAAGAAAATCAACTTTTCCAGGAATTACATAGTCAATTGTATCATTAGCAACCATAGGGTATGACTGTGACCAAACTTTAGAATGTTCAATTTCAGCCTTTGGGGCGGGGCTAGCTGTAGGCCCCTCAACTAGTTTCCCGACTGTTGCTGGTTTTGAAATGATGGGCTTTTGGGATAATTTTGATGTGGCTGAGGCTGGTTGGTGGAGCGACACTGGTTTGCCCAGTGAAAACCCTTTTTACATTTAGGGCAAACAGTGGAAGGTCTGGCCATGGTTGGGGAGGAATAGCGATTAGCGCCACCTCCTGGTGCTTTGCATTGATTTTTAAAATGTCCTGGTTTACCACAGTTAAAGCAATTTCCCGTAGGGCGCGAAAGTGGGAGCACCTCAGAAGCAGAGGAAGAAGAAGACGGAGCTAAAGACGTGGTTATGGCAGAAGCTAAAGCAGCCATTTTATGACTTGTAGTACCCACAATGCGGCAAGCCTGTAAAAGATCCGCTAAAACAGTACCAGGCTTATTGGCAATGGGTTGAAGCACCTTTTGACAGTCAGGATTTGCATTTTCAAAAGCCAATTTCATCATTAATTCATTGCGAGCCTCCACATTGTCAATTTGTCCTTCTAAAGCCAATTGAAGACGACTAATAAAAGATGCATAATCTTCATTTGGGTTTTGCATAATTTTTGAAAATGTTTGTAGGGGAACACCTTGGTTGTCATCTACCTTTCTAAAGGCAGCGAAGGCAGCGTCCTTAATTATTGGAAATGCTGCTCTGTCAGACAAAATCTGTTGTGCAATGGTTGCACGAGTGCCAGTCCCCATTAAATCATCTAAAAGTACGTTTTGAGGAAGGCCAGTAGTGACAGCAATGGCAATTTGTTTTCCATATTCTGAATTCCAAATAACATATTGAGAGGGAGTTAAAATCATTCCAAAAAGAGATTGCCAGTCAGCTAAAAGCATTTCAGCAGTAGCAGAGGAAAGTGAAGTAAGCAAGCCAAGAACATAGCGAGAATGAAGACCATAATCTTTGACAGCGGCTTTAATGTCTCTTATAATTTTATAGTTGACATGATGGTGGACAGGTTGGACTGCTGCTCCGGCAGGAGCTCCCTGTGGAGCTGCCCAACTTACTGGAAACAGAGCAGAGGTCTCAAGGTCTTCAGGGTCGATTTGACCCTCCCGTCTAGCCTGATGGAGAGCTTGGACTATAGCTCCTCCTTGAGTTTGTAAAGGAGGAATTGGAGCAGTCGCTCTAGGATGGCTTAAGGTAGAGAGCGAAGCCTTTTCTTTTTGAATTTCATCGTACGGGGGAGGTGCGACACCTACTGGCTTAGAAGGTGAATTAGGATCATATTTATGATGAACAACTAAACATTCCATAATTATGCACCAATTAATCACTATTTGAATAGGTGCTCTAGGAGATTGATGCAAATATTCCCCAAATTTGATCCATATAGAGATTTTTAAAGTCCCTTTCTCAGGGTAAAATGGAAATTTTTGCCAAATGTAAGTTAACAAATTCCTAATCTCCTTTTTTTTTATTCGTGGTAATTTTTTACCACTTTGAGAGGCGATCTTAGAAGTAGCATCGATTAATTCCCCCAATTCCTTCAAATGACCTATCTGAGGTTGGGAAAACTTTCCACCCATAACTCACGAGATCCTGTCATCTTTCAGATGGACGATTTGCGCGGCTTTCCTCAGCGATGAGAATGGGCAGTTCGATCTAACGGCTTCTTCGCAAAGAAATCACGTCGGGGTCACCAAAATGCAGCGTCGCCAGCTGCATTAGGGCGGGCTCAATCATGGGATGAAATAAAAGAATGACAGCAAAGTTTCCTTGAGATGATATGAGCCCCGAATGTGTTCTGGAGCCTCCTTTTATTAAGCCAGAAGGCATTCAAAAAAGTTTCCATTATACAGCGTGTGATTACATGATTGGTTACCTGCTTGTTGCAGGGCAGAACTAAACAGGTTAGCATACAGCCATATAATTGGTTAAAGCTTTCTATAGGATGTGGTTTTTTCTCTCCTGTCCGGAGTTCTCTGGACAGGCTCTGTGGTTAGCATTTCTTGCATAAACAGCAGGTGTTCAAGCGCAACAAAGGATGTGGTATTCAATGTCGTTAGGCTACCTTGTCAGGTTGACTTTCATTTAATGTGAAGCAAAGTTATTTGACCATTGCAAAAGATCCCGACAATTAAACATAGCTACAGTCCAGTTATTCAATTGTCCAAGATCATACGCATTCCAACCTGCTCCGATCCATGGAACAGCAGCACGAAGTGCAACCATATACCAAGGCATATCATACGCAAGACCTCCACTCCTTTTTATTCTATGCTGTGCAGAACGGTTTTTCATCTGTCCTATACTGTTTGGAGGTAAATTATGTATTGCATATACAGCAGGGATCACAAAGCCCATAGTACAAAGTCCTTTCCAATCTTTGGGTATTTGTCGGTAGGCTTGGTCCCCACACAGCAGCCAAAGATTCGCAGGCATATTAGCCAAGGCATGTTCAGATGAATTAGCAGTGGTAATAAGACTTTCCATGGTCCTACATGCCCAGTATTCTGTTACAGTCATGTTTTCATTATCTGTAAAAATTGTGACACCATCCGATGCTGTTGCTGTTAACAGTGATTTCATTTCCTGACATTGTTTTGAGGAGACCCACTCATGGGTTCTATTACATAATGGCCAATGTCCTAAGTTAACGGCATCATCACTGAGGCCAGAGGAATAAAAACAAATGGCTGCAGCATCTCTAACTGTGACCTGAACTGCTGGAACAAAAGCTGGTGTGTGTGTATCTGTGGGTTGCCAATTCCGCCACCCTGACATGTTAAAGGGTACTGCATGTAAAGTCAGCCCCCCCCCCCTAGAATCCCCCAGTATGTGCATACAAACCCAGCAGTCAGTAAGTTTGGCCAAAGATGAGACCGTGGCTATGTTCTGTACAAAGTTATTATGTTGCCACATGTGATCAGTCAGTTTGTCCACTTGGCTTACTTGCTGTCTTTGAGTTTGGATCAAAGGGCACCAGACAAGGACGAACGCAACAGCCAGGGATCCAGATAGTCGCACCATTGCTGTTAATTGCAGCATATCCTCTTCCCCAGGTAATCAGGTCGGCCGGGCCTCGCCAGGCAGGATCAGGAAGTTGTCTAAAGTACACCTGTGGCCGAGGAAAAGCTGCAGATGGAGAAGCAGAAAAATGACGAGTTGCTGCAGAGGTGGGGGGGGGGGGTGCCAGTGAGGTTTAAGAAGTTCAACGTATAAAGGGCAAGGTTAAGCCTATTTTGCAGCAGCGGGAGGCTAGGGGGAAGTTTTCCCTGAGCCAAATTGTACCTATCCAGAGCGTGTTTAAGGGTCTGATTAGCACGCTCTACCATGGCTTGGCCCTGTGAATTATATGGAATGCCAAATTTGTGCGTGATGGACCATTGGTTGCAAAAGGCAGCAAGAGCTGCACTTGTGTAAGCAGGCCCATTATCCGTTTTTAATTCTTTTGGGCGTCCCAGTGCTGCGAATGACCAAATGCAATGGTTAATGACGTGCTTTATGGCTTCGCCCCTTTGTGGAGTAGCAATGATGAAGCCTGAAAAGGTGTCTATTGAAACATGAATATATTTCCAAGGGGCAAAAGAATTATACTGAGTCACGTCCATTTGCCAAATTTGACAAGACTCTGTGCCCCTAGGATTTACTCCCATGGGAAGTGAGTGTGCTTGTTTACTACAGGTTGGGCACTGCTGTAAAATTGCAGTTGCCTCAGCCTGAGTAATACCAAATTGCTTTATGAGTGATTTTTTATTCTGATGGAAATAAGAATGACTGTCCCAAGGGGAGACAGGTGAAAGAGTCAAAAGTGATGCACCAGATGCTATAGCATCAGCCATATTATTACCTTCCTGGAGGGGACCAGGAAAAGGCTGATGACTTCTGATGTGCGTGACGAAATACGGTTCCTTCCTTGCAACTATAAGAGCTTGAAGAGCAAAAAACAAGGAAGTTAATTCAGAATCCAAACATGGTGACAGATATGACTGAAAAATAGTAGAAACAATTTGTGTTACGTACAAACTATCCAAGATTAAGTTAAAGGATTCCAATAAAAATGTTTAAATGCCAAAATAGTAGCAGCCAATTCGGCTCTCTGCGCTGATGTCTGTGGTGGCGTAATTTTTGTGTGCCACTGGCCATTTCTGAACCAGGCACAGGCTCCAAATTGTTTTCCACCATCAGCAAAAAGGGTGATGGCATTTTGAATTGGTAGTGGCTGCAATAAATTATTCAAAAAGATTGGAACTGTTTTCAAAAGCTGAATTCTTGGATCCGCAGGCGGGTGGCAGGAAATTTGACCTGGCCATTCCGTGAGAGCTATCTGTAACTGCTCAGAATTGATATACATCACATCCCATGTAGCAAGAGAGCATGGGAAATATAAGGTGGATGGTTCAATGCCCATCAAGGCTTTTGCCCTCAGGCGGGCTTTGGTGATCAAAGAAGCGAATTGAAAAGGCTTTTGATTAATGGTATTACGTGGAGTATGTGGAAGGTGCAGCCATTCCAATATGAGGAGTGGTCCCGGGTTTTGGGCTAAAACAGCAGTGGGTATGTCCGTGGTATTAATCAGAATGATAACAAGTGGTTCATCTGGGATACAGCGATCCACCCATTGCTTACGCAATGCAAGCTCAACTAGCATTATTATTTCCAATTGTGCTTTATTCAAACTTACCAAATCAGACGGATGTTTGCCTTGTGTAAGTGCTGAAAAAAGAGGTGCTAACTGCTTGGTAGAAATACCAAGGTAAGGTCTAACCCAATTTATAGTTCCTAAATATTGTTGCAACTGCACCAAAGTTGTCTTCTGTGATAACTTAATGTGAGGGACAACAGGAGCAGAATGTGAAGATAACAATTTATGGCCCAAATATAAAAAAGGTTGCTTGCATTGTATTTTATCCGGGGCTATGTGGAGTCCCCCCTCTGTTAGCATAGTAGTGAGAATAGGCAATGTACTTCTTACTGTTCCCTCAGGGCCTGGAGCTGCAACAAGGATATCATCCATATAATGGTACACTAAAAAATGGGGAAACTGAAGGCGGTAGGGCTGCAAAATAGAATCCACATAAAATTGACACATAGTAGGGCTATTTAGCATGCCCTGAGGCAACACTTTCCATTGATAGCGGGAGGTGGGCCGAGACATGTTTATTTCAGGCACTGTAAAGGCAAACAGTTGCCTATCTCCCGGATGAAGTGGAATGGAAAAAAAAAGGCATCCTTTAAATCAATGATCATTAGGTCAAAATCTTTTGGAATTAAATTTGGGTTGGGGAGACCGCATTGCAGCGCCCCCATTGGCTGGATAATTAAATTCACAGACCTAAGGTCCTGTAGCAAGCGCCAGTTGCCTGATTTCTTTTTTATCACAAAAACTGGGGTGTTATAGGGACTTAATGAGGGTTCTATGTGATTTAATTCTAATTGTTCTAAAACCAAATTTCGCAAAGCTGAAGCCTTCTCAAAGGTGAGCGGCCACTGGTCAATCCATACCGGGCTTTCTGATTTTAAAGAAAGCCGGATTGGTGATGGAGGGGACATGCTCAGTCCAGACTCAGTTTTGCTCCAAATTGTTGCAACAGATCTCTACCCCACAAATTGATGTGGAGCGGTAGGATTACCGGTTTGATATGAGCAATAGTAGAAACCTGAGGCGATGTTGCTGGCAGCCACTCTTTGCTAATTTGGGCGACCTGAGTTCCACCGACGCCTCGGACTGCAGATGACTGCTCAGTGGGCCATTCGGGAGGCCACTCGACAGTCCGGATCACAGAAACATCGGCACCGGTATCTAGAATACCAGAGAAACGACGGCCCTTAATATAAAATTCCATGTTAGGGCGATTGCTTTCCATCGTTTTCGTGACTGCCAATGCATCATTAATTTTTGATTGTTCATCATGTAAAATTGGGGGACTATCCTCACGGGGGAGAATTAAAACCTTAGCCAATTTATCCCCTTTATTAATCATTAAGGGTTGGTTTGCAACAATTTGAAGCACAACTTGCTGTTCTGCTGAGCATGTCAAAAGCGTTGGAGGAAAAGAAGCACCGCAAGAGAGAAGTGAATCGTGAGGAAAGAGTAAAGCAGATGTGGGGGGGGGGGGAGAGAGCAATAGAGGGCGTAGCTGAAATAAAGTAAGGCGTGTTAGGAAACGACACATCTAGAGAAACGTCAGCAACAAATTCCAGCAAAGGAGAGAGTAAAGCAGGGGATAGTGGTGGCTTTGTTCTTACAGCCTTTTGAGTGGGGCTAGCTGTTGGCCCCGCTTCTAGTTTCCCGACTGGGCGGTCTGCTGGTTTGAGCGGCACTGATTTGCCCAATGGTACCCCTTTTTACATTTAGGACAAACAGTTTTTGGCTTAGCCCCTGAATTAGAATTTTTGTGGGATGCCCCCCCGCCCGGGGCTCTACATTGAGATTTAAAATGTCCCAGTTTGCCGCAGTTGAAGCAATTTCCAGCCGGGCGACCGCCCTGCTGCAGGGCAGCAGCAAGGGCGTCCATTGCAAAGGCGCTTGTCCCCACAATGCGACAGGCTTTAAGATATTCTGCCAAAGTAACACCAGGTTTAGAAGCAAGAGGTTGTAAGATACGGCGACAGTCAGCGTTAGCATTCTCAAAAGCCAATTTTAACAATAGTTCAGATCTAGCTTCAGGATTGTCAATTTGCCTGTTCACCGTCTTTTGCAATTCATCCACGAAGTCCGAATAACCTTGATTCGGACCCTGGTGAATCTTAGAAAAGGAGGCGGTGGGCAACACAGTGGCTTCATCCGTTTTGTCCAAAGCACGCAAAGCAGCAATATTAACAAGCGTAAAAACAGCCATTGGAAGTTGTACTTGGGCTGTAAACAAGGCAAAGGCGCCAGTGCCAGCAACATGATCCCCAGTGATGGCGGGATTCCCTGCCGTGCGGGCAGCACTCTGAGCCTCCCGTATAAAATCCGACTCCCATACAACATACTGAGGCCCCGTGAGGAGCATTCTCAGTAAGTCCTTCCAATCCTGGGGAGTCATGATAAAGGATGCAGCTATGGAATTAAAAAGACCCTTGACATATGGTGATCGAATACCATACATAGAGACGGCTGCTTTAATGTTTCTAATAGTTTTCAGAGGAAGGGGTTCGTATAATTGCACTGGAGCCCCAACCCCCGCTGGGTTAGGCAGAAGCATAACAGGAAAAGCAGAACATTGAGCCAATTCCTCAGCATCGAGGAGCCCTTGGCTACGAGCGTTAGCCATCGCCAGGGCAACTGCGCTCATAGCATTATTCTGAGCGGACAGCCCGGTGGGATTGGGCAGAGGAGCGCTGGGGGGGGGCAAGGAGTATCAATTGAGTATGCCCCTTTAAAGTTATCTGTAGCTTCCTCAGTACGTGAGGCTTCCTTTTTATAGGGGGGTGGAAGGGCGGAGGGCTTCAATGCCTCTGCCAAGCCTTTTTCATGAATAATAAGGCACTCCATAACTACCCGCCATGAAGATAGTATTTTCCAGGGGCCCTTGGCATCTCATGGAAATAAGCACCCAATTTTCACCATGTAGACGTTTTTAAGGAACCTTTCTCTGGGTAAGCAGGGCAATTCTTCCAGATATATTCTAAGAGATTAACCAATTCTTTCTTAGATAAAACAGGTAAAATTTTTCCATTATTTTTTAAAATAATAATTGAAACCTTGATCAGCTCACCAAGCTCGAGCAAATGAGAAATTTGTGGCTTGGATAACCTCCCCCCCATACTCACGAAGGGATCGTCGTCTCGTGGACGGGATGCGTACGGCCTATTCCAGGCGATGAATACAGGAGGGTCAAGGGACGTATAGTCTAGCTATCACGTCGGGACGTATAGTCTCGGAACTATCACGTCGGGGTCACCAGTTGTAAGGAATTACCCCTGGCGGGCCTCCCATGGAACAGCCGAATAAGAGAATTCACACAGAGTTCTCGGGATGGAAGCGCACAGGTCTATCCCTGCACGTCCTTTTTATTGGTTTCAATAGGGGGGGTGGATACAAATTGATAAACAAGAGAACTACATAAGAAAAGATACAGTTTCATGTATGGAAAACTTCACATGTACATATATCATTGATTAGACAGTCAGAGATATCACCGTGACAGTAAGGGATGGGATGTTTATCTATGAGCCCCTTTTTATGGGGGCCATAAATGAAAATGTTGTTTCGAGAAATTCCTTAGTGCCCTTGTTTACCTCACACTTAGAAGTGTTAGACTTCGTGGCACCAAATAAATCAATTAATCCAACATAAATCAGAAGATTTGCAACATTTTTTTCCACAACAACCTGGTCTGAGAGTGGTTTGCAAAAGACCAGTGCCTGCAAGTGCTTTGCCCAAGACCATTGCCTGTTTGTTTTTTGCACAAAATCATTGCCTGTTTGTGTTTTGGAAAACAAGAGTGTCTGAGAGTTTTTTCACAAGAACAGGGCCTGCAAGTTTTTTGCACAAGACTAGGGCCTGCAAGTGTTTTGTAGAGGAACAGCGGCTGAGAGCATTTTGCACAAGACCAGTGCCTGTACGTGCTTTGCCGAAGACCATTGCCTGTTTGTTTTTTGCACAAAACCATTGCCTGTTTGTGTTTTGGAAAACAAGAGTGTCTGAGAGTTTTTTCACAAGAACAGGGCCTGCAAGTTTTTTGCACAAGACTAGGGCCTGCAAGTGTTTTGTAGAGGAACAGCGGCTGAGAGCGTTTTGCACAAGACCAGTGCCTGTACGTGCTTTGCCGAAGACCATTGCCTGTTTGTTTTTTGCACATAACCATTGCCTGTTTGTGTTTTGGAAAACAAGAGTGTCTGAGAGTTTTTTTCACAAGAACAGGGCATGCACGTTTTTTGCACAAGACTAGGGGTTGCAAGTGTTTTGCAGAGGAACAGCAGCTGAAAGTGTTTTGCAAAAGACAGTGCCTGCAAGTGTTTTGTACAATACTCGTTTCTATAAGTTTTGTTTGCAAAAGACCAATTCTGGTAAGTGTTTTGCACAACAACCTGGTCTAAGTGTTTTGCAAAAGACCAGTGCCTATAAGTGTTTTGCACAATACCAGTTCCTGCAAGTGTTTTGCACAAGACTATTGCCTGTTTGTGTTTTGGACAACAAGAGTGTCTGAGAGTGTTTTTCACAAGAACAGGGCCTGCAAGTTTTTTGCACAACAACCTGGTCTGAGAGTGGTTTGAGAGGAATTGCGGGCTAAGTGTGTTTTGCACAAGACTAGTGCCTGTAAGTGTTTTGCACAAAACCATTGCCTGTTTGTCTTCTGGAAAACAAGAGTGTCTGTGTGTGTTTTTCACAAGAATAGGGCCTGCAGGTTTTTTGCACAGCAACCTGGTCTAAGTGTTTTGCAAAAGACCAGTGTGTGGGAATGAGAGGTAAGGCTTACGTAAGGGCATGCGTAGAAACTACCATGACCTCAGTGGCTGTCTATCTTGGAAACCTACAAGCTCACCTAATTAGCAGAACCAAATGCAGGAATAAAGGAAAGGTGATGCACAGTCTGTTATCTTTAGCTCATTAATTCACCAGAGCAAAGGCATGAGGTAACCTTCGCCTGAATAGTATTCTTGATTCTCTAGGGAAGATTTGGGGGAGTGAACCTATTATAGCAATGTGTTGTTGCTCTGTGCTTTGCTTGTAAAAACTTTATAAAAGCCAAATAAACTCTGCGAAAGGCAGACAGATATTTTGGACACAAACTGCGTGATGGATTTCTGAAACCTACATCTGGTGCCGAAACCCAGGACCTCTCGGACCCTTCAGGATCAAAGACACCCTTCGGGGGAGCAACAGCCAACATAATTACCTCCCGTCTGGAACAGACCCCAAAGCGCGCTTCGTCCTACGGGACCCCTCAGAGGTAAATATGGGTTGCAATCTGTCTCACCAGCAGCAAAAACATGTTCAAGAACTTAAGTTCTTGTTACAGAAGTCAGGTGTTACCACACCTGAGGCAGAAATAAGGAAGCTAGTTGGTGAGATAGGGAAACATTGTTTTTGGTACCCTGAAAGGGGAATGCTTCGTTTATGTGACTGGGAAAAAATAGGGCAAACTTTACATCTTGAACCCAGAGCCCCAGTAAAGACATTACAACTATGGTTTCAGTGCCGTCATGCAGTGGAAAAATTTGGCTCTAAGGTTTTAGCAGAACAACAATTGACCACAGAGCCTCCACCTAATTGTGAGCAAGTAAAAATTATTCCCCCAAAATCATCTTTAGTTGGACTTTCAGCTCCTGACGGAGAGGTTAATTCATCTGCTTCTCCACAGTCAGAGGAGCAATTAGCAAAAGAGGAGGGGAAGAAAGAAGATATGTTTTCTGTCTGTCCACCTAAATTGATTCCACAAGATCATGAAGTAATTGGTTTAAAGGATTGTTTTTCTTCTATTCTTTGCCCTGAGTAGTAAGGAGTACATACCGAATTTTAACTATTTAGCCCCGCCCCTTTGTTATTGTTTATGCTTTTAGCCCCGCCCCTTTTGTGACGTATTATGTTATGGTTCCACCCCCTTTGTGATGTGTTTTGTTTACAGGGTAACCCCTCCCCTCCCTACCCCCACCCCCTAACCCCCGACCCCCTAACCCTAACCCCTAACCCCTAACCCCAACTTCCTCACCCCCTCACCCCCCTCCGCCCTTCCCAAACCCCCCCTTACCTTGGAGGTTTATAACGTCATATCCGTCAGACTTCCCGGAACTCCTTTTTAAAGGATATACTTTAATATCACAGCGAGACAAACATCAACGATGCAAAACCCAGTGACATGCAGTCAGGTGAGGCAAGTGAGGCACAGCCTCACCACTCTCATCATGAAAAAAAAAAATAAAAGGAAAAAGCTGAGCTAGTTACTGCCTCACCGTGGATGACTCTGCTTAACTGTTAAAAAAAGCTGGAAAAGGTACGTGTGGGTTGGAGGGAGGGGGAGGAATTCAAACTTCATCCTCCTGGTGCTGTGCAGGGCTTTGGGCAAAGGCTGGAGGGAAGGACCCTGTCTCACTTGTGCTCTCCCTCCCCAAGAGTAGTTTGATTGCAGGCAGAGCCACGTTGTGGGGCCAGTGTGTGTGCTACAGCATGGCTCTTTGCCTGGCTTCCTGCCTCCTCCTGTGGTCTCCTCACTGGTGCTCTCCCTCCCCAAGTGTAGTGACTTCCTCCCCAGGCCCCCATTCATTTCTCTCTCACACACACACAGCTGGATAAAACTATATAAAAATCTAGCCCAGCTTCACTGATTACAAGTTTGAAAAGGCAACGTGGCTCCGCCTGCAATCAAACAACACTTGGGGAGGGAGAGCACAAGCGAGCACTGAGGAGACCACAGGAGGAGGCAGGAAGCCAGGCAAAGAGCCATGCTGTAGTACACACACTTCCCCCCAGCCTCTTTCTTTTGGAAGGCTCAGATCGGCTCCCCTCCGGCTTCTCTGCCTCTCCTCTCACCCCAGCCTGCCAGCAGGAGGTGGTGAGTGGGCTTTATTGTGTTCCAGGCATTTCCTTCCCAGACAGCAGGCTGCATTTGCAATGGTGGAGGTGTTTGGGAAAGGCAGCAGGGGAATGGGGGGGATGGCAGAGGAGCTGCTTTCAAGCCACTGGAAAAGATATCCAATCCAACTTTTGTGTGTGGGGGGCTTTGTTTGAGAGTGAGTGAGAGAGGGAAGGGGTAGGAGAGATAGTCCAATCCAACTTGTGTGTGTGTGTGTGTGTGTGTGTGTGTGTGTGTGTGTTTGAGAGAGGGGGAGGAAGGGAGAGAGGGAGGAAGGAGGGGAAGGAGAAGAAAAAGAAAAAGAAAGAAGGAGCAAAGGAGAAAAACAAATGCTGTCGCTTTAAATTGGAACTGAGCATGCCTGGCTGTGGAATTCTGGGAGTTGAAGTCCACAAGTCTAAAAATATTTGAAACCCAGCACTGTGTCAGTGCCTCACCAGTCATAAACCTCACCGCACGTCACTGGCAAAACCCCACTCTCTCGGTAGCACAGATGTAAAAAACAAAACAGATGTAAAAAATAAAACACGCGCCCACCCGTTGTGGGTCCGGTGGCCCTTCAAATGGGTTCACTGTAACAACAAGCACGACAGACCCACAATCCCTTTCAGCATGAATAATTGTGACGTAGTAATCATTCGACAGAGAAGCTTCTCATTGGTCCATAATTGTAGAGCCGAAGTATGACAGCAACAATCAATGGCGTTTTGTTGCTCTGCTTCACGGAGATGTAAAAAGAAAAACACTATATTTGCAAAAGAAAGAACCGCTTTTCTTGTATGTGAGTTAATTGTTTTACAAGGGCGGAGACAAAGTGAATGAGGAAACGTGATCTGGGGGGGGAGAGAGGATTGGGAAGTGTTAGCATGAGAATAAAGGTTTCTCAAAAACTCTGCTTTTTACACAGAAGGGGTTAGAAAGCAATATCAAAGCAAAGTAAGAGAACCGTGATATGAGGGATTTTTACAGAGCTGTAAAAAATAAAATACTATATTTGCAATAGAAAAAAATCAACTTGCTTGTATGTTTGTTATCTACTGTACAAGGAGGGATGCAAAAAGAGGGGTTTTACAGAGATGTAAAAATAAAATACTATATATGCAAAAGAATAAATCAACTTGCTTGTATGTTTGTTATCAGCTTTTTTACACAGAACAGGATGTATAAACTGCACAAGAACATGTCGAGGCATGTCCCCGGAGAAGGGGCGGTGCGGAGTCTGGTGGACATGCGCAATATTGACTTCCTAAGAATGGCAGCTTTTTAACACAGAACAGATGTATAAACTACACAAGAACATGTCGAGGCATGTCCCCGGAGAAGGGGCGGGTAGGAGTCTGGTGGACATGCGCAGTAGGTACAGAGGCAGAGATAACACGTGCGAGGCCCATGACTAAGACGTATTGAGGTCCAGGAACAGGCTGGGAATAAAAAGAGGGGCAAGGGTGTTTTTTACCTGCTGAAGACGCAGGTCTCTTAGAGCTCAACATGGAGTCTGACAAAGGGAATAATAAAAGGTTTGCAGATCCTTCTACGCCATGGGCCGAGGGAAGGCCTCTTTTGAAAGATTGCCATAAAATATGTTGCACAGCGTTTGCTGATGAGCTAGAGTTCTTCAGACCTATTTTGTTTGGATGTGGGCTGGCCTGTTGTAACGTGAAGGACTGTGAAGACGGCGCAGGCCTAGATGTATGTTGTCGCAAGGGCCCTGTAATGGCTAAGAGAAGCAATTTATCACAGGAACAGGCAACTGGAAGTTGTAAGTAAAATATCATTTATATATTCATGGGTCTGTGTGGAGTTATACCGGGGATAAACTGGGTATCGCAGGGATAGGTAATGAATTAATATATTTTTCCAGGGTTTGTACCGGGATGTGACTATAACAAGAAGGTCTTCTTAAT
This sequence comes from Natrix helvetica, assembly GCF_964273705.1. Classification (NCBI taxonomy): domain Eukaryota; kingdom Metazoa; phylum Chordata; class Lepidosauria; order Squamata; family Natricidae; genus Natrix; species Natrix helvetica. The sequence goes on from NC_138555.1 coordinate 20,471,614, forward strand.
AACAAGCATATCAAGCGATGAAGAATCTGCAGAGGGTTGCAGAGGTAAATGAAAAAAACTAAATAGACTTTTTACTAAGGGTACTGATGGTAATTGTATATGATAAAGGGAGGGTGGTAATGGGGAGAACAGAGGCTCGCTTTAGTAACGGGATATTTTTTTATATTTAACCAGAGGCGGCTCCTGGATATAACCATGACATGTGTTTAAGAAGTAATGCAAGGGAGGAAGAATCTGCAGAGAACTGTCTGAATTGTCGGAGCCCTACACTGTGTGTTAACCGCACTTGCCCTGAGGATATTAATGGTGATGTTAAAGGAGCTATTATGAAGAGTAGTGATTACCCCATTTATTTACCAGTGGATGGTAATAGGTTTCTTTCAAACGAAGATAACCGCAATGTAGGATGCGCGTGTGGAGGTATTGATTGTATCTGTACGGCAACTACAGAGTTTGAAGATGAAGATGATGAGGATGATAGCTCTGATGAAGGTTATTATACTGCTGACAAAGATGGTGTGACCATATTGTAAATTACAAATAAAAGGTTTATGCTAAAGAGCAAAGTGTGTTTTATTGCGCGGGGTAACGGTGCAGAATGGAGTATAAAAATGTACTGAAGGAATTGTATTATAGACCAGAAAGTACGGGCAGCTATGGGGGTGTAAATTCACTATTTAAAGCAGGGCGGAAGAACATTAAAAACTTAACATTGAAACAGGTCAAGACATGGCTCTCCGGACAAGATGCCTATACCCTTCATAAACCCACAAGAATTAAGTTTCCTAGGAATGCAACAATAGTTTCTTGCATGGACTGTCAGTGGCAAGCGGACCTTGTGGATTTATCAGGATTTGCCTTTGAAAACAATGGCATGAAATTTATTTTAACAGTTATTGATGTACTATCCAAATATGCCTGGGCAGTCTGTTTATTTGATAAGACAGGACGGGGGGTTGCCAATGCTTTTCAGAGCATCTTCCAAACTGGTAGGGCTCCTAGAAAGTTGCAGTCAGATGCTGGAAAAGAATTCTTAAACAAGCCTCTGAAGACGCTTTTGGGACGTTATGGCATACATCATTTTGTGACGCACAGTGAAACTAAAGCTGCTGTTATAGAGAGATTTAATCGCACTCTGAAAAATAAGATCTGGAGATATTTTACAGCTAAAAACACTCACCGGTATGTGGACGTTTTACCAGCTCTCATGCAGGGGTACAATAGCTCGTACCATAAGAGTATACAGACGGCCCCCAATATGGTAAACAGTTCTAATGAAATAGACATTTGGCTACGTCTATATGGAAGAAGTTTAAAAGCAGATGGAAAGTTTAAAAACTTTAAGGTGGGGGATCATGTTAGGATATCCAGACTAAAGGACAAGTTTGAAAAGGGTTATCAGCAAACCTTTACAGATGAAATATTTATTGTCAAAGAACAGGTACCAAGAGGTAAAAGAACTGTATATAGATTAATGGATTATACAGAGGATGACGTCCAGGGTACTTTCTACCCAGAAGAGATGCAAAAGATACCTAATGATCAAGATCGTGTCTATAGAATTGAAAAAATAGTCCGGAAAAGAGGGAGAGGTAAACAAAGAGAAATCCTAGTTAAATGGGCCGGATGGCCAGAGAAGTTTAACAGTTGGATTAAAGAGCGCGAAGTGCACCATCTTTGACATGGCGGGTTTCTATATTACACTACCCAGCAACGCATCATCGGTAGCGTTTCCAAACAACAAAAGTTCTAACTTTACTGTAAGGTTAGCAAAAGTGTTAGAGTTGCAGGGGTCATGGGAAGTAGGATTGGTGGAGTTGCAATACCCACACACTTGGAATACAATAAATGCAAACGAATATTTTGAAATCGCCAATGAGAGAAAAAAATGGCATTTTTCTTTTAAAGCCGGTCACTATTCAAACATACAGCAAGTGATAAAGCATATGAACAAGAGTATGGCGCAATCTGAAGAACCACCGCAGGTGATTGTGAAGTATGACACAATTGAACGGAAAATCAGAATTAAAGGGGCTGGAGCCTATAGCATACTAGTCACCGAAGGACTTGGCAGGGTATTAGGACTACAGCCACAGGTGCGTACCAAAAAAAGCGACTTTGATGTGGACATTACAGCGGGGTTCAACACTCTGTATATTTATACAGATATCGTGTGTCCTCAGATAGTGGGGGACTATTACGTACCGTTACTACGATGTCTACCTGTACGTGGTAGGGACAATGAAATAATCACAACAATCTATGACCAACTGCATTATGTAACCGTCAACAAACATTACATTGACACGATTACTGTAGAAATCAAAACGGACCAGAATGAAAACATAGCTTTTAACCATGGTAAGGTCATTGCTAAGCTTCATTTCAGGCCTCAGAAAAGTGAAGGATGGTCGTGATAAAGAAGTGCGGGAGCCCTCAAGCCTATGTAGACTACTACAGGGCACAGGCGGGAAACGGGCTACCCGGTTTTCGAGGAACCCCCGTTATGTACGGTACAGGTATAGGGGGCCTGTTCCGGGGACTTTTTCGAAAGGCGATGCCTTTACTGAGGAGAGGACTAGAAATCATTAAACCTCATATGAAAGCGGCTGCTAATAACATTGTTAGGGATGTGTCAGGACGGCTTGTATCACATGTTGTCGGGGTTGGACAGGAGGGTTCCGGTATGGCCGTAATCAGGAAGAAGCATTCTGTAGGACCACCTATGCCACCTAAAAAGAGGAAGGTTGTGAAAAAGCAACGTCATACAAAGAGGAAGCGTTCACAAGGAAGGAAGCGCAGTGACAAACAGAACATCTTCTAAGATAAAATGGCATTTATCCACGAGGCTTCAGAGGAATGTGTCAAATCAGAACTAGACCTTTTTCAATTGGCACCTACGCAAACAAGCATTGAAAACTGCACGTACATCGAGATTCCCCCTTTATCAGCGCTGACACCAAATGCACCCCTGGAATTTTTTATAACGGGGCACAGCGAGCATTACACCGATTTAAACAATACTCTGCTGTATGTGAGATGCAAGATTGTAAAGGCGGATGGCACAGATATCGACGATGGTGCAAGAGTGAGCCTTGTCAATTATCCCATAGCATCGTTGTTCAATCAGGTTGATGTTACGTTAGGTGATCGTGTGATTACACAGAGTCACCACTGCTATGCATACAGGGCCCTTATTGAACTTATTCTGAACTATGGTGGTGATGCATTGGGCACACAATTTTCAGCGGGGGGGTTTTACAAGGACGATGCGACGCTCATGGAGAACACCTTGCTGACTGCTGCGGGTAACTCTGGATTCAGAGCGAGAGCTAGACACATGGCTGGAAGCCGTAAATAGGATCTGCTTGGACCATTGCATAGTGATCTATTTTTTCAAGACAAGTTATTGATTAATGGTGTGGATGTGAGCATTAAACTCTCAAGAAGTAAAAACGAGTTCTGTCTGATGAGAGAGGGTAATGAAAATTACAAAGTACAGATCCTGGGCGCGTCTCTCTTTGTAAAGCGTGTAAAAGTATCCCCCGGTGTACGGTTGGGCCATGCGGAGGCGCTGCTTACCTCCAACACCAAATACCCTATTGATCGTGTAGGCATGAAGGTTTACAACATTCCTGCAGGTAGTCTTGTGTTTAATCAGGAAAACCTATTTCTAGGACAGTTACCTAAACAGTTAGTGATTGGCTTTGTGGACAACGCCGCATTTAGCGGTAATTATGAAAGAAATCCTTTCAACTTTCAGCACTGTATTGTGATGGTGAACAAATTCCTGCCAAGCCTCTTCAACCTGATTATGAACATAATCTTTTTGTGAGAGAATATATGCAATTGTTACAGACATCTGGCAAATCCATGAAAGACCGTTCTGTGCTGATTAACCGTGAGGAGTTTAACAATGGTTATACGTTATATTGTTTTGATTTGAGTCCTGATCAAGGGTGTTCAGAGCACTATTCCCTGATCAAGAATGGCAACCTGAGGGCAGAAATTAGATTTGCTGTACCCCTTCCCAATAATGTCAACATGATACTCTATGCAATCTTTGAAAATCTTATTGAAATAAGCCACACAAGGAATGTTTTGTTTGATTATATGTGAGAATGGATACCATACAGATACTAAGGGTTCTGTCTGGTAGTACTCTCTTTCTAGGCGTGTACCCCAGCGATTTGTTACCCATGAGAAAAATCTCAAAGAGGCCTTTCGGGGTGATTGTGAACACGCACCCGAGGACTTTACCGGGGGAGCACTGGTTAGCATTGCACTTTCCAACTCACAGCAATGGCGAATTTTTTGACTCCTACGGAAGGGCGCCAGACAACCCAGACTTCCCCGCTGACATCGTGAGGTTTTTAGAACTGCAAGCTAAGAAGTACACCTACCAAACTCTTCAACTGCAGCATCCCCTGGCAATAACCTGTGGTCAGCATTGCTTGTTTTATCTAATTAAGCGCATGAGAGGCATACCTTACGAAGATATTTTGAAGCTATACTCTGAAAAGGATGTTAAAAATGATAAAATGGTGAAGCAGTTTGTAGTAAATATGAAGTCTGGAAGAAGTTCCGTGACGTGTACCCAATACCATTGTATGCAAACATGAATGGCAAATGGGATTGGAGCTTGCTGTACAGAAGGGGGTGAGTCACAGAGACAAAGAGAGAGTGAGGTGGGGGCCCTTAAACTCCATATCATTTGAACCTTCTTGAAGCAGGGATTGGAGCTTGCTGGACAGAAGGGGGTGAGTCACAGAGACAAAGAGAGAGTGAGGTGGGGGCCCTTAAACTCCATATCGTTTGAACCTTCCTGAAGCAGGGATTGGAGCTTGCTGTACAGAAGGGGGTGAGTCACAGAGACAAAGAGAGAGTGAGGTGGGGGCCCTTAAACTCCATATCATTTGAACCTTCCTGAAGCAGGGATTGGAGCTTGCTGGACAGAAGGGGGTGAGTCACAGAGACAAAGAGAGAGTGAGGTGGGGGCCCTTAAACTCCATATCATTTGAACCTTCCTGAAGCAGGGATTGGAGCTTGCTGGACAGAAGGGGGTGAGTCACAGAGACAAAGAGAGAGTGAGGTGGGGGCCCTTAAACTCCATATCATTTGATCCTTCCTGAAGCAGGGATTGGAGCTTGCTGGACAGAAGGGGGTGAGTCACAGAGACAAAGAGAGAGTGAGGTGGGGGCCCTTAAACTCCATATCATTTGAACCTTCCTGAAGCAGGGATTGGAGCTTGCTGGACAGAAGGGGGTGAGTCACAGAGACAAAGAGAGAGTGAGGTGGGGAACCTTAAACTCCATATCATTTGAACCTTCCTGAAGCAGGGATTGGAGCTTGCTGGACAGAAGGGGGTGAGTCACAGAGACAAAGAGAGAGTGAGGTGGGGGCCCTTAAACTCCATATCATTTGAACCTTCCTGAAGCAGGGATTGGAGCTTGCTGGACAGAAGGGGGTGAGTCACAGAGACAAAGAGAGAGTGAGGTGGGGGCCCTTAAACTCCATATCATTTGAACCTTCCTGAAGCAGGGATTGGAGCTTGCTGGACAGAAGGGGGTGAGTCACAGAGACAAAGGGAGAGTGAGGTGGGGGCCCTTAAACTCCATATCATTTGAACCTTCCTGAAGCAGGGATTGGAGCTTGCTGGACAGAAGGGGGTGAGTCACAGAGACAAAGAGAGAGTGAGGTGGGGGCCCTTAAACTCCATATCATTTGAACCTTCCTGAAGCAGGGATTGGAGCTTGCTGGACAGAAGGGGGTGAGTCACAGAGACAAAGAGAGAGTGAGGTGGGGGCCCTTAAACTCCATATCATTTGAACCTTCCTGAAGCAGGGATTGGAGCTTGCTGGACAGAAGGGGGTGAGTCACAGAGACAAAGAGAGAGTGAGGTGGGGGCCCGTGCGCCTAACGGCACGCGAATCATATATCTATAAACCAAAATAGCAATAACACATTCTGGATTAGTGTGCTTGAGATTGTGATTTTATTTTATTTTAAATGACCGGCTTAGTTCAATGTAATAGCTGTCTTGCACCTGTCTTTCGCAGTACTCTTTTCAAATTTGGATACTGTCCCCTTTGTAAACAAATTACTAGTCTACATAGACAGATTACCTATCTAGAATCTGTAATCTGTGCTCTCCAAGCAGAAACTAGATGTCTACTTCAGCCATTCCACTCTATGGAGATGCCATGCTATCAGCCCCCTCTGCCACAAAGATCTTGCAGGAGAAGAGCAGTCTGGACAACCGTGGGATCTGGCAGGTTGAGAGCTGTGAACCATAAACACAAAGCTTTTGCTGTGACCCAGCAAAACAGATATAGTGCCCTTGCTGACCTTAATGGGGACACTAAAGAGATAGGTCAAGGTAGGTGTGATAATGATGACTCAAATAAGCAGGGGATCATGGTCCAAAATGAAGTACCTTCTTCGGAAATGCGAAATGGGGAACCAGGTATCACACATCAGTCACAGAAGAAGAGCAAGGTAAGCAAAAAGAGAAGCCACCTTCTGGTTGGTGATTCAATTGTAAGGGATGTAAATTTAGGAGAGGATATGGAGGTTTTAAAAGAGGTCAGGTGTCTGCCAGGTGCTACTGCCAGCAGAGACAAGAGGCGTATTCTTAAGATAGTCAAGAATGCAAGTAAGGATTGTGACGTTGATGCTATTATACATCTTGGCACAAATGATCTGTCCCAAAAAGATGTACTTTCTGTGCAGAATGATTTCCAGAACTTGGGATATGAACTTAATAGTATCGGTTGTAGGCTTATCTTTTCAGAGGTTTTACCTGTATATAAGGAACAAAAAGGGAAGGGCCAGCGTGTAGCAGAGTTTAATGTTTGGCTAAAGGAGTGGTGTAAAAGGGAAGGCTTTGGTTTTATTAGTCATGATGCCTGTAGCTGGTCCAATGAAAAACTGTACAAAAGAGATGGGTTGCACCCATCCAAGAAAGGGACTGAGTTACTTGGCATTAAATTCACAGATTTTCTTGATAAACATTTAAACTGAAGAGCGGGGACAGAGAATTAATAGATACAGAACATTTCTGTCCCCAGCAAACTAAAATTCATAGGGTTATAAGTGCATGTAACATAGATGTGTGTGTGGGTAAGATTATCACTCCTGCTGTCAAGCAAAACCAAGCATTTAATAGTGATTGCCATACCATGTGCATGAATCACACAAGTGGCAAGAAAATAGGGGCAGTCAGTCATAACACAGGTTATGTAGACAGTAAACAGAGGGTCAATCAAAATGGACTCAAATGTCTATACACCAATGCACAGAGTATGAGGAATAAACAGGGCGAATTAGAAATTCAAGTAAAAGAGGGCAGATACGACATTATTGCCATTACAGAAACTTGGTGGGATGAAACCGACAAATGGAACATACAGCTAGAAGGATTTAAATTATTTAAAAGAAATAGACCAAATAAAAGAAGAGGTGGAGTTGCACTATATATAAGAAATAACTACATCTCTACAGAAATATCACACAACAATGATGAGAACTATCTTGAATGCATTTGGGTCAATATTAAAGGTTGTGGGGGAAATGACACTGCCATAGGTCTATACTACAGGCCACCCAACCAAGCAGAGGAAGTAGATGAACTTTTTGCTAGTCAGCTAACTAAGGTATGTAGGAAGCACACCACAATAGTAATGGGAGATTTTAACTACCCTGACATCAACTGGGAAACAAACTCTGCACCAAGTGGAAGATCCAACAGGTTCTTAAGAAACCTAGCAGACAACTTTGTTTTCCCAAAAGTAGAGAAGGGAACAAGGGGATCAGCCATATTGGACTTAATCCTCACTAACAGAGAGGAAATGATAGAAGGTGTTGAAGCCATAGGAACCCTGGGGGCAAGTGAGCATGCAATATTGGAATTCAACATTATCCAAACACAAGTAGTAGAACAAAGCCAAACTAGAGTCTTGGACTTTAAGAAAGCTAATTTCAATAAACTTAGAGAGAGCTTGGGAAAAATTCCATGGATGAGAATCCTCAAGGGGAAAACAACTCAAGAAGCTTGGGAAATTTTGAAAAATGAGATTACAAAAGCCCAGTCTAGCACAATACCAATGAAGAAGAAAAATATCAGCTCCCAAAAGAAACCAGCATGGCTGCATAAAGAACTATCTGACAAACTGAAAGACAAAAAAGGTAAGTATAAAAAGTGGAAGGAGGGGGACATAACTAAGGCAGAATATCAGCAAACAGCCCGAGCATGTAAAGATGAAGTGAGGAAAGCTAAGGCTCACAATGAAGAAAGGCTTGCCACAAAAGTAAAAACTAACAAAAAAAGCTTCTTCCAACATGTTAAAAACAAGAAAAAAGTTAAGGAAACAATTGGTCCATTGCTAGGAGAAAGTGGCAAGAAGGTGACAAGCAACAGGGAGAAAGCAGAACTATTTAACTCATGTTTTGCATCTGTCTTTACACAAAGGGATAAAACAGTCCAACCTGTCAAAAGCAGCACCACAAAAATCAGATTAGGAACACAAATTGAAATAGGGAAGAAAATGTTAAGTGAGCACCTGTCTACCCTAGATGAGTTCAAATCACCAGGACCGGATGGATTACACCCCAGGGTTCTGAAGGAACTAGCAGACGAGATCTCAGAAAGACTGAATTATATCTTTCAGAGATCCTGGAACACCGGGGAACTACCAGAGGACTGGAAAAGAGCTGATGTGGTTCCCATCTTCAAAAAAGGGAAAAAAATAGATCCAGGAAACTACAGACCTATCAGCCTGACCTCAATACCAGGAAAGATTCTGGAAAAAATAATCAAGCAACGAATTTGCGAACACCTAGAAGCAAACAAAGTAATAGCCAAAAGTCAACATGGATTTGTCAAAAACAGATCATGCCAGACTAATCTTATTGCATTCTTTGATAATGTGACAAAATTAGTGGACCAGAAGAATGCCATTGATATAGTTTACTTGGACTTCAGTAAGGCTTTTGATAAGGTAGACCATAACCTACTACTAGATAAAGTAGAAGAATGTGGGTTAGACAGCATCACCACCAGATGGATTCGTAACTGGCTGACCAACCGCACTCAACGTGTAGTCCTCAATGGAACTGCATCTACATAGAGGGAAGTATGCAGTGGAGTACCCCAAGGCTCTGTTTTAGGCCCAGTACTCTTCAACATCTTCATCAATGATTTGGATGAGGGAATAAATGGGGAACTCATCAAATTTGCAGATGACACCAAGCTGGCAGGAATAGCCAACACTCCAGAAGATAGGCTTAAGATACAGAAGGATCTTGACAAACTTGAACATTGGGCACTATCTAATAAAATGAAATTCAATGGTGAAAAGAGTAAGGTTCTACATTTAGGCAACAAAAGCGGAATGCACAGGTACAGTATAGGTGGTACCGTGCTCAATAGTAGTAACTGTGAGAGGGATCTTGGAGTTCTAGTGGACAACCATTTAAATATGAGCCAGCAGTGTGCAGCAGCTGCCAAAAAAGGCAACACAGTTCTAGGCTGCATCAACAGAGGGATAGAATCAAGATCACGTGAAGTGTTAATACCACTTTATAATGCCTTGGTAAGGCCACACTTGGAATACTGCATTCAGTTCTGGTCGCCACGATGTAAAAAAGATGTGGAGACTCTAGAAAGAGTGCAGAGAAGAGCAACAAAGATGATTAGGGGACTGGAGACTAAAACATATGAAGAACGGTTGCAGGAACTGGGTATGTTTAGCTTAAGAGAAAGAAGGACTAGGGGAGACATGATAGCAGTCTTCCAATATCTCAGGGGTTGCCACAAAGAAGAGGGAGTCAAGCTATTCTCCAAGGCACCTGTGGACAGAACAAGAAGCAATGGGTGGAAACTAATCAAGGAGAGAAGCAACTTAGAACTGAGGAGAAACTTCCTGACAGTTAGAACAATTAATCAGTGGAACAGCTTGCCTCCAGAAGTTGTGAATGCCCCAACACTGGAAGTCTTTAAGAAGATGTTGGATAGCCATTTGTCTGGAACGGTATAGGGTTTCCTGCCTAGGCAGGGGGTTGGACTAGAAGACCTCCAAGGTCCCTTCCAACTCTACTATTGTATTGTATTGTATTGTATTGTAAATTGTAAAATAAACACAAAACATTAAAACTATTGCCTGTTTTACAGTGTTTTATTTATTCACAAATGGAGCCAGTCACCAAAATTTAGAACATTTTTAGGATCTTACTTACTTTACTTTACTTTTATTTAGATTTTTATACCGCCCCCTCTCCCCAAAGGGACTCGGGGCGGTGTACAGTCCAATAAAAACACATCAATAAATAGAAAATACAAACACAAAAGAGGAGGCAATAAGAAACTGTACATATCTGAAGCAAAGTAGTTAAAAGCAATATTTAAATACCCTAAAAATACCCAATTAAAATATCTGCCAGGAGGCAGAACAAAACTATAAATGAGCCAGGCCGGCTAAACGGAACAGGTGAGTCTTCAGTTTTTGTCGAAAGGAGCGGAAGTCGGTGGTGGTTCTGATATCGGGGGGGAGGTCATTCCAGAGGATTGGGCCCATCACAGAGAAGGCTCTACTCCTAGGCGCCGCCCGTTGGCATTGCTTAGTGGACGGCACCCGGAGGAGTCCTTCCCTGTGAGAGCGAATCGGTCGCAGGGAAGTGTGCGGTAGGATGCGATCCCGCAAGTACCTAGGTCCTGAGCCATGGAGCGCTTTAAAGATAGTAATTAACACCTTGAAACACACCCGAAAGACCACAGGCAGCCAGTGCAGCTCGCGCAGGAGCGGTGTCACGTGGGAGTACCTAGTACTCCCCATAATAGCCCGCGCGGCTGCGTTCTGGACTAGCTGCAGTCTTCGAGCGCGTCCCAAGGGAAGCACCATGTAGAGGGCATTGCAGTAGTCCAGCCGAGACGTCACCAGTGCATGAGTGACCGTGCGTAGGGCATCCCGGTCCAGTAGGGGGCGCAATTGGCGCACCAGGCGAACCTGGTGGAATGCCCCCCTTGCCACGGCTGCCACATGGTCATCCATTGACAGCCGGGCATCTAGGAGGACGCCCAAATTGCATGCCCATTCCACAGGGGGCAATTGCTCGCCCCCTATGGTCAGTGATGGAATCAACTGACTGAACCGGGGTGCCGGTAGCCACAGCCACTCAGTCTTGGAGGGGTTGAGCTTGAGTCTGTTGTCCCCCATCCAGACCCCGACGGCTTCCAAACACCGGGTCATCACCTCGACAGCCTCGTTGGGCTGGTCTGGGGTGGAAATGTACAGCTGCGTATCATCAGCGTACAGATGATACTCCACCCCAAAACCACGGATAATCTCCCCCAGCGGCTTCACATATGCATTGAACAGAAGGGGCGAGAGGACCGACCCCTGAGGCACCCCACAGGTGAGTGACCTCAGGGTCGACCTCTGCCCCCCTGCCAACACACATTGCGTCCGGTCAGAGAGGTAGGAGCCGAACCACCGCAAAACGGTGCCTCCAACTCCCATCCCCCCCAGCCGGCGCAATAGGATACCATGGTCGATGGTATCAAAAGCCGCCGAGAGATCTAATAGGACCAGGATAGAGGAACAACCCCTATCTCTGGCCCTCCAGAGATCATCGACCAACGCGACCAAGGCCGTCTCCGTGCTGTGTCCGGGCCGGAAGCCGGACTGGCGTGGGTCTAGATATTCGGATTCCTCAAGGTGTCGTGGAAACTGCTGTGCCACCACATTCTCTACAACCTTCACCAAAAAGGGAAGGTTGGAGACTGGATGATAATTAGCTAGCTCCATCAGGTCAAGGGAAGGCCTCTTGAGTAAGGGCCTCACCACCGCCTCTTTCAAGGCGGCAGGTAAGGACCCCTCGCTCAAAGAGGCGTTCACCAAGCCCAGTAGCCAGCCTCGTGTCACTTCCCAGGATGCCAGTACCAACCAGGAGGGACACGGGTCCATTAAACATGTGGTCGGTCGCAGCCGTCCACGCAACCTATCCAAATCCTCGGGGGCAACAGAATCAAACTCCTCCCAGAATGGTCTCACAAGACTCACTGTTGGCGGCTCCTCTGGTCCACTGAAGGGGGCCCATCCGCTCTGGATCTGAGCGATTTTGTCCTGCAGATATTCCCCAAACTCCTCTGCTCTGCCCTGTAAAGGGGCTTCCCGCGTCCTCTGTGATAAGAGAGAGCGGGTCACCCGAAACAGGGCGGCAGGGCGGTTATCGGCGGACGCAATAAGAGTGGCGCAATGTCTGCGTTTGGCCACTCTTAATGCCACAAGGTAAGTCCGTGAATAGGCTCTTACCTGTGTTCGGTCAGATTCGGAGCGTGAGGACCTCCACCTGCCCTCTAGGCGTCTCCTATGGCGCTTCATCACCCTCAGGTCCTCGGTAAACCAAGGAGCCCGGGTGGGTCGTCGCCGCAGGAGAGGCCGCAAAGGCGCAACTCGGTCCAGGGCCCCAGCGGCCGCCCTATTCCAGGAGGCCACTAGGTTCTCGGAGCGAGAGCGGGTCAGGGCTACAGGGAATGGCCCAAGCTCCGTCTGGAACCTATCCGGTTCCATCAGGCGTCTGGGGCGGTACCAACTTGGACAGTTTGGTTCTATCTGACATAGAGGCCACACTAGGCACCGATATAGCAGACGGTGATTTTGTAGAGCTTACATCCTTAAAAGTACCTGTCTCTTTCAGCTTTTCAAGCTGTTCTTTAACAACGTTAGAACCTAGCAAGACCGTTGGTACGTTCATCTCCGCCATAGCTGACATAAACTCGTTCCAGCCTTTAGGATAATATTTAGCAGTACGCGAAGGTTGTTGAGAGACCCCTTTGACCAGGTCTACAATGTTAGTGCCAGGAACCCTTGTACCCTTGTATAAAACGGTTCCGTAATCATCCCACCCCAAAATGTCTTGATGCTGTTTCATTTTGTTCAACAAAAGAGAGGTGTTTTTCTTGTAACGGGGGCTCAATCCCTCTAATATCTCTTGCGTTGTAGGGTCCGTAGTGGAGTGTGGTGGCACAGGATCTGGTACAACAGTCTCTTGTTTAAATGTTTCTGGAGATTGAATAAGTTTCAGAATGTCTTTCTCAGAGTCATTTTGTCTGGTCAACCTTAGAAATCTCTGCAACACTGAGTTGTACAGTTTTATCTTGTCATCCTCACTTATATCTGTTCTCTGAAGAATGGTCCTCATATCATCATCCAACCGGCTAACGGCTGTAGTACCTATTGTAGGCGTCCGTCCGTGTAACTGTTCCATCTGATGTCTTGGCACCAAATACATTTTCTCTGCGTATTCCATGTTTACCGGGCTAATAGACTAGTCAACAATGGTATAGCAGCGCCCAATAACGGAGCTATAAAACCCCCTGACTGAAGAATAACCTGTTTCTTCTTTTTCAGGGAGAGCTTACTATCACTCAGCTTTTTAATACAGTCTTTCTTTCTCTTTAAATTTTGATATTGTGAGGGCTTCAGAGGTAGGTTACCTTTTAAAGTGTTCAGAGCTATTTCAGCAATGGCCCTCACCAGGTCATTATTAGCATTGCATAAGATGGCCTTTCTCTGTTTTGGGCCTGCCTTTACTAAGATTTTTAAAAGCCCCCAATTTCTGCGCACCCTCTCAGACATTCTGGATGAACTGTGAGCTCTCCAGTTACAACAGCTACTTTTTACCCTTCTTTTTGATAGTATAAACTACTGGCCAATCAGGCGGATAGATCCCAGTTCTCAGCCTAAAGTTTTCTGGAGTAGTGGCAGATACTGTAGGTCAACTAAAAGATAACCATGCGGTTTGCTATTCGCATCTTGGAACACTTCTAAAAAGAATCTCATGTTAGACGGATACATTTGACGTGCCAAGGTGACCATTTGCATCTGGTCACGGGTGCATCGGAACAGAACCATATATTTTGCATTTAGCGTTATTGTTCTCATTTTCTTACCTTGAAAAAACAGGTTTTGAAGTATGAGGATAATGCTAAGATTTTTGTGATGAACATACTGTGTAAAAGCTTTCTCTATTTGATCGCTTTCACCAGCAGATGCCATGAGATCGTCTACCACCGCTAAATTGGTCTGATTTGGTGGAAACAAGTCAGCATCTTCAAAAGAGTCCGGAAGGCCCTCCATAAATTTAATATTAGGAAATTTATTAAGCAATTCTTTGTACAGAGGTTGCCAACAGTTATAAAACCATACAATGTTTTGAGGCATTTCAGATAATACATGTTCACCATGTTCTAACATTTGTTTTATAAAATAAGATTTTCCAGAATTGGAAGGACCACTTATAATACATGAGAAAGGATGTACAAACTGTGCAGTGCTTTTCATCATACTTAATAGCCGTAAGGTAGCGTACAATAATCCTCAGTATTGAGGACCCTTTTATTATAAACAACTTTTAGAGTTTTCCTGAGCACCCGTGTTTCCAACGCCCACTGTTTTTTAATCCTAACAATTCCAGGCTGTTGTACCTGAATCTCTTTCTTTTCCTCGCCCCCTGTTAGACAATAATCATCAATCAGATCTTTCAGGCTTTCAAAGTTAACCTTAACACAGTTGGCACTATTTAACGTTATCCCCTTCACCTTTAACACAGTTGTCCCGTTTGACAAAGCATACCTGTAGGTCTTTGGCCCAACTGCTGCAAACTCCGTAATTGATGTGTTTGGCGGAATCTCACTCGTCAACTCTCCTAAATAATCACCTAAAGATGGTGACCACGCCCCCTCTCTGCTAATAAAAATGACAGAATCAGTATCGTGATAGAGACATCTGTCCCCCAGGCGTTCCAATAACCTATATAACTCTAACCTTGCATAAACAGTTGTAAAACTGGCAATGAACACATTTGTGCATGTTGACTTGGTAGGTTGATTTTTGGCGGTTTTCCATGTTACAACGGCCGCTTCATCATCCACAAATTCACAGGATGACACTTCGCAATAGGGAACAAAAAGATACTGAAATAATTCCTCAGGTTCTGTTACCACCGAGGTTGTCATGTGATTGGTACTCTGCCCAAATTTACCCCACAATGAGTTTAAAAACAGTTTAGCGATCTGCCTTTTAGCAGGATTGACTTCAATATGTTCCCTGCGTAAACGGACACCCTCCTTCTTTTCATAATCCCGAACATAACGCTCTTTATCTTCCTCTGTTTTGCACCAATCGGGATATCCACTAGCCTCCTGTTTTTGACGGAGATGCATGTTAATATATCCTGAAAACAAGTTTTTTGTCTTCCTTTCAAAATGCCAAACTTCGTAGATCTCTGCAATTCTGTAGCCTTTCTCCACAGCAACATTCAATTCTACAGTACACCATGTGCCTGTTAGGGCTCTTTCTTCATCATTGTGGAGGCACTCGGTGACTTGTTGCTGTTCTGTACAGGTTGCACACAAGCTAAACATTAATTTCCCCTTTGACTTATGTGGCAGTACTGGAAAGTATAGACCTCTCGGTGTGTACACTTTAAATTTTGCAAATCCAAAATACTGTTTTATATCCCCAAAGTTTTGGTATATTATTTCTGGGTGCCCTATCGGATAAACCTTGTTCTTGTTCACAAAGGGATATAAACTTGTAAAATCATAATACAAGATTTGTTCCCCCTGTTTTGGTTTATAGTACAAGCATGTGGCATTTGTTCTACCCCGAAAAAAGGCATCTCTGGGATTCAAGGGCGTTGGGAGTTTACTATCTGTTAGAAAATGCTTCAAACATCCATCACCCTTCAACAGATCGTTCCATTCATGTTCCCAGATGCTTCGTACTACAAACCCTAAACTATGTAGGTAATCTTCTCTAGCCCTTGTACGAGCATACAACATGCTGTAGGTTGAATAAAGCAGAATATTGAACTCCTGGGGTCTGTAGCATGTAGGGCACCCGTGAAAAAAACAACCATAAAATTCAAACGTTGTAGGTACCCCATTTATGACAGCAAAACCATCCAAAAAATAAATACCTACTTGCTTTTCACCACCTTGCAGGGCATGCTGGATGTTGATCCCCTCTGTATGTTCTATATACATCAGCCACTGTATAGAGCATGCAGAAAAGCTTTTCTTGCTCTTCTGGTAGTTGTCTAGAGGGGCTAGTGCTATGGTCTCCTTCTTTAAAAACATGAAACGATACTGCACCATACAAATAGATGCTAATGTTACGTACTGGAAAGGGTCAATGCAGCGGATTTCTCTCTCTTCAAGAATATCTCCACCCTTCCCTGTGAAAAGTTCTCTACTTGTCATTTCCATGACTTGTTCCCTAAACCTATTGCAAGCCATCCGTAATATTTTCACATCCTGTTTGCAATAGTACGCAAGCTCTTTTGTGAGGTTAAATGCTGTGTCCCTATTCGCCGCATACCATTTCTCAAATTCTTCTCTCTCAGCAGGCATCATGGTGTCAGGACTATAGTACCTGGCTTCTGGCAAAGTTCCAACATAATCTTGGTTCTCTGCGGTGTTGAACAAATGAGGGAAATAACCCTTGGAACCTTGAAAACCCATAGCTTTTGGCATTTTACTAAGCTTCATTGGTAAAAAAGAAAGGCTGTCAATAAAACGTATATGAAAGATAGGCAGGGTTATACATAGCAGTTTGCCTCCTTGGGTTAAGAGTTGCACCTTCACCTTTTCACGAATCAACTGTCTGAGGATTAGGTAACCATCATAACTCTTGGAGTTATGGGCTATGAATGTGGTCTCATTAAACTTAGGCTGCACAAACGTTTTCACAAATTCTTCCAGACATTTAAACCCCGACCATTCCCACTTCCTAACTTCCCCACAATCCAGCATGTCCATAGCATACACATAATTTGGTATGTGTGTTCCTGTTTCTTGACAACATTCAAAATCATAAACAATGTAACGGTTGCCAATATTTGGTTTGTAAAGGCCTTTCAGAAAACATAAGTGATTTGCCAGGCTATCTACTTTGGTATCACACTACCTGCACGTCATCTTCTTACATTCGTCATGGGGGACAGGCACATAGATGCCACACCTGGAACAAAATACATTAGCATTGCAACTAATTTTTCCTTCCAAATCCTCCCGTTCATGCCTTTCAAGACATGCCTTAGACCTGCAAAGCAATTTGCACGTTTGACACCTCACCCTCCCGCCTGGCAATGCCCGACATTCTGAACCTGTGCAGGCTCGACAAAAATATTGACAATCATGTCTAAATTTGTGGTGATAGGCTGTGTGACACATCTTGCAGAAGTACCGTGCACCCATGAAACCTTTTATGTTTTTTACACTGTAGTAATGACTGTCGTGTAACAACATAAACTCAACTCTTACATCCAGGGACCCCCCTGTTACAAAAAACCTCCAACCCCCCTCATGATAGAACACGACCTTTATAGTTATACCAAAGTAGTCCTCGAATAAGTGTATCTGTGAAAAATCAATTCTGTGGTCAGTAGAAAGGCCAAGAGCGCTATGCAGGTCCACAGCTCTGGTAATAATTTCTTGTTTAGTGGATGTCCCATTGTCTAACAATGTCAACAGACTGCCTGCAAAACACAGAAACATACCCTCCACATTGAAATCAATCAGGTGCTGTCTTTTCTTCTCCAACACCTTACTGAATAGTACTGATCCTAATTTCCTAAGGCCTCCACCCTCGTGGTTCTTCACAATTGTGGCTGTAAATTCCAAAGAATTCCTCCACAAGAGTTCAACGTTGCTCTGTAATAAATTCTCTACATAACTAAGGAATTGGTCAGCATTTAAGTCCTCCAGAGGTCTCCTAACACTAAATAGGGGTCTGCCTAATTCCTCAGCATCCATCCGTAATTGTACGAAATCATTGGGCCTTATCTCCCTGGAAATACGGTTCAAAAAGTTCTGTATCTGATCGTGAATAATATCTATAGCTTGTGCGAATGATTGAACATATTCCATATTTACAAATCTATAACGTTCATAGTATTCTGTTGCCGTGAAATTGTCTATGTGTCTATGCCATGCTTGCATTCTTTCGAGGAACACATCAGGGGCTTCTGTAACACTTAACATATCTGAATCATCCAAGGGTCCCCGTCCCTCTGCTGATTGTGTTTCTGACATATCATCCTCTTCACAGGTATTGTTACTGTTTGTGACCGTCCTCTGAGGGGGGACAGAACCCATTCTTGACTTTTTACAAGCAGGTTCTACATAAATAAAAAAAGACTTTTTTGAGTATCTGTTACTGTTTAATAAAAACAAACATTCCTATTTACTAATACTTTTACATTTCTTAATTAACCTTGTATTCCACGAGACGTGGATGGCTGGGGTTCAGGTTCCTGCTCCTGTACAGCCTGTGCATGGCATGATAGGTCCTGCTGTGGTTCAAACCCCTGTGGCACACTTTGTGTCCTTGGTACATCTGTGAAGAACTGCTCGCTATCACTATCTGTAGATTCATAATTAGCAGTTAGTTTAGGTTTCTTAATTATTATAGTACAAAGAACATATTGAAAGCATCCTTGAATTACATAATTACTGTATTTTCTAATGCCTGTATCTAAATAGCAGATCCCACCTTCAATATCCATTTCTTCAGAGCCTTGTGTCGCGGCCTGCTCCTGTTCTACAGGAACAATTGTTGTTCTTGTTTGTGGACCACCGCCCATTTGAACAAGAGGGTCTTTGCAGTTTGGAAACCACATATGCTGCTGCCTATTTCACCATTCTAAAAAGGAATGTACAGACATGTTTCTACATGTTTTTTTTTTAACATGATTATTACAATAAACACTACTAAACACAGCTTTACACATAACACAGCCCCCACATATTGTTAGGGGAACATCTCTTTATTGCTCTCTATCAACTTACATCTTTTTAAAAATACTTATACTTGTAAAAATAAATAACAAACCTTCTAATTCATCTTCTTGGGGCGCCTGTAGTGTAACCAATCCATAACCCCTGTTATAGGACGACCCGTGAGATTCCTCGGGCAGATTTAATGCATCAAGCAGATCACCATTATCATCACTCCAATCTAAAACAAACACCATTTCTTATAGTTGTACTATTGTTACAGAAATGATAGATAACCATTAATATACTAAAAAATATCTATAGTCTGAAATCTGCATGCCCACACTACCCTTCCACCCTTATACATTCATTTTTGACAATAACCGTGCATCACACTCCCTGTCATATATCAATTAAACATTAGTTATGTCTGTAAATTATTTTAACATACCTTCTATTTCCCCTCCTTGTAACTGATTTGCATTCATGTATAAATTATATTGCGAATCCGTAGGCAGGGTTAAATTTGCGTATAATTCATCTTCCTCACACTCTGAAACAATAATTGGGACATAATAGTATCTCTCTGCTGATAGAAAACCACCACCACCACCCACCCTACCCTTCCTCAATGCTCTATAAAATTGTACCAGAAAAATAAAAATAATACCTTCACAGGCTTTCACACATTGCGAATCTGTAGCCTCCTCCTAATAAACACATAATGAAGGATATTACAGATATGTATAAAAATCTGTATTTTTTTTTAAATAGTTATAGAAGTACTTACATTAGCCTCTGCCATTCTGAAATGTTCTTCTTCGGTGGTCAGCAGTGCATGGCTTCTGGTGTTAACTGCCTACCACCTTCTTATCAGCTTCAAACAGTTATGTAGCCCCAACCCCCTGGTCTTTGACGCAGCCCTCATTCTTACAAGCCTATTGGTGGACCAGAAACCATGCCATAAAAATTGGTTTTCTGCATAATCAATACAAACCACACACCACACCCACCAACCGTCCCTACCAAGAGGCCCCCTCAATAACCTTATAAGCAGCCTTTACCAATAGGAAATAACAACAGGCTTCAACAATTCTTCAGTATACATCTTTTATTAGAAACACAAATTTTACATTAACATGTTCTTGTAATCAATTTCTGTTACATTTTGACATATCAGCCTCTTTAAAGATATAGGGGTCTCATCGCATATCCTTTTCATTAACAACATTGGTTCCTTTGACTTCTCAATGGTTTCTATAAAGGCCTTGACTTCATTCAAGGTGTCTCTTGTGAAATATAATTTACTCATTTTGTCTGAAATATTAATAACCAACCATACAATTTGAGGCATAGATATTTGAAGACATAGGTTTTTAACGATGCTTGTTTCATCAGAACCGTCTCTTTGGTCTTCATTTAGCAGGCAGCCCATTAAACAATGATGGAGAATTTTGATAATACAGTTCTTGACGATTAGTAACAATCCGGTGTTCGTTTGTGGTTCCAGTTCTGAAAAAAACATGTTTTACATTATATATTCAATTTCTCAAATCCTGAAACTTTTTTTGTTTTTTGTTTCTACATATTCTGCGTACCGTCATCGTTTGATGATTGACAGAAGCGACAATAACATATCTTAGGCGACAAATCATGTATACTCTCAATGTAAATTTTTTTACAAAGCTTCCTAATTCTACGGGGTCTCTTTGCTGGCACGGGTGTCATTTTCACATCAAATAAATCATCAGATGTCTCTTCATTATAAACACTTTTATTATTCCCTTTGTCAGACTCCATGTTGAGCTCTAAGAGACCTGCGTCTTCAGCAGGTAAAAAACACCCTTGCCCCTCTTTTTATTCCCAGCCTGTTCCTGGACCTCAATACGTCTTAGTCATGGGCCTCGCACGTGTTATCTCTGCCTCTGTACCTACTGCGCATGTCCACCAGACTCCTACCCGCCCCTTCTCCGGGGACATGCCTCGACATGTTCTTGTGTAGTTTATACATCCTGTTCTGTGTAAAAAAGCTGATAACAAACATACAAGCAAGTTGATTTATTCTTTTGCATATATAGTATTTTATTTTTACATCTCTGTAAAACCCTTCTTTTTGCTTCCCTCCTTGTAAAGTAGATAACAAGCATAAAAGCAATTTGGTTCTTTCTTTTGCAAAATATAGTATTTTATTTTTACATCTCTGTAAAACCCTTCTTTTTGCATCCCTCCTTGTACAGTAGATAACAAACATACAAGCAAGTTGATTTTTTTCTATTGCAAATATAGTATTTTATTTTTTACAGCTCTGTAAAAAGCCCTCATATCACGGTTCTCTTACTTTGCTTTGATATTGCTTTCTAACCCCTTCTGTGTAAAAAGCAGAGTTTTTGAGAAACCTTTATTCTCATGCTAACACTTCCCAATCCTCTCTCCCCCCACAGATCCCGTTTCCTCATTCACTTTGTCTCCGCCCTTGTAAAACAATTAACTCACATACAAGAAAAGCGGTTCTTTCTTTTGCAAATATAGTGTTTTTCTTTTTACATCTCCGTGAAGCAGAGCAACAAAACGCCATTGATTGTTGCTGTCATACTTCGGCTCTACAATTATGGACCAATGAGAAGCTTCTCTGTCGAATGATTACTACGTCACAATTATTCATGCTGAAAGGGATTGTGGGTCTGTCATGCTTGTTGTTACAGTGAACCCATTTGAAGGGCCACCGGACCCACAACGGGTGGGCGCGTGTTTTATTTTTTACATCTGTTTTGTTTTTTACATCTGTGCTACCGAGAGAGTGGGGTTTTGCATCGTCGATGTTTGTGTCGCTGTGACATTAAAGTATATCCTTTAAAAAGGAGTTCCGGGAAGTCTGACGGATATGACGTTATAAACCTCCAAGGTAAGGGGGGGTTTGGGAAGGGCGGAGGGGGGTGAGGGGGTGAGGAAGTTGGGGTTAGGGGTTAGGGGTTAGGGGGTGGGGGGGTGGGGGGTTAGGGGGTGGGGGTAGGGAGGGGAGGGGTTACCCTGTAAACAAAACACGTCACAAAGGGGGTGGAACCATAACATAACACGTCACAAAGGGGCGGGGCTAAAAACATAAACAATAACAAAGGGGCGGGGCTAAATAGTTAAAATTCGGTATGTACTCCTTACTACTGCCCTGCTTTGCAAGAAAAGTTTGACTTTACTAAAGTGGAATAAAATATGGATTAAAAATATAAGAATGGAGACGTGGCATAAAAGGAACAGTTAGATGCTTGCTTAAAGGGACAGGGAAATGTCATCAGCCTTCAACCACAACATGTTCTAGCCAACGTCCCTATGTCAAAAGTCCAAAACCACAAGGTTCAAATAAAATTCGTTAATGACACGTAGCCCTTACCTGTAACAAAAGGAGAAGTAAGACCCCCCTCTCCTTATAAGGCTTTTTCCTCAAGGTAACCAATAAGAAATGAGTAAAGTGTTTCCGTGTTACACTGTCTTTGAGAATGTATAAGAATGCGTGCTTCGATAATAAAGATTGTTCAGAATTTCCAATGCTAGCTATGTGCTTGCTTTCTGAACCTGGCTGCCAAATAAACTTTTCCTGTATCCTGAGAAGTCTAAGCCTGTCATTTTCTGCAACATTACTGCCGGTCAGGAAAAGTCTGTTTTCTGTGTGTTTGCTTCCCTCCCCACACCTCCCCCTTTTCTGGAAGAGTCTGGGCAGGTTTATGATGCTTTAAAACAACAAATAGCTAATTCCGAAGCTCAGATGAAGTTTTTGGTGAAATTTGAAAAGGAGAATGCTATTTCCAAATGCCGGAGGGCAATTATTGGTTTTGGGAATGATCCTGAGTTGGCAGAAATGATTAAAGCATGTCAAGATATAGGAACAGCCTCTCATCAGGCTAATTTATTGGCAGCCGCTTTCTCACAAGGCAGCAAACCTCAAGGGATGAAGCTAAAAGCAAAATGCCCAAAATATCAGATTTATGTTGCAGAATTGAATCCTTTTCGTAAGCGTCATCCGTTGGCTTTGGTAAATCACTATATGGATGATATTTTAATTGGAGCCCCAAAGATACCACCTAATTGGCTTTCAGAAATACAAAATGATTTGACTGTTTATGGGTTGCAAATTTCCCCAGAAAAAAGTACAACTACATGCTCCTTATCTGCATTTGGGTCATAAGATGTTGCACTCCTATTCTGCCCCGGCATTTCCTTGTTTGAAATTGCCTAACGTTATGTCACTAGTTAACTTACAACAGTTATTGGGTACTCTTAATTGGGTAAGGCCATATTTTTCTTTGCTGACACATTTATTGTTTGAATTACTGACCAAAGGAAAACAACCTGGAGATGTTATCGTGATTTCCTCAGCTGCATTTGTCGCAGTTGAGAAGATTAATGATCTTTTGAGCATTCAATTTGTGGATTGCATCCCTCATAGAAATTGTCAGCTAACTCTTTTGATGCTTTTAAGACAAAAAGACAAACATTTTCAAAATGTTTTACCATTTATCCAGGCCGTTGTTGAATTAATCACCTTGGGTTTGTTGTAGAAATTGGACTGATTTAATTAATATTATTTTTCCTATTCCAAAATTTGATTTTCAATTTTATTTTCAGCATAATTTATCTCTTCAGTGTGCTTTAACTGACTACGTGGGTCGTATTGCCTATCATTTGCCTAAAGATCTTCGGCTTGCATGTTTAATGACTTTTCATTTCCTACTCGTCTATTGCTTTCATTTCTCTGTTTTTGCAACACTGTTTTTCAAGTGGAGGGTGAAGGAGAGGAGTAATTGCTTATAAGGACTCTCATGAAAGTTTCCTACCCTGCAATGCAGTTGTTCCTGCAACATTTTCTTAAAATTGTTTGTTACTATTTTAGCTTTTTACATCTTTTCTTAACAAGCTTTTTAACTATATTTCTGACTTTCATTATGTGTGTCAATTTATTTTGAATTTTCTAGGTATTTGCATTACATCCAGGATGGATCTTAACCTTATGGCTTTGTTTTTAACTTTGCAGTAATTATTATGCTCATATACGCAGTTATTTGTTTTTTCTAGGATCTTTTTCTTAAAGCAACAGGTATGCAATTTAGATGCAGCTGTTCATGTTTCAACTATGTTTTTTTTTCAGATTTATTTTTTTTATTACTTTTTTTCATCAGAATGCCAGAGGGCTGGCACAATCTTGCCATATTCCAATTGACCAGGCCAAGCAGATTGTTTCATCTTGCCCCCAGTGTTTTGGGGCATCCCCCTGTGGGGGCACGGGTGTTAATCCCCGTGGTTTAGCCTCTAATAAATTATGGCAAATGGATGTCACTTATGTTCCCTCTCTGGCTCCCTAGACGTAAATTCATTTATTTATTTTATTTGTTGGCCACGTTTCAATGAGGAGAAACAACTAATCATGTTATATTTCATTTTTTTTTCAGCCTTTACTGTTTTGGGTAAACCCTTTTCTTAACAAAACTGATCATGGCCTATTTTTCATTGGCCTTTTTGCAATTTTGTACAACTTGCAACATTTTTCTAATTCATGGGCTTTCTTACAATTCCACAGGTCAAGCCATTGTGGAACGTGTTAATTGGTCCTTTAAGGACTGTCTTCACAAACAAATAAAAAAGGAGGGATCTCGGGTACCTAACAATTTGGTGTACCCCAATTTGGCTAATTTGGCATAGGTAACATAATAGATTTTAAAAGTTTGTTTGCCTCCCCCGCAAGGGGGATGAGGATATGCTGTGCTTGCTTCTACAGGTCTTTGTGGATTCCCGCACGTGGTGTTTGTCCAGCTAAGAATATTGTGATACCAGTTCTCAAATCCAGTTCTAGAGATGACCAAAGTGACTTTACAGACAGCACTGTGGCCAATACGATCTTGTTGGACCAGCTGTCCAGTGACCACCAAAGCGCAAGCAGTGCTGCAACAACGAAACGTGGAACAAATCCCCGAGAACTTATGCGCTGCCATTTTTGCCAAGTCCTTAGTCATCATTTGTTTATGTTTACTTGTTCATTGCTTCTCTTTATCGATAGCTGCTGTCATCTTACCCAAAAAACTCACTTGAACAATGACTGAAGTAAAAATCTATGGGTGCAGCTAACATTACACAAACTGATGTCTTCTGCTTATCCGAATCGTAGTACATGGAACATTTACTTTTTACATGCTTGGATCCTGTTTGAATCCTGTCTGCAGTAATTCAACACTTCATTGGTTTGAACTATAAGACTATATCTAGTTAGGAATTGATTGCCTATGAACTGCCCCCGATGCAATTGCTTTGTATACTCCTATAGTAGCAGGTCCTGAAAATATAACATGTGCTAAAGTAGTTAGCTGTACATCTTCAAGTAAAAAGCTTTACTGTCTTCATATTAGTTCACCTACTTTAAATTGTACAGCTTTTGAGGAGGTTTCCTTTCACTTTGCTAATGTTTGGCTTCTGCAAGGATGGTTTTTTACATGTGGTCACGAAACTTTTAATTACATTCCTGCTAATATTAGTGAAGCGCAATGTTGCTTTAGTTAGTTAAGCCCTGTGTTGCTTTCCAAACAGCAACTTTGGACAACACTTGTGACTCTGAGACAGCTTTGCTTAATAAAGTAGAATATGTAGCATTGGCTATATCTATAGTGGGTGTGCCAGCGCTTGCTGCTCGTGTTCATCTTAATATTAATGCTGTTCCATGTAATTTGGCAAAAACAATTAATGCTACTTCTTTAGCTATTTCAGCAATTAATCATGAGCTACAAGCTTTGCATAAAGCTATTTTGCAAAATTGTGCTGCTATCGACTATTTGCTTCTTCGCCAGCATATGGGTTGTGAAACTTTTGATGGGATGTGTTGTTTTAATCTTTCCGATGAATCCAGAATTATTCAGCGTCAGCTTGATATTTTACACAAATTGGCCTCTGATTTGAAAATTGATACCCTAGGATCTTGGTGGGAAAGCTTTTGGGCGTGGTTACCCACAGGTCTGTTGGGAAATATCCTACGTTATTTAGTCATCATTTGTGCTATTTTAATTGGCGGGTGCTGTTTTGTTCAATGCCTTCCCTCCCTTTGCAAAATGTGCATTACAGCTTTTTGCCCTAAACCCCCTCCTACATTGCCTCAGGGTCAGGTATATGCTCTGTATAAACAATTGCAGGGATGTTCCTCTCCTGAAGGGTAGCCCCTCCTCCTTGTCAAACAAAATAAAAAAGAGTGAGATGTGGGAATGAGAGGTAAGGCTTACGTAAGGGCATGCGTAGAAACTACCATGACCTCAGTGGCTGTCTATCTTGGAAACCTACACGCTCACCTAATTAGCAGAACCAAATGCAGGAATAAAGGAAAGGTGATGCACAGTCTGTTATCTTTAGCTCATTAATTCACGAGAGCAAAGGCATGAGGTAACCTTGGCCTATATTCGTATTCTTGATTCTCTAGGGAAGATTTGGGGGAGTGAACCTGTTATAGCAATGTGTTGTTGCTATGTGCTTTGCTTGTAAAAACTTTATAAAAGCCAAGTAAACTCTGCGAAAGGCAGACAGATATTTTGGACACAAACTGTGTGATGGATTTCTGAAACCTACACCAGTGCCTATAAGTGTTTTGCACAATACCAGTTCCTGCAAGTGTTTTGCACAAGACTAGGGCCTCTAAGTATTTTGCACAAGACTATTGCCTGTTTGTGTTTTGGACAACAAGAGTGCCTGAGAGTGTTTTTCACAAGAACAGGGCCTGCAAGTTTTTTGCACAAGACTAGGGCCTGTAAGTGTTTTGCAGAGGAACAGCAGCTGAAAGTGTTTTGCAAAATACAATGCCTGCAAGTGTTTTGTACAATACTCATTTCTTTAAGTTTTGTTTGCACAAGACCAGTTCTGGTAAGTGTTTTGCACAACAACCTGGTCTAAGTGTTTTGCAAAAGACCAGTGCCTATAAGTGT
Organism: Natrix helvetica; assembly: GCF_964273705.1. Lineage (NCBI taxonomy): Eukaryota > Metazoa > Chordata > Lepidosauria > Squamata > Natricidae > Natrix > Natrix helvetica. The sequence continues at coordinate 20,498,338 of NC_138555.1, forward strand.
TTTGCAAAAGACAGTGTCTGCAAGTGTTTTGCACAATACCAGTTCCTATAAGTGTTTTGGCACAAGACTAGGGCCTCTAAGTATTTTGCACAAGACTATTCACTGTTTTTGTTTTGGACAACAAGAGAGTCTGAGGGTGTTTTTCACAAGAACAGGCCCTGCAATTTTTTTGCACAAGACCATTGCCTGTTTGTTTTTTGCACAGAACTATTGCCTGTTTTTCTTTTGGACAACAAGAGTGTCTGAGAGTGTTTTTCACAAAAACAGGGCCTGCAAGTTTTTTGCACAACAACCTGGTCTGAGAGTGGTTTGCAAAAGACCAGTGCCTGCAAGTGTTTTGTACAAGACCATTGCCTGTTTTTTGCACAGAACCATTGCCTGTTTTTCTTTTGGACAACAAGAGTGTCTGAGTGTGTTTTTCACAAGAACAGGGCCTGCAAGTTTTTTGCACAACAACCTGGTCTGAGAGTGGTTTGCAAAAGACCAGTGCCTGCAAGTGTTTTGTACAAGACCATTGCCTGTTTGTTTTTTGCACAGAACCATTGCCTGTTTTTCTTTTGGAAAACAAGAGTGTCTGAGTGTGTTTTTCACAAGAACAGGGCCTGCAAGTTTTTTGCACAACAACCTGGTCTGAGAGTGGTTTGCAAAAGACCAGTTCCTGTAAGTGTTTTGCACAAGACTATTGCCTGTTTGTGTTTTGGACAACAAGAGTGTCTGAGAGTGTTTTTCACAAGAAGAGGGCCTGGAATTTTTTTGCACAAGACTAGGGCCTGCAAGTGTTTTGCAGAGGAACAGCAGCTGACAGTGTTTTGCAAAAGACAGTGCCTGCAAGTGTTTTGTACTGTAGGAAGTTATCACCTAGCCCTCTCCCAGAAAAATGAAATATCCTAGGAAATATTGATAAGGCAGAATATTATATTTTCCTGGATGTGAAAAAGGGAGAAACACATTTTAAACACTAAATTCCTGCAGCTTCCTGCCCATCCCCACTTTGTCAATGGGCCATTAAGAAGGCCAAGCTAGTCCACTTTACATAATAAAGAGTTCTCCTCTTCAGCTGTGATGGGATTAAGGCAGGATAATAAGCCTTTACCCAACTGACCACATGGCATCTGAACTCAATCAAACCTGGATTCAAAACAGCCTAGAGGGTTGCCCTTGCACGGGCCCATGGGAGTCTGGCAACCAATCAGAATACATTTCTTACACAGGAACAGGAAACAGATAGGTGGGGCAGAACAGATTATAAAAATCCCTGCAAGCCCTTCTTCAGCCCTTCTCTTCCCTTCTCTTCTCCACCAACATTGAAGCATGTGATCACTTTTCTGTTCAGGACTCAAGCCATGCGGTCCTGTCCACCATTAAAACCATCTTTCCAAGCAGCCTCCATGTCTCCAGTGTCTTTTTCCCCACTTGGAGCCGAACCCAGAAGGACATTTCTTCCAACAATTGGCACCCCACAGATGGGACTCCAAGCTAGCCTAACAAATGGATATGGCCCAGGTAAGCCTCCCATGCCGGCACAGACCCCATTGAGTCTGTGGGTGGAATTTATCTTGGCCTTAGCCATTTGGATCTAGGCTTTAAAGGGGTTTTGAGTTTGAGCTCAAAGGCTGCCTGGAAAGAAGGTGAGTACCTCTAAATTTTAATTCTCTAAAATTTAATTTTAAAGCATGGGAAATGTGTGTATGCCTGCCTGTGTGTGACTAGTGTGTGTGAAAATGGATGGAAAAGTGAATGGATTTTTTATTTTTTGTTGTTGCTGCTGTTTTTGTCCTGTGAGAGAAAAAAGCTAAAGCCCATAAGAAAGTTAGTGAGAAAAAGGGAGGTACGCATACCCGCTCCGACAGCACCCCTCCTGGGTCACTGTGCGGCTGGTCCTCCGGGTCTCTTTCCCCAAGACTTGAAACTGTAAGAAAAGTCCCTGCGTGAAAGGGCGCGAATCGAGAGAAGGTTCCCGCGGTGAGGAACGCGTCAAAAGTCCCTCCGAAGGGCACCCCCAGAAAAGTCCCTCCGAAGGGCACCAATAAGACCCTCCGAAGGGCAAACAGAGAAAGTCCCTTCAAAAGGGCGCGAAAGGTCCTCTAAGGACGTGAAAGTAAAGCGGGGAAATACGAAGTGGCAAACCCGGCTAGGACGAAGTGAACCCACATCTAAACGGGATCATGGGAAGCAGTAGCTCGAGGGTAGCCATGGAAACCCCCCTAGGGGAGTTGTTGGGGGCCTGGGACGAAAAGCAAATGCCCGTCCTGGCCGGAATGAAGAAAAAAAGAGCAGATTGTAGAAAATGGGCTTTGCTGAAAGATGATACAGGAAAAACTAATTTGGCTGAAAAGGTACTTAAAAGAAAATGGTGGGGTTTCTTTTTTTTTTCCTCTTGTCTGTCTCTTTCTCTGTCTTCTATATAACCACGTGGTTTTTTTGTTTGTTAAGATTTGTGCCTTCCCCAATTTAACTGAAATTCATGGTGGGAATGATTTTGTTTTTCCCTCTTTGTCTGTGTTTGTGTATGTCTAAGTCTTTGTGCACCCTCAAGGTAATTGTAACAAAGATGTCTCCAATCCAAAAGACAAGAATTTTAAAGTGTTCAAAGAAAGAAAGGAGTAAACTGGCAGAAATTGCCTTCGCTCAGTTTGTTGGGCCTAGAAAACTAACTGAAACTGGGAAGGGTCTTCACTTTGTGTCTGTTTTGGCCAGCAGAAACAGAGTAAAGATATTTTTTTTTCCTTCCTTCCTTGCCTATACCTTAAAGTAACAACCCAGGAAATGTTTGCAAGAAAAGTTTCATCCTTGCATTTATTGTGTGACTAAATGATTTTACCTGTTCATTTCTTTCCTGGAGCATGTGAATCCAGACCCCATTTCTCATCTGTGATATCCCCATAATATTTATCTGTTTATCTGCTGAGTAACTGATGGTTTTATTTTTTTTTTTTTTTTTTTTTTGTAATAAAATTTTATTGGTTTTTCAAAATTTATAGGGAAAAGGGTAAATGGACAGGTATACAAATTTTGGCAGTTGCAAAGTGTGTGAGGCCCCCCTCCCTCCATACCCATAGCGTACATTTATATATAATGCATTAGTATATAATTGATTATAATCAGCATATTAGTTCTATTATTAAATTCAATCAAATTAAACATTACAATATAAAATCCAAATATAATTCCATTTTCACTTTCGGTCAATTTATAATAATATGATTTTCATATTTATTTCTGTGATCTGAGTCTTCTTGCTATTGCCCCATCTCCCTCCACTGGCAGAGCTCTGGCCCCTCCCGTGTCCTGCGTGTCCGTTGTAGTGTCTGGTGGTTTCTCTAGGAGTGTTTTATTTTTTTCCATAAAGGCCTGCGCCTCTATGGGTGAATTAATTCTGATTCTTGTCTCCTCCCAGAATATCAGCATACCTTCAGGCATCAACCATCTAAACCACACCCCTTTCTGGTATAATTTATTCGCTAATTGCGAATAATTTTTTCTTTTTTCTCTAATCTTCTTAGGGATCTGCTTCAGAATGGTTATCTCCATATCATGATATGTCAATGCTTGCCCCCTTTGTACACCCAGAATTTCATCTCTTGTGGTTTTTCTAAGGAATTTAATGTGAACCTCCCTGGGTAAATTGTGTGTTCTAGCATAAGCTGAGTTCACTCTATAAACCAGATCTATATCCCACCCCATCTGTTGTTTTTCTTTGTGTGTATAGTCAGCCAGAATGTTTGTCATGATGTCCCTTATATTTTCCCCATCTTCTTCTATAACATTTTGAAATCTAAGATAATAGGACATTCTCTCAAATTCTAATTTCATCTGTTGGATGTCAAGATCTTTGTTCCCTTTCTGCACGGCTTCCACCCCCCCCCTCACCTCCTCCACCCCCCCTTCCACAAGATTCAGTCTTTGTGAGTTCTTATATATTTGGGCTTGATTTTCTTTAATTTCATCTTTCATTTCCCTTAACTGTTTCTTGATTTCCTCCTGGCCCTGTAGAATTTGTTGAAGCATTTGTTGAAAGTCCATCTCTGTAGTCTTATGTTGCATCAGTTCTGTTATCTTTGACTGTGTGGCTGGACTGGATGTTGCGGATGTTGGAGCAGAAGTGGCAAAGCCAGGTTTTCCAGGAGGGGGTCTTTTAGATGCCATCCTTTATAACGTTAAAAGTTCAGTCCAAATATGAAGTAAGCAATTAGAAAAGAAGGGTAGCCAGGTGGATCCGGGAGCAGAATAACCAGGCAGAAGAGAATCTCTCCAATAAGTCTGGCAATAGATAGAAAATTTCCCCTAGAAGGTTAAAAAAATACCAATCCACAAGAGGTTCCTCTGGGAGACACGGAGACAAAGACCGGAAGCCTGAATTTTAAAGGTGGAGTCAAGTTTCAGAGTTCATAAAGACAACGGAAGTGTGCCATCTTGCCCTGCCAGTTTTGGGCACAGAGGCGTAACAAAGTTTTAGAAAGTTCCAAAAGTCCTCAAATCATTGTAATATGTAAAATTAAATTGAAAAGAAAATCATCTCAGCCTAAGTGAGGCTTCATTCGTTGGCTCTCCCCCCTCCTCCTTCCCCGGGGGCTGAGAGCAAAATTGTTTCTTGCCGCTTGTCCAAGGGGGGGGGGGAAACCCCCCTCCCTCCAGCCGCACCTCCAAAATGCTCCGAAAGTTGTTTTAAAGTTTTAAAAGCTGAATCAAATCTTCATGCAAAGTAAGGGATGAAGAGAGAGGCAACCTCACCGCACCGCAGCTGCTTCCTTCAATTGTAGCATTCTCCAGTCGGCTTGTAGCGAGGCGCGAGGCGTGGAAACGCGATGCGCCCTCCGAGCTTGCTCCCCGGTGCCTTGGGCGCGCGAGAGAGCCCCCGCCGGCTGCCGCCGCTGCAGGAGACCTCCGCGATGCCGCCCCTCCGGCAGGACCCCTCTGCGGGGTGTCCTGTGCCCCCCAAGAAGTGGGGAAGCCCACCGGGGAGCCGGAGCGGGCAAAGAGCTGCCCGTCGCCGCCGCCGCCGGAACCGGAACTCGATGGTTTTATTTTTCAAACTCTGCCTGCAAGCTATCTAACCCCCCCCCCACGCCCCTCCCTTACCTCTAATCCTCCAACAATGCCTTTTCTGTGGGGGAGGGAACCTTGTTCTCATGTCTTTCAGCCCTAGCAGATTGTACTCTTCAGGTGAGTATAGATTTTTTTTTCCTTTTAGGGGGGAGGAGGAGAGTGTTGCCTTGTGTGTGCATGTATGGAATGAAGGAAATTCCTACTAAAGGTTTGCCTTCAACCTGAGTAAAAACCCTCTGCACATTTTTCTGACCAACCTACTCTATTAGTCCTAAAGTAAAAACCTGGCCTCCAGAAGGCAGTTTTGATTTAGATTTTGTCAACAAATTTGCTGATTTTCTGGCCACCATCAGATGAATCAAGGGCCCCACCCAGATGCAAATGATGTGTTAATGAAAGTCTCCATACATCTTGGATCTTTAAAAATATGCCAGCATGTGCTGGGAGAGCCAACCTAGAACCCTGGCTGAATGCAAACAATGTGTGGACAAACATCTCTGTACATTGTTTCTATACATCTTGATATTTAAAAATGCCAGCGCGTGCTGGGATATCAAGATAGAATTTGGATCTTTAAAAATTAGCCAGCACAGCTGGCAGGTCCAAATTAGAAACGAACACCCCAGGGCAGAGACAGGCATTAACAATCTAGTGCGTGATCATTTCCAGACCTGGAGGGAAGTTGAGATCCTTTAATAATAGAAAATGGAGCTCATTGGCTTATGTACAGCTCCCTGAAGTAATTGTAATAACTGCCTTGCATGAAGAAAGAATGAAATGGGATTTTTGTATGTGAAATTAATGATTGCAGTGCAAATGTGAGTATGTTGATGGTAAAGTTGGTATGAATGTAGTTTGATTCCCTTTCATATAAAGAAGCAGTCAGTTACAAGGTTGTTTAATGGTATGTGTGTGTGTGCATGTGTGTTATCATTTCCAAACCTGAAGGGAGGGTGAGATCCTCTAATAAAAGAAAATGAAGCTTGGTGGCTTGTGAAAAAAAAAGTTTCCTGAAATACCTATGATTGTTTGGCATGAGCAAGCATGAAGGTCTGATTGCAGTATGAATGTGAGTATGTGTCCCTCATGCCCCAGGGAGTGATAAGTGAATGGATCCAGAGATCCACGTGATTGCCTGTGTGAATTCCCCCCCCCCCCCCCAATCTTCCTTCTGGGTCATTCTTTGGAGGGAAGTAGGAAAGGCGGGGAGAATGAGTGTCTGCTCATTTTTACCATGAGTGTGTGTGTGAAACGCCCCAGTGATACCTGTGAATGCCTCTGGGCATTCCCCCCCTCCTTCTTTCCCTCCTTCCTTTTGGGTCATTAAAGGCTGAAATTTTTTCTCCTCACTTTAACCACTTTTTTTTCCCCTCTCTTCTGAGAAATTTGGAGTAAATGGGTGATCTGCTCCCGCTTACCTTTCACTATTGTGATCTTTTATCTGCATATAATAATTATGCAGTTACATTTCTTTGCTCTGAATACAATTTTGATTTTTTTTCTTCTGGAAATTTTTGAGATTTAAAATGCTTAATTAAACCTATAAAAAGGAATGATTTTGAGATATTTTGCTTACATTTGTAAATCTTTTAACATACTTAATGAGAATTTGCTTCCATCTGAATGGAATTTGATATTTTGGAGTGTTGACTCAAAGTACCTTTTTTTTAATTGCAATTTTTTTAAAGCTGTTCTTCTTACCTCCCTCTTTTACACCTGTGCATTTTTAAATGTTTATGAGTCAAGGTGCTCTACCCTATGATATTTTGTTTGTTTGTTTGTTTGTTTGCAACACAAGTTGTTGTCCCTCTTGGAAATTTACTCATCTTACTGCAAAAGTGTTTCAATCATGCAGGCAGTGGGAATGTCATGTTCCATGAAATTTACCTCGTCTGCCTCCTGAAATAATGTTTGGATTTCCACACTTGGACAGAATGGGTGAGATTCCACAACACAAGACTAAAGATATGTCTGTAAAGAACTGTATTCTTGGCCTCTCCTTTTTTTTTTTAACCTCAGAAACAAAGGACTGCTAGCTCAAACCATAACTCTCCAATTTGCTGCTGGTGATTGCCTCCTGATAAAACCTGACATGAGGAAAAAAAACTTAGCCAAGCCTGGGACAGACTGCCAAGACTGACTGACCACTCTTACCAACAAGCCAAGCCTAGTACCATCCAGCAGACATGAAAAAGGACTCTGAGATGAAGTAAAGACCAAAAGACTCTTTTCAATTCCCAGAAGACAGCTGAAAAGATTATGGGGAGGGTGGAATTTGATAAAGTTTTCTTTCTCTGTTTCATTCACAGAAATTTATTATGCTTTCTTCCTTGCCTCATTTATATTGTAATCAGTTTAATGTACTCATGTAAGAATTGTATTTGAGAGTGGCTGGCACAGCAAGATCTGAACACCTTAGATTTCTGGCTGGTGGGAGGGAAATTTTGTCCAAAATGTCTGTATTTTCTGTATTATAGAAGCAGCTACACACACACACACACACACACACACACACACACACAAAAGAGAGAGAGAGAGGGAGGGAGAGAGGCCCCATTCAGAACTAGATTGAAACTATCTCCTTGACCCAACTCCACAAAGCATTTCCTAGGTTGATTTTTGTCTTTGCACAAAAGCCTAAACAGTGATATCTCCCTTTTAATCCCATGGGGGAGGGTCAGTTCCCCTCAGGCAATTCCCCCACTTGAAGAGTAGCAGAAAGGATCTTCAAAACCCAAACCCTGTGACTCAATTTAAAAAAAAATGCTGCTGCCCAGTTGCCCAGTAAAGCAGGACATGTTGCACTGGTGGCCTCTGATAGGAGTCCCTGGGCTCATTGTGTGTAACTTAAAAAAAAAATACTAAATAGCTTGTATTGCACACTAGCTAAACTCAATTTGGCCTCACTAAAATAGGAGCCAGGGCAAGTTAAAGAAATCCCTTGGAAATGGGCAGCCTGTACTTCTTTAAAAGGCAGAACCATGGCTGTGAAGTTTTTTTTTGGGGACTTCTGCTTGCTTGTAGTCTGGAAGCTCACAGAAAGTGATATCAAACACCTGAAAATAATTGGCATGGTAAATTGGATATTGTAAATTTCTCTCCAGAAATTGTGCCCTGGTTGCTAAGACCTTCATGGTTGAAAGCTCTCTGGGAGCCACTGAAGTGATCCTTCTGCTGTCTCTTTCAATGCCTTTCCATCAGAAAAATTAAGTTTCCCTGATCTGACCAATTTTATCTTTTGTCAAAAACATGTGCGTTCCACTCACATTTTTTTGAAAAAAAAAAAAGGAGGGATTGTAGGAAGTTATCACCTAGCCCTCTCCCAGAAAAATGAAATATCCTAGGAAATATTGATAAGGCAGAATATTATATTTTCCTGGATGTGAAAAAGGGAGAAACACATTTTAAACACTAAATTCCTGCAGCTTCCTGCCCATCCCCACTTTGTCAATGGGCCATTAAGAAGGCCAAGCTAGTCCACTTTACATAATAAAGAGTTCTCCTCTTCAGCTGTGATGGGATTAAGGCAGGATAATAAGCCTTTACTCAACTGACCACATGGCATCTGAACTCAATCAAACCTGGATTCAAAACAGCCTAGAGGGTTGCCCTTGCATGGGCCCATGGGAGTCTGGCAACCAATCAGAATACATTTCTTACACAGGAACAGGAAACAGATAGGTGGGGCAGAACAGATTATAAAAATCCCTGCAAGCCCTTCTTCAGCCCTTCTCTTCCCTTCTCTTCTCCACCAACATTGAAGCATGTGATCACTTTTCTGTTCAGGACTCAAGCCATGCGGTCCTGTCCACCATTAAAACCATCTTTCCAAGCAGCCTCCATGTCTCCAGTGTCTTTTTCCCCACTTGGAGCCGAACCCACAAGGACATTTCTTCCAACAGTACAATACTCGTTTCTATAAGTTTTGTTTGCACAAGACCATTTCCGGTAAGTGTTTTGCACAACAACCTGGTCTAAGTGTTTTGCAAAAGACCAGTGCCTATAAGTGTTTTGCACAATACCAGTTCCTGCAAGTGTTTTGCAAAAGACCAGTGCCTATAAGTGTTTTGCAATAGACTATTCCCTGTTTTTGGTTTGGACAACAAGAGTGTCTGAGCGTGTTTTTCAGAAGAAAAGGACCTGCAAGTTTTTTGCACAAGACCAGTTCCGGTAAGTGTTTTGCACAACAGCCTGGTCTAAGTGTTTTGCAAAAGACCAGTGCCTATAAGTGTTTTGCACAATACCAGTTCCTATAAGTGTTTTGGCACAAGACTAGGGCCTCTAAGTATTTTGCAGAAGACTATTGCCTGTTTGTGTTTTGGACAACAAGAGTGTCTGAGAGTGTTTTTCACAAGAAAAGGGCCTGCATGTTTTTTGCACAACAACCTGGCCTGAGAGTGGTTTGCAAAAGACCACTGCCTGCAAGTGTTTTGCACAAGACTATTCACTGTTTTTGTTTTGGACAACAAGAGAGTCTGAGGGTGTTTTTCACAAGAACAGGCCCTGCAATTTTTTTGCACAAGACTAGGGCCTGTAAGTGTTTTGCAAAAGACCACTGCCTGTAAGTGTTTTGCAAAAGACCACTGCCTGTAAGTGTTTTGCAAAAGACCACTGTCTGCAAGTGTTTTGCACGAGACTATTGCCTGTTTGTGTTTTGGACAACAAGAGTGTCTGAGAGTGTTTTTCACAAAAACAGGGCCTGCAAGTTTTTTGCACAACAACCTGGTCTGAGAGTGGTTTGCAAAAGACCAGTGCCTGCAAGTGTTTTGTACAAGACCATTGCCTGTTTGTTTTTTGCACAGAACCATTGCCTGTTTTTCTTTTGGACAACAAGAGTGTCTGAGTGTGTTTTTCACAAGAACAGGGCCTGCAAGTTTTTTGCACAAGACTAGGGCCTGCAAGTGTTTTGCAGAGGAACAGGAGCTGAAAGTGTTTTGCAAAAGACAGTGCCTGCAAGTGTTTTGTACAATACTCGTTTCTATAAGTTTTGTTTGCACAAGACTAATATGGTATAATATAATATGGGATAATAGGAATCTTAAATATATGTAACTGTCTTTATAATGGAGCATGTTAAGAGTTCTGTAATAGGAAAGCTTTAGTTTGAAGATTAAGAATTTGCAACAGGAAGTTTAGTTTGCAAGAGGAAGCTTAAATCACACCTAGCCTAACCGCAATTTTGAAGACTTATCAGAAAAACCACATTTCATTTTAGCGTTGAGAGACGAAAAAGGGAGGGTGTGTGGGGAATATGAGGGGGGCCTGTAAAATCTATAATAGTTTGGAAAACAAATTAAACGTTGTTCAGTCTGTGCTTCTTGCGACTGGATCTATTGCGCAATAAACCTTTTCTGTTTGATCCCGGAATTCTGTGTCAGTTCCTGTATTCCATAATAAATGGCACGGCCCAGATGCGACTGACAGGAAGAGGCCATTGACCTTCCAGACGGACTGCCCTGGTGGGCAACCCCTGTCCCGGCGTTTGAATCTCCAAGCCGGCTCCGTAGCCCTTGTCTACGGGGAGACTTCGTCGAGGGGATAGAGGACATGCCCGCCAGCGAAGCACTCCAGTCAAGGATCCACAAGGGACAAACAGAATTGGTCCTTTAGTCCGCGGACAATTGAAGACGCCTGCAGGCAAGTATAAGTAAAGGAAGTGTACCCACTCACGTTTGGAGTGGAAGAGGGGACTGATCACCCCCTAGGAGACAAGGTGGCGTCCTAAAGTCTCCGGAGATAAGGTGGCGTCCTTAATTCTCCATTGTTAGGATTGTGTGGGTGGTTAAGCCATTGCAGTTCCCATTGATGACCGTGAGTTTTCCGGCTTCGTGGGTCAGTGGCAGTGTATTAGAACATGGGTGGAAGAAGTAGCAAGGGAGGTGTCTCACAGACACCCCTTCAATGTATGTTCGATAACTTCAAAGCTGGTTTTTCTAGGGACTATGGAGACCCAGTGGCTACCCCATTTGAACTAAAAAAATTCTGTGAATCAGAATGGCTCACCTTCGGCGAAGGGTGGCCAAAAACAGGGTCGGCAAACCCAGAACTCGTGTCAAGAGTTCATCAAATAGTGACGGGTGATGGACACTGGGACCAATTTCCCTATATTGATCAGTGGCAAATTAACATAAATGAGAGACCCCATTGGCTAAGCAAGTGTCAGACAGTTAGAGTCTGTTTGATGAAGTCAGAAAAAGGAGCAGGGAGAAAGAAAACCTTAGTGCCAAAGATTCGAACTCAGGTTGATAGGGAGGAATTCCAACAACCCCCTCCGTATTCAACCCAAGTAAAACCAGTAACTCCCCCTGCAACAACAAACAAATAAATAAATAAATAAAAATGAACCGGTTCCTGTACAGCCAGAAACAGAGAATCAGACAAAACCTAAGGAACCTAAGTCAAAGAAGAAAATAAAGAGAAGTGCCTCATGGTCTTCAGCGGGTTCTGAAGATTCTGTGTCAAACCATACTAGAAGAAAAACAAAGACCAGGGGTGTAACTATTGCCCCTCTTAGAGAAATAATTGTATTCGTGTTAAATCAAATGATTGGACCCCCCATCAGAAAAATCAATAACAATACAAGGAGTATCAGGAAATTTGAGTTTAAAGCCTATCTTGAAACCCCTTAAATGTCAGATTGGAAGGGGAACGGTCACTCACCAATTTGTATACATACCAGAGTGTCCGGTGCCTCTCCTGGGACGAGATCTCTTAAATAAACTAAAAGCTACGATCTCGTTTGATCAGGAAGGTCAAAAACTAACTGTTCAGCATCCAGTTGAAGAAATGTGGAGACTGCTAATAATGCAGGATGTTGAACAAGGGGCAGACTGGAAGTTATTCAATGTAGATAAACTTTGGGCTGAAGATAACCCCCCCAGGTTTTGCTAAAAATGCAATCCCTGTTGAAGTTCAATTAAAACCAAATTCTTACCCAATAAATGTCCCTCAAAGATACTATTCAGTAGAAGCTTTACAAGCTGTACAAGAATTGATAGAAAAGTATTTAAAGGCTGGCATTTTAAGAAAGACCAGGTCTCCATGGAACGCCGCAATTTTGCCAGTCCGAAAGCCAAATGGACAATGGAGGCCAGCACAAGATCTAAGGCCCTTGAACAGACAAGTAGTGACCCTTCATGCTTTAGTACCAAATCCATATGTTCTATTGAGCACAGTGCCGTCTTCTGCAGCATGGTTCTCTGTGGTAGATTTAAAGGATGCTTTCTTTATCATTCCCCTGGCCAAACCTAGTCAAGACCTATTTGCCTTTAAATGGACAAACCCTATGAATCGAGTCAGGAGTCAATACACCTGGACTCGCCTACCCCAAGGATTCAAGAACTCCCCAACATGTTTTGGAGAAGCTTTAGCATCCGATTTGCAAGGACTGCAATTAACTGAGCCAGGTGACTGCTGTTTGCAGTATGTTGATGATGTCCTAATTACGGGGGAAAATGAAGGAAGTTGTTTTCAAAACACAAGAAACTTATCGGGCTTCACGTAAAAAACAACAACATGAACCTCCCCTTTTGAGAAGGAGAGCAAAGAAAGGCATTCCAAACACTGAAAGATGAACTCATGAAGGCTCCAGCATTAGGCTTGCCAGAGGTCACCAAGTTATTTAAATTGTATGTAGATGTCCAAAAAGAAATTGCAGTTGGAGTCTTAACTCAGGACAGTGGACAATGGAAAAGACCGGTAGCCTATCTGTCTAAACAACTGGATGTAGCAGCCCAGGGTTGGCCACAATGTCTGGTTGAAATCCAAACCTCCCATGCCTTGCATACTATAATGATAATGTGTAATATTAATGTGATTTAATTAATTAGTTGCTGGCCAGAAAAATGAATGGGCTTTGAAGCTGGAAAACACAGACAGTCATTCAGGGGCCCTATATCACTTTTGTGATTAAAACTACTGCCTGGGTTTTCGCTGCTTTGGGGGTAAGCTAGTTCATTGAAATAAATTTAATGACTGAATTATTGCAAAAGAAATGTAAATACAGATGTGAATGAGTGCGTATGTAGTCAGTATTGGATGCTTGAAATGGAGAGTGTTGTTTTGCTAAAAGAGGTGTTTTGGATGAATGAAAAACAATTTTTTTTCCTTTCCTCTCACCCCCCTCTTTTTCCCTGGTGAGAAGGCAGGAGGAGTGGGGCTGTGTTCTTTTCACCATTTTTTTTTCTTTTCTCTCCCTGCCGTACAAGCCTGAGAAAGAAAGGCAGGGTAAAGGGTGATATCTGATGTCTGCATTTGCAGTTTTGTATTGACTCAAATTACCTTATGTAGATTGTTTGTTTTATTTTTGAAGCTGTTTTTTTTTTACTCTTTTATGTTTTTATGTTTGCGTGCACTTTGCATACTTAACAGATGGCATGTTTGTTTGTTTATTTGTTTGTTTGTCTGTCGGCAGCGTTGGTTGCTGCCTTCTTAGGAATTCTTACAGAGATGACTTAGAAACAATATGTAGTTAGAGAGAGTGAGTAATATTTTTGTTTGAATCCAGCTCAGTTTACAAGGGAAACAACTACCTCCAGGAACCCAACCCATTTCATATCTACCTATGGATTATTTAGTGGTTGATTTTACTGATATGCCTAGACGCAACTAGTATTGTGCACCATTAGTTTTCATTGATACTTACTCTGGGTGGGTGGAGGCATTCCCTACCATAAATAAAAAGGCTATTCAGGTGGCTCGTTCATTACTTAAAGAAATCATTCCAAGATTTGGCTGCCCAACCAGAATATCCTCAGAAATTGTACATCAGATAAACAAACATTTGGCTGAAGCTTTAGGTGTGAAATGGCGCCATCATTGTGCATTTCGGCCACAGTCTACTGCTAAAGCTGAACGTGCTAACAGGACTATCAAATCCATCATTACTAAATTTTGTCTAGAAACACATTTGAATTGGGTAGAAGTATTACCTATGGCCTTATATGCTATGCGTACTATGCCTCGAACCTCTCTTAAACTCTCACCATTTGAACTGCTATATGGACGACCCCCTGTGTTATTTACACCTATACAGGGATATCCAGACTTGGGAAATAAAGGGGGAATAGAAGTACAAAAATTAGTCCAACAATTACAATTACACAATGATCAGGTAAATACAATACAATACAATACAATAGTAGAGTTGGAAGGGACCTTGGAGGTCTTCTAGTCCAACCCCCTGCCTAGGCAGGAAACCCTATACCATTTCAGACAAATAGCTATCCAACATCTTCTTAAAGGCTTCCAGTGTTGGGGCATTCACAACTTCTGGAGGCAAGCTGTTCCACTGATTAATTGTTCTCACTGTCAGGAAATTTCTCCTCAGTTCTAAGTTGCTTCTCTCCTTGATTAGTTTCCACCCATTGCTTCTTGTTCTACCCTCAGGTGCTTTGGAGAATAGTTTGACTCCCTCTTCTTTGTGGCAACCTCTGAGATATTGGAACAATGCTATCATGTCTCCCCTAGTCCTTCTTTCTCTTAAGCTAAACATACCCAGTTCCTGCAACCGTTCTTCATATGTTTTAGTCTCCAGTCCCCTAATCATCTTTGTTGCTCTTCTCTGCACTCTTTCTAGAGTCTCCACATCTTTTTTACATCGTGGCGACCAGAACTGAATGCAGTTTATAAATGCAAATAAATTGAGAAATTCTGTACTAGAACAAGTCCCACCATCAACAGAGACACCAACACAATTGTTCAAACCAGGAGATAGGGTGTGGGTTAAACATTGGAAAGAGGACCCACTAACACCCAGGTGGAAAGGGCCATATACTGTTGTCATGTGTTATCCATTAGCAGTTAAAACCTTAGAAGGGAAGAGTTGGATCCATTGGACCAGACTCAAGGAAGCAAGAGACTCTGACCCAATACAATATCGAGTGCAAAAGACAGATAAACCCCTAGTACTGAAATTCACTAAAAGGCATCCTACTGAACCTGACCAGGAAAAAAGGGTTCTCAACGTACGATGCGAAGATAGACTCTGCTGAATCCTACTGGCAATGGATTCTCTACGCACAGTCTGAAACATCAAGCCTTGCTGAAACCACTCCCTGGAAGCTGGTTTCCCGGCGCACGGCAGAAGAAGGGATTGGAGGAGAAACAGTATTACATTTGTTAGGATGTAAAATGAATTAGAAACCTAGCCATTTGTCAGGGAATGGAAAACCGTTCATACATAGCCATAAGTGGAATAGGTCTGGCTGTAGTAATTTTGATTGCATTGATTGTGATTTGTTGTGTAGGACACTAATTCTTTTGGAATCAGCCCCAATCCAAAGGGACTGAGGTTGAGTTAAAAGCCATTGACGGTGCTAGAGACCAGTACGAAACTCCTGAAGATACTTATGTTTGAGGAAACCTGGGAGTGGGGACTTTGTGCTGCTGTCCTACTCCTAGGACTGTGGACATTATATTTAACAAATAAGGACTGGTTCTGTGGGACACCTAACACTGATATTCCCCAACAAGTCATATATACTCCCAAACCCCTTCCTGACGTGGTGAGTCTGTAGACTAAGGGCATTGAATAAGGGCCTGTGTGTGTAGGGAAGAGGCTATGATGATCTTTCTGTTGTTTTGGGTGGTGTTGGCAAAGGGTCTATTAAGTGATAACATCCTGAGTGTTAGTTCCCAGTGTTGTAAGAATGCCCGAGAAATCCCCCTTGTCCTTGAGGGATCTGGGGAGGTGGGGAACCCCATGGAACTGGACAAGAACAAGTCACAGAGTGGGGCTACTCTGGGTCAGGTCCGTTCTCGACAACGACGTGTCATCGATAGGTGGGGTCGAGACCCGGGACCTAGGCCAACCCCAAGGTCTAAGGACAAGCGTCTAACAATCCCTGTAAAAGGTGGAGTAAGAAAAAGGGATAACGGGCCTTTAAATCAATTGAAAAAAGGGAACTACCTGTTGAGGATACTGGAATTAGGACGAAGCCTTGTTAATCAATCTGACCCTGCCCTAGGTAAAAAATGCTGGTTATGTTTGTCTGCTGGTCCTTCATCGTATAATGCTATTCCAGTTGAGTCAGATCTCTGGGAGAGAACCAAAGCCACAATAGTCCTGGAGAAAAATATTAGATGGCGAACCAAAACAGCAGCATCCAAATTGCAGAAAGATTTTTATAATGCATTCAAAAGACTGGGAGAAAGCCGTCTCCAAATTGTTGGCCCTATAGCTGTTGGTGTGGAAATCATAGGGACACCTTCTTTATGTGTAAAGAGATATCAGGAACCTGGTACTCATGTAGGGTCCCTGAAAAAAAAGAGCAATGTTCATCAGAAATACCACTTATTTCACCAAAAGGTCACTCACTCACCAACACCAGCTGCCTCCATTACAAGATGGGGAGGATGGAATATATCTTGGGAAAAGTGTCCAAGGCCTTTCCAGCCCCCTCGAAACAATATCTGGCTCTCCCAAAAAAGCACGGATGGTTTATGTATTACTTTCCCCCCGGGAAATACCACATCCCGTTATCTTTTTGAAGGCCCAGTCCTCAGAGATAAGCAAAAGAACCCTTCACAAGAGGTCCCATTACAACCACTGACTGGCATGCAAGTGGCAGGGACTTTGGGATTCTGGACTTATGAAAAGAACCACCGGGTTCATGTCTTTTCCATGAACGTGGGTGTGTGACAAACTCTGTAATACAGTTTCAACAATTGTCACAGGAATTCAAGAAAGCTTGAACCAAATTGCTGGATCTACCAATGCACTGTCAAACATTATATGCTTGCTTGCTTGTTAAGAAGTATTGAATGTTACCTATTTACTGAACAGAAACAGACAGATAAGAAGCTGTGGAAGTTTTTGCATGGAAAAATCTTCCAAAGGGGGGTATAATATGGTATAATATAATATGGGATAATAGGAATCTTAAATATATGTAACTGTCTTTATAATGGAGCATGTTAAGAGTTCTGTAATAGGAAAGCTTTAGTTTGAAGATTAAGAATTTGCAACAGGAAGTTTAGTTTGCAAGAGGAAGCTTAAATCACACCTAGCCTAACCGCAATTTTGAAGACTTATCAGAAAAACCACATTTCATTTTAGCGTTGAGAGACGGAAAAGGGAGGGTGTGTGGGGAGTATGAGGGGGGCCTGTAAAATCTATAATAGTTTGGAAAACAAATTAAACGTTGTTCAGTCTGTGCTTCTTGCGACTGGATCTATTGCGCAATAAACCTTTTCTGTTTGATCCTGGAATTCTGTGTCAGTTCCTATATTCCATAATAAGACCAGTTCCGGTAAGTGTTTTGCAGAACAACCTGGTCTAAGTGTTTTGCAAAAGACCAGTGCCTGTAAGTGTTTTGCAATAGACTATTCCCTGTTTTTGGTTTGGACAACAAGAGTGTCTGAGAGTGTTTTTCAGAAGAAAAGGACCTGCAAGTTTTTTGCACAAGACCAGTTCCGGTAAGTGTTTTGCACAACAGCCTGGTCTAAGTGTTTTGCAAAAGACCAGTGCCTATAAGTGTTTTGCACAATACCAGTTCCTATAAGTGTTTTGGCACAAGACTAGGGCCTCTAAGTATTTTGCAGAAGACTATTGCCTGTTTGTGTTTTGGACAACAAGAGTGTCTGAGAGTGTTTTTCACAAGAAAAGGGCCTGCATGTTTTTTGCACAACAACCTGGCCTGAGAGTGGTTTGCAAAAGACCACTGCCTGCAAGTGTTTTGCAAAAGACCACTGCCTGCAAGTGTTTTGCACAAGACTATTGCCTGTTTGTGTTTTGGACAACAAGAGTGTCTGAGAGTGTTTTTCACAAAAACAGGGCCTGCAAGTTTTTTGCACAACAACCTGGTCTGAGAGTGGTTTGCAAAAGACCAGTTCCTGTAAGTGTTTTGTACAAGACCATTGCCTGTTTGTTTTTTGCACAGAACCATTGCCTGTTTTTCTTTTGGACAACAAGAGAAACGAGTATTGTACAAAACACTTGTGTTGTGGAAATTGAGAACTCAAAGACCAGCTCTTTGCAATGCAAGAAAGTTTATTGCGCAGGTTCAAACAGCTCAAACAGCATATGGGAGTTTGAACCCCGAACAGTCTCAAACAACAATCTTATATAGTCATTTTGACGTAAGCATACACGTAGGCATATATTTGCTAAATTGGTAAAAGGGAGAAATGGAAAGATACAGAAAAGGTCAAGAATAAAAATACATTATGGAACATTAACATCTGCAAGAAAATACGGAACTATCCCCTGTCCTAGACAGATAACAGGATACACCCCTCATGAGCTGTCTGAACATAAGATCAAAATAGGAATGTCTACAGTTAAAAATATAATGTCATGCCCCAGTGATTCCACCCTGCAACTGTATGTAACTATCATTTTTTTCCTTGACCAGTCTTTGCATTGTTATAATGAACCAAAGTCTGAACCAAGATTCAGGGCCTGTCTTCCCTCCTTCCTTAATCCCCCCTTTGTGACTCATCTGAGTTTTCCAGAAGAGTCACATATTCTTCCAACTCTGTTGTAGGTCTTAAGTTCTCATATTCTAGCACAGTCATCACCTGAGCAGTTGCCTTTCTTTCTGCTAATAAAGATAGACTATTAGAGATGGTTCGAACAAAAATTGGCAATACACAAGGAAGTATCACACATCCCGCTGCAATCAACCCAATCAAAGCAACTATGGCCTGTAATCCTGGAAGCTTGGGAAACCATCCCCCAAATACCTCCTTCAGATTAAATCCTCGCCATATTTGAGTGGGATTATGTGTAAGTTGTCTAATTTCTGTAGTCAGCTGTTTTACCACCTTCCCTGTTTCATCGATTTGGAGGCAGCAGTTGGACAAATTAAACTTTCCACACACCCCTCCTTCTTTAGCCAAGAGATAGTCTAGGGCCAATCTATTCTGATACACAGCAGTTCTTATCTTATCAGTGGCTTCCGACAAAACATTAAGTGCTTTGTCTATTCTCACCCCTGCCAGATCCAGAACTGCCTGTAACCGAATGATTCTATTTAACATGTATATAGGGGTGCGGTACCCCCATGATCCATCTTCTGCCCATGTTGCTCTTCCATATGTACACACTATGCGTTCACTAGTCCATTTCTCATCCTCCTTATCATAAGCAGAATATTCTTTACAAGGGAAGTCTGTGAACACAGTTTGTACTTCCCTCTTTGCTCTCAATCCTACTTGTTCATATAAGGCAGTGCTTCTCAATTATTTTCTGTCATGCCCCCCCTAGGAAGAAGAAAACATTTCGCCCCCCCCCCCCCCCCGCGCGACTGTAAATAGTATAATTTGTCTATAAAATTGTTATAAGTACACCTCTGCATAACATAGCACACCGGTCTTTCCTCGTCTCCCACCGTAGTCACATGCTTTCTTTCCTCTTTCCCTCTTACTTGTCTATCCTTCCTTCCACCCTCCCTTCCTCCTTCCCTTCCTTCCTGCCTCCCTTCCAGTTCCCTCCTTCCTCTTTCCCCCTGCCTGCCTGCCTTCTTTCCTCTTTCCCTATCCTCCTATCCTTCCTTTCTCCCTCCCTCCTTCCCTGCCTCCCTTCCAGTTCCATTCTTCCCTCCTTCCTTCTGCCTCCTTCCTGCCTGCTTGCCTTCTTTCCTCTTTCCCTCTTGCTTGTCTATCCTTCCTTCCACCCTCCCTTCCTCCTTCTCTTCCTTCCTGCCTCCCTTCCAGTTCCCTCCTTCCTCTTTCCCCCTGCCTGCCTGCCTTCTTTCCTCTTTCCCTATCCTCCTATCCTTCCTTTCTCCCTCCCTCCTTCCCTGCCTCCCTTCCAGTTCCATTCTTCCCTCCTTCCTTCTGCCTCCTTCCTGCCTGCTTGCCTTCTTTCCTCTTTCCCTCTTACTTGTCTATCCTTCCTTCCACCCTCCCTTCCTCCTTCCCTTCCTTCCTGCCTCCCTTCCAGTTCCCTCCTTCCTCTTTCCCCCTGCCTGCCTGCCTTCTTTCCTCTTTCCCTATCCTCCTATCCTTCCTTTCTCCCTCCCTCCTTCCCTGCCTCCCTTCCAGTTCCATTCTTCCCTCCTTCCTTCTGCCTCCTTCCTGCCTGCTTGCCTTCTTTCCTCTTTCCCTCTTGCTTGTCTATCCTTCCTTCCACCCTCCCTTCCTCCTTCCCTTCCTTCCTGCCTCCCTTCCAGTTCCCTCCTTCCTCTTTCCCCCTGCCTGCCTGCCTTCTTTCCTCTTTCCCTATCCTCCTATCCTTCCTTTCTCCCTCCCTCCTTCCCTGCCTCCCTTCCAGTTCCATTCTTCCCTCCTTCCTTCTGCCTCCTTCCTGCCTGCTTGCCTTCTTTCCTCTTTCCCTCTTGCTTGTCTATCCTTCCTTCCACCCTCCCTTCCTCCTTCCCTTCCTTCCTGCCTCCCTTCCAGTTCCCTCCTTCCTCTTTCCCCCTGCCTGCCTGCCTTCTTTCCTCTTTCCCTATCCTCCTATCCTTCCTTTCTCCCTCCCTCCTTCCCTGCCTCCCTTCCAGTTCCATTCTTCCCTCCTTCCTTCTGCCTCCTTCCTGCCTGCTTGCCTTCTTTCCTCTTTCCCTCTTGCTTGTCTATCCTTACTCCCTCCTCCCTTTCTTCCCTCCCTCCCTGCCAGCAGCTCCTCCAGCATCCCAGCTGGAAGCAGCAGCACAACAGTCGCCGTTACCAAGGGCGAAGGGGTGGCGGTGGCAAGATCGGGCAACCGCCGCCCCTTTGTCCCTTCCCCAACAGCGGCTGTTGCGCTTCCGCTTCCAGACGGAATGCTGGCGGTGGAGCTGCTTGCGGGGAGGCGAGCTACGCGGTGGCGAAGACGGGCGGTCCCATGCTTCCCTCCCTCCCACCCCCGCCCGAGCAGGCTTCTTGCACAGCTCCAGCCCGCGGGCATGGCAAAATATATCCCGGCTTGAAGTGGCAGCGCTGGGGACTGCTCAGAGACTCATCAGAGCCGCGGGCTGGAGCTGTGCAAAAAGTCTGCTTGGGCTGGGGGGGGGGGGGAGGGAGGGAAGCCTGGGACAGCCATGCTTCCCTCCCTCCCACCCCCGCCCGGCTCCAATGAAAATCCACAGTCCGAAGTGCTGCCACTTCCAGGCGGGATATATTATGCCTCGCCCACGCCGCCGCCGTTGCACCCAGATGGAAAGGGAGCCTTCGCGCCCCCCTTTACGCAGCCTCGCGCCCCCCCAGGGGGGCGCGCCCCACTATTTGAGAACCGCTGATATAAGGGGACTCCTAATATTTGTTTTGATTGAATTGGTAACAAAAAGAAGGATGGTTTTATCCAACCTAAGACACACGAACCTGACCAATTAAAAGGGAGTTGTTCATAAGCTAGTTTTCCACATATCCAATACATGTCTTTAGGAGCTACCCATTCATCAGCCGTCCGGGATGAGTTCAGGTAACCTAGATAGGTTCTATTAAAATATTCAGGTTTTGTGGCATTACCTGGAGATGTCCATTGGTTATACTTTTCATTCCAAATTCCTAAGCAAATAAGTTCTCCTACATAATGTGTACCATTTCTAGCAAAACAGTTTCTTCCTACAAGATTAGTGGTGAGTGTCCAGACAATACCTGTAAGCTGTTCCCTCTTTGTAATATTCCCTGCCTTGGAAAGATTATTATAGATCAACGGATGAGCCTCCAGCGCCTCCCATGGCCATTGTTCCCCCATATTAGTTCCTCCACACACAAAACAATTCTTGACTGTAAGGGTTTTAGCTACTTCTTCGGCAAGCTCTACAAAAAGATTATTGGCTTTTGTGCTTATTAAAAGGGGAGTTTCTAATTTCCGTAGATTATCGTAAACCGACCATCCCAGGGATTTTACTTCACCTTCAAATACTTTCTCCACCTTTATAGTAAGATACGTTTTTGGATCTGATCCTGTACCATCTATTCCAAATCCATAGCTTACTACAGCAGGATGCCTTCGGTCCACTTCTAACTCTACTACATTTCCACTGCTTCTTCTAATGGAAGTAATATACTTACAGCCCTTATAACCCCCTCCAGTATAATCACAGATGCACTCCCAGCCAGAGCATTGGGTGTTTCCAGCACAGGGGAGCCATTGGTTTGGGTTGCCATAAGCCCAATTCAAGTTAGTGGAACACAAATATTTATGGTTTGCTTGGTAGGCTGTTACCCAAGACTCGTCTCCACAGGTGGAACCCCATCCTTTGCTCATGGCGATACATGCATCAAAGCTTATTCTTAAGGGGTCTTTTCCTCTTTCTAACTTTAGAGTATAATTGAGAAAATACAACTTCCCGTCACCTTCAGGTGTATTACGGGAGCCATATTTAGCCAATCCAGCATATATGGTCACATTCAACCGTATGGGAGTACTAGGGTTATAACAAATAATTTTTCCATCATGGTTGCACAAACTATACATGGTTTGGTTATGTATGCAATTGACAAGCTGAGGCTTACAGTTTCTAGGTGATTGTGTGTGGTAGACTAAAGTGTTAAGAATGGTTCTCCCTACTTGTGCCTTTGTAATACAAGGAGAACAGGTATCAGGGGCCTCGGTGGAGTGAGGTGCCCGTCTAGGTGCTTCTCTTGGTGTAACATGAGATTTTGGTGCACGTGTTAGTGGGGAAAGTCTTTTTACGTGTGTTTTAGTGGGTGTTTGACGAGGGGGTGGACAGTGATCCAATGAGCCATTGCAATCCTGATAACATAGTACCCCTTCTGTCCCATTACATCTTTTGTATATACCTAGACCTCTTTTTCCGGATCGAGCACAAGTGGTTAAGTCAAACCTGGTGCATGTTTGTGGTTTCTCCAAACGAAAGAAGAGGGCTCCATTCTTTAAACATTGAGTACAGGGACCTTCCCCTAAAGGCCATTTCTCCCCAACACTCCTCTGTTTCCTTCTCTTCCTTATGCGGCTATGTTGTAAGGTGCATATCCCTTTCCATCCAGGTTTCAACTGATTGATGTGAGTAACCCGTTCCCAACCCCGAAATATTGGATCCCCACAGTCTAATATAATAGGAGGTCTTTCCTCTCGATATGAAGCATAGCTACACATTCCCTTTCTGAGCACATAGCCTACGTACTTGCAGAGGAGATGGTTTGTGTACTTCCGAGCTAGACAGGCTTCCTTGACTAGTTGATCAAATGCATGGGGGGCTTGACAAGGATGTGGTAAGATTTCATTCCAGCAATCTGGTGTAAAGACAAGAGGTGGATATCCCTGGCATTGTCCATTGCCTATTACATAAGACTGGACAATACCTGGACGCTCCTCAGGCCTGTTCCACTGTCCTAGATTCTGCACGCACACTGATTTTCCTAAGACCCTTGTAAATAACACACTTACCCCCAACCAAACGAAAGCACAAGTGAAACTCATCCTCCGTTGTATCCGGGTTGTCCGCTTTTTCCTGACGCCTCTGGATGGCTTGATTTACAGTAGGACAAGGTTTAAGTGTACAATAAACTGTGTTATCTATTCTATAACCTGTGTATGGTGATAATACGTCCTCTATAATTTTTACATCACATTCAATTCCACAATGTGAGTAAGCAATACAATCAATACAATGTGTACAGCAACAACACCCACACTTACAATCACAAAACCAACACATATAGACTTATCCTATTTGGTTATATAATAAGCATATGTTAAGATATGTATGCTATACTAAGTATTACTCATCCAATCTTCACCCATGCGTCGAAAAGTCAGCTTCCAGGGGTGACTTTAGCAGGGGTTGCTTCTTTCTTCCAGGAATTCAAGCCACGTGATCTGTTGTTGGCCTTCAGGAGTTGGAGTGGGCAAGGGAATCAGAGGATCCACAGGCTTTGGAATACCACAAAATTGCTCACGACAGTAGTAGAATAATACTATCATTAGTGATCCTACTGCTAATATCCAAAGTCCCCACACCCAGGTTTCAAACATGAGTCCATACCAATCTTCAGCCGTGCTTGGGAGCCAGCTTCCGGGGTGTGGTCCCGCAGGGCTAGGTCCTCTTCTTCCGCCTTCTCAACACAACCTGGGTACACTTAACCTATTTATATACATAACACAAGTGATTTAAGCACGTTTGAATGTCATTTTGGTAGGATTTCGGTGGTCCACTGAAACGCTCCATCCTACGTCAGCAGCCTTAACCCTCGTCCAATGAATCCAGGCCTTGGATTCTGCTATTTTCACTGCCAAGGGTGACACCATTATGACCATATATGGACCTTTCCATCTCCCTTCCAACTGTTCCTTCTTCCAATGCTTTACCCACACATTATCTCCCGGCTTAAATGGGTGACATTTAGTTACTAGTGGTGGGGGGTTTTGTTCTTGAACATAATTTCGGAGTTTTTTAACTTGCTTGTTTAATTCTTGCACCATTTCCATATTCCAAACACCCCCCTTATGTCCCAAATCAGGCCACCCCGCCAAGTTTCTTCTCAACAATGTAGGTGGACGCCCAAACATTAACTCATAAGGTGACAGTTTATGTTGGCGTCGGGGAGAACACCTGACAGCATACAAAGCCAATGGAAGGGCATCAGGCCATTTCAAATGACATTCCGCACAGATTTTAATGATCCTTTCTTTAAGGGTTCTGTTCATTCTTTCAGCCATCGCTCCCGATTCAGGGTGATTTGCACTATGGAACCTCCACTTGATCCCCACTGCGTTAGCCACCGCCTGGTTAATGTGATGGACAAACTCAGGCCCATTATCTGATGAGATATGGGATGGAAGTCCGAACCTAGGGATTATCTCTTTAAGGAGCAGTCTAGCCACTTCTCTAGCTTGTTTTGTTTTAGTGGGAAAAGCCTCTGGCCATCCGGTATACATATCAACCATAACCAACATTGCTTTATAAGGGCCACATCTTGGCATGTCTGTAAAATCAATCATCAAATAATCCATTGGGAGATATGACACCGGGATGGTTCCAGGGGGCAAGAGTGGTCCCTGCCTCTGATTTACCTTAGCACATATAATACATTTGGCCACAACTTTCGCTGCTATTCCAGCCAGTCCATTAATGAAATAATCCCTACTCAGGGCGGTTTCTAAGGCAGTTTTCCCCATATGAGTAGTTTCATGTGATAGCTGGACCAATGTCCATGCTACTGACGTCGGCACATATATTCTTTTATCTGGCATCACATACCAACCTTCTTTTATGCTAGCATGTAAATCATGAGTGGCCTTAATACACTCCTGTTGAGTGTATGTTGGCTTTATTTCTGGTGGAATCACTCCTAAATCCATTGCCACATGAATTGCTAAATCAGGGGTAGGGCCTGCTCGTTTGGCTGCTTCTCTGGCTTCTAAATCTGCTAGTCGATTTCCCTGGGCTATCCTATCGTCCCCCCTCTGGTGGCCTTTACAATGCATAACAGAAACCTTTGCAGGTTTATGTACTGCATCGATGAGGCGACTAATCAAATGTCCATGTTGGACATACTTCCCTGCAGAATCTCGAAAACCCCTTTCCTTATAAACTGCTCCATGAGCATGTAAGGTCAGGAAAGCGTACTTGCTATCAGTCCACACATTCAAAGTTTCTTTCTCTGCTCTTTCTAAAGCTCTTGTTAATGCCCACAATTCTGCCACCTGAGCACTCCACTTCCCTCCTATCGGTCCACTTTCTACAACACCTTCATCATCCACAATCGCATATCCGGCCACACGTTTCCCCTCATGCATGTAACTAGAGCCATCTGTATACCAATAAAGTTTTGCATCTGTCAAAGGGATATCAGATAAATCGGGACGAGTTGAATACACTGTCTCTAATACTTGCAAACAATCATGTTCCTTTTCAGTTTCTGTGGGCAACAATGTAGCTGGATTCAGTCTATTGGAAACTATCAACTGTACTTGAGGATTCTCGATCAACATGGCTTGATACTTAGTCAATCTCTGGTTACTAATCCATAAATGTCCCTTATTATCTAATACTGACTGTACTGCATGTGGGGTGTGCACATTGATAGGACAAGAAAATGTTAGTTTGTTACAATCCTGTAACAACTCAGCAATTGCAGCCAAAACCTTCAGGCAGTGCGGCCATCCTTTGGCCATTCCATCCAATTGTTTGGATAGGTAGGCAACAGGTTGTTGCCACCTTCCAAGTTTCTGAGTGAGTACTCCTAGAGCCATATTTTTGCTGGTATCCACATACAAATTAAAAAGTTTCCTCAAATTAGGCAACGCTAAAGCAGGTGCAGAAGTAAGAGCTATTTTAATATTTCTAAAAGCATTTTTCTGTTCTCCTTCCCAAAGGAAAGGATCTACATTTGCTCCTTTAGTAGATGTATATAGAGGTGCTGCTATCAGAGCAAAGTTAGGAATCCAAATTCTACAAAAACTTGCTAAGCCAAGAAATCCCCTAAGTTGTCTTCTGTTTTGGGGTTCTGCTATTGTTAAAATTGCTTCTTTTCGTTCTGGTCCTAGCGATCTGCGTCCTTGTTCAATATCATAGCCTAAATATCTCACTTTCTCTTTTACCAACTGAGCTTTCAGCCTGGATACTCTATAACCACAATCTAATAACAAATCCAACAACCTTTTGGTATTCTCCCAACAAGTATCCTCACATTGTCCTGTCACCAGCACATCATCCACATATTGTAAAACCACATCTCCTTCTTGTCTGGGAACAAAGTAGAGCAGATCCTTGGCCAATGCAGTTCCAAATAGGGTGGGTGAGTTTTTAAACCCTTGTGGTAATCGAGTCCAAGTGAATTGCATCTTAACTCCTGTTCCTGGGTTTTCCCATTGAAAGGCAAATAATGGCTGACTAACCGGGTGAATGGGTATTGTGAAAAACGCATCTTTTAAATCTATGACTGAAAACCACCTAGCTTCCGGAGGGATCAAACTCAAAAGCGTATAAGGGTTTGGTACCACTGGATGTAGGGTCACAGTCATACTATTCACGAGCCTCAAATCCTGGACTGGCCTATAGGAGCCATCCGGCTTCCTAATAGGAATGATCGGGGTGTTCCAAGGAGACTGAATCGGTACTAATATACCTGCTTTCAAGTATTTCACTATACTTTTATATATGGCGAGTACGACTTCCCTGGAATATGGGCGATACTGTCCAATTTGTACAGGCATAGCAGTAGGTTTTAAATCTACAATTACGGGAGGATGGTGGGCTGCAAAACCCGGAGGATTGTCCTCTGCCCATAATTCCGGTACATCGAATTCTCTCCATTTTTCATCCGATTCCTGCCCCCCAACAACATCCAGTACCATTACCCTCCATGTGGCTTCAGACTGGTGTCTTACAGACACCCGCTGACACCCTTCATCAAATGAAATCGTAGCCCCTAATTTGCTAAGCAGATCCCTACCCAACAAAGGAATGGGGCATTCAGGAATATACAAAAACTCATGTTCAATTTCAGATCCATTCAATACACACTTCACTGGTTTCAAAACCTCACGTCCCACCACCTTTCCTGAAATCCCCTGCACTTGTAATTTGTATGGTCCAGGTGACGTGACTGGTTGATTTACTACCGATCTCCCTGCTCCCGTGTCTACCAAAAATGTGGTTTGTTGACCCCCAATTTGCATAGTAACCAAAGGCTCGGGTGGGGCCTCCCCTAAGCCAGGTCCTCGTCAATCTGTCCATCCTGTTTCTGCCAATCCAATTTCTTCCACCCTATTCTCTCTATCTGCATTCACATATCCTCTGCCTCTCACACCTCTGCCTCTCCCTCTGCCAGGGAATCTTCCAGACACCATTCCTCCTCTTCCTCCTTGGCCGTATGTCTGCCTCTCAAAGTCCTGTCTATTTCCTGGTCTATCCCCTAAACCTCTTCCCCTCATCATCTTTCTGGGACATTCTCTCTGCCAATGTCCCTCTCCTTTACAAAATGCACATTGGTTGGGTCCCAATCCAGGGCCCCTCTGCAGTGCCACTGCCAACAATTCTGTCTTTTTCTGCATCCTAACATCTCTTTCCTTCTTCTCAACCTTGTCTCTATTCACATACACTTTTCTCGCAATCTCCAACAACTCAGTAATATTTTTACCCAATGCTCCTTCCAATCTTTGTAACTTTCTTCTAATATCCTCATAACTCTGGGCTATAAAGCGCTCATTCAACATTCGCACATTGTCTGGGGCTCTGGGGTCTACTTGAGTATACAACTGGTAGGCTTCAATCAATCTTTGCAGGAAACTCTCAGGACTTTCATCTGGCTTCTGCATCACTAAAGATGGTTTAGACATATTAACAGGGGGTTTTCCCGCCATTCGGAGTGCCCTTACTGTCAAATTTTGATAGTCCTTGAGTCTATCCATATGTGTATTATCCCGGGTGGACCAATGCGGGTCTTCCTCGGATGCCTTTTCTGACAATTCCTGTTGTAAATTTGGAGCATTTGGCGACTGTTCCTGAATGCACTTTCTAACTGCTGTCTTCCACTTTTCCCTCTCTTCTGGGGTTAATAAGGTATTTAGAAGTTGTTGGATATCATTCCAGGTCGGATTATGAGTTTGCATAATCGTCTGGAATAAATCCGCCATCTCTGTAGGTTTTACACTCAACGGACCATAATGTTGTTTCCAATTCAATAAATCAGTTGTTGTAAAAGGGACATACTGAAACATAGGCACAATTTGCATCTGCCCGTGAGCTCCCCGCACTTGTTGGTCCGTTTGTCTCAAGGGAGCAAGGAATTCCTTCCTCGCTTCTGTTTCCTCTCTAGCCGTAACAGACCGTGTTTTTATTTTTACAACTTCCTCCTTATTTTCTAACCCCCCTTCTCCTCCTTCTTCACTGACAGACATTTCTCCACTAAGTTCTGCTTTTGTCACACCATCTGCCACTTTTTGTTTTCTACGCACTATAGGTTCCCCCCCCACTGCCAAAGCAACTTGAGGTTGTGCATATAACTGAGGTGGGGGTGGCGCATATGGTGGGGGTCTTATAATAACATCATCTTCATCCACACTCAATATTTTCTTTTCGTTCTCTGTCTTTCTTTCAACTTTTGGAACATTTCTCGGCTTCTCTTTGTCACAAATATTTTTAGTTATTTTGTTCTTACTTCCTCTCTGTCTACTTAGACACAGTTTCACCATTTCTGCCTGACATTGTAACAATTTATCACTTCTCTCAAGGACTGAGTTATGCCACTGGTCTATATAAGGATATTGGTTTGGATATTTCTCCTCATTTTGGTTAACCACATCCCACAACCTTTGTATAATCTGTTCTCTAAACGTCCCATAACACGGCCACCCAACCCCTAGATGAGGCCATTGACTTTCGCATAAGAACCTCAATCTTTGTTTGGTGACTTTGGGATAGGGAAACGTGTATTCGACCTGATTGAAATACTCATCAAAACCTTTCAACATGCATTCCAACGGGGTGTTGGGAACGCTTGATCTTCCACCCATCTCTAACCACACAACTACCGACCCTTAGTCTCGGATGCACATACGACCACTAAAGGGAACTGCGGTAGTAACCACCCACACAACCTGACACGGAGTTCTTTAGGGTCGACGCCCCGACTCCAGGGGGGTGATCAGTCCCCCTCTTCTATCTTCAAATGAGCTAGGTACTTCACAAAGTTAACATATACTCGCCTGAAAAGTCTTCACACACGTCCTGGCCAGGAAAAGAGGTCAGACCTTATTTCTTGCATTCAAGGGTTCTTGGACTAGGTTTTCCAGCACCGTCGATCCCACAGGAGGCCCCTGGGTCTTCCTGGAGAGAAATTTTCCCCACGGCGCCGTAGAAGTCGGGAGTGGCCTCCCCTGGATTCGAAGGGTGAAACCTGCCCTCAGCGAAATTTCGCCTCGTCTAAGAGTCCCATCTGGGGTGCCATGTTGTTGTGGAAATTGAGAACTCAAAGACCAGCTCTTTGCAATGCAAGAAAGTTTATTGCGCAGGTTCAAACAGCTCAAACAGCATATGGGGGTTTGAACCCCGAACAGTCTCAAACAACAATCTTATATAGTCATTTTGACGTAAGCACACACGTAGGCATATATTTGCTAAATTGGTAAAAGGGAGAAATGGAAAGATACAGAAAAGGTCAAGAATAAAAATACATTATGGAACATTAACATCTGCAAGAAAATACGGAACTATCCCCTGTCCTAGACAGATAACAGGATACACCCCTCATGAGCTGTCTGAACATAAGATCAAAATAGGAATGTCTACAGTTAAAAATATAATGTCATGCCCCAGTGATTCCACCCTGCAACTGTATGTAACTATCATTTTTTTCCTTGACTAGTCTTTGCATTGTTATAATGAACCAAAGTCTGAACCAAGATTCAGGGCCTGTCTTCCCTCCTTCCTTACTTGCAGGCACTGTCTTTTGCAAAACACTTTCAGCTGCTGTTCCTCTGCAAAACACTTGTAGGCCCTAGTCTTGTGCAAAAAACAGGCCCTGCAATTTTTCACAAGAACAGGCCCTGCAATTTTTTTGCACAAGACTAGGGCCTGTAAGTGTTTTGCAAAAGACCACTGCCTGTAAGTGTTTTGCAAAAGACCAGTGCCTGCAAGTGTTTTGCACAATACTATTGCCTGTTTGTGTTTTGGACAACAAGAGTGTCTGAGAGTATTTTTCACAAAAACAGGGCCTGCAAGTTTTTTGCACAACAACCTGGTCTGAGAGTGGTTTGCAGAAGACCAGTGCCTGCAAGTGTTTTGCACAAGACTATTGCCTGTTTGTGTTTTGGACAACAAGAGAGTCTGAGGGTGTTTTTCACAAGAACAGGCCCTGCAATTTTTTTGCACAAGACTAGGGCCTGTAAGTGTTTTGAAGAGGAATAGCGGGCTAAGTGTGTTTTGCACAAGACTAGTGCCTGTAAGTGTTTTGCACAAAACCACTGCCTGTTTGCAGGGACGTGCGGTCAGGGGAGGCAGGGGAGGCAGAGCCTCACCACTGTCAATCATGAAAAGGAAAAAAAATGTAAACGGGGAAAAGGCGAGTGCTGAAGTGAGGTTAGCTAGCTCACCGTGAATGACTGCCTCTTTAAAAAAGCCTCTAAAGCTCTGAGCTCTGCCGCTGACTAAAACGCTTCCTTTCGCCCGTGGAAGAGCTCATGCGGGCGAAAGGAAGCGTTTTTAGTCCGCGGGGTGCGTACGAGAGGAGGAGAGAATGCCTGAATATTCTCTCCTCTCGCACACATCCCGTGGACTAAAACGCTTCCTTTCGCCCGCATGAGCTCTTCCACGGGCGAAAGGAAGCGTTTTAGAATGCCTGAGCTCCGGGCCAAGCTGTGTGCGAGAGGAGAGAATATTCAGGCATTCTCTCCTCCTATCGTACGCACCCCGCGGACTAAAACGCTTCCTTTCGCCCGCATGAGCCCTTCCACGGGCAAAAGGAAGCATTTTAGTCCGCGGGGTGCGTGCGAGAGGAGGAGAGAATGCCTGAATATTCTCTCCTCTCGCACGCACCCCGCGGACTAAAACGCTTCCTTTCGCCCGTGGAAGAGCTCATGCGGGCGAAAGGAAGCATTTTAGTCCGCGGGGTGCGTACGAGAGGAGGAGAGAATGCCTGAATATTCTCTCCTCTCGCATGCACCCCGCAGACTAAAACGCTTCCTTTCGCCCGTGGAAGAGCTCATGCGGGCGAAAGGAAGCGTTTTAGTCCGCGGGATGTGGGCTTCCTTTCGCCCGCATGAGCTCTTCCACGGGCGAAAGGAAGCGTTTTAGAATGCCTGAGCTCCGGGCCAAGCTGCAAATGATGTTGCAAAAGTTTGTTGCAATGCAAAAGTCTTTTGCCTTGCCGGGAAACGTCAGGGCAAAAGAAGCAGCTGGTGAGGTTGGCGGGAGAGAGCCCAGGAGGAAAGGTGCGTGCGCAGAGGAGAGGAGAGGAGAGGAATCTATGGCGAAAACAGCATTGTTAAAAACATTGTTAAAAACAATAACAAGTAATGGCAAGAGAGTCATAATAACTTCTAGCCCGCAGCTACCCCCTCCTCTCCTCCCTCTCGCTCTCAGCTGGAGCCAACCTCACCGGCCCTTCCAGAGCCAGAGCGGGGAAGAGCGAAGATAAGGGGCGGAAGTGCAAACAAGAGCTCGGGGCGACAAGGGCTTCGCTGCCACAAGGGCTTCGCCTTGGAAGTGAGTCTCGCGGACGGAGCTTTGGGGCTGAGGAGAGAGGCAGGGACGGAGGGAGTGGGGGGAGAGGAGCCGCCCCCCTCACCCCCCAGGCAATGGGGAAAGCTTTCCCGAAATGGGGGGGGGTGTTGCGGGAAATAAAAAGGGCGCACGCTGGGGGGGACGAAGGAGGCTTTGGCGCGCTTTAGAGGCGGGTGTGAAAGCAACGAAAGGGAGGGCGGGTGGGAAAGCAACGAAAGAGGCAGCGAGATCGGGTGGGAAAGCAACGAAAGAGGCAGCGAGAGCGGGCACGGGAAAGCAACGAAAGGCAGCGAGGGTGGGTGGGAAAGCAACGAAAGAGGCAGCGAGAGGCAGCGAGAGCGGGCACGGGAAAGCAACAAAAGGCAGCGAGGGCGGGTGGGAAAGCAACGAAAGGGGCAGCGAGATCGGGCACGGGAAAGCAACGAAAGGCAGCGAGGGCGGGTGTGAAAGCAACGAAAGGGAGGGCGGGTGGGAAAGCAACGAAAGAGGCAGCGAGAGTGGGCGCGGGAAAGCAACGAAAGGGGCAGCGAGGGCGGGGGGTGGCTGCAGGCGGCAAGGCTTGAGCGGGGTGAAAGCGCAGCCCCTTTCGTTGCTTTCCCATTCACCCCGCTCAAGACTTGCCCGAGAGAGCTGGGGATCGGGCTTTGGGTTGGTAGGAGACCTTGAAGGGGGGGGGGGAGGGACTGGGGCCGGTGGAGGAAGCAATGCTACAGTGCACTCCGCGGTCCCCTTAATGTTCACTCAGGAAGGCGGGGAATGGGACCACGTGAGCAGGAGGCTGAGGCTCTGCCTTCCTGATGATGTCACCAGCCTCACCAGCCATAACCCTCACCGCACGTCACTGCCTGTTTGTCTTCTGGAAAACAAGAGTGTCTGAGTGTGTTTTTCACAAGAACAGGGCCTGCAAGTTTTTTGCACAAGACTAGGGCCTGCAAGTGTTTTGCAGAGGAACAGCGGCTGAGAGCGTTTTGCACAAGACCAGTGCCTGTAAGTGTTTTGCACAAGACTATTCCCTGTTTTTGGTTTGGACAACAAGAGTGTCTGAGAGTGTTTTTCACAAGAAAAGGGCCTGCAAGTTTTTTGCACAAGTCTAGGGCCTGTAACTGTTTTGCAGAGAGTAGATATAGTTCATACCTTTTTTAAATGAAATTTATCAGTACTTTTGATCAGTGACATCATCAAAGTAAACAAACCCACGTGCTGATTACATCACCAGATCATGCCCTTAAGCGGAAGTGACGTGCACAGCCCCCGCCTTCCGGATGTGACGTGCATAACCCTCCTCCCCGGCTGGGATGTGCATAATTGACCCCCGTGGTAAAGGGTTAACAATGTCACAACCCTAGCCGGATATGTTGTATTGGCCTAAGCCCATCATGATGAGTAGCCCTAACAGATAAGGCGTTGTGCAATATCCTAGCCCTATTTTTTCAGATAAGACATGTTGAAACTTACCCCATCAAGAAAGATGGCAAGATTCTGTGTGCATGATTTGTTTAACCCTAGATTAATTCTATGGACATTCAAGGGGGAGGGGTGTGTGTGAAATAAAAAATGTTTTTTATTTGTAATCATTCTCCTAAGGGCTGCATTTAAACCCACATTTTTTCCCTAGAAGGTATTTATTTCTAGGCAATGTTGGTTTTAATTTTTGTGGAGACAGGGGTCTGCATTTAACCCACCTTTTCTTCTAAAAGGTATTTATTTCTAGGTGGATTTAAAAACATTTCCTTGAAGCCTGGGGGAAAAGAACACAGCCCTTTTAAACCCTGCAGCTGGTTTTTTACCTTTGTAAAATCTAAAGAGACATATTTTGCCAATTGCACACTCAAATACTCATGTAACTGTTTTGAAGCCCGCCTACAGGAAAAGACAAGGAATATTAACAGGAATTAAAATGTTCAGAAGAGGAAACCCGCCAGGTTGCATGCAGTGGATAAGTCTTGTTCAGGCATGCCTGGGAAATGCCCTGGCATGTCACACCCACCCGCCAACCTGACCCCCCCTGTGATTCTGGGCATGCACAAGAGACATGTGTGGGACATGCCCGGGCATGCCTTACCCACTGACCCACCCAGCCCACTCCCCTGTGATTCTGCGCATGCGCAAGAGCCATGCCAGGGACATGCCTGGGCATGTCATACCTCCCATGATTCCGGGCATGCGCAAAGGCTCACTTGTCATTACAAGAGCTGGGTAGTTTGCCTTAATTTCAGCAGTCTCTTGAAGATGGCAACCTCAGATGCAGATTTGTTTGATATAAATTTGACCCCCAAACCTCCCAAGCGTGGGCGTAGAATAAGAAAATGACCTGGCTTCATTGAAGAGAATGAACTTATAAAGCCTTGTTATTGCAGGTTCTGCAAAATATCAAATGGTAAGTCAATATAAAAATTAAGAAAACACTATTTTGCTTCGTTGAAACATCCCAATCTAATTCTACCTTATTTCCTGTTTTAGAAACAGTGGAGCCTCAAAATGTCAGCATGCCACAAGTTCTGAAAGCATGTGTTATTAAAATAATACATCATTGTTTAATGGGCTGTTTAAAATCAGAAGATAATGTGGATGGAAACAGTGAAACAGAACTTATTAACAGTTTATGTATTCGGCTTTCTATGCCGCATGTTCTCTGGATCATCATCAGTATTACTGACAAAGTGAATAAATTATATTTCACCTGGGATACACTTGGTGATCTCAAGACATTCATACAGTGTATCGAGAAGAGTCATAAACCGCTGTCATTAATGTCAAAGATTGAAGCTGAATTGCCATTGGCTCTGAAGAGGATCATATGCCAGAATGTAACAGAAATTAATTACAAGAAACTGTTAAAGCTATGAAATTTATAATAAAATGTGCTTTACAAAACACATGAAAGGTGTATTACGTTTTTTTCTTTTGCTGACCCTACTGTTTAACCTTGTCAGATGTTAAACACAGAGATACAGTTTAATCAAAGCTCATGTGATATTATTCATTCAGGATTTCCTATGCTGGTTGGGGCGGGGGGGGACTAGCCAGTGTTTGCAAAAAGTCTGAAGAACTCACCAACTCTGATGTGATTAATTTGCAACATTATCTTCTATTCAAATGCATCTTCCGGATAGGCAGGGAGGCCAGTTTTGCAAAAGGTGTGAAGAACTCCCCTTTTCTGATGTGATTAATTTGTGACATCACCAGGGTGTATAAAAGTAGGACCGATACTTGTCTAGTCATGTTTACTGGTTTCAGGCATAACCTTACCTCGGGAGTAATTTGAGCTGCTAAGAAGACCCCTATTCAGAATGGAAGCTACTATTGTAAGTAATTTTATGCCTAATTTTGAAACACTTAGATGCAAAATGGTTTTCATAGAGTTCTTGTCTGCCTGCTTGCTTGCTTGTTTGATTGAATATTTTCTTTCACTAGAATGAATTGACAGATTCAGAATGTTTGATGGGGTTGTAAGTAGTTTTATGGCTATTTTTTTTGAAACACTGACCCCTCTTAGATGTAAAATGTGTTCATAACTTTCTTGCTTTCTTGCTTGTTTGTTTGACTGTTTGTTTGTTATTTTTCACTAGAATGAATTGACAGAATGTTTGAGGGCATATGAAGGTATTTATCTTTCGTACTTTCATATATTTAGATTCTTATAAACATACTGCAACAATTCTGACTATTGGGGGTGTTTTCTTTTCCTCCAGAATGGGAAGACGATCAGCCATTCGTGGATCTCACTATTCCCTCAGAACCCCAGGGGTCCCTGCATAACATGACCCCTCAGACTTCCACAAGCCACACAACACGAATGATGTTAGGAGGTATAATATCTAGCATTTTACCCAACTACAACTCTATTAGCATTATTTTTTAGAAACTAAAGGTGTGTGTGTGTTTGTGTGTGTGTGTGTTGGCATTACTTTATTAGGAATGTTGGTGATAACTTTTTGTTTGTTTGCTTGTTTGTTTAACCAGAGCTGTCCTGCAAAAAAGCAAAAATGCATGGCGCCGGACTTCCTGCATCCCCAGCAGACAGTGTTAGTTATGATTCTATGATTGTCTCTCAACCAGAAGAAGATACATGCCATTCTATGTCCCAGCTACAATCCTCTAGCTCTGCAAACTCTCAGAATATGAACAATGTTTATCTGGATATGGTGCAGGCATGGGAAAATCCTATCCGAAATTTCAGAGCTGTGGAATACTATCAGCGATACAGATTTGTTAATCTTGACCAAATCCGGTCCTTTGTAGTTGCTATAGATGCTATTCATAATGTGTTACAGATTCTTTTGAATAATGTAGCTATGAACATAGGCCCAAATGATTTTGTTCAACTCCGGTTGGATGCAGAGGGGTTAAACCATCCACTCTTTACTCTTAGGAGGTGTGTGAATGATTTAAATGCTGATGATTTTCTGACCAGTGTTGAAAATCTGCTTCAAAGTAAGACTGAGATATTGGGGGGGGGGGGTAATTTGCAATTAGTTGTTACCATCGTGAAGAACAAGGAGGGAGGAGGGCTTAGGAAGTTAAACACTTTGCTACTCACCAGAGTACTGGAGAAAAAAAAGACAGCACCTAGTAGATTTCAATGTGGAAGGCGAATTTCTTTGTTTTGCTAGCTGTTTGCTCTGTCTGATAGGTGCTGATGTTAGAAATCAAGAAATTATTACCAGGGCCAGGGAACTTCACAGCAGACTGGGTATTTCCACAGAAAACAGGATTGACTTTTCCCAGATACACATCTTTGAAAAACATTTACGGGTCACTATAAAGATCTTGTTTTATATGCAGGACGGGTGGCGGTTTTTTGTCACAGGTTGTCCACAGCAAGAAAAAATAGTATTTATATTATTACACAACAAGCATTACTATGGCATAAAAAATATCAAGGGCTTTCTGGGTGAACGCTATTTCTGTAAATTCTGCCACACGCCCTACCACCACAAATTTAGTCATGGCTGTCAATATATTTGCAGAGCTTGCCTAAAGCAAGAATGTCAGCAGGTTGAGGTGGAGAAGATGCGCTGCTGTAGGTGCAAAGTGCATTGTCGGTCTAAGGAATTTGTTGAAAGGCACACACAACTCGCTAAGGAGGGAAAAGTAGACTGTAAGAATAAGGAATATTGTGAAACGTGTGGGGTTTATGTCTTTACCCCCCACAAAAGTGCAAGGAAGTCAAGTGTGGGCAGTGCTCTGAGAAGGTTGAAAGCTTGGGAGGTCATTTATGCTTTCTAAAATTGTTGGACCGACCACTAATTGGCGAAAGATACATCATTTATGACTTTGAATGCTGCCAAGAAACAGGCACACATATACCTAATTATACATGCGCCAGGGGTATGTTGAAGGATGAGGATGATAAAGATGTTGTGAGGTGGGATTGTTATGGTATTAGATGCCTAGAACAGTTTGTAAAGAAATGTATAAATCATAAGTTTAAAGGATGTACTTTTATCGCACACAACTCCAAAGGTTATGACGGGTACCTAGTACTGAGGCAGCTGATCCATGAAAAGGTTAGGGTTCAACTTATAAGTCAGGGGGGGAAACTTCTGTGTATTACCCTTCCAGATTATAAAATTCGGTTTATCGATAGCCTCTCATTTTTACCACTTAAATTATCCAAATTACCCAAAGCTATGGGGTTTCAAGGCTGCAAAGGATATTTCCCCGACTTGTTCAATACAATGGCCAATCAAGACTACGTGGGACCACTCCCTGAAACCAAGTATTACAGCCCAGAAACCATGATGCCCGGGGAAAGAGAAGAATTCCTGAAATGGCACACTGCTAATAGAGGTACTGTGTTTAAACTAAAGAAGGCTCTGGCTTACTATATAATACAATACAATACAATACAATACAATACAATACAATACAATACAATACAATACAATACAATACAATACAATATAATAGTAGAGTTGGAAGGGACCTTGGAGGTCTTCTAGTCCAACCCCCTGCCTAGGCAGGAAACCCTATACCGTTTCAGACAAATAGCTATCCAACATCTTCTTAAAGACTTCCAGTGTTGGGCATTCACAACTTCTGGAGGCAAGCTGTTCCACTGATTAATTGTTCTAACTGTCAAGAAATTTCTCCTCAGTTCTAAGTTGCTTCTCTCCTTGATTAGTTTCCACCCATTGCTTCTTGTTCTACCCTGAGGTGCCTTGGAGAATAGTTTGACTCCCTCTTCTTTGTGGCAACCCCTGAGATATTGGAACACTGCTATCATGTCTCTCCTAGTCCTTCTTTCTCTTAAGCTAAACATACCCAGTTTCTGCAACCGTTCTTCATATGTTTTAGTCTCCAATCCCCTAATCATCTTTTCTTTTTTTTGAAAAAAAAATTTTTTATTAGTTTTACAAAATTTTAAGGAAAAGGGTGATGGGTATGGTTACAAATTTTGACAGCTACATCATGCAGGAAATGGTGTTCCCCCCCATTCTCATAACTTTTACCTAATGATAAGATGTTATTGCTTAATTTAGATTTTGACAGCTTATTTTTACATTGTATCTTTCAATGGTTTCAATCATTTATTTTGTATCAAACAAAAAGATTCCTTATATCAGCAATTGCACTATTTTTCTAACTTACTTCTTTGATCTGAGTTTTCTCATTGCTGCCTCCTCCCCCCTGCCTGCCAGCAAAGCCTCGGCACCTCCCATATCTTGTGTGGTGTCATCCGCTTTATCTAGGAGGGCTTTGTTTTTTTCCATGAAGGCCTCCGCCTCCATAGTTGTATTAATTCTAACTCTACTGCCCTCCCAGAATATCAGCATACCTTCTGGCAGAAGCCACCGAAACCAGAATCCTTTATCAAATAATTTTTTTGCTAATAGTGCATATTTTTTTCTTTTATCTCTTACTTTCTTTGGGATTTGTTTCAGGATGGCTATCTCTCTGTCCTTGCATTTTAACGTTTGCCCCCTTTGTGCCCCCAGAATCTCATCTCTTGTAGCCTTTCTAAGAAATTTAATGTGAACCTCTCTTGGAACATTGTGTGTTCTAGCATAAGCTGAGTTAACTCTATAAACCAGGTCAATATTCCATCCTAACTGCTGTTTGTCTTTTTTAATATATTCAGCTAGCATTTTTGTCATGATCTCCCTCAAGTCTTCATTGTCAGTCTCAATTACGTTTTGAAATCTAAGGAAAAAAGACATCCTTTCAAATTCCATTTTTATCATGTGGTTCTCAAGTTCTAAATTTCCTCTCTGGTCCCCTAATCATCTTTGTTGCTCTTCTCTGCACTCTTTCTAGAGTCTCCACATCTTTTTTACATCGTGGCAACCAGAACTGAATGCAGTATTCCAAGTGTGGTCTTACCAAGGCATTATAAAGTGGTATTAACACTTCACGTGATCTTGATTCTATCCCTCTGTTGATGCAGCCTAGAACTGTGTTGGCTTTTTTGGCAGCTGCTGCACACTGCTGGCTCATATTTAAATGGTTGTCCACTAGAACTCCAAGATCCCTCTCACAGTTACTACTATTGAGCACGGTACCATCTATACTGTACCTGTGCATTCCATTTTTGTTGCCTAAATGTAGAACCTTACTCTTTTCACCATTGAATTTCATTTTATTAGATAGTGCCCAATGTTCAAGTTTGTCAAGATCCTTCTGTATCCTAAGCCTATCTTCTGGAGTGTTGGCTATTCCTGCCAGCTTGGTGTCATCTGCAGATTTGATGAGTTCCCCATTTATTCCCTCATCCAAATCATTGATGAAGATGTTAAAGAGTACTGGGCCTAAAACAGAGCCTTGGGGGACTCCACTGCATACTTCTCTCCATGTAGATGCAGTTCCATTGAGGACTCCACGTTGAGTGCGGTTGGTCAGCCAGTTACGAATCCATCTGGTGGTGATGCTGTCTAACCCACATTCTTCTACTTTATCTAGTAGTAGGTTATGGTCTACCTTATCAAAAGCCTTACTGAAGTCCAAGTAAACTATATCGACGGCATTCCTCTGGTCCACTAATTTTGTCACATTATCAAAGAATGCAATAAGATTAGTCTGGCATGATCTGTTTTTGACAAATCCATGTTGGCTTTTGGCTATTACTTTGTTTGCTTCTAGGTGTTCGCAAATTCGTTGTTTGATTATTTTTTCCAGAATCTTTCCTGGTATTGAGGTCAGGCTGATAGGTCTGTAGTTTCCTGGATCTAATTTTTTCCCTTTTTTGAAGATGGGAACCACATCAGCTCTTTTCCAGTCCTCTGGTAGTTCCCGGGTGTTCCAGGATCTCTGAAAGATATAATTCAGTGGTTCTGAGATCTCGTCTGCTAGTTCCTTCAGAACCCTGGGGTGCAATCCATCTGGTCCTGGTGATTTGAACTCGTCTAGGGTAGACAGGTGCTCGCTTACCATTTTCTTCCCTATTTCAATTTGTGTTCCTAATCTGGTTTTTGTGGTGCTGCTTTTGATAGGTTGGACTGTTTTATCCCTTTGTGTAAAGACAGATGCAAAACATGAGTTAAATAGTTCTGCTTTCTCTCTGTTGCTTGTCACCTTCTTGCCACTTTCTCCTAGCAATGGACCAATTGTTTCCTTAACTCTTTTCATGTTTTTAACATGTTGGAAGAAGCTTTTTTTTGTTTGTTTGTTAATTTTTACTTTTGTGGCAAGCCTTTCTTCATTGTGAGCCTTAGCTTTCCTCATTTCATCTTTACAGGCTCGGGCTATTTGCTGATATTCTGCCTTAGTTATGTCCCCCTCCTTCCACTTTTGCAGACAGGATGTAGATATATTAAGAGAGGCCTGTATTCAATTTAGGGATCAGGTGATGAAAATGACTGAGCATGAGTACCACTGTGGGGTCGGGGGGGGATATTGTTGAGGAGATTTAATGCATTGACCCCTTCCAATATATCACATTGGCATCTGTCTGCATGGCACAGTACCGGTTCATGTATTTGAAAAGCAATACCATTGCTTTAGATCCTTTGGACAATTATCACAATACACAGAAAAGGTATTCAGCTCCAGCGATTCAATGGTTGTTGCATATAGAACACACTGAGAAGCTCAATATTCAACATGCTCTTAAGGGCGGTGAAAAGAAAGTGGGCAAATATTTTTTGGATGGTTTTGCTGTCATAAATGGAACCCCCACGGCTTTTGAATTTCATGGCTGTTTTTTTCATGGGTGCCCTGTCTGCTACTCTGAAAAAGACTTCAACAAATTACTTGATTCAACATATGGCAGCCTGCACAGCCGTACTAGGATTAAAGAAGAGTACCTCAGGGCACAGGGTTATGCTGTGCGCTGCATCTGGGAACATGAATGGCGGGCCATGGTGGAGGATGACACCTCTTTGAAGCAGTTTCTAGTCGAGAATAAGCTCCCAACTCCTTTGAATCCTCAAGATGCTTTTTTTGGTGGTAGAACAAATGCTACATGTCTGTACTACAAACCAAAACCTGGTGAACAAATCTTATACTATGATTTCACCAGTTTGTACCCTTTTGTGAATAAGACCAAGGAGTATCCAGTTGGGCACCCTCAAATCATCTATCAAAACATTGGGGACATAAAGCAATATTTTGGGTTAGTCAAAGTCAAAGTGTACCCGCCAAGGAATCTCTATTTCCCAGTCCTACCTCACAAATCAGGGGGCAAATTAATGTTTAGTTTGTGCGCAACCTGCACAGAAAAGCTGCAAACCTCCTCCTGTAAACACAGTGATGAGGAAAGAGCTCTGACTGGGACATGGTGTACTGTTGAATTGAATGTAGCCTTAGAAAAAGGTTACAGAATTGTTGAAATCTATGAGGTCTGGCATTTTGAAAGAACTTCAAATGAGCTATTTTCAGGATATATGAACATGCATCTTAGACAGAAACAGGAGGCCAGTGGTTACCCTGAATGGTGCAAAACAGAACAGGATAAAGAGCAATATATTCAGGATTACGAAAAGATGGAAGGTGTCCGTTTACGACGTGACCACATTGAAGTAAATCCTGCTAAAAGACAGATTGCCAAACTCATTTTAAATTCACTGTGGGGCAAGTTTGGCCAGAGCACCAATCACCTGACCACATCAGTGGTGACAAACCCTGAGGATTTATTCAAATATCTTTTTGTACCCTATTATGATGTTTCCTCATGTGAGTTTGTGGATACAGAGACAGCCGTCATGACATGGAAAACAGCCAAGAACCACCCCACCAAATCCTCATGCACTAATGTATTTATTGCCAGCTTTGCGACCGCCTATGCACGGCTGGAATTATACAGACTACTGGAGGGGCTGGGTGATAGGTGTCTGTACCATGACACCGATTCCGTCATCTTTGTAAGTAGAGAGGGGGCATGGACACCCCCTTTGGGTGATTATTTAGGACAACTGACAAGCGAAATTCCACCAAACACTACGATAACAGAGTTTGTTGCGGCCGGCCCCAAAACGTATGCTTATGCTTTGTCCAACGGTGAAGCGGTGGTAAAGGTGAAGGGAATCACACTAAATTGTGGTAATAGCAGTAAAGTTAACTTTGACAGTTTGAAAGATTTGGTAGACGATTATTGTCTGTCTGATGCAGAGAAAAAAAAAGAGATCAGGGTAGAACAGTTGGGGATTGTCAGGGTTAAGAAACAGTGGACCCTAGAAATGAGGGTCCTCCGAAAAACTCTAAAAGTAGTGTATAATAAAAGGTTATTAAAGAGCGAGGATTACTGTACACTGCCTTACAGTTATTAGGGATTATGGAAAACATTGCACAATTTGTACACCTTTTTTCCTGTATTATAAGTGGCCCGTCCAATTCTGGCAAATCTTTTTTTATCAAACAAATGTTAGAACATGGCGATGTGGTATTGTCTTAAAGTCCTCAAAATATTGTATGGTTTTATAGCTGTTGGCAACCTCTGTACAAAGATCTGCTTAATAAATTCCCTTATATTAAATTTATGGAAGGTCTACCGTCTTCTTTTGAAGATGATGTCTTGTTTCCGCCAAATCAAATAACTCTAGCTGTGATAGATGATCTCATGGCATCTGCCGGTGACAGTGACCAAATAGAGAAGGCTTTTACACAGTACGTTCATCACAGAAACCTGAGCATTATTCTCATACTACAAAACCTGTTTTTTCAAGGTAAGAAAATGAGGACAATAGCTCTGAATTCCAAATATTTGGTATTATTCAGAAGCCCCCGTGATCAGATGCAAATTGTCACACTGGCCAGGCAGATGTACCCCACTAACACGAAGTATTTTTTAGAAGTATTCCAAGATGCCACTCACAAACCACACGGGTACCTATTAGTAGATTTGTCAGCCACCACTCCAGATTCCTATAGGCTAAGAACAGGTCT
The DNA here is from genome assembly GCF_964273705.1 of Natrix helvetica. Lineage (NCBI taxonomy): Eukaryota > Metazoa > Chordata > Lepidosauria > Squamata > Natricidae > Natrix > Natrix helvetica. The sequence continues at coordinate 20,541,765 of NC_138555.1, forward strand.
CTTCCCCCCTGATTGGCCTACTGTTTACACAATGAAAAAGAAGAGTAAAAAGTTGTAGCCCGGTTGCCTTAGCGCTAGTTCATTTAAGATGTCAGAGAGGTTACGTAGAAATTGGGGGCTTTTAAAAATCTTAGTAAAGGCCGGACCAAGACAGAGAAAAGCCATCTTATGCAATGCTAATAATGACCTGGTGGGGTCAATAGCAGAAATAGCACTGAATACCCTAAAAGGAAATCTTCCTCTGAAACCTTCACAATTCTGGTCTCTAAAGAGTAAGAAGGGTGTCATTAAAAAGTTGAGTGAAAGAAAGGTTTCACTCAAAAAGAAGAAGCAGATCATACTTCAGTCGGGTGGTTTTATAGGGCCCTTACTAGGGACGGCTATTCCTCTGTTGACTAGCCTGTTAGCAGGATAAACCATGGACCATGCCGAGAAAATGTATCTGTTGTCGCGTCATCAGATGGAGCAGCTACAGGGCAGGACGCCTACTATGGGGACTACAGCCACTAACCGGTTGGATGATGAGATGCGCAACATCCTTCAGAGGCATGATTTGAGTGAGGATGACAAGATTAAGCTCTACAATTCTGTACTGCAGAGGTATCTAAGACTGACCAGGCAAAATGAGTCTGAAAAGGACAAACTGAATCTCATTTATCCACCGGGAGAACCTCAGCCACTTCCAACATTACCAGAACAGCCGCCACATCCAACTCCACAGGACACAACTATGGATGATATCTTAAGCGGTGTGAGTGCTCGGTATAGGAAAAATGCAGAACTTTTGCTGAACAAAATGAAACAACACCAGGACGTCTCAACCTGGGATGATCGCGGTACCTTTTTATACAAAGGTGTACCTATTCCTGGTACTAATATTTTAGACTTGGTGAAAGGCGCCTCCCAACACCGAGCCCCTACTGAGAAGCGGAAACCTAAAGGATGGGATGATTTTATGAATGCTATGGCTGAGGTGAATGTTCCAACTTCTGTGTTGGGGTCTACTGCTGTTAAAGAGCAAATAGAAAAGTTGAAAGATACTCTGGTTGTTAAGGATGAAACTGCTGCTAGCCCCGACTCTGTTATGACAGCACCTTTTGGGGCTCAGAAGCCTATGTTTACAGGCACCCCCACTAGCCCTTGGACAATAAAACCTAGAAGTCAGTTCAGGTTTGGTGACTGGCTCAATTTTTAAAATGAATAAAAACACTGATACACGTAAAAAACGTTTAAGTCTTTTTCTTTATTTTACAGTAAGGCATGCATGCCTGCATGCACTGGTGACGATTACAGGTTCCAAGCCCCCTCCCAACCTTTATAGTTTTTACAAACAGCTTTACCATTTGATCATTTTTAATATCGGCATTGGAGTACATCTTTAAAATATTTTCATAGGTCACTCCTTTAGTACAGTTCAGTAGAAAAAACGCACAGTGTTGTCCGCAGGTCACAGCACTGGGGTGTTGCAATTGCCGTTGGTGAAATGTGTACTTCTCAGCTTGCTGCTCTAAAAACATCACTATAGAGCCAGGAAAGTCATGGCTATCCGGAGGTCTTCCATAAGAATAAAAAAATTCACCATATCCGGGATATGGGAAGTAGAGGGCCAGCCAGTGTTCACCAGGAAAAGTGTGAGGATGGGTGTTTACGATTAATCCAAAAGGTCTTTTGGAGATTTGTCTCTGGGGTAACAGGTCACAAGGGTAGACCCCTAGAAAGGTAGTATTTCCAGAGAACAAGTGGAGGAGCTGCTGTGTATCCATACTCACATATAATCAAAAAGTACATTCCTTGTGTGACTTATTTCAATAAGGTTTTCAAAGATTGCATAGAGTATCATGTTAACGGTGTTGGGGAGGGGCTGTGCAAATCTAATTTCGGCTCTGAGGTTACCATTCCTGATCAATGAATAGTGCTCAGAGCATCCCTGATCAGGACTCAGGTCAAAACAATACAAAGTATACCCTCGGTTAAACTCTTCCCGGCTGATTAACATCGGTCTGTCTTTCATGCCTTTGCCTGTTGCTTGCACCATCTGCATGTACTCTCTCACAAAAGACCATGCTCATAATCAGGCTGAAGAGGCTTTGCGGGGATCTGTTCGCCATCACAATGCAGGGCACAAAAATTGACATTGCAGTGTTGAAAATTGAATGGATTTCTTTCATAATCCCCACTAAAAGCTGCATTGTCCACAAACCCAATCACTAATTGTTTAGGTAGTTGGCCCAGAAATAGATTTTCCTGATTACACACAAGACTACCTGCGGGAATGCTGTAAACCTTCATCCCCACTCGATCAATGGGGTATTTGGCATTGGAGGTGAGCAAAGCTTCTGCATGGCCAAGACGCACTCCCGGGGCTACTTTTACACGTTTTACAAAGAGAGAAGCAGCCAGGAGTTGCACTTTGTAATTCTCATTGCCATCCTTCATCATGCAAAATTCATTTCTGCTTCTTGTGAGTTTGACTTTCACATCTACGCCATTAATTAGCAGTCTGTCTTGAAAAAACAGATCACTATGCAGAGGCCCAAGCAGGTCCCATTTACGACTACCGGCCCTGTGTCTCGCTCTCGCTTTGAAACCAGAGTTCCCAGCCACTGTCAGTAGAGTATTCTCCATGAGGTCCGAGTCATCTTTGTAAAAAACCCCAGAAGGAAATTGGGTACCCAACGCATCACCACCAAAGTTGAGAATCAGTTCAATTATGGCCCTATACGAATAGCAATGATGGCTCTGTGTAATGAGCCGATCTCCCAAGGTAACATCCAGCTGGTTAAACAGCGATGCTATGGGGTAGTTGGCCAGGGCCACCCTTGCCCCATCATCAATATCCGACCCGTCAGCTTTTACAATCTTGCAACTCACATACAGAAGGGTGTTGTTTAAATCTGTGTAATGCTCACCATGCCCTGTGATGAAAAATTCCAGGGGGCCGTTGGGCGTTAGCACTGATAAAGGAGGGATATCAATATAGGTACTGTTTTCAATACTGGTCTGTGTAGGCGCCAGTTGAAAAAGATCCAGTTCAGATTTAACACATTCTTCTGAAGCAGAATGAATAAATGCCATAATGTATTAGAATATGTCTTCCTTGTCACAGGGTTTCCTCTTCTGTGCACGTTTCCTCTTGGTATGACGGGGCTTTTTCACAAGTCTTCTCTTTCTAAACGGAATAGGTGGGCCCAATGCGTAATTCTTCCTGGCTATGACCAGCCCTGATTCATCCTGCCCGCTCTCAACACCACGGGATACAAGATGCCCCGCGACATCTCTGGTGATGTTTTTGGCAGCAGATTTCACGTGCGGCTTTATGATTTCTAATCCCCGCCTCAAAAAAGGCATTGCTTTTCGAAAAAGTCCACGGAACAACCCTCCTAAACCGGTCCCGTACATAATGGGGGCTCCTCGGAAGCCTGGAAGGCCTCAGCCAGCTTGTGCCCTGTAGTAAGCTACGTAGTCTTGAGGTCTCCCGTGCTCCTTGTTTACAACCATCCTTCACTTTTCCGAGGCCTAAAATGAAGCTTGACAATCAACTTCCCATGATAAAAATGCACGTTTTTGTCATGGTCGGTTTTGATTTCTATAGTAACGGTATCAAAGTGATGTTTGCTTACTGGCACATAATGTGGACGGTCATAGGTCATAGTTATGAAATCATTGTCTTGCCCCCGCACAGGCACACAGCGTAGTAATGGCACATAGAAGTCACCTACTATCTGGAGCTCTACAATGTCTGTGTAAACATATAAGGTGCTGAATCCTGGGAACATACCTAACAGATGTCCAAGTTCTCCGCTAACTAGAATGGTATGCGGTTCATCTCCTTTAAGATTAATTTTTCGACCCACTGAATCATAATGTAGGGTTGTCTTAGGTCCATCCTTGGCATTTGATATAAGCTTGTTCATATTTTCTAACAGTTGTCGGATGCTATTATAGTACCCGCTTCTCAAAGAAAAATGCCATTTCTTTCTCTCGTTAGCAATTTCAAAATATCCAGGAGAAGTTAATGTGTGCCAACTATGCGGATACTGTATCTCTGCTAGACCTACTTCCCATGACCCTGGAACATACAATGATCTCGCTAACTGAATAGTAAAATTAGAATTTTTGTTTTGGGGGAAAATTTCTGCTGATGCATTGCTGGGGAGGGTGATGTAAAAATCTGACATTTCAAAGATGTTGTACTTCAGTAGCCTTAACCCAACTGTTGAACTTCTCTGGCCAGCCATTCCATTTGACTAGAAACTCTCTGCGTCTCCCCTGCCCTCTTTTTTGGATAATTTTCTCTATTCTGTATATACGCTGTTGCTCAGCAGGAACCTTTTGGAGCTCCTCAAAGTAAAAAGCTCCCTCTACAGGATCACCTGTGTAATCATTTAATCTATACACCACTCTTTCCCCCTTTGTCCCCAGTTCTTTGACGATGAATATCTCATCCGTATAGGTTTGCTGATAGCCCTTTTCAAACTTCCCCTTCAGTCTTGTCCCCTTCCGGTTCCGGCGGCTGACGGCGACGGGCAGAGACTGCTCGCCCCGCGCATCCCCGGTGGGCTCCCCACCCCTTGGAGGGCACAGGACGCCCCGAAGAGGCGTTCTGCCGGAGGAGCGGTGCGGCAGGAGGACCCCTGCATCAGCGGCAGCCGTCGGGGGGCTCTCGCTTCGCTCCAGGCACCGAGGAGCGCGAAGGGGAGGCGCGCTGAAGCGTCTTCGCTGTGAGGCTGTCCGGAAGAAAAAAAGATACTTGAAGGATGCAGCGGCGGTGCGGTGAGGCGTAGACTCCCTTCATACCTATTACCAATCCTAAAACTTGTCAGTGGTGTTAATTGGAACTTTTGTTTAACTTGGAGAAGTGCGGCTGGAGGGGAGGGGGATTTCCCCCCCCCCTTGGACAAGCGGCTAGAAACAAAAGTGCTCATAGCCCCAGGGAAGGAGGAGGGGGAGAGCCAAACCAATGAGGTCACACTCCAACTAAATGGATCTTCAGACTTAACCCTTTCAAGAAAATGTGATCTTTGGGAACTTTGAATCCTGAAAACTTTATTTGTTGCCTCAGTTCTCGAAGTTGGCAGGGCAAGATGGCACACTTCCGTTGTCTTCATGAAAGCTGAACTTGACTCCACCTTTTAACTTCAGGCTTCCGGTCTTTGTCTCCGTGTTATTTGGATACTTCTCTTGTGGATTGTTTGCCTTTGAACTTTCTGGAGTGAAAAATGTCTGTTCCCTGCCAGGGTGATTAGAGAGTTCCCTTGTGCCTGGTCTCTCTACCCCCCCGAACTCCCTTGGATGCTCTACCACTCTGACTGATTCTTCTCTATACTGACTGGACTCTTTATTACTAACAATGACATCTAAAAGACCACCCCCTGGAAAACCTGGCTTTGCTACTTCTGCCCCGACATCTGCAACATCCAGTCCTGCCACACAATCAAAGATCACAGACCTGATGCAACCTAAGAGTACAGAGATGGATTTGCAACAAATGCTTCAGCAACTTATACAGGGCCAGGAAGAAATTAAGAAACAATTAAAGGAAATGAAGGAAGAAATTAAAGAGAATCAAGTCCAAATCTATAAGAACTCACAGAGACTGGACCTTGTGGAGGGTGGGGTGGCGGAGGTGAGGGGGGGGGTAGAAGCGGTGCAGAAGGGAAACAAAGAACTTGATACCCAGCAAATGAAAACAGAATTTGAGAGAATGTCCTTTTATCTTAGATTTCAAAATGTCATAGAAGCAGATGGGGAAAATATAAGGGACATTATGACTAACATTTTGGCTGAATACATACACAAAGAAAAACAGCAGATGGAATGGGAGATAGATCTGGTTTACAGAGTGAACTCAGCTTATGCCAGAACACACAATGTACCCAGGGAGGTCCATATTAAATTTCTTAGAAAAAGCACAAGAGACGAAATTCTGGGTGTACAAAGGGGGCAGGCACTGACATACCACGACAGGGAAATAACCATCTTGAAGCAGATCCCCAAGAAAATTAGGGAAAAAAGGAAAAATTATTCGCAATTGGCGAATAAATTATACCAGAAGGGGGTGTGGTTTAGATGGTTGATGCCTGAAGGTATGCTGATATTCTGGGAGGAGACAAGAATTAGAATTAACACACCCATAGAGGCACAGGCCTTTATGGAAAAAAACAAAACAAACCTAGAAAAAACAGAAGATCCTACAACGGATATGCAGGACACGGGAGGGGCCGGAGCTCTGCCAGCGGGGGGAGAAGGGGCAATACCAAGAAAGCTCAGATCACAAAAATGAACAAGAAAATCTCATTGTTATAAACTGACCGAAAGTAGTAATGGAATTATATGTGGATCATATACTACAATGTATAAACTGATTGAAAATATCTATAGAATTAACATGCTGATTATATATGATTATGTATTAATGTTTTATACTCAGATGTACTCTATGAGTTTGGAGGGAGGGGGCGCCTGCCACACTTTGCAACTGCCAAAATTTGTATACCTTTCCATTTACCTTTTCCCTTATAAATGTTAAAAAAACCATTAAAATTCTTTAAAAAAAAACATTGACAGCTTTTAAACAAGTTAAAACTATGGACTTGGAGTTTCATCAAATGTTTCAACAAATTCTACAGGGACAAGAGGAAATTAAGAAACAGCTGAAGGAGATGAAAGAAGAAATTAGAGGGAACCAGGAAAAAATTGAATAAGAACTCACAGAGATTGGATCACTTGGAGCAGGGGGCAGCTGAGATGAGGGGGGGGTGTGGAGGGCGTGCAAAAGGGAAACAAAGAGCTTGACACCCAACAAATGAAAATAGAGTTTGAGAGAATGTTCTTTTATCTTAGATTTCAGAATGTGTGTCAGGCCTGTAGTTATGTTCTTTTTAGGATCTTTGGCCTGCCACACTTTCTTATAATTTTCTATGCTGTTTCAATAGTGTAGTAGTTGGGAGGGGGGAATAGAAAGGAGTAGGATTGTAGAATGGATTGTTGACATTCTTTTGTAGAAGCCAAGGTCATCTTTTGTCTCAGCACCTCGACACCTGGCCGGAAGAAGATGGGTGTACATGCCAGCGTGGAAGATGATGATTGGAACATGTGATGGATTTGTGGGTGTGGGGAGAGATCATGAACTTTCAACTAGGTGAACTTACAGGATGTAATTCAGAGTTGAAATTTCCATAGCCGTGCTAACATGCTTGCGGAATAAATTGCACCATTAAGGATGTTTTGCCTTGGACAATGATTTATTTCTGCATGGTATTTAGAACCCTAACATTATTTCAACTCTCTACTTTAAAAATATTTCACTAGCTCCCTCCCCCTATCAAGGGGGAAGGGCTGGTGATGGAAGATCTGGTGATGGGGTCTCGGCATTCCCAATGCTGACCGGGACAGCGTAAATATCAGCGAAGAATAAATGAGAAGTTTTTGGTGATAAGAAGCTGAGTGCGGAACTTCAAAGGCAATGGAATGCTGCTTCCAGTTTAATTGCATCAGGAGGAATGCAGGAGGAGACACGACAAGACGAAGGAAGGTCGCAGAAATATTTCTTCAGCAAATTGTGAGTGCATGCTCCCCCTCCTTCCCCCCCAGCTTAGAAGCAAGATTGGAAAAAAAAAACACCCTTAGAACGGAGGTTTGGGCTCCTTCCAGACGGCAATAAATAAAATGGCTTATCACCATGCAACTAGCTGGAAGAAAGATTCCCTTTCAAAATGGGAATTTCAAAGGAGGCAGGAAGAAGGAATTTTTCCAGCATCTGTCACTTGCAAGCCACCACAAATGGGGCTGCAACCAGTAAATGAAGCAAATTGGGCAGTAAATTGGGCTTTCCTCCCAGGACTTGGATGGAAGAGATGCTACTTACCAACTCCTTTGCCATCAGCATGGGGAAATGCTCCAAGCCAGCAGAGGGCACCTACTTGGCCCATAACTCATCCAAGCCAGCAAAGGGCACCTACTTGGCCCATAACTCCTCCAAGCCAGCAAGAGGGTCCTTGGCACGTAAAACCCCTTAGCCAGCCATCATTGGTTGAGCTGCAACCTGTGAAGCAGGCAACCCCGGGATGGGTCTTAACCCCAGGTCATGGATGGGAGGGATGCCAGTGGGCACCTGCCCTCCCTCAGCAGATGGCACCATGGCAGAAAGCTGGGCAGTGGCCAACCGAGGGATTGACCTCCCCACCGGTTCCAGTCTCCCCTGCAAGGCCCAAAAAGGTTCTTACCAGACCTTCCTACAGAGAAGAAATCTCCATGGAAGAAGGGATTACCAAACAGAGGCCTGCATTGTGGATGGCGGGAAAATGTGCGCCTGCAAGGCCCCAAGTGGTTCTTACCCCACCTTCCTACAGAGTAGCAATCACCAACATGGTAGAAGGGATTACCAAAGCCAGGCCTGCAAGATGGGAAGCGGGACAAGGTGCATCTGCAATGCCCCAAAAGGTTCTTACTCCACCTTCCTACAGAGAAGCAATCTCCACCATGGAAGAAGGGTTTACCAAGGGGACAGCTGCAAGTTGGAGAGCAAGGCAGTGTGATGAAACGGTTCCTAAGTTTAGAGATGTAACTAGGTTCCATTCCTCGTGGGGGCCAATTAAATGCCACCATTGTTGTCAACTTGGCCACAGAGCGTCAGAGTGTTTGGCTCCAGCCCCAATGCCACAAACGTGCGCACCAACCACCACGGCGGTAAAGAGAGGGTCCCAGATGCCACCACAGAAGAGTCATCTGGGCCAACAACCTCTGGAAGAGGATCCCCAACTTAAGGTGAGGAAGTGTCCTACCAAGGGGGAGGCCTCGGAAGAGGAAAAGGGCAGACATTCTCCGGAGGAGGATCCCCAACTTAAGGTGACAAAGAGTCCAACTAAGGGGGAGGCCTCGGAGGGGGAAAAGCCTAAACGACCTCTGGAAGAGGATCCCCAACTTATGGTGACGAAGAGTCCTACCAAGGGGGAGGCCTCGGAGGAGGGAATTGCCGAAGAACAAACGTGTGTACCAATTGCCACGGTGGTTAAGAGAGGGCCCCAGATGCCCGCACAGAAAAGTCATCTGGGCCAACAGCCTCTGGAAGAGGATCCCCAACTTAAAGTGACAAAGTGTCCTACCAAGGGGGAGGCCTCGGAAGAGGAAAAGGGCAAACAATCTCCGGAGGAGGATCCCCAACTGAAGGTGACAAAGAGTCCAACTAAGGGGGAGGCCTCGGAGGGGGAAATGCCCAACCGACCTCTGGAAGAGGACCCCCAACTTCAGGTGACGAAGAGTCCTACCAAGGGGGAGGCCTCGGAGGAGGAACAAGGCCAGTCGTGGATGATTGGATCCAAGAGCCCAGAACCTACAGCACCTGCAGCAGAGAGCCCGAAACGGCCATGGGAAGAGGTCGCAATGGACTTCATCATGGAACTCCCAGACAGCAGTGGGCATAAAGTAATTTGGACTGTTATTGATTTGTTTTCTAAGCAGGCACACTTCATTGCTTGCTCAGGATTGCCATCCGCAAACGAATTAGCGAAAATGTTTGTGAAACACATTTATCTCCTGCACGGAGTACCCAAGAGGATCATTTCAGACCGCGGAGTCCAGTTCACAACCAAGTTCTGGAGAGAGGTCCTGAGATCCATTGGGTCCACACAAGAATTGAGCTCAGAGGTTCATCCCAGCATGAACGGTGCAGCAGAGGGAGCCAATGCGGTGGTGGAACAATACATCCGGTGTTTTGTGGACTATCAGCGAGACAACTGGTCGGACTTGCTACCCTTCGCCGAAGTGGCGTACAACGATGCGGTCCACAGCAGCAGAGGATTAGCGGGTTTCCAGATTACCAGTGGCATGGAAGTTGTTGCCATGCCTGAGTTGCCTAGAGAACCTCCTTCTTTCATGTCTTTGAGTGAATGGATGGACATGCTAAAGAAAGGATGGGAGAATACGAAGAAGGCTCTAGCAGTTGCGGCAGAAGCCTACCAGAAGCAAGATGATCAACGTCGCTCACTCCTAAACCCCTACCGTGTGGGGGACAATGTTTTTTTATCTACCAAATACATAAGATTAGAAATGCTTAGCAAGGAATTGGGTCCAAAATTTCTAGGTCCATTCCCAATAGTGAAGATAGTTAACTCAGTTACAGTTCAACTCGGTCTACCCAGAAGTCTAGGGGAAATTGACCCAGAATTTCATTGTAGCTTGTTGAAACCAGTAATTGGGTCTAACAGAAGAGCATCCACCCAAGCTCAATCTCCTCCTGTAGTGATGGAAGGGGAAACACAATCTGAGGTGGAAAAAATTGTAGATTTCAGGCTGAATAGGGGTTGCTTACAGTACTTAGTGCATTGGAAGGGTTACCCTTTGTCTGAAGCTAATTGGGTGAACAGTGGGAACCTAAAAGTGGAGAAGTTAGGAAAGCAAGTCAATGGGAAGTTTCCCGAGAAGTCAAGGGGTTCCCCTGGGTGGAGAAAAGGTGGTTAATTTTGTTATGTTAACTTTTATGTTATTCTCTTTGCAGGAAACGTTTTTCTTTTGAGGAGAGGCCGCCTGTCAGGCCTGTAGTTATGTTCTTTTTAGGATCTTTGGCCTGCCACACTTTCTTATAATTTTCTATGCTGTTTCAATAGTGTAGTAGTTGGGAGGGGGGAATAGAAAGGAGTAGGATTGTAGAATGGATTGTTGACATTCTTTTGTAGAAGCCAAGGTCATCTTTTGTCTCAGCACCTCGACACCTGGCCGGAAGAAGATGGGTGTACATGCCAGCGTGGAAGATGATGATTGGAACATGTGATGGATTTGTGGGTGTGGGGAGAGATCATGAACTTTCAACTAGGTGAACTTACAGGATGTAATTCAGAGTTGAAATTTCCATAGCCGTGCTAACATGCTTGTGGAATAAATTGCACCATTAAGGATGTTTTGCCTTGGACAATGATTTATTTCTGCATGGTATTTAGAACCCTAACAATGTGATGGAGACAGATGATGAAAACATTAGGGACATCATGACAACTATCTTGGCTGAGTATACCCAGAAAGAAAAACAACAGATGGGGTGGGAAATAGACCTGGTCTATAGAGTGAACTCCACATATGCTAGAACACACAATGTCCCCAGGGAGGTGCACATTAAATTTCTTAGGAAAAGCACAAGAGATGAAATTCTGAATACACAAAGGGGACAAGCCCTGATATACAAAGATAAGGAGATAACCATACTGAAACAGATCCCCAAGAAAGTGAGGGAGAAAAGAAAATATTATTCGCAATTGGCGAATAAATTATACCAGAAGGGGGTGTGGTTTCATTGGTTGCTGCCTGAAGGTATGTTAATATTCTGGGAGGAGACAAGGGTCAGAATTAACACACCCATAGAGGTGCAGGCCTTTAGGGGAAAAAATTAATTACTTCTAGAAAAACCAGAAGACATCCCAGTAGATACACAAGACACGGGAGGGGCCGGAGCACTGCCAACGGGGGGAGATGGGGCGACATCAAGAAAGCTCAGATCACACAAATAAGTAAGAAAATCCACATGATACAAATTGATTGAAATTATTTTTGAATTTACCACACTGACTATATGTTATTATGTAATATTTGAATGCTATGCAAATGTACACCATGAGTCTGGAGGGGGCGTATACCTACCGCAGTTTGCGGCTGCCACAATTTGTAACCTTCCCCATACCTTTTCCTTTTGCAAAACACCCAAAAACCAATAAAACTTTGTTTAAAAAAAAAAAAAACTTCCCCTTCAGTCTAGATACCCTGACATGATCCCCCACCTTAAGACATTTTTCCTTTTTTTTACTTTTTAAATTTACCCCATAAAGTCTCAGCCACACATCCCTTTCGTTAGACAAATTTACGGCTTTAGGAGCAGTCCCAATGCTACGATGGTAAGTGCTATTGTACCCCTGAAGAGTGTCTGCCAAAATGTCCACATACCGATGGGTATTTCTAGCTGTGAAATATCTCCAGAGTTTGTTTTTTAGGGTTCTATTAAACCTCTCTATAACTGCTGCTTTAGTTTCACTATGGGTGACAAAATGATGAATGCCATAACGTGTTAAAAGTTTCTTCAGCGGCGTATTCAAGAACTCTTTACCAGCATCTGTCTGTATTTTTCGGGGTGCACGTCCTGTTTCAAAGATATTCTGGAAGGCGGATGTAACTTCCCTCCCTGATTTATCAGATAAAGGGGAGGCCCAGGCATATTTAGATAACACATCAATAACTGCTAAGATGTATTTTTTCCCATTTCTCTTTAGAAATTTTGGAGACATCTATGAGGTCGGCCTGCCATTGATGATCTAAGCCAGACACTACTGTTTTATTTCTAGGAAAGTTAATTCTTGCAGGCTTATGAAGCGTATAAGCATCTTGCCCTGACAGCCACGTCTTGACTTGCTTCATGGTCAGGTTTTTATCATGTTTTCTAGCTTCCTGAAAAAGGGTATTTACTCCTCCATAACTCCCTACATATCCTGGAGTATAATAAATATGGCTTAGAATTTTTTCATGCATCATTATATTGAAAGAACACTGACAAATGGGTCATGCGTTGACATTAACACAATCTTTTATTGGTTATACAGAGTTCAAAGGGTCATGCCCCCTCCATCAGAAAAATAGCCCTCATCACTACTATCAGAAGCAGAATATAGAGGTGCATAACATGCTATTTTACAATTCGTTGTGTCTGTATTCCGCAAATCATGTCCGCAGCCACAAGCAAACCAGTCTTTACACAAGTTGCCGCTCTTTAGCTCACTGGGTAGATAGTGTGGTCTCTGGGATAGCTCAGAATCCCAGCTATAGTCTAGATCATAAAAATCTGCAGAAGCTTTATGGCCGCGGTAATTACCACTGGAATATAAAATCGGGGTGTCTTGAAGAGTTTGCTGTCTAGGAGTTATTATTTTGGAGTCTGCAAAATATAAATCGCATCTTGTTAGTGAGTTATCCACTCCAGTGTCATTTACAAAATCATAAAAAAAAAAAAACATATTTACTTACCATTGCTGGGAGATAGTGAAGCATCATTCGCTGTTTCACATACTGTCCGGTAAGTACTCTGCACATCATCGTTAAAATTACAACACACCATGCTGCAGCTCTGCAAAACAGGTCTGAATAAAAAAATTTCTTTATCATAACCCTTGCAACAGGGTTTGTTGCATTCTGGCGGTTGGGGTCTTGTGTCAGAGCATGCGATGCTGGCTTTTGCTGCTGTTTTAAAAACATCTTTGGAATCTGAGGTTGCCATCTTCAAGAGACTGCTGAAATTAAGGCAAACTACCAAGCTCTTGTAATGACAAGTGAGCCTTGCGCATGCCTGGAATCATGGGAGGTATGACATGCCCAGGCATGTCCCTGGCATGGCTCTTGCACATGCCCAGAATCAGAGGGGAGTGGGCTGGGTGGGTGGGTGGGTAAGGCATGCCCAGGTATGTCCCACACATGTCTCTTGCACATGCCCAGAATCACAGGGGGTCAGGTTGGCGGGTGGGTGTGACATGCCAGGGCATTTCCCAGGCATGCCTGAACAAGACTTATCCACTGCATGCAACCTGGCGGGTTGCCTCTTGTGAACATTTTAATTCCTGTTAATATTCCTTGTCTTTTCCTGTAGGCGGGCTTCAAAACGGTTACATGAGTATTTGAGTGTGCAATTGGCAAAATATGTGTCTTTAGATTTTACAAAGGTAAAAACCAGCTGCAGGGTTTAAAAGGGCTGTGTTTTTTCCCCCAGGCTTCAAGGAAATGTTTTTAAATCCACCTAGAAATAAATACCTTTTAGAAGAAAAGGTGGGTTAAATGCAGACCCCTGTCTCCACAAAAATTAAAACCAACATTGCCTAGAAATAAATACCTTCTAGGGAAAAAATGTGGGTTTAAATGCAGCCCTTAGGAAACGATTACAAATAAAAAAACATTTTTTTATTTCACACCCCCCCTCCCCCTTGAATGTCCATAGAATTAATCTAGGGTTAAACTAATCATGTACACAGAATCTTGCCATCTTTCTTGATGGGGTAAGTTTCAACACGTCTTATGTGAAAAAATAGGGCTAGGATATTGCACAATGCCTTATCTGTTAGGGCTACTCATCATGATGGCCTTAGGCCAATACAAGATATCCGGCTAGGGCTATGTCCTTGTGAACCCTTTACCATGGGGGTCAATTATGCACATCCCAGCCGGGGAGGAGGGCTATGCACATCACATCCGGAGGGTGGGGGCTGTGCACGTCACTTCCGTTTAGGGGCATGATCTGGTGACGTAATCAGCATGTGGGTTTGTTTACTTTGATGACGTCACTGATCAAAAGTACTGATAATTTTCATTTAAAAAAGGTATGAACTATATCTACTGCAAAAGACAGTGTCTGCAAGTGTTTTGCACAATACCAGTTCCTGTAAGTTTTTTGGCACAAGGCTGGGCCTGTAAGTGTTTTGCACAAGACTATTGCCTGTTTGTGTTTTGGACAACAAGAGTGTCTGAGAGTGTTTTTCACAAGAAGAGGGCCTGGAAATTTTTTGCACAAGACTAAGGCCTGTGTTTTGCAGAGGAACAGCAGCTGAAAGTGTTTTGCAAAAGACAGTGCCTGCAAGTGTTTTGTACAATACTCGTTTCTATAAGTTTTGTTTGCACAAGACCAGTTCCGGTAAGTGTTTTGCACAACAACCGGGTCTAAGTGTTTTGCAAAAGACCAGTGCCTATAAGTGTTTTGCACAATACCAGTTCCTGTAAGTGTTTTGGCACAAGACTAGGGCCTCTAAGTATTTTGCACAAGACTATTGCCTGTTTGTGTTTTGGACAACAAGAGTGTCTGAGAGTGTTTTTCACAAGAACAGGGCCTGCAAGTTTTTTGCACAAGACTAGGGGTTGCAAGTGTTTTGCAGAGGAACAGCGGCTGAGAGCGTTTTGCGCAAGACCACTGCCTGTAAATGTTTTGCACAAGACTATTGCCTGTTTGTGTTTTGGACAACAACCTGGTCTAAGAGTGTTTTGCAAAAGACCAGTGCCTGTAAGTGTTTTGCACAAGACTATTGCCTGTTTGTGTTTTGGACAACAAGAGTGTCTGAGAGTGTTTTTCACAAGAAAAGGGCCTGCAAGTTCTTTGCACAAGACTAGGGCCTGTAAGTGTTTTGCAGAGGAACAGCAGCTGAAAGTGTTTTGCAAAAGACAGTGTCTGCAAGTGTTTTGCACAATACCAGTTCCTGTAAGTTTTTTGGCACAAGGCTAGGGCCTGTAAGTGTTTTGCACAAGACCATTGCCTGTTTGTTTTTTGCACAAAACCATTGCCTGTTTGTGTTTTGGAAAACAAGAGTGTCTGAGAGTTTTTTCACAAGAACAGGGCCTGCAAGTTTTTTGCACAAGATTAGGGGTTGCAAGTGTTTTGCAGAGGAACAGCGGCTGAGAGTATTTGCAAAAGGCAGTGCCTGCAAGTGTTTTGCAGAAAATGTAGGATATAACAGCTGTATATTTTATATAATAAATATAGTTATAGAAGCACTTACATTAGTCTCTGCCATTCTGATGCCGTCTTCTTCATCAGTCAGCTGTGTATGGTGTCTATGGTTAACTGACCACCACCTTCTTATCAGTTTCAACCAGCTATGTCACCCCCAACCCAATGGTCTTGACGTAAACATTATTCCTACAAACCTATTGGCTGTCCTGAAACCACACCATAATTTTGTTTTCTGCATAACCATGCCCCCCCACACCCATCCAACCACTACCACCCCTCCTCCCCTTCTACCATGACGCCCCTCCAGAAAATTCTAAATGTCCTTTACGAAACAGAAATAACAGCAGGCTTCCAAATTCTTTAGTATTCAAGTTTTATTAGAAATACAAATTTTGCACTAAAATTTTCTTGTAATCAATATCTGTTACATTTTGACATATCAGCCTCTTTAAAGATATAGGTGTGTCATCACGTATCCTTGTCATTAACATTGGATCATTCCCCTTCTCAATGCTTTCTATAAAGGCATTTACTTCATTCAGGGTATCCCTTGTGAAATATAATTTACTCATTTTGTCTGAAATATTAATAATCAACCATACAATTTGAGGTCTAGATATTTGAAGACACATGCTTTTAACAATGCTTGTTTCATAGGCTCCATCCATTTGGTCTTCATTTTGCAGGCATCCCATTAAACAATGATGGAGAATTTTGACAACACAACTCTTTACAATTTGCAAAAGTCCTGTGTTCAGTTGAGGGTCCAATTCTGAAAGAAGAAATACCTTACAAATCATGAAATGTTTTTTGTTTGTTTACATAGTCTGCATACTATCATCGTTTTAAAGTAGAATAAAATATGGATTAAAATATAAGAATGAAGACGTGGCATAAAAGGGACAGTTAGAAGCTTGCTTAAAGGGACAGGGAAATGTCATCAGCCTTCAACCACAACATGTACCAGTAAATGTCCCTATGTCAAAAGTCCAAAACCACAAGGTTCAATTAAAGTTCGTTAATGGTACGTAGTCCATACCTGTAACAAAAGGAGAAGTAAGACCCCATCTCCTTATTAGGCTTTTTCTTCAAGGTAACCAATAAGAAATGAGTTAAGTGTTTCCGTGTTACGCTGTCTTTGAGAATGTATAAGAATGCGTGCTTTGATAATGAAGGTCGTTCAGAATTTGCAATGTTAGCCATGGGCTAACTTTTCTGAACCTGGCTGCCAAATAAACTCCTCCTGTATCCTGAGAGGTCTAATGCCTGTCATTTTCTGCAACAATTCTGGCGACCGTGGGGCAGGACTTAGAGCGATATTTCACTGAGGACGGAACGGACCAACCAGTGCCCCATCGAGGCCATCTCCCCGCTCTTCAGGCACCACGGAGATCTTTCTCTGGAAGGGGGCTGACAACCTCTCGTGGGCATCCGGAGGACACCACTGATCCAAGAATCTGACCAGGATCAGGACAAGTTAATAAAAATTACGCCGGCTGAGAAAGAAGATGCCTGCAGGCAAGTATCAAAAGAATTATAGACCCACTAGGTTAGGAGTGGAAGAGGGGGCCCGATCACCCCCCTGAGCCCGGGATAGCGTCCCTTCCAAATGGAACCAGCGTATCCTAATGAGGCTCTAGGTTTGTGTGGGTGGTTAAGTCACAGCAGTTCCTGAAGGCGACCGTGGTATTCCGGCACCCCAGGTCGGTGACAGTGTCTTAGAAATAGAACATGGGAAGGTGGGGAGCGTTCCTCGAACGCCTCTCCAATGCATGTTGAAAAAAAAAACTTTAAGAAAGTTTTAGTAAAGTCTCTGGAAGAGAAATTATCCTCACCCCTATTGTACAAGCCTCAAGGAGGAAAGAAAAAGAAAAAGAAAGTCTCAACGAAACATTTAGTTCCTGTCTGTTTTAACTTGCATGGTTGTTCTTGATGAAGTGTTTAAGTCTTTTTTTGTTTTGTTAAAAAGAAAGAACATATGGTCCCATTAGGTGGGGCCAGGAGAAAGAAAACCAAAAGGTTATCGAAGGGACAGATCAAGTGGACCACAAACCTGGTCCAAGTGAGCAGTTGAGATAAAAATTCAAATTGCCCCTAAGGGAATTTTATTGCCAGAAGCTGAGGGGGAGCTACGTAAGGTGTGGATATATGCTCCATTCTCAATGGCTGATTTATATAATTGGAAAAATCAAATTCCTGCTTATAGAGAAAATCCAGATGAGATGCATGTCCTTTTTGCATCCATTTTTCTGAACTCACCAGTCTGCTTGGGCTGACATACAAAGTCTGATGGAAATTTTATTAACCCCAGAGAAAAGAAGGCTGGTGAAGGTAACCATGAATAAGCCTTTGCAGACGGATCATGTAAAAAAAAAAATCCAGACTGGACATGGTTACTGAAGGAACCAGATTAGGAACCTAGTACATTCATCCGCAAAACTATTGGACCTTAGTTTTGTTAGGATTCAAACAAAAGTTAAGAATTTAGGGAAGGTCCATTAAATTCAACAGAAACAGGATGAAAATCCAAGGGAATTCCTAGAATGCATTTATCAAACCTTTGGGCAATATACCACATTAGATCCTGAGGTTGAAGAAAATAAGAGAATGGTCAATATGATCTCCAGAAGATAGGCTAAAGATACAGAAGGATCTTGACAAACATGAACATTGGGCACTATCTAATAAAATGAAATTCAATGGTGAAAAGAGTAAGGCTCTACATTTAGGCAACAAAAACGAAATGTACAGGTACAGTATAGGTGGTACCTTGCTCAACAGTAGTAACTGTGAAAGGGTTCTTGGAGTCCTAGTGGACAACCATTCAAATATGAGCCAGCAGTGTGCAGCAGCTGCCAAAAAAGCCAACACAGTTTTAGGCTGCATCAACAGAGGGATAGAATCAAGATCACGTGAAGTGTTAATACCACTTTATAAGGCCTTGGTAAGGCCACACTTGGAATCCTGTATTCAGTTCTGGTCACCACGATGTAGAAAAGATGTGGAGACTCTACAAAGAGTGAAGAGAAGAGCAACAAAGAAGGACTAGGGGAGACATGATAGCAGTGTTCCAATACCTCAGAGGTTGCCACAAAGAAGAGGGAGTCAAACTATTCTCCAAGGCACCTGAGGGTAGAACAAGAAGCAATGGGTGGAAACTAATCAAAGAAAGAAGCAACTTAGAACTGGGGAGAAACTTCCTGACAGTTAGAACAATTCATCAGTGGAACAACTTGCCTCCAGAAGTTGTGAATGCCCCAACACTGGAAGTCTTTAAGAAGATGTTGGATAGCCATTTGTCTGAAACGGTATAGGGTTTCCTGCCTAGGCAGGGGGTTGGACTAGAAGACCTCCAAGGTCCCTTCCAACTCTGCTATTGTATTGTATTGTATCTTCATTGGTCACTCTGCAGATGACATTAGGGGAAAAAGGGGGGGTCAGGAAAGGCATCTCTGAACTTGTGGAATGAGCATACAAAGCGTAGATTAATTAGGGCTCAAAACCTCAGAGAAGAAGGAACTTCAAAAGGCAAGAGGAAACACATTTTTTTCTCACCAAGGCTCTTAGATAGAGTGGGAGGCAAGGGGACCTGCCGGAAGAATTGTCGAGGAGGTTGTTTGCGGGGATCGGTAGTTAGAGGCACACATGCTGTTGTTAATCAGGTTGCTGCAGCCTGTCTCTGTTGTGACAAAACAACCCAAAGACAGGATGGAAACTTCCTTTGGAAGTCCTTCTTCAGGGCTCCCAGGTGCTGTGTGGCAAATAGATGTCCCCACAATTTTCCCAGAAAGTGGGATTTAGAGATCTCTTGGTTTTGTGTGTACTAATAGACATTGTGCCAAGGTTTGGGGTGCCTTTGAGTAGGGCCTCAGATTCTGGCCACCATCAGATGAATCAAGAGCCCCACCCAGATGCAAACGATGTGTTAATGAAAGTCTCCATACATCTGGATCTTTAAAAATATGCCAGCGCTGGCTGGGAGATCCAACCTGGAACCCTGGCCGAATGCAAACAATGTGTGGACAAACATCTCTATACATTATCTCAATACATCTTGATCTTTAAAAATATGCCAGCGCAGGCTGGGAGATCAAGATAGAAAGGTTTCGATCTTTAAAAATTAGCGATCCAAATTAGAAATGGAACACCCCAGGAAAGAGACAGGTATTAACAATCTAGTGCTTAAGGAGATAGAACAACAGGCATAACTTTGAGCAAAAGTAAGAAATTTAGCAGGTAATTAAAAAAAAATCGAAGACTTAAAGGGACAGACCCTCCCCCAGGCCTGAAAGTGTTGTTTCAGGGTATTTGTGCATGTAGGTCTGTGTGGATTGAATAAAATGGAAATTGCATGAAAGGTCTTTGTGAAAAGTAGAAGAAAGAAAGAGAGATGACAGGATGCAACGTAAAGCTGAATTGCTGACAGTTGCATTGTCAAATAATTCCAAAGCCCAAAGCAGAGGTCAATGTAATTGGTGTAAGGAAAAAAAGGCCACTGGCTACAAGAATGTCCCAAGACATGCTTGAATGCCCAGTTCCTCTTTTGGGTCGTGATATCCTTGCAAAATGGGAGCTACACTGTCCTTTGAGGGAGATAAAATGGCTCTAATGATGAGGCCCTCCCCCAGATGAGATATGGCGAGTAATGGTGGTTCAAGAATCCACCAGGCCATGCGTATCATCATGCACCTATAATTATACAAGTAAAGCCTCTAGCCAAGCCTGTTCGCCTACGCCTTCTTCACCATCTCAAATACATAGAGACAACTAAAAACTGTTTGCTTTTGAGTAGGAAAGACCCAGTAACAGGTCAAAAGAGGCAGTTTGCTTGGACTAGGTTTCCCCAAGGATTTAAAAATTCACCTACCTTTTTGGCGAAGCCTTGGCCTCAGACCTAGAAAATTTCCAGCCTTGCAAAGATGGAGATGTGCTACTCCAATATGTAGATAATATCTCAGTAACCGAACAGACGAAGGAAATTTGTTGAAGAAAAAAATACCAATCAATCAATTGCTTCATCTGTTAATGGACAAGGGACATTGTGCCCCAAGGCTGGAAAAGCCCCAAGTTAAATACTTAAGGTACACCATAAGTCAGGGGCAAAGAGTAATAGGACATGAGCAAAAAGAAGCTGTATGTCAAATTGCGGAACCCATGACCAGGAAAGAGTTGCGAGAATTCTTAGGTGCAGCAAGATATTGCAGAATGAGGATTTCAAATTTCGCGCTTCTAGCCAAACCTCCTCTACAAATGGTGTGTGTGTGAAAAAAAGAACTCTTTGGGGTTTAAAGCAGAAAAGTGTACAAAGCCCCTAAAGTCAGAATTATCTCAGGCTCGGATAAGAAAAAGGAAGTTGGCAACAACCTGTGGCTTACCTATCTAAACAACTGGACTGTGTTGCAAAAGGCCGACCACATTACCTAAAAATTCTAGCCGCCACAGCTCTCCTAATGGAGGAAGCTAATAAATTGACTTTCGAACAGCCTACCAGCACACCAGCCACACAATTCAAAGAATTTTAGAAACAAAGGGACATTTATGTTTAACAATCCCTAGAATTTACAAATATCAGGCACTCCTGACTCAAAACCACAAGTGACCTTGAAGCAAACAAATGCCCTAAACCCTGCCACCCTTTTGCCAATACCGGGACACGAAATTGAGCATAATTGTATGCGAACCATTGCGAGTCAGTTCTCATGCAGACCAGACTTAACGGACGTGCCGTTGAAATCTGCAGACTATAACTTGTTCATTGATGGATCAAGCTTCATTATGCCTTCCTTACTTTGCATATCAATACTGCTGATTATAGGAAAAGAGGTCTTTTAATGGCCTCACGAAATAAATTAAGCAAATGTGTGAATCGCACTGTTAAGGAAAAGATAAGGTTTGTTTTGAAACCCACCTTAAATGGGTAGATGCCTTACCCTTAGCTCTCTGGTCTGTGAGATGTACTCCATGTAAAGAACTTAAATTATCTCCTTTTGAAATGATGTTTGGACGGCCACCGGTTATAAGCCATAATTTGAAAAATCATATAAGGGACCTAGGACAGCTGGGGTCCTCATGGGTGAATCAAATGGTGGGAGAATTGAATAAGTAAATACAAGAAATCCAACAGTATTGTGTCTCCCTTACCCCCACCATTTTTAACAACTTCCAGTCATAATATTCAGATGGGGGACAGAGTGTGGAAATGTTGCGGCGGATTTGGGTCTTTACCTCAATACGCCAAAGACGGGACGTGATACCACAAAGGTGCTAGAGAAGACAGGTTTATTGATGCATCGAGTCCAGCGTGTTCATACACAAATCTGAACTGTCTTGGCTACGCCCAAGACAGTACTTTTATACTTTTCTTGCTTCTAAGCTTGGGCAAGGCATTCCCCCTTCTTGTGGGTTGATTGCCCACACCCCTGAGACAGCCACCTGGTCAGGGGGCATCGGTTTGCCTTGGTCATCAAAAGCAATAGTTACATTTCACATTTATGTCTTACAAATACATTTTGGAAAGTTACAGAAAAGTTACAGAAAGGGAAGTGAAAAAGTTAGCATCAGCAGCCCTTCAATGCCAAGTTCTATTAATATGCTTAAATGGCAGTTTCTATCTTACACAAACACCTGCTTCCTGTGCCCATCTCTTGAAGCATTTTGCAACTTATGTTCCAATAAGATTTGTAACAGATATTAAGAAAGAGAATTCAAAGGTCAATTAATATGCTCGCTCGATTGTCCTTAACTATAGGGGAGTCTAGGGGCTCCTATACCCTAAAGGTAAGCTGGCTATTCTCCTGCTGCCTCAGTAAAACACTGGAAAGGGAAGAATTTGAAACCTAGATGGAAGGGCCCATATACTGTGGTCATGTGTTCTCCACTTGCAGTAAAAGTGTTGGAATCCAAGTTTGGATTCACTGGACTCGAGTTAAGCCAGCTGCTGATGAGTATTGGGAGGCAGACCAGGAAGAAGCCCGTCCTCTAGTGATATGCTTAAAGAAACGCCCCCTAAAAACTGCCCTACCGGCAATGGGCAGAATTACAGGGCAGAAGAGGCCCTACTGAAGTCACCCCTGGAAGCTGACTTCTCGACGTAAGGCTGAAGATTTGGAGGAGGAAGACAATGTTTCATTTATTAGATATAAGATGTATTAGAAAGTGTGAGTACCTGTCAGGAAATGGCAAGCCAAGTATTCATAGTCATAACTGTACTATCTCTCGCTTTAGTGAATGTACTTATTTGTTGTATTGCATATTCATCCCTCAGGAATTGTCCCCTCCAGAGGAAGACAGGTGCTGAGGCTAAGATGATTAATTGTAATCAAGAGGAAAACAAATCATCTGATGACACTTATGTTTCAGGAACCGTGGGAATGGGTTCTTTGCAGTGTAGTAGGAGTTTTCGGATTGTGGGTGATATGTTTAGCAAATAAGATTTGGTTTTGTGGATTGCCCAAAGCTGATATTGCCATTCCTTAAACTATATATAACCCCTCCCTGATGCGGTGATTCAGTAGGATAAAAGAATTGTGTTAGGAGAAGTTTTGTGTGAGGGACAATTATGAGCCTTTTGTGGCTCTGGCTGTTATTGGCAATGAGCTTGTTAAGTGATAACATCTTGAATGTTGCAAAAATACCCGAGCAACCCCCCTTGCTCTTGAAGAAAGATCCGTGGATGCTATAAATCCCGAAGAACAGGGTGGAATCAAGTTACAGGATGTGGTACAGGTCCGCTCCCGTATTTATGCTTGGGGACGGAACCGTAAGCCAATCCCAACACCTAAAGTCAATTATCTGACAAACCCTGTAAGAAAAAGGGCAGAGCGTAGGGAAAACGGGCCCCTGCAACAATTGAGAAAAGGGAACTATATATTAAGAGTGCTGGAGTTAGGTCAAAGCCTAATTAATCAGTCTGACCCTGCCCTGGGCCAGAAATGCTGGTTATGTTTGTCTGCCGGACCCTCAGCTTATCATGCGGTGCCAGTCGAGTCATCAGAGGAACAATGCCCATCTGAAATGTACCTTGCCCCCAGGAAAAGCCTTGTAGGCGTGAAATTAACTTGCAGCATGTCTCACAAGCTCTTCCAACAGAAGGTCACTTTCTCGCTCCCGCCCCCACTCGTTTTTAACCGTTGGGAGGGGAATCTGACTACTGGAAGGTGCCCAAGGCCATTCTAACCACCCCGCCTTCCCGTTTGGCTTTCAATACAATCCACCATGGGATTTTGTGTCCATTTTCCCCCTGGAAACACCAGTTCCCACTATCTCTTTGAAGGACCAGTTTTCAGGGATAGGCAAATGGACCCTAACCAAGAAGTTCCATTACAGCCCCTGACTGGTATGTACTTGGCAGGAACCTTACAGGTCTGGACTAATGAAAAGAACCTCCGAGCCCATGCCTTTTCTATGAACATAGGAGTGTGTGTAGGGGAAAATGGAGTCTTCTTCTTATGTGGGAAAAGATTGCTGTTTCTATATGAATAGATCAGGGGCAGTCTGGGGGGTGGTCCAAGAACTACGAGTTCGAGCTTCCTCTATTGGTCAAAAAGTACAAGGAACAGATGTGTGGTTCTCTTGGCTACCGGGAACAGGTTGGATCAAGCAAATGCTATTTCTTTTATTATGTGGAATCGCAAGTTTAGCCTTCCTCCCTTGCATAATACCCTTGCTTAAACAACTCGTTATGAGGTCTGTAAAAGAAACACGGGCTGAAAAGGAGTTAATGTGAAATAGAAAGCCGAATCCCACATACCCTCAAGGAAGATGATATTCAAATTGCACTCTTAGAAGTAGAGAAAGTGATTTTGGAAGATAAGCCCTAAGATGTGTATTGCTTGTATCCTTGCTTTTTCGCTATTCTGTATTCTGCAGGCTTATATTGTTAATCTAACAGGCTAGACTCAATTGTGGGTATTAATAGAGTCTAGAAGGGGGGAAATAAAGTAGAATAAAATATGGATTAAAATATAAGAATGAAGACGTGGCATAAAAGGGACACTTAGAAGCTTGCTTAAAGGGACAGGGAAATGTCATCAGCCTTCAACCACAACATGTTCCAGCAAATGTCCCTATGTCAAAAGTCCAAAATCACAGGGTTCAATTAAAGTTCGTTAATGGCACGTAGTCCATACTTGTAACAAAAGGAGAAGTAAGACCCCCATCTCCTTATAAGGCTTTTTCCTCAAGGTAACCAATAAGAAATGAGTTAAGTGTTTCCGTGTTACGCTGTCTTTGAGAATGTATAAGAATGCGTGCTGCGATAATGAAGGTCGTTCAGAAATTCGCAACGTTAGCCATGGGCTAACGTTTCTGAACCTGGCTGCCAAATAAACTCCTGTATCCTGAGAAGTCTAATGCCTGTCATTTTCTGCAACAAGACCTTATTTTACTATATATTTGTATCTGTACTGAAGAAAGTTGGAATTCAATTCTTTTTTTCCTCTTTTTTCTTTCTCATTACTTTTTCACCTCCCAATTTTTCCTTTTTTTAAAGCTTGTATTTGATTCCTTTTTGAAACTTAATAAAGTTGATTTTTAAGAATAGTAAGAAAGTATGCTACAAAACCTTAGATTTCAGATCCAAACACATTTGCTGGGACATGTGCAACAGCATGTCCTCATGCTGCTTTTTATAAATAGATACATGTTTTAACCTAATATCTAAAGGCTAGTGTTAGGGATGTAACCCTAGGCTTGGCTTGGCAATGTATATAAGCTATGATTACTTTACTGTTACTTTAAATGTTAGAGAAATGTAATTGGCTTGTTACCTCAAGTAGCCATAAGAGGGAGCCAGAATGGTTGTTAGATCTCTCTGTTTTGTTAGAAGCTGATCAGGTGTATTTTGAGATATTGTGGTTTGTTACTGTTAGCTACTTTGTGTGCTAGACTGACTATCTTGATAACTGAATTACTGAACTGTGTATGACTTGGACTGTTAACCGGACTCTGAATACTTGTATATTTCTACATAGTAAACTACTATATTTTTATACTATTCAGTGTCTCTGTATGCTGGTTTTTGCGTGTTCTTCCATACCACTCTCATTATGATTCTCGGCATACTCGCTCTTCTAACGGGGAGCTTAATTACTTAACACTGGTTATGGGCCCAGTGTACCCTGTGTACCCAGAGTGTACCAGACGTAGCTAAAGTGAGAGTTGGTGTTGATACGCAATACTGTATACATTTAGCTGTTTAGTTTGTAAGTGTTTACTATTATGGAGAAGATGGCAAACGCACCATCAGCAAGTTTATCACTGATAACCCGGTTGGATGGAACAAACTATGTTTCCTGGTCAATGAAGTGCAGCTTACTTCTGAGTACTGAGGGATTGTGGGATGCTGTGCAGAATCCACCGGACGTGACTTCTTGGGATCCAGATGACGAGGATGATGCCAAGAAGATAGCAGAGTTTCAAAGATGCAACGAACGAGCATTGTGTATAATTGGTCTAACGTTGACTGACCAACAGTTAGTTCATATTCGTGGGGAGAATTCTGCAGCAAGATGTTGGGAGAATTTGAAAAAGATATATGTACGTGACACTGTAGGTGCACATATACTTCTTACCGGCAAACTGTTTAGGGCACGTCTTCTGAAGGGTGGAGATATGTTAGATCATTTAAACTTTATGAAAGGAGTTTTCCAAGAGCTACATGAAAAAGAACTTATTTTCCCAGAGTTACATCAAATTTACATCATTCTGTCATCACTGGATGAGAGTTATGATGATTTTGTATCGTCCCTCAAGGTCCTAACCCGAAATGAACTAACATTGACTGACTTAACTGCACGCCTGTTGGAAGAGTCCAGAAGAAGTTTGGAAAGAGAGCAACTGAGAGAGAAAACACCACAACATGAAGAGTCACCTTCAACTGCCTATACCGTTAGAAAATGTTTTTATTGTTGGGCTAAGGGGCATATAGCTAAATTCTGTAAAAAATGCTAAACAACAGAATACTAGAAAGGCTAAGAAACATGATAATGTCAACTTAGGTATGTCTACTTTGACTATCTCTAGAAATGCACCAATAAGCCATGATTCATGGTTTGTTGATAGTGGAGCATCACAGTGCATTACTAGAAATAAGAATTGTTTTATAAAAATGTCTGCCAGCAAGCAACATGTATCTTTGGCAAATGGATGGATGGTGAAAGCATCTGGTGAAGGTATAGCAAGGTGTTCATTTGTAAATGAGCATTTATCCATGTTGTATATACCTAAACTGAAATTTAATTTGTTATCAGTAAGAGCTTTAGTTAAGATTGGCTATGTAGTAACCTTTAGGGGAGATAAATGTCTCATAGAGAAAGCAGGTAAAATGGTTACTGCTAATTTAAAGAATGGTTTGTATGTAATGTCTAATGAAAGTGTAGTTAATTCTGTGTATACAAATGCTAAACAACATGATGAATGCATACATCTGCTACATAGGCGTGTGGGGCACATTAATTTCAAAACATTACAACAAACGGCTAAAATAGTGGAAGGTATTAAGTTGAAGCCATGTACTAAGTATTTGAACTGTAACGTTTGCAGTATGGAAAAGAGTAAGGCTAATCCTGCAAACAGGCTAGATGGCTTTAAGACTGAGAAACCTCTAGAAGTAGTATTTGCAGATTTGATAGGTCCCATGAAACCAAGTATCGGTGGTGCACGTTATGTGTTGAGTATTGTGGACCACTATTCCAGGTATGGGTTTTGTTACTTAATGAAAGACAAGACAGAAACATTTCAACAATTTTTTAATTGGTTGAGATTTGTGGAAAGAAAGATAAAAGCCAAGGTTATTACTGTAGTTACTAATAATGGGACGGAGTTTACAAATTATAAGTTCCAAACTATGTTAAAAACAGCTGGTATTGAGCATAAACGTTCTGCTCTTTATAGACCTCAACATAATTCGTTTGTAGAACGAAGAGGGCAAATGTTACAAGCTATGACTAGAACCATGTTAGCAGATTCAGGATTGCCTGAAACATTATGGGGTGAAGCCATGATGTGTGCTAATCATTTATTGAACAATGTTGTAAATGCTTCTACTGGAGGTACCATTTACTCGTTGACATGGTAGGAAACCTGATTTGAGCTACTTGCACACATTTGGAGTTCCTGCATGGGTTCATATTTCAGCACAGATCAGGTTAAAGGGACAAACTCGTGCAAGGCAGTTAATATTTGTAGGTTATGACTCAAACCATAGATCTTATAGCTTCTGGGAATGTGGGACAATTAAGATCTATCACAGTGCAAATGCGAAGTTTTTAGAGCATGTTGGTTGGGATAAACTGGAAATAAGCAATGACAAGGTAGTAATTGAAACTCAAGTAGACCAAAAGAATGTATCAGGAATACCAGAAACGTGTGATGAAGGGAAGGAGTCTACTCAGGTGGAGGAAGTGAAAAGTCAGGATGAAGTGATAAAGCAGGAGGACGTTCAGGATAGTCCACCTATAAGCCCTGTATTACCCAGAAGGTCAACCCGTGTAACGCGGCCACTAGATAGGTATCAGGCATCTGTTGCACTAGGCTTGGCTTGGCAATGTATATAAGCTATGATTACTTTACTGTTACTTTAAATGTTAGAGAAATGTAATTGGCTTGTTACCTCAAGTCGCCATAAGAGGGAGCCAGAATGGTTGTTAGATCTCTCTGTTTTGTTAGAAGCTGATCAGGTGTATTTTGAGGTATTGTGGTTTGTTACTGTTAGCTACTTTGTGTGCTAGACTGACTATTTTGATAACTGAATTACTGAACCATGTATGACTTGGACTGTTAACCGGACTCTGAATACTTGTATATTTCTACATAGTAAACTACTATATTTTTATACTATTCAGTGTCTCTGTATGCTGGTTTGTGCGTGTTCTTCCATACCACTCTCATTATGATTCTCGGCATACTCGCTCTTCTAACGGGGAGCTTAATTACTTAACAGCTAGGATTGTAAAATATTTTGATTTCCTTCCCACTCTTGCCCCTATTTCACTGAATGAAGCTTAAAGCCCTCAATACTTTGGAAATGGTGAGGGAGCACCTTTTCTCATATCAACCTGTTTAAGCTATAAGATCTTCCCACAACTTTCTCTTTCTCTTTCAGAGGCACATTACACAGTGGGCCTAGGACAATTGAACATTGTTAGATACTCCCCCCCATCTAGTTGTTGACAAGGACAATCACAGTCTCCACTCAGGTCCTCTCCTTTCAGGCAGAGCAGGGGACCCTGATTGGCTGGAGAGCTGGGCAGCTTCCCCTTAAAAAGGGGAGCTGCCAGACCCTAGTCAGAGCTTGCCTGAACTTGACCTAATAAAGAGCTGTTGTCACCACTTGCCTTTTGTGCCTTCATTACCCTATCTAACACTGGCGACGAAGGTGGGATTGAAGGCAATTAGGCTGACAAAAGAGCGAAACTCATTACAAAGAGCTTGAGCGAAACTCACTACAAAGAGCTGGGTCATGAGACAGGGATTCCGCCTGGAGCACAGGGAGGCATACTAGCCATTTGTGAACCCAGAGAGAGAGTCAGAATGGCCACCTATGCCCAACCACCTCCGTTCAACCCAGCCACAGACGACTGGGACGCCTATATGCTGCGGTTCGACGTTTTCTTGGGGGCGAATGATCTCGGGGGCGCCTCGGATCTCCGGAAGAAGAATCTGTTCCTGGGATACTGCGGCCCCGCAGTTCTTGACACCGCCAAGAACCTCTCGGAACCGACGCCGCTACCGGCCGTCTCCTGGTCCGCGTTACAGCAGGCATTGAAGACTCACTACGCCCCGACACCGTCCAAGTACGTACGGCGCTATCACTTTCACCAGAGGAACCAGTTGGAGGGCGAGTCCATAAACGAGTACATCGCCGAACTCCGGAAAGCCGCAACTCATTGTGAATTCCGGGATCTGGACGATGCGCTTTTGGACCAAAATCATAATGGGGGTCCGAGACCGGGGCCTGCAGGCAAGACTGCTGGCAAGGAGCAACCTCTCCCTCCAGATCGCCCTCGACGAAGCACGGGCAACCGAGTCTGCGCAGAAGTCCGTTGAAACTCTCCAACACCTCTCCGCACCCTCCGAGGCCCCCAGGAGCACCCGCGTCCACCGCGAAACCGTAGAACAAGAGAGCTCCGAGAGCGACGAGGAGGTCAGCCACCGCATGCGCAGCAACCGAGCAGTGCCGGCGCGGAAACTCAAACCGCCAGGCCTGCCCTGTGCCAGCTGTGGCGGCGATCATGCGAGAGCAACCTGCCTGTTCCGAGACGCGACATGGCAGCGATGCAAACAGAGGGGGCATATAGCCAGGGTATGCCGCAGCAAACTCCCTGCAACCAGCGGTCGGCCCGAGAGAACAGAAAGAGGACCGAATTGGAGGCAGCGACCCAGCCAGAGGCAGCTCCGCAGGGCAGAGGTGGACGACCACGTAGCCAACCTCACCGCATCCGACCAGGAACACCAGGAGCATCACGCGATTCCAAGCGTCACGGTCCCTGTTCGGCACATGCGGATCAGCCGCCCTAGGAAGCTCAAGGTCACCGTTTTCATCGAAGGCGCCCCCTGCGAGATGGAGATCGACACCGGGTCAGCTCTCACAATCATTTCATGGGCAGTACTAAAACGAACGGTCCCCACGATGCGGAAGGAGGACCTCAGGAGCCCCGACGTCCGTCTCCGCGACTATCAAGGAAACCTGGTTCCCCTCGTTGGTCAAGGAACGTTCACGGTACGCTACAAACGGACCACGAAGAAACTGCAGGCGATCATGGTGCGGGACAACCTCCAGAGCCTCTTCGGACTGGACTGGTTCCAAGCTTTGGGAATGGTCGTGGCCGAAGTCAACACCCTAGAAGAAGCAGACCCAGCAACCACTGCCGCCACAGGGAGCGCCGCGGAAACCATATTTAAGGAGTTCCAGGACGTGTTTGCTTCCGGCCTGGGTGAGTACAAGGGGCCCCCCATATCATTTAGCCTAGACCCGAACGTAGCCCCAATTCGGCTCAAACCCAGGAGAGTGCCCTTTGCGCTCCGACCTAAAATTGATAAGGAGATAGACAAACTGGTGAGCCAGGGGATTCTCGAACCCGTCGATCACGCCCGGTGGGAAACACCAATAGTGACTCCGGTTAAGTCTGACGGGTCAATCAGATTGTGCGCCGATTACAAATGCACAATCAACAAGGGGTTGCAACAGAGTGCGTACCCCGTACCTGTAGTCCAACACTTACTGCATTCGCTCGGCCCAGGGAAAGTTTTCGCAAAATTGGATTTGGCGCAGGCGTACCAGCAGCTGCCAGTAGATAGCGCTACTGCAGAGGCCCAGACTATAGTAACACACAGGGGGGCTTTCAAGTGTAACCGCCTGCAATTCGGCGTTAGTATTGCCCCTGGGTTATTCCAAAGCATTATGGAACGCCTCTTGCAAGGGATACCGGGAGTCATCCCATATTTCGATGACATCCTGGTCTCCGCTGCAAACGAAGCGCAACTCATAGAAAGAGTTCGCGCTGTGTTAGGCAGGATCCGGGAAAAGGGCCTCCGTCTCAAGAAAGAGAAGTGTAAAATTAATGTACCCAGGGTAGAGTTTCTAGGCTACATGATTGACGGCTCCGGGATTCACCCGACAAACCAGAAAATCAGGGCCATTAGGGAAGCCCCCACTCCCCGGAATCAGGCTGAACTCCAGGCGTTCCTTGGACTCCTTAACTTTTATAGCGTGTTCCTTAAGCAGAAAGCGACGGTTGCTGAACCGCTACACCGCCTGCTATCGAAGAACGCGGAGTGGTCATGGGGGAAAGCCGAAGCTAATGCGTTCGCCGCCGTGAAGGGACTTTTATCAGCAGACTCTTTCCTGGTCCAGTACAGTCAAACCCTGCCGTTGGTATTGACCTGCGACGCCTCCCCGTTCGGAGTTGGCACTGTCCTGAGCCACCGGATGCCGAACGGCACGGAAGCCCCAATTGCATTCTATTCAAGGACGCTGTCCACCGCCGAACGGAACTACAGCCAGCTGGACCGGGAAGCCCTGGCTGCTGTGGCGGGGGTCAAGCGATTCCACGAATATCTGTACGGCAGGGATTTCGACTTGGTGACTGACCACAAGCCGCTGCTGGGACTGCTAGCTGGAGATCGCCCAACACCGGTGTCCCTCTCACCCCGCATGACCCGGTGGTCGATTTTCCTGGCCGCGTACTCTTACCAACTCATCCACCGTCCGGGCATCACACTGGGGCACGCAGACACACTGAGCCGATGCCCCCTACCAGAGCTGCTCGCCGATCCAACACCCGAGACCGTCGTTCTCCTCATTAACTGTCTAGACTCGGGCCCCATCTCCTCCAGGGACGTTGCACACCACTCCGAGAAAGACCCAACCATTAAACAAATTTTAAACTGGGTGTGGAGGGGGTGGCCCAAGGGGCCGTTTGGGGCAGAGCTCAACCCATTCGCCACAAAATGAGACGAACTGTCCGCTATCCGGGGTTGTTTGTTGTGGGGGGACCGAGTGGTCATTCCGAAACAGCTACGAGTGGCCGTGCTAGAGGCCCTGCACAAGGGTCACCCGGGGATAGTGAGGATGAAGGCGTTGGCCCGGAGCTATGTGTGGTGGCCCAACATGGACAAGGACATTCAAGAGTGGGTGGCCACATGCACACCGTGCCAAGAGTCCAGACTGGCTCCCCCAGAGGCACCCCCGAAAGAATGGGAGCGACCCCAGGCACCATGGTCCAGGATCCACATAGACTTCGCAGGGCCAATGCACGGGCAGACTTTCCTCATCGTGGTGGACGCATTCTCGAAGTGGCTGGAGGTAGTCCTGATGACATCCACCACCACAGACGCTGTTATCAGGACGCTCCGAGGACTATTTGCGACCCACGGATTCCCGGATGTGCTAGTATCAGATAACGGGCCACAGTTCACGGCCAAGTCTTTCGAAGAATTCTTAGCAACACAGGGAATCCGGCATGCCCTTGTCGCCCCATTCCACCCGGCGTCCAACGGCCAGGCAGAACGGATGGTGAGATCTACCAAGGAGGCACTAAGCAGAATGGGCCCGGGTGACTGGAGAACCCGCATAGACCACTACCTCCTAATCCAGCACATCACGCCGAGCGCCACCACCAGCAGGAGTCCAGCGGAGCTGCTCATGGGGTGCCGACTCAGATCCCATTTAGACCGCCTGCACCCCAACTACTCCTCCGACACACCGCCTGACTCAACGGGAAAGATCCGGGCATTCACCATCGGAGACCCACTCTATGCCCACAATTACACAGGGGGAACCCTGTGGATGCCCGCGACCGTCGTCGGAATATCGGGGCCGAGATCATACTCCGTCAGGCTCGAGGACGGGCGTCACTGGAGGCGGCACATCAACCAGCTCCGGGGACGAGTAGAAAGCTCCCAGAACGGGAAATCGCTACCGACACCAGCGCAGGTCGAGCCGCACCCCCCACAGACCAGGGCGGAAGGATTTGGGGACTTAGCAGACTCTAACGGGGCACGGGCAAGGCCTCGAACAACGATGCCAGCCAAGACATCCGAAGGGTTCCAGGAATCCCCGTCCGACGAGTCCGGAGAAGGAACGGGGCCGACCATCCAGCGTGAGGACACCCAACCATCGGAACCGTGCAGGTCCAGCAGGTCGACCCAGAGGCCCGTCTACCTGCGCGACTACGTCACTTACTAGAATGCTCCATCCTAGGGGGGAGGGGTGTTAGATACTCCCCCCATCTAGTTGTTGACAAGGACAATCACAGTCTCCACTCAGGTCCTCTCCTTTCAGGCAGAGCAGGGGACCCTGATTGGCTGGAGAGCTGGGCAGCTTCCCCTTAAAAGGGGGAGCTGCCCGACCCTAGTCAGAGCTTGCCTGAACTTGACCTAATAAAGAGCTGTTGTCACCACTTGCCTTTTGTGCCTTCATTACCCTATCTAACAAACATGGCTGTCTTAACACGCCCACTACTTCTCAGGCACTCCACCACTGCTGACCCAACACAGGCATTCTTACTCGGCTGGGTCTCCACTGGCACTCCTCTCCCGTCATTGGTTCACTAGCGCTCTTCCCCCACCCCTTCATCCTGGGTGTTTCATGGAGGGATAGTTTTCCATGGCCATTTGGCTGTGTGGGACATTTAAACATGCATCTGGGCAGCCAATCCACATGCTGAGGGTTGGGCAGCCTCAGGCATGGGGAGACGAGGGATGTTGCTTTGATGTGCATGCAAGGAGATGTGTCAGCCTGCATCTTCACTTTCTTTCAAGCTTTCTGCCAGCTGCCATGGAAACATGGGAGCACTGGGTTTTTGTGTTTTAATTGTATTTAAAGAAAGTGAAGAAAAACACAATTGTATAAACTCTACATGTGAAGGTAGAATAATACAAAAGAAGTGCAGATGCTATAGTTTTATATTAAAATGATGATGCAAGCCTAACAAAACATTCAAGAATTATAACTAGCTTTCAGATTTTAAGTTGAAGAACAGTGAACCACTTATTGTTTTTAGATGCACTTTCCTTAGTTTTTTTTTTTCATAGCTTAAAATATTGCTGCACCATCTTTACTGTGTCAGACCTGGAAGCCATCTTTTACATTGGGCCTTCAGGCCTGCCACAATTTCTACTGTCGGAAATTGGGAGGGGGGGATTATATGGAGTATGGGTGAGATATAGTCAAAATAACATTTTTTCCTCAATGAGTCAAGGACAGCTTGCCCTGCAGCTGCGATGGTGTGACTGGGAGGTATCTCCAGTTTTGGATGGTGCCTGATTGGATCATGTGATTGACATGTGGGTGCTGGACAGGGACTTGAACTTTCATTTGGGTGGGGAAAACCTGGAAACTTTCAGATTTGGGTTTTCCCAGATGTGCCATTATGAGATCTCTAATAAAATGGACACGGTGGCTCAGCAGTGGGAAGGGACGTGGTGGCTCAGGGACTAAGATGCTGAGCTTGTCGATCAGAAAGGTTGACAGTTCGCCGTTTTAAATCCCTAGCACTGTGTAACGGAGTGAGCTCCTGTTACTTGTCCCAGTTTCTGCCAACCTAGCAGTTTGAAAGCATGTAAAAATGCAAGTAGAAAAATAGGAACCACCTTTGGTGGGAAGGTAACAGCATTCTGTGCACCTTCAGCATTTAGTCATGCCAGCCACATGACCATGGAGACGTCTTTGGACAGTGCTGGCTCTTCAGCTTTGAAACGGAGATGAGCACCGCCCCCTAGAGTCAGAAATGACTAGCACATATGTGTGAGGGAACACTTTAAAATTGCATTTTAACTTCCCAGAGGCTGGTGGGAGGAGCTGCTGGCTGTGAGTGGGGAGACTGAGAGGGAATACAGAGGACAAAGGTAGCAGCCAAAAATAGCAATAATACATTCAGGGTTAGTGCGCTTGATATTGTGAGTTTATTTTATTTCAAAATGAATGGCTTAGTTCAGTGCAATACATATTTTGCAGGTGTCTTTCGCAGTACTCTTTTCAAATTTGGATACTGTCCTGTTTGTAAACAAATTACTAGTCTACATGGACAGATCACCTATCTAGAATCTCTAATCTGTGCTCTCCAAGCAGAAATTAGGTGCCCAATTCAGCCATTCCACTCTATTGAGTTGCCACGCTATCAGCCCCCTCTACCACAAAGATGCTGCCATAGAAGGGCAGTATGGACAACTGTGGGATCTGGCAGGGTGAGAGCTGTGAACCACAAACACAAAGCTTTCACTGTGTTCCAGCATAACAGATACAGCGCCCTTGCTGACCTTAATAGGAACACTAAAGTGACAGGTCAAGGTAGTTGTGATAATGATAACTCAAATAAGCAGGGGATTGTGGTCCAAGATGAAGAACTTACTTTGGAAAGGGGAAAGTGTGAAACAGGTATTACACATCAGTCACACAAGAAGAGCAAGGTATCCAAAAAGAGAAGCCACCTTCTGGTTGGTGATTCAATTGTAAGGGATGTAAATTTAGGAAAGGATATGGAGGTTTTGAAAGAGGGCAGGTGTCTGCCAGGTGCTACTGACAGCAGAGACAAGAGGCGTATTCTTAAGATAGTCAGGAATGCCAGTAAGGACTGTGATGTTGATGCTATTATACATCTTGGCACAAATGATCTGTCCCAAATAGATGCACTTTCTGTGCAGAATGAGTTCCAGAGCTTGGGGTATGAACTTAGTAGTATAGGTTGTAGGCTTATCTTTTCAGAGGTTTTACCAGTATATAAGGAACAAAAAAAGAAAGGCCAGCGTGTAGCGGAGTTTAATGTGTAGCTAAAGGAATGGTGTAAAAGGGAAGGCTTTGGTTTTATTAGTCATGATGTCTGCAGCTGGTCCAACGAAAAACTGTACAAAAGAGATGGTTTGCACCCATCCAAGAAAGGGACTGAGTTACTTGGCATTAAATTCACAGATTTTCAGGATAAACATTTAAACTGAACAGTCGGGACAGAGAATTAATTGATACAGAACATTTCTGTCCCCAGAAATCTAAAATTAATAGGGTTATCAGTGCATGTAACATAGATGTTTGTGTGGGTAAGATTATCAACTTTGCTGTCAGGCTTCAGCAGGGCTGGGGGAAGGCAAAAACACCTCAGTTTTTGTGAAAAACGGCCCATCTCTAGGACCTCTCAGGGACTCTTTCCGACTGCACTCAGGAGAACCGGGGACGTACTGCCTCTCTCAAGTCTTTTGGGTTTTTTTTTCCCCCTCCAGGCTGGTCACACGCTGGTCCAAAAGCCTTCGCCCACCAGCCTTTGCCGAGAGTGAGTCCTCCTAGGCCGGAGAAGGATGCATTCTCGCGTTACACTTTTTAAAAAAATATTTTTAAATTTTTTTTGTTCTCTATATACAATTATAGGTATACATTCACATAGTTATTATTCTTTTTTTACATTCACGGTTCTTATACATTTGTCATTCCATTTATAGAATTATAATATTCCATTTGGGTTGCTTTGTTTACCATCCCTCACCTGTTTTGACACCACCTTCTTCTCCCTTTCTTTTCTCCCTCCCTCCCTTCTCTACTTCCTTCCTTCCTCCTTTCCCTTCCTTCTTCCCTTACCTCTCCCCTCCTCCTCTCTTTCCCTTCCTACCCTCTCTCCTTCTCTCTTTCTCTCCTTCTCCCTTCCATCTTCCTCTCCTCCTCTCTATCTTCCTTCCCTTCTCTTCCTCTCATTTCCTCTCCTCTCTTCCTTTCTCTCCCTCCCTCCCTTCTCTACTTTCTTCTTTCCTCGTCTCCTTTCCCTTCCTTCTTCCCTTACCTCTTCCCTACTTCTCTCTACCCCTTCCCCTTCCTACCCTCTCTCCTTCTCTCCTACTCCCTTCCATCTTCCTCTCCTCGCCTCTCTCTTCCTTCCCTCCTTTTCCTCTCATTTCCTCTCCTCCTCTCTTCCTTTCTTTTTCTATTGTTGCAGGTGTTTCTTCCAGCTCTTAATTTATATTTTCTTTGGGTGGTATTTCCGCAAACCCCAAAATCATTGAATATCATTTCTTGTTCCTTTTCCTTCTGTCTCTCTCTCTCTTTTTTAAAAAAAGAATATTTTTCTTTTTTGGACAGACAAAGACAAACAACACATAACACATAGAACCATCTTCAATCACATACAGCATGTCGTTTGGTTGCAGAGTTTTTGTGCATTATTTCCATAGTCCTCACTTTCAATTTTATATAAAATCACAAATTATCAATCTAGTATATATGTATACATTATTATCATTGTACATCATTTATTTGACTATAATTATTATTCCTTCATTTTAAATGAAATATTCTAGGTATTAGATTCATTTATATTATAACAATTCATTACATCGTCCTAAATCTATTCAATGATCATATACCTTTGTATTGTTATCTGTATTATTCTATTACTCTTATATTATAAAAATTCTCCAACGTTTTTGATTTCCATGTTTTTTTATCTAACCACTGGTAAAATAAATCCCATACCTTATAAAATTGTTCATCTTCTTGTTCTCTAATTTCAAATGTCAATTTACTCATTTCAGCATCTTCCATTATTTTCTGAATAACTTCCTCCTGCTTTGGTATTTTCTCATTTTTCCAATTTTTTGCAAATACAATTCTAGCTGCCGTTAACATGTTTACAATCAAATATTTCAAGTCTCTATTGCATATTTCCGGTAATATTCCCAATAAAAAAATCTCAGGTTTAAAATCTATACAGTATGTTTCCGAGTCATTTTTTTCCAACCAAGGGTGGATTTTAGTCCAATATCTTTTAGCTTCTATGCATGTCCACCACATATGGTAATATGAACCCGGTATCTGATGACATTTCCATCATTTTTCTGATTTGTCCTTGAACATTCTTGCTATTCTCGCCAGGGGTAAGTGCCACCTGTAAAACATCTTATACAAGTTTTCTCTATATGCTGTTGACATTGTCATTTTATAATTTTGTGACCATAAATCAATTCCATGACCAAAATTTTCCCCCCAAGCAATAATAGATTCTTTAACTTGTTCTTCTTCTAGTTTAACCTCTAATAAGTATCCATATAGTTTTTTAATCATCTTTTCATCAGTACCTGTCAGAATTTTATTCAAGTCAGTCATTTTATCATAAAAACCTTCTATTTCAAAATCTTTACCATATCTAGAATGTATTTGCGTGTATGAAAACCAGTTCATTCTTATACCTTGTTCTTCTAATTCTTGCATAGATTTAAGTTCACCCTTAGCATTCAATATTTCACTATATCTAACTGTTTGTTCCTTTTTGTATATTATTGAATATGAAAATGCTTCAATAGTTGATAACCAGACTGGAATTTTAAAATAATGTTGCCTTTTAATCTTCTCCCAGTTTAATAACAAAGCCTCCCGTATGTAATGCCTTCTGAAATACCCCTGTGTTTTAGTTCCCTTGTACCATAAGAAAGCGTGCCAACCCAACAACAAATCATGACCTTCTAAGGTCAATAATCTAGAGTTTCTTAACGTTATCCATTCCTTAACCCACATCAAGCTTGTTGCCTGGTAATATAACTCCCAGTTAGGTAGGCCAAATCCTCCTCTTATTCTAGCATCTTGTAACAGTTTAAGTTTTATTCTCGCTTTCTTTCCCTGCCAAATGTATTTCAATACTATTTTGTTAAGGTCTTCAAAGAAATCTTTCCCTAATCTAATTGGAATTGTCTGGAACAAATATAAAATCCTGGGTAGCATATTCATCTTGATTG
Organism: Natrix helvetica; assembly: GCF_964273705.1. Classification (NCBI taxonomy): domain Eukaryota; kingdom Metazoa; phylum Chordata; class Lepidosauria; order Squamata; family Natricidae; genus Natrix; species Natrix helvetica. The sequence goes on from NC_138555.1 coordinate 20,580,433, forward strand.
TTGATATTCTCCCTATTAGCGATAGTTGCAAGTTTTCCCATTTAGCCAGGTCTGTCGTAATTTGTTGTTTAAGTTTATAATAATTGTTCTCTTTAAGTGTACTACATCTTGCTGTCAAATATATCCTCAAATATTTGACCTTGTTCGTGACCTGAATCTTCAAAGCTTCTGCCAATACTTCCTTTTGTCTTGCTAGCATGTTCTTTGTCAAAATCTTCGTTTTGTCTTTATTTATTTTCAAACCTGCTACTTTTCCATATTCCTCTATTTTTTCTATCAATTTAGGAGCGGTTTCCAATGGATCCTCTAAAATGAAGACTAGGTCATCTGCGAATGCTTGCAATTTATATTCTTCTTTTTAAATTTCCATTCCTTTTATGTCTTTATCTTCTCTAATGTTTCTATTTAAGACTTCTAACATTAACACAAACAACAGGGGTGATAGTGGGCAACCTTGTCTTGTCCCTTTCCCAATATCAGTGGAATCTGTCAATTCTCCATTTATCATTATCTTTGCTGTTTGTTTGTGGTATATGGTTTCTATGGTTTGAATAAATTTCTTGCCAAAGCCCATCTGTTCCAACTGTAGCAACATAAATCGCCAATTCACATTATCAAAGGCCTTCTGAGCGTCTAAGAATATCAACACCATTTGTTTTTCAGGATGTGCCTCATAATATTCCAAAGTGTCCAGGATTATTCTCATATTATCTTTAATTTGTCTCTTTGGCAGAAATCCATTTTGATCAGGATGAATAAAGCTATTTAAGTATCTTTTGAGTCTTTCTGCCAGTATTGAGGCAAATATTTTATAATCTGAATTTAGCAGGGAAATTGGTCTATAATTCTTAATTTGCTGTGGGTCAGTGTCCTCCTTTGGCACCAATGTTATATAAGCTTCTGACGAAGATTTGGGTATCTTCATCTTTAACATGGCTTCATTCATAACTTCTAACAATGGGAGATAGAACGATTCCTGTAAAGTGTCAGCGTTCCAAATATCATGCAGAATTAAATCAGAGTCCAAGTCAGAGCTATCCTTAAGGTTCCAATTTAATAAGACAGACATGTTGGCATCGAACTGTGGAATCCCAAAACTGAAAACTTCCTGGGATTCCACCCAGTTGAAAGTTCATGATCTTTTCCCCACACCCATAAATCCATCACATGGTCCAATCTTTTTATTTTGAAAGAATTTTATTGGTTTTTAAAAATTTTTGGGGGGAACGGGTAGGTGGATATACCAAAAAAAATTTTTTGGCAGCTCCATCGTGCTAGAGGTAGGAATTTCTCCAATTCTCACAACTTTTTACAGAAAAAAAAACAAAAGATAAAAGAAAAGCAGAAACAGCATCTTATTATACATTGTATCAATCATGTGTTCAATCATCTATTTTGCCACTTTCTAATATATCAACAATTAAAATGATATTCCAGATATATTTATTTTTGTGACCTGAGTCTTTCCGTTATTGTTCCGTCCCCCCTGTCCCTAGGCAGAGCCGCAGCCCCTCCCTCCTTCATATCTTGTGTTTTGTCGCCTTTTTCACTAGTTGTTATATTTCCGTCCTCTAGGAGGGCACTATGTTTTTTAATGAAGGCCTCTGCCTCCACGATTGTGTTAATTCTAATTCTGTTTCCCTCCCAGAAGATCAGCATTCCTTCTGGCAACAACCATCTAAACCAAATTCCCTTATTATATAATTTCTTTGTATTCCTCCTTATCTCTTATTTTTTTCGGAATTTGCTTAAGAATGGCAATTTCTTTATCTTTATATTTTAGTGGTTCTCCCCCCCCCCCCCCTGAGCCCCTAGAATCTCATCCCTCGTGGTCTTCCTAAGAAATTTAACATGTACTTCCCTTGGAACATTATGTGTTCTGGCATATGCTGAATTAATCCTATAAACCAGATCCATATCCCACCAAAACTGTTCTTTATCTCTTTTAATATATTCTGCTAAAATTGTACTCATAATATCCTTAAGATCTTCATCTTATGTCTCCGGTAGGTTCCGGAATCTGAGAAAGAAGGATATTCTTTCAAGTTCTATCTTTGCCATAAATTTTTCCAGTTCTATATTCCCCTTCTGGACTGCCTTAACCTCCTCCCCCAGCCCAGCCGCGCCCTCCTCTAGCACACCAATTCTCTGTTTATTTTCTGTTATTTGTTGCTGCACACTTTTAAGCTCATCTCTAAAATCTGCTACCTCCTTTTTCAACTCATTTTGTCCCTGCATAATAGCTTGAAACATTTGAGTAACAGATAAGTCTTTTGAACTCTCTCCAATCTTTTCTTGTAAAAATGATGAAATTTTTGTCTGTTGAATCGTTGGACTGGATGCAGTAGAAGTTGGTGCCGAGGCTGCTTTGCCTGTAGGTGGTTTTCTGGGCCCCATTGTCTAAGTTCAGAAAGAGTAAAAATATTTTGCAAAAGAAATGGCGTCTGTGAAGCACGCAGCCGAGCGAGTCCGAGAAGACAGGCAAATCCAAAAGTGAAAATTAACCCTCTGTCACAGTTCCAAGCCAAGAAGTCACTCAAAAAAAAAAAAAGGAAATCAAATAGTCCAAATTCAGAAAGACCACGTAATAGGAGAACCTCCAAGAGTCCTTCAGGGGGTATAATATAAAGCCAGACTTTCTTCAAAGGTAGTTTCAAAAGGCAGACTTCATTTATAAGTGCGAAGAAGAAGAAGGAAGAAGGCCATCTTGGCTCCTCGGGATCAGGAGCAGAACATTAAAAACTTCCATAAAACTTTCAAAATAACTCAGCAATCAGCTCTTGCAGTTATGATATAAATCTTTTCACATAGTTAGTTCAAGTGGCTAATTCAATTTTTTGCTCTCTATCTCCATTCCAAGATTGAGAGACAGTCCAAATGCCACTTTGCCTGAGAGGGGTAGAAGAAAAAAAACAACCCCCCTCCAATCTTCCTACTTCAAACAGATTGAATCCACAACTTATAAAAAAAGCCGCTACTCATCAGTTAAAAGCAATTAAGGAGATTGGAGCGAATTTCTCACCTCCAGCACTTCAGCCACTGCATGTAGTTAACTCTTTCCTTCCGGAATCCATTCAGCGAAGGTGCTGTTATGCACCCCCTACGCTCCCCGGCTCCTAAGGCGAAACTGGAAACCCCTCCATGACTGCCGCCTATCCAGGGGGTTCCAGCAAGCCGCCCTACGGCAGGTGGTCCCTCCAAGACCCCCTGTGCTCCTAAAAGGAGCCCACCGGAGAAGCGAACAGCGGACCAACGTCCGTCACCTTCAGAAACCGGAAGTGATCTCCCACATGGTCCAATCTTCTTCGGCCACGCTGGCATCTCCACCCAGCTGGTTCCGGTCAGGTGCAGAGGTGCGGAGCCAAAAGATGACCTTGGCTTCTATAAAGGAATGACAACAACACATTCCACAACTCTACTCCTTTCTATTCCCCCCTCCCAATTACTACACTAATGAAACAGCATAGTGAATTAATAGAAAGTGTGGCAGGCCAAAGATCCTAAAGGAACATAACTACAGGCCTGACATAAAGTCTCATAAAATTCCACTGGTAGTCCATCTGGACCTGGAGCTTTTCCATTGTTTTGTTTTTTAAGGACTTCAACTAATTCCATCATCGTTATATTACCTTCTAGCATCATTTCAGTTTCTTTAGTTATCTGGGGTAAATTTGCTTTTTGCACATATTGTTTAACTCTTTCCTCTTCTATCCTCTCTTGTTCATATAATTTCCCATAGTATTCTTGTATAATTTTTTTCTTCTCTCTGTTTCCATAACAAATTTGCCCTTGGTCATCTGTTCTGACCCCCCTCGTCCCCCACCAACACACACTCCGAGCCAAAGATAAGTTACTGGATTTATTTACAGACAGACAGGTCCTTGGCAGCAATCCAACACAAATAAGCTTCAGCAACAACTCGGCACTGATAAGCATTGGCAGCAATCCAGCCTGCCACGCTCACAAGACTGTTCTCCCACATTAGTTCATGCGTTGACTTCTGCAAAAGGCGTGTGCACAAGCAGTCCTTTTATAGTCTGGAGAGGAGTCTAATTACCATCAGCCGAGTGCAATTACCTCCTGTAACTGCGCAATTGTTCCTGACGCCTATTAGCTCATCGGTAACAAGCATCCAACAACAACTCACTGCTGACGTCTGACTCACTGTCCCTTGTCTCCTCCCCACTGCTCCAAGGCATGACATCAGGAGCACACTCCCTTTGGCTTTCACCACTGCTCCATGCCTCAGGCGCCTCCTGGTGGCCAACCAGCCTCTCTGATCCCTGCTCGGAGTCGGAACCCTGTCCAGGGTCCTCCACATCCTCCAGAGCCGACTCATAGGGACCCTCGCTGTCGGAGTCTGGTGGCAGCTCCAACTGCTCCTGCTGGGCCACAACAGTCATCTATTAGTTGCATTATTTTTCTTGATTCTCTCTTTTTTCAATTTATACACTAGCCATCTCCCTGGTTTATTTGCATTTTTAAAATAATTCTATTTAGCACTTCTAATTTTTGTGCTAATTCCTCCTTTTCCATTAGCCCCATTTTATGTTTAGTTGTGTCCATTTTTACTTTAATATCCTTTTTTTGTGGGGCCTTCTGTAGCTCTTTTTCAAGTCTCTTGTAGTCATCATCCAGTATTTTAAAAGCTTGTCTTTTCTTAATATTTCTTTTTCTTGTATAGTCTATTATCAAGCCTCTGGCATAGGCCTTCATTGTGTCCCAGAGATTCTGCATTGATGTGTCCTCTTTTTTATTTTCTTTGAAGAAAAATGCCAATTCTTTCTCCATTTTCTGTACAAAATCCTTTTCTTTAAATAAAGTATTATTTAAAGTCCATCTAGATCTTCTCCTTTGTCCTTTCCACTTAATTGTCATTGGATTGTGATCTGCCCAGGTACTTGTTTCTATGTCAATTTCCTGTATATCACAAATCAATTCCATTGAGATCCATATCATATCTAATCTGGACAACGATAAATGTCTATTTGAGTAGAAGGTATATTGTCTATTTGTGGCGTTTCTTTCCTTCCATATATCTTTTAAGTCTATTTCATCAGTCATTTTAAAAAAGGATTTAGGAAGAGTCTGTCTATTTAGTTTTGTTGTTTTTTGTGTTTTATAGTCCATATTCTGATCTACAATTCCATTAAAGTCTCCCATCATACAAATATTAACATAATCCAATTCAATTATTTTCATATGTAATTTTTTATAAGATTCCTCTTGGCTATCGTTAGGAGCATAAATTGCTATTAAAAGTATTTTCTTGTTATTGTCCATAATTTCCACCATTAAGATTCTTCCATCGTCATCTGTGTAGATTTGCTGTGCTGAAATTGTATCCTTAATATACAGAACTACTCCTCTTTTCTTGCATCGTGGCAATGTAGTAAATATTTTCCCTAGTTTAGGTTGTATCAATAATTGTTCCTGTTGTTTTTTAATGTGTACTTCTTGAATGCAAATTATGTCCACTTTTAATTTCTCTAATTTATGAAATGTTTTCCTTCTTTTAATAGCTGAGTTAAGTCCATTTATATTTATTGAAATTAATTTTTTCTCCTCCATGTTTATGTTTTATAGGTAGGGTTTCCTGCTCTAGTAGATCTCGGTTCTCATTGTTCTTTAGTATCCCCAGTGCCGCCTACTGCACCTTCTTCTTTTCCAGTCGCAGCCTGGCCATTATCTTGTAGTTCAATTAATGATTCTTCTTTTCCTGTCTCTCCCTCTTTCCCTCTAAAGTATTCTGCATAGAATAGTTCTGCTTTATCAATTGAATCTATTCTATGTCTTTGTCCTTGCCATAGAAACATCAAACCTTCTGGGATCAGCCATCTATAATTAACTCCTTTTTTCTGTAGAATTTTAGTCAAAAATTGATATTCTCTTCTTATCTCTCAGTCTTCTTGGTACCTGTTTCAGAATCACAATCTCTTTGTCTTTGTATTTCAATGTTTTGTCTCTTGCCATCTGTAGTATTTGTGTCCTAATTTTTTTCTTAGTAAATCTTATGTGGACTTCTCTTGGGAGCTTGTTTTTCATTGCATATCTTGTAAAGACTCGATACACCTCGTCTATGCCATCCATCATCTTCTCTTTGATTATCTCCAAGGCATCTGTGAGAATTTCTATCATTATGTCTGCCAAGTTCTCTTCCTTTTCTTCTTCTATGTTTTGGAATCTGAGGTAGAATTCTGATCTGTCAATCTCCCATCCTAATATTCCACTTTTCTCGTGTTACACTTAATAGAGTCATTTAGTACCACCACCACCAACTTTTCCCTCCCATCTTTTGCAGTGTTTTAGCTCCAGCGAGGCTGTTTTATTGGGGTGGTGGTGTTCCCCCTAAACTCCCGGGCAGGCAAGGCGGCTGGCAGATGCTTCCGTCCTCGGCTCAGGGCTCCCTCGCGCCGCAATTGGACCGTAGTTTCCTTCCTCCCCATGCTCCGTCTCCCGAGCAGGACAGTGAGGAGCCCCTGCTGCGCAGAGAGGGGCAGGGTGAGGATGGGGCGCCCAGCTGCCGGAGCAGATATGGCAGTGGGTGATGCATGCGAGGGTCCCGCAGAGGTCCCGATCCCAGGTGGCTGAACACTGCTGCTGCTGGAGCTGGGGGACCTGCTGGGTTCGGGGGCTTCTGCCCCTCGTGCTGTGCTTTGCAGTCACCGGAGCCCCATGCGGACCTCTTCAGGGTGCTGGGAGGGAGGAGCAGGCTTCCATGCTGGCCTTCAGGAGGGGGGGGAGGCGGAGCTGTTGTCTGAGGGTGAGACCAACCCCCAGCTGCCTCTGGGTTAGGGTGGAGAGCCGCCTTGAGCCTCCCTCTCTCAGTCTCCTTGCGCCAGGAGCATCCTTCTCCAGGCAGGGGCGAAGAAGAAGAGCTGCCCTCCTCCTCCTGTGGCTCCTGCCCAGCACTCTCTCTTCTCTTTCCCCTTCACCTCCCCACACCTGTTTACCCATCCCAGAGAGCTCGGGCTACGCCTCCCTCTGACCCAGCCACCTTCCTTGATGGTGTCGCTCTTGAGTGAACTCTTCCATCCTCAGCTGTTGCAAAGAAGTGGCAGCTCTGGGTGCGCCACACCCGTTTCATTCTCTTTGAGAGCCACTTTGCACCTTGTTTGCAAAGTGGCTCTCAAAGAGAAAAAGTGGGCATGGTGCACCCAGAACTGCTGCTTCTTCGCAACAACCGAGGACCTCTTCCGCTTGGAGCTCCAAGCTGCGGGGAGGGAGGGACGGCTGCAATGCCAGCAGCTTCGAGGGGCTTCTTCCCTCAGTGGTTCATATTTTTTTTTTACCTCTAGGCGGATATGCCGGCTTTGTCCTTAAAGGCTGCTGCTCCCTGCCTTTTGATCTTTTTCAGGTGTAGAGAAAAGCGACCCTGTGAAGCTGAGAGGCTTCTTTTCTGCCCAGTCGCTGGCACAGGGCGACAAAAAGACCTCAGGTCACTGCCACCATCTTTGTGCATGCACAGCTTTCTTATTACCAGCTGGAGGACTTTTTGGTGCCCTGACAGTATAAAAAAATCTACGTTAACAAAGATCTGCAGTCAGAGATCACTTCCAGTCCCCGAAGGCGACGGACGTTCGCGTCCGCTGCTCATCTTCTCGGTGGGCTCCCCTTAAGTTTAGGGGGAGCACAGGGAGCCTTGGAGGGGCCCCCTGCCGTAGGCTAGCTTGTTGGGAGCCCCTGAATTGGCGGCGGCCGCAGAGGGGTCTCCAGCTTCGCCCCAGGAGCCGGGGAGCGTGGGGGGTGCGCAACAGTGTGCCTTCGCGGAGCGGAGCCTGGAAGGAAACAACTAATCGGACATTACAGCTGAAATGCAGTGAGGTGGGAAGCTTCCCTCAATCTCCTTTTTAACTACTTAATTGATGAACAGCCTCTTTTAAACTTTGGTTTCAATCTTTTGAAGTGTTAACACTGGAGGGGGGGTTCAACCCCCCCCCTCGGAAAAGTGGCAATTGGAAAATCCCTCTCCCTCGGAAGAGAGAGAGAGAGTTAAAAGTTACTTTCTCTTCCTTTAAGCAATGGGAGGATGACTTCTTGCTACAATTGCAAAGGAGGTTTGCTGAGTTGATTCTTTTAAACTACTTTATGGAAACTTTGGACATTGCTTTCTGATCTCCTGTGAAGGTGGAGCCAAGATGGCCAACTTCCTCCTTCTTCTTGCACTTATGAATGAAATTTCCCTTTTGAAAGAATTTCTGGCTTTGTACTATACCACACCCTAGAGATCTCCAGGAGCCTCTCCTTGCACGTATCTCCCTTGGATTTGGAACATTGATTTATATCACCTGGCTTGGAGCTGTATAGAGACCTACGCTCTCCTCTGGACTTGCTTGCCTTTTGACTTCTCCCGGTTGTGTCTTTCCACAGACGACATTTCTTTGTGCAGACTTTGTGCAGCTCAAAGGAACAATCTGTTGATCAAATGTTTCAAACTCTCTTAAAGGGACAGGACGAACTGAAAAAACAATTGGCAGACTTAAGTGATCAGCTCAGAGAAACGCAACAACAAACAACACAAAATAAACAGAGAATAGGTGTGCTGGAGGAGGGCGCGACTGGGCTGAGGGAAGAGGTTAAGACAATCCAGAAGTGGAATGTAGAATTTGAAAACCATATGATAAAGGTGGAATTTGAGAGAATGTCTTTTTTTCTTAGATTTCAAAACTTGCCAGAAACAGAGAATGAAGATCTCAAGGAGATCATGACCACAATCTTAGCAGAATATATTAAAAGAGATAAACAACAGCTATGGTGGGATATTGATCTGATTTATAGGATTAATTCAGCATACGCTAGAACACACAACGTGCCAAGGGAAGTACATGTTAAATTTCTTAGAAAGACCACAAGAGATGAGGTCTTAGGAGCTCAAAGGGTGGGACCACTAAAATATAAAGACAAAGAAATAACCATTCTTAAACAGATTCCAAAGAAAGTAAGAGATAAGAGGAAGAAATACTCCTCTTTAGCAAAGAAATTATATAACAATGGAATCTGGTTTAAATGGTTGTTGCCAGAAGGAATGCTGATTTTCTGGGAGGGCAGTAGAATTAGAATTAACACAGTTGCGGAGGCGGAGGCCTTCATTAAAAAAAATAGTGCCCTCCTAGATCAAACAGGGGACAGTACACAAGATGTGAAGGAGGGAGGGGCCGCGGCTCTGCCAGCAGACAGGGGGGAGGATGCAACACTTAGAAGACTCAGATCACAAAAATGAGTTGAAACATTTTTGCAATTGTTGTTATAATGTAACTCTTGGAAGTGATATAAAAGATGATTGAATATATTGATGATTGAATGTAAAAACAAAAAGCTGCCAATGTTTATTCAAATTTTGATGTTTTTTCTCTTCTTTTTTGTTAAAGTTGTGAAATTTGGGGGGATTCCTACCTCCCGCATGATGTAGCTGTCAAAAATTTCTACACCTATTTACCTTTTTCCCTAAAACATTTGTAAAAAACCAATAAAAAATTTTACAATATAAAAAAAAAAACAAAGATCTGCAGTCAAAATGACCGAAACTCAAATTTAAACGCCGCTACAGAAAACACCAAATAACTCACACAAGCGCAATGCTGCATACACTCTTACTGGTGGGAAAACGAAAACTATTCGCAACCGGAACAGCCCATTTTTAAAAATGGTGTTCCGAACATTTTGGAAAACTGTTGCGGCCACTATAACCTCTGTGGTTAAGCATTAATAGAATTGTATCAATTCACCAATTAACAATGCTTTATGTTAATTAGACAGAGACCACTGTTTATTTTCACTTTCCTCATTAATTATGAAAAACTGCATTTAATTCATTTTGCATGGTGAGTGACTGGCTGTGCAGATTTGTAAGGACTGTAGGCAACCTGCACAGAGAATTCTGCCCAAGGGGAGCTCTGGGTGGCACTGCACAATCATGCATGCCATAATTGTAGTTTTTGCTTTCATGGACTTGGAACTGTCAAGTGTTCCATGACCCTGGGGAGTGTTCAGCTCTGGGCTGTGATAGGATGGGTAGAAAGTGTCAGTTGGTCTTACCTGAACTGCATGTCTCGAAGGTGGCATGGGAGCAGTCACATATGGGTATTAACACAGCCCTTTTGCCCTGGAGGCTGAGGTAAATCTTGAGGCCACACCTCCGTACCTCCTCTGACCTCCCAGATTAACCGATGGTCGTAGCAAAGAACCTGGAAAAGGAAGGGACAGATGAGAAACACACACATCCTTCCTGCCTGGTTCCTGACTGACCGCTGAGCTAACTCAGGCCCCTGGCGTGGGGTGCCCTAATGGGGGGGAAGTGACTGCTCCCACGCCACCTTCGAGACATGCAGTTAAGGTAAGACCAACTGACAGTCTCTGAAGTGAGGCGTGGGAGGAGTCACATATGGGACATACCAAAGCTAGATGTCCTTGGGAGAGATCAATGGGCCTGAGCCCCACAAGAGTCTAAGACTCCCTGCAGAACCCTCCTCCCGAAGGCCGCGTCCGCGGAGGCATCCGCGTCTAGCCGGTAATGCCTGATGAAAGGCGATGGGGAAGACCAAGCGGAAGCCCTGCAGTTCTCCTCGAGGGGAGCCTGAGTGGCCCAAGCCACTGAGGTGGCCGCACTCCTGGTGGAGTGTGCGGTGATGCCCCCTGGAACCTGAAGACCTCGTGCCTCGTAGGCTTTGGAAATGGCCGCTCTGATCCACCTGCTAATGGTGGCCGGAGAAACCTTGGCTCCTCGGGTGGAATGGTGAAAGGAGACGAAGAGGGCCTCTGAACGCCTGAAGGGCACCATGCGCTTCAGGTAGATGCGCAGGGCTCGTCTAACATCCAGCAGGTGCCAGTATCTTTCTCACTGGATGGCTGAGGACAGAAATCCAGCAGAACTATCTCTAGTCCTCTGTGGAACGGGGAGTTGATCTTGGGCATGAACGTGGGGTCCAGTCTGAGGACGACCCGGTTCTCCAGGAAGGTACAGAGGTCCGCCCTGCTGGATAGAGCGTTGAGCTCAGAAACTCTCCTGGCTGAGGTGATGGCAACCAGGAAGACGACCTTAAGGGTCAGGAATTGGAGGGAGACCTCCCTCAAGCGTTCGAAGGGTGCCTCCGTTAAGGCCTGGAGGACCGTGGGAAGGTCCCAGGTAGGGAAGCGATGTACTACGCGGGGCTTCAGATTCGCTGCTCCCTTAAGGAAACGCCTAAGGACCAGATGTTGGGACAAAGGCGGGGAGTCCACGCCCCCCAGGACCGTGGATAGGGCAGAGACCTGCCTCCTGAGGGTGCTGGGTGCCAGACCCTTCTCTAGGCCTTCCTGTAGGAAGTCCAACACCTGGGGCACAGAGGCTGAAGTCGGGACAAGACCCTGTGCTTGGCACCAGTCCGCGAAAGCGGCCCAGGAGGCGTTGTAAATGCGAGTGGTGGACTGCCTCCTGGATGCCTCGACGTTGTGTGCCCCTCTCAGTTGTTCCCGCTCAATCGCCAGGCGGTCAGCTGGAACCACTCCAGGTCCAGATGTTCCAGGGACCCCTGGTGAAGGGACACCTCTCCTAGTGGGAGCTTCCAGTGGGGGGCTGAAGACAGCTCCACCAGGTCTGCTAGCCAGGGGCGGCGTGGCCAGAAGGGGGCCACTAGAACCATCTCTGCTCTCTCTGTCACTAACTTCCTCAGGACCCCGGGAATGAGGGGAAGGGGAGGGAACGCGTAGAGGACGCCGGACGGCCATCTGCAATGAAGAGCATCTGTGTCCATGGCGCCTCTGGACAGGAACCTTGACACGAAGGTCGGGAGCTGGGCGTTCGCTGGGGTTGCGAAGAGATCCACTGTCGGGCATCCGAACCTCTCGCAGATCTGTAGGAAGGTGTCGGGGTGGAGCTGCCACTCTCCGTTGTCGACTGTCTCCCTGCTGAGCCAGTCCGCCTGCTGATTCTCTGTCCCCGAGATGTGTTCTGCTCTGATGGATCGGAGGTTCCTCTCTGCCCAGTTCCCCAATCGGAGGGCCTCATCGCGTAGAGCCTTGGAGTGGGTGCCTCCCTGTCTGTTCACGTGGGCCTTGGCTGCCACGTTGTCCGTCAGGACCAGGACATGTTTGTCGGTCACCGTAGCCCTGAAGTGGCGTAGGGCCAGATGGATGGCCCTCAGCTCCAACCAGTTGATGTTGTTGCATAGGTCGGTTGGAGTCCAGCGGCCCTGGGCTATCTGGGCCTCCAGGTGAGCTCCCCAGCCGAACAGACTCGCGTCCATCGTGAGTACCTTCCTTGCTGGTTCTCTGAAGAGTGACCCCTTGTCTAGGGCTGGGGTCAACCACCAACGGAGCGATAGGAGAACTAGGGGTGACACCCAGACCTTGAAGCTGGCGTCGCTTGTCCCGGCTCTCTGGTGTGGGAGCAGGAACCACTGGAGCTCCCTGGCGTGGAGACGGGCCCAAGGCACGATCCCTATGCAAGAAATGAATTTCCCAAGGAGCCTGGAAAGAAGAACTACAGGAACAGAGCGTAACTTGCGAATCTCCTGAACCAGCTGGACGATGCTGTCCCTACGCTCCCGGGAGAGGAAGACCTCTCCAGACACTGAATCTATGATGGACCCTAGGTGTTGGAGTCTGGTAGAAGGGGCTAGGTGACTCTTCTCGAGATTGATCGAGAACCCCAGGGACCTTAGCGTGTCGATGGTGAGACCCAGGTCCTGCCTCGCCGTGACTGGCGACCTGGCTAGGACTAGGATGTCATCCAGGTAACAATGGAGACAGACTGGGAAGGAACGAAGGTGACCCGCGGCCGCGGCCAGCACCTTGGTAAAGGTCCTGGGAGCAGAGGCCAGCCCGAAGGGGAGGGCTCTATACTGGAAGTGGCTGCCCTCGTGGGAGAATCTGAGGAATCTACGATGTTCAGGGGCGATTCTGATATGTAAATAAGCCTCTGTGAGGTTGATGGAAGCCAGGTAATCGCCCTGCCTGATGCCCTCTAGGATGGACTTCAGCGAGGCCATCTTGAACCTATGGTAGACCACTCTGGAGTTGAGCAGTTTAAGGTCCAATATGGCCCTCCACCCCCCTGAGCTCTTGGGAACCAGGAACAGGTTCGAATAGAATCCAGATCCCTTCTCCCCCTCTGGTACTCTCTCTATAGCCCTGATGTCTAACAGGTGCTTTATGGCATTGGCCATCAGGGCCCGCTTGGCCGGATCTCTGGAGGAGGTGAAGGTGCGAAATCTATTCGGGGGTTGCGAGCGGAACTCCAGTTGGAGCCCGAGCTTGACCGTCTGGAGGACCCACTCGTCCGAGGTGATGCGATCCCAGGCATCCGCAAATAAGGAGAGGCGACCGCCAATGGGGTGATCCCCGCAAGGATCACTTGGACCTGCGGAAAGGACGGCCGCCCCCTCCTCGAAAGGGCCGCTTGCCCTGCTGCTGACCTCTGAATCTGTCCCTAGGGAACTGTCTGTCCCCCTGCCTGTGGAACCTGGAGACCGGGTACCTCTTATTCTGGGGGTCCGTGTCAGGCGGGCGGTAAGATGCTCTCCTGGGGTACGGGGCCGGTCGGTGTTCTGACCTCCTGGTCGTGGACGGGAAGACCTTCCGCTTGTTCTTGTCCTCCACCAGGATAGGATCCAGTGATGAACCGAACAGCTTGTCCCCGGTGTAGTCGGCTCCTGCCAGGTCCCATTTAGCTCGAGACTCCGCCTGCCAGTGGCGTAGCCACAACAGGCGCCTGGAAGCTACAGAGGACGACAAAGCTCGAGAGGCATACTTAACTGCATCCAGCGTGGCGTCCGCCGAGAACTGAGTGGCTGCCAGCACCTTGGAGATGTCTTGCAGTAAACGCACCTCTGTGGCCGAGGTCCTGTCTCTCAGTTGTTCCAGCCACAGCACTGTGGACCTGTTAAAAAAGGAGGCGGATGCAGCCGCCCTAATAGCCCAGGATATTGCCTGGAAAGACTTACGCAAGATCATCTCCGCCTTTTTGTCCTCTGCCTTGAGGCAGTTGGCAATGTCTCCAGTCACCACCGCAGAGGCAGAAGCCAGACTGGCAACTGGCGTGTCCACCGAAGGTACCTGCAGAGCTTGGGCGAAGGTAGAATTGAGATTATAGAATCTATGCTCATTGCCCCCCGAGTTGGGAAAGGATCCTGGCTTAACCCACTGGGATTTAAGCACCTCTAGGAACATCTCTGGAGTAGGGATCTCCTCATTTTCCACCTGGGGCCTGTGGAAGGGCCCCTTCTTAATCCCCCCGCTGGTGCTGGGGGTGGCAGTCGAGGGGGTGGACTCTGGAGGGGAGTCCAGATCCGCTGTTGCCCTGGCCTTACGGAGTAAGGAACTAAAAAGGGGGGGGGGAAGAGCCCAGTAATGTTGGGTGCGTCGGGGGCCTGAGCATCTTCATCCTCAGAGAACCCCACCTCCTTCAACTCCCCCTCCTCCAAATCCGAAGCCTCACTGGCCGTGGAGGGGGAGGGTGACCTGGGCTCTCTGTTGGAGGTGTACCTGGGGTGATCTTGATGACCCCTGGACTGGTCCCAGGAAGACCTACTTCTGGCACCCTGAGACTGGTGCTTCATCCCAGAGGCAATCCCCTGGGCTATGGCCCTGGCTAGCACCTCCTGGAAGCTATCAGGAAGCTCTGGGAGGGAGGGGTGCAGCTCTGGGGGTAGCAGCGGCTCCCCTGGATCAGGGGCCTGTGGTGCCAGTTGGTGGCTAGGCTGGCTGGAGACCCTGCACCCAAAGGGGTCTGGTCTGGTCTCAGGTGGATGGTCAGGCGATAGGGGGGGGGGGGGGGCGACATGGAGCTACGCCCTCTTCCTGAACCCTCTGTAGAGCCAGGGGGGCCCACCTGGACCTCCTCCAAGGCCGGGAGCCTGCGGGGGGAGCGAGATCTGGAAGGTGAGGGGCTGATGGTGGCCCTGAATCTTCTGGAGGAAGCCCTGGTTTCCTGAACCTCCTTCCCAGAGGTTCCGTTCTTATGGGCCCTGGGGTGGCCTTTCTTGCCAGGGGACCTCCCTCTGGTGACTGGGGGAACATTCCTATAGGTCCCCACCCCGGATCCGCGTCCCCTGTGGATCTGGTCCTCGCCCCCCCACTCCTCGCCGCCTCCGCCATCGTACTCACGGTTCTGCTGGTCACCAACCTCCTCCCTGTTAGCTGGCTTCGACTGTGGGCTTCGAATCCCCTACAGTCCTCTTCTTTGCCGCTGATCCATGGCCCGAATAGCTGGCAGGCACCGATCCACGGCCCTCCCCGGATTACCAGCAGAGTTTAGGCCCTTCGAAGCCTCTTCCAGCTTCGGTGGTGCTTTCTGAGCACTCTCGGCATCCGTAGGAGGAAGCCGGTCACGCGCTCACCCACATGCTCAAGATGGCGGGTCAAGATGGCGGCTGCCGATCTGTGGCCTGATCTCCTGCAGCTGGGGAGTGTTGGGGCGATCCCTGCCAGATCCCAGATCCCCTGAAGGTCTTCACCCGTCTTCTGGACGCCGGGAGCCGTTGCACGCGCTCCGCGTGGCGCGGAGGCTTCTTCCCCTTTTTTGCAACCGGCCGGCCGCTTGGGGAGCGCGCGCTAGCAGGCGGCAAGGCTCTGCGCTAGCCGCACTGAGCACAGTAGAGGAGGGGTGCAGTATCCAGCAGCAAGGGAAAAAAGGTAGGAAGAGAAAAAAAGGCAAAAATCTGCAAGCAAAAAAACCTAAGTCTTCGAAGTGAGGGAGAGTCAGGAAAAAACACTCCTTCTGGGCCGAAGGCTGAGGTTAATCTGGGAGGTCAGAGGAGGTATGGAGGTGTGGCCTCAAGATTTACCTCAGCCTCCAGGGCAAAAGGGCTGTGTTAATACCCATATGTGACTCCTCCCACACCTCACTTTGGAGACTAGAGTAGGGATAGCTGGTATGATGAGCTGTTTTTTCTGTCTGACCCATTAAAAAATGTCTGGCATTCAGCTGTAGAAATCCTGCCACCAAGTTTGTTGCCTGGGAGAGACCTTTGCACAAGTTTTGCACAAATGACAGCAGATTAGGCCTCTTGCCAATTTGCAAGATTTCGGAAAGAGCCCATATGTAATTTTTTGCCAGCCTTAAAATTTCAATTTTAGACACCTTTTGTGTTTTAGAATAACAAGGAACCACTTTCTTTAAATTATCCAGTGCATCATTCAGGCCATGCATTCTATTTCTTTCCCGGGCATTTGCTTCCTGATGCCTGAATTTGACCCTATCCATTCTAATCTTAGTCATATCTTTTTTCTGAAGAGTTCTCCTCCTGGGCAAACTATTTTCAACTTCTTCCTCTTGGTCATCTTCCACTTCCTCTTTTTCTGTGTCTCCTGCTGGAGATCTTTTAATACTTGTCCTTAGGTCCTGCCATATACCAGATGGGTGGAAGATGGCAATAGTTGTCCCCATATATTAAAAAGGGAATAAAAAGGTTCCTAGTAATTATAGGCCCATCAGTCTGATTGACATTGTAGCAAAAAATATATGCTAGGTTCCTTTTGAATAGAATTGAAATCTGGGTAGAGGAAAATCATAACCTCATAGAAGAACAAGCAGGCTTTAGACAAAGCCGATCTACCATCGATAACTGCTTTGTCTTGAACCATCTAATTGCCAAATATGCCTATAAGAGGAGACCCCTTTTTGCTGCTTTTATAGACCTCACAGCAGCATTTGATATGGTAAACAGAGGTGTACTATGGAGTAAATTGACATCTCTTAAAATAGAACCTAAACTACTGGCTTTGATTAAAGCTCTTTACATAAGCACCTCTTTGAAGGTGCGGTATGGGGTCCATGGGGCTTTGACTAATAGGATTCACACAAATAAAGGGGTAAGACAAGGGTGTATCTTGGCTCCATTACTATTTAGCTTATACATCAATGATTTGCCAGGGTTAATGAAGTATCCTATGGTACATATGCCGATGATCCTAAAGTACATACTGTACATCTTGCTTTTCAAATAGACAGTTATTTAAAGTTACAACTGCCAAAACATCATAGGGAGATATTTACGTGAGCGAGATTTGAACAGCTTGACACAATGGTCAGATATGGGAGATTCCATTCTATACCCTATAATGGAAGTCTCTGCATTTGCAGAGCAACAGAGGTAGAAGACCTGGCTCACAACCTATTTGATTGTTGCCTGTATAAGAGGGTGAGAGACAGGTATCTTGGTCTATATACTAAACCAGTGGTTCCCAAAGTGGGCGCTACCGCCCCCTAGGGGGCAGTGAGATGGCTTAGGGGGGCGGTAAGAGGAGTGCTGGAGGTGCTCCTCTAGCGAGCTATTCAGAACAAGTTTGCTCACTCACCCCTGCCCATCCAGAAGCTGCTCAATCGCTCGCTTCCCCCGCCCACCTGCACTATGCTAGCCCTGCCCACTCACTGATTGGCTGGCTCACCAATCACCCCGCCCGCCTCTAAGAGCCCTATCTAAACCCAGTTAACTTTTTTTCTGCTTGGCTTTCTATAGATAGGGTTCTTAGAGGTGGGCGGGACGATTGGTAAGCCAGCCAATCAGTGAGAGCAGGGCTAGCATAGTGTGGACAGGAGGGGAAAGCGAGTGATCAAAGGGAGGCTATTTCGCCTCCCTTCGCTCCCACTTTGTCTTGATGAGGTCTCTGCAGCTGCGGGTGCGGACGGACGGAGGTAGCCAGAGTGGTGGGGAAGCCCGGGCGGGCGGGCGAGCGAGCGAGCGAGAGAGCTGCCTGATCCTCCATTGCTCGCCCACTCGGGCTGCTTTGGCTACCTCCGTCTGTCCGCACCCGGAGGTTGCAGCGACCTCATCAAGACAAAGTGGGAGGCGAAGGGGCCTCGGTGCCCTGCCTGATCCTCCTTCGCTCGCTCGCTATTTTGCCTGCATGTGGTGCCTCGGCGGAAGCCCTTTGCTGGCGGCCATACCTCCCCTCCCCGGGGCGACAGCACATCCATGATCACCACCCGCAGTAACGCTGCGGCCTCTCGGCCTGCGAAGAGAGGGAGGGAGTAAGAGTGAAGGGTGAGGGAGAGCAGCAGGGGCTCTCTGCAGGGGCTCTGCATTCCCCCCCCCACCGGAGCCTTCCCAGAGGAGGTGGGGCTGAGGAATGTGGGGCGGGGAGGCGCTCTCTGGGGTGGGACTAGATGACCTCTGGGGGTCCCAACTGGCCCTTCTGACTCTGGAGACCAGAAGCAAGCAAACACACACACACAAACAGAGCAAAAGTGTCTGGTTTTGAATATAATCCTCCCTAGTGCTTGGGGAAAAAATAAGAGGAACATTTGGATATACATTTTGGATTAACTTGGAAAGAAAATTGCTAAAATCACTTTTAGTTGTGTTCTGCATTAAGAATTCATGCAGTAGCATTTCTTGTTGAATTAGCGGAGTAATATTTACAACAGCCAGCTAAGATAGTTTTATCTGTCTTATAATGTGCATGGGTAGAGGATTTAGGCATAAGTGCAATGTTTGCCTGTGATTATATAATAAATTCACAGCTTATACATTTGAATTAGATGTTTTTCAATTCATATTTAACCTATACTTGATATACTTGTATTCAATACATAAGGTGTTAATTATGTCAATGGAAGAGATAGGAAACTGCATTAGTGATATATATGTCAATGCGTTGATTTGTACTAAAAATGTTTAGTTTAAAGAAGTTATAAGGAATCACAAATATGAGTGTGGAAAATGTAATGTAGTTGTGGATGACCCTTTGCATGAGTTGTATTGGGAAAAATAAATAAATAAATAATAATAATAATAACAACAACAACAACAACAACAACAACAACAATAATAATAATAATAATAATAATAATAATAATAATAATAATAATAATAATAATAATAATAATAATAATAATAATAAATGATTCCCCAAAGAGGTAAAAGGCTGCATTTTGCTAGAGTTATTCTTCCAAACTGTTGAGCAGGGGGATTGGACTCCATTGCCTATATTTCCCTTTTCATCCCCATGGTTCTTTAGTGAAAATTATAACCCAAGAACATATAGATCTGTTAAAATGTTCCCATTCTCACTTTCCATATTGGGAATCCCTAGGTGCCATGCAATAATCTCATCAAATAATTCAAGCAAATGTTGGTGACATTGAGCTGAAGCCAAAGTTCAAGAAATTGTACCAAGAGTTTTAGTTACAGAAAGAAATTTCTGATTGCTATCCTGTACTATGGACAGTGGTTAAGAAGCTCCTTGTTGCATTTCCAACATCATATTTGGTGGAACATGGCTTCAGTGTGGTCTCCAAGCAAAGAAAATGACTCCAGATTACTGAATGTGGTGATTTAAGACTCCTGCTAAGTGACTTAAAACCAGACGTTAGGAAACTGGTATCACTTCATCAAGCCCATCCATCACGTTAACAATTTACTGAACAGTGAAGTAGTTACTAAATTTTGCTAAGTTTGCTAAGTTACTAGTTACTAAGGTTCTTGATAAATGACTATCAGACTTTGAAAACCTGGTATCACTGGATCATGTTCAACAATTTTGTTGAATTAACTAACTACAAGGTTTTTAAATTGGATTTTGAATAAATGTGCAATTAATTGTTACAGTTTTGAATTTTACTGTTACTATCTTTATTCCTTCATGCAAATCACCCAGTCACATGACTCCCCCAGCCACGCCCATCAAGCCACGCCCACAGAACCGGTCGTAAAAAAATTTGAATTCCACCACTGGGTGGGGGGCACTGAGGATCAGTTTGTAGCACCAAGGGGGCGGTGGACTGAAAAAGTTTGGGAACCACTGTACTAAACGAATGATCCATTGGGAACCCCATATCAAAACAACTTACCTTATGTGTGGCCAGAATTTGAAAACAACATTTAATACAGCACAGTACTTGAGCAAAATGGTTCAGTTGATATCGGCATATGTGGGACAGATTGGGGTAGATTGTTAGGGGTGACACTGAAATATATTTTTATCATATTTTATCTATTCATATATTAAATTATTGTATTTTATTCCAATCTCATTTTAAATTGTATTTTATTCCAATTCCATTTTAAATTGTTTTTATCGTATTTTATTAATAATTTGTGTTTAGAACTCTGTACTTTGATATGGCCCATGGGATAATCAATAAACTAAACTAAACTAAACTAAACTAAACTAAACTAAACTAAACTTGTCCCGAGGTACATAATCTGTTTTGCAAAGATTTCTGTCTTTTTTATTTCCTTGGGGTCCTCACTTTCTCTGGAAAATTTTCTGCATATCTGGGACCCTTACATTGCAACAGATTCATCAAATGTTACATGTTAAAATTTTGTCACCTGAAAGAATGCCAACATAAGCTTTTTAGAGTAATATATGTATACACCCTAACCCCAATGTTCCTCATAAGAGACAGAGCAATTTAAAAAATAATGTTTACAAATTAATGCAAAGATATAGATTCAAATGCAATATAATAATAAGAACAAAATACCGACACTTTTGACACTTTTTAAAACTGAAATACTTCCTCCTTTTAAAAGTTTTTTTTAAAAAACACAAAAGCTCATATGATATTTATGTCAAACCTGACTGGACTCCATAGTTGCACCTGCTGTCACTCACAGTTCGCCAAACAGCAAGGGAGGGGGGTGGGCAAATTCCAGGGGTGGGTTGCTGCCGGTTCGCACCGGTACGCCAGAACCCGTTCATGAAATTTAGCGTACCTTTCAGAACCCGTTCATCAGGTGGCACAGTACCGGAACACTCCCTCCCACCTGCCCCCTCTCGCTCGCTCACCCCGAGCGAGCCGAGGATGTAATGCAACCCTTAAAAGATGCCCTAGTAAGCAATGAGTGGTTCCAGCAACACAAAGATGACTTATCTGTGATGGAGGAACTAGTGCACAAAGGCACCAAATTATATGTCCCAGCCAGCCAGTGCACCTGGATTTTACAGGAGTCATGATGCCAGAGCATGAGGACATTTTGGGTTTGTGAAGACCCTACACCTAGTAAAGAGACAATTCTGGTGGTAAAATGAAAAAGAACATAAAAGCGTATGTGGCCAGCTGCCCTGTTTGTGCCTCAATGAAACGGATGCCCAGGAAGCCCCCCGGCTACCGCAGCCAGTAGCCAACCCAATGAACCCCTGGGAGGAAATCTCCATAGACTTTATTGTGGACTTGCCAGAGAGCGCTGGGAACACTGTAATTGGGACCATTACAGACTTGTTCTCCAAGCAGGCACATTTTGTGGCGTGCCCAAAGATTCCCTCTGTCCAATCCCTGAAAGCTGTCATTATAAGAGGGCTTATGAATTGGAATAGACGTGGTAACAGGTCAGCCAATGGGGACTGTTTGGTGACCCAGATGGCTCGGAGCCTGGGCGTGGCTTAGGTTCACTGATCTGTATATATATGAGTGCTTCTGTGAATATAGCTTCTGTGATTATTGATTCTGTACTTCTGGATTCTGAGTTCTGGTTCTGGCTTCTGCTGTATGGTATTGTATATAAAGAAGTTTCTTTTATAAATGAATCCTGCTGAGTTATTTACTTGTGTGCTGGTTGGATTGCTGCAAACTCTCACAGGTTATGGGCCCAGAGCACACCAGACACACTAAGACTGAACTGTAATCAAGCAGAGGGACTGCCTGTGTTAAAAAAGTAAAAGGAACAAGGCAGAGAAGGCTTGCAGGATAGCTGTTGAATTCAAGGAGAGTTCTCTGCCTTGATTGGGACAGAAGAATTACATTATTTGGGCTGCAAAAATGGAATGCTTCCTGAAGGATAAGGAGCTCTGGGATATTGTTATTAATCCACCCCAGGCACCATTAGCAGCAGCAGATCAAAGGCAGCATGATAAGGCATCTTAAATTTAGTAGATGAACAATTCTTGAATGCAGCTGATTTAAAAACTGCAAAAGAGGTTTGGCTGAAATTGAGAAGTGTGCATGTGAGTGCATCAGCATGCAATATTGTGCAATTATCAAGACAATTATACAGAGCCCAGCTGCAACCACAAGAGAATGTGGAAAGGAATTTGCTGCATATGCAAACTTTATTTATTGAGTTGGAACAGTGTGGCATGCATATTCCTAAATCTCAGAAGGTGCTGTTGGTGTTAAATAGTCTTGATGAAACGTGGAACATTGTTTCAGCTGTTTTTGAGTGCAAACCAGAACAGGACTTGAGAATGGAAGCTGTTAAAGTCTGTTTGATTTCAGAAGAAAACAAAGGCCATTTTAGAAAAAGCCATGAGGAGACATTCTGAAAGACTGTTTGCAAGGAAGAAAAACAGCAGATGGACAAGCTGCTGTTGCAAAAGTTAGCTATTGTATTGACAAATGGTTAATAGACAGTGGGGCAAGTCAAACAATTGTTAATAATTCTAAATTGTTTTTCAGAATGGATCCAGCTGGAGGAGATGCAGTAGCCTTGGCGAATGGCCAGAAGGCTAAAGTCATTGGAAAAGGCAGTGTGGTGATTCCATGTCTGAAGGAAAAGTTTAGTAACATATTATGTGTGCCTGAAATGGAGCCTAATTTACTGAGTATCTCTAGTTTAGACAAGCAAGGATTTGAGACCACATTTGTAAATGGGAAGTGCCTCATAAAGAGACATGGGAGTGTATGTGCACAGGGCATAAAACAGGATAATCTTTATATGTTGCAGGGACAAAAGGTTCAATGTGCCCAAACATTTGGAAATGTGGCACAACATGATTCATGTGTTCATCTCTTGCACAGAAAGCTTGGCCATGCCAGATTCAGAGTTTTGCAAAAGATGCAGTAGCTTGGAGAAGGGTTAAACTTAAAAGGGTGTAAGGCATACTTGGTCTTTGCAATATGTAAGTCATCAAAGTCCAAGGCATTTCCAGTAAGCAAAAGTAGCACAAAGCAGACAACAGGAGTTCTAGAGCTGGTACATGCAGTTTTGGTGGGGCCAATGTAAGCCACTTTGGGAGGAGCAAAGTATGCACTGGTCATTGTAGATGACTACAGCAGATTTGGTTTCTGCTATTTACTGAAGAGTAAAATAGAGGTGCAACAGAAATTTAAGCAATGGGTAAGCTTTGTAGAAAGGAGATATTGTCAGGTACTGAGGATTTAATAGCTGCCAGCTGATATAAGGTTGTAAACTGTAATTTGTAAACTGATGCAATGAGGATGATGCAAAGAGGTGTCTATATATATAGGTGGCCATTAGAGGGCATCTCTCTCTCTCCTCATGTATCTCATTTTTTCTCCTTGTGTCCGAACTGAGTGGTAAGGGAATTTATCTCCATGTGCATGTCTGTATATATGTATAAACCACTGTTAATTGTCTAGAACATGGGTCGTCAACCTGGTCCCTACTGCCCACTAGTGGGCGTTTTGGGATTCCAGGTGGGCGGTAGGGACTTTGGAGGTTAAAACCTCCTTTTGAGTGAGTGGGCGGGCAGGCGCAAGTGCACACATCAATGAACTAACGCGCGCAAAAATGCGTGTGGCAGGGATTTCAGAGGTTAAAACCTCCTTTTGTGCGAGTGGGCGGGCGGGCGCGAGCGCACACATCAATAAACCAACGTGTGCGAGAATGTGTGCGGTAGGGACTTTGGAGGTTAAAACCTCCTTTTGTGCGAGTGGGCGGGCAGGCGCAAGTGCACACATCAATGAACTAACGCGCATGAAAATGCGTGCGGCAGGGATTTCGGAGGTTAAAACCTCCTTTTGTGCGAGCGGGCGGGTGGGCGCGAGCGCACACATCAATGAACTAACGCGCGCATGCATGCAAACAAGCAAACACATGGGAAGAGGAAGGGGAGGAGTGGAAACTGATAGCAGGGACAGGCAGAAGCGGAGCAGAGCAGATGCAAAATAGGAGAAAGAAAAGTTATAGGCAGGAGAGAATTGTTGTTGGCTAATAATAATAAGTGGGCTAACTAGCTCAGCCTTACTTTTGTACATTGCCCTAAGGAAGGTAAAAAAAAGTAGATAAAAAGGAAAAGCACTGTGTGGAGTGCAGATCAAAATGTAAGTGTAAAAGTAGTTGTTAAATTGTGAAACAAATTTAGAACCCATGTCTGAAAAAAAGAAATATGCTCGTGGCTATTTACCAGAGTATCTGAAGATGGGTTTCATTGAATCTGTTACAAATAAACAGCTTCCAATGTGTTTACTGTGCCACAAGACATTATCTAATGAAGCAATGAAGCCAAGTCGATTGCGAGAACATCTTGCTACAAAGCATTCGCAAGATAAAGATAAGTCCATTGAATATTTTCAAGAAACCTATAAAAGATTTCAAAATCATTCAACAATAGCTGCATCATTTCAAAAACAACATGCAAAAAATGAGGATGGATTAACTGCCGCTTATCGTATATCACACTTAATTGCAAAAAGTGGTAAAAGTCATAATATTGGAGAAACTTTGATAATACCCTCTATCAAATAATTTATCTCAACAGTAATGCATCAGGATATACCTGAAGTTTTAAAAATATTGCCCCTTAGTGATAACACAGTAAAGAGACACATTGACGAAATGGCGGCTAATGTTGAAAATAAACTTATAGGTATTCTCCAAAATTCTTCATTTTCCATACAATTGGATGAGTCTGTCATTGCAGATAATAATGCTCTACTGATGACATTTGTACAGTACCTTGATGAAAACAATACATTGCAAGAAGAAATGCTATTCACTCTATAAACAATGATGTAACTCCGGGGGATATTGAAAGGTTCAGTAGCCACCTCAACGAACTCAAATTGGATATGGAAAAACGATTTCAAGATATTTTGAACTTAAAGGTGCATGACTGGATGATAAATTCTTTTACAGCAAATGTTGCTGAGGTTGATATAACTTGCCAAGAAGAACTATTAGAACTTAAATATGACAAAGAGAGTAAATGTAATTTTGGCAGTGGTGGATACCAAAAACTCTGGCAAAATTTAAAAAATGCCTGCGTTATATCCAAATATGTGGAAAATGATGTTCAATTTATTGATACCTTTCCCTACCACTTATCTTGTAGAATCAGGCTTTAGTGCTGTTAATCATATTATGAGCAAACAGAGAAACCGCCTGAATATCACCGAAAGAGGAGACCTTCGTTTGTTCCTTACGAAAATCGAACCAGATATCAAATATTTGGTCTCACAGCATTAGCCTCAAAGATCTCATTAATCACTAGTAAAGCTAATTTCAATTTACTTTATTGTTTTCTAATTAAACTTTATAAAGTTAAAAACATTATAAACATGCATAAAGTAGAAATAAAAAGATAAATGTATGTACATTTCTTTTTTAAAAAATACCCTCCTTTCTAAAAAACATTCCGCACTTGTACAAAAACTGGTGGGCGGTAAGGAAATTTTTCCATCAAGAAAGATCCATTAGTGGGCGGTAGGTAGAAAAAGGTTGACTACCACTGGTCTAGAAGCTCTGTGTGCTCTGTTTTGCTCCTGGATTTATCTCATAATACTAGTCACGCTGCCAAAACTCTGATTATGGGCCCAGTCCAGAGAGACGGTCAGAGTGACTAGACAGCTTAGAGAGAGGAGTAACCCAGTGTGAGCTTGCACGAGAGTAAGTGGTTTAAAGCGTAATTAGCAGGCAGCATGGCCTCCGTTGGCATAATGGCAGGAGGTTTCCTGGTGTCTCGGTTGAATGAGATGAACTACCTCTCCTGGAATGTGAAGATGGAGATGTACCTACGAAGGGAGGAGTTGTGGACGATTGTTACTAACTCACCAGCAGTCCTGGATGATGGTGACCAGAGAAGAAACAAAAAAGCATTATCCAGCATAATTCTTGCTTTAGAGTGTAGGAAGTTATCACCCAGCCCTCTCACAGAAAAATGAAATATACTAGGAAATATTGAAAAGGCAGAATATTACATTTCCCTGGATGTGAAAAGGGAGAAACATGTTTTAAAGACAGAGTAGCTCCCGGCAGCTTCCTGCCCACCCCCTTTGTCAATGGGCCATTAAGATGCCCAAGCCAGTCCCTTTACATAATAAAGAGTTTTCCCCTTCAGCTCCAGGGGGATGGGATTAAGGCATGATTAGCCTTTACCCACTCACCACATGGCATCTGAAAACTCAACCAAACCTGGATTCAAAACACAGCCTAGAGAGTTGCCCCAGTGGCCCCATGGGAGTCTGACAACCAATCAGAATACATTGCTTACACAGGAACAGGAAACAGAGAGGTGGGGCTGAACAGATCATAAAAAGCCCAGCAAGCCCCTTCCCTTCTTCTCCACCCAACATTGAAGCATGTGATCACCTTTTCTGTTCAGGACTCAAGCCATGTGGTCCTGTCCACCACTAAACCATCTTTCCAAGCAGCCTCCATGTCTCCAGTGTCTTTTTCCCCACCTGGAGCCGAACCCAGAAGGACATTTCTTTCAACACTATCAAAAACAGCACCACAAAAATCAGATTAGAAACACAAGTTGAAATAGGGGGAAAATGGTAAGTGAGCACCTGTCTACCCTAGACAAGTTCAAATCACCAGGACCAGATGGATTACACCCGAGGGTTCTGAAGGAACTGGCAGATGAGATCTCAGATCCACTGAACTATATCTTTCAGAAATCCTGGAGCACCGGGGAACTGCCAGAGGTCTGGAAAAGAGCTGATGTGGTTCCCATCTTCAAAAAAGGGAAAAAAAATAGATCCAGGAAACCACAGACCTATCAGCCTGACCTCAATACCAGGGAAGATTCTGGAAAAGATAAGCAAGTAAAGACTCAACGAACACCTAAAAGTAAAAAAAGTAGTAACCAAAAGCCAACATGGGTTTGTCAAAAACAGATCATGCCAGACTAATCTTATTGAATTCTTTGACAAAGTGACAAAATTAGTGGACCAGAGGAATGCCGTCGATATAATTTACTTGGAGTTCAGTCAAGCATTTGATAAAGTAGACTATAACCTACTACTAGATAAAGTGTGGGTTAGACAGCATCACCACCAGATGGATTCATAACTGGCTGACCAACCGCACTCAACATGTAGTCCTCAATGCAACTGCATCTACATGGAGGGAAGTATGCAGTGGAGTACCCCAAGGCTCTGTTTTAGGCCCAGTACTCTTCAACATCTTCATCAATGATTTGGCTGAGGGGTTAAACAGGGAACTCATCAAATTTGTCGATGACACCAAGCTGGCAGGAATAGCCAACACTCCAGAAGATAGGCTTAAGATATAGAAGGATCTTGACAAACTTGAACATTAGGCATTATCTAACAAAATGAAATTCAGTGGTGAAAAAAGTAAGGTTCTACATTTAGGCAAGAAAAACGAAATGCACAGGTACAGTATAGGTGGTACCGTGCTCAATAGTAGTAACTGCGTGAGGGATCTTGGAATCCTAGTGGACAACCATTTAAATATGAGCCAGCAGTGTGCAGCAGCTGCCAAAAAAGCCAACACAGTTCTAGGCTACATAAACAGAGGGATAGAATCAAGATCACGTGAAGTGTTAATACCACTTTATAATGCCTTGGTAAGGCCACACATGGAATACTGCATTCACTTTTGGTCGCCACGATGTAAAAAAAAAAGTGTCGACTCTAGAATTTTATTTTATTTATTTATTTATTAAATTTGTTAGCCGCTCCCTCTCCACAAAGGAATGAGTGCAGAGAAGAGCAACAAAGATGATTAGGGGACTGGAGGCTAAAACATATGAAGAATGGTTGCAGGAACTGGGTATGTCTTGTTTAATGAAAAGAAGGAGAAGGGAGACATGATAGCAGTGTTCCAATATCTCAGGGATTGCCACAAAGAAAAGGGAGTCAAACTATTCTCCAAAGCACCTGAGGGTACAACAAGAAGCAATGGGTGGAAACTAATCAAGGAAAGAAGCAACTTAGAACCCAGGAGAAATTTCCTGACAGTTAGAACAATTAATCAGTGGAACAACTTGCCTCCAGAAGTTTTGAATGCTCCAACACTGGAAGTTTTCAAGAAGATGTTGGATAACCATTTGTCTGAAATGGTATAGGGCAGGGGTCAGCAACCTGCGGCTCTTTCATCCCTCTGCTGTGGCTCCCTCTCACCGGTCAGTAAAAGGAAAAAGGATGCCGTGCTAGGAAGAGACTCTGTGGTGGGGGAACCGGACATCCGGTGGGCAGAGGAAAAAGGATGCTGTGCTAGGAAGAGACTCTGTGGTGGGGGAACCAGACTTCCGGTGGGCAGAGGAAAAAAGATGCCATGCTAGGAGGAGACTCTATGGTGGGGCAACCGGACTTCCAGTCGGCTCTAGAATTGAGCAGGGGGCTTCTGGTTAGGACCTTTGTGGCTCTTT
Source organism: Natrix helvetica (assembly GCF_964273705.1). NCBI lineage: Eukaryota > Metazoa > Chordata > Lepidosauria > Squamata > Natricidae > Natrix > Natrix helvetica. The sequence goes on from NC_138555.1 coordinate 20,608,654, forward strand.
GAGTGTATACGGTTGCTGACCCTTGGTATAGGATTTCCTGTCTAGGCAGGGGGTTGGACTAGAAGACCTCCAAGGTCCCTTCCAACTCTATTATTCTATTCTATTCTATAAGGAAGAAGGCAGAGTTAACCCATTCTTTGGATTCTCACGTCAGCACATCGGAGAAGAGGGACATTATATACAGTATGTTTATGGGTGGGTAAGAGGTTATTTACGTTTTGGGGTAAAATGTATATTGTGTTTTAGTTTTGTAAGATTTATGTTAGAGCACAAATGGAGGCAAAAGGGAATATCTAATATGAGGAATAGATGGGGAAATCATTGATGGAATGTACATGGCTTGAGGGGGGGGGGAATATAAACGAGCAAGAATTGAAATATCAATTAACAAGAGAACATAGATATTGTATTCTTACAAGAAACACACCAAAAGAAAGAAGGGGTGAATGAACTTAAGTTATACTTGGCTGATGAAATGAAAAGGCATTTGGTACATCAAAAGCAAGAGGGGTAGTAATAAAGATAGCTAAAAGATGTGAATTTATGATAAAAGCCATAAAAAGATATGAAATGGGAAGATTTCTTATAATTCAAGGTTTGATTTATGGACAAGAGGTTACCTTAGCAAATTTGTATGCACCTAATATAAATCAAAGAGAGTTTTATAATAGGGTATATGTTGTGGCCCAGCAGGAGCCATTGCAGCTGCCACCAGACTCCGAGAGTGAGGGTCCCTATGAGTCGGCTCTGGAGAATGAGGAGGATCTTGGGCAGCGGTGAGAGCCAGAGGAGGGTGTTAGATATTTACATAAACTGATGTAGTCTCCACTCAGGTCCGCCACTAGGGCGGGAACAAGGGGTTGTTCTGATTGGACGGGAGGTCTGCCAGCTCCCCATAAAAGGGGAGCTGCACGACCCCGTATTCAGCTGGATCACTACTACCTGGCTAATAAAGAGCTGTTATGTCACTATCGCCAGGAGTCTGTTCTCTCGTTGCCCGAATATAACACTGGCGACGAGGGTGGGATCGAGAGGCAGATAGGACGAAGATCTACTAGCAAGGATCCATGGATTCGATCCAGCCCCGGATTTCGGCGGAAATTCCGGCAGCCATCTCAGCGCGGCAAATTCAAACGCAAGACAAGATGGCAATGCACGCTCCACCAACCCCGTACAACCCAGTAGCCGAGCATTGGGAATCCTACATGCTGAGATTCGAATGTTTCCTCGAGGCAAACGATCTCATGGGAGTACCGGACTCCCGGAAAAGGAATATGTTCCTGAGCTACTGCGGTCGAGAGGTCTTCGAGACGGCCAGGGATCTATCGGAGCCAACCCCCATCCAGGCGGTAACATGGACGGCGCTACAACAAACGCTGCAGACGCATTTCGCGCCAAAACCTTCCCGCCACGTTCACCGCCACGAATTCAACATGAGGAACCAGAAGGCGGACGAATCCATCAACCAGTACGTTGCAGCGCTCCGAAAAGCAGCAACGCATTGCAAATTCAGGGATCTGGATGAGCACATCCTAGCACGCCTCATATGCGAGTTACGGGACATTACTTTGCAGAAACGGTTGCTGGCCAAACCCAATTTAAACCTGCAAATTGCACTAGATGAGGCAAGAGCTTCGGAATCAGCTGACAGATCTACGGAAATGCTGCAACGCGGGTACAGCGCACCCCACTCCGGAACCAGACAGACCCGGGTGCATCACGAGGCCACCGATCAGGAGACCGAGGACAGCGAGTGCGAAGACAGCCACCGCATGCACAGCAGCCACACAAAACCGGCGCGAAAATCCGAATCCCGTTTGCCACCCTGCGCAAGCTGCGGTGGGAATCATCCCCGGTCTACCTGCCGTTTTAGAGACGTTGTTTGCCAGCGTTGCGACAAAATCGGACACATTGCAAAGGTGTGTCGGAGTGAAGTCCCTGCTACAACATGGCAACCACCATCATATCGCCGACAGAAGCCCACCCCAGGGGCTTGGCGAAAAAACAAAGGGCGCCCAGAGAGAGAACCAAGGGAGTCAGCCGAGAGAGAGTATTCCCAGAGAACCGAGAGAGAGTATTCCCAGAGAGCCGAGAGAGAGTATTCCCAGAGAGAACCACTAAGAACCTATCTCACAACGATAGGACAGGTCCGCACAAAGCAACCTAAAAAGCTGAAACTCACTGTCCTCCTGGAGGACTCTCCTTGCGAGCTTGAAGTAGACACGGGATCATCACTGACGATCATCTCGTGGTCAGCGATGAAAAAGGCGATTCCGAGCCTAAAGAAGCGCCAACTACGAACACCAGACATCCTGCTTCGAGACTACCAGGGGAACAGGGTCCCCATCGTGGGTCAAGGCACGTTCTGAGTCCAGTTCAAGGACATCACAGCCCAGCTGCCCGTGACCGTAGCCAGCGCGCCACTGCAAAGCCTCCTGGGACTGGATTGGTTCGAAGCCCTGGGGCTGGAAGTTACCGGAATCAACGCCATGGGTAACAGCAGCGCTGAAGGGATTTTTAAGGAGTTCGAGGATGTGTTCAGCCCCGGCCTTGGTAAGTATGTGGGCAAACCAATCTCATTTAATTTGGATCCAAATGTGGCGCCTATCAGGCTCAAACCTAGGAGAGTGCCTTTTGCGCTCCGTCCCAAAATTGATAAGGAAATTGATAAGCTGGTAGAGCAAGGAATCCTCGAACCAGTGGATCACGCTCGCTGGGAAACCCCAATCGTGACCCCCGTTAAGCCAGACGGGTCAGTCCGCATCTGCGCGGACTATAAATGCACAATTAATGTCGCCCTACAACAAAGCGCATATCCTGTGCGCGTAGTATAACACCTATTGCACTCGTTGGGGCCAGGAAAATTTTTTGCAAAATTAGACATGGCACAAGCTTATCAGCAGCTGCCAGTGGATAGCGCCACGGCGGAGGCCCAAACGATAGTGACGCACAGGGGTGCTTTTAAATGCAACCGTTTACAATTCGGCGTAAGCATCGCTCCGGGATTGTTCCAAAGCGTCATGGAACGGCTTTTGCAGGGCATACCAGGGGTTGTCCCTTATTCGACGACATCTTGGTATCGGCTGCAAATGAGGAGCAATTACTAAAGCGAGTTAGGACTGTTTTGGCCAGAATTCGAGAAAAGGGTCTCCGCCTAAAAAAGGAAAAATGCCAAATTAACGTGCCCAGCGTAGAATTCCTGGGTTACAGGATCGATGGGCTGGGGATACACCCGACATCGAAAAAAATTAAGGCAATTCAGGACGCCCCCACACCACGAAATCAGACCGAGTTGCAGGCCTTCCTCGGACTTCTTAACTTCTACAGCGTCTTTCTCAGACAGAAAGCTACCGTCGCTGAGCCGTTGCACCGACTTCTAGCAAAGAACGCAAAATGGACCTGGGGACGTTCCGAGGCGGCCACTTTCGCCGCAGTCAAGCGCCTGCTGACGGCCGACTCTCTGCTAATCCAGTACAGCCAAACCCTACCGCTGGTGTTGACCTGCGATGCCTCACCTTTCGGCGTCGGCGCAGTACTCAGCCACAGAATGCCAAACGGAAACGAAGCCCCCATCGCTTTCTACTCAAGAACATTGTCTTGAGTACAGCCAACTACAGCCAACTGGACAGGGAAGCGTTAGCCGCTGTGGCTGGAGTCAAGCGTTTTCATGAATATCTCTATGGCCGCAATTTCGAACTTATAACGGACCACAAACCATTGCTGGGTCTGTTGGCGGGAAACCGTCCCACACCGGTCTCCCTCTCCCCGCGCATGACCAGGTGGACTGTTTTCCTGGCTGCGTATTCCTACAAACTGGTACACCGACCGGGTTCTACATTGGGGCATGCAGACACGCTCAGCCGCTGCCCATTACCGGAACTGTTGGCCGACCCCACTCCAGAAATACCGGTCCTTTTGATTGACTGTTTGGACACAGGGCCAGTATCTTCTGTGGACGTTGCTAGGTTTTCTGCTAAGGACAACGTAATCAGACAAGTACAAACTTGGGTATGGAGGGGGTGGCCCAAAGGGATTGTGGGACCCGAATTCAAACTGTTTTCGTCTAAGCATGATGAGCTGTCGGTTTTGAAAGGTTGTTTATTGTGGGGGGATCGAGTTGTTGTACCGCACAAACTGCGGAGAAATGTATTAAAAGCTTTGCATGTAGGGCATCCAGGGATCGTAAGGATGAAAGCATTGGCTAGGAGTTACGTGTGGTGGTCGAACATGGACAAGGAGATAGAGGAATGGGTGGCCACTTGCAATCCGTGCCAGGAGTCCAGACCAGCCCCCCCAGAAGCACCCGCTATGGAATGGGACAAACCGCAAGCACCCTGGTCGCGAATACACATTGACTTCGCAGGACCAGTTCAGGGTCAAACGTTTTTAATAGTTGTGGACGCATACTCCAAATGGTTAGAAGTAGTCCTGATGACCTCGATCACGGCAGAGGCGGTCATCAAGGTACTGCGGCTACTTTTCGCCACGCACGGCCTGCCCGACCTCCTGGTATCCGACAATGGGCCCCAGTTCACGGCCATGCAATTCGAATCCTTTTTAGCAAGTCAGGGAATTCGGCATGCCCTCATCGCGCCATTCCATCCGGCATCCAATGGTCAGGTGGAAAGAATGGTGCGCGCTGCAAAAGAGGCCCTCGCTAGGATGGGCCCAGGTGATTGGCAAACACGGGTTGACCACTATCTTTTAATTCAACACATCACCCCTAGCGCCACGACGGGAAGGAGCCCTGCTGAACTCCTCATGGGTCGCTGATTAAGGTCTCACCTAGACAGGCTACACCCAAATTACTCTGCCACATCGCCCCCAGACTCTACGAGCAAAATTCGGAATTTTAGCATAGGGGATTCAGTATACGCCCACAACTATGCAGGGGGGACGCTGTGGATTCCGGCAAAGGTAATAGGCATCACCAGACCTCGTTCCTACTTGTTAGAACTGGAAGACGACTGGAAACTGTAGGAACTGGAAAAGACATATCGACCAACTCCGAGGTCGCCTGACACACTCTGCACGACCCCGTATTCAGCTGGATCACTACTACCTGACTAATAAAGAGCTGTTATGTCACTATCGTCTGGAGTCTGTTCTCTCGTTGCCCGAATCTAACAGAGGGGGGCTCCTGATGCCATGCCTTGGAGCAGTGGGGAGGAGTCACGAGACAGTGAATCAGAGATCAGCAGGGAGTTCTTGGACGCGCAAGGAGCGAGGGCGCAATTATTGGCGGTAAGGGCTCTCGGCTGCTGATAAGTAGACTCCTCTCCAGGCTATAAATGGACTGCTTGTGGACACGCCCTTTGCAGGAATCAACTGATCATTGGAGTTGGAGAAGCTCTCAGATCTGTGTCGTACTTTGGCAGGCTGGATTGCTGCCAAAGGGTTTACCTGGATTGCTGCCAAAGGGTTTACCTGGATTGCTGCCAAAGGGTTTACCTGGATTGCTGCCCAGAGTGCTATCTGGATCTTGGCAGGCTGGATTGCTGCCATCTTGAAGAATCTTTGTGTCGGAGTGACTTGGTGACGAAAGGGGGGGGTCAGAACCGAATGATTCCTGCCCCAAACAAAACTCCATTACGTTGCAATGGAGCACCTCCAGGCTGAGAATGCCCAGTTGGCTCAACAGATTGCTTTGCTGGCTGATCATGTCTCTCTGCTCCAGGGGCTTGCTAACCCCCCTCCCCCAGCCAAGGAGGAAATGCCCAGTGGCTACACCAGACAAGTTCGACGGCAAACAAGCGATGTTTGCAGCATTTTTGGGCCAATGCCAGCTGTTTATCAGCTTGAGAGCGGAGGACTTTCCCACCGACCGGATGAAGGTGGGATTTATTATCAGCTTGCTCTCAGGCACAGCAGTTCGGTGGGCTACTCCGTTGCCCTCTCAGCCGAGCCCTCTGCTGGACGATTTTCAGGGTTTTTGTAACCATCTCAGGTTGATGTTTGAGGATCCCATTAAGGAGGAAACAGCCACCAGACTCCTTAAGTCTTTGCAACAGGGACGTGGCTCTTTGCAGGATTATGTCAGCGAATTCCGGCTGCTTGGTCAGGACTCAGCTTGGAATGAGCCAGCCCTCATGGACACTTTTCAGGATGGCCTGTCAGATGACCTGCAGGATGAGCTGGTGAGGGTGGACAGGCCACCGATGTTCGACGCCTTGGTCCATTTGTGCCTCCGGATGGACGCCCGGCTGCAGAGGCGGAGGCCTTGCCGCGTGTCCCAGGAGACCAGTAGGGTGCCGGTCCCTCAAGTGACTGTAGTTGCACAGGAGGAGCCCATGGAGTTGGGTGCCGCCAAACCCCGCTTGTTGCGCACGGAGATGGACAGACGGCGTGCAGGGGGTTGTGTTTCTACTGTGGGGATCCTGGACACTTGGCTGTGGTTTGTCCCAAAAAGGGTAAGGGGGCTGTGCGGCCTGCGGCCTCCCCTCAGCAACGTGGCGGAAAACGGGGAAAGCCCGATCTGAGGGAGACTTCCGGTCAGGCACAGGCTGGAACAGAGGTGGAGGGGCCTCCACGGCATATGATTTTAGCAGCGCACATTCTCTTGTCGGGTAGTCCGCAGGGAATTCCAGCCCATGCCTTGGTCGATTCCGGGGCTACCACGAACTTTATGGATGCAGCGTTTGCTACTAAATACAACGTCCCTCTGTGTCCGGTGGACCCTCCGATGCGGTGGAGACCATTGACGGTCGGGTGCTTCTGTCTGGGCCTATCAAGGCCGCCATGCAGCCTTTGCGCTTGATCCTTGGGGAGCATGAAGAGACCATCCAATTTTACGTGGCTTCGGGCTTGCATTTCCCCATGGTGTTGGGCTTGGCTTGGCTGCGGGCGCACGACCCTCAAATCTACTGGTCGCAGAACTTGATCACGTTCCCGTCCTTGCAATGCGTCGACCACACCCATCAGGTTTGTGCAGCCCAGGTACCCAGTTCGGCCGAGGTGACAGTGCTGCCGGATTTAGCGGAGTTCGCAGATGTCTTTAGCGAACAGGAGGCGGATCAACTGCCGCCGCACCGGCCTTATGACTGTCCCATTGACCTAGTACCTGATGCGAAACTCCCAACGGGTCGTTGATACTCCATGTATGAGCCGGAGTTGGCCGCATTGAGGGACTTTATTGACAAGAACCTCGCCCGGGGGTTTATCCGGCCTTCGTCTTCGCCCTTGTCTGCCCCAGTTTTGTTCGTAAAAAAGAAGACCGGGGATCTGAGACTTTGTTGCGATTACCGGCACCTGAATGCCATCACGGTACATAACTGTTACCCGTTGCCCCTGATTCCTGAGTTGTTGGAGCGGCTCCGGGAGGCAACGGTGTTCACAAAACTGGACTTGCGTGGGGCTTACAACCTGGTCCGAGTCAGGGTGGGGGACAAATGGAAGATGGCCTTTGGCACCCGGTACGGACATTTCGAGTACACGGTCATGCCGTTCGGGTTGACCAATGCCCCAGCTGTCTTCCAACATTTCATGAATGACATCTTCCGGGACCTTTTGGATCAGTTTGTCATCATTTACCTGGACGACATCTTGATCTACTCCATGTCCCGGAAGGATCATCAACGTCATTTGCGTCTGGTCTTGCAGCGACTCCGAGAACATCGCTTATTTGCCAAGCTGGAGAAGTGTCAGTTCTGGCAAACTGCCATCAAGTTCCTGGGGCACTGTATCTCCCCTGACGGAATTGCAATGGAGCCAGGCAAGGTGGAGGCGGTACGTAGTTGGCAACCTCCTCGACGTATGAAGGATGTTCAGCAACTCCTCGGGTTTGCCAACTATTACCGGACCTTCATCCCCAGTTTTGCATTCTTGACCGCGCCCCTCACTCGGCTCCTGCAAAACAAGGTGCCGTTTCGCTGGGGGCCCACGGAACAACAGGCGTTCGTGGCCCTGAAGCGCGCTTTTACGAGGGAGCCGATCCTGAAGCACCCTGATCCCCATCACCCCTTTGTAGTAGAGGCTGATGCGTCTGACATTGCGGTGGGGGCGGTGTTATTGCAGGCTCACACCCCTGATGGTACCCTTTTCCCTTGCGCTTATTATTCTCTCGGAAACTCAATCCTTCCGAGCGCAATTATACCATCTGGGAGAAGGAGTTGTTGGCTATCAAGGTGGTGTTCGAAGCCTGGAGACATCACCTGGAGGGGGCCAGGCATCAGGTTGAGGTCTGGACGGACCATCGGAATTTGGAGTTCTTGACCACAGCGCGTAAGCTGAATCAACGCCAGATCCGGTGGTCTCTGTTCTTTGCCCGTTTCCATTTCAAGGTAACGTACATCCCCAGTGCATTGAATCAAAGGGCGCATGCCCTGTCTAGAAAGCCGGAGTACTCGGACCCTGCAGACTCACTCCCCCCCCGGACAGTTCTACCCATCGAGTCCTTCGCTGCAATTCAGGAACCCGTGGATTTACGGTCTCTGATACGGGAGGCGCAGCGGAATGACAAGTGGGTGGAACGATGGCGGACTGAGGTAGGGCCGACATCCCCGTGGACCTTTGACAAGGACTTTTTGAGGTATCGGGATCGGCTCTATGTGCCTGCAGGACCCCTCCGTGGACTGGTTCTCTCCCAGTGTCATGACACTCCAGCAGCGGGACATTTTGGCCTTTTCAAAACATTGCACCTGGTTTCCCGTACTTTCTGGTGGCCCCGCTTGCGACACGACGTGCAGACATACGTCACATCGTGTGTACAGTGTCGACAGGCCAAATCAGCAACGGGAGCTCCTCCAGGCTTGTTGCAGCCATTGCCGACCCCGCACAGACCCTGGGGGGCTGTGTCCATGGACTTCTTGACGGAACTGCCTCCATCGTCAGGTTTTACCATGGTCCTGGTGGTGGTGGACATGCTCACTAAGATGGCACACTTCATCCCCTGCCAGAGATTGCCAACAGCCCGTGCCACTGCCCGCATGTTCATCCAACACGTGTTCCGGCTACACGGCCTGCCTGACTGGGTCGTATCAGATTGTGGGACACAATTTACAGCTCAGTTCTGAAAAGGGCTGATGGCCGCTCTAGATGTCCAGGTTTGTTTATCTTCGGCGCACCATCCCGAAACTGATGGAGGGACGGAGAAGGTGATTGGGATTCTGGAACAATATCTGTGCTGCTTCATGAACCAGCAGCAGAACAATTGGGCAGAGTACCTGGCCGTGGTGGAGTTTGCGTTCAACAACTCACAGCACACCTCCACACGGACGACGCCTTTCATGGCGAACGTTGGGTACCAACCTCGTTTTTTCCCTCTCACCCCAGTGAACTCTCCAGTCCCCGCAGCACAGGACTTCGTCTCTGAGCTCCAGGCGGTTCACCAAGTGGTGCGCCGCTATCTGAACCAGGCTAAGGAGGATTACAAGCGAGTAGCGGACAAGTCACGACGTGCGGTGCCGGAATTGGCTCTGGGCAATCGCGTGTGGCTGTCCACGTGGCATCTTCCGTCCCACCGGCCGACGAGGAAGTTGGACCACCGGTATCTTGGGCCATTCCCTGTGGAGGCCGTTATCAACGCGGTGGCCTATTGCCTGACCCTCCCGCGCTCGATGCGAGTACACCAGGTGTTCCATCGCTTGCTCCTGATCCCTGAATGGTCGGCTTGTCCTCTCCGACGTCCCTCTTCGCCCCTGCCGTCGTCGCGTGAGGTGCACACACAACCATCGCACAGAGTGACCCGGATCCGTGACTCGAGATGGCTCAAGGGATGGTTCCAGTATTTGGACGGACGAGGGATCGGACGGGGGGACCTGGACTGATGCGACGGCTGTGCATGCCCCTGCTTTGGTGCGGGCTTATCATGTGTAATTTCCCTCGAGACCGCATCCTGAGCGTCAGACCCGGGGAAAGGGCCCTGCGGTGAGGGATAGTGTTGTGGCCCAGCAGGAGCCGTTGCAGCTGCCACCAGACTCTGAGAGTGAGTGTCCCTATGAGTCGGCTCTGGAGAATGAGGAGGATCTTGGGCAGGGTTCTGACTCTGAGCAGGGATCGGAGAGTCTGGTCGGCCACCAGGAGGTGCCTGAGGCATGGAGCAGCGGTGAGAGCCAGAGGAGGGGGGCTTCTGATGCCATGCCTTGGAGCAGTGGGGAGGAGTCACGAGACAGTGAATCAGAGATCAGCAGGGAGTTCTTGGATGCCCGTTATCGCCGCGCCCATAGACGCAAGGAGCGAGGGCGCAATTATTGGCGGTAAGGGCTCTCAGCTGCTGATAAGTAGACTCCTCTCCAGGCTATAAAGGGACTGCTTGTGGACACGCCCTTTGCAGGAATCAACTGATCATTGGAGTTGGAGAAGCTCTCAGATCTGTGTCGTACTTTGGCAGGCTGGATTGCTGCCAAAGGGTTTACCTGGATTGCTGCCAAAGGGTTTACCTGGATTGCTGCCCAGAGTGCTATCTGGATCTTGGCAGGCTGGATTGCTGCCAAGGTGGAACTTGTATGGAAATAAACATCTTGAAGAGTCTTTGTGTAGGAGTGTCTTGGTGACGAAAGGGGGGGGTCAGAACAGGTATATAAAGAAATAGAAGTCAAAAAAGGTTATGTGATAATGGCAGGTGGTTATAATATGGTTATGGATAGCGGAATTGACAAATCCAGTCCATCAAAAGCAGAAATAAAGTATAATAATACAGATTTAAGAAAATTTATTAACAGAAATAGACTGAAAGATGTTTGGAGAGAATTACATGGTAATCAAAGAGTTATACATATTTTTCTGGTAGACATAAAAATTTTACAAGAATAATTATATATTTGTAACACTGGAAATATTATCTAAAATAATGAGAGCAGAGATGAAAAAAATTAAAATATCTGATCATGCAATGGTAAGCATGGATATGGAAATAGATTGTGATTATAAACAGGCAAGTAGATGGAGAATGGATTTGAGAATGTTTAAAAATAAAGAGCTTTTAGAAAACATGGAAAGGGAATTAAAAGAAATATGGATTATAAATGAAGAGGGAGGTAGCAATACAGGTGTAATATGGGATGCAATGAAAGCAGTAGTGAGAGGTTTAGGGATCTAATACTCTTATAATATAAAAAAACAAAAAGAGAAATATATAAAATCGTTGGAGGAGGAAATTAGGGAGCTAGAGAGTAAATATACACAAAGTAGAGAGAATAGGATTGTGTTAGAACTATCAGCTTAAAAAAAGAGTTGCAAAATATTGAGATATAAGATAGAACAGGTTCAGAGAAATCTAATATACTTAAATTGGGAATTTTATGAAAATGGTAAAATAAATTCTAGAGTGCTGGCTAGAGCCACACAAGCTAAAAAGGCAAAAAGCCTGATTGGAGCAATAAAGAATGATAAGGGGGAAAGATGTAATATGATGAGAGAAAAATTGTCGATATTTCAGAAATTCTTTGAAAAGCTATATAAGGGAAATGACATAAATGTGAATGAAAGTCAGGCATATATAGAAAAGAATTAAAATTGTAAAATTCAAAAATACGATAAAGAAATAATGGAATCACAAATAGAAGAAAAGGAAACAGTGGAAGTTATTAATAAATTGAAAATAGGTAAGGCACCAGGGTTAGATGGACTAGGCATAGAATATTATAAAAAGTTTGGGCGGAGCTTCACGTCGCGGTGCCATAACGACTTTCCAGGTTCTCCGGACAGCTGTTGAATTCGGGTCATTTGGACGGTCCAATCTGGACCTAAACCATCCCAAAGAGACAGTGAAAGGTAGGGGGAGATCCTGCAGTCCCAGTGACACCCGCAAAGTCTCTGGTGACCTGGAAAAAGCCCCCTTTGCGAGCGATCCCGAGTCAGCCTCAAGGCTGCTGAAACTGCTGACAGCTCCCACACCCAAGCTCAGGAGAGAAGCACGTCGTTTTGGTGAGAGTTTTTAAATCTTTTTTCTATTGGAGAGAGAACACCCTAAAGTTGGAAACTTAAGTTAAAATAAAGGCGCACTAGAGAGAAAGCAGCGGATCTAATATGGCCAATTGAAGTTTTTTCTTTTTTCCCTTTTTATTTTTGGAAACCAGGCTGGACTTTCAATTGTAACTTAATGTGGATTGGCGTATTGTGTTTCTTTTTCTTTATTTTTTTTTTAAATTCTGGACTTTGTGGAGATACTGAATTTAAATTTTAACTGCATTGAAGATCTTTTTTTTTTTTGGCTTTTCTTTTTGCATTTCTGAATTCTTGCTTTCTGAAAGTAAAAAAGTTAAAAATGGAGCCGGGAAAAAATTAGTATTGAGGGTGGATACAATTAACACTGCCACCTAGTGGACTTGAAACATTGTTACTAAGTGTTACTATTTGAACTGTTTAGAGAGAAGCTGTTCTCTTGAAGGCTATCTGGTTAAGAACTGATAGGGGCAGGACAGTTGTTTACACAGCTGTTTCCTGTGGAACTTTCAGTATCTGAAAACCTACTTCAGAATAAACAGAAGCTTTAAGGGAAAGCTCAGAGTGACCTTGGAAAGATTTTCATCTTAAAAAAAAAGAAGAAGAGACTTTGAATTCCTTTTTCCTAACTTTGTGGCAGTGCATATATTATTTTGATGGGGAGGTGGTGATTTTTTTTCTCTTCCTTCCTTGGCTCCTTCCTTGGCTCCTTGAATTCTTTTTTTTGGGGGGGAAAGCTTTTGAAGTATTGATTTTTTATTTTTCTTTGCTCTCTTTTTACTTTGAAGATACTGGACATAAATAGACGGTTTGCTTTAAATTTCTGAGTAAATTGGATTGAATATTTTTTTTTATTTTTTTATTTTTTTTTTAATTTTTTCTTCCTTTCCCCCTCCTTCCTTTTTCTCTTCCATTTCTCTCTTTCAAGTAAGAGATCACTATTTCTTTTTTCTTTCTTTTTTTCTCCTTTCATTCTATCTACAATAAGATGAATTATAGCTATAATTTTTGTGATACTAATTAGACTAATTGGACTAAAACACACACACACACAAAACTTAGATGAGCAGAAAGGTAACACCTGTTGGTTCTACAACAACCCCTGCCTCCTCACCTGCAGGAGGACAAAGATCAATACAGTCGATGCTTCAACAAGAAAAAGAGAAGGGAGTAACTTTAGATGCAATCATGCAAGCAATACAGAAATTACAAACAGGAGATGATTGTAAGAATGAAAAATTAGATACCATTGTAAAAAAGACTGAGAGTATAGAAAGAAGAACTGAGACAATAGAACAACAAACTGAAAGCATAGAACAAAAAGTAGCTAAAACGGAAGGAAAAATAGAAGATATGCAAAACCTGATGATGAAATACGAGGATAGAATCCAGAAAATTGAAGAAAAGAAAAGAGTTTGATAGCAGATTGAGTGAGGTGGAAAGGGAGAGTAGTGGAATATTAGGGTGGGAGATGGATAGATCTGAATTTTTTTTAAGATTTCAAAACATAGAAGAGGAGAGAACCTAGTACAAATAATATCCGAAATTCTGACAAACGTATTAGAGATATCCCAAGAGAGGATGATGGATGGCATAGATGAAGCGTTCCGAGTATATACAAGATACGCAATGAGAAATGCTCTTCCAAGGGAAGTCCATGTAAGATTTACTAAGAAAGCAACTAAATTACAAATACTACAGAAAACGAGAGATAGAAAATTAGAATATAAAGGTAAGGAGATTGTAGTTCTGAAACAAATTCCGAGAAGACTGAGAGAGAAGAGAAGAGAATATCAATTTTTGACAAAGGCTCTTTTAAAAGCGACATGGAGCCTGATGTTGGGAATAATAAAAGTGGTTATAATGAAGAGCCAATTGATGATTTATTAAATGTAAAAATGACACTAGAACCACCAAAGAGGCCCCGTCAAGTTAGCAAACTTTATTAAAAAATTAATATTGAGAGTAAACGTGACTTGGCGATTAAGATATGTTATTGTTGGTTCTGTCAACCACCAAATGGTGTGTGTATGTATGTATGTATACAACAGTGACGTGCGGTGAGGTTTATGACTGGTGAGGCACTGACACAGTGCTGGGTTTCAAATATTTTTAGACTTGTGGACTTCAACTCCCAGAATTCCACAGCCAGGCATGCTCAGTTCCAATTTAAAGCGACAGCATTTGTTTTTCTCCTTTGCTCCTTCTTTCTTTTTCTTTTTCTTCTCCTTCCCCTCCTTCCTCCCTCTCTCCCTTCCTCCCCCTCTCTCAAACACACACACACACACATACACACACACACACACACACACAAGTTGGATTGGACTATCTCTCCTACCCCTTCCCTCTCTCACTCACTCTCAAACAAAGCCCCCCACACACAAAAGTTGGATTGGATATCTTTTCCAGTGGCTTGAAAGCAGCTCCTCTGCCATCCCCCCCATTCCCCTGCTGCCTTTCCCAAACACCTCCACCATTGCAAATGCAGCCTGCTGTCTGGGAAGGAAATGCCTGGAACACAATAAAGCCCACTCACCACCTCCTGCTGGCAGGCTGGGGTGAGAGGAGAGGCAGAGAAGCCGGAGGGGAGCCGATCTGAGCCTTCCAAAAGAAAGAGGCTGGGGGGAAGTGTGTGTACTACAGCATGGCTCTTTGCCTGGCTTCCTTCCTCCTCCTGTGGTCTCCTCAGTGCTCGCTTGTGCTCTCCCTCCCCAAGTGTTGTTTGATTGCAGGCGGAGCCACGTTGCCTTTTCAAACTTGTAATCAGTGAAGCTAGGCTAGATTTTTATATAGTTTTATCCAGCTGTGTGTGTGTGAGAGAGAAATGAATGGGGGCCTGGGGAGGAAGTCACTACACTTGGGGAGGGAGAGCACCAGTGAGGAGACCACAGGAGGAGGCAGGAAGCCAGGCAAAGAGCCATGCTGTAGCACACACACTGGCCCCACAACGTGGCTCTGCCTGCAATCAAACTACTCTTGGGGAGGGAGAGCACAAGCGAGACAGGGTCCTTCCCTCCAGCCTTTGCCCAAAGCCCTGCACAGCACCAGGAGGATGAAGTTTGAATTCCTCCCCCTCCCTCCAACCCACACGTACCTTTTCCAGCTTTATTTAACAGTTAAGCAGAGTCATCCACGGTGAGGCAGTAACTAGCTCAGCTTTTTCCTTTTATTTTTTTTTTCATGATGAGAGTGGTGAGGCTGTGCCTCACTTGCCTCACCTGACTGCACGTCACTGGTATACAATGGTGTGTGTGTATGCATGTATATATGTATATGTATTGCATTTTTGCTGATAAATAAATGAAAGGAGACTAGTATAGATCTATTTCAAGCTATTTAAGCTCTCATCAGCTAGCCATACCCTTGCTGGGATTCGAACTTGGGCTGTTTTTACATATTAGGCAGTTATATTAACCTCTAAGCCATAAGCTCTCCTCCCTTATCAGCTGAGCCAGGGGAATGATTAAGTTTTTTTTTCTTTTTGCCAAAGCACCTGGTATTAAAGCTGTATGCTCCCTCCCATATTTGGGCATACCAGGTGCTTTGACAAAAAGAAAAAAAAACTTATTATATATGTATGTATGTATATAGACTGTGGAAAGTAAAAAGTATTAGGAGTTGAAAGTGAATATGTAATGGGCATAATTTCGTTTTTCAGAAATAGATATTCAGCAGAATATCAGGCCTTTTGCAAATTGTCAAGAGCTGCGTTGTGAAGATTTTACATCATTGTTTACTTTGCATTTTGAAAAATGAAGACCAAATGGATGGAATGGATTGTAGGTTTCAGAAATCCATCAACCAGTGGTGTCAAAAATGTCTGTCTGCCTTCGCAGAGTTTATTTGGCTTTTATACAGTTTTAACAAGCAAAGCACAGAGCAACAATATATTGTTTTGGTTTACTCCCCCATTTTTTCCCTAGTGAATCCAGAATGCTATTCAGGCCAAGGTTGAATCTCACATAACTCCCTGATACGGCCCGTCTCTACTTGGTGAGATAGTGGGCTAAAAGATAACAGGCTACTCGAGACCATAGCTGTAATGCGTATGTCTGCGCGTAACCTTTCCTTTATTCCAACATCTGGTTCTGCTAATTAGGTGAGCTTGTAGGTATCCAAGATAACCAGCTACTGAGATCATGGTAGCTTCCTATGCATGTCTTTACGTAAGGTTACCTTTCATTCCTTCATCTCACTCTCTTTTGTTTTGTTTGACAAGGCATCGTAGGAGGGGCTAGTAAAAGAATCATAATCAAAAAAGGAACATCCTTGCAATTGTTTATACAGGGCATATATATACTTGACCCTGAATCAATGCAGGAGAGGGTTTAGGGCAAAAGGCTGTGATACATATATTGCCAAGGGAGGGAAGATACTGAATAAAACAGCACGCACTAATTAAAATAGCACAGATGATGACTAAGTAACGTAGAACATTTCCCAATGAACCTGTGGACAAAAGCTTTCCCACCAGGATCCTAAAGTATCAATTTTCAAATCAGAGGCCAAATTGTGTAAAATATTGAGCTGGTGCTGGATAGTTCTGGATTCATCTAAAAGATTAAAACAGCACATTAATTACTAAAATAGCTAAAAAGGTAGCATTAATTATTTTTACCAAATTACATACAACAGCAATAATATTGAAATGAGCGCAAGCAACAAGCACTGGCACATCCACTATAAATATAGCGAATGCTACATATTCCACTTTATTAAGCAAAGCTATCTCAGAGTCACAAGTGATGTCTGAAGTTGCTGTTTGGAAAGCAGCACAGGAATTAACCAGCTGAGGCAACATTGTGCTTCACTAATATTAGCAGGAATGTAATTAAAAGTTTCTTGACCATATGTAAAAAACCATCCTTGCAGAAGCCAAACATAAGCAAAGTGAAAGGAAATTTCCTCAAAGCTGTACAATTTAAAACAGGTGAACTAATATGAAAACAGTGAGGTTTTTTTACTTGAAGATGCACAGTTAACTTCTTTTGCACATGTTGTATTCTCAGGAACTGCGACTATCGGAGTATACAAAGCAATTGCATCAGGGGGAGGATCATAGGCAATCAATTCCTAACTAGATATAGTCTTATAGTTAAAGTTTTCATCAAACCAGTGAAGTGTTGAATTACTGCAGACAGGATTCAAACAGGAACCAAACATGTAGAAAGCAAATGTTCCATGTCATATGATTCAGATAAGCAAGAGACATCCGTGTGTGTGATGTTAGCTGCACCCATAGATTTTTACTTCAGTCATTGTTCAAGTGAGTTTTTGGGTGAGATGACAGCAGCTATCGCTAAAGGAAAGCAATTAACAAGTAAACATAAACAAATGATGACTAAGGACTTGGCAAAAATGGCAGCGCATAAGTTCTCGGGCATTTGTTCCACGTGTCGTTACAGCACTGCTTGCGCTTTGGTCAGGGTTTTTCACATCACTGGACAGCTGGTCTAACAAGATCGTATTGGCCGCTGTGCCATCTGTAAAGCCACCTTGGTCATCTCTAGAACTGGATTTGGGAACTGGTACCACGATATCCTTAGCTAGACAAACACCACCTGCTAGAATCCACAAAGACCTGTAGAAGCAAGCACAGCATATCCTCATCCCCCTAGAGGGGGAGGCAAACAGACTTTTTTAACCTGTTATGTTACCCATGCCAAATTAGCCAAATTGGGGTACGCCAAATTGTTAGGTACCCGAGATCCCTCCTTTTTTATTTGTTTGAGAAGACAGTCCTTAAAGGACCAATTAGCACCAAAAAAGCCCACAAATTAAAACAATGTTTCAATTTGTACAAAATTGCAAAAAGCCAATGAAAAATAGGCCAGGCCATTATCAGTCTTTAAAAAGAAAGGTTTGCCCAAGGCAGTAATGGCTGAAAAAAGATGAAAAATAACATGATTAACTGTTTCTCCTCATTGAAACGTGGCCCAAAAATAAAAATAGATAAATGAATTTACTTCTAGGGAGCCAGAGAGAGAACATCGGTGACATCCATTTGCCGTAGGGGATTAACTTCCGTGTCCCCAGAGGGGGATGCCCCAGAACACTGGGAGCAAGACGAAACAATCTGCTTGGCCTGGTTGAGTGGAATATGGCAAATTTGTGACAGCCCCCTGGCATTCTGATGAAAAAAAAAGTAATCAAAAAATGAATCTGGAAAAAAAAATAGGTAAAACATGAACAGCTGCATCTGAGTTGCATACCTGTTGCTTTAAGAAAAAGGTCCTGGAAAAAACAAATGACTGCATATGTGAGAAACAAAATATAAATGCTTTCAGTCTTATAATAGTTGCTGCAAAGATAAAAACAAAGTCATAAGGTTAAGAATCAATCCTGGGTATGATGTAAACACCTAGAAAATCAAAAATAAGTTGACACACATAATGAAAGTCAGAAATTTGGTTTAAAAGCTTGTTGAGAAAAGATGTGAAAAGCTAAAATAGCAACAAACAATTTTAAGTGTTGCAGGAACAACTGTATTGCAGGGTAGGAAACTTTCATGAGAGTCCTTATAAGCAATCTCTCCTCTCGTTCACCCTCCATCTGAAAAAACAGTCTTGCGAAAGCAGAGAAACGAAAGCAATAGACGAATAGGAAAAGAAAAGTCATTAAACACACAAGCCGAAGATCTTTAGGCAAATGATATGAAATACAGCCCATGCAGTCAGTTAAAGCACACTGAAGAGATAAGTTATTCTGAAAATAAAATTGAAAATCAGATTTTGGAATAGGAAAAATAATATCAATTAAATCAGTCCAATTTCTACGTCCCAAGGCCATCGATTCAGCAGCGGCCTAGAAAAAACATTTTAAAAGGGATCTTTTTGTCTTCTAATACAGATAACGTTCTTGTAGGCAGTTTAAAAAACATCAAAAGAGTTAACTAACAATTTATACAATCCACAAACAGAATGCTCAAAATCTCATTAATCTTTTCAACTGTGGCAATGGCTGCAAAAAAGAAAAAACATTGCAATGAAATCACTGGACTGTTTTCCTTTGGTCATATGCCGGCAGAGAAAAATTACGGATGAACCCAAGTAAAGGTCCCCAACAACTGCCATAAATTAATTAACAAAATACCTTTGTGTACATTTAGACAAAGAAAAACTGGAGCAAAAAAGATTGTAACATTTCATGAAGTTCTACTTTTTCTGGAGCAATCTGCAATTCATAAACACTTAAATCATTTTTTATTTCTGAAAGCCAATTAGGTTGTATTTTGGGGGCTCCAATTAAAATATCATCCATATAATGATTTACCAAAGCCAATGGATAATGCTTACGAAAAGGATTCAATTCTGCAACATAAATCTGAATCAAAAAAGGTCTAAGAAATGTATAAATCAACCAACGAAATAACTTTGGACATTTTGCTTTTAGCTTCAACCCTTGATGGAAAGGGCTGTGGGAGGTTGCAGACATAACCCTCCCTGGATTTTGAAATTCCAAATTAGTTCGACAAGATGTTCCTATATCTTGACACGCTTTAATCATATCTACCAAATCAGGATCATTCCCAAGACCAATAATTTCCCTCCGGCATTTGGAAGTAGCATTCTCCTTTGCTAATTTCATCAACAACTTCATCTGAGCCTCAGAATTAGCTATTTGTTGTTTTAAAGCATCCTGCAATCTGTTAACAAAACCAGGATACGGTTCAGTAGCCTTTTGCCTGATATTATAGAGGGGCTGCTGAGGCTTGCCATAAACCAGCACAGACTCTTCCTGAAGAGGGGAAGGTGGGGGGAGGTAAGAGGCAGGCACACAGAAAACGGACTTTTCCTGACCGGCAGTACAGTCAAACTTTTCCTGCAAAGCAGGGCAAAGAAGGATAGAAGAAAAGCAATCCTTTAAGCCAATTACTTCATGATCTTGTGGAATCAATTTTGGTGGACAGACAGAAAACATATCTTCTTTCTTCCCCTCCTCTTTTGCTAATTGTTCCTCTGACTGTGGAGAAGCAGAAGAATTAACCTCTCCGTGAGGAGCTGAAAGTCCAACTAAAGATGATTTTGGGAGAAGAATTTTTACTTGCTCACAATTAGGTGGAGGCTCTGTGGTCAATTGTTGTTCTGCCAAAACCTTAGAGCCAATTTTTTCCACTGCATGACGGCACTGAAACCATAGTTGTAAGATCTCTACTGGGGCTCTGGGTTCAAGATGTAAAGTTTGCCCTATATTTTCCCAGTCACATAAACGAAGTGTTCCCCGTTCGGGGTACCAAAAACAATGTTTCCCTATCTCACCAACTAGCTTCCTTATTTCTGCCTCAGGTGTGGTAACACCTGACTTCTGTAACAAGAAGTTAAGTTCTTGAACATGTTTTTGCTGCTGGTGAGACAGATCGCAACCCATACTTACCTCTGAGGGGTCCCGTAGGACGAAGCGCGCTTTGGGGTCTGTTCCAGATGGGAGGTAATTATGTTGGCTGTTGCTCCCCCGAAGGGTGTCTTTGTTCCCGAAGGGTGTCTTTGTTCCCGGGTTTCGGCACCAGATGTAGGTTTCAGAAATCCGTCAAGCAGTGGTGTCAAAAATGTCTGTCTGCCTTCGCAGAGTTTATTTGGCTTTTATACAGTTTTAACAAGCAAAGCACAGAGCAACAATATATTGTTTTGGTTTACTCCCCCATTTTTTCCCTAGTGAATCCCGAATGCTATTCAGGCCAAGGTTGAATCTCACATAACTCCCTGATACGGCCCGTCTCTACTTGGTGAGATAGTGGGCTAAAAGATAACAGGCTACTCGAGACCAAAGCTGTAATGCGTATGTCTGTGCGTAACCTTTCCTTTATTCCAACATCTGGTTCTGCTAATTAGGTGAGCTTGTAGGTATCCAAGATAACCAGCTACTGAGATCATGGTAGCTTCCTACACATGTCTTTACGTAAGGTTACCTCTCATTCCTTCAATGGATGAAATTAGCATTGATAAAGACTATGTCTTTAAATATCTATACCCCAAATTGTCTGGATGATTATTAATATTTCAGACACAATGAATAAATTATATTTCACAAGGGATACAGTGTATGAAGTCAAGGAATGTATACAAACGATTGAGAAGGCAAATTATCCAATGTTGTTAATGACAAGGATACGTGATGAGACTCCTATCTCTGTAAAGAGATTGATACGTCAAAATGTAACAGACATTGATTACAAGAAAATGTTAATGTAAAGGTTATGAGATTCTAATAAAACTTGTATACTGAAGAATTTTGAAACCTGTTGTTATTTCTGTTTAGTAAAGGACATTTAGAAATTTCTGGATAGGTGTCATGGTATGGTTATGCAGAAAATAAATTTTATGGTGTGGTTTCAGGACAACCAATAGGTTTGTAGGAATAATGTCTATGTCAAGACCATTGGGGTGGGGGTGTCATAGCTGGTTGAAACTGATAAGAAGGTAGTGGTCAGTTATCCAGAGACACCCCATATGGCTCACCAACAAAGAAGACGGCTCTTCGGGATGGCAGAGACTAATGTAAGTGCTGCTAGAACTATTTAATATATAGCTTGTCATATATATGTGTGTGTGTGCACGCACGCGCGCACACACACACACACACAATGTTATATAATATATATAGATGTTATATCCTACATTTTGTGTTTATTAGGATGAGGCAACAGATTCGCAATGTACTAAAGCATGTGAAGGTTTTATTTTTCCTTTAGGGCTTGGGTGTCCTTTTGTGTGGCAGTACAGATTCCAGTATGTTTCAATTATTCTTTCAGATTGTGAGGAAGATGAGATGTTTGCAACATTTACATTGGCCACAGATTCACAATGGAATTTATATATCAGGGGTAGGAATGCAAACCCATTACGTGGAGCTGCAGAGTGGGAATTAGAAGGTTTGTTATTTAATTTACAGACATAACTAATGTTTAATTGACATTGTTTGTTAGAACTTGTAATGAAAGGCTATCATCAAAAATTAATGTGTAAGGCGGGGGGGGGGGGCTCCGGTTTCAAGCTATATGTATTTAGTATATTATGGGTTTGTCTACCATTTCTGTAGCAAGAAGGAAACCTATATGATTCGATATTTCTTTTAGATTGGAGTGATGATGACGATGAAATGTGTGCTGTGTTTACATTGCCCACAGACTCTCAATTTGGAGCATATAACGGGGTCATGGAGAAGCTACATTACAAGGGGCACAAGAAAGCAAATTGGAAGGTGTGGTATTTATTTTACAAGCATAAGTATTGTATAAAAGATGCAATGTGTTAGGGCTTACAATAAAGGGATGTCACTAAACAATAATATGTGTGGATGGGATTATGTATAATGCTAGGTTCAGTAGTATTTATTGTAATAAATGTGAGAAACCTGTACCTCATTGCTGTACATTCCTTTCAGAATGGTGGAATGGACAGATGCAAGCCAAATTCCCAAGTTACAGCGCTTCACAGTGTAGGAAGTTATCACCCAGCCCTCTCCCAGAAAAATGAAATATCCTAGGAAATATTGATAAGGCAGAATATTATATTTTCCTGGATGTGAAAAAGGGAGAAACACATTTTAAACACAGAGTAAATTCCTGCAGCTTCCTGCCCATCCCCACTTTGTCAATGGGCCATTAAGAAGGCCAAGCTAGTCCACTTTACATAATAAAGAGTTCTCCCCTTCAGCTCCAGGGGGGATGGCAATGAAGGCAGGATAATATTGCCTTTTACTCAACTGACCACATGGCATCTAAACTCAATCAAACCTGGATTCAAAACTCAGCAGCCTAGAGGGTTGCCCTTGCATGGGCCCATGTGAGTCTGGCAACCAATCAGAATACATTTCTTACACAGGAACAGGAAACAGATAGGTGGGGCAGAACAGATTATAAAAATCCCTGCAAGCCCTTCTTCAGCCCTTCTCTTCCCTTCTCTTCTTCTCCACCAACATTGAAGCATGTGATCACCTTTTCTGTTCAGGGCTCAAGCCATGCGGTCCTGTCCACCATTAAACCATCTTTCCAAGCAGCCTCCATGTCTCCAGTGTCTTTTTCCCCACTTGGAGCCGAACCCAGAAGGACATTTCTCCCAACAATTGGCACCCCAGATGGGACTCCAAGCTAGCCTAACAAATGGATATGGCCAAGGTAAGCCTCCCATGCCGGCACAGACCCCATTGAGTCTGTGGGTGGACTTTATCTTGGCCTTAGCCATTTGGATCTAGGTTTTAAAGGGGTTTTGAGTTTGAGCTCAAAGGCTGCCTGGAAAGAAGGTGAGTACCTCTAAATTTTAATTCTCTAAAATTTAATGTTAAAGCATGGCAAAGCGTGGAAATGTGTGTATGCCTGCATGTGTGTGAGTGATGAAATCTTTCTCCCAATCACAGCTGGATCCTGGTTCCTCTGTGTGTTTTACCAAGAGAGCCTGGAAAGTATTAGGGTCAGGCCAGAGCATGGACCCTCTGTTAGGGAAAGGAGAGTGTGTGTGAAAATGGATGGAAAAGTGAATGAATATTTTTTGTTGTTGTTGCTTTTGTCCTGTGAAAGCAAAAAAAAAGAAAAAAAAGCAAAGGCCCATGGTGTAAAAGAGTAGAGGTGCCTGGTACTAACTGCAGAGAGAGGGGCAGAGGTCCTTAAGGATCACTTTTTTTTGATCCTCAAAACCCAGGTGATTCCCTGAGAGAAGGGGACGAATACTTCGTAGGGAATCGAAGTCCTTCCCAGAATCTTTTTTTTTTCTGAAAACTTACGGTGGGTGGCACCCGGCTAGGCCAAAGTGAGCCCTGCATGTAAAGGGTCATGGGAAGCGTTAGCTCGTGGGTGGCCAGAAGTGCCCTCGGAGATTTCCTTAGATGCCAAGATTTTGGCTGAGAGCAAGGAAATTGTGTGAGAAATGGGCTTTGCTGAAAGATGACACAGGAAAACTAATTTGGCTACATAAAGGTACTTAAAAGAAAAGGGAAATGTTGAAATGTTTCTTTTTTCTCTTGTCTGTCTCTTACTCTGTCTTCTATGCAACCACGTGGTTTTTGTTTCTTAAGATTTGTGCCTTCCCCAATTTAACTGAGATTCAGGGTGGGAATGATTTTGTTTGTGAAATTCATGAGTTTTGTTATGCCCTCTTTGTCTCTCTGTGTGTATGTCTAAGTCTTTGTGTGCCCTCGAGGTAATTGTAACTATAAAATGTCTCCAATCCCCCCCCCAAAAAAAGACAAGAATTTTAAAGTGTTCAAAGAAAGAAAAGAGTAAGCTGGCAGAAATTGCCTTCGCTCAGTTTGTTGGGCCCACAAAACTGAGTGAAGGTGGAGGGAATCTTTGCTTTGCATCTGTTTTGGCCAGCAGAGACAGAGTAAAGATATTTTTTTCTTCCTTCCTTCCTTGCCTATACCTTAAAGTAACAACCCAGGAAATGTTTGCAAGAAAAGTTTCATCCTTGCATTTATTGTGTGCTTAAATGATTTTACCTGTTCATTTCTTTCCTGAAGCATGTGAATCCAGACCCCATTTCTCATCTGTGATATCCCCATAATGTTTATCTGTTTATCTGCTGAGTAACTGATGGTTTTATTTTTTTCAAACTCTGCCTGCAAGCTATCTACCCCCCCCACACGCCCCTCCCTTACCTCTAATCCTCCAACAATGCCTTTTCTGTGGGGGAGGGAACCTTGTTCTCATGTCTTTCAGCCCTAGAAGATTGTACTTTTCAGGTGAGTATAGAGTTTTTTTTCCCTTTGGGGGGAGGAGGAGAGTGTTGCCTTGTGTGTGCATGTATGAAATGAAGGAAATTCCTACTAAAGGTTTGCCTTCAACCTGAGTAAAAACCCTCTGCACATTTTTCTGACCAACCTACTCTATTAGTCCTAAAGTAAAAACCTGGCCTCCAGAAGGCAGTTTTGATTTAGATTTTGTCAACAAATTTGCTGATTTTCTGGCCACCATCAGATGAATCAAGGGCCCCACCCAGATGCAAATGATGTGTTAATGAAAGTCTCCATACATCTTGGATCTTTAAAAATATGCCAGCATGTGCTGGGAGCGCCAACCTAGAACCCTGGCTGAATGCAAACAATGTGTGGACAAACATCTCTGTACATTGTTTCTATACATCTTGATATTTAAAAATGCCAGCGCGTGCTGGGATATCAAGATAGAATTTGGATCTTTAAAAATTAGCCAGCACAGCTGGCAGGTCCAAATTAGAAACGAACACCCCAGGGCAGAGACAGGCATTAACAATCTAGTGCGTGATCATTTCCAGACCTGGAGGGAAGTTGAGATCCTTTAATAATAGAAAATGGAGCTCATTGGCTTATGTACAGCTCCCTGAAGTAATTGTAATAACTACCTTGCATGAAGAAAGAATGAAATGGGATTTTTGTATGTGAAATTAATGATTGCAGTGCAAATGTGAGTATGTTGATGGTAAAGTTGGTATGAATGTAGTTTGATTCCCTTTCTTGTGGAAAAAAAAAAGCTTCCTGAAATACCTATGATTGTTTGGCATGAGCAAGCATGAAGGTCTGATTGCAGTATGAATGTGAGTATGTGTCCCTCATGCCCCAGGGAGTGATAAGTGAATGGATCCAGAGATCCACGTGATTGCCTGTGTGAAATCCCCCCCCCCCACTCTTCCTTCTGGGTCATTCTTTGGAGGGAAGCAGGAAAAGCGGGGAGAATGAGTGTCTGCTCATTTTTACCATGAGTGTGTGTATGAAACGCCCCAGTGATACCTGTGAATGCCTCTGGGCATTCCCCCCCTCCTTCTTTCCCTCCTTCCTTTTGGGTCATTAAAGGCTGAAATTTTTTCTCCTCACTTTAACCACTTTTTTTTTCCCCTCTCTTCTGAGAAATTTGGAGTAAATGGGTGATCTGCTCCCGCTTACCTTTCACTATTGTGATCTTTTATCTACATATAACAATTATGCAGTTACATTTCTTTGCTCTGAATACAATTTTGATTTTTTTTTCTTCTGGAAATTTTTGAGATTTAAAATGCTTAATTAAACCTATAAAAAGGAATGATTTTGAGATATTTTGCTTACATTTGTAAATGTTTTAACATACTTAATGAGAATTTGCTTCCATCTGAATGGAATTTGATATTTTGGAGTGTTGACTCAAAGTACCTTTTTTTTTTAAATTGCAATTTTTTTAAAAAAAGCTGTTCTTCTTACCTCCCTCTTTTACACCTGAGTGCATTTTTAAACGCTTATGAGTCAAGGTGCTCTACCCTATGACATTTTGTTTGTTTGTTTGTTTGCAACACAAGTTGTTGTCCGTCTTGGAAATTTACTCATCTTACTGCAAAAGTGTTTCAATCATACAGGCAGTGGGAATGTCATGTTCCATGAAATTTACCTCGTCTGCCTCCTGAAATAATGTTTGGATTTCCACACTTGGACAGAATGGGTGATTCCACAACATAAGACTAAAGATATGTCTGTAAAGAACTGTATTCTTGGCCTCTCCTTTTTTTTTTTAACCTCAGAAACAAAGGACTGCTAGCTCAAACCATAACTCTCCAATTTGCTGCTGGTGATTGCCTCCTGATAAAACCTGACATGAGGAAAAAAAACTTAGCCAAGCCTGGGACAGACTGCCAAGACTGACTGACCACTCTTACCACCAAACCAAGCATGCCACCCTAGCAGACATGAAAGAACCCTGAAGGAGATGAAGAAGTAAAGACCAAAAGACTCTTTTCAATTCCCAGAAGACAGCTGAAAAGATTATGGGGAGGGTGGAATTTGATAAAGTTTTCTTTCTCTGTTTCATTCACAGAAATTTATTATGCTTTCTTCCTTGCCTCATTTATATTGTAATCAGTTTAATGTACTCATGTAAGAATTGTATTTGAGAGTGGCTGGCACAGCAAGATCTGAACACCTTAGATTTCTGGCTGGTGGGAGGGAAATGTATCCAAAATATCTGTATTTTCTGTATTTTGAAGCAGACACACACACACACACACACACACACACACAAAAGAGAGAGAGAGGGAGAGAGAGAGGCTCCATTCAGAATTAGATTGAAACTATCTCCTTGACCCAACTCCACAAAGTTTTTCCTAGGTTGATTTTTGCCTTTGCACAAAAGCCTAAGCAGTGATATCTCCCTTTTAATCCCATGGGGGAAGGGAAGTTCCCCTCAGGCAATTCCCCCACTTGAAGAGTAGCAGAAAGGATCTTCAAAACTCAAACCCTGTGACTCAATTAAAAAAAAATGCTGCTGCCCAGTTGCCCAGTAAAGCAGGACATGTTGCACTGGTGGTCTCTGATAGGAGTCCCTGGGCTCATTGTGTGTAACTTTAAAAAAAAATACTAAATAGCTTGTATTGCACACTAGCTAAACTCAATTTGGCCTCACTAAAATAGGAGCCAGGGCAAGTTAAAGAAATCCCTTGGAAATGGGCAGCCTGTACTTCTTTAAAAGGAAGAATCCTTCAATGGCTGTGAAGTTTTTTTGGGGGGACTTCTGCTTGCTTGTAGTCTGGAAGCTCACAGAAAGTGATATCAAACACCTGAAAATAATTGGCATGGTAAATTGGATATTGTAAATTTCTTTCCAGAAATTGTGCCCTGGTTGCTAAGACCTTCATGGTTGAAAGCTCTCTGGGAGCCACTGAAGTGATCCTTCTGCTGTCTCTTTCAATGCCTTTCCATCAGAAAAATTAAGTTTCCCTGATCTGACCAATTTTATCCTTTGTCAAAAACATGTGCGTTCCACTCACATGTTTTGAAAAAAAAAAGGAGGGATTGTAGGAAGTTATCACCCAGCCCTCTCCCAGAAAAATGAAATATCCTAGGAAATATTGATAAGGCAGAATATTATATTTTCCTGGATGTGAAAAAGGGAGAAACACATTTTAAACACAGAGTAAATTCCTGCAGCTTCCTGCCCATCCCCACTTTGTCAATGGGCCATTAAGAAGGCCAAGCTAGTCCACTTTACATAATAAAGAGTTCTCCCCTTCAGCTCCAAGGGGGATGGCAATGAAGGCAGGATAATATTGCCTTTTACTCAACTGACCACATGGCATCTAAACTCAATCAAACCTGGATTCAAAACTCAGCAGCCTAGAGGGTTGCCCTTGCATGGGCCCATGTGAGTCTGGCAACCAATCAGAATACATTTCTTACACAGGAACAGGAAACAGATAGGTGGGGCAGAACAGATTATAAAAATCCCTGCAAGCCCTTCTTCAGCCCTTCTCTTCCCTTCTCTTCTTCTCCACCAACATTGAAGCATGTGATCACCTTTTCTGTTCAGGGCTCAAGCCATGCGGTCCTGTCCACCATTAAACCATCTTTCCAAGCAGCCTCCATGTCTCCAGTGTCTTTTTCCCCACTTGGAGCCGAACCCAGAAGGACATTTCTCCCAACAACAGCATGTGCAATTGGGAGGTAACACGCAAGCAAGCATGCCACATGTTCCTGTGGAGGAACAGCAGCCAGAAATGGAGCAGTGGCAGACTGCAACACAAGACTCTGAAGAAATGGAAATGCAAGGTGAGTTCTGTTATTCACATACAGGTATTAGAAAAAACAGTAATTATGAATTTCCAGTTGGTTTTCAATATGTTCTTTGTACTATAATAAGTAAGAGTCCTAACCTAACTGTTAATTATTTGTGAGCCTACAGATAGAGACAGTGATCAGTTCTCTGCAGAAGTACCAAGGCCACAAAGCGTTCAACAGAGTATTGTACCACAGCAGACCCAACCATGCAATACACGGGATGTACAAGGCCAGGAAATTGAACCCCAGCCATCCACATCTTGTGGAATACAAGATTAATTGAAATGTACAAGTATTGGTAAATAAGGATGTGTGTATTCATTAAACAGTGACAGATCTTCAATACGTCTTTTTTATTTATGTAGAACCTGTTTGTAAAAAGTCAAAAATGGGGGTTGACACCCAGCAGAATATGGCCACAAACAGTGACATTACCAGTTAAGAGGATGATATGTCAGAAACCCAATCAGCGGAGGAATCGGAACCCTTGGAAGATTCTGACATGCTAAGTACAACAGAAGCACCGGATGTGTACCTGGAGAACATTCAATCATGGCAGAAACACGTGCAAAATTTCAGAGCATTAGAATACTATGAACGTTATAGATTTGTAAATATGGAACATGTTCAATCATTCACACAGGCTGTAGACATTATTCATAATGAGATACAGAACCTTTTGAATCATATTTCAAGGGAGATAAGACCAATGATTTTGTACAATTGCGGCTGGATGCTGAAGAATTAGGCAAACCTCTATTTAGTGTTAGGAGACCTCTGGAGGATTTAAATGCTGACCAGTTCCTTAGTTATGTAGAGAATTTATTACAAAGCAATGTTGAGCTCTTGTGGAGGAATTATTTGGAATTAAGAGTCACTATTGTGAAGAACCATGAAGGGGGGGCGGTCTTAGGAAATTAGGAACAGTTCTATTCAGTAAGATTTTGGAGAAGAAAAGACAACACCTGATTGATTTCAATGTGGAGGGGATGGTTCTATGTTTTGCAGACAGCCTGCTGTCATTGTTAGATAACGGGAAACAATAAATTATTACCAGGGCCATGAACCTACATAACATTCTTGGTATTTCTACAGATCACAGAATTGATTTTTCACAGATACACTTATTTGAGGACTACTTTAGTATAACTATAAAGGTCGTGTTTTAACATGAAGGGAGTTGGAGGTTTTTTGTAACTGAGGTAAGAAGTGGAAGTAAGAGTGGAGTTTATGCTGTTACACGACAGTCATTACTATGGGATAAAAAACCATAAAAGGCTTCATGGGTGTACGTTACTTCTGCAAGCTGTGTCACACAGCGCATCACCACAAATTTAGGCATGATTGTCAATAATTGTGTTGAGTCTGCATGGGTTTAGAATGCCGCGAAGAGACTGGTAGGAGGGTGAGTTGCTGCACGTGCAAATTGCTTTGCAGGTCTAAGCCATGTCTTGAAAGGCATGAACGGCTGGCTTTGGAAGGAAAAATTATTTGCAAGGATAATATATTTTGTTCCAGGCATGGCATCCATGTGCCTGCCCCACATGACGAATGTAAGAAGGTGAAGTGTGGACAGTGTGATACCAAAGTAGATAGCCTGACATATCACTTGTTTTCTGAAATGAATTTTTAAGCCGGTAACAGGTACATTGTATATGATTTTGAATGTTGTCAACAAACAGGGACACACATACTGAATTATGTATGCCATGGACATGCTGGATGATGGTGATGTTAGGAAATGGGAATGGCATGGTGATAAGTGTCTGGAGGAATTTGTGAAAAACGTTTGTGCAGCCTAAGTTTAGAGGTTCCACATTCATCGCTCACAACTCCAAGAGTTATGACGATTACCTAATCCTCAGGCAGTTGATTCGTGAAAAGGTGAAGGTACAACTCTTAACTCAGGGAGGTAAACTGTTATGCATAACCCTGCCTCTCTTTCATATACGTTTTATTGGCTGCCTTTCTTTTTTACCCATGAAATTAAGTAAAATGCCCAATGCTATGGGCTTTCAAGGATCCAAGGGTTATTTTCCTCATTTGTTCACACTGCAGAGAACCAAGATTATGTTGGAACTTTGCCAGATGCCAAGTTGTAGTCCTGAAACCATGATGCCCGGTGAGGGAGAGGAATTTGAGAAATGACATGCTGCTAATAAAGGTACTAAAGTAGAATAAAATATGGATTAAAATATAAGAATGAAGACATGGCATAAAAGGGACTGTTAGAAGCTTGCTTAAAGGGACAGAGAACTGATTATCCTCACCCCTATTATAAAAGCCTCAAGGAGGAAATAAAAAGCTTTGAGAGAGTTTTAGTAAAGTCTCAACGAAACATTTAGTTCCTGTCTGTTTTAACTTGCATGCTTGTCCTTGATGATGTGTTTAAGTGTTTTTTTGTTTTGTTAAAAAGAAAGAACAAACGGTCCCATTAGGTGGGGCCAGGAGAAAGAAAACCAAAAAAGGTTATCTAAGGGACAGATCAAGTGGACCACAAACCTGGTCCAAGGGAGCAGTTGAGATAAAAACTCAGATTGCCCATAAGGGAATTTTATTGCCAAAAGCTGAGGGGGAGATACGTAAGGTGTGGATATATGCTCCATTCTCAATGGCTGATTTATGTAATTGGAAAAATCAAATTCCTGCTTATAGAGAAAATCCAGATGAGATGCAGGTCCTTTTTGCATCCATTTTTCTGAACTCACCAGTCTGCTTGGGCTGACATAAAAAGTCTGATGGAAATTTTATTAACCACAGAGAAAAGAATAAGTCTTTTGAATAAGCCTTTGCAGAAGGATCATGGTGTAGGAAGTTATCACCTAGCCCTCTCCCAGAAAAATGAAATATCCTAGGAATATTGAAAAGGCAGAATATTATATTTTCCTGGATGTGAAAAAAGGGAGAAACACATTTTAAACACAAAGTAAATTCCTACAGCTTCCAGCCTATCCCCACTTTGTCAATGGGCCATTAAGAAGACCAAGCCAGTCCACTTTACATAATAAAGAGTTCTCCTCTTCAACTCCAGAGTGATGGGATAAGGCAGGATAATATAAGCCTTTATTCAACTGACCACATGGCATCTGAACTCAATCAAACCTGGATTCAAAACAGCCTAGAGGGTTGCCCCTGCATGGGCCCATGTGAGTCTGACAACCAATCAGAATACATTTCTTACACAGGAACAGGAAACAGAGAGGTGGGACTGAACATGTTATAAAAAGCCTAGCAAGCCCCTCCATTTTCCCTTCTCTTCCCTTCTCTTCTTCTCCACCAACATTGAAGCATGTGATCACCTTTTCTGTTCAGGACTCAAGCTATGCGGTCCTGTCCACCATTAAAACCATCTTTCCAAGCAGCCTCCATGTCTCCAGTGTCTTTTTCCCCACTTGGAGCCGAACCCAGAAGGACATTTCTTCCAACAATGGAAAGAAAAAAAAATCCAGACTGGACATGGTTACTGAAGGAACCAGATTAGGAACCTAGTAGATTCAGCTGCAAAACTATTGGACCTTAGTTTTGTTAGGATTCAAACAAAAGTTAAGAATTTAGGGAAGGTCCATTAAATTCAACAGAAACAGGATGAAAATCCAGGGGAATTCCTAGAATTCATTTATCAAACCTTCAGGCAATATACCACATGAGATCCTGAGGTTGAAGAAAATAAGAGAATGGTCAACATGATCTCCAGAAGATAGGCTAAAGCAGTGCTTCTCAAATAGTGGGGCGGGCCCCCCAGGGGGGTCACGAGGCTCCGTAAAGGGGGGCTCAGCTCAAATTATTTTATATATTTTTGTTTTGCAGGTTAAAGTTTTTTTTAATATTGTGTTCCTTTAAATCCTGTGCTCCTTTAAATCTTTTCTGCTACAGTTAATAAAGCTATTCTTTGTTGTAAATTGATCCACATTTCTCTTTTTTTATTCTCTTATACATTAATAAGGATACAGTGTTATGCAGAGGTGTACTTATAACAATTTTATAGACAAATGATACTATTTACAGTTGCGCGGGGGCGCGAAATGTTTTCTTCTTCCTAGGGGGGGCATGACAGAAAATAATTGAGAAGCACTGGGCTAAAGATACAGAAGGATCTTGACAAACTTGAACATTGGGCACTATCTAATAAAATGAAATTCAATGGTGAAAAGAGTAAGATTCTACATTTAGGCAACAAAAATGAAATGCACAGGTACAGTATAGGTGGTACCTTGCTCAACAGTAGTAACTGTGAAAGGAATCTTGGAGTCCTAGTGGACAACCATTTAAATATGAGCCAGCAGTGTGCAGCAGCTGCCAAACAAAGCCAACACATTTCTAGGCTGCATAAACAGAGGGATAGAATAAAGATCACGTGAAGTGTTAATACCACTTTATAAGGCCTTGGTAAGGCCACACTTGGAATATTTGCATTCAGTTTTGGTCACCACGATGTAGAAAAGATGTGGAGACTCTAGAAAGAGTGCAGGAAAGAGCAACAAAGAAGAGGGAGTCAAAAACTATTCTCCAAGGCACCTGAGGGTAGAACAAGAAGCAATGGGTGGAAACTAATCAAGGAGAGAAGCAACTTAGAACTGAGGAGAAACTTCCTGACAGTTAGAACAATTAATCAGTGGAACAGAAGTTGCCTCCAGAAGTTGTGAATGCCCCAACACTGGAAGTCTTTAAGAAGATGTTGGATAGCCATTTGTCTGAAACGATATAGGCAGGGCGTTGGACTAGAAGACCTCCAAGGTCCCTTCCAACTCTGCTATTGTATTGTATTGTATCTTCATTGGTCACTCTGCAGATGACATTAGGGAAAAAAAGGGGGGCCAGGAAAGGCATCTCTGAACTTGTGGAATGAGCATACAAGGGCTCAAAACCTCAGAAAAGAAGGAACTTCAAAAGGCAAGAGGAAACACATTTTTTCTCGCCAAGGCTCTTAGATAGAGTGGGAGGCAAGGGGACCTGCCGGAAGAATTGTCGAGGAGGTTGTTGCGGGGATCGGTAGTTAGAAGCACACATGCTGTTGTTAATCAGGTTGCTGCAGCCTGTCTCTGTTGTGACAAAACAACCCAAAGACAGGATGGAAACTTCCTTTGGAAGTCTTTCTACAGGGCTCCCAGGTGCTGTGTGGCAAATAGATGTCCCCACAATTTTCCCAGAAAGTGAGATTTAGAGATCTCTTGGTTTTGTGTGTAGTAAAAGACATTGTGCCAAGGTTTGGAGTGCCTTTGAATAGGGCCTCAGATTCTGGCCACCATCAGATGAATCAAGAGCCCCACCCAGATGCAAACGATGTGTTAATGAAAGTCTCCATACATCTGGATCTTTAAAAATTAGAGATCCAAAATAGAAACGGAACACCCAGGGCAGAGACAGGTATTAACAATCTAGTGCTTAAGGAGATAGAGCAATGGGCATAACTTCGAGCAAAAGTAAGAAATTTAGCAGGTCATAAAAAGGTAAAGCCTATTGAATAGGAAGATCTAGGTAATTGGACTTGATTAATTTGATGTAATTCTTAGGTGTGTATCTATACTAATAACATGTAGAATTGAATGGCGTTCAATTGATTTTGATATGTTTAACCAGCTGGCAAAATAAGTAAGCTTTTCAGCTGGGGCTTGAAGCTGTGGGGAACGATAGGATATAAACTGCTCTCTGAGTTTTCCCACTGCTTGGAGAATGAGCCACATGTTTCCCAAGGAAAGAAAATTGAAGATTTAAAGGGACAAACTCTTCCCCAGGTCTGAAAGTGTTGTTTCAGGGTATTTGTGCATGTAGGTCTGTGTGCATTGAATAAAATGGAAATTGCATGAAAGGTCTTTGTGAAAAGTAGAAGAAAGGAAGAGAGATGACAGGATGCAACGCAAAGCTGAATTGCTGACAGTTGCATTGTCAAATAATTCCAAAGCCCAAAGCAGAGGTCAATGTAATTGGTGTAAGAAAAAAAAAGGCCACTGGCTACAAGAATGTCCCAAGACATGCTTGAATGCCCAGTTCCTCTTTTGGGTTGTGATATCCTATACAAAATGGGAGCTACACTGTCCTTTGAGGATGATAAAATGGCTCTAATGATGAGGCACTCCCCCAGATGAGATATGGCAATGGTAGTTCAATAATCCACCAGGCCATGCGTATCATCATGTACCTATGATTATACAAGTAAAGCCTCTAGCCAAGCCTGTTCACCTACGCCTTCTTCACCATCTCAACTACATAGAGACAACTAAAAACTGTTTGCTTTTGAGTAGGAAAAGTAGCGGGTCAAAATGGGCTGTTTGCTTGGACTAGGTTTCTCCAAGGATTTAAAAATACACCTACCTTTTTGGTGAAGTCTTTGCCTCAGACCTAGAAAATTTCCAGCCTTGTGAAGATGGAAATGTGCTACTCCAATATGTAGATAATATCCCAGTAACCAAACAGACGAAGGAGATTTGTTGAAAAAAATTACCAATCAATCAATTGCTTCATCTGTTAATGGACAAGGGACACCATGCCCCAAGGCAAAAAAAGCTGGAAGTCAGGGACAAAAAGCCCCAAGTTAAATACTTAAGAGTAATAATATGTGAGTGAAAAGAAGCTGTATGCCAAATTGCGAACCCATGAACAGCAGGATATTGCAGAATGAGGATTTCAAATTTTGCGCTTCTAGCCAAACCTCCTTACGCATCTACGTAGGGGGGTGGAAAAAAAAAAGAAGAAGAAGAAATCTTGCTTGAGGTTTAAAGCAGAAACAGGCGTACAAAGCCCTAAAGTCAGAATTATCTCAGGCTCTCATAAGAAAAAGGAAGTTGGCAACAACCTGTGGCTTATCTATCTAAACAACTGGACTTCCGGGATCGGACGACGACTGACATATTTGTCCGCTGCTCGTCTCCCCGGTAGGTCCCTTAGGGGACACAGGAACCCTTGTAGGGGGTCCTGCCGAAGGGCGGCTGGCCGAGGCACCCCGCATGTGGCGGCAGCCAGCTGGGGTACTTTTCGGCTTCACCTAGGAGCTGGGGAGCGGAGGGGGGGGGAGAGACAGCTTCACGCTGCCCGCCCTCTCGTCGGATGGCTCCGGAGGCTAAAAGAAAAGTTGGAGAAGTGCAGCTGGAGACTGAAGGTGGGGATCCTGACCGATGCTCTTGGAGGACTTAGGAGAAAAGCAACAATCACTTTGTGAGTCTTTTGTGTTTCTATCCTTGAAGAGAGATTAGAGGGGGGGGGTTTACCATTCCCCCGCCCCCTCGGACTAAGCGGCTTTGAAAATGGACCCTCGGGAAGAGAGAGGTTAAAAGACTGATTTATTTGACTTTTAATTGAAAATGACTTTCACAATTGCTGGAAACGACTCTGAACTGTTGTTTTAAAACAAAAAACTTTTGGCGACTTCTTTCCCTTCAAAGGGGAGGGCCAATATGGCACTCGCCCCTCTTTCTTTGTCTTTATGCAAATGAAGTCTGTCCTCTGAAGTTACTCCCGAAGAGAGAATAAAGAAAAGTGGATTGCTTGTTTACTCTCCCAAAGGGAAACTGGGACCTCCTCCTGTGTAGGATCTTCTGATCTTTGGCTGACTTTTCTCTCCATTCATCTTGGTGTATTTTGCTCTTGGAACTGCAAATTGGGTGCCGTTGCTATTGTTTTCCTTTGGAGACCAGCGTAGCTGTGAAACCCTCTGACACCACTTCCCTTGGCAAGGATTTGCACCTCTGAACTTAAACAAATGGTGGCAAGGAAACCCCCTACTGGCAAAGCGCACTCAGCCCCCTCATCGGCTGCCCCAAGTCCCACGATGCAACAGTCTAAGATATCGTCAATGTTGCAGAAAGCAGTGGCTGGGGAGGATCCTAAGGAATTATCTGTTATGGAAATGTTTAAAGAACTTATGAAGGGACAGAATGAAATGAGGGCTGAGATCAAAGAAGAACTCAGAGTGGTTGAAGAACATATAGCTGGAAATGCACAATGAATTTTGGTGTTAGAGGACGGAATGGCGGGGCTGGGGGAAGAAGTGAAAGCAATGCATAAGGGAAACATAGATATGGAAAACTTTCAGACAAAAGTAGAATTTGAAAGAATGTCCTTTTTTCTTAGATTCCAGAACTTACCAGAAACAGAGAATGAAAACCTTAAAGATATTATGAGTACAATTTTAGCAGATTATCTCAAGAGAGATAAAAAACAAATATGGTGGGATATGGATCTAGCTTATAGGATAAATTCAGCATATGCTAGAAGACACAATGTTCCAAGGGAGATACATGTTAAGTTTGTCAGGAGATCCACAAGGGACAAGGTACTTGCGACCCAAAGGGAGGGACCATTGAAATATAAGTGTGAAGAGATCACCATTCTCAAACAGATCCCGAAAAAAATAAGAGATAGAAGGAGGAAATTTTCCTCCCTAGCAAAAAGTTTATATGAAAAAGGGATCTGGTTTAAATGGCTGATTCCGGAGGGGATGTTAATCTTCTGGGAGGGAAACAGGATCAGAATCAATACAGTCCAGGAGGTGGAGGCCTTCATTAAAAAGAATTTTCCACTCTCAGAGGAGGAACAGAGTGGGAGTAGTGAAAGAGACAGTAAAACACAAGACAGTAAGATCCAAGACGGGAAGGAGGGGGTCACTGAGGCTCTCTCTGGCGACAGAGAGGAAGAAGCAATATCGAAAAGGCTCAGATCTCAAAAATAAAATTATTTGGAACAATAGCAGTTAGTGATATATTAGAAAACGACAAAGAGAAACATGTAGGAACACAAGACTAACAATATAGAGTAAGATTTGGTTTACTGTTTTCTTCTATAAATTTGTTGTACAATGTTATATAAATGAGTACCGTGCTGGGATCTCTACCAGCAGTATGAAAGCTGCCAAAAAATTTTGTATACCTATCTACCCTTCCCTATATATTTGAAAACCAATAAAACTTTGTTTAAAAAAAAACACAACTGGACTGTTGCAAAAGGCTGGCCACATTGCCTAAAATTCTAGCCGCCACAGCTCTCCTAATGGAGGAAGCTAATAAATTAACTTTTAGACAGCCTACCAATATCTACACTAGCCACGCAATTCAAGGAATTTTAGAAATGAAGGGATATTTACAAATATCAGGCACTCCTGACTCAAAATCCACAAGTGACCTTGAAGCAAACAAATGCCCTAAACCCTGCCACCCTTTTGCCAATACCAGGACCCGAAATTGAGTATAATTGTATGAGAATCATTGAGAATCAGTTTTCATGCAGACCAGACTTAACTGACGTGCCGTTGAAATATGCAGACTATAACTTGTTCACTGATGGATCAAGCTTCATTACTATGGGAGGACATTATGCAGGCTATGCAGTAGTCTCCCTTGCCCAAAAATCTTTGAGAGTGGACCTCTCCCAAAAGGCACTAGTGCCCAAGTAGCAGAATTATGGGCTTTAATCCGTGCATTCGAGAGGACAAAGAATGAAAGGATGAACATCTGAACTGACTCTGTATGCCTTCCTTACTTTGCATATCAATACTGCTGATTATAGGGAAAGAGGTCCTTTAACTGCCTCAGGAAAGAAACTAAGCAAATGTGTGAATTGCACTGTTAAGGAAAAGATAAGGTGTGTTTTGATGCCTTACACTTAGCTCTCTGCTCTGTGAGATGTACTCCACGTAAAGAACTTAATTTATTTCCTTTTGAAATGATGTTTGGACGGCCACCAGTTATAAGCCATAAGTTGAAAAAATCATATAAGGGACCTAGGACAGTTGGGGTCCTCATGGATGAATCAAATGGTGGGAGAATTGAATAAGTAAATACAAGTAATCCAACAGTATTGTGTCTCCCTTACCCCCACCATTTTTAACAACTTCCAGTCATAATATTCAGATAGGGGACAGAGTGTGGTAAAACACTGGAAAGGGAAGAATTTGAAACCTAGATGGAAGGGTCCATATACTGTGGTCATGTGTTCTCCACTTGCAGCAAAAGTGTTGGAATCCAAGTTTTGGATTCACTGGACTCGAGTTAAGCCAGCTGCTGATGAGTATTGGAAGGCAGACCAGGAAGAAGCCCATCCTCTAGTGATATGCTTAAAGAAACACCCCCTAAAAACTGCCCTACCGGCAATGGGCAGAATTACGGGGCAGAAGAGGCCCTACTGAAGTCACCCCCTTGGAAGCTGACTTCTCGACGTATGGCTGAAGATTTGGAGGAGGAAGACAACGTTTCATTTATTAGATATAAGATGTATTAGAAAATGTGAGCACCTGTCAGGAAATGGCAAGCCAAGTATTCATAGTCATAACTGTACTATCTCTCGCTTTAGTGAATGTACTTATTTGTTGTATTGCATATTCATCCCTCAGGAATTGTCCCCTCCAGAGGAAGACAAGTGCTGAGGCTAAGATCATTAATTGTAATCAAGAGGAAAATGAATCATCTGATGACACTTATGTTTGAGGAACCGTGGAAATGGGTTCTTTGCAGTATAATAGGAGTTTTTGGATTGTGGGTGATATGTTTAGCAAATAAGATTTGGTTTTGTGGATTGCCCAAAGCTGATATTGCCATTCCTCAAACTATATATAACCCCTGCCTTCTCCCTGACATGGTGATTCAGTAGGATAAAAGAATTGTGTTAGGAGAAGTTTTGCGTGAGGGATAATTATGAGCCTTTTGTGGCTCTGGCTGTTATTGGCAATGAGCTTGTTAAGTGATAACGTCTTGAATGTTGCGAAAATACTTGAGCAACCCCCCTTGCTCTTGAAGAAAGATCTGTAGCGATCACTGGCCTGGATTGAAGCTAGGCCCAAGAAGAAGATAAGTTTCGTTCTTCTATAAGTTTCTATTCCTGAACATTTACAAGATTTCCTGTAAATCATATGACCATGAACAAACTGTGTGTAGTATCATGTTTCTGTATATGTGGCAGTAGTTATCTATGTTTATGCTTGACTCTCTGACCAATAGAATGTTACTTCTTTGTGTAAGCTTTCTAATAAAAGAGGTCGGACGGAGCAATCCATGTGCACTCACCTCGAGGACTTCATGGTGTCGAGTAGTTCTTGAGTCAGGTGCCCCGTGCTATGGCACGCACCCTCGCGAGGGTCCCCGGAGAAGCAAGCCTCCCCCCGGTCCTTGCAGGTGTCAAGGACCCCAACACCAGTGCAACCACGCAACTGGTGACCCCGACGTGATTCCTGTCTAGGTCTGCGTCGCCTTCACCCCCGTCTTACGCACCTGGCAAAGGCTTGATCATTGTAAGTATGGGCTCCTCACTTTTCAAAGTTTCGTCAGTACATAGGGATGAACTTCTTACCTTGGTGAAGAAGGAAAATTGCTTGCAAAAGGTTAACGGCACCACTGTTTATCCTCTTTCTAAAGCCTCTTTAAGTAAATTTTTCTAGTACTTAGAAAAACAATGTCCGGCTTATCTGGAAAAGGCTCCATAAAAATGTCTATGTGGGAGATTGGGAATTTATTTCCACAAGACACAGAGCCCCTGCAAAAGTGTTATCTATCAAGTAAAAAAAAATTTCTCCAAAATTATCTTCAATTGGCCTCTCACCTCCTTATGGAGATGTTAATTTTTCAGCTCCTCCATGGTTAGAGGAACAATTAACAAAAGAGGAGGGGAATAAACATATGTTTTCTGCCTCTCCACCTAAATTTATTCCACAAAATCATGAATTAATTAGTTTAAAGGATTTCTTTTTTCTATCCTTCCTTGTCCTGCTTCGCAAGAAAAGTTTGATTCTGTGTGTCTGCCTCTTACCTCCCCCCACCTCCCCCTCTTCGGGAAGTTTTTCTATGCCTGTTGCTTCCCCCCCCCCCCCACTTTCTTTTCTTTTGAAAGATGTTCCCTCCCCCCACCTCCCTGTGTTGGTTTAACAGATTGTAGGATGTTTTAAAACAACAGAGAGATAATTTTGAGGCTCAAATGGAATTGTTGGTGAAATTAGCAAAGGAAAATGTTATGTTTGAATGCTGGACAGCATTTATTGGTTTTGAGAATGATTTTGATATGGTAGATATGATTATATATTTATTTAGTTTTTTTTAAATTTAGATTTATGTTGTAGAATTGAATTTTTTTATAAGTGTTATTCATTGGCTTTGATAAATTATTATATGGGTGATATTTTGATTGGAGCCCCAAAGATATAGCCTAATTGGCTTTCAAAAATAAAACATGATTTTTTACTGGAAGGAGTGCAGAGAAGAGTAACGAAGGTGATTGATGGAGACTAGAGCATGTGAAAAACGGTTGCAGGAACTGGGTAGGTCTAGCTTAAGAGAAAGAAGGAGTAGGGGAAACATGATAGCATTGTTCCAAAGTCTCGAGGATTGCCACGGAGAGTCAGGCTGTTCTCCAAGGCATCTGAGGGTGGAACAAAAGGCTGGTCAAGGAGAGAGATGGCTTGGAGCTGGGGAGAGATTTCAATACAATACAATACAATAGTAGAGTTGGAAGGGACCTTGGAGGTCTTCTAGTCCAACCCCCTGCCTAGGCAGGAAACCCTATACCGTTTCAGACAAATAGCTATCCAACATCTTCTTAAAGACTTCCAGTGTTGGGGCATTCACAACTTCTGGAGGCAAGCTGTTCCACTGATTAATTGTTCTCACTGTCAGGAAATTTCTCCTCAGTTCTAAGTTGCTTCTCTCCTTGATTAGTTTCCACCCATTGCTTCTTGTTCTACCCTCAGGTGCTTTGGAGAATAGTTTGACTCCCTCTTCTTTGTGGCAACCTCTGAGATATTGGAATAATGCTATCATGTCTCCCCTAGTCCTTCTTTCTCTTAAGCTAAACATACCCAGTTCCTGCAACCGTTCTTCATATGTTTTAGTCTCCAGTCCCCTAATCATCTTTGTTGCTCTTCTCTGCACTCTTTCTAGAGTCTCCACATCTTTTTTACATCGTGGCGACCAGAACTGAATGCAGTATTCCAAGTGTGGCCTTACCAAGGCATTATAAAGTGGTATTAACACTTCACGTGATCTTGATTCTATCCCTCTGTTGATGCAGCCTAGAACTGTGTTGGCTTTTTTGGCAGCTGCTGCACACTGCTGGCTCATATTTAAATGGTTGTCCACTAGGACTCCAAGATCCCTTTCACAGTTACTACTACTGAGTATGGTATCACCTATACTGTACCTGTGCATTCCGTTTTTGTTGCCTAAATGTAGAACCTTACTCTTTTCACCATTGAATTTCATTTTATTAGATAGTGCCCAATGTTCAAGTTTGTCAAGATCCTTCTGTATCTTAAGCCTATCTTCTGGAGTGTTGGCTATTCCTGCCAGCTTGGTATCATCTGCAAATTTGATGAGTTCCCCATTTATTCCCTCATCCAAATCATTGATGAAGATGTTGAAGAGTACTGGGCCTAAAA
Source organism: Natrix helvetica (assembly GCF_964273705.1). Classification (NCBI taxonomy): domain Eukaryota; kingdom Metazoa; phylum Chordata; class Lepidosauria; order Squamata; family Natricidae; genus Natrix; species Natrix helvetica. The sequence goes on from NC_138555.1 coordinate 20,650,364, forward strand.
CAGAGCCTTGGGGTACTCCACTGCATACTTCCCTCCATGTAGATGCAGTTCCATTGAGAACTACACGTTGAGTGCGGTTGGTCAGCCAGTTACCAATCCATCTGGTGGTGATGCTGTCTAACCCACATTCTTCTACTTTATCTAGTAGTAGGTTATGGTCTACCTTATCAAAAGCCTTACTGAAGTCCAAGTAAACTATATCAACGGCATTCCTCTGGTCCACTAATTTTGTCACATTATCAAAGAATGCAATAAGATTAGTCTGGCATGATCTGTTTTTGACAAATCCATGTTGGCTTTTGGCTATTACTTTGTTTGCTTCTAGGTGTTCGCAAATTCGTTGCTTGATTATTTTTTCCAGAATCTTTCCTGGTATTGAGGTTAGGCTGATAGGTCTGTAGTTTCCTGGATCTAATTTTTTCCCTTTTTTGAAGATGGGAACCACATCAGCTCTTTTCCAGTCCTCTGGTAGTTCCCCGGTGTTCCAGGATCTCTGAAAGATATAATTCAGTGGTTCTGAGATCTCGTCTGCTAGTTCCTTCAGAACTCTGGGGTGTAATCCATCCGGTCCTGGTGATTTGAACTCATCTAGGGTAGACAGGTGCTCACTTACCATTTTCTTCCCTATTTCAATTTGTGTTCCTAATTTTGTGGTGCTGCTTTTGATAGGTTGGACTGTTTTATCCCTTTGTGTAAAGACAGATGCAAAACATGAGTTAAATAGTTCTGCTTTCTCCCTGTTGCTTGTCACCTTCTTGCCACTTTCTCCTAGCAATGGACCAATTGTTTGACCAATTTCCTGGCAGTTAGAGCAGTTGGTTAATGGAACGGCTTGTTTCCGGGGGTTGTGAATGCCCCAACATTGAAGATCTTTGAGAGGATGTTGGATGGTTATTTGTTTGAAACGGTATAGGGTTTCCTGCCTAGGCAGGGGGGTTGGACTGGAAAACCTCTAGGGTCCCTTCCAACTCTGTTATTGTATTGTATTGTATGAATAGCAGATTGTTCCAGTAAAGCATAACTGCATGAAATGTTACAATTTTTTTTTTGCTCCAAATTTTTTTTGTTTAAATGAACACGGAGTTATTTTGCTAATTAATTTATGGCAGCTATTGGGGAATCTTTATTTGGGTTCGTCCGTCTGTGTCTGCCGCTATTTAAAGTTTTTTATTTGATTTTTTTTCCTTTTTGTGCCCTTGCCACAGTTGAAAAGATTAATGAGATTTTAAGCATTCCATTTATGGTTTGCGTAACTTGTCAGCTAATTCTTTTGATGTTTTTTTTTAAGATAAAAAAGCTCCGTTTTAAAATGTTTTGCCATTATTATTTTTTTAGGCAGTTGTGAATTAATAACCTTGGGTTTGTTGTAGAAATTGGACTGATTTAATTAATATTATTTTTCCTATTCCAAAATTTGATTTTTAATTTTGTTTTTAAAATAACTTCTTTTTTCAGTGTGCTTTAACTGACTATGTGGTCTGTATGACTTTCCTGTTTGCCTATTGTTTTTGATTTTTTGCTTTTATAAGACTGTCTTTTTGGATGGAGGGTAAAATTGCTTATAAGGACTCTCATAAAAGTTTCCTACCTTGCAATATTGTTGTTTTTGCAACACTAAAAATTGTCTGTTGTTATTTTAATTTTTTACATCTTTTTTTAACAAGCTTTTTAACTATATTTCTGATTTTCATTATGTGTGTCAATTTATTTTTAATTTTTTAGGTATTTTTTTTTAACTATGTTTTTTTTCAGATTTATTTTTGATTATTTTTTTTTTATCAAAATGCCTGAGGACTGGCACAATCTTGCCATATGCCACTCAACCAGGCCAAGCAAATTGTTTCATTTTGCCCCCAGTGTTTTGGGGCATCCCCCTCTGGGGACAAGGAAGTTAATTCCCATGATTTGGCCTCTAATCACTATGGCAAATGGATGTCACCTATGTTTCCTTTTTTTTGGCTCCTTAAAAGTAAATTCATTTATTTAGTCAGGGGGTTGGACTAGAAGACCTCCAAGGTCCCTTCCAACTCTACTATTGTATTATTATTGTATTATCTATTTTTTAATTTTTGGCCACATTTTTTTATTTTTTTTCCAGCCTTTATTGCCTTGGACAAACTTTTCCTTTTAAAGACTGACAATGGCCTGGCCTATTTTTCATTGGCCTTTCTGTAATTTTGTATTAATTGAAACATTGTTTTAAATTTTTGGGTTTTTTTTTTTTTACAATTCCACAGGTTAAGCCATTGTGGAACGTGTTAATTGGTCCTTTAAGGACTGTTTTTTCAAAAAAAAAAAAGAGGGATTTTGGGTACCTAACAATTTGGTGTACCCCAATTTGGCTAATTTGGCATAGGTAACATAATAGATTTAAAAAGTTTGTTTGCCTCCCCCGCAAGGGGGACGAGGATATGCTGTGCTTGTTTTTACAGATTTTTATGGATTCTAGTACGTGATGTTTGTCTAGACAAGAATATTGTCGTACCAGTTCCCAAATCCAGTTCCAGAGATGACCAAGATGACTTTACAGACAGCACAGTGGCCAATACAATCTTGCCAAAACAGCTGTCCAGTGATATGAAAAACCAAAAACCACCAAAAAGCAGTGCTGAAACAACGACACGACAACTTATGTGCTGCCATTTTTGCCAAGTCCTTAGTCATCATTAGTCATCATTTGTTTATGTTTACTTGTTTTGTCATCTCACCAAAAAACTCATTTGAACAGTGACTGCAATAAAAATCTATGGGTACAACTAACATTACACACACCTATCTGAATTGTACATGAAACATTTACTTTCTACATGCTTGGATCCTGTTTGAATTTTGCCTGCAGTAATTCAACACTTCATTGGTTCGAATTATAAGACTATCTTTCATTGAGGATTAATTGCTTATGATCCTCCCTCTGATGCAATTGTTTTGTATACATTGATAGTAGCAGTTCCTGAAAATGTAACATGTGCTAAAGTAGTTAACTGTATATTTTTAAGTAATAAGCTTTATTGTCTCTTATTTCTTCCTCCTATTCTGCTCTTAATAACAGTCATGCCTTTCCTAATGCTGATCCGGAGTGTTGGATGTGCCTTTCTTCCCAACCACCATTTTATGAGGCCATTGGCTCACCCTTCCCCTTTGTGAATGCTACTTCAGATACCACCTGTGGCTGGAGTAATTCTTCTATTACTGTTTCTTTTATTATTGGTCAGGGTTGTTGCATAGGCTATGTTCCCTCTAATTATTTACACTATTGTATTAATGCCTCTACAGATATTTTTCATTAATGTACCATCTATTTGCCTAAATCTCGGATGTCTTCTTCTGTCCAGTCATCTGATATTCATGGGGGCTGGGTGACTTTGTTTTCTTCCCACTCCACTGCTGATCTTTCCAATTATTTTACAGGATATTTTTTTATTCCCACCAATGGCTCCATTTGGGCTTGCTCTACAGGAGCCACTGCCTGTGTCCAAGGAGACATTCTTCAACAACAACGCTCCTTTTGTATTCAGGTCCACTTGTTGCCTAAGATATCTGTTTTTTCCAACTTCCAATTTATTGATATCATGGCCCCCGCCCACTATTTTTTGAGAGCCAAACGAGAGATCGTTACAGCACTCACTTTGTTGGTCCTTTTGGGCCTGGGGGCAGCAGGAGCTGCCACTGGAATTGCTGGTCACGTGGTTAACGATCAGCAAATTCGCCGCCTTAGCACTGACGTTGATGCTGACCTCCAGCGCATAGAAACATCCATTGTGGCCCTCCAAGACTCTTTGACCTCTCTTTCTGAAGTTGTTTTGCAAAACAGACGTGGGTTAGATCTTTTGTTTTTGAAAAGCGGGGGATTATGTGTTGCCCTAAAAGAAGAGTGCTGCTTTTATACAGACAGCTCAGGTATTGTACTTGACTCTATGGCAGAATTGAGCAAACGCCTTAAGGAACGAGAAAGGGAAAGGCAAGCAACACATAGTTGGTATCAAGGTTTGTTTACTCTTTCTCCTTGGTTGACTACTTTACTTTCTGCCATCATAGGCCCCGTAATATTCCTCCTTCTTGTTTGCACAATAGGACCATGTGTGCTGGGAAGATTGCTTAAATTCTTAAAGAATCGCTTACAAAATTTGGATGATAATGTTGCTGAAACACGTAAGACGGTTCAATTTCTTAGTCATGTGGTTAAACATTCAGGTGATGATGTCAAACAACCGCTTTTAAATTTCTTTGATAATGAGAGCGACTTAGAGGGGGAACTGGATGCCAAAGAGGTGTTTGATGAGAGTGGTAGGTTGGAACCGAAGGGTCTCAGCCTACTACCTCAGACCTGCACTCTGGAGACATCGAAAGCCCCTTGTCTTGAGTTGCTTCAAGAAAATATAAACAGAGGAAACGTAGCGATCACTGGCCTGGATTGAAGCTAGGCCCAAGAAGAAGATAAGTTTCGTTCTTCTATAAGTTTCTATTCCTGAACATTTACAAGATTTCCTGTAAATCATATGACCATGAACAAACTGTGTGTAGTATCATGTTTCTGTATATGTGGCAGTAGTTATCTATGCTTATGCTTGACTCTCTGACCAATAGAATGTTACTTCTTTGTGTAAGCTTTCTAATAAAAGAGGTCGGACGGAGCAATCCGTGTGCACTCACCTCGAGGACTTCATGGTGTCGAGTAGTTCTTGAGTCAGGTGCCCCGTGCTATGGCACGCACCCTCGCGAGGGTCCCCGGAGAAGCAAGCCTCCCCCCGGTCCTTGCAGGTGTCAAGGACCCCAACACCAGTGCAACTTTGCAAAGATCCGTGGATGCTATAAATCCCGAAGAACAGGGTGGAATCAAATTACAGGATGTGGTACAGGTCTGCTTCCACCAACGATGCATCATTTATGCTTGGGGACAGAACCGTAAGTCAAACCCAACACCTAAAGTCAATTATTTGACAAACCCTGTAAGAAAAAGGGCAAAGCATAGGGAAAACAGACCCCTGCAACAATTGAGAAAAGGGGACTATAAAGAGTGCTGGAGTTAGGTCAAAGCTTAATCAATCAGTCTGATCCTGCCGTGGGTCAAAAATATTGGTTGTGTCTGTCTGCTGGATCTTTACCTTATCATGCTGTTTCAGTTGAGCAAGATCTTTGAAAACAACAAAGCTAAGATAGTCCTTGTGCATCAAACGATATCAGGAACCTGGCATTCCTGTGGGGTGACTATCAGAGGAACAATGCCCATCTGAAATGTACCTTGCCCCCAGGAAAACCCTTGTAGATGTGAAATTGACTCACAGCATGTCTCCCTCTGCTCACAAGCTCTTCCAACAGAGGGTCACTTTCTCTCTCCCACCTCCACTTGTTTTTAATCGATGGGAGGGGAATCTGACCACTGGAAGGTGCCCAAGGCCATTCCAGCCACCCCGACTTCCCATTTGGCTTTCAATAGAGTACACCAGGCATGTCCAAAGTCCGGTCCGCGGGCCATTTGCGGCCCGGGGGGCGGTTTAATACGGCCCTCTAACAGCCCTCCCTGCTCTGTGTAAATGCAGCCCTCCCACGGCCCTCCCTTCTGATTGAGGGCGGCAAGCAGAAGACTGGCTGCCACAGGAGGGAGGGCGGTGAGAGGGCCGCATCGGAAGCTGGCTGGGGAATTCTGGGGGTTGAAGTTCACAGGACTTAAAGTCGCCAAGGTTGAGAGACCAAGCCTCACGGGTATCGCCAAAGAACGTGCGCCGTAGCCTTCGCAACACAGGCTGCGAAATGGGCAAACTACCAGGCGGCGCAGGCGCAGTACGTGAAGCACGGGGCCAAGGGATACTTGTAGCTTCTCCGCCGGGCTCGGAGGGGTCTGGCAGGCGAAAAGCAAGGAACCTTCCCCCAAGGTGGGTTGGTTTTTGGTTTTGTTTTTTTTAAGGAAGGAAGGAGGAAATATTCAGTCACGCATTAACTTCTCTGCCATCATGGGTTTAGATGGCCCATTAAAGCTCACATGAGCCGCTATAAACAAATATCGGAAGGTTTTTAAAGGGTATCAATAAGCGTACGTGTGTGCGAGCTCGCATATTTGCTGCATCTAAACTTTGGGGAAGTTGATTAACATCTTAGCGATGTAGAGAATGAAAGAGAGATGCGGGTGAGAAGGAATTGAAGGGGGTAACTCAAGTTCCTGTTTTCTTTCCTTGGGCACAACAACAACAAAACTCACATATTTTACTTCCGCTTTAACAAAATAATGATTCATTGGGAAATTTAATTTAAAATACATTGTGAAAACTCAACTGTCAGTTGATCTTAATGTTATGAAATGAAAAGTATGCCATTTGCAATTAACTTGGCATTAAAATAATTCATTTGCATTTAATTGTAATTGTTCAAAGAATGTTCGGAAAAATGTTCGGCCCTCCAGCATGTTCACTTCATCCAATCTGGCCCTCTTTGAAAAAAGTTTGGACACCCCTGGAGTACACCATGGGATTTTGTGTTCATTTTCCCCCTGGAAACACCAGTTCCCACTATCTCTTTGAAGGACCAGTTCTCAGGGATAGGCAAATGGACCCTAACCAAGAAGTTCCATTACAGCCCCTAACTGGTATGTTCTTGGCAGGAACCTTACAGGTCTGGACTAATGAAAAGAACCTCCGAGCCCATGCCTTTTCTATGAACATAGGAGTGTGTGTAGGGGAAAATGGAGTCTTCTTCTTATGTGAAAAAGCTTGCTGTTTCCATATGAATAGATCAGGGAAAGTCTGGGGGATGGTCCAAGAACTACGAGTTTGAGCTTCCTCTATTGGTCATAAAGTACAAGGAACAGATTTGTGGTTCTCTTGGCTACCAGGAAAAGGTTGGATCAAGCAAATGCTATTTCTTTTATTTTATTGCATAATACCCTTGCTTAAACAACTCGTTATGAGGTCTGTAAAGGAAACACAGGGTGAAAAGTAATTAATGTTAATGGGAAGCCTAATTCCACATACCCTCAAGGAAGATGAAGTCTCAGATACTAGTTCCTATATTCAAATTGCCCTCTTAGAAGTAGAGAAAGTGATTTTGGAAGATAAGCCCTAAGATGTGTATTGCTTGTATCCTTGCTTTTTCTGCTATTCTGTATCCTGCATGCTTATATTGTTAATCTAACAGGCTAGACTCAATTGTGGGCCTTAATAGAGTCTAGAAGGGGGGAAATAAAGTAAAATAAAATATGGATTAAAATATAAGAATGAAGACGTGGCATAAAAGGGACAGTTGGAAGCTTGCTTAAAGGGACAGGGAAATGTCATCAGCCTTCAACCACAACATGTTCCAGCAAATGTCCCTATGTCAAAAGTCCAAAACCACAAGGTTCAATTAAAGTTCGTTAATGGCACGTAGTCCATACCTGTAACAAAAGGAGAAGTAAGACCCCCATCTCCTTATAAGGCTTTTTCCTCAAGGTAACCAATAAGAAATGAGTAAAGTGTTTCCGTGTTACACTGTCTTTGAGAATGTATAAGAATGCGTGCATCAATAATAAAGATTGTTCAGAATTTGCAATGTTAGCCATGGGCTAACGTTTCTGAACCTGGCTGCCAAATAAACTTTTCCTGTATCCTGAGAAGTCTAAAGCCTGTCATTTTCTGCAACATTACAGCATTTAACCTCAAAAAAGATCTTGCTTACTACTGCAAACAAGATGTTAAGATACTGAGAGAGGCCTGTAATAGGTTTAGGGTGAGGTAGGCCTCAAACTTTGGTTCATTATAAGTGCAAACTTTGGTCAAGGAGAAATATGCAGACGGTTGCTGTGAGAATTGCTGATGTGGTATTTTTATCTTTAGGCACAGACAGGGAGGACGGATGTTTCCTGCTTAATCAGTCAAGGACAGGGGACAGTTCCTTATTATTTTTGCAGATGTCTGGGTTTCATAAACTGCCCACTAACAGACTTTTATTCTTGTCTTTTCTGTATTTTTCCATGTACTCTGTTACCATACCTTACCGAGGACAGCTTCACCCCTCGGATCCAGTGGGAGGCCGCTCCCGAACCTTCTCCAGGCGCCACAGGGGCATCTCCTCTGGGAGACGGTAAGGACCTCCCCGTGGGACCGACGGTGCTGGCAAGCTAGCCCAAGAACCCTTGAATGCAAGAAAGAAGGTCTGAACTTTTTCCTGGCCAGGACGTGTGTGAAGACATTTCAGGCGAGTATATGTTAACTTTGTGAAGTACCTATCTCACTTGAAGATAGAAGAGGGGGACTGATCACCCTCCTGGAGTCGGGGCGTCGACCCTAAAGAACTCCGTGTTAGGTTGTGTGGGTGGTTGCCACCGCAGTTCCCGCTAGTGGTCGTGGTTTTCCGAGGCTACGGGTCGGTGGTCGTGCTGATAGCAATGGGTGGTTTATCAAGCATTCCCAACACACCGTTGGAATGCATGTTACAAGGTTTTGAGGACTATTTTAATCATGTCCAATATAAAGTACCTTATCCTAAAGTCACCAAGGAAAGATTGAGATTTTTGTGTGAGAAACAATGGCCCCATCTAGGGGTGGGGTGGCCAAGTCAGGGAACGTTTAGAGAGCAAGTCATAGAGGATCTGTGGCTTTTGATCAACCAAAATGAGGAGAAATATTTAAACCAATATCCCTATATAGATCAGTGGCAAAACACAGTGTCTGAGAGAGCTGATGAATTGTTACAGTGTCAAGCAGAGAGGGTAAGACTGTGCATAGCTAGACAGAGGGGAAGTAAAAGTAAATCAATAAGTAAACCCTGCAATAGCGAGAAGTTAGGAGGAGATTATAAACTTGAGAAAAAGGCAGATAATGAAAAGAAGACACCGAGTATGTGACTCTTCTGGATAATACAATACAATACAATAGTAGAGTTGGAAGGGACCTTGGAGGTCTTCTAGTCCAACCCCCTGCCTAGGCAGGAAACCCTATACCGTTTCAGACAAATAGCTATCCAACATCTTCTTAAAGACTTCCAGTGTTGGGGCATTCACAACTTCTGGAGGCAAGCTGTTCCACTGATTAATTGTTCTCACTGTCAGGAAATTCCTCCTCAGTTCTAAATTGCTTCTCTCCTTGATTAGTTTCCACCCATTGCTTCTTGTTCTACCCTCAGGTGCTTTGGAGAATAGTTTGACTCCCTCTTCTTTGTGGCAACCTCTGAGATATTGGAATAATGCTATCATGTCTCCCCTAGTCCTTCTTTCTCTTAAGCTAAACATACCCAGTTCCTGCAACCGTTCTTCATATGTTTTAGTCTCCAGTCCCCTAATCATCTTTGTTGCTCTTCTCTGCACTCTTTCTAGAGTCTCCACATCTTTTTTACATCGTGGCGACCAGAACTGAATGCAGTATTCCAAGTGTGGCCTTACCAAGGCATTATAAAGTGGTATTAACACTTCACGTGATCTTGATTCTATCCCTCTGTTGATGCAGCCTAGAACTGTGTTGGCTTTTTTGGCAGCTGCTGCACACTGCTGGCTCATATTTAAATGGTTGTCCACTAGGACTCCAAGATCCCTTTCACAGTTACTACTACTGAGTATGGTATCACCTATACTGTACCTGTGCATTCCGTTTTTGTTGCCTAAATGTAGAACCTTACTCTTTTCACCATTGAATTTCATTTTATTAGATAGTGCCCAATGTTCAAGTTTGTCAAGATCCTTCTGTATCTTAAGCCTATCTTCTGGAGTGTTGGCTATTCCTGCCAGCTTGGTATCATCTGCAAATTTGATGAGTTCCCCATTTATTCCCTCATCCAAATCATTGATGAAGATGTTGAAGAGTACTGGGCCTAAAACAGAGCCTTGGGGTACTCCACTGCATACTTCCCTCCATGTAGATGCAGTTCCATTGAGAACTACACGTTGAGTGCGGTTGGTCAGCCAGTTACCAATCCATCTGGTGGTGATGCTGTCTAACCCACATTCTTCTACTTTATCTAGTAGTAGGTTATGGTCTACCTTATCAAAAGCCTTACTGAAGTCCAAGTAAACTATATCAACGGCATTCCTCTGGTCCACTAATTTTGTCACATTATCAAAGAATGCAATAAGATTAGTCTGGCATGATCTGTTTTTGACAAATCCATGTTGGCTTTTGGCTATTACTTTGTTTGCTTCTAGGTGTTCGCAAATTCGTTGCTTGATTATTTTTTCCAGAATCTTTCCTGGTATTGAGGTTAGGCTGATAGGTCTGTAGTTTCCTGGATCTAATTTTTTCCCTTTTTTGAAGATGGGAACCACATCAGCTCTTTTCCAGTCCTCTGGTAGTTCCCCGGTGTTCCAGGATCTCTGAAAGATATAATTCAGTGGTTCTGAGATCTCGTCTGCTAGTTCCTTCAGAACTCTGGGGTGTAATCCATCCGGTCCTGGTGATTTGAACTCATCTAGGGTAGACAGGTGCTCACTTACCATTTTCTTCCCTATTTCAATTTGTGTTCCTAATTTTGTGGTGCTGCTTTTGATAGGTTGGACTGTTTTATCCCTTTGTGTAAAGACAGATGCAAAACATGAGTTAAATAGTTCTGCTTTCTCCCTGTTGCTTGTCACCTTCTTGCCACTTTCTCCTAGCAATGGACCAATTGTTTCCTTAACTTTTTTCTTGTTTTTAACATGTTGGAAGAAGCTTTTTTTGTTAATTTTTACTTTTGTGGCAAGCCTTTCTTCATTGTGAGCCTTAGCTTTCCTCACTTCATCTTTACAGGCTCGGGCTATTTGCTGATATTCTGCCTTAGTTATGTCCCCCTCCTTCCACTTTTTATACTTACTTTTTTTGTCTTTCAGTTTGTCAGATAGTTGTTTATGCAGCCATGCTGGTTTCTTTTGGGAGCTGTTGTTTTTCTTCTTCATTGGTATTGTGTTAGACTGGGCTTTTCTAATCTCATTTTTCAAAATTTCCCAAGCTTCTTGAGTTGTTTTCCCCTCGAGGATTCTCATCCATGGAATTTTTCCCAAGCTCTCTCTAAGTTTATTGAAATTAGCTTTCTTAAAGTCCAAGACTCTAGTTTGACTTTGTTCTACTACTTGTGTTTGGATAATGTTGAATTCCAATATTGCATGGTCACTTGCCCCCAGGGTTCCTATGGCTTCAACACCTTCTATCATTTCCTCTCTGTTAGTGAGAATTAAGTCCAGTATGGCTGATCCCCTTGTTTCCTTCTCTACTTTTTGGAAAACAAAGTTGTCTGCTAGGTTTGTTAGGAACCTGTTGGATCTTCCACTTGGTGCAGAGTTTGTTTCCCAGTTGATGTCAGGGTAGTTAAAATCTCCCATTACTATGTATCAGATGAGTCACAAAGGGGGGAATGAGGTAGGCCTCAAACTTTGGTTCATTATAAGTGCAAACTTTGGTCAAGGAGAAATATGCAGACGGTTGCTGTGAGAATTGCTGATGTGGTATTTTTATCTTTAGGCACAGACAGGGAGGACGGATGTTTCCTGCTTAATCAGTCAAGGACAGGGGACAGTTCCTTATTATTTTTGCAGATGTCTGGGTTTCATAAACTGCCCACTAACAGACTTTTATTCTTGTCTTTTCTGTATTTTTCCATGTACTCTTTTACCATATTTGGAACATACATGTATATGTAAATGCTTACGTCAAATGGACTATATAAGATTGCTGGAGGGGACTGTTCAGGGTTCAGAGCCCACTTATGCTGTTTGAGCTGTTTGAACCTGCGCAATAAACTTTCTTGCATTGCAAAGAGCTGGTCTTAGAGTCCTTACTTTCCACAACAAGGGAACAAGTGATGGAAATGACAGGTAGAGATTTTTTCACAGGGAAGGGTGGGAAACTTGCTGCATTGACCCTTTCCAGTATGTAACATTAGCATCTATTTGTATGGCACAGTTACCGGTTCATGTTTTTGAAGAAGGATACCATACCACTAGCCCCTCCGGACAATTACCAGAAGAGCAAGAAAAGCTGCTTGCTCTATACAGTGGTTGATGTATATAGAACATACTGAGGGGATCAACATCCAACATGCTCTGCAAGGTGGTGAAAAGCAAGTTTATGGATGGGTTTGCTGTCATAAACGGGCCTCCCCACAGCGTTTGAATTTTATGGCTGTTATTTTCACGGTTGCCCTATATGCTACAAATCCCAGGACTTCAATAGTCTGCCTGATTCGACCTATGGCATGTTGCACTCGTGCACTAGGACGAGAGAAGGTTACCTGCATAGTTTAGGCTTTGTAGTACGCAGCATCTGGGAACATGAATGGAATGATATGTTGAAGAGTAATGAGGGTTTGAAACAATTTCTAACAGATAGTAAACTCCCAACTCCCTTGAATCCCAGAGATGCTTTTTTGGGGGGTAAAACAAATGCCACATGTTTGTACTATAAACCAAAGCCGGGGGAACAAATCTTATATTATGATTTTACAAGTTTATATACCTTTGTGAACAAGAACAAGGTGTATCCAATAGGTCATCCAAAAATCATATACCAAAACTTTGGGGATATAAAACAGTATTTTGGATTTGCAAAAGTTAAAGTGTACACGCAGAGGGGCCTCTACTTTCCAGTACTGCCACATAAGTTGTGTGTGTGGGGGGGATTAATGTTTAGTCTGTGTGCCACCTGTACATCAAAGCAACAAGTCATGGAGTGTCTCCACAATGATGAAGAAAGAGCTTTAGTTTGGCATTTTGAAAGGAAGACAAAAAACTTGTTTTCAGGCTATATTAACATGCATCTCTGTCAAAAACAGGAGGCTAGTGGATATCCCGATTGGTGCAAAACAGAGGAAGATAAAAAGCGTTATGTTAGTGATTATGAAAGGAGGGGCTCCGCTTACACAGGGAACATATTGAAGTCAATCCGGCTAAAAGACAGATTGCTAAACTGTTTTTAAAGTCTTTGTGGGGTAAATTCGGCCAGAGTACTAATCAGATGACAACCTCGGTGGTGACAGAGCCTGAGGACTTATTTAAGTATCTTTTTGTTCCCTATTACAAAGTGTCCTCCTATTAATTTGTGGATGATGAAGCAGCTGTTGTAATGTAGAAAACCGCCAAAAATCAACCTACTAAGTCAACTTGTACAAATGTGTTCACTGCCAGTTTTACAACTGCTTATGCACGGTTAGAATTATACAGATTATTGGATTGCATGGGGGACAGATGTCTCTATCACGATACCAATTCTGTCATTTTTATTAGCAGAGAGGGGGCATGATCACCTTCATTAGGTGATTATTTAGGACAGCTGACAAGTGCGATTCCTCCAAATACTTCAGTCACCGAGTTTGTGGCTGCTGATCCAAAAACCTACAGGTATGCTTTGTCAAATGGGGCAACTGTGTTAAAGGTGAAGGGTCTAACGTTAAGTAGTGCCAACTGTGTTAAGGTTAACTTTGAAAGCCTGAAAGATCTGATTGATGAGTATTGCCTAACGGGGTGAGGAAAAGAAAGAGATTCAAGTACAGCAGCCTGGAATTGTTAGGATTAAGAAGCAGTGGGCTTTGGAAACACAGGTGCTCAGGAAAACTCTAAAAGTTGTCTATAATAAAAGGGTTCTCAATACAGAGGATTATTGTACGCTACCTTACAGCTATTAAGTATGATGAAAAGCAGTGCGCAGTTTGTACAACCCTTCTCGTGTATTATAAGTGGACCTTCCAATTCTGGAAAATCTTATTTTATAAAGCAAATGTTAGAACATGGTGCACGTGTATTATCTGAAATGTCTCAAAACATTATATGGTTTTATAACTGTTGGCAACCTCTGTACAAAGAATTGCTTAATAAATTTCCTAATATTAAGTTTATGGAGGGGCTTCCTGACTCTTTCGAAGATACTGACTTGTTTCTGCCGAATCAAACCAATTTAGCAGTGGTAGATGATCTCATGGCCTCCGCTGGTGACAGCAAGCAAATAGAGAAAGCTTTTACACAGTATGTTCATCACAAAAACCTTAGCATTATTCTCATACTTCAATACCTGTTTTTTCAAGGTAAGAAAATGAGAACAATAACTCAAAATGCAAAATATTTGGTGTCATTCCGATGCCCCCGTGACCAGATGCAAGTAGTCACACTGGCACACCAAATGTACCCATCTAACAAGAGGTTCTTTTTAGAAGCATTCCAAGATGTCACTAGCAATCCACACGGTTATCTTTTAGTTGATCTGGCCACCACTACTCCAGAAAACTTTAGGCTGAGAACTGGGCTCTATCCGCCTGAATGGCTGGTAGCTTACACTATAAAAAAGAAGGGTAAAAAGTAACCGCTGTATCTGGAGGGAGCACAGTTCATCCAGGATGTCCGAGAGGGTGCACAAAAATTGGGGTGTTTTAAAAATCTTAGTAAAGGCCGGTCCAAAACAGAGAAAGGCCATCTTATGCAATGCTAATAATGACCTGGTGGAGGCCATTGCTGAAATAGCTCAGAACACTTAAAAAGTTAACCTACCTCTAAAGCCTTCATAATATCGTAATTTAAAGAGAAAGAAAGACTATTAAAAAGCTGAGTGATAGTAAGATCTCCCTGAAAAAGAAGAAACAGGTTATTCTTCAGTCAGGTGGTTTTATAGGACCATGTTGGTGACATAGAAAAGCACACGCAGACAGGAGTAAGGTTGTGCTGGGAAGGCCACCCGATGGAAGGCACCCCGAAGGGCACCCACCCAGAGCATTGTTCGGGGCTCCCTTTTATTGTCAAACTTCTCAGAATAGTAAAAGCTCATTGGACAGAAAATACACCTGGCAACTATTAATTGGTTTACAAATGCATGCTTTACTCATGGACACCTCATGATCACTTCATGGGCACTTCATGACTCTCTACTAGTTAATATTTTGCTGCATGGAATGTGATGTCTACGTGTACATTCCATTGTCTCTTTTGTAAGCATAAGAGATTAAGCGCCAAAAGATTAAGAGAGGAAGGAATGTGGATTTTGACTGATTTAATCAATGTGGTTTGCCAACTACTGATTAATCAATTAACCCTACATTTCCTCCTTTCTTTTATTTTAATTCATTTTGTTTTAACAATTTGCACGCATACATTTTGTCACGTCTATGAGGTCGAATTCTGAGCCAAAACATTGTTATTAATGTAGGTACACATTGAATGCAGCAACAGCAACAAATTAACATGATTCTCTGCGATTTCTCAGTCTTCCCTTTGGTGGACGATCTGTTATTATAATAGAGGGAGCAATATATCCTAATATACATCGACCAGACCACCATGCAGGAATACGTTGATACGCTCTTCTTCCACATAACATCCAGATGTTATCTAAAGTATTTGTGGTGTGGTTATTTTCTGATACCAATTGTTTAACCATAGCTCTTACTAAATTACATAAGTGTAAACCATTTGTTTCGATGCTTTGTAATATAGTGCTATCGGACAACTTCCCATGATTTGATTTGTATAGCCAAATTCAGTATAATTTGTAAGATGTTCAACAAAGGTTTGATTTTTTTAAAAAATATATTTTCATTTTTTTTACATTTAAAACAATGCAATACCGCGGAGTCAAAGTGACCATACATTCACATTATATACAGCTAGTTTCAACCATTAACAATTAATCTACTTAATACATTGTCTATCCTTCTGTCCAATCACAATATATACATTTGTTCCAGTCTTGTCATCTTGTCTTATACCAATCATAAAATCTATTCCATACTTCAAAATATTCTGATTCCCCTTTATTTTTAAGTTCAAGAGTGAGCCTATCTGCTTCTGCACAGGCCAACACTTTTCTGATTATATCTAGCTCTGATGGTATATTTTCTTTTTTCCAATACTGTGCATAGGTTATGCACGCTGCAGTTAGTATATGTATAATTAGATAAAGTGTATCTTTCTTAAACCCCTCCGGTATTATGCCTAGGAGAAAAGTTTCTGGTTTAAACATAATTTGTTCTCCCACCAGTTGTTCTAACCATGATTGAATCATTTTCCAATATTTTTTTGCCTCATTGCACGTCCACCATATATGATAGAAAGTGCCTGGTGTTTTTTTACACTTCCAACAGTTTGGGGCCAGATTTTTGAACATTTTGGAAAGCCGTGCTGGGGGGAGATGCCATCTGTAGAACATCTTATAAAGATTTTCTTTATACGCCGTAGCCAATGTTAGTTTCTGATTAAGTATCCAAAGTTTTTCCCACTTAGCCAATTCCACATTGTAACCGAAATTTTTCACCCAGGCGACAATGTTTTCTTTGACATGTTCCTCCACTAGCTTATATTCCAACAAGAATCTATACAGCATTTTGATCAGTCTGTTTTCTGTCTGTATCAAAAGTTTATCTAATATTGTGTAGTCTTTGGCAATACCTTCGTTCTTCCTATCCTGTGCATACCTTGATTGTATCTGTAAATAAGACCACCATTCTACTTGTACTCCTAGTGATGTCAATTCTGATCTAGTTTTGATCTCCCCCTGCCTGTTCAATAACTCTTTATATGTGACTATATTTTCCATATTGATTAAATTTGGGTGTATGTATGCTTCCATCGTAGATAGCCAAATAGGTATTTTGGTATAGTGGTCATGTTTAATTTTGTTCCATATTAGTAACAGAGATTGTCTGATGTAATGTCTACTAAAATATTTGCGTGCAGATCCTTTTTCATACCAGAGGAAGGCATGCCAGCCTGCTTGGAGGTCATGGCCTTCCAATTTGAGTAATCTTTGATTTCTCAGCATTATCCATTCCCTTAGCCATGTTAGAATGGCCACAGTATAATAAAGTTCCCGATCTGGTACGCCAAATCCTCCCTTTTCCTTAGTGTCTTGCATAGCCTTAAGTTTTATTCTTGGTTTTCTTCCCTGCCAAATAAATTTCAAAACCAATTGATTCAAATCCTTGAAGACACCTTTTTCTAATTTAATGGGAATATTCTGAAATAGGAGAAGAAATTTTGGTAATATATTCATTTTTATAACTGCGATCCTACTCATCAGGGACAGTTGTAGGTTTTTCCACCTTTCTAGATCTTTCTTAGTTTTATTAATCAAATTAATATAATTATCTTCTTTGATGGTCACACACCTCGCAGATAAATGTATACCAAGATATTTAACTTTTTTGACAATTTGGATACCCAATTTCTTCGTTAACTCCTCTTTTGCTTTTGATGTCATATTTTTAGTCAGCATTTTGGTCTTTGTCATATTTATCTTTAAACCCGCTATTTTCCCATACTCTGTCAATTCCTCAATGACTTTCGTACCAGACTTTATAGGATCTTCTAACTCAAACACTAGATCGTCCGCAAAGGCCTGTAACTTAAATTGCTCCTTTGTGATTTCTAGTCCCTTTATCTGTACCTCTTTACGTATATTCCTGGCTAGTACTTCTAGGGTTAGTATAAACAGCAGGGGGGATAGGGGGCAACCTTGTCTTGTACCCTTCTGGATTACAATGCTTTGTGTTAGTTCACCATTGATTATTACTTTGGCTTTTTGGTTTGTATAAATTGCTCTGATCGTGTTTATAAATTTATCCCCACAATCCATGTATTCTAATTGTTGATGCAAAAATTCCCAGTTGACATTATCAAATGCCTTTTGGGCATCGAGAAAGATTAGTGCAACCTGTTTGTCATTAATAATAATAATAATAATTTATTAAATTTCTAGACCGCCCCCTCTCCCCGGAGGGACTCGGGGCGGTGTACAGGAATAAATTTAAAACATACAAACAATCATACACATAGGTAAAAACCAAATTAAACAACCCCTGTACAATTTATAAAAATTAAAAAACAAACCTTAAAACCAATCTTAAAAATTTAGAAATAGAACTGAGGTGGGATAGGTGAAATTAGGCCAAGCCGGCTAGCTGGAATAGGTGGGTTTTAAGTTTCTGACGGAAGGAGCGGAGATCCGTAGTCATTCTAATGTCGGGGGGAAGGTCATTCCAGAGGGTTGGGCCCATCAAAGAGAAGGCCCTTCCCCTAGGCGTCGCCCACTGGCACAGCCTAGTGGACGGCACCCGGAGGAGTCCCTCTCTGTGTGAGCGAATCGGCCAGAGGGATGTATGGGGCAGGATACGACCCCGCAAATAACTAGGTCCTGTGCCATGGAGCGCCTTAAAAATGATGGTCAACACCTTGAAGCGCACCTGAAAAGCCACAGGTAGCCAGTGTAGCCCGCGCAGGAGAGGTGTTATGTGGGAGTAGCTAGAGACTCCCGAGACTGCCCGCGCGGCTGCATTCTGAACCAGCTGCAGCCTTCGGGTGCATCTCAAGGGGAGCCCCATGTAGAGAGCGTTACAGTAGTCTAGCCGGGACGTCACAAGCGCATGAGTGACTGTGCGAAGGGCACTCCGGTCCAATAGGGGACGCAATTGGCGCACCAGGCGAACCTGGTGGAACGCCCCCCTGGCCACGGCTGTCACATGGTCATCCATGGACAGCCGGGTATCAAGAAGGACGCCCAAATTGTGTACCCGATCCACGGGGGCCAGACGTTCACCCCCAATGGCCAGTGATGGAGTGAGCTGGTTGAACCGGGGCGCCGGTAGCCACAGCCACTCAGTCTTGGACGGGTTGCGCTTGAGTCTGTTACTTCCCATCCAGATCCGTACGGCTTCCAGACACCGGGACATCACTTCGATAGCATCGTTGGGGTGGTTTGGGGTAGAAATGTACAGCTGGGTGTCATCCGCGTACAGATGGTAGTCTACCCCAAACCCACGAATGATCTTGGCCAGCGGCTTCATATATGTATTGAACAGGAGAGGCGAGAGGACCGACCCTTGTGGCACCCCACAAGAGAGCGGCCTCGAGGTCGACCTCTGCCCCCCTGCCAATACAAATTGCACTCGGCCAGAGAGGTAGGAGGAGAACCACCGCAAAACGGTGCCCCTCACCCCCAACCCCTCCAGTCGATGCAATATTATACCATGGTTGATGGTATCGAAAGCCGCCGAGAGATCTAATAGGACCAGGATGGAGGAGCAACCCCCATCTCTGGCCCTCCAAAGATCATCCACCAACGCGACCAATGCCGTCTCCGTGCTGTGGCCGGGCCGGAAACCGGACTGGCGCGGGTCCAGATAATCATTTTCCTCCAAGTGGCGCGGAAACTGTTGTGCCACCACACTCTCTACAACCTTCGCCAGAAAGCAAAGGTTGGAGACGGGACGGTAGTTGGCTAACAGAGCTGGGTCCAGGGAAGGCTTCTTGAGGAGGGGCCTCACCACCGCCTCTGTGCACTTTATAATATTCAAGAATGTTCAGCATAATTCTCATATTGTTTTTAATTTGTGTTCTGGGGAGGAATCCATTTTGATCTGTATGGATGAATGATGTAAGAAATTTTTTCAACCGTTCTGCTATTATTGAAGCAAAAATTTTGTAATCTGCATTTAGCAGTGAGATTGGTCTGTAATTTTGTATAGACATCTGGTCTGTGTCCGCCTTAGGTAATTGTTCTGACCCCCCCGCTCTCGTATACCAAGTCACTCCGACACAAAGTCTCTTCAAGATGTTTATTGACATACAGGTTCCACCTTGGCAGCAATCCAGCCTGCCAAGGTCAAGATAGCTCTCTGGGCAGCAATCCAGCTACAGTGACACCCCTTGGCAGCAATCCAGCTACCAAGCTCCAGATAACCACCTTAGCAGCACTCCTGCCTGCCAAGGTCCAGGGAACAGATTGGCAGCAATCCAGGTAAACCCTTTGGCAGCAATCCAGACTGCCAAAGTACGACACAGATCTGAGAGCTTCTCCAACTCCAATGATCACTTGATTCCTGCAAAGGGTGTGTCCACAAGCAGTCCCTTTATAGTCTGGAGAGGAGTCTAATTATCAGCAGCTGAGAGCAATTACCTCCTGTATTTGCTCAAATGCTCCTTACGCCGGGTAGCACGCCGGTAACGAGCATCTAATAGCTCACTGCTGATGTCTGACTCACTGTCCCGTGACTCCTCCCCACTGCTCCAAGGCATGACATCAGGAGCCCCCTTCCTTTGGCTTTCACCACTGCTCCATGCCTCAGGCGCCTCCTGGTGGCCAACCAGCCTCTCTGCACGCTGCTCAGAGTCGGAACCCTGTCCAGGGTCCTCCACATCCTCCTGAGCCGACTCAGAGGGACCCTCACTGTCGGAGTCTGGTGGCAACTCCAACGGCTCCTGCTGGGCCACAACAGGTAATAATACAATATTAGCCTCCATCCATGATAACGGTGTCTTCGCCTCTTTCAACACAGCATTATAAACTTCCAACAACGTTGGAACAAGCATATCCTGGAATTCTTTATATATTTCCGCTGGCAACCCATCCGGCCCTGCAGCTTTATTATTCTTTTGTCTTTGTATGGCCTCAATTATCTCTGATGTTTTAATGTCCTCATTGAGCATGTCCTTAATCTCCTCTGGTACCTTTGGCAGATCTGACTTTTCCAGGTACTGTAGTATTCCTTCCTTTGTATAGTCTCGGTTTTCTCTATATAATTGTTCATAGAACTCTTGGGTAATCCTTTTCTTTTTCTCTAGTTGGTAGCAGATCTCGCCTTTTTCATCTTGTAGTTTATTGATCCAATTCTCTTGCTTCTGCTTCCTCAGCCTATAGGATAGCCACCGCCCCGGTTTATTTGCATTCTCAAAGAAATTTTGTTTTGCTTTTTTTATAGATTGTGCCAATTTTGCTTTTTCAAATATAGCCAATTCATGTTTAATCAATTCCACATTTCCTTTTATACTTCTGTTCTGCGGTTTCTTTTGAAGTTCACTCTCTAAATTTCTATACCTTTCTTTCAGCTCTCTTATTTTTAGGTTCTCAATTTTTTTCTTTCTAGCTGTGGCTGATATTGTGACCCCTCTTATAAATGCCTTAGTTGTATCCCATAAGTTTTGTATGGATGTATCTCCTGGCCCGTTTTCTTTGAAGAAAAATCTTAATTCCTGATTAACTCTTTTAATATATTCCTGATCTTTTAGGATTGATCTGTTGAGTAACCAACGGTAACTGCCCTTCTGTTTTTTCCATATAATCCTCATGGGATTGTGGTCAGCCCATAGATTGGGTTCTATATCTATCTCCTTCACTTCCGAAATTAACTCCAACGACAGCCAGACCATATCTATCCTTGACCAGGATTCATGTCTATTCGAGTAGAAGGTATATTGCTTTCCCTCTGGACATCTTTCTCGCCATACATCATACATATTAAGTTCTTCAGCCATTTGGAAGAATGACCTTGGCAAAGTTCTCCTAGCTCCTTTTCTCTTTTTTCCACTTTTATAGTCCCATTTCGGGTCAACTATAGCATTGAAATCACCCAATAAACAAACATTTTCATTTCCCATCTCTCGAATAATGCTATGTAGTCTATGATAAAAATTTTCCTGGCCTTCATTAGGTGCATATATTACAACCAGTGACACCTTTTTTTGGTTTAACATTATTTCTACGATTAATATTCTCCCTTCCTCATCATGATAAATTAGTTTAGTCTGGATTGTGTCTTTAACATATAATGCTATTCCTCTTTTCTTTTGATCAGCTAATGCCATGTAAAGTTTACCCACTCTAGGATATTCTAAGATCTGGATCTGTCTTTTAGTTATATGGACCTCTTGCATTGCAATTATATCATAATTCAAATGTTTTAATTTATTAAATATTGTTTTCCTTTTCTGGGGTAAGTTTAGACCATTGATATTCAATGATAGAACCTTGATTTCTCCCGACATAATTCTATGTGTATTTAGGTCGTGTACTTCTTGTTGCCCTTGTTTCTCTCACTTCCTTTGGTTCTTCCCCTTTTTCGTCTAGAACGACTTCTTTCTCCTTTCGTGTCTCCACTGGTTCCTTTTCTCTTCTTATCTGTGCCCTGAGTCCTTGCCTCCTTGCTCCCGACTGTTCTCCTTCGTCTTTCTCATCCTCCTGCCCAACAAGATTGTTGTAGAAATCTTCCGCTTGTTCCACCGTGTCTATTCTGAATCTTCTATCTCTCCAGGTTACCAGTACGCCCTCCGGCATCAGCCATCTGAAGTTAATTTCAAATTTGTTCAGGACAGACGTTAAAAATTGATAGGGCCTTCTTAGTTCTCTAATTCTCCTCGGTACCTGTTTTAGGACTGTTAGTTGTCGTTGATTGTAAATTATCGGGTCGTCTCTTGTTCTATTCAGCACCTCGTCACGTATTGATTTTTTTACAAACTTTACATGGACTTCTCTTGGTAGATTGCTCTTTTTTGCGTAGTTTGTCTGTATTCTATACCTCTCGTCGATCTCACTTGCCATCTCATCCTTTTCTATTCCCAAAGCCTTTGCCATAAGGTCTGCCATCATGTCTGGTAAATCCTCACCTTTTTCTTCCTTTACGTTCTGGAACCGTAGGAATTGGGCTGCTTTCTCAGATTCTAATGTGAGGACCGTTAACTCAAGTTCTTTGTTTGCCTGGATCAGCCTAGAACTCAGCTGCTCCATTTTTTCATCCTCCTTTTCCAACCTTCCTTCTATTACATTTATTCTTTGTTTGTGTTTATTGATCTGTTCCTGGAACTTCTCAAATTTATCGTCCATCTTCTGCATTCTCTCCTTTAATTCTACAGTATCAGTGTCAGGCCTGTAATTCTGTTCCTTTTAGGATCTTTGGCCTGCCACATATTTAAAACATATATATATTATGCTGTTTCATTGGTATAGTAGTTGGGAGGGGGGAATAGAAAGGAGTAGGATTGTGGAATGTATTGTTATGGATTTCTTAGAAGCTCAAGGTCGTCTTTTGTCTCCGCACCTCGACACCTGGCCGGAAGAAGAGGGGTGTACATGCCAGCGTGGAAGATGAAGATTGGACCATGTGATGAATTATGGGGTGTGGGGATAGATGATGAACTTTTAACTGGGTGAATTCACCGGATGTACGTTAGAGTTGAAATTCAACAGCATAATGCCAAAATGCCTGTCTTATTAAATTGGAGTTTTAAGGATCACTTTGCCTTGGACAATGATTTAATTCTGCATGATATTTGGAACGCTGACATTATTTCAACTCTCTCATAATTTTTTTTCTTTCATCGGGGTACTGAATCGCAGTTCTGACCCAACCCTGGGCAGGACGAAATTTCAGTGAAGATGGAGGAAGGAAAGAATGCAGCAGAGAAAGCTAAGGATGATGGATCGCTTATTTTTGTCGAAACTATCTATGCACCTTCTAAAGAAATAGTTCAACAGGCAGAGGCGAAGGAAAGGGAGCTTCAGCTGGGCGCCCGGCGAAAGAAACCGAAACCAAGATTTTCCTCACAGACGGAGTTAGACCTGCGAGAGGAAGCTTCGGGATTTATTGCTTCTCAGGAATGCCTGCTAGAAAGAGAGGGGCCCCCCAAGGGAACTCTGACAGACGACTGGAGCATGGGGAGAAGAGCAAATGAATGGAGATCTCAGTCGCTCTCACGCAGCCAGTCTTTGATGGGCCTTCAGGACCAATTCCGACACCTAAATGTGAGTGAACAAAAACCCCTGGGGCCCCCAGAACCACCCGGGTGGAGCCTAGCAAAGCCCACATTATCCTTTCCCAGCAGAGAAACTGCTGCGCAGTGGAGTGGAGACCTTGGTTCTTTCCACACAGCCATCAGCGAATCAGCACCCCCCCCTCCTGGAGTGAAAAAAAGTTGGGAAGTAAAACTTAACCAGCCAAAAGGGGCCTGGAACACTTTCACCTCCCCCCCCTCTGCAAAGTGATGGCTCTGGACCCATCAATCAAGCCAATCCAGGGTGGGCTTTCTTACCGGGTCATGGATGGGCTCAATGCCAGTGGACGCCTGCCCCTTCCCAACTAATGGCGCCACCCCAAATAGCTGCCCAGAGGCAGAGCCAGGGACTGGGACCACCACAGGGTCCAGCCCCCCCACCAATGCCTCAGCAGGCTTTTGCCCAACCGATGGGTGTGGCCCCACAAAGAAGCTTACCACCCCAAGCAGCAGGCTGACAGGTTGCTCCGGTTCAACCACCAGCACCCCCTCCTCCTCCCACACCCCCAAGGTTCCGTGCAACCTATGATGGCAGCCGAGACAAACTAGCTTACTTTA
The DNA here is from genome assembly GCF_964273705.1 of Natrix helvetica. Classification (NCBI taxonomy): domain Eukaryota; kingdom Metazoa; phylum Chordata; class Lepidosauria; order Squamata; family Natricidae; genus Natrix; species Natrix helvetica. Next base: position 20,674,368 of record NC_138555.1, read on the forward strand.
TGAATCGAGTATTGGCGTACGTTGACCAAGTAGGCCCACAATACCTCACGGATCGAGAACTGATCCAAGAAATAGCAGAGGGGATGAATGAAGGAGAGGCAGCACAATGGATAGCGGAACTCCATGAAGAAGCAGCTCCTGAGTTAAATGACATAACGGGGTTCATCCAACTGATGCGGGCCCGATTTTACGATGTGGCCCAACAGGTAGATGCTGAAGACCAGATCCAGGAATTACGACAGGGGGGTCGGCCGGTCAAAGAATTAGTTTGGGAATTCCGGAGAATAGCTGGAAGACTACGATACTGGCCAGAGAGACTATTGGTCTATACGTTCAAAAAGGCCTTAGATCCCAAACTGAAACAAGCTTGTGCCGTAAGGGGGACCCCAGATCGTATCCAAGAATGGTACACCACTGCAATCATACTGGACCATGAGATTAACACCTATCCAAAGCCAGGTACCAGAACCCCTGAAAAAAAACCGTTAGCCCACCGAACGCAGAGGCAGCAAACTGAAAAGCCCCCGCCAACCCCTCGTTCCTGGGGCCCCAAAATAAAGTGCTACCGTTGTGGTCAGCTTGGCCACCGGGCATCTACATGCTGGGCTCCAGCCCCAGTTCCACAACCACGCCAACCACCTGCCAGCACAATCAAGAAAACTTCCAGAAAACCCCCAGAAAAAAGTTGTCTGGCACAACAGCCAGCAGGGGAAGAGAGCGGAGCCACTGAAAACGCCCTGGCCACCTCAGAGGAGGAAGAAGAAGGAAACCCAGAAGATGACCCAATGGTGAGTGCACCTATCCGCCCCTTCCAAATAAAAGCCAAACTCCAAATACCGAAAACGGGGGTAGAAGGGGAAGTTGGGGTGATTATAGATACCGGCTGCACCCGATGCTTAATCAGCATGTCAATAGTGGAGCAACTAGGTATATGCACCAGACCCCTAAAACAACCCATTCCGTTTGAGCAAGTGGATGGAACCCTGATTGGGGGAGCTCCGGCTACAAAGATCACTGAGTTAGTAAAGCTGGTGATAGGCCGCCACTATGAGTTCCTCAGATTCATCGTGGCTCCTGGAATGCAGGAGTCAATTATCCTAGGGCTTGCATGGTTGGACAAGTGGGAACCTACTATAAAGTGGGAGGATGGCGTTAGAAAGGTGACTATTGGACTTGGGCCGTTGCCACCGGTGGAACCAAAAGGCCACCCAGGAACATTGGAACCTAACAGCCCAACCCATCCAGAACCTGCAGCAACCGCAGCAGACACTAAACCTCCGGGAATCCAACGAGTCCCAAAGATCTATTGGGATCTGGCGGAGGTGTTCAGTGAGGAAGACGGAAACTACCTTCCACCTCACCGCGCCACAGATTGTGCCATAGAGTTCAAACCTGGGGTAACCTTACCAAAGCCCAAAATGTACTCTATGACGCCTAAAGAGATGATAGAATTGAGGAAGTACATCGACACCAATTTGAAAAGAGGGTTTATTGAACCAGCAAAATCAAAAGTAGCGGCCCCAGTGCTTTTCAGGGAAAAGAAAGATGGGGGGGTTCGCCTCTGTGTGGACTTACGAGCTTTGAATGCAGTATGCGAAAAGAATACCTATCCCCTCCCTCTCATGAAAGATATGTTGAACCACTTGGCTAAGGGCAAGATCTTCACCAAGCTGGACTTGAGAGAGGCGTATTACCGTATACGAATCCGGAAAGGGGATGAGTGGAAGACCGCTTTTAATACTCCCTTAGGCAGCTTCCAATATAAAGTCATGCCTTTCGGACTACAAGGAGCACCCGCAGTATTCATGCAGTACATAAATGAAGTGCTACACGACCACCTGTACCGCGGAGTACTCGTTTATTTAGATGACATCTTGATCTTCTCTGAGACCATGGAAGAACATGTGAAACTGGTACGGCAAGTCCTGAAAAAACTTCTAGCTGCCAAACTTTATGCAAAATTGTCAAAGTGTGAATTCCACAAGACCTCGCTAGATTATCTGGGATATCGTATCTCCAATGAAGGAGTAGAAATGGACCCAGAAAAGGTGAAAGCGGTGTTAGATTGGAAACCTCCAAGCACTCGCAAACAATTACAAAGCTTCCTTGGATTTGCAAACTTTTATAGGCAGTTCATTCCAACCTTTGCTGAAATTGCCCTACCATTGACTGACCTATTAAGAACGGGGCCTTCCCCTACTAAACCAAAAGCAAACCAACCATTAAAATGGACAATCGACTGTCAAAAGGCTTTTGAGAAATTAAAACGGCTCTTTGCCCAAGAACCCATATTGCAACACCCCGATCCAGAGCGACCTTTCATAATCCAAACGGATGCCAGTGATGTCGCGATAGCCGCGGTGCTACTACAAAAGAATAAAGAAGGCCACCTCTTACCATGCGCTTACATCTCCAAGAAACTCACCACTACGGAAAGAAGATGGCCCATTTGGGAGAAGGAGGCATTCGCGATCAGGTGGAGCATGCTAATAATAATAATAAATTAATAATAATAATAAATTTGAATTTATTAGCCGCTCCCTCTCCAAGCAGGACTCGGGGCGGCGTACAATAAAACATATAAAACATAAAACATATGTGCAAACACATAAACATCCAAATACACACATATACAAAGACATACATGCACGGAGGAGGTAACAAATTACATCACATTTGGACAGTTAAAAATCACCATTAAAATACCCCATTAATAATAACACAATTTAAAAAATTTTAAAGGACTGTCAGGAGGAATAAGAAAAAATTTACGGTTGAGCCAGGCCAGATAATTGAAAGAGGTGGGTCTTCAGCTGTACACGGAAGGAGCGGAGATCGGAAGTAATCCTGATGTCACGGGGGAGGTCATTCCACAGGGCTGGGCCCATCACAGAGAAGGCTCTGCTCCTGGGTGTCGCCCCCCGACACTGTTTAGTGGACGGCACCCGGAGAAGTCCCTCTCTGTGTGAGCGGATTGGTCGTAGGGATGTATGGGGCAGGATGCGATCCTGCATGTAACTAGGTCCTGTGCCATGAAGCGCTTTAAAGATCGTAATCAAAACCTTGAAACGCACTCGGTAGACTACAGGAAGCCAGTGCAGCTCGCGCAGGAGAGGTGTTACAGGGGAGTATCTAGTCCTCCCCATAATCACCCGCGCGGCCGCATTCTGGACCAACTGCAGTCTCCGAGTGCATCTCAAGGGAAGCCCCATGTAGAGATCATTGCAGTAGTCCAGGCGAGACGTCACCAGCGCATGGGTGACTGTGCGTAGGGCATCCCGGTCCAATAAGGGGCGCAATTGGCGCATCAGGCGAACCTGATGGAACGCCCCCCTTGCCACGGCTGTTACATGGTCATCCATGGACAGCCGGGCATCCAGGAGGACGCCCAAATTGTGCACCCGTTCCACGGGGGCCAGTTGCTCGTCCCCAATGGCCAGAGATGGAAGCAACTGGTTGAACCGGGAGGCCGGAAGCCACAGCCACTCCGTCTTGGAAGGGTTGAGTTTTAGTCGGTTGCCATCCATCCAGACCCGTACGGCCTCCAAACACCGGGACACCATTTCAACGGCCTCGTTGGGGTGGTTCGGGGTGGAAATGTATAGCTGAGTATCATCAGCATACAGATGATATCCCACCCCAAAACCACGGATGATCTCGCCCAGCGGTTTCATGTATGTGTTGAACAGGAGAGGCGAGAGCACCGACCCCTGTGGCACCCCACATGTGAGGGGGCTCAGGGTCGATCTCTGCTCCCCTGCCAACACACGTTGCGTCCGGCCAGAGAGGTAGGAGCCAAACCACCGTAAAACGGTGCCCCTGACTCCCAGCCCCTCTAGCCGGTGCAATAGGATACCATGGTCGATGGTATCGAACGCCGCCGAGAGATCTAATAGGACCAGGATAGAGGAACAACCCCTATCTCTGGCCCTCCAGAGATCATCAACCAACGCGACCAAGGCCGTCTCCGTGCTGTGCCCGGGGTCGGAAGCCGGACTGGCGCGGGTCTAGACAATCATTCTCCTCCAGGTGACATGGAAACTGTTGTGCCACCACACTCTCTACAACCTTCGCTAAAAAGGGAAGGTTGGAGACTGGACGATAATTGACTAGATCCGTTGGGTCCAGGGAAGGCTTCTTGAGCAGGGGCCTCACAACCGCCTCTTTCAAGGCGGCCGGCAGAAACCCCTCGCCCAACGAAGCGTTCACTAGGCCCAGGAGCCAGTCGCGTGTAACCTCCCAGGATGCCAGTACAAGCCAGGAGGGACACGGGTCCAATAAACATGTGGTAGGTCGCAGACGTCCACGCAACCTGTCAAAATCCTCGATGGCAACCGAGTCAAACTCCTCCCAGAATGGTCCCTCAAGACTCGCCTCGGGTGCCTCCACTGGACCACTGAAAGGGGCCCATCCCATCCGGATTTGAGCGACTTTGTCCTGTAGATATTTCCCAAACTCCTCTGCTCTGCCCTGTAAAGGGGCTTCCCGCGGCCTCTCAAACAAGAGGGAGTGAGTCACCCGAAACAGGGTGGCAGGGCGGTTATCTGCGGACGCAATAAGAGCGGCACAATGTTGACGTTTGGCCGCTCTTAATGCCACAAGGTACGTCCTCAAATAGGCTCGTGCCTGTGCTCGGTCAAATTCGGAACGGGAGGATCTCCAACGACTCTCTAGGCGTCTCTTGTGGCATTTCATCACCCTTAGCTCCTCGGTAAACCAAGGGGCCAGGGTGGTTCGTCGCCGCAGGAGAGGCCGCAAAGGCGCCACTCGGTCTAGGGCCCCGGTAGTCGCACTATTCCATGCGTCTACCAGGTCCTCCACCCGGGGGCGGGTCAGGTCTACAGGAGGTGGCCCAAGCTCCGTCTGGAACTTATCTGGTTCCATCAGGCGCTTGGGGCGGAACCATCTAATACCTTCCGGTTCCGCCTCCCCGCAGCGGGGGGTAGCACCAGGGAAGTCAAGTCGGAGAAGTGAGTGATCTGACCATGACAGGGGAATAATAGTTGAATCCCCTATTCCCAGATCACTCGTCCACTGGCCAGAGACAAAGACAAGGTCCAGCGTGTGGCCTCCCTCGTGAGTAGGGCCCTGAATTAATTGGGTCAGGTCCATGGCTGTCATGGAAGCCATGAACTCCCAAACCCCCTCAGACGCTTCTCCCATCGACGGCAGGTTAAAATCCCCCATCACTAAAAGTTTGGGGGTCTCAACCGCCACCGATGAGATCAGCTCGAGGAGTTCAGGCAGGGCCGCTGATGTATAGCGAGGAGCCAGGTATACTATCAGCAGGCCCAACTGCCTCCCTGGGCCCCATCTCACGACAAGGGACTCACACCCGGATGTCTGCGGCACAGTGAACTCTCTCGGCTCCAAGTCTTCCCGGATAATCACTGCTACCCCACCGCCCCTTCCCTGGGCCCGAGGCTGGTGAAATGCTCGATAACCTGGCGGGCACATTTCCACGAGGGGTAGGCCTCCCTCGTGGCCCAACCAGGTCTCAGTTATTCCTGCGAGGTCCTGCTCCCCCTCCAAAATTAGATCGTGGATGAGGGGGGCCTTATTGACAACGGACCTCGCATTGCATAACAGCAGTCTCAGGCCTTGGGTCTGTAGATCCTGACCACCTAGTATGCAGGGGTTGGTACAAACGACCGGGTATGACCAAAAACCCCGGTCTCCCAACCGACTACGCGCTCTTGATCTGTCCTCGCACCTGCCCCTCCCCACGACCGTTGGTATCAAAGAGCCCTGCACAGGAATGCTATCTTCCCTCTCCTCCCCCACTCCGCTCCCTCCTCTTTCGACCACACCTAGATGCCTGGCTCTACCATCACTCCTGACCTGTTCCCCCCCCCCCCATCCCTGGAACCCCTTACAATTTTTAAAAAACAATTAATTAAAAAAACCCTCAATGTGCGCTTCCTCCACCTCTCTGGGTTAATGAACCCATCCTCAAGGTGGGCCCTTGAAAGGGCAGGAGGCCATAACTGCGAGAGGGGGGACTCTCGTAGCTGTAGCAGGTCTAGCCTCGTATATAACATATTGGACAGGGCCAAGTTCATCAAGTGGGAGCTGTTGATGTTATTATGCGTTAGCAGCCGCAATTCCCACTAAGGGGATAGTCCTGGCAAGGGGATAGTCCTGGCAAGGGGATAGGCTGATGGAGATAGTCCACATCTAGATGGAAATGATGGGCTGATGGAAATAAAATAGCCAGCTGGTGAATAACAGGCTACAGCTAAGGGGTAGTTCGTAATAGGCGGTAGGGCGGGTAGCCCATAATAAGTAGGTGGTAAATGAGTGGGGGGGGGTAGTAGTGAGCACAGCAAAGTACAGGGTCAGACCTTCTGCATGGGCCTCTGATGTTCCAAAGCCTCCGTTCCATGGCCTGCCATAGTTATAAATAGTCCTCCGTCCATTTGGCAACCCATAGTCGTTGTTATTGGGCCCGGGGGGGCTGCATCGGCCTCCCTGCGGCCTCCCTGCAGCCCTTCTGCCGATCTTTCCACTCTCCACTTCCTCCGGCGCCTCAGGCCTCACTCTCCTTCCCTTCTTCCCTCCGGCGCCTCGGGTCTCTCGGGCCTCCCTCGGGCCTCCCTCGGGCCTCGCTCTCCTTCCCGCGGCCCTCGCGCCGGTCTAGATTCACAATCGCCGGCCAGTTTGGAGCTCAGCGTCCCCTAGATCGCAATTCGGGCCGCTCGGCTCTCCTGGGTTGCCACCATCTCTCTGAATGCTTTCAGTCAAACAGACCAGTCAAACAGACCACCGCCGCCGTCCTCCAACCTCCTCCAGCCTCCTTCACCCCCTCCGCTCAGGCCTTTACCGCTCCGCTGGCGCTCCGCCGCTCCGCCACTCCGGCTCAAAAACGCCTGCCGCTCCGGCTCAAAAACGCCTGCCACCATGCCGGCTCAAAAACGCCAGCCACCATGCCGCACCAACCGGCGCACTATCCTCCTCCTGCCCGGCTGCCCGACCGACCTGACGGGCCAGCCTGGAGCCGGGCAGGGTGCCAGTATGTTCGGCGCCAGAAATCCCGACCCTCGAGCTGGAAATGAGGGTCGGCAGCATCCCGCCTGTCAAAGAGCCCTCCGCATTTAGCGGAGCTCAGAGGCAGTCCTCCATTCCCCCCGGAAGCTCACCTGGAGACATCTCCTGGAAGGGGGATGCTCACCTGGAGATATCTCCTGGAAGGGGGGGATATACCGTTCGAGGTATGGACTGATCATAAAAACCTCGAAACTCTCCTTGCCCATCGAAAGTTATCCCGCAAACAGGTCCGTTGGGCCCAATATTTCCAAAGGTTCAAATTTGAAATTGAACACATCCCCGCAGGGAAGAACTTGTTAGCAGATGCACTGTCGAGAAAACCCCAGTTTGACAGTAAGAAGGAAGAACTTTTCCACCCCATCATATCTCCTTCTCACCAAAAGGAAGCTCAAGTCACCAGTCGAAGCCAAGATAAACTGAGAACCGAACTGAAAGCAGCCCTCCAGACAGACCCATGGTTCAACAACAACAAGGACATCCTAACGATTAATGATGGTGTAGCCTGGAAGGGATCCAAACTGTACGTCCCTGCAGAGATGAGATTGCAAGTGCTACAGCGGAGTCATGATGCGAAACTAGGAGGTCATTTCGGATTCCTGAAAACTCTCCACCTCGCTAGACGTCACTTTTGGTGGCCAAAGATGAGGTCGGAGGTGGAAGATTATGTAAAAAGCTGTGCTACTTGTGCAACAATGAAAACCCGTCCGGGAAAGCCCCCTGGACTACTACAACAAGTGGCCAACCCTAGCCGACCATGGGAAGAGATAGCAATGGACTTCATCGTCGAACTTCCAGATAGCAGTGGTAATAAAGTAATCTGGACAGTTATTGATTTGTTTTCCAAGCAAGCACACTTTATCGCTTGTTCAAGCCTACCATCCGCAAAGAAATTAGCGAAAATGTTTGTGAAACACATTTATCGCCTACATGGAGTTCCAAAAAGGATCATTTCAGATCGCGGAGTTCAATTCACCGCCAAGTTCTGGAGAGAATTCCTAAAATCGATCGGGTCCACGCAGGGACTCAGCTCAGCATTTCATCCCAGCACAAATGGGGCAGCAGAGAGGGCCAATGCGATGGTGGAACAGTACATCCGGTGTTATGTGGACTATCAGCAAGACAATTGGTCGGACTTGCTACCTTTCACTGAAGTAGCATATAATAATGCAGTTCACAGCAGTACAGGATTAACTCCTTTCCAGATTACCAGTGGCATGGAATTCGTTCCCATGCCTGAACTACCTAAGGAACCTCCCTCATCCATGTCCCTGAATGAATGGCTGGAGGCACTAAAGAAGGGATGGGAGAATACCAAAAAGGTGCTAACAGATGCGGCAGAAGCCTACAAGAAGCAAGCTGATAAACATCGTTCCCTACAACCCCCCTTTCGAGTGGGGGACAAAGTTTTTTTGTCTACTAAATACATAAGATTAAAGATGCCTAGTAAGAAATTAGGTCCAAAATTTCTAGGTCCTTTCCCAATAGAAAAGATAATTAACCCAGTTACAGTTCGACTCAGCCTACCCAGACTCTTAGGGAAAATTTACCCGGTATTCCATTGTAGCTTATTGAAGCCGGTAAGGGAGTCTAGCACGAGACCATCCACCCAAACTCCACCTCCTCCCATAGTGGTAGAAGGGGAAACACATTATGAAGTGAAAAAAATATTAGATTCCAGGCTGTATAGGGGTCGCTTACAATATTTAGTGCATTGGAAGGGATACCCTTTGTCAGAAGCTACGTGGGTGAAAAGTTGGGATCTGAAAGCAGATAAATTAGTGAAGCAATTCCATGAGAAGTTCCCTGATAAGCCAAAGGGTCCCCCTGGGGGAGGAAGAGGTGGTTAAATTTTGATAGGTTAACATTTATGTTATTCTCTTTTCAGGAAATGTTTTTCTCTTGAGGAGGGGCCGCCTGTCAGGCCTGTAATGCTGTTCCTTTTAGGATCTTTGGCCTGCCACATATTTAAAACATATATATATATTATGCTGTTTCATTGGTATAGTAGTTGGGAGGGGGGAATAGAAAGGAGTAGGATTGTGGAATGTATTGTTATGGATTTCTTAGAAGCTCAAGGTCGTCTTTTGTCTCCGCACCTCGACACCTGGCCGGAAGAAGAGGGGTGCACATGCCAGCGTGGAAGATGAAGATTGGACCATGTGATGAATTATGGGGTGTGGGGATAGATGATGAACTTTTAACTGGGTGAATTCACCGGATGTACGTTAGAGTTGAAATTCAACAGCATAATGCCAAAATGCCTGTCTTATTAAATTGGAGTTTTAAGGATCACTTTGCCTTGGACAATGATTTAATTCTGCATGATATTTGGAACGCTGACACCTTATTTCTCTAATATCCTTTTTTAGTTCTTCGTGATTTTTAGCCATTACCTCTTGCATGGTCTGTAATATCATCTGCAATTCCTTAGTTGAATTGGATCTTTCTCTCTGGAGCATATCCTCCGAATATCTTTGGTTCGAAGGACTGGCAGCCGCTAGAGATGGCTGGGATGCTGGCTTCCTCCCCGTGCCAATTTTCGTTAAATTTGTAATACTTGTCATTTTTTGGAAGAATTGGATCCCTACTTTAGTTTTTCTCCAGAACTCCCACTTTCTTCTCTCCCTCGTAACTTTCTCCAGTCTTTCTTTTTCTTTCTTTCTTTCTTTCTTTCTTTCTTTCTTTCTTTCTTTCTTTCTTTCTTTCTTTCTTCCTTCCTTCCTTCCTTCCTTCCTTCCTTCCTTCCTTCCTGCCTGCCTGCCTGCCTACCTGCCTTCCTTCCTTCCTTCCTCTCCCTCTCCTCCCTTTCCCTCTCCTCTTCCCTCTTCCTCTACTCAATTATCGATTTTAAGTGGTAATAGGGGGTAGTAAACTCTATATATCAATAAGTTCGTATATTATATGAAAACAACTATCATAGGGTAGGGAGAGAGTGAGAGAGACTTATCAATTTATCACTGTATATATATATATGTTGTAATTGTACTGATAAATAAATAAAGGGAGACTAGGATAGATCTATTTCGAGCTAATTAGCTCTCATCAGCTAGCCATACCCTTACTGGGATTAGAAGGACAGAAAGAGGGAGTAGTGACCTTCCTCCCATATTTAGTCATACCAGGGGTTGTAACACAAATATATATATATATATATATATATATATATATATATATATATATATATGTGTGTGTGTGTGTGTGTGTGTGTGTGTGTGTGTGTGTGTGTGTGTGTGTGTCACACTTATAATATTCCTAAGTTTCTCTTAATCTATTTTATTAACTTAGTAAAATCTAAGAGTAAATTGCTTATAGTTATTACTTATATTGTGATCAAACAGTCTCCTAAATTAATCAATACTAATGCCAATAATATCGAAAAGTGTTGGAATTAATAATCTTACAGCAATAACAATAACAATAGCAGTATATTCCTTTGATGGTAGTATTATAACATTAATTCCTATTCGTTAAGTTCAACCTTACATGCGACCCTCCTGGGTTGGATAATTATATGAGAATGTTCTGGGTTCCCTTGATCCGATAAATCTTCTTTCTCTCTCTCTGGTTGTTTCTATTTAGTAATGTCCAAAGATTAGCCTCAATATTCTCTAGTAGTCAGCTCTCTTGTTATCCTGAGAATATAGTCACCAAAATTCCTGTTTTCTCTTAAGGTATTAAGAGGGGGGGAAATTCCAAATTTCGCCATGTAGATGTCACTCTTCCACTCTTCCACAAGCTAACCAAATACAAACTAATAACAAACATATGTAGCAAAGTTATATTGCTTCCTTTCCTTCTTCTTCCTTCTTCCTTCAAGCCTTGGATAATGAACTCAATCCCCCTTCCCTTGAGATGCACTCGGAGACTACAGTTGGTCCAGAATGCGGCCGCGCGGGTGATTATGGGGAGGACCAGATACTCCCCTGTAACACCTCTCCTGCGCGAGCTGCACTGGCTGCCTGTGGTCTACCGAGTGCGTTTCAAGGTTTTGATTATGATCTTTAAAGCGCTCCATGGCACAGGGCCTAGTTATATGCAGGATCGCATCCTGCCCCACACATCCCTACGACCAATTCGCGCACACAGAGAGGGACTTCTCCGGGTGCCGTCCGCCAAACAGTGTCGGGGGGCGACACCCAGGAGCAGAGCCTTCTCTGTGATGGGCCCAGCCCTGTGGAATGACCTCCCCCGCGACATCAGGATTACTTCCGACCTCCGCTCCTTCCGTGTACAGCTGAAGACCCACCTCTTTCAATTATCCGGCCTGGCTCAATCGCAATCGTAATCTTCCCATTCCTCCAAACTGTTTTTAAACTGTCCGTAAATATTAATTTTTTTGGGTTTTTACAATTGGGGTATTTTAAAGCTGATTTTTAACTGTCTATTGATGTAATTTGTTTCCTCCTCCGTGTATGTATGTGTGTTGTATATGTATGTACGTTTGGTGTTGTTGTTTTATGCTCCATTGTACGCCGCCCCGAGTCCTACCTGGAAAGGGAGCGGCTAATAAATCCAAATTTATTATTATTATTATTATTAAAGATATCTATGTAATCAGAGTTATTTACAACCGGCATTTGTTGTGTTAACAAATTGAATTTAGATTCAGCTCATCAGACAGTTCAGAGAAGAAGAGAAGATAGCCTCTAGCCTTCACTCAGCATATTCCTCTCGCCGCTGTAATGGAGGGGGATAAACAGCCCCCCCCTTCCTCTTGGAGCCCTTAATCTCTTGAGCTGTTTTGGAATAAAAATACCTTCCACCAAGATCAGGAATCTGTTAAGTGACTTGCAACTCCGGCAGCTTTTCTGTAATAAATCCTCGCTTGCTTTGAACTGCTGTCAGCACTCTGGGACAGCCATTAAAGATCGCCCTCTTCCACGTCCGGGGTTATGAAGGAGATTTCAAGCACAGACCATGAATTGCCATCCTATGATCGTGCCAAACCAACCTTCTCTCTTCAGTCTTCCCTCCAGGAAGGCTTGGTTTATCAAATCTTTTCAGCAAACCCCTCCGGATGTTAGATCTAGCTGCTGTTAACAGAGCTCTCTGTCCAAGCAGCCATTCGTGCTGGCAGCAAGCCCCACCCACCTCAACAAAGGTTTGATATGGGGTTGTTTAACACAAGTGTTTTGTCACAATATGGATATTTTCCTACATACAAAGTATTCTTATTGCTAGTGGTGTTAGTATATTCCCAACAATATGCTGCCTTCTCCTGAATTCTACTTCCAATCGCTAAAGTTGTATAGCTAGTATGTTCTTTTTCCAGTATTCCATCTTATCCAAGGATGTTGTATCCAGCCAGTTTTGTTAAAAGGCACTGCATGTACCATGAGTCCTCCTTTTGTGTGTGTAGGAACATGCATACAAATCCAACAGTCAGTTCTGTTAACTATTCTTGAAACATTTTGAACATCCCACAGAAAGTGATTTTGGTCCCAAAGTCCTTGTTCTGGAATGCCTTCCTGTGGGGATAGCATTGCCAAAGTTGGAGGGAAAAGACATGTAAAAAATAGACACACTACAATAGTGAGAGAGTTCGCATTTAGGCAAGAAAAAGCAGCCACTAAAAAGTTCTCTGGTGTTGGCTCCACATTTTGATCTTGCAAGAGCTGACTGGCTTGAGCAGACAAAGCCTTTATTTGTCCCCAAGTTGGATTATGTTTCTTCCGAGATGCCCGGTCTCGATCTGTTTGAGGATTCTGCAGGCTGAGGGAGAAGTTGGGTATTGGATTTTTCACTCTCCAAGGTTTTACACACCGCGCTGGAATCCACACAGGTCCTGTTGGAGCAAACACAGCAGCATATCCTCGTCCCCATGTTAATAGAGGAACCGGACCATGCCATTCAGGGTTAGGTAACAATCTATACATTACTTTTGGCTGAGGATGACTCGTTCTATGGCCAAAGTGATTATCCACTGGAGTAGATAATTTTTTATATTAAGATGATTTAGTGTGAATAGAACTTTGTTCAGCCATTCCTGTTTCCCAGGAAGGCCTACGGGATTTCCCCCTGTTTGTTTATGTTTTTCCAAAGCTGAGTTTAGGGTATGATTAGCTCGTTCTACAATAGCCTGCCCTGTAGAATTATAGGGAATGCCAAAAATGTGTTTAACTTGCCATTTCTCACAAAATTCAGCAAAGAGTTTACTACAATATGCTGGACCATTGTCTGTTTTTAAAGTAGAGGGTAGGCCCATAACAGCAAATGTCCTAATACAATGATTTATAACATGCTTTGTGGCCTCTCCTTTTTGCGGAGTAGCCCAAATGAAATATCCATTGGAACATGAAGATATTTCTAGGAGAAAAAAAATCAAAATTGTATTCAGGGCAGACAAAAAAATGTAACTGCATAACTTTTATATGCAGATGAAAGATCACAACAATGAAAGGTAAAAATGCAGGAGCAAATCACCCATTTACTTTAAATTTCTCAGAAGAGAGAGGAAATATAAATGTTTAAAGTGAGCAGAAAAACTGCAGCCACCTTTAATGACCCAAAAGGAAGGAGGGAAAGAAGGAGGGGGGAATGCACAGAGGCATTCACAGGTATCACTGGGGGCATTTCAAACACACACTCATGGTAAAAATGAACAGACACTCATTCTCCCTGCCTTTCCTGCTTCCCTCCAAAGAATGGCCCAGACGGAAGAGGGCGGCGGGGGGGGGAATTCACACAGCTGCATCCCTTCACTTATCACTCCCTGGGGCATCAGGGACACATACTCACATTCATAGTGCAATCAGACCTTCATGCTTGCTCATGCCAACCAATCATAAGTATTTCAGGAAGCTTTTTTTTCACAAGCCACCAAGCTTCATTTTCGTTTATTAGAGGATCTCATCCTCCCTTCAGGATTGGAAATGATAACACAAATGCATACACACACATACCATTATACAACCTTGCAACTTACTGTTGCTTTATATGAAAGGGAATCAAAGTACATTCATACCAACTTTTACCATCAACATACTTTCACATTTGCACTGCAATCATTAATTTCACATACAAAATCCCTTTTCAGTCTTTCTTCATGCAAAGCAGTTATTATAATTATTTCAGGGAGCTGTACATAAGCCAATGTGCTCCATTTTCTATTATTAAAGGATCTCAACACACACACACACACACACACACATACATGCACAAATACCATGAAACAACATTTTCATGCCTGAGGGCGGTCCTGACATCTATCCACCCAGACTAATTTTAATGCATTGTTTCTTAGTTTTAATGCACCAAATAAATACTGGTAGGAAGACCCACATATGGGCGTAACCAGTTAATTGAACCTAAAAGCTGTTGTAATTTAACATATGACAATGTATCCTCTATTTTTAATTGAGGAATTTGTGGGTGTGAATAAGTCTGTAATAGCTTATGACCTAAATAAAGAAAAGGTTCTTTAACTTGTACCTTTTCTGGTGCTATTTGCAATCCATAAACTGCAAGATCTTGAGTCAAGTCAGGTAGCCAATTTTTGCTGCGCCCAAGAATCCTCTATTTAAAGTCATGGGCATATTTGTTTCAAATTGTATCATTATGACTCCTTCATAATCAGAATCTACAACCCCTGGGGTTGCAAAAATTCCCTGTTTACCAGGAGATTAGCAGGCAAGGGACCTTTCAATTGATATGGCGTCAAGATAACAACTCCTGGAAGAGATATATTTGTCTTCCTGATTAATTAAATCAATTCCTGCACTGCCGTTTGTGGCTCCTTTGTAATTATTAACTGTAGAGGCGGCAATGTGGCCGGGGCCAGAAATCAGCAATTTTGTTGACAAAATCTAAATCAAAACTGCCTTCTGGAAGCCAGGTTTCTACTTTAGGACCAATAGAGTAGGTTGGCCAGATAAATGTGCAGAGGGTTTTTTACTCAGGTTGAAGGCAAACCTTTAGTAGGAATTTCCTTCATTTCATACATGCACACACAAGGCAACACTCTCCTCCTCCCAAAGGGAAAAAAATCTATACTCACCTGAAGAGTACAATCTTCTAGGGCTGAAAAACATGAGAACAAGGTTCCCTCCCCCACAGAAAAGGCATTGTTGGAGGATTAGAGGTAAAGGGGCGTGGGGGGGGGGTGTAGATAGCTTGCAGGCAGAGTTTGAAAAATAAAACCTCAGTTACTAAACAGATAAACAGATAAACATTATGGGGATATCACAGATGAGAAATGGGGTCTGGATTCACATGCTTCAGGAAAGAAATGAACAGGTAAAATCATTTAGACACACAATAAATGCAAGGATGAAACTTTTCTTGCAAATGAATTTAAAACATTTCCTGGGTTGTTACTTTAAGGTATGAAGGAAGGAAGGAAAAAAACTTCTCTGTACTCTGTTTCTGCTGGCCAAACAGACACAAAGTAAAGATTCCCATCCCCCTTCACTCAGTTTTCTGGGCCCAAAAAACTGAGTGAAGGCAATTTCTCCCAGTTTACTCTTTTCTTTCTTTGAACAATTTAGAATCCTTGTCTTTTTGAATTGGAGACATTTTAGTTGCAATTACCTTGAGGGTGCACAAAGACTTAGACATACACACACAGAGACAAAGAGGGGATAACAAAACTCATGAGTTTCACAAACAAAATCATTCCCGCCATGAATCTCAGTTAAATTGGGGAAGGCACACATCTTAACAAACAAACCACGTGGTTACATAAAAGACAGAGAAAGAGACAAACAGACAAGAGAAAGAAAGAAGAAATCATAACATTTTCCGTTTTCTTTTATACAATACAATACAATAGTAGAGTTGGAAGGGACCTTGGAGGTCTTCTAGTCCAACCCCCTGCCTAGGCAGGAAACCCTATACCGTTTCAGACAGATGGCTATCCAACATCTTCTTAAAGACTTCCAGTGTTGGGGCATTCACAACTTCTGGAGGCAAGCTGTTCCACTGATTAATTGTTCTAACTGTCAGGAAATTTCTCCTCAGTTCTAAGTTGCTTCTCTCCTTGATTAGTTTCCACCCACTGCTTCTTGTTCTACCCTTAGGTGCCTTGGAGAATAGTTTGACTCCCTCTTCTTTGTAGCAACCCCTATATAAGTACCTTTATATAGCCAAATTAATTTTCCTGCATCATCTTTCAGCAAAGCCCATTTCTCTACATATCTGTTTTGCTTCCTTTCTTTTCATTCTGGCCAGGACAGGCATCTGCCTTTTCGTCCCAGGCCCCCAACAGCTCCCCTAGGGGGGTTTCCGTGGCCACCTGCGAGCTACTGCTTCCCATGATCCCGCTCAGATGTGGGGCTCACTTCATCCTAGCCAGGCTTGCCACTTCGTATTCCCCTTTATAACCATTAGAAACTGTTTGTCCCACTGGGAAGGCTTGAAACCCTCCTGCAAGTTCTTGTCCTGTGAGATTTCTTTTTTTCTTCTTGTTCTAGAAATCCTGCTCGAACTGCTCCAATTGGCTCCTTTGTAGAGACAATTGATATTGGAGCAGTAAGGGAACTAGGTTCTACTGGCCTCAATGTATTTGCAGCCAGTAAAGCTAGTTGAAAATAAGGAGGGAGAGCAAATTCCTCCTCTGGGAGGGAATAGAGCGAAGAGGAGGGTGCCTTGAAGTCGAATGTATGATTCCCCATCTTCTCTATTATATCCCTGCATTTATTATTTATTTATTATTTATTAATTCAATTTATAGGCCGCACCCTCTCCACAAAGGGACTCGGGGCGGCGTACAACTCAATATACAAATAAATGACAAGGAGGAGGTAATCAAAACATTGCACAATTCATAAATAAATAATCATAAGTTAAAAACAACACAATAAGATTTAAAACAATTAAAATACCCAAAAAATCAGTTAGTTTAGATTTAAAATTGTCCAGGGGGGATTAGAAAATGTAGTTGTAATTCAAGCCAGGCCAGCTAGTTGGAACAGGTGGGTCTTGAGTTTCGTGCGGAAGGAGCAGAGATCGGTAGTTGTCCTAATGTTGGGGGGGAGGTCATTCCAGAGGGCTGGGCCCATCACAGAGAAGGCCCTTCCCCTCGGCGCCGCCCTCTGGCATTGCTTAGTGGACGGCACCTGGAGGAGTCCCTCTCTGTGAGAGCGAATTGGTCGCAGGGATGTATGGGGCAGGATACGATCCCGCAAATAACTAGGTCCCGTGCCATGGAGCGCTTTAAAGATGGTGATCAACACCTTGAAACGCACCCGGAAGGCTACAGGAAGCCAGTGCAGCTCGCGCAGGAGAGGTGTCACATGGGAGTACCTCGTACTCCCCATAACTGCCCACGCGGCCGCATTCTGGACCAACTGCAGTCTCCGGGTGCATCTCAAGGGAAGCCCCATGTAGAGAGCATTACAGTAATCCAGACGGGACGTCACCAGTGCATGAGTGACTGTGCGAAGGGCATCCCGGTCCAATAGGGGGCGCAATTGGCGCACCAGCCGAACCTGGTGGAACGCCCCCCTTGCCACGGCTGCCACATGGTTGTCCATAGACAGCCGGGCATCTAGGAGGACGCCCAAATTGTGCGCCCGCTCCACGGGGGCCAGTTGCTCGCCCCTGATGGCCAGCGATGGAATCAGCTGGTTGAACTGGGTGGCCGGTAGCCACAGCCACTCCGTCTTGGAGGGGTTGAGTTTAAGTCTGTTGTCTCCCATCCAGACCCGTACGGCTTCCAAACACCGGGACATCACGTCAACGGCCTCGTTGGGGTGGTTCGGGGTGGAGATGTACAGCTGCGTGTCGTCAGCGTACAGATGGTATCCCACCCCAAAACCACGGATGATCTCACCCAGCGGTTTCATGTATGTGTTGAACAGGAGGGGCGAGAGGACCGACCCCTGTGGCACCCCACAAGTGAGCGACCTTAGGGTCGACCTCTGCTCCCCTGCCAACACACATTGCGTCCGGTCAGAGAGGTAGGAGCAGAACTACCGTAAAACGGTGCCTCTTACCCCCAGCCCCTCCAGCCGGCGCAATAGGATACCATGGTCGATGGTATCGAAAGCCGCTGAGAGGTCTAATAGAACCAGGATAGAGGAGCAACCCCTATCCCTGGCTCTCCAGAGATCATCTACCAACGCGACCAAGGCCGTCTCTGTGCTGTGCCCGGGTCGGAAGCCGGACTGGCGCGGGTCTAGATAATCAGTTTCCTCCAGGAAATTGTTTCCACAACAATAAATATGCAATTGTTTTCCAATTTTTATCCAGTCCCCTAATTCCCAAGTTCCAGCCTCGGGATACCAGGGACATTGACAACCTATTTCACCTACTAAGTTTTCTAACTTACGTAGATTAACTCCTGTCACTTCATTACTGCAGCTTTGTTGCATGAACCTTCTGCGGAGCTGACAGTTCCCCCTCCATACTCACGAAAAATTGGGAGTGAAGTTCGCTGTGGTGCACCTGGGCTCGTCCGGCCCGAATGAGTAGGAGGGCATCACGTCGGGGTCACCAGATGTTGGTGACGTAGAAAAGCAGATGCAGACAGGAGTAAGGTTGTGCTGGGAAGGCCACCCGATGGAAGGCACCCTGAAGGGCACCCACCCAGAACATTGTTCGGGGCTCCCTTTTATTGTCAAACTTCTCAGAATAGTAAAAGCTCATTGGACAGAAAATACACTTGGCAACTATTGATTGGTTTACAAATGCATGCTTTCCTCATGGACACCTCATGATCACTTCATGGGCACTTCATGACTCTCTACTAGTTAATATTTTGCTGCATGGAATGTGATGTCTACGTGTACATTCCATTGTCTCTTTTGTAAGCATAAGAGATTAAGCGCCAAAAGATTAAGAGAGGAAGGAATGTGGATTTTGACTGATTTAATCAATGTGGTTTGCCAACTACTGATTAATCAATTAACCCTACAGACCATTACTGGGGACTGCTATACCATTGCTGACTAATCTGTTAGTCCGGTAAACATGGAACACGCAGAGAAAATGTATTTGCTGTCGAGGCATCAGATGAAGCAGTTACATGGTCAGATGCCTACAATAGGCACTACTGCTGTTAGCTGTTTGGATGATGACATGAGGACCATTCTTCAGAGAGCGGATATAAGTGAGGATGACAAGATGAAACTGTACAACTCAGTGCTGCAGAGATTTCTAAGGCTGACCAGACAAAATGACTCTGAGAAGGACATTGTGAAGCTTATTCAACCTCCAGAAGCGTTTAAACAAAATCCTGCTGTACCAGATCCTGCACCACAGCTCTCGCCTCCGGATCCAACAGCGCAGGAGATATTAGAGGGGGTGAGCACATGCTACATGAAAAATGCTTCTCTTTTGTTGAACAAAATGAAACAGCATCAAGGCATTTTGGGGTGGGATAATTACGGAACCATTTTATACAAAGGTACAATGGTTCCTGATACTAACATTGTAGACCTGGTCAAAGGGGTTTCTCAACAACGTTTGCGTACTACGAAATATTTTCCTAAGGGTTGGAACGAGTTTATGTCAGCTATGGCAGAGATGAATGTTCCAACGGTATTGCTAGGTTCTAACACTGTTAAAGAGCAACTTGAAAAGCTGAAAGAGACAGGTACTTTTAATGTTGTAAGTTCTACAAAATCACCCTCTGCTATGTCTGCACCTGGCGCAAGGTCTATGTCAGATCCTAAAAGTGTTCTAAATTTTGGTGACTGGCTCTGTGAAACATGTAAAACATGCAGCCTCTCCTGCGGCAGCAATCCACCCAGGCCCCTTGGTTTTCCGAGGAGCTGAGGGTGATGAAGCGCCACAAGAGACACCTAGAGAGCAGATGGAGATCTTCACGCTCTGAATCTGACTGAACACAGGTAAGAGCCTATTTACAGACCTACCTTGTGGCACTAAGAGTGGCCAAGCGTCGATATTGTGCCGCTCTTATTGCGTCCGCAGACAACCACCCTGCTGCCCTGTTTCGGGTGACCCGCTCCCTCCTTTCACAGAGGCCGCGGGAAGCCCCTTTGCAGGGTAGAGCAGAGGAATTTGGGGAATATCTGCGGGACAAAATCGCTCAGATCCGCAGCGAGTGGGTCCCCTGCAGTGGGCTAGGAGGGACGCCAGAGGCGAGTCTTGAGGTACCATCTTGGGAGGAGTTTGACTCTGTTACCGCCGAAGATATGGACAGGTTGCGTGGTCAACTGCGAGCCACCACATGTTTACTGGACCCGTGTCCCTCCTGGCTTGTACTGGCATCCTGGGAGGTCACACGAGGCTGGCTCCAGGAGTTAGTCAACGCCTCCTTGAGAGAGGGGTTCTTGCCAGCCGTCTTAAAAGAGGCGGTGGTGAGGCCCCTACTCAAGAAGCCTTCCCTGGATCCAGCTATATTAGCTAACTACCGTCCTGTCTCCAACCTTTGCTTTTTGGCAAAGGTTGTAGACAGTGTGGTGGCACAACAGTTCCCACGCCACTTGGATGAAATTGATTATCTAGACCCGCGCCAGTCCGGTTTCCGGCCCGGCCACAGCACGGAGACGGCTTTGGTCGCGTTGGTGGATGATCTCTGGAGGGCCAGAGATGGGGGTTGCTCCTCCATCCTGGTCCTATTAGATCTATCGGCTGCTTTTGATACCATCGACCATGGTATCCTATTGCGCCGTCTAGAGGGGTTGGGGGTGAGGGGTACCGTTTTGCGGTGGTTCTCCTCCTACCTCTCTGGCCGAGCGCAATGTGTGCTGACGGGAGGGCAGAGGTCGACCCTGAGGCCGCTCACTTGTGGGGTGCCGCAGGGGTCGGTCCTCTCGCCTCTCCTGTTCAACACATATATGAAGCCGCTGGGTGAGATCATCCGCGGTTTTGGGGTTGAGTACCATCTGTACGATACTCAGCTGTACATATCTACCCCGAACCACCCCAACAAGGCCATCAAAATGATGTCCCGGTGCCTGGAGGCCGTACGGGTCTGGATGGACAGTAACAGACTCAAACTCAACCCCTCCAAGACGGAGTGGCTGTGGCTACCGGCGCCCCAGTTCAACCAGTGGGTTCCATCACTGGCCATCGGGGGCGAACAGCTGGCCCCCATGGAGCGGGCGCGCAATTTGGGCGTCCTCCTGGATGCCCGGCTGTCAATGGATGACCATGTGACGGCCGTGGCAAGGGGGGCGTTCCACCAGGTTCGCTTGGTGCGCCAATTGCGCCCCCTATTGGACCGGGGCGCCCTGCGCACAGTCACCCATGCACTGGTGACGTCCCGACTGGACTACTGCAATGCTCTCTACATGGGGCTTCCCTTGAGATGCACCCGAAGGCTGCAGTTGGTCCAGAACGCGGCCGCGCGGGCAATTATGGGAGGTACCAGATACTCCCATGTAACACCTCTCCTGCGCGGGCTGCACTGGCTACCTGTGGCTTTTCGGGTGCGTTTCAAGGTGTTGACTATCATCTTCAAAGCGCTCCATGGCACAGGACCTAGCTACCTGCGGGATCACATCCTGCCCCATACATCCCTGAGGCCGATTTGCTCTCACAGGGAGGGACTCCTCCGGGTGCCGTCCACTAGGCAGTGCCAGCGGGCGACGCCCAGGAGTAGGGCCTTCTTGGTGATGGGCCCGACCCTCTGGAATGACCTCCCCCCCGATATTAGAATAACGACCGATCTCTGCTCCTTCCGTAAAAAACTTAAGACCCACCTGTTTAACTTAGCTGGCCTGGCCTAACTGTAGCTTTTGTGTCCCTCTAGCCTATATTTTAAATTTTAAATGTTTAGGGATAGATTTTTTAGGTTGTTTTAATTTTTAACTATAACTGTACAGCCTATCATATAATTTGTTTTAATGGGTATTTATAATTATCTAAGTTTGTATATTGTTTTATTGTGGTCTGTACACCGCCCCGAGTCCCTTTGGGGAGAGGGGGCGGTCTATAAATTTAATAAATTAATTAAAATTAATTAATGCAATACTTTTACTGTTTTGTGTTTATTTTATAATGTACCATACATGTTTGCATACATTGGTAGCTGTTACACGTCCTGGTACTTCTTCTGGGCTTCATATTTACTACAAACTGTTTCACCATCTGATCGTTTTTGACATTTTTTTAAAGTATAGCTTTAAAATATCTTTGTAAGCTAATCCTTTCATGTGCTTAATTAGATAAAATAAACAATGCTGTCCACAGGTTATTGCCAGGGGGTGCTGTAGTTGAAGAGGTTGATATGTGCACTTCTTAGTTCCAGTTCTCAAAATCTCATGATGTCAGCGGGAAAGTTAGAGTTGTCTGGAGCTCTTCCTTAGGTCAAAAAATTCACCATTGCTGTGAGTTGGAAAGTAAAGTGTCAACCAGGATCACCGGAGAGAGTATGGGGGTGGGTATTTACAATTAACTCAAAAGGCCTCTTGGGAGATTTTTCTCTCGGGTAACAAATCACAGGGGTGTACACCTAAAAAGAGCCCATTTCCAGACAGCACCTGTAGTATCTGCACGGTGTCCATTCTCACATATAATCAAACAACACATTCCTTGTGTGGCTTATTTCAATAAGTTTTTCAAAGATTGCATAGAGTATCATGTTGACGGTATTGGGGAGGGGTACAGCAAATCTAATTTCTGCTCTGAGGTTTCCATTCTTGATCAGGGAATAGTGCTCTGAGCAACCTTGATTGGGACTCAAATCAAAACAATATAAAGTATAGAAGTTGTTAAACTCATCACGGTTGATTAGCACAGAACGATCTTTTATGGCTTTGCCAGAAGTCTGTAACAATTGCATATATTCTCTCACAAAAAGGTTATGTTCATAATCAGGCTGAAGGGGTTTAGCAGGAATTTGTTCACTGTCACAATACCGAGCACAAAAGTTGACATTATAGTGTTGAAAATTGAAAATTTCAAAATACTTGATTAAGTATTGGAGTTGTCTCCTGTGCCACCTTGAATCAAGGATACGTTGAACTTCATAATGGGTTTGGTCCCCTATGACCATAGGGCCTGGGGGCTCCCGAGGTAGTGGTCTCAGAGCGGATCCAATCACGGGTTTTAAGAGGCTACTATGAAATGCTGGGTGTATCTTCCCCAACAATCGAGGCAGTTTCAATTGCACTGCGACTGGGTTGATGATCTTTACTATGGGGAATGGTCCCATAAACTTCGGCCCCAGTTTCTTGCTAGGCAGCTTTAATCTCAAATATTTTGAGGAGAGGTAAACCTTCTCTCCCACCCGGAATGGCCGTTGCGGAGCCCGGTGTTTATCTGCCTGTTTCTTATAGGTTTGTGCCGCTTTAGCCAGTGCCTTTTTGACATTTTCCCAGGTCGCTTTCAGCATCGACATCCAGTCAGCCAAGCTGACTGAGGAGGGGTGATCCCTTGGATACTCAGGCATTGGGACGAAGTCCATACCGCTCACTATTTTGAATAGCGGGAGTGTCACTGCGTTAATTGGTTTGCTAGCTGTGTTGAGATTTATTGCGCATGCTCCAGTTCTTATCTGCAAGTGATTTAGTGCACCTGCTCATTCACATTCCTTAACTTTCTCTTCTGATCTTCTGTTTGCCTGCCAAGAAGGTGGGCAACATAACTCTTGCCAAAATGTAGTTAATTGAGTTAGCACTTTTGTATTTTTATTTTCTTTCATATTAAAAATGTTTTTATTAGAACATTGCTTCGGGTTGATTTTCGCTTATTCAAAAGTATGCTACAAGGAATGCCAAGATCCTCACCTCCTTAATTCAGGGCGGAACTCCCCCCTAACAAATGCTAACAGAGGTTGGTTGTATAATTTATGGCTTTCTCCTTGTTAGTTACTTTCCAAGAGATAAGCGTATAGGCTAATTAAGACAGATGATTTGCAATCGACTGAGGAACGATTAAATCACTTTCTAACAATGCCGAGAAAGAAAAAGAAACAGAAAGATTTCTCATCAAGATATTCAGATGTTTTCTCCCTCTCCGATGAAGAAAAGGAAAGCATTTTAAAAAGATTTACTATTCTTGATGTAACCGGCCTGGGGAAAGAACCTACTGTGGGAGAAAGATCTCAAGAAGATGGGACTGCTCCAGGAGATAAAAATCTACAACTGAGGTTAGTAGAACATCTCCCTTCTGATTATGCATGTTCCCAAATATCTCCAAGAGATTTTGAAATGCTCGGGGCTAAACCAAAGCGTTTACTGCCGCTCGAGAAAATTCACTCCCACACACAGGAGGAAAAATATGATTCTCTTCAAAACTCTGAGCAAGATATGGAAAGCTATCGTAATCATATAGAATTTTTTGAACGCCAGCTTTTTCAGGCCAAAACAGATTACGCAGCACTAAAGGCAAATAAGGGTTTTCCTCTCTTTCAAATTTCTGAAAACGCCATCTTGCCTTCTTCTCCAAAGCCTAAGACACCCCCCCCCCCTGGAGGATATTGTGTCAGGCAAATCAGAACATAGAGATGTGCACACGTCACAATTGTCACGTGACTTCTTTTGTTCTCCAATGGCCCATGCCACGAAGGCAGAAATATTACAGCCAAGAGATGTGGCTGCAGCGCCATCTCCTGGTGGAAATAATTTATTACAGAGAGCTGACATGCATGCAAAAATGCAGGAGCAATTACAGACATTGCGACAGACTTTTTCGCAAATGTCATTAGATTATTCAAATATTCAGGCTACCAGGCCACAAATGCCTTCTCAGACCCAATTTTCAGCACCCCCTGGTGGTGCACATGCCTTCCCAGATGGAACACAACAATACTTAATGCAGCAAAGGCAGATACCTGCCACCCAAGCAAGCCATGCTTTTACTCCTGATCATGCACCAGCCCCAGCTGTTAGATTACAGCAACCCCAGGTGCAACAGCAGCAAGCTTTTCAAATGCACATCCCTCAACAAGCTTTTTTTTTCCCTCCATTGATTGCTGAGTCCAGATTAAAAATGTCAGGACAAAATTATAAAGCCTGGGTCAGTGAGATTTCAATTTTGCTTCGCAGAGAAGGTACCCATTGTGTGGTGTTTAATCCTCCTGCCCAGGCATGGACTTCTGCAATAAGAGACTTAGACTCTAAGGCTTGCACAACATTATTAATGTCCATGGAAACTGAACTGCAAGTTATTTTTTGCCTAATGCAACAGCCCAAAAATTTGGGTCCATTTGGAAGATTGCTACAGGCCCATTTCAATTGAATCTTCATGTTTGCTCATGTCTGAGTTCCATGGTTTGAAATGGAAACCTGGTGAACAAATTGGTGGACATTTGACCAAACTGAAAGGAATGAGAAAAGAATTGAGACAAAAAGGCCATTTTATTGATGATGTTCAAATGATCAGCATTATCATTAACTCATTGAATTATGAATGGAAAGATGCCATTGCAAAGATTAATCATGTGCCTATTGCTCAACGAACAGTAGATAATGTTTGCAGGCTATTAATTGAAGAAGGATCACTTATGTTAGCCACACTGCATTTACGAGGGCCACCAGCGTCAAGAGCTCCAGTGAGATGTCCCTTCAGAGGAAGAGCCTACGCTCCAAGGATGCCAAGATGCTACACCTGTAACCGTATGGGACATGACACCCGGGATTGTCCCCGAGTTCCAGCTCCCGTCACGTACCAGCCCAGAGGAACAGACTCCAGAGGCAGAGGTAGAGGCGGAAGACAAGGTCGTCGTGGTCCAAGGCGTGATCCGCAAGCTCCACTCGCAACATTGGCCTTAACCAACGATCCACAACCTGATCCAGAGTACGACAGACGTCTTTTGTTGACTTTGGACAGTGGCACAGCTTTACACGTTACCTACAGAAAGGAACTTTTCACAGAGATGCACGAGCCAGAATCTGATCTACAGGAACTATATTCCTTCTCCAACCACCCTTGTAAGGTCATGGGAAAAGGAACTGTTTACGTTGAAGACCTCGATACATTCATCCCTGATGTTTATTACATACCTTCAGCAACCAGTAATTTGCTTAGTCAAAGTCACTTGTCTAGAGAGTTAAAGTTCCAGGTTCACCACCTCGAGAAAGCAAGTTACATAGTTAAATATGGAGATATTGTTGCTGAAACCATGCTGATTGGTGGTGTTTATTACTTAAAGCCAAAGCCTAAACCACAAGCAAAGGCAAGTATGCAAACTCCCAAAAAGGAAAGCACAGGCCCAGAGAGAGTTGGTTCAGAGAGAGATCCTGTTGCTACTC
Source organism: Natrix helvetica (assembly GCF_964273705.1). Classification (NCBI taxonomy): domain Eukaryota; kingdom Metazoa; phylum Chordata; class Lepidosauria; order Squamata; family Natricidae; genus Natrix; species Natrix helvetica. The sequence continues at coordinate 20,700,518 of NC_138555.1, forward strand.
CCAAAGGCTCCTAAAGCCAACAAACAGATAATAAGGAAGCAGGTTGCTCAGAGCAAGCCTGAGGTTCCACATGAAACTGTTAATGTTGAAAATTCACTAACTGGTAAACCTTTGCATTCCAGGTGTATCCACAAGTGGCATAGAAGATTGGGGCACGCCAGTTTCCGCGTTCTTAGAAAAATGCCGGAGTTCGCAAAAGGTTTGGATCTAAAGGGGTGTAAGGTGTTTTTGGATTGTGCAGTTTGCAGGAAAGCTAAATCCAAAGCAGCAGCCATTCCCAAACACGCTACACACCTGTCAACACGCATTTTTGATTTGGTACACACTGACATAGTAGGTCCTTTTCCACCAACAATTGGTGGTAAAAACTATTTTCTAACAATTGTTGATAATCATTCTAGATATGGATTTGTATATCCTATGAAAGAGAAATCTGAGACCTTTCAGATCTTTAGAGACTTTGCAGCATTTGTTTCTACCCAATATCAAGTTCGCATCGCCAGAATCCAGAGTGACCGTGGTGCAGAATTTATGTCTCAGAGTTTCCAGGACTGGATGCGTAAGAATGGAATTCTTTATCAGACATCCGCTCCATATACACCGGCTCATAACAGAGTCGCAGAATGAAGACAAGGGGTTCTACAAACCATGATGCGTTGTCTCATAGAAGATGCCACTCTCAGTAACATATACTGGGGTGAAGCTATCAAATATGCAAATTACATTGTCAACCGTACTTGGAGCAGTGTAATCAATCAAACTCCTTTCTTCATGATGTATGGCTACAAGCCCGATCTCAAGAACCTCCATATTTTTGGTTCATACGCTATGGTGAACATTCCCTTAGCTCAAAGAAGAAAAGGAGGTCCAGCAGCAAAGAGACTGAGATTTATGGGTATTGATGATGATTCAAAATGGAGCAAATTTATTGACCCTAAACATGTAATTGTGATTTCACAATCTGCTAATTTTGAGGAAGATATTGACTGGTCCAGGATTCATTCTAATGATCCTGGAGTTTATTTTCCTAGAGATGATGTTGCAGATGCCATGCAGCCTGATGACCAAGATTCACAGGAAGATATTCCTTCTACCAGTTCTTCACAACCTGATGTTCCGTCTTCGCAAGCCGCAGATGCTGATGCTAGCAACGAATGTGAGGATGAGGACGAAGAAGAAGAATGGACTGTTGTTCCGAGACGTTCTAGAGGGTCACAAAAGGAATCCCTCCACAACGATATTCGTGGCAACTGACAAAAACACCCTTGCCTTTGATTTGCAATGTTACACTTCCTCCTGATACGTTTATACAAATAGAGCAGCTTCCTGATTTAGAGCAAGAGAAATGGTATGAAGCAATGCAGGATGAAATGGACAGTTTAAAGAAACTTAATGTATTTATACCTGCAAAACCTCCAGCAAACAAAAAAGTAATTGGCACTCGATGGGTCTACAGAATCAAGAAGAAACCGAATGGTGAGTCATTGTACAAAGCCAGACTTGTAGCCCAGGGTTTCACTCAACGTTATCCTGAGGACTACACAAACACTTACTCACCAACAGTCAGAACTGAGAGTGTAAAAATTGCTTTAACCACTGCAACTATTCTTGGTTTAGAAGTTTTCCAGTTTGATGTGGACACGGCTTATCTATATGCTGACCTAGATGAAGAGATCTACGTGAGAGGACCTCCAGGATTCCGACAGCAAGAAGTGGATACCTGGTTCCTGAACAAAAGTCTTTATGGTCTGAAACAGTCAGGTTTAATGTGGTACTTATGTCTTACTAACAAATTAAATTCAATGGGCTTTATTAAGTCCGAAACTGATGAATGCGTGTTCACAAAAAGATCTAACAATGCATATGAGATAATTATTGTTTATGTTGATGATATTGTTTATATTGGTCCAAATAAGAAATGAACCAAGTCCTGAGTTCGAGGACCAAACACTATATCATTCAGTCATTGGGTCACTGTTGTACATTAGTAGTTGGACCAGGCCCGACATTGTACTTAGTGTTAATCTCTTATCACGACACATAGGTAAGGCAACACAATTTCATTCGACATGCGTTAAGAAGTTATTGAAATACCTGAAACACACTAAACACATGAAGTTATTGCTAGAACCAACACATACTGATTATGCAGAATTATTTTGTTATGCAGATTCTGATTGGGCAAGTGATAAGAAATCACGCAAAAGTACTTCAGGTTACATGATGTTCCTGAATGGATGTCCTGTTTACTGGCAAGTGAGAAAACAGAGTTTTGTTTCTTGTTCATCTACTGAAGCTGAATATGCTTGTGTTTCAGATGCATGTAATTCTCTAACATGGTTTGATGCTTTGATCGCAGATATCTGGACACGTCCGATTCGACCAATCACCGTGATGGAAGATAATGAATCGGTGGTTTATATTTCTCAGTCACATTTCACAGGTTCTAGGTCCAGACACATTGACATTCATTATCAAAACACAAAGCAATTAGTTAAACAAGGTTTTGTTAAATTGCAATATGTATCTACACATGATCAAATTGCTGACATGCTCAACAACCCGCTTCCCGCAGCTCAACACGAGTATCTGTGAAAGAAGATGTGCCTTATTTGATGATTTGATGTTATCAACCCAACTAGCAAAAGAAGGGGTGTCACTGCGTTAATTGGTTTGCTAGCTGTGTTGAGATTTATTGCGCATGCTCCAGTTCTTATCTGCAAGTGATTTAGTGCGCCTGCTCATTCACATTCCTTAACTTTCTCTTCTGATCTTCTGTTCGCCTGCCAAGAAGATGGGCAACATAACTCTTGCCAAAATGTAGTTAATTGAGTTAGCACTTTTGCATTTTTATTTTCTTTTATATTAAAAATGTTTTTATTAGAACATTGCTTCGGGTTGATTTTCGCTTATTCAAAAGTATGCTACAAGGAATGCCAAGATCCTCACCTCCTTAATTCAGGGCGGAACTCCCCCCTAACAGGGAGTCCTGTGCTACTGTGAACAGCATTATTGTATACCACCTCAGCAAAAGATAAAAGGTCTGCCCAATTGGACTGCTGATAGTTCACGTAGCACCTCAGGTACTGCTCTACCATGGCATTCAGTCTCTCTGCTGCCCCATTGGTGCTCGGCTGAATAGCTGAACTAAGACCCTGAGATGATCCAATGGACCGCAGGAACTCCCTCCAGAACTTAGCCATGAACTGGACCCCTCTGTCTGAGATAATTCTTCGAGGTACTCCATGCAGTCGGTAGATATGCTTCATGAACAGTTTAGCCAGCTTGTGAGCCGAGGGTAGTCTGCTACAGGGTATATAGTGTGCCTGCTTGGAGAACAGGTCTATTACAGTCCAAATCACTGTGTTTCTCCCACTTTTTGGCAACTCTACTATAAAGTCCATTGCGATCTCCTCCCACAGCCTTGTTGGCTCTGCTACTGTTTGCAGTAGTCCGGGAGGGTTTCCTGGTCGTCTCTTCATTGTGGCGCAGATGGTACAACCTTTCACCTAACTATCTACATCTTTCTTCATGCCAGGCCACCAGAATTGCCTCCGGGCTAAGTGTAAAGTCTTTAGGAAGCCAAAGTGGCCTGCCGGTTTGGCATCATGACTCCTCTGGAGAATTAGGGTATGAAGGGATTCTGGGACATAGAGTTTCGTCCCCTTCCATGCAAGGTCATCTCTTTTTGTCAAGATGTGTTGGTTGTTTTGGAACCAGGGGTCTGCTAGCAGTTCGGTTTTGAGCCTTGTGGTTAGGTCGCTTGCGATTTGGTCTTGCCGGTCACGGCGTTGCCATCTGGTGGTCACTTGGGCAGCGGTTTGGGTAGAGGGAATGATGGCTTCCACTACGTGCTCTCGTTCGCATTTATACCAAGGCATGCGGGAGAGGGCATCAGCTGGAAAGTTCCTCCCCCCTGGAATGTGCTGAAAATCAAAACGGTTGAAGTATTGAGCCCATCGGACTTGTTTGGGTGATAGTTTCCGTGGGGTCATAAGCGCCTCCAGATTTTTGTGGTCGGTTCAGACTTCGAACGGTTTCTGGCCCCCTTCCAACAGGTGTCTCCAGGTTAGCAGTGCCCATCTCACTGCAAAAGCCTCCTTTTCCCACGCAGCCCATCGTCTCTCTGTGAGATTGCGGGAGGTGTAGGCGCAGGGTTGTAAGTTTCCTTGGTTGTTTCTTTGGAGTAGCACCGCTCCCACTGCCACGTCGCTGGCGTCTGCCTGGATCATGAAAGGTTGCTCGGGGTCAGGATGCTTCAGCACCAGCTCCTTTGCAAACATTTCTTTTAGTGTTTCGAACGCCTCTTGGCAGGTTAGGTCCCACTATAGGGGTTGTCCCAGATGGGGTTTCGTTCTTTAGGCTCCTTGTCTTCAGGAGGTCTGTTAGGGGTTTGGCAATTTTCGCAAAGGAGGGGATGAATTGCCTGTAGAAGTTCGCGAAACCTAGGAAACTTTGTAGTTGTCTGCGGGTGTGAGGGTGTTGCCAGCCTAAGATGGCTTGCACTTTGGCTGGGTCCATCTCTATTCCCTCATTTGACACTCGGTAACCCAGGTAGTCTAACCATGCACAGTGGAATTCACATTTTGATACCTTGACGTACAGGTTGGCTGCCAGAAGTTTTTCCAGTACTTGGTGGACCAGGGGTACGTGGTCATCCATGGTCTCAGTGTAGATAAGGATGTCATCTAGGTACACAAGGACCCCCTTGTAGAGGTGCTTGTGCAACACTTCGTTTATTAACTGCATGAATACCGCTGGGGGGCCCTGCAGACCGAAAGGCATCACTTTGAATTGAAAGCTCCCTAGGGGACAGTTGAACGCTGTTTTCCACTGATCTCCCTATCTGATACGTACTCGGTAGTATGCTTCTCTGAGGTCTAGTTTGGTGAAGACTTTTCCCTTGGCCAGATGAGATAGCATGTCCTTCATGACGGGGAGAGGGTATATGTATGCACACCCCATTTATACCTCGAAAGTCCACACACAACCTCATAGTTCCATCTTTTTTTCTCTTTGAAGAGGACTGGTGCTGCGACCCGTGGCTTGGCTGGCTCAATGAACCCCCTTGCTAGGTTTTTTTCTATGTATTTGCGCACATCTCTTGCATTTCCCGGGGTGTCATGGCGTACAGTTTGGCTTGGGTCGTTTTGCCCCGGGGATGATTTTGATGGCACAGTCTGTCTCCCGGTGGGGAGGCAGAACATCGCACTCGGCCTCGCTGAATACTTCTGCGAGGTCCTGATATTCCATCGGAATCAGTTCGGCCTCTGGGGTTTTGTCGGATGTGGTTGCCAGTTGTTCTTGTGGGCTGTTTTGGGGGGTTTCCAGCGCTGATGGTGTTTCTGCTTGCTGGTGTGGGAGGGGTTGGGGGCCCCTTGATATCCTAAATCTGCGGATACCCCCTTTCCATCAGATGGTTGGTCCCCACTTGTCTACCCAGGAAAGTCCCAGTATCACTGCGCCTGTCATTTTGGGGGCTATTATGATTCGAATTACTTCCCAGTGATCTGCTAGCTCTAGCCTCACTGGTTCAGTCAGGTGGGTGGCATAGGCTCCTCCCATTAGGGACCCATTGACCTGCTTGAACCGGATCGGGTGGGCCAGTCTTTTTGGTCTGATCCCCAGTTTCAGGACTGTGGTTAAGTTGATCAAGCACCTTGTGCAGCCTGAGTCTATTAGGGCTTGAAAATCCCCCTGGTTTCCTGTTTTTGAGGCTGTTAGGTGTATTGGAAAAAGGAAAGGTTGAATTGGTTCTCTCACCATTGTGTCATTTTCTCCCTCGTCCTCGCTGTCATATGGTTCGGGCAACAGGTTGTCATTGCCTGGGGTTCCACCACTTTCGCCTGAGGGGGAAGGGGCCTCTGCAGCCTGGAGGGCTTTTCCGGATGTGTTGGTGGTCCGTTTGGGGCCTCGTTCTGGTCGTGCCCTGGGCAGTGGGTCTGGCCTTGGTTTTGGGGCTGGGGTTGGGCATGCAGCTGCCATGTGGCCCATCCCCCCACATCTGTAGCATTTCAACAGACTTCGAGGGAGGGTTTGTCACGATGTTAAAAAGTTTGCTAGGCCTGAACTGCCTGAATTGACATTCAAGAGTTAAACTAAGAAAGCTTTATTGCGCAGGTCATAAAACAAAAAAAGGTTCTTATCTGAAAGTGATTTATTGCGCACGCGTTACACATTCCAAAATTCCTCTCTTCTTTGTTCGGCAGCCAACTTTGGCAGACGTAGCTTTCTTTATCAAAATGTAACCAATTAGTTATTTCTGTTTCATTTACTTTTATTATTTTATTATTAAAGTTTGTTTATTAATTAGAATATTTTAAAAGACTTATTTTTTCTCAATATCTCAAAAGATATGCGGAAGGGAATCAGCCACGGTCCATTGATCTCAGATTTCCCCAGGGCATTTTTTTTCCCTGACAACTTGGTATGCAGAGTTTGGTTTTTTGATGATACAAGCTGAGATGGCTACAATTTATGGCTGTATTTTCTCTTCGCGCTATCTTAAGATAACCAAGCCTAATTAGCAATGTCGAAAAAAAAGAAAAAGAAAGACGGGGCGAGCACAGATGGATCAGCTTCCTCTGACAAGGAGGCTCCCTCGGACACAGAGAAGCAAGATCAAAACGTGCTTCAGGAACAACAAATTCCTTCAGGTGCCGAGCCAAATATGGGAGAAGGAGCTACAGGACGCGACATCCACGAAACGAGGTCAGTGGTTCCTCCTTCTAAAATATCTCCAGGAGATTATGAATTTTGGGGGGCCAAGCCAAAACTTCCCACTCTGCCAGAGCCACTCCATTCCCAGACCCTCGCAGATTATCAAACGATTGATGAATGGCAACTGCCGGCACAAAAAAAATCCTCCCACGCAGAAAGCAGATTTTATGAAATTCCCCCAGATGATGAGCAAGAAATGCAAAGCTATCTTGATCAAATAGAGCTGTTTGAAAAATATGCTAGGGAGGCGAGAGTGTGTTTTGAAGAGATAAGGCGAAGTAGGAGAAGCTCCCCCACTCCCAAAATGTCTGAGGACGCCATCTTGTCTTCAAGACAACAGCCTAAGACACACCCCACAGAGTTCATTGGTCAATTAGAACAAAGAGACATATACACGTCACCGAGGTCACGTGGTCCCTTTGAGTCAACTGAACTTCCGCATACGTATAGAAAGGAGAGGCAGCCAAAAAGTGAAGCTGCACTGCCATCTGCTGGCGGAGAAAAATTATTACAACAAAAGATGAAGCAATTGGACCAGATCTTTAGAGATCTGTCTATGAGTTTTACAGAAGCCCAAACTTTGCCCCCAAAGGTTAAGTCTTCAACACCCCCTGGCGGTGCGGAATTCTCCCTAGATGGAAAAAGGCAAAGTGAAAGGCGAATTCGAGGAAGCCAATTTGATGTTGCCACGCAAAGGCCAATGATGCAACCCCAGCATCCCCTGGTTCAACAACCAGCTTTGCAACCAGAGCAACAAATTGTTCCTCAGCAGGTATTCACAGTCACCCCCTTGACTGGTGAGTCCAAATTAAAGGAGTCAGGAGAGAATTATAAAGCCTGGGTCAGTGAAATTGCGCTCTTGCTTCGAAGAGAAGGCACATATTCCATGGTTTTTAATCCTCCCCCTCAGCCCTGGACACCTGCGATAAGAGACCTCGAAAACAGAGCAATCAGGACTTTACTCATGTCAATGGAAATTGAGATCCAAGGTATCTTTCCACCTGATGCAACTGCCCAAGAAATTTGGGCTATTTTGGAAGATTGCTACAGGCCCGTTTCAATTGAATCCTCATGTTTGCTCATGTCTGAGTTCCATGGTTCGAAGTTGAAACCTGGTGAACGAATTGGTGGACATTTGACCAAACTGAAAAGAATGAGAAGTGAATTGAGACAAAATGGCCATGTAATCGATGATATCCAAATGATTAGCATCATCATTAACTCATTGAATTATGAATGGAAAGATGCTGTTGCAAAGATTAACTACGTGCCTATTGCTCAACGCACAGTTAACCACGTTTGCAGACTTTTAGTGGAAGACGAAGCTATCAGGTTAGCTACCCCACATCTGCAACGGCCTCCAGCACCAAAGGCTCCAGCCAGACGTCCCTTCTGAGGAAGAGGCTACGCTCCAAGGATGCCAAAATGCTACACCTGCAACCGTGTGGGACATGACACCCGGGATTGTCCCCAACGAGTTCCAGCTCCCGTCACGTACCAGCCCAGAGGAACAGATTCCAGAGGCAGAGGTAGAGGCGGAAGACAAGGCCGTCGTGGTCCAAGGCGTGATCCACAAGCTCCGCTTGCAACACTGGCCATAACCAACGTTCCACAACCTGATCCAAAGCTCGACAGACGTCTTTTGTGGACTTTAGATAGTGGAGCAGCTGTGCACGTTACCCACAGAAGGGAACTTTTCACAGAGATGGGCGAACCAGAGCCCGAGTATCGAGAACTGTATTCCTTCACCAACCACACTTGCAAGGTTATGGGAAAAGGAACTGTTTACATTGAAGAGCTCGATACACACATCCCTGATGTTTATTACATACCTTCAGCAACCAGTAATTTGCTTAGTCAAAGTCACTTGTCTAGAGAGTTAAAGTTCCAGGTTCACCACCTCGAAAAAGCAAGTTACTTAGTTAAAGATGGTGATATTGTTGCTGAAACTATGCTGATTGGTGGTGTTTATTACTTAAAGCCAAAGCCTAAAGGGCAAGCACAGGCAAGTATGCAAACTCCAAAAAGGCACAACGTAAACCCAGAGAGAGTTGTCCCAGAGAGAGAAAACGTTACTGTGCCAAAGGCTCCTAAAGCCAACAAACAAAGAAAACAGAAACAGATTGCTCAGAGCAAGCCTGAGGGTCCTCATGAAACTGTTAATGTTGAGAATTCACTAACTGGTAAACCTTTGCATTCCAGGTGTATTCACAAGTGGCACAGAAGATTGGGGCATGCCAGTTTCCGTGTTCTTAGAAAGATGCCGGAGTTCGCAAAAGGTTTGGATCTAAAGGGGTGTAAGGTGTTTTTGGATTGTGCCGTTTGCAAAAAGGCTAAATCCAAGGCGGCTCCAGTTCCAAAACACGCTACACGCCGGTCAACACGCATTTTTGATTTGGTACACACTGACATAGTGGGTCCTTTCCCACCAACACTTGGTGGCAGAAAGTATTTTTTAACAATTGTAGATAATCATTCTAGATATGGATTTGTATATCCTATGAGAGAGAAATCTGAGACCTTTCAGATCTTTAAAGACTTTGCAGCGTTTGTTTCTACACAATACCAACTTCGCATCGCCAGAATCCAGAGTGACCGTGGTGCAGAATTCATGTCTCAGCGTTTCCAGGACTGGATGCGTAAGAATGGAATTCTTCATCAGACATCTGCTCCATATACACCGGCTCATAACGGAGTCGTAGAAAGAAGACAAGGGGTTCTACAAACCATGATGCGTTGTCTTCTAGAAGATGCCAATCTCAGTAACGCATACTGGGGTGAAGCAATCAAATATGCAAATTACATTGTCAACCGTACTTGGAGCAGTGTAATCAATCAAACTCCTTTCTACATGCTGTATGGCTACAAGCCTGATCTCAAGAACCTCCATATTTTTGGTTCATATGCTATGGTGAACACTCCCTTAAGTCAAAGAAGAAAGGGAGGTACAGTAGCAAAGAGACTGAGATTTATGGGTATTGATGATAATTCAAAATGGTACAAATTCATTGATACTAAACATGTGATTGTCATTTCACAATCTGCTAATTTTGAGGAAGACATTGACTGGTCCAGGATTCATTCCAATGATCCTGAAGTTTATTTTCCTAGAGATGGTGTTCCAGATGCCACGCAGCCTGATGACAATTCGCAGGCAGATGTTCCTTCTACCAGTTCTTCACAACCTGATGTTCCGTCTTCGCAAGCCGCGGATGCTGATGCTAGCGACGAACGTGAGGACGAGGATGATGATGAAGAAGAAGAAGACTGGTCTGTTGTTCCTAGACGCTCCAAGAGGGCCACAAAAGGAATCCCTCCACAACGTTATTCATGGCAACTGACAAAAACACCAGTACCTTTGATTTGCAACGTTACTCTTCCTCCAGAGACATTCACACAAATCAAACAGCTTCCTGATTCAGAACAAGACAAATGGTATGATGCAATGCAGGATGAAATGGACAGTTTGAAGAAACTTAATGTATTCACACCTGCAAAACCTCCAGCAAACAAGAAAGTCATTGGCACCCGATGGGTCTACAGAATCAAGAAGAAACCGAATGGTGAGTCTTTATACAAAGCCAGACTTGTAGCTCAGGGTTTCACTCAACGTTATCCTGAGGACTACACAAACACTTACTCACCAACAGTCAGAACTGAAAGTGTAAAAATTGCTTTAACCACTGCAACTATTCTTGGTTTAGAAGTTTTCCAATTTGATGTGGACACAGCTTATCTACATGCAGACCTAGATGAAGAGATCTACGTGAGAAGCCCTCCAGGATTCCGAAAGCAAGAAGGGGATACCTGGTTCCTGAACAAAAGTCTTTATGGTCTGAAACAGTCAGGTTTAATGTGATATTTATGTCTTACTGACAAACTAAATTCAATGGGCTTTATTAAGTCCGAAACTGATGAATGCGTGTTCACAAAAAGATCTAACAATACATATGAGATAATTCTTGTTTATGTTGATGATATTGTTTATATTGGTCCAAATAAGAAAATGAGTGAGATTTTTGCCAAAAGTTTGCAGAGATACTTCACACTAAAATCTTTAGGACACATTAGCACTTATTTAGGTGTTCAAATTGAAAAGACACAGAAGGGGTTTAGTCTTTCACAAGAGGAGAAAATTGACCACATTCTACATCATTGCAACATGAAAGATGCTAGCACAACAAAGACACCCATGCAAACAGATTTTCACAACTTAACACATGAACCAAGTCCTGAGTTCGAGGATCAAACACTTTATCGTTCAGTCATTGGTTCACTATTATACATTAGTAGTTGGACCAGACCTGACATCGCACTTAGTGTTAATCTTTTATCACGACACGTAGGTAAGGCAACACAATTTCATTGGTCATGCATTAAGAAGTTGTTGAAATACCTGAAACACACTAAACACATGAAGTTATTGCTAGAACCAACACACACTGATCAACCAAAGTTGATTTGTTTTGTTGATTCCGACTGGGCGAGCGACAAGAAGTCACGCAAAAGCACTTCTGGTTACATGATGTTCCTAAATGGTTGTCCTGTTTACTGGCAAGTGAGAAAACAGAGTTTTGTTTCATGTTCATCTACTGAAGCTGAATATGCTTGTGTTTCAGATGCTTGTAATTCTCTAACGTGGTTTGATGCTTTGATCACAGATATCTGGACACGTCCGATTCGACCAATCACCGTGATGGAAGATAATGTATCTGTTGTTTATATTTCTGAGTCACATTTTACAGGTTCTAGGTCCAGACACATTGACATTCGTTATCAAAACACAAAGCAATTAGTTAAGCAAGGTTTTGTTAAATTGCAATATGTTTCTACACATGATCAGATTGCAGACATGCTTAACAAACCACTCGCCGCAAATCAACACGAGTATCTGCGAAAGAAGATGTGCCTTAATTGATGATTTGATGACGTCAGCCCAGACTAGCAAAAGAAGGGGTGTCACGATGTTAAAAAGTTTGCTAGGCCTGAACTGCCTGAATTGACATTCAAGAGTTAAACTAAGAAAGCTTTATTGCGCAGGTCATAAAACAAAAAAAGGTTCTTATCTGAAAGTGATTTATTGCGCACGCGTTACACATTCCAAAATTCCTCTCTTCTTTGTTCGGCAGCCAACTTTGGCAGACGTAGCTTTCTTTATCAAAATGTAACCAATTAGTTATTTCTGTTTCATTTACTTTTATTATTTTATTATTAAAGTTTGTTTATTAATTAGAATACTTTTGAAGATTTTTATTTTTCTCAATATCTCAAAAGATATGCGGAAGGGAAACAGCCACGGTCCATTGATCTCCAACAGGGTGTTTTTCCCCTGACAGGGCTGATGTCAGGGCCTGCTGTGGTGCTGTGGTTCCCCACCGGCCGGGTGGTTTCAGGTCAGGTTGACCTCTCTCTTTTGTGTCCGGTTGCTTTCTCATGTCGTTGGCGCACAGCCCGCTGTCAACTTTTGTTGCTACCCAGAACCACTCAGAGAGTTGATTTGGTATGTCTCAGTATGCAGTTACCTGGGCAATTTGCTTGTCCAGGCTTGTTCTAAAGAAATGCATCAGCAGTCGTTCTGGTAAGGGGGATAGCCTTTTTTTATGACCCTTCTGAATTCACGGATGTGCTCTTTGATGGGGAGACCCCTCTGCTTTATTTTGCTGAGTTCCTCTGGGGTCAGTTTCGGCTCTCTGTGAAGTTTCCAAGAGCTGACCTAATTAATTTACGAGCCTCGAGACAAAGTTCAAAAAAACCCCATTCATTTATTAGGACTAACATCTTGGCACGGACTTCCGTGGAGCCGAAACTAAATCCCACTTAATGGCGTCTGAACTTTACCCCTGTGTCCCCTCCCCTCTGCCTGAAGTCATCAATCACATTCTCCAACAGGACGTTACAGCAGGGTTCTGGACATGCACATTCACATCCCAGTTACAGAAATATGAGACTTTTTATTCTGGCCAAAAGTATGCATGGCATTTCCCCCCCTTCTCAAGTTGATATTAGTCATGGAGATGCTTTAGACGTTGACAGCTGGTTTGAGTAGGTGCCAATTGAAAAAGATCTAGCTCTGATTTGACACATTCTTCTGAAGCCTCATGGATAAATGCCATTTTATCTTAGAAGATGTTCTGTTTGTCACAGCGCTGAAGACTGTTTCCTGCCTGTGCCCTGTAGTAGTCTACATAGGCTTGAGGACTCCCGCACTTCTTTATCATGACCATCCTTCACTTTTCTGAGGCCTGACATGAAGCTTAACAACAACCTTATCATGGCTAAAAGCTATGTTTCCATTCTGATCTGTTTTTATTTCTACAGTAATTGTGTCAATATAATGTTTGTTGACGGTTACATAATGTGGTTGCTCATAGGTTGTCATGATTATTTCATTGTCCATACCCTGAACAGGTAAACAGTGTAGTAACGGTACATAGAAGTTGCCCACTATCTGCAGACACACGATATCTGTATAAATATACAGCATGTTGAAATCACCTGTAAAGTCCGCAACAAAGTCGCTTTTTTTGGTACACACATGTGGTTGCACTCCTAATATCCTGCGAAGTCCTTCGGTGACTAGTATGCTGTAGGGACCAGCATCTTTAATTCTGATTTTCCATCCAATTGCATTGTACTTCATGATCACTTGTGGTGGTTCTTCAGACTCAGCCATAATCGTGTTCATATACTTTATCACTTGCTGGATGGTTGCATAGTAACCAGATTTTAAAGAAAAATGCAATTTTTTCCTCTCATTTGTGATTTCAAAATATCCTTTTGCATTTATTGTATTCCAAGTGTGCGGATATTATAACTCTACCAGCCCTACTTCCCATGATCCCGGAAGCTCCAGCACTTTTGGTAATCGAATAGTAAAGTTAGAACTTTTGTTGTTGGGAAATGCCGATGGGTTACTAGGCAGTGTAATATAGAAACCTGCCATGTCAAAGATGGCACACTTTGCGCTCCTTAATCCAATTGTTGAGCTTCTCTGGCCAGCCAGACCATTTAACTAGGAATTCTCTTTGTTTTCCCCTTCCTCTTTTCCGGACTATTTTTTCAATTCTATAGACATGCTTTTGATCGTTAGGTATCTTTTGCATCTCTTCTGGGTAAAAAGTACCCTGTACAGGGGATCCACTGCGTAATCCATTAATCTATATACAGTCCTTTCTCCTCTCAGTACCTGTTCTTTGTCAATAAATAATTCATCTGTAAATGTTTGGCAATAACCCTTTTCAAACGTGCCCTTTAGTGTGGATATCCTAGCGTGATCCCCCACCTTATAGTTTTTTAACTTTCTGACCACTTTTAAACTTTTTCCATACAGTTGTAGCCAAACATCTTTTTCATTACCATATTGGGGGCTGTCAGGATGCTACGATGGTAAGCACTATTATAGCCCTGAATGAGGGCTGGCAAAACATCCACATAATGTTGCATGTTTTTAGCCGTAAAATATCTCCAGAGTTTATTTTTCAGAATGTGATTAAATCTCTCTATAACTGCTGCTTTAGTTTCACTATATGTCGAAAAATGATGTATGCCATAAGGTGCCAAAAGCGTCTTGAGAGGTTTGTTTAAGAATTCTTTTCCACCAAAGAAGAGAAAAGGAGCTAGGAGAACATTGCCAAGGTCATTCTTCCAAATGGCTGAAGAACTTAATTTTTTTGATGTATGGCGAGAAAGATGTCCAGAGCGTAAGCAATATACCTTCTACTCGAATAGACACGAATCCTGGTCAAGGATAGACATGGTCTGGCTGCCGATGGAGCTAATCTCAGAAGTGAAGGAGATAGATATAGAACCCAATCTATGGGCTGACCACAATCCCATGAGGATTATTTGGAAAAAACAAAAGGGCAGTTATCGTTGGTTACTCAATAGGTCAATTCTAAAAGACCAGGAATATATTAAAAGAGTCAACCAAGAATTAAGATTCTTCTTCAAAGAAAACGGACCAGGAGACACATCCATACAGAACCTATGGGATACGACTAAGGCATTTATAAGAGGGGTCACAATATCAGCTACAGCAAGGAAGAAAAAACCCGAGAATCTAAAAATAAGAAAGCTGAAAGAAAGGTATAGAAATTTAGAGAGTGAACTGCAAAAGAAACCGCAGAACAGAAGTATAAAAGGAAATATGGAACTGATTAAACATGAATTGGCTATATTTGAAAAAGCAAAATTGGCACAATCTATAAAAAAAGCAAAACAAAACTTCTTTGAGAATGCAAATAAACTGGGGCGATGGCTATCCTATAGGTTGAGGAAGCAAAAACAAGACAACTGGATCAATAAACTACAAGATGAAAAAGGCGAGATCTGCTACCAATTAGAGGAAAAGAAAAAGATTATCCAAGAGTTTTATGATCAATTATATAAAGAAAACTGAGACTATACAAAGGAAGGAATATTACAGTATTTGGAAAAGTCAGATCTGCCAAAGGTACCAGAGGAGATTAAGGACATGTTCAATGAAGACATTAAAACATCAGAGATAACCGAGGCCATACAAAGACAAAAGAATAATAAAGCTGCAGGGCCGGATGGGTTGCCAGCGGAAATTTATAAAGAATTCCAGGATATACTTGTCCCAACGTTGTTGGAAGTATACAATGCTGTGTTGAAAGAGGCGAAGACACCGTTATCATGGACGGAGGCTAACATTGTACTATTACCTAAGGCGGATACAGACCAGGTGCTTATACAAAACTACAGACCAATATCACTGCTAAATGCAGATTACAAAATCTTTGCCTCAATAATAGCAGAAAGGCTGAAAAAATTTCTTACATCGTTCATCCATACAGATCAAAACGGATTCCTCCCCAGAAGACAAATTAAAAACAATATGAGAATTATGTTGGACATTCTTGAATATTATGAAGTGCACAATGACAAACAGGTTGCACTAATCTTTCTCGATGCCCAAAAGGCATTTGATAATGTCAACTGGGAATTTTTGCACCAACAATTAGAATATATGGATTGTGGGGACAAATTTATAAACACGATCAGAGCAATTTATGCAAACCAAAAAGCCAAAGTAATAATCAATGGTGAACTAACACAAAGCATTGTAATCCAGAAGGGTACAAGACAAGGTTGCCCCCTATCCCCCCTGCTGTTTATACTAACCCTAGAAGTACTAGCCAGGAATATACGTAAAGAGGTACAGATAAAGGGACTAGAAATCAAAAAGGAGCAATTTAAGTTACAGGCCTTTGCGGACAATCTAGTGTTTGTGTTAGAAGATCCTATAAAGTCTGGTACGAAAGTCATTGAGGAATTGACAGAGTATGGGAAAATAGCGGGTTTAAAGATAAATATGACAAAGACCAAAATGCTGACTAAAAATATGACATCAAAAGCAAAAGAGGAGTTAACGAAGAAATTGGGTATCCAAATTGTCAAAAAAGTTAAATATCTTGGTATACATTTATCTGCGAGGTGTGTGACCATCAAAGAAGATAATTATATTAATTTGATTAATAAAACTAAGAAAGATCTAGAAAGGTGGAAAAACCTACAACTGTCCCTGATGGGCAGGATTGCAGTTATAAAAATGAATATATTACCAAAATTTCTTTTCTTATTTCAGAATATACCCATTAAATTAGAAAAAGGTGTCTTCAAAGATTTGAACCAATTGGTTTCGAAATTTATCTGGCAGGGAAGAAAACCAAGAATAAAACTTAAGGCTATGCAAGACACTAAGGAAAAGGGAGGATTTGGTGTACCAGATTGGGAACTCTATTATACTGCGGCCATATTAACATGGTTAAGGGAATGGATAATGCTGAGAAATAAAAGATTACTCAAATTGGAAGGTCATGACCTCCAAGCAGGCTGGCATGCCTTCCTCTGGTATGAAAAAGGATCTGCACACAAATATTTTAGTAGACATTACATTAGACAATCTCTGTTAATATTATGGAACAAAATTAAATATGACCACTATACCAAAATACCTATTTGGCTATCTACGATGGAAGCATACATACACCCAAATTTAATTAACATGGAAAATATAGTCACATATAAAGAGCTATTGAACAGGCAGGGGGAGATCAAAACTAGAGCAGAATTGACATCACAAGGAATACAAGTAGAATGGTGGTCTTATTTACAGATACAATCAAGGTATGCACAGGATAGGAAGAACGAAGGTATTGCCAAAGACTACACAATATTAGATAAACTGTTAATACAGACAGAAAACAGACTGATCAAAGTGCTGTATAGATTTTTGTTGGAATATAAACTAGAGGAAGAACATGTCAAAGAAAACATGGTCGCCTGGGCGAAAAATTTCGGTTACAATGTGGAATTGGCTAAGTGGGAAAAACTTTGGATACTTAATCAGAAATTAACATTGGCTACGGCGTATAAAGAAAATCTTTACAAGATGTTCTACAGATGGCATCTCCCGCCAGCACGGCTATCTAAAATGTTCAAAAATCTGGCCCCAAATTGCTGGAAGTGTAAAAAAACACCAGGCACCTTCTACCATATGTGGTGGACGTGCAATGAGGCAAAAAAATATTGGAAAATGATCCAATCATGGTTAGAACAAATGGTGGGAGAACAAATTATGTTTAAACCAGAAACTTTTCTCCTAGGCATAATACCGGAGGGGTTTAAGAAAGATACACTCTATCTAATTATACATATACTGACTGCAGCGCGCATAACCTATGCACAGCATTGGAAAAAAGAAAATACACCATCAGAGCTAGATATAATCAGAAAAGTGTTGGCCTGTGCAGAAGCAGATAGGCTCACTTTGGAACTTAAAAATAAAGGGGAATCAGAATATTTTGAGGTATGGAATAGATTTTATGACAGGTATAAGTTAAGATGACAAGACTGGAACAAATGTATATATTGTGATCGAACAGAAGGACAGACAATGTATTAAATAGAATAACTGTTAATGGTTGAAATTAGCTGTACATAATGTGAATATATGATCACCACGACTCCGCAGCATTGCATTGTTTTAAATGTAAAAACAATAAAAATATATTTTTTAAAAAAAGAATTCTTTTCCACCATCTGACTGTAACTTTCTGGGAGCCCTTCCTGTTTGGAAGATGCTCTGGAAGGCATCGGCAACCCCACATCCAGACTTATCAAATAAACAGACAGCCCAGGCATATTTGGATAGTACATTGATCACTGTTAAAATAAATTTCATGCCATTGTTTTCAAAGGCAAATCGTGATAAATCCATAAGGTCCGCTTGCCATTGACCATCTATGGAAGAAACTATTGTTGCATTCCTAGGAAAATTAATTCTTGTGGGCTTATGAAGGGTGTAAGCATCTTGCCTGGAGAGCCATGTCTTGACATGCTTCAATGTTAAATTTTTAATGCTCTTCCGCCTGGCCTTAAATAAGGAACTTACACCCCCATACCCACCCGTACATTCTGGTGTATAATACAGTTACTTTAAAATATTTTTATACTTGGGGGTGTGGCCTGAATCCCAGCAACAGGATGTGTTCTCCGGAGGGCTCTCTGAAGAACCATCAGATTCCTGCTGTATCGGGGGAGGGTTACCTTTAACCCCACCATAGCTGTCCTGGAGAGACAGTGAAGACGGGGGGCGCAAGTGGGTGTGGTTGGGGAACCCGCAACTCCCTTAAAATGCCTGCATTTGCCCCCAGACCCAAAGCAGGAAAGGTAGCCAACGTGAGCTACCGCAGCTGGAAAGCCAGACAAAGCACGGGAATCAGTATGGACAGCATCTGGGTGAGATAATAAGAGTGCTTGAAAGTGCAACATTCCTGTAAATTAACTTTTTAACCTCTGGTTAAAGCTTTTCAAAGAGAGAGTGGCAGAAGAAAGGGGGGAAGTGGATGTTACAAAGCTCTCCCTCCCTTGGGCCAGCAGTGAATGGACAGAGCCGTTAGAAGAAAGGAAGTGATAGATCTTGAGAACTGCTTAACAATGTTAGAAAGTGAATCGGAAGCCCTTGGTGTTTAACTTTCACTCTATGCCTATGATTTTCTTGGCAACTTGGTATCTTTTGAGAATCACTTTCGAAGGCAGGAACTTAAAAGAAAATACCGCATTTTTCAGAGTATAAGACACACCTTTTTCCCCCCAAAAGAGGGTGAAAATTTGGGTGTGTCTTATACACTGAATGTAGACCTACCCACCCACTGGCTCCAACCCTTTGGCCTCTGCCTCCCAACAATTTACATCTTTGCAGCAAACAGGGCTTGCGGAGGCTTCAATAAGCTATAGCAATCCCTGCAGCCTGTAACAGCTGATGATTGGGAGAAATTGAAAGTGAAACTTGCTGTTTGCTCCACGTGGCAGATTGCTGGGAGGCAGATTTTTTTTTCTTGCGCTAATCAGGCTGTTTGCTGCAAGGAGGTAAGTCAACAACTATAAATGCCTATACAATGTTCAAATCATTAGACTTATTTTTTAAAGACTGCTTTATTATTATTCTAGACAACTTAACAAAATGAAGCAGCTTTTAAAAATAAATGCTTGATCTGAAGAGGGCCCGTGCTATTGTTTTAAAAAGTGCTATTCTCTTAAATAGCAGAGAATAACTATACTTCCAGAAAGCACATCAATTTTAACAGCATCTGTAAAAATATAATCTGAAATATAACACTACAAACAGTGTATATTGTCTGCACTGTTTGTTGCAAGGAGGCAAATTGCTGGGAGGCAGAGGCAGATATTTTCCCCTTGTTTTCATCCCCAAAATCAAGGTGCATCTTATACTTCGGAGCGTCTTATAGTCCGAAAAATACAGGTATGTTGAATTAATTGTCTGCATTGCTGTCTAGTAGCAAACAGCACCCGGTAAAAGCTGCCTAAGAAGAGTTGACCTTGAAACATTGTGGATAACAACGAACTGATAAAAGTCCTCTAGAAGAAAGAAATAAGACCAGCTGTGTAAACATTGCCTTCCCTTCCTTTGCTACATTATAATGGGCTGCTGAGAATTCCTTCCTGATAGTGTGTGCTTCCCCCTTTTTCGTAGGGGGGGGGGGGGAAAGAAATTTGGATAACCCAGACAACTCATACTAAAGGTTCCTTTTTTCCCCCTTTCTCTGTTCATTTGGTTACTTTGGGTCATTTTTTACCTACCCAATTTTTATCTTTTTATCTCTTTTTTTTACCTCTTGCAATGAGGTGTGGATTACCATTGTGGAATTAATTTTGTAGGGTTTTTTTCTCCCCCTCCCCTTTTGGGGGGGGGGAGGTGAGTGCCTTTTGACCAATATTTTTAATGTGTTTATTTCCCCCCCCCCCTGTTTCCTTTTTTTTTCCTTTTGTTACTTCATGTGGCCATTGTAAAGCGAATGGATTAAGGTAGCAAGAACCTGAAGACGGGGCCCAAGAACAGGGGAGGCTGGTGCTTGGGCCGGTGTGGGCGATTCCAGGATTACAATTAATCTACTAATCTATTTTTTGGATTACAAAACTTGATTACAACTCAAATACAACAATGTCAGATCCAAATACCAAGATGAAGAAAATAACATCATATGCATCTGCAACAGCCACCCTGCCTGGTTCAGTGACACAGAAACCAGCAGGCACAGGAACACAACAAGACAAAGCTATTTTGGAGCTAAAAAGTATGTTGCAAGACATACATGCGGATATCAAGGCGCATATAAACAGAATAGAAGAGAAAGTGGGCAAAACGGAAGACAAATTGAAAGAAGTGAAGGAAATGATGGGGAAAAATGAGCAGAGACTGCAGAAGGTGGAAGAAAAGGCAGAGATAACAGAGAAAAAAGTGGAGGAGATGGATTATAGGCTGAAAGCAATTGATAAAAAAACAGGAAGGAGCCAATGTATTGTGGGAGATGGAAAGATCCGAATTCTATCTAAGTCTCCAGAACATAGAAGAGGAGAAAGGAGAGAATTTAGCAGAGAAGATCGCAGAAATTCTCTTAGCGGCTACACAAATGAGTAACAAATATATCCTAGGCAGAATGGATGAGACTTTTAGAGTATATACAAGATATGCAATGAGAAACAACTTGCCTAGAGAGGTACATGTAAGATTTGTCAAAAAAACCTCTAAAAATGAAATATTGCAAGCAGCAAGAAGTACCACAATAAAATACAAATCTAGAGAGATAGTGTATTGAAGCAAGTTCCAAGGAAGGTCAGAGAAATAAGAAAGGAATACCACTTTCTGACTAAGGGTCTGATCCAAAAAGGGGTGAGTTTTAGATGGCTTGTTCCAGAAGGGATTTTGGTAAACTGGCACGAACAAAGGTACAGACTAGATACACTAGAGAAAGCACAATTATTTTATGAACAAAATATAGCAGCACAGGAGGGAATGCTGGTACGAGAAGAGGAAGGAGCTAAATGCCAGGAAGCTAAGGGAAAAGATCAAAGGGAGATGGAGAAAAACAGGAAGAGAAAGCGCTAAGAGAAAGAGCAAGGGCCAAAGAGAAAAGTAGCAGAGGGAGCTAAGAAAGATTAGATCAACTAAACCTATAAACCAATGACATGGAGGAAGAAATAAAAGTAATCTCCATTAATATAAACGGATTAAATTTGGCAACAAAAAGAAGAAGAACATTCAACAAATTAGAGAAACTGAAATTGGACATTATATGCTTACAGGAAGTACATATTAGAAAGCAAAACAGAAACATTTTGGAACAGGCAAAACTTGGTAATTTATATACGACCCTCGCTGACCAAAGCAAAAAGGGAATAGCATTATATATTAGAAAGACAATACAATCAAATACATTTTTTGAAGACGGGGAGGGGAGAATACTGATGGTGGAAATAATGATGAACATGAGAAAGATATTATTAGTGGCAATATACGCTCCAAATGACAAACAAGAAGAATTCTTTGGGACTTCCGGTTCCAGCTGCTGACCGCGACGGGCAGGCTCTGCTCGCCCCGCGCTCTCCCGGTGGGCCCCTCACTCCTTGGGGGGCACAGGACGCCTCGTAGAGGCTCCTGCCGAAGGGGCGGCACCGCGGGGGATCCCCTGAGTCGGCGGCGGCCAGGGGGGGCCCGCATCGCCCTAGGCACTGGGAAGCATGATGGGGAGGCGCTCCGGCGCCTTCGTAAGGAGGCAGCTGGAAGAATGAGCAATCTGAAGGACGCGGCTGTGGTGTGGTGAGGCGGAAACTTCTCCCCATTCCCTTTGTTTTCTTATAAAGAAACTGCCAGCTACCTAAAACCTCTTTTCAACTTGGTTTGGAGAAGCGCGGCTGGAGGGAGGGGGATTTCCCTCCCCTCGGACAGGGGGCTGTAAACTATTTTCGCTCTCAGCCCTAGAGGAGGAGGCAGGGAGAGAGCCAATTAATGACGCCACGCTCATAGCAAAGGCGAATTTTGGATTATAACCCTATAAATGAAACGATGATCTGAAAACTTTGGAACCTTTGAAAACTTTTTGTTATGCCTCCTAACTCCGAAGCTGGCAAGGCAAGATGGCACACTTCCGTTGTCTTTATAAACAGTGAAAATTGACTCCACCTATAGAACTTCAGGCTTCCGGTCTTTGTCTCCGTGCTACTCAGATAAATCTCTTGTTGATTTGGATTCCCTGGAGTGAAAGACTTATTACTCAACTGCCAGAAATTGTGACCAGAAAAATCTCCTTCTGCCTGGACCTTTAGTCTCTCGAACTCTCTTGGCGGTTCCCCCTCCCTGATTGATCTTTCTCTGTATTGACTTTGAACTCTTTACTGCTCATACAATGTCACATAAAAAACCACCTCCTGGGAAGCCCGGCTTTGCTGCCTCAGCCCCAACATCTACTACATCTAGTCCCAGTACACAATCAACGATAACATCTCTGATGCAGCCTAAAACTACTGAGATGGATTTTCAACAAATGTTTCAACAAATCTTAAAGGGACAAGAGGACATAAAAAGGCAATTAAAAGAGATGAAAGAAGAGCTTAAAGAGAACCAGGACCAGACCAGTAAAAACTCACAGAGACTGGATCTGTTGAAGGGGGGGACGGCTGAGATGAGGGGGGAGATGGAAGGGGTGCAGAAGGGGCACAAAGATCTTGAGACCCACCAGATGAAAATAGAATTTGAAAGAATGTGCTTTTATCTTAGATTTCAAAATGTGGTTGAGACAGATGATGAAGACTTAAGGGACATTATGACGAGCATTTTGGCTGAATACATTCAGAAAGAGAAACAACAGATGGGGTGGGAACTAGATCTGGTTTATAGAGTAAATTCAGCATATGCTAGAACACACAATGTACCCAGGGAGGTGCACATTAAATTTCTTAGAAAGACCACAAGAGATGAAATTCTGAGTGCACAAAGGGGGCAAGCTCTGAAATACCAAGATAGGGAAATAACCATTCTGAAACAGATCCCCAAGAAAGTGAGGGAGAAAAGAAAAAAATATTCACAGTTAGCAAAGAAACTTTACCAGAAGGGGGTGTGGTTCAGATGGCTGATGCCTGAAGGTATGCTAATATTCTGGGAGGATACAAGAGTTAGAATCCACACGACTTCGGGTTCCGGCGGCTACCAGCGACGAGCAAGTGTTTGCTCGCTCCGGCTCCTCGGTGGGCTTCCCCACTTCTTGGGGGGCACAGGACAGAGGCGTCCTGCCGGAGGGGCAGCATCGCAGGAGATCCCTGGATCGCCGGCGGCCGGCGGGAGGTCCCCCGCTTCGCCCAAGGCACCGGGGAGCAGATCGGAGGATGCGTGGGCGTCTTCGCTAAAAGGCTGTGCGGAGAATGAACAAGCAGAAGGAAGCAGCGGCGGTGCGGTGAGGCGCATACCCCCCTCCACTCCCTTTATTGAATTGAAGAACTTTTCAGCAGTTTAAAACTTTTTCTTTCGGCTAACTTGGGAGGTGCGGCTGGAGGGAGGGGGATTTCCCCCCCCCCTCGGACAGGCAGCTTGGAACAATTTTGCTCTCAGCCCCAGGGGAAAGAGGAGGGGGGAGAGCCAACCAATGATGCCACACCCTTGCTTAAAGTGACTTTCTTTGAACTTAACCCCATAATATACTGATGATCTGAAAACTTTGGGAATTTTGAAAACTTTGTTATGCCTCTAAACCCGAAGCTGGCAGGGCAAGATGGCACACTTCCGTTGTCTTCATGAACTGTGAAACCTGACTCCACCTTTAAAAATTCAGGCTTCCGGTCTTTGTCTCCGTGCTACTCAGATAAATCTCTTGTGGATTGCTACTCTTTGAACTCCCTGGAGTGAAAAACTTTACTCTACTGTCAGGCTGACTAGAGAAATTCTCTCCTGCCTGGACCTTCTGCCTCCTGGACTCATCTGGCTGCTCTGCCGCTCTAACTGTCCATTCTCTACACTGACTGAGCTCTTTATTCTATAAACAATGCCTCCTAAAAGACCACCTCCTGGAAAGCCTGGCTTTGCTACCTCTGCCCCGACATCAGCAACTTCCAGCCCTGCTACACAATCAAAGATAACAGACCTGATGCAACCTAAAAGTACAGAGATGGATTTGCAACAAATGCTTCAGCAACTTTTACAGGGACAAGAGGAAATTAAGAAACAATTAAAGGAAATGAAAGAAGAAATTAAAGAGAATCAAGCCCAAATTTATAAGAACTCACAGAGACTGGACCTTTTGGAGGGTGGGGCGGCTGAGATGAGGTAGGGGGTGGAGGCGGTGCAAAAGGGAAACAAAGAACTTGATACCCAACAAATGAAAACAGAATTTGAGAGAATGTCCTTTTATCTTAGATTTCAAAACGTGATGGAAGCAGATGATGAAAACATAAGGGACATCATGATAAATATTTTGGCCGAATATATTCATAAAGAAAAACAACAGATGGAATGGGAGATAGATCTGGTTTATAGAGTGAACTCAGCCTATGCTAGAACACACAACGTACCCAGGGAGGAACATATTAAATTCCTCAGAAAAAGCACAAGAGACGAAATTCTGGGTGCAGAAAGGGGGCAAGCCTTGACATACCATGATAGGGAAATAACCATTCTGAAGCAGATCCCCAAGAAAGTGAGGGAAAAAAGAAAAAATTATTCGCAATTAGCGAATAAATTATACCAGAAGGGGGTGTGGTTCAGATGGTTGATGCCTGAAGGTATGTTAATATTCTGGGAGGAGACAAGAATTAGAATCAACACACCCATAGAGGCACAGGCCTTTATGGAAAAAAACAAAACACACCTAGAAAAAACAGAAGATCCTACAACAGATATGCAGGACACGGGAGGGGCCGGAGCTCTGCCGGCGGGGGGAGATGGGGCAATACCAAGAAAGCTCAGATCACAAAAATGAATAAGAAAATCTTTTTGACATAAACTGATCGAAAGTACCAATGGAATTAACATGTGGACTATGTACTACTATGTATTAAATTGATTGAAAGTACCAACAGAATTGAATATGAATGAATGAATGAATATTTATTTCTTAGCCGCACCCTCTCCCGAAGGACTCGGGGCGGCGTACAATAA
This sequence comes from Natrix helvetica, assembly GCF_964273705.1. NCBI lineage: Eukaryota > Metazoa > Chordata > Lepidosauria > Squamata > Natricidae > Natrix > Natrix helvetica. The sequence continues at coordinate 20,725,707 of NC_138555.1, forward strand.
AACATATAAAATACATATCTGGACAAGACATACATCTAACAAAAACGTGTACTAAGACGTGTACAAGGAGGAGGTGGGCTGATGGATAAAAACAATTAAAATCACAATATTTAAAACCCCTAAATAAATAAATGCAATTAAATTACACAAATAAAAAACCCGTCAGGAGCGACATAGTTAGATCATGGTTGAGCCAGGCCAGCTACTTGGAATAGGTGGGTCTTGAGCTTTACACGGAAGGAGCAGAGGTCAGAGGTAGTTCTAATATCCGGAGGGAGGTCATTCCACAGGGCTGGGCCCGCCACAGAGAAGGCTCTACTTCTAGGCGCCGCCCCTCGGCACTGTCTGGTGGACGGCACCTGGAGGAGTCCCTCTCTGTGCGAGCGAATTGGTCGCAGGGATGTATGGGGCAGGATACAATCCCGCAAGTAACTAGGTCCTGAGCCATGGAGCGCTTTAAAGATCGTTATCAAAACCTTGAAACGCACCCGATAGACCACAGGAAGCCAGTGCAGCTCGCGCAGGAAAGGTGTCACATGGGAGTACCTAGTACTCCCCATAATTACCCGCGCGGCTGCGTTCTGGACCAACTGTAGCCTCCGAGTGCATTTCAAGGGAAGCCCCATGTAGAGAGCGTTACAGTAGTCCAGGCGAGACGTCACCAGCGCATGAGTGACTGTGCGTAAGGTGTCCCGGTCCAGTAGGGGGCGCAATTGGCGCACCAGGCAAACCTGGTGGAACGCCCCCCTTGCCACGGCTGTCACATGGTCATCCATGGACAGCCGGGCATCCAGGAGGACGCCCAAATTGCGTGCCCGCTCCACGGGGGCAAGTTGAACACCCCCGATGGCCAAAGATGGAATTAATTGGCTGAACCGGGGAGCCGGTACCCACAGCCACTCCGTCTTGGAGGGGTTGAGTTTGAGTCGGTTGTCATCCATCCAGACCCGTACGGCTTCCATACACCGGGACATCACTTCGACGGCCTCGTTGGGGTGGTTCGGGGTGGAAATGTACAGCTGAGTATCATCAGTGTACAGATGATATCCCACCCCGAAACCACGGGTGATCTCACCCAGCGGCTTCATATATGTGTTGAACAGGAGTGGCGAGAGGACCGACCCCTGTGGTACCCCACAAGTAAGGGGGCTTAGGGTCGAACTCTCTTCCCCTGCCAACACACGTTGCGTCCGGCCGGAAAGGTAGGAGCCGAACCAGCGCAAAACGGTGCCCCGGACCCCCAACCCCTCCAGCCGGCGCAACAGGATACCATGGTCGATGGTATCAAAAGCCGCCGAGAGGTCTAATAGGACCAGGATAGAGGAACAACCCCTATCTCTGGCCCTCCAGAGATCATCCACCAACGCGACCAAGGCCGTCTCCGTGCTGTGCCCGGGGCGGAAGCCGGACTGGCGCGGGTCTAGATAATCATTTTCCTCCAGATGTCGTGGAAACTGGTAAGCCACCACACACTCTACAACCTTTGCCAAAAAGGGAAGGTTGGAGACAGGACGATAATTGGCCAGCTCCATAGGGTCCAGGGAAGGCTTCTTGAGCAAGGGTCTCACCACCGCCTCTTTCAAGGCGGCCGGGAGAGACCCCTCACTCAACGAAGCGTTCACTAGGCCCAGGAGCCAGTCTCGTGTAACCTCCCAGGATGCCAGTACAAGCCAGGAGGGGCACGGGTCCAATAAACATGTGGTGGGTCGCAGTCGTCCACGCATTCTGTCCAAATCCTCGATGGCAACCAAGTCAAACTCCTCCCAGGTCGATTCCACAAGACTCGCCACGGACGTCTCCATTGGACCACTGACAGGGACCCAATCCTTCCGGATTTGAGCGATTTTATCCTGCAGATATTTCCCAAATTCCTCTGCCCTGCCCTGTAAAGGGGCCTCCCGCGGCCTCTGAAACAGGAGGGAGCGGGACACCCGGAACAGGGCGGCAGGGTGGTTCTCTGCGGATGCAATGAGAGTGGCACAATATTGATGTTTGGCCACTCTCAATGCCACAAGGTATGCTGACTATATATATGACTATATATGCTGACTATATATGACTATATATGACTATGTATTAATGACTTTTACCCAGATGTATACTCTGAGATTGGAGGGAGGGGGCGCCTACCACACTTTGCAACTGCCAAAATTTGTATATTTTTTCCACTACCTTTTCCCTTGTAAATTTTAAAAAAACCAATAAAACTTTGTTCAAAAAAAAAAAAGAATTAGAATCAACACAACCATAGAGGCACAGGCCTTTATGGAAAAAAACAAAGCACTCCTAGATAAACCAGATGATCCTACAACAGAGATACAGGACACGGGAGGGGCCGGAGCCTTGCTGGCGGGGGGAGAAGGGGCAATACCGAGGAAACTCAGATCACAAAAATGAGCAAGAAAATCTGTTTGATATAAATTGATTGAAACTATTACCTGAATTTATATGCTGACTAAATATTGCTATTTAGTATTGAATTTTGTTTAAATGTACACCATGAGTATGGGGGAGGGGACACCTGCCGCACATTGCAACTGCCAAAATTTGTAACCCTTTCCATCACCCCTTTCCTTTTTATTCCCTAAAAACCAATAAAACTTTGTTTAAAAAAAGAAGAAGAAGAAGAATTCTTTGGGAAACTACACAAAAATAACAGAATATGACTATGAAGATATATGTATATTAGGAGACTTTAATGCAATCATAAATAATGGAATAGACTATAAATCTACAAAGATGAACAAGAAGCCAAGAAAGATCTTACCCAAAACATTTTTCACGATGGTGGAATCAAAGTACAAAAAGTCTGGAGACGGAGCTGCAGAAAAACCCACAAAATAAAAAAGTACAAAATATCATGGAACTGCAAAAACATAAATTGAACCTGATAGAAAATGAGGACTTGGCAAATAAAATAAAATTGGCAAAACAAAACTTCTTTGAAAACGCAAATAAACCAGGACGTTGGCTGGCTTACAAGATGAAAAAGAAAAGAGAAAAAAAGGCTGATAAGTCAATTGGTGGATGAAGAAGGGAACATACAACATTTAAATGAAAAAAGAGAACAATAATTGAGAACTTCTACAATAAGTTGTATCAGCATGAGAGAGTTCCAGAAGGAAAAATAAGACAACATTTAGAGAAAATTAGAATAACCAAAATCCCAGAAAAATTTAAGAAGGCACTAGAAGAAAGAATTACAATGATGGAGGTAACAGAAGGCATCAAAAGGCAAAAGAAGGGGAAAACACCAGGACCAGATGGATTACCGGCATAACTGTAACAAACACTACAAGAAGTATTAAGCAATGTAATGTTGGAACTATTCAATGACTTATTAAGGGAAGCAAAGATGCCAGAAACATGGACTAAGGCATATATAACGCTTATACTAAAAGAAGAGTCAGATCCACAACAAGTAAAGAACTATAGACCTATTTCACTATTAAATGCGGATTATAAAATGTTTGCATCAATAATGGCAGAATGAAGAGACTTTTAAATGAATTTATACACGTAGACCAAAATGGATTTCTCCACAAGAGACAGATCAGAGACAATATACGAATTGTATTGAATACGCTAGAGTACTATGAAGCCCACCCAGAAAAGCAAATGGTGGTATTGTTTCTGGATGCTCAAAAGGCCTTTGATAATGTGAACTGGCAATTTATGATAATGCAACATCAAATGATGGGATTTGGTGAGGGAATTATACAACAAAATAAAGAGGTAAAAGGTATGAGGATCAAGAAAGAAGAGTATAAATTACAAGCGTTTGCAGATGATTTGGTGTTTATTATGGAGGATCCAATAGAAACAGGGCCAAAACTAGTTAAAATAATAGAAGAATATGGAGAAGTAGCGGGCTTGAAGATTACTAAAGATAAAACAAAACTTTTGGTGAAAAATATGACAGAAAAACAGAAAAGAGAGTTGATGGGGAAACTGGACATACAGGTGGTGAAAAATATTTGGGTATTCAATTGACATCAAGGTGTGTAACACTAAAGGAGGATAACTATTATAAGGTGAGAAAACAAATAGAAATAGATCTGGAAAGATGGAAAAACCTACAATTATCATTGATGGGAAGAATAGCAGTAGTAAAGATGAACATATTACCAAAATTGCTATACCTATTCCAAACAATACCGATAAAACTAGAGAAAAAATTCTTTGAAAGTATGAATAAAATAGTGGGGAAATATATATGGCAGGGGAAAAAGCAAGAATTAATACAAAAATGTTGCAAGATGCAAGGATTCGAGGTGGATTTGGATTACCAAACTGGGAATTGTACTATCAAGCAGTGGGACTAGCTTGGATGAAATAATGGATTTTATTGAGAAATACAAGATTATTGACATTGGAGGGTCATGATTTGCAACTGGGTTGGCATGCTTTTTTGTGGTATGATAAAAGTAGGGCACGTGGCTATTTTCAAATACATTATGTAAGGAATGGATTATTAACAATATGGGAAAGAGTGAAAGGGAAACATTATTTAGAAATACCAATGTGGCTTTCAACAATGGAAGCATTGAAACATCCAAATATTACCAGTATGAAAAATATTATTAGATACAAAAATATCTTAACAGAAAGGGGGGAACTAAAACAAAAACAAGAATTAGAAAAACAAGGGATTGATATAGGATGGTTTTCATAATTGCAAATACAATCAAGATATGAAAAAGATAAAAGGGAGTATGGTTTTAACTTAGGAAGTTTGGAGTTGGATAAGATACTTATGGGAAAGGAAGAAAGAATAATCAAGGAACTATATAGCTACCTGTTGTAGCCCAGCAGGATCCGGTTCAGCTGATGCTGGACTCAGATAGTGAGGGATCATTTCAGTCTGCCCTGGATGATGTGGAAGACCCTGTGCAGGTTGCAGATTCAGAGCAGGGACCAGAGGGGCTGGTTGGCCACCAGGAGGCGCCTGAGGCATGGAGCAGTGGGAAAGATCAAAGGCAGTCAGTCCCTGATGCGAGAGTAAGACGGGCTGAGAAACGAAAGCAGCAGCTTTGTAGGCAGGCTCACAGACGATAATTAGCACAGGTGGTTGTAGATTGGCCCATCCCAAGAGAGCTTATAGGTGAGGCGTTGGGAGGGGACATTTGCAGGAAACAACCGTTCGAAATTAGCAGTGAAGAAAGTCGATGTCTTAGAGCCGTGTCTGAATATCTGGATTGTTTTTCTTGTATTCTAAGTTATCTGGGCCTTCGGCCAAAAGTTTTATCTGCAATTAAACAGTGGCAACCAGCCAAGCCTGTGTTTTGGCTTGTTCACAGGCGTGGAGAGGGGGGTCAGAACAGCTACCTATTAAGAACTATGCTAGAAGAAGATATAAGATTATATACTGAATCAAACCAATAACGTGTTAGGTTAAATATATTGAATATTGCATGAACATTGTGTGGATTGACTTGCATACAAACCTGAATATATAGAAATTAAGTTGTTAGATTGTAGGATTGAATTGTATTGAATTGAAATGTGCATGGAAGAGGGCAAGTTCAAAGATTGAAAGGGCTGGTAAGAGAGTGGAAACAAATAGTGAGTAGAGAGAGGTATATGTTATTGTGGGAACAAATTGTAAGGAAATTAAAATAAAAAATGACAAGTACAACAACAATTAGTAAAATGAATAGGAAGGCAGTATCCAACCCAACATCAGCAACATCTTCACCCTCAAACCAGCGCACAACTGAGAGCACACTGGGTCTAGAGAGAGAGAGCTCAACAACGAACCTTCAGTGTATGCAAGATGCATTAGCAATGATACAAGAAACAATATTGAAAACACAAGAAACAATTACAAAAAGCACAAAGAAATGAGGAGAAATCATGAAGAAATTAAACTAGAAATGGGAGAAATGAAGAGTGCGATTAGAAGAATAGATGATAGAATAGGGAAAATACAAGTGAAATAACAAAAAATGAACAAAAAATTTAAAAAGTAGAAACAAAGGTAGAAAAAATGAAGAAGAGAATAGAGATGGTAGATGAGAAGCTGGCTACACTAAACAGACAATTAGGGGAGAAAATAGTATTTTTGGAATTAGAAAAAGCTGGCTTCTTTCTGCGCTTTCAAAATATAGTTGAAGAAAAGGAGGATTTAGGGGAAACAATTACAGAGATTGTTGCGAACATATTAGAAAAAACAAACAAGAAACAAGAAGGGACATAGACGAGGTGTACCGAATCCACACAAATTATGCTAGGAGACACAGGCTCTCAAAAGAAACCCACGTACGCTTTACTCGAAAATCGGTAAGAGATGAAGTATATAAGAAAGTGAGAGAAGAACAAATAACATATAAAGGAAGAGAGAGACAAATTCTGAGACAAATTCCGAAAATAGTGAGAGACCAGAGAAGGCAATATCAATTCCTTATACAACAATTAATAAGGTACAACACAATGTTTAGATGGCTTACACCAGAAGGAGTGATGATTACCTGGCAGGATAAAAGATATAAAATGGACATAGTTGAGAAAGCGCATGAGTTCTTTGAACATCAGTTTACCATGGAGGAAGAACAAGAGAGTAGAAAGGAACCAGAGAGTAGAAGCCAAGAAGAACAGTCAGTTGAAAACAGGGAGGGAGAAAGAGAAGAAAGAAGAAAGCAGGAAAGAGAACAAATAGAACAAGAGGGTAGTAGAATAGGAATAGAGACAAGAAATGCAAGGAAACTAAGGGCGGCACACAAGTAACAAAATGGAACAAGAAATTAAGTTACTCTCACTAAATATAAATGGATTAAACTCACTGGGAAAGAGAAGGCAAATTTTGACTAGATTACAAAAATGAATATGGACATAGTATGCCTTCAAGAGGTACATGACAACCCGCGCGGCCGCGTTCTGGACTAGCTGCAGTCTCCGGGCGCGTCCCAAGGGAAGCCCCATGTAGAGAGCGTTACAGTAGTCTAGGCGAGACGTCACCAGCGCATGAGTGACTGTGCGTAGGGCATCCCGATCCAGAAGGGGGCGCAATTGGCGCACCAGGCGAACCTGGTGGAACGCCCCCCTTGCCACGGCTGCCACATGGTCATCCATTGACAGCCGGGCATCTAGGAGGACGCCCAAATTGCGCGCCCGTTCCACAGGGGGCAATTGCTCGCCCCCTATGGCCAGCGATGGGGTCAGCTGGCTGAACCGAGGCGCCGGTAGCCACAGCCACTCAGTCTTGGAGGGGTTGAGTTTGAGTCTGTTGTCCCCCATCCAGACCCCGACGGCTTCCAAACACCGGGACATCACTTCAACAGCCTCGTTGGGGTGGCTCAGGGTTGAAATGTACAGCTGAGTGTCGTCAGCGTACAGATGGTATTCAACCCCAAAACCACGGATGATCTCGCCCAGCAGCTTCACATATGTATTGAACAGAAGGGGCGAGAGGACCGACCCCTGCGGCACTCCACAAGAGAGTGGCCTCAGGTTCGATCTCTGCCCCCCCGTCAACACATATTGCATCCGGCCGGAGAGGTAGGAGCCGAACCACCGCAAAAAGGTGCCTCCGACTCCCATCCACTCCAGCCGGCGCAGTAGGATACCATGGTCGATGGTATCAAAAGCCGCTGAGAGGTCTAATAGGACCAGGATAGAGGAATAACCTCTATCTCTGGCCCTCCAGAGATCATCGACCAACGCGACCAAGGCTGTCTCTGTGCTGTGTCCGGGTCGGAAGCCGGACTGGCGTGGGTCTAGATAGTCGGATTCATCAAGGTGACGTGGAAATTGCTGCAGTTGGAGACTGGACGATAATTAGCTAGCTCCATTGGGTCAAGCGAAGACCTCTTGAGTAAGGGCCTCACCACCGCCTCTTTCAAGGCAGATGGTAAGGATCCCTCCCCCAACGAGGCATTCACCAGGCCCAGAAGCCAGCCTCGTGTCACCTCCCAGGATGCCAGTACCAACCAGGAGGGACACGGGTCCAATGAACATGTGGTGGGTCGCAGCCGTCCACGCAACCTGTCTAAATCCTCGGGGGCAACAGAGTCAAACTCCTCCCAGAGTGGATTCACAAGACTCGCTGTTGACGGCCCGTCCAGACCACTGGAGGGGGCCCATCCGCTTCGGATCTGAGCGACTTTGTTCTGTAGATATTCTCCAAACTCTTCTGCTCTTCCCTGTAAGGGTGCCCCCCGCGTCTCCTGAACCAAGAGGGAGCGGGTCACCCTAAACAGGGCGGCAGGGCGGTTATCCGCAGACGCAATAAGAGCGGCGCAATGTCTACATTTGGCCGCTCTCAATGCCACAAGGTAGGTCCGTAAATAGGCTCTTACCTGTGTTCGGTCAGACTCGGAGCGTGAGGACCTCCACCTGCTCTCTAGACGTCTTCTATGGCGCTTCATCACCCTGAGCTCCTCGGTATACCAAGGTGCCCGGGTGAGTCGCTGCCGTAGGAGAGGTCGCAAAGGCGCAACCCGGTCCAAGGCCCCAGCCATCGCCCTATTCCAGGCGGCCACTAGGTCCTCCGACCGAGCGCGGGTCAGGGCTACAGGTAATGGCCCAAGCTCCGTCTGGAACCTATCTGGTTCCATCAGGCGCTTGGGGCGGTACCAGCTTGGACGAACTGGCTCCGCCTCCTCGCGGTGGGGGGTAGCGCCAGGGAAGTCTAGCCGGAGACATGAGTGATCTGACCATGACAGGGGGGTAATATCTAAATCCCCTATTCCCAGATCACTCGTCCACTGCTCAGATACAAAAACAAGGTCCAGTGTGTGACCACCTTCGTGTGTGGGGCCCTGAATTAGTTGGGTCAGGCCCATGGCTGTCATGGAAGCCATGAACTCCCGAGCTACCTCGGATGCTGCTCCCGTCGACGGTAGGTTGAAGTCCCCCATAACTAAAAGTTTGGGGATCTCCACCGCCATCTCCGAGATCAGCTCGAGGAGCTCGGGCAGGGCTGCTGACGTATAGCGAGGAGCCAAGTATACAGCCAGCTGACCCCATCGCTGGCCATAGGGGGCGAGCAATTGCCCCCTGTGGAACGGGCGCACAATTTGGGCGTCCTCCTAGATGCCCGGCTGTCAATGGATGACCATGTGGCAGCCGTGGCAAGGGGGGCGTTCCACCAGGTTCGCCTGGTGCGCCAATTGCGCCCCCTTCTGGATCGGGATGCCCTACGCACAGTCACTCATGCGCTGGTGACGTCTCGCCTAGACTACTGCAACGCTCTCTACATGGGGCTCCCCTTGAGATGCACCCGAAGACTACAGCTAGTTCAGAATGCGGCCGCACGGGCTGTCATGGGGAGGACCAGGTACTCCCATATAACACCACTCCTGCGCGAGCTGCACTGGCTACCTGTAGTTTTTCGGGTGCGTTTCAAGGTCCTGATTACCATCTTTAAAGCGCTCCATGGCACAGGACCTAGTTACTTGCGGGATCGCATCCTCCCACATACATCCCTGTGGCCAATCCGCTCTCACAGGGAGGGGCTTCTCCAGGTGCCGTCCACTAGGCAATGCCAGCGGGCAACGCCAAGGAGTAGGGCCTTCTCTGTGATGGGCCCAACCCTCTGGAATGACCTCCCCCCCCGATATCAGAACCACCACAGACTTCCGCTCCTTCCGACAAAAATTGAAGACTCACCTGTTTCGATTAGCTGGCCAGGCATAATTATAATTGTGACAACTGTTACCTCCTGGAAACATATTCTTACCTGGTTATTTATAGGGTACGGTTTTAAATTTAACTGATTTTAGGGTTTTTAGAACCAGATTTATATTCTTCCGTACAGTTCTTTTTAAATTTTTAACCTCCTCCTTATGTGTATTTATATCTGTATTTATATTTGTATTTGATACTTATTGTTTGTTGTGTGGACTGTACACCGCCCCGAGTCCTTTTCGGGAGAGGGGGCGGTCTAGAAATTCGAAGAAAATAAATAAAAATAAATACATATCAAAAGCTAATATAACAAGCTACTAGAATATCCAAAATTAGGAAAACACTAGAACAACAACAAAAAAAAGGAATTGCAATATACATTAAAGAATGGATAAACGCAAAGAAAAATGCAGATGAAGAGGGGATGATTTTAATGATAGAAATAGAAACAGAACAAAGAAAAATTCTCCTCACAGCAATATATGCCCCAAATAAAAACCAAAAAGAATTTTACAAGAAGATCCACCAAAAAATAACGGAAATAGAATATGAGGATATATGTCTAATTGGCGACTTCAATGCTATAACAGATATCAACGATGACTACAAGAGTAACAAAATAAATTAAAAAAAAGAATACTACCATTTACCTTTTTTGAAATGGTGCTGGAACTGAGCCTGAAAGATGTATGGAGAGAAAGGAACATAGGAAACAAACAATTTACATATTATTCAAATCCCCACAAATCATGGTCAAGGATAGATATGATTTGGTCAACCAAAGAACTGAGAAGAGATACAGAAGAGATTGAAATAATGATAAACACCTGGGCAGATCACAACCCATCGACCATGGTATCCTATTGCGCCGGCTGGAGGGGATGGGAGTAGGGGGCACCGTTTTGCGGTGGTTCTGCTCCTACCTCTCCGACCGGACGCAATGTGTGTTGGCAGGGGAGCAGAGGTCGACCCTGAGGCCGCTCACTTGTGGGGTGCCGCAGGGGTCGGTCCTCTCGTCCCTCCTGTTCAACACATACATGAAGCCACTGGGTGAGATCATCCGTGGTTTTGGGGTTGGATACCACCTGTACGCTGATGACACACAGCTGTACATCTCCACACCAAACCACCCCAACGAGGCCGTCGAAATGATGTCCCGGTGCTTGGAAGCCGTTCGGGTCTGGATGGGGGACAACAGACTCAGACTCAACCCCTCCAAGATGGAGTGGCTGTGGCTACCGGCGGCCCGGTTCAACCAGTGGACCCCATCGCTGGCCATAGGGGGCGAACAACTGACCCCCGTGGAGCGGGCGCGCAATTTGGGCGTCCTCCTCGATGCCCGGCTTTCGATGGATGACCATGTGGCAGCCGTGGCGAGGGGGGCGTTCCACCAGGTTCGCCTGGTGCGCCAATTGCGCCCCCTATTGGACCGGGACGCCCTACGCACAGTCACTCATGCGCTGGTGACGTCTCGCCTGGACTACTGCAACGCTCTCTACATGGGGCTCCCCTTGAGATGCACCCGAAGACTACAGCTAGTTCAGAATGCGGCCGCGCGGGCTGTCATGGGGAGGACCAGGTACTCCCATATAACACCACTCCTGCGCGAGCTGCACTGGCTGCCTGTGGTTTTTCGGGTGCGTTTCAAGGTATTGGTTACCATCTTCAAAGCGCTTCATGGCACGGGACCTAGTTACCTGCGGGATCGCATCTCACCTCATACATCCCTGCGACCAATCCGCTCCCACAGGGAGGGACTCCTCCGGGTGCCGTCCACTAAGCAGTGTCAACGGGCGGCGCCCAGGAGTAGAGCCTTCTCTGTGATGGCCCCAACCCTCTGGAATGACCTCCCCCCCGATATTAGAATTACTACCGACCTCCGCTCCTTCCGACAGAAACTTACGACCCACCTGTTCCAATTAGCTGGCCTGGCTGATTTATAGTCCCACTTTCAACCTCCTGGCAAACACCTTATTTTGGGGTAATTTTTAAGGGTAATTTTAATTTATATTTGAATTTTAATCTATTGTACAGTGTATAACCTACCTCCTCTGTCTATTTATGTATATCTACCTATATTTTTGTATTTACATTGTTTTAATATGTCTGTACACCGCCCCGAGTCCTGTTTAGGAAAGGGTGCAGTCTATAAATTAAAGTTTATTATTATTATTATTAACCCAATAAAAATAACATGGAAAGGACCAAAAAAGAAAAAGAGATGGACAATGAATCAAAGACTATTGAAAGATAAAGAATATATAAAAATGATAGAAAGGGAATTGGAACTTTTCTACAAAGTAAAGAAGAAAGAAGAAACATTGTTACAAAACCTATGGGACACTACAAAAGCTTTTGCTAGAGGGTTGACAATAGCATATTTGGCAAGGAAAAACAAGGAAAAGAGACAAAAACAAGAAATATTAGAGAAAGAACTTAAAAAATTGGAAATGGACCTGCAAAAAAATCCACAAGCAAAAATAAAGGAGAAAAAAGAACTAATAAAACACAAATTAAATTTGATGACACAAGAAGAGATGGCCCAAAAAATCAAATTTGCAAAAAAAAACTATTTTGAAAATGCAAAGCGGGAACATGGTTAGCTGTTGTGGCCCAGCAGGAGCCATTGGAGTTGCCACCAGACTCCGACAGCAAGGGTCCCTCTGAGTCGGCTCAAGAGGTGGGGGACCCTGGACAGGGTTCCAACGCTGAGCAGGGCGCAGAGAGGCTGGTTGGCCACCAGGGGGCGCTTGAGGCATGGAGCAGTGGTGAAAGCCAAAGGAAGGGGGCTCCTGATGTCATGCCTTGGAGCAGTGGGGAGGAGTCACAGGACAGTGAGTCAGACATCAGCAGTGAGCTATTAGATGCTCGTTACCAACGTGCGTAAGGAGCAATTGAGCAATTACAGGAGGTAATGGCTCTCAGCTGCTGATAATTAGACTCCTCTCCAGACTATAAAGGGACTGCTTGTGGACACACCCTTTGCAGGAATCAACTGATCATTGGAGTTGGAGAAGCTCTCAGATCTGTGTCGTACTTTGGCAGTCTGGATTGCTGCCAAAGGGTTTACCTGGATTGCTGCCAATCTGTTCCCTGGACCTTGGCAGGCAGGAGTGCTGCTAAGGTGATTATCTGGAGCTTGGTAGCTGGATTGCTGCCAAGGGGTGTCGCTGTAGCTGGATTGCTGCCCAGAGTGCTATCTTGACCTTGGCAGGCTGGATTGCTGCCAAGGTGGAACCTGTATGTCAATAAACATCTGGAAGAGACTTTGTGTCTGAGTGTCTTGGTATACAAGAGGAGGGGGTCAGAACAGTTAGCATACAAATTGAAAAAAGAAAAGGAAAAAAGAATAATACATCACTTACAAGATGAAAAAGGAAACATAATAGAATACCGGAAAGAGGAAAAAAATATAGTACAGAAAATTTTTGAGAAACTATACAGCAAAGAAAACATATTACAAGACAATATCAAACAATACTTAAATAAAAAGAATCTACATGAGATTGAGGAAGAGAGAAGAGAAATGCTAAACAAAAAAATCAGTGATGGAATTAAAGGAAGCATTGAAGAGACAAAATAATAATAAAACACCGGGCGCAGACAGTACACCTGTAGAATTTTATAAAGCCACGCAAGAGCAGACAGAAACAGTGATTTTAGATTTATTTAATGAAGCACTTATAGAAGCAAAGCTACCAAAATCATAGAGGGAAGCATATATAACATTGATACCCAAAGAAGATTTGGACCACCAACAAATAAAAAATTATAGACCAATTTCTTTACTAAATGCAGACTATAAAATCTTTACATCAATAATGGCAGAGCGAATTAAAAAACTATTAAATGAAATCATTCACACAGATCAAAACAGCTTCTTACCAAAACGCCAGTTAAAAAACAATATGAGGATATTTATAAACACCCTAGAATATTATGAAGAGAATCCAGGAAAACAAGTTGCACTGGTCTTTTTAGACACCCAAAAGGCCTTTGATAATTTGAATTGGCATTTCATTATCACACAGTTAAAAATGATGATATTTGGAGAAAAATTTATAAAAATGATAGAATCAATATATTCGGCTCAGACAGCAAAAGTAATAATAAATAGTGACACTACAGAAGAAATTAAAATATTGAAAGGAGTGAGACAAGGATGTCCATTATCGCCTTTATTATTTATATTAACACTGGAAGTTTTATTAACAGAAATTAGAAACAATCAAGAAATAATGGGATTAAAATTTAAAAAGAGGAATATAAAACACAGGCATTTGCGGACGATATGGTATTCATATTAGAGGATCCATTAAAATCAGGAATCAAATAAATCCAAAAAATAGAGGAATTTGGTAAGGTAGCGGGTCTTAAAATTAATAAGAACAAAACAAAGATTATTACGAAGAATTTCGCCAAAAAACAAGAGCAAGAATTAGAGGAAAACATGGGAATGCAAATAGTTAAAAAAGTAAAATATTTAGGAATTTGGCTGACAGGAAATACTCAACAATTAAGGAAGATAATTATGATAAAATGATTCAGAAAATTAAGAAAGATTTGGAAAATTGGAGGAAAAGAGGAGGATTTGGACTTCCCGATTGGGAGCTTTATTATCAAGCAGCAGCTCTCACCTGGATAAAGGACTGGATCAATCTAAAAAACAGAAGATTACTAATAATAGAAGTTTATAATTTGGAACTGGGCTAGCACACCTTTATCTGGGATGGGAAAGAAAAATCCATAGCTATTTCCAAAAACATTTAATTAGAAATGCTCTACTACAAATATGGTTAAAAATCAAAAGAAAACACTACAACAAAATCCCAATCTGGCTCTCCACCATGGAAGTTTTGATATACCCTTTGAAACTGAAAGACAAAAAAGATAAGTATAAAAAGTGGAAAGTGGGGGACATAACTAAGGCAGAATATCAGCAAATAGCCCGAGCATGTAAAGATGAAGTGAGGAAAGCTAAGGCTCACAACGAAGAAAGGCTTGCCACAAAAGTAAAAAAAAACAAGAAAAGCTTCTTCCAACATGTAAAAACAAGAAAAAAGTTAAGGAAACAATTGGTCCATTGCTGGGAGAAAGTGGCAAGAAGGTGACAAGCAACAGGGAGAAAGCAGAACTATTTAACTCATGTTTTGCATCTGTCTTTACACAAAGGGATAAAACAGTCCAACCTATCAAAAGCAGCACCACAAAATTAGGAACACAAGTTGAAATAGGGAAGAAAATGGTAAGTGAGCACCTGTCTACCCTAGACAAGTTCAAATCACCAGGACCGGATACACCCCAGGGTTCTGAGGGAACTGGCAGATGAGATCTCAGAACCACTGAACTATATCTTTCAGAGATCCTGGAGCACCAGGGAACTACCAGAGGACTGGAAAAGAGCTGATGTGGTTCCCATCTTCAAAAAAGGGAAAAAAACAGATCCAGGAAACTACAGACCTATCAGCCTGACCTCAATACCAGGAAAGATTCTGGAAAAGATAATCAAGCAATGCATTTGCGAACACCTAGAAGCAAAGTAATAGCCAAAAGCCAACATGGGTTTGTCAAAAACAGATCATGCCAGACTAATCTTATTGCATTCTTTGATAATGTGACAAAATTAATGGACCAGAGGAATGCCGCCGATATAGTTTACTTGGACTTCAGTAAGGCATTTGATAAAGTAGACCATAGCCTACTACTAGATAAAGTAGAAGAATGTGGGTTGGACAGCATCACCACTAGATGGATTCGTAACTGGCTGACCAACAGCATTCAACGTGGAGTCCTCAATGGAACTGCATCTTCATGGAGGGAAGTATGCAGTGGAGTACACCAAGGCTCTGTTTTGGGCCCAGTACTCTTCAACATCTTCATCAATGATTTGGATGAGGGAATAAATGGGGAACTCATCAAATTTGCAGATGACACCAAGCTGGCAGGAATAGCCAACACTCCAGAAGATAGGCTTAAGATACAGAAGGATCTTGACAAACTTGAACATTGGGCACTATCTAATAAAATGAAATTCAATGGTGAAAAGAGTAAGGTTCTACATTTAGGCAACAAAAACGAAATGCACAGGTACAGTATAGGTGGTACCTTGCTCAATAGTAGTAACTGTGAAAAGGATCTTGGAGTCCTAGTGGACAACCATTTAAATATGAGCCAGCAGTGTGCAGCAGCTGCCAAAAAAAGCCAACACAGTTCTAGGCTGCATAAACAGAGGGATAGAATCAATATCACGTGAAGTGTTAATACCACTTTATAATGCCTTGGTAAGGCCACACTTGGAATACTGCATTCAGTTCTGGTCGCCACGATGTAGAAAAGATGTGGAGACTCTAGAAAGGGTGCAGAGAAGAGCAGCAAAGATGATTAGGGGACTGTAGACTAAAACATATGAAGAACGGTTTTCAGGAACTGGATATGTCTAGTTTAATAGAAAGAAGGACTAGGGGAGACATGATAGCATTGTTCCAATATCTCAGGGGTGGCCACAAAGAAGAGGGAGTCAAACTATTCTCCAAGGCACCTGGGGGTAGAACAAGAAGCAATGGGTGGAAACTAATCAAGGAGAGAAGCAACTTAGAACTGAGGAGAAATTTCCTGACAGTTAGAACAATTAATCAGTGGAACAGCTTGCCTCCAGAAGTTGTGAATGCCCCAACACTGGAAGTCTTTAAGAAGATGTTGGTTAGCCATTTGTCTGAGACGGTATAGGGTTTCCTGCTTAGGCAGGGGGTTGGACTAGAAGACCACCAAGGTCCCTTCCAACTCTACTGCATTGTATTGTACCCGAACGTATTGGACATAAACAAGATAACAAGATATAAAGACATATTAGACAACCAAGAAAGACTAAAAACAAGGCAAGAATTGAAAAATGAGGGAATAGACATAGGCTGGTGGCCCTATTTACAAATACAGGCAAGGTATAAAAAAGACTGGGATGGATTTTATAAGGAGCCGCAAGAGCTGGATAAAATTCTACAGGGAACCGAAGAAAAATTGATTAAAAAAATATATCATTGTCTATTAAAATTTAAAATGGAAGAAGAAACTGTGAAAGAAAC
Organism: Natrix helvetica; assembly: GCF_964273705.1. Classification (NCBI taxonomy): domain Eukaryota; kingdom Metazoa; phylum Chordata; class Lepidosauria; order Squamata; family Natricidae; genus Natrix; species Natrix helvetica. Next base: position 20,742,413 of record NC_138555.1, read on the forward strand.
GATAACATGGGCGATAAATTTTGGGTATAGTATAGAATTGGCGGAATGGGAAAAACTTGGGAAATAAATTACAAATTAACAATGGCAATGGCATATACAGAGAGAACATGTACAAGATGTTCTACAGATGGCATCTTCCACCAGCGAGAATTGCAAAAATGTTACCGGAGTGCTCACTTATTTGTTGGAAATGCAACCAACAACATGGAACATACTACCATATGTGGTGGACGTGAACATCTGCGAAAAAATATTGGAAATAAATAAAAGATTGGCTAGAGGAGATTACTACACACCAAATTGCACTAAAACCTGAACTATTTTTGTTAGGAATTATAAAAGGAAATTATGAAAAAAATATTAAGATACTTAATTCTACGCATAATTATGGCACCGAGAATTACATTCGCACAAAATTGGAAAAATAACTATACACCAACAGAAGAAAATGTAATAATAAAAAATTGGAATGTGCAGAGATGGAGAGTCATGAAAGAACTAAAAGAGAAAGAAGAATCTGAATATTACTCCGTATGGGATTTATTGTATAATTGGCTAGAGGAAAGGGGGGGAAAAGCAGGAAAGCAAAAAGAAAGGAAGAAAGATCAACAAATCAATAGACAACTACAAAACCCGAAAATGATTAAAAGATAGAAATATGAGATAGATTGTAGAAAATAAATATTAAACAAAATGACTTAAATGTAGTAAAGACTGTTATATATAGAATATTATATATAGAATGAAAAAATGTATGAAATATAAATATATAATATATAAAGTTATAGTTATAAAAGATGTACTTGTATAGATAAAAGAATCACAACAGATATGTAAAAAAATGTAATGTGTTGCAAAGATGTGAAGTTTGTACAAACAAAATAATAATTAAAAAAAAGAACTATGCTAGAAGAAGTGGTTAAAGACACAATGTTAACTTGGGCAAAGAATTTTGGCCATACGATTGAACTAGAAAAGTGGCAACAACTATGGGAACGGAATTATAAATTAACCATGTCAACAGCTTACAAAGAAAACTTATACAAAATGTTTTACAGATGGCACGTCACCGGGAAAACTAGCAAAGATGTTTAAAGACAAGTCAGCGAAATGTTGGAAATGTCAACAAGCAATAGGTTCATACTATCATATGTGGTGGACATGCACAGAAGCAAGGAAATATTGGACTAAAATTAAGAGTATGGTTAAAGAAAATGTTACAAGAAATAGAATTTAGACCAGAGATATTTCTACTAGGTATTATCCCAGAGAAATTCAAGAAAGAGGATATTTGATTATACATGCAATTACAGCAGCGAGAATTGTATTTGCTCAAAATTGGAAATTAAATAAGCTACAAATAGACGAAGAGATAATAAAAAAGATATTAGATTGTGCAGAGATGAATAGGTTGACAATTAAAATAAAGAATAAAGAGGAATCAGAGTACTTCAAGACATGGGGAAGATTTTATGATTGGCTAGAGAAAGCAAGCTAGAAAAGGAAAATAGGGAGAAGATAAAGTACCCAGACGACACACTATTAAATGGAAAAGGGGGGGAGAAGGGGAAAACAGAAAAGAAATATTAAATATATAAGTGTTGTGGCCCAGCAGGAGCCGTTGGAGCTGCCACCAGACTCCGACAGCGAGGGTCCCTATGAGTTGGCTCTGGAGGATGTGGAGGACCCTGGACAGGGTTCCGACTCCGAGCAGGGATCAGAGAGGCTGGTTGGCCACCAGGAGGCGCCTGAGGCATGGAGCAGTGGTGAAAGCCAAAGGGAGTGTGCTCCTGATGTCATGCCTTGGAGCAGTGGGGAGGAGACAAGGGAGTGGTTTCTGGATGCCAGGCAACGGAGAGCTGATAGACGGAGAGAACAGCTACGCATTTACAAGAGATGATTGGATTCAGGTGATCGTAATCAGGCTCCTCTCAAGGCTATTTAAGGAGGGACTTTCCGACAGTTGTTTTGCAGGAATCAATTTATCATTAGAGGTGGAGACGCTCTCAAATCTGTGTCGTACCTTGGCAGGCTGGATTGCTGCCAAGGTGTTATCTGGACCACGGCAGGCTGGATTGCTGCCAAAGTGTTATCTCTACCTGGATTGCTGCCAAGGTTTAAACTGTATGTAAATAAAACATCTTGCAGAGACCTTGTTTCGGAGTGCTTTGGTATACGAGAAGGGGGGGGGGGTGTCAGAACATATAAGTATATATTCAAGAGTGAGATATAAAGGGGGGGGGAAACATAACTAGGGTAGACTAGCGAAGGTAAGGGAATAAGAAATGATACTAAATTATATTTGGGTTGGCGGAAATACCATCCCAAGGAAACATAATCTGAGATTTGAAATATACACCAACAATAATAGAAAAAGAAAGGGAGAGAGGAGGAGAGAATGAAAGGAAGACGGGGGAAAGAAGAAAGAGGTAAGGAGAGGCCGATGGAAGGGAGTGAAAGAGAAGGAGAGAGGGTAGGAGGGGGAAGAGGAAGCAGTAGGAGAAAGGTAAGGGAAGAAAGAAGGAGAGGAGGAAGGAAGAAAGTAGAGAAGGGAGGAAGGCAGAAAAGAAAGGGAAAACAAAGATGTGTTACAAAAGGAGGAAGGGATGGCAAATAAAGCAACCCAAACTGTACATTATAACCTACTAAATGGAATAATAAATGTATAAGAATGATAAATGTAAAGAACAACAATTATGTGAATGTATACTTAAAATGGTACGTAAGAGAATAAAAAAATAAAACATTCTTTGGGGAAAAAACACCTGGGAAACAGGTAACTGAAAAAAAAAAAGAATATTTTTATACTTCATTCTGCACCATTCGCCCCATACAATAAACACACTTTGCTCTTTAGCACAATCCTTTTATTTGCAATTTACAGTAAGTTCACACTAACTTCACCAGCAGAATAATAACCTTCATCAGAGCTATCATAATAATAATCATCATCTTCAACCTCTGTAGTTGCCGTACAAATACAATCAACAACCCCACATACGCATCCCTACAGCAACATTATCTTCATTTGAAAGGCCTCTTTTAATCCCCCTTGGTAGACAAACGGGATAATCATAACTCTTCAGAACTGCTTCCTTAATATTGTCATTAACATCCTCAGTACAAGTGCGGGTAATAGACTTCATAGGACTCCGACAACCCCTGCTGTCATCTTTAGATTCTTCCTTACTTGAGGTGCTTCTTAAAAAAACCATACTCTTGTCATGTTTATATCCAGGAGCCGCTTCTGGTTAAATATAAAAAATATCCCATTACTAAAGCTAACAGCAACTCTTCCCCCATTTATTATATAACATTATCATTAATACATGTAGTAAAAAGACAATTTAGTTTCATTTACCTAAGCATCCCTCTGCAGACTCTTCATGGGTTGATATGTTTATTATTAAGGAGGATGTCTTGTTATGGCTACATCCTGGAACAGAACCTGAAAAAATATATTAATTCATTACCTATCATGGTGATAACAGGGTTATCCCGATTTACACCCCTCCCCCTTTGAATATATAAACAGTCTTTACTTAAAACTGCCTGTTGCTTGGTCCTGCGATGAATAGCTTCTCTTAGCCATTACCCATCCATGTGATGTCACAAAATGGGTGGAGCTACAACATAAACAAAGCACGTCACAAAAAGGAGGGGTTATAACATAAACAAAACAAATGTCACAAAAGGGAGGGGCTAAACCCTATACTAAAAACGATGTGTACTATGTACTACTGATGAGGAACTCAGCAAATTTGCAAACGACACCAAGCTAGCAGGAATAGCCAATGCTCCAGAAGACAGGCTTAAGATACAGAAGGGTATTGACAGACTTGAACATTGGGCGCTATCTAACAAAATGAAATTCAATGGTGAAAAAAGTAAGGTTCTACGAAGAAAAACAAAATGCACAGGTACAGTGCATGTGGTACCTTGCTCAATAGTAGTAACTGTGAGAGGGATCTTGGAGCCGTAGTGGACAACCATTTAAATATGAGCCAGCAGTGTGCAGCAGCTGCCAAAAAAGCCAACACAGTTCTAGGCTGCATAAACAGAGGGATAGAATCAAGATCACGTGAAGGGTTAATACCACTTTATAATACTTGGTAAGGCCACACTTGGAATACTGCATCCAGTTTTGGTTGCCATGATATAAAAAAGATGTTGAGACTCTAGAATGCTCCAATACTCTTCAACATCTTCATAAATGATTTAGATGAGGGGATAGAAGGGGAATTCATCAAATTTGCAGATGACACTAAGCTGACGGGAATAGCCCAAACCAGTGGTGGGCAACCTTTTTTTCCAACTGAGCCAAATCTCGCCAAAACCATGATTGAAATTTATTTTGAGAGCCACATTTTTAAAACCGAAAATACATAGGATGGTACACTGTTTTTAGTTTCAATAAGTTTTTATTGAGAATATTCTGCATGCAAGTATCCACATAGGTCGGGAGGATACAAATAACACAACTAATAAAACAAAAACTTTAGAACGATATTATTTATCGATAACATTAAATTCCGTAAAATTTGCCTTACAATGTAGAGAAAATTACATCCTGACAATGACTGACAAAGTCACAACCACTAATGTGAACATTGGCCTTGCATTTCCTTGGATAGTTTGAGTAAGTCAGGTTTGTATGTTGTTGTTTTTAATTTCATCTCTCTCTCCCACTTTCTTTCTTTTTTTCTTTTTCTTTCTCTCTCTCTCTCTGGCTCTTTGTCTCTCTCTCCCTCCCTCCCTCTCTCTCTCCCTCTGTCATTTTCTCTGGGTGTCTGTCTGTCTCTCTCTCTGTATCTCTGTCTCTCTCTCCTCCTTCCCCCATCTCTGTCACTCTGTGTGTGTGTGTGTGTCTGTCTGTCTCTCACTCACTCTGTGTGTGTGTGTCTGTCTCTGTCTCTCCCTCTGTCCTATGACTGCAGAATGCTGCAAAATACCATAAATGCAGGCCAGTTGTTGAGTGTTTCAAATGTGATTGGAACACTCAACAAGGTGACCACAGTGTGTGTGTGTGTGTGTTTGAGTGAGACAGACAGACAGACAGAGAGAGGAACAGAGAGAGGGAGTGAGAGAGGGAATCAGAGAGAGACTGACAGAGTCTGACAGAATCAGAGAGGTACTTTTAACTACCTGGCAGCGGCGTTTTGCCTTGGGGGGCTCCTCAGAACATCCCAAGACTTCGGAGGGAAGCTTACAGCCCGGAGCAGGAGCAAAGCCCCTTTCCCAACTGGCCCTTCCTCCCTCGGAACGCTTCGGAGGGAAGCTTCTGCATAAGCCCGGGCGAGTGACAACAAGTTCCCGCCGTTACGAAGTCTCCGAGGCTGTAATTTTCTGAGCTGTGCGCGCGCGCCTGTTTTCCACGGCGTAGAGCAGCGGCAAGATTCTGCGTGGCCAGCGATGATTCCGGGGGCCATCCGGGAAGATGAGGAACGCGAGGGGGGACGCTGCCCCCCCACTGATGGCCTCCGGAATCATCGCTTGCCGCTGCTCCACGCCGTGGAAAACAGGCGCACGCGCACAGCTCAGAAAATTACAGCCTCGGAGACTTCGTAACGGCGGGAACTTGTTGTCACTCGCCCGGGCTTTTGCAGAAGCTTCCCTCCGAAGCGTTCCGAGGGAGGAAGGGCCAGTTGGGAAAGGGGCTTTGCTCCTGCTCCGGGCTGTAATTGCGCCTATGTTTTCCACGGCGTGGAGCAGCGGCGCAATTACAGAGGCTAGCTGCAGAGTCCTGACTTTTGGGGCGGCTGCCCGAGAGGAGGGAGGGGAGCGGGCGCCCGGCACACAGAAGACCCGCATTAAAGTGTGTAAAGAGCCGCATGTGGCTCGCGAGCCGCGGCTTGCCGACCACTGGCCCAAACCCTAGAACCGTGATGGCGAACCTATGGCACGCGTGCCACAAGTGGCACGCAGAGCCATTTGTCAGGGCACGCGAGGCGCTGCCCTATCAGCTGGCCAGTGCGCATGCGCGCGCTGGCCAGCTGAGTTCACCTTTTTAAAAGCTATTTTTCGCCTTCCCCAGGCTCCAGAGGCTTTATAGGAGCCTGAGGAGGGCGAAAAGAGCCTCCCCCGCCCCCCTGGAGGCTTCAGGGACCGTCCCTGAAGCCTTCGGAACGCTTAAAACGACCCTCCGAGCAACCCGGAAGTCACTTCCGGTTTGCTCGGAGGGTGGTTTTAAGTGTTCCGAAGGCTTCAGGGACGGTCCCTGAAGCCTCCGGGGGGGCGGGGGAGGCTCTTTTCGCCCTCCCCAGGCTCCTATAAAGCCCCTGGAGCCTGGGGAGGGCAAAAAAAATGTAAAAATGGGGGGGTCGCGCGTTGTGCGCGCATGCACACTGGGGGGGGGGGTCGCGCGTTGCATTATGGGTGCGGCACACCCGCCCTTGACCCCCCTGCGCTTCCCCCCATTTGTGGCACGCGAGCCAAAAAAGGTTCGCCATCATTGCCCTAGAAGATGGACCCAAGATCCACAAGGATCCCAACAGACTTGAACACTGGGCCCTATCTAACAAAATGAAGTTCAATGGTGAGAAAAGGTTCTACATTTAGCCATAAAAACCTAAATGCATATAGAATATGGGGTACTTGGCTCAACAGTAGTAACTGTGACAGGGATCTTGGAGTCCTAGTGGACAATCAGTTAATTATGAGCCAGCAGTGTAGTGCAGCCACCAAAAAGACAACGCAGTCCCAGGCTGCATTAACAGAGGGATAGAAACAAGATAATGTGAACCACTTTATAATGCCTTGACGTAAGACCACACTTGGAATATTGCATCCAGTTTTGGTTGCCACAACATAAAAAAGATTTTGAGAGTCTAGAAAAAGTGCAGAGAACAGCAACAAAGAAGATTATGGGACTGGAGGCTAAAACATATGAAGAATGGTTGCAGGAATTGGGCATGTCTAGTTTAATGACAAGACGGACTAGGGGTGACATGATAGCACTCTTCCAATATTTAAGGGGCTGCCACAAAAAATATGGGCTCAACCTATTATCCAAAGCACCTGAAGGCAGGACTAGAAGCAATGGATGGAAATTAATCAAGGAGAGAAGCAACCTAAAACTAAGGATAAATTTCATGACAGTTAGAACACTTAATCAGTGGGACAACTTGCCTCCAGAAGTTGTAAATGCTCCAACACTGGAAGTTTTAAGATTGGACAACCATTTGTTTGAAATGGTATAGGGTTTCCTGCCTAAGCATGGGGTTGGACTAGAAGACCTCCAAGGTCCCTTTGAACTCTGTTATTCTGTTATAGCAGATGCATTTAGTGGTAACACTGCTCAGGGCAGCCGAGCACAAAAAGGCAGCATTAAAAACCAAGCCTGACCAAGGGACAGATGCAGAACTTAAAGAGCTTAATGTTGCTCTCTGCCATCTGAGGCAGTTGCTAAGTAGATGGGCAGAAAACCTGTGCCCTTCAGATACTATTGAACTACAATCCCCACTATCCCACACCATTGTCTATGCTGGTTGAAGATGCTGAGAACATTAGTTCCACAAAACTACAGAGCTACATAACCCACCTGAGCTAGAATTATATTGTCCACAGCTTCAGGTACTGAAGTATTATGCATATATCCTCCACATCTGGAAGTATTGGTACTTTAAAGATGGAAGCCTAATATGTTTTTGCCATGTTCCTAATGAACCCCCACAGAGGAGCCACTTTTAATTTTTGTTATTTCTCTATTTCTGAGGCAAGGAGAAGCAAACAGAAAAAATGGTTTTGCTTTGTGTGGTGTAGTCAATTTGGAAAGTTCAAGACTGAGAAAATGTCATGTCTCCTCTTTTCTGGCCACCGACAAAAGTGAGGAAGGGCCCACAATTTTGCCCCTTCGCCCTTTCCCTCTTACCTCCGATTTTCCCCTCTGCCAAAGGGAAAGGCAAGGTTTGGCAAAACAGCAAAAGGAAGACAATGTCCCGCTCTTGCTGTGGTTTCCAGCCTTGGAGGACGGCGCTGCAACGGATCCTCCCCAGGCGTCTCGTGAAATGGCCACTGGGCACCTCGGGGGAGGGGAGACTTCACACGAGCTTTAGGCAGCAGTGCCAGGCGCGGCTGAGGTCCACCTCCGCGCCTGCGCACTGCTGAAATTGAACTTCTTGAGCATCCCTTCCGCAAACTACAAGCGGGACCCAGCAATTCTCGGACCGAGGTGCACGGTTCATCGCCCCCTCCCGGTCTTGTGCGCGGGACGGCTGGCGTACAGCGCCTCCTTATGGGGGTTTGGCTAGAAGTCTCATTGGAATTCAGGAGCTCCGGTGCTTGAAATTATTCGTGCATCAAAAGCGCCTTCCAGATTGGTTGGATTACAACGCCCGCCTTGCAGAGACATCAAGGTGGCTCAGGATGGTGACAGTTGCAGTCCAATATATCAAAAGCGCGCTAAATTGTGCCTGCCCTCCCACAAGTAAATCTTACTTAAAATACCTACTTTTCAAACAGGACTGCGCTGTCATGGGCATCGTTTCGGAGTCCGTTTTAATCTCGTCCCAGGCGGTTTTCCCAGAGGCTATGCGGAAAGGACATTTCTTCCAACAGCTACAAAAGGACGGACCGCAGAGAAAAGCCCTGGGTTAGAACGGGAAAATAAATAATGCCAGATTTATACCAAAGGCGTCACTGCTTTGCCATCTTCAGCCAGGCTGCAATTGTCTCTGGAGCCGGTAAGTTCCACCCTTGCGCGCGAGAGCAAGCAACATGTTTAAAGTCAGGGAGCAAATGAGAGAAAAAGCCTCAACCAATCAGTGACCCGGGATTGCTCGCGGCTTGTGATGCATTCTCGGAAGTTTGTTTTAGAAGTGCCAGGAAAAGTGCCTATCCGAGCACGTTCCTCATTTCACTTACGGAAACAACCGAAGAAACAACGGATACAAACGGCAGGGCGGGGGACACCCAGCGTCTGGGAATGCCAACGTCGCATAAAAGCGAGAGCTGTCAGCTCAACGGAAATCTCCGATGTTTTCCCGAAGGCAAATCAGAATCGGACGCAGAAAGCCTGAGCGCGCAGGCTTTACCTTTCACGCCAAGGGATTTCCGGCATTGAACGGAAACGGCCGATGCCCCTCCAAAAAGGCTCTCAGAATCTGGAGGGGAGGTAGGAGGGGCTTACGCCTAAGAAAAAGGAAGAAGAATTAAAAAAAATATAGGGGAGGAGTTTGGTCGGAAGGAGCCGACCAGAGCCGACGTTAAGCGAAGGCAGTGGCGTCCCAGTTTCCCGGATGTAATCAGACGGCAGTAGTGTTGGAAGCAGTGGCTGGCGGGAGTGGGAGGCGACAGCGGCGGCCGAGCGAAGGCGGACCGTGGGAGCGGCGGGGAAGTCGTCGTCGTCGTCTCTCCTCGGTGTGCTTGTTGTGCAGCGCTGCCTGTCCTTGCGAGTGTGGAGAGGAGATGGGCCCTTGAGCGTCGCTTCCTCTCACAGCTGAGCTACCTGAGCCACCTCCCTCCCTTCCCCATCCCTGGTCAGAGTGCGGCTCCCCCCTCCTCCCTCAGCGGCGTCCGTGGCCCAGCCGCGCCCTCCTGGTCCCCTCAGTCTCTCTCACACAGGCCGGGCATTGATGGTAATGTATGCGAGGAAACAGCAAAGACTCAATGATGGGTAAATACCCCTTTCGCGTCCCGCCCTCCCCGATTGCGCCTCTGTCGCTGTTCCCCCCCCCCCCCAACCCCACGGTCCCTCCATGCCAATCGCCAGTAACGGTCACTCGCTAACGCTATCCGTATTTCTATCCGTCTCTTTCTCTTGCAGCTGTCACGACCGCAAGGGGAACTCGCAGCCTTACCAGGTACTGACTTCTTCGTCTGCCGCAGTCCCCATAATGAGCGGCCCGGCGGCGGCAACAACTAAAGTGTGGGAGGGCAAGCTAAACTAATCGAGCGCAGGCTTTCGCCGACGCTGCAGGCCGCACACGAGCCGCCCCTTAGTCACGCGCGCGGCCGCCTGGGAGAAGAGGAAGAGGGGCGGTTGCGGTTGGTTTCCTTCGCCGAGCGCGGAGCGCCTGAAGGAGACAGCGGTAGGGGCCTTGCGTGGGAGGGAAACGAGGCCTAGGTCTTATGGTGGACGGGAGGACGGCATTGTTTCTTTTTCTCCGGAAGAAAGCGGTGGGATAGCGGTAAGGCAGTTGTTTATAGGAACTCTTCCCTAAAACAATAAAGGACCCTGGGCCCCTGACCCGTAGAGGAATTCTAGTTCTTCAATCCTATTCATAAAGACCTTGTACATTAGGAGTGGTGCAGGTACTCGGATGTTGGAGACTCCTTGGAGAGTGCCACAACTTTAGTTTGTAGTTGGCTTTTCTTCAGACATTTTACTCCGCCCCACTACCAGAGAATGGGATAAAAATAATTACTTGACCCTTAAGGTACTTTCAGGTATCCAGCAGAGCTTAATATCACTGGACAACAAAGATTTTACTTCCTGAACGCTTTTGGATGTAACTTACAGATTTTTGTCTGCTAATCACAAAAGTAGCCTGTAATTTAACCTATTTTATTTTTTCTTTATTTTATTTTGTCAATTTGTACAAGGTAACAGGTATTAATATAGACATGGACATTATCACATGAGATTGGTACAAATATATGGATATAAATAAGTATAACTTGGCCATGAACACATAAAATGAGTACATATCAATGGGGACAGTAGGACAGGGACGGTAGGCACGCATCTCTTAGGAAATGTGTGAGGTCCACAGTGGACAGTTAAGGTCAAAGATGTGTGGGTTTAGAGGAACTAACAACAGAATCAGGTAGAGTGTTCCAGGCATTGACCACTCTATTGCTGAAGTCGTAGTTTGTGCAATCGAGTTTGGAGCGGTTTACTTTGAGTTTGTATCTATTGTTTGCCCATGTATTATTGCAGTTGAAGTTGTCATTTACAAGTAGGACGTTATAGCAGATAATTTTGTGTACTATGCTTAGGTTGGAATGTAGGCGGCGTAGTTTGAGGTTGTCCAGGCCTAAAATTTCAAGACTGGTGGCATAAGGTATTTTATTGCAAGCAGAGATGTTAAGTACACTTCTTGTGAAATACCTCTGGACCCTCTCTATTGTATTAATGTCCGATATACAGTGTGGATTCCAGGCAGGTGAGCAATCTTCAAGGATTGGTCTAGCAAAGGTTTTGTATGCTCTAGTTAGCATTATAGTGTTACCGGCTAAAACGTTCATAAAATAAGGTTGACAATTTCATGTACCATTTTATAGAAATATTCTGGTTTGGCAATGTACACTCTTCAGTACCTGTTAGCCTTGTTGTACACATGAAAGAAACCTATGAAAACATGGAACTGTTGTTGAAGCACATCCAGTATACCAAGTACAACTGGAATAACTGAAGATCTGAAAGTACTGGTAGTGGTTCTGCTGCTTGGAATGCAGCTTGGATATACCAAGTACTGTTGTTACATGTGCACATGGCACAGCTGTGCTAGAGAGTCACGTTATATTTTTTTAAAATGGCCACTGAAAGAATTTTGTTCCAGGGACTGAAAAATGACACAATGAACGACTTATTGACCCGACAAAAAGATTGTTGCCTCCACATAAAATGAGAACTGATGAAAGATTTTGTGAAAGCAATGAACAAGGAAGGTGAAGATTTTCATTATTGCATAGAATCATATGGCTGGAAGGTATTTTGGAAGTTCTCTAGTCCAACCCCCTGCCTAAAGCAGGACTCCTCATACCATCCTGGACAAATGATTGTCCAGCCTCTTCTTGAAAACCTCCAGTGATGGAGCACCCACAACTTCTGCAGGCAAGCTGTTCTATTGAAACAGCTGTCAGGAAATTCCCTCCTTAGTTCCAAGTTGGATTTCCCTCTGATGAGCCATTTGTTGTCCTGCCTTCAGGTGCTATGGAGAATAACCCCCTCTTCCCTGTGACAGCACTTTTAAGTATTGAAAGACTGCTATCATGTCTACCCTAAGGTTTCTCTTTGTTAGGATAAACGTATCTAGTTCCCTTAGCTGTTCATGTTATGGTTTAGCCTACAGAACCCTTTTCTTTGTTGCTCTTCTCTGCACTCCTCCTAGGGCCTCGGCATCTTTTTTGTGTTGTGATGACCAGAACTGGATGCAGTATGAAAAGTGGCCCCACTAGTGCAATATAGAACAGTAGTAATCACTTCCTGAAACCTGGTGCTATCCCTCGGTTGATGCAGCCTCGGAATGCATAGGCTCTTTTACCAGCTGCAGCACACTGCTGACTCATATTTAAACAGTGGTCCATCAGGACACCTAGATCCCTTTCACAGTTACTACTGTTGAGCCAGGTACTGCCTGTTCTATACCTGTTCATTTGTTTTTTCCTGCCTAAGTGCAGATTCTTACTTTTCTCACCACTGAACTGTATCTTCTTGTATAGGGCCCAATGCTTTGACCAAATTTGAGACACATGTTTCCCAGAATAACATGTCAAGATTAAGAAAGGCATTTTTGTTGGTCCACAGATCAGATACATCATCAATGACAAACAGTTTCAACATCCATTAGTGGGGCCAGAGAAAATCCCCTGGAAACGTTCAAGGATGTAATTGAGAATTTTCTTGACAGCTACAGAGCACCAAACTACATTCAGTTGGTTGAGAACTTTCTTATGGCATACAAGACCATGAAGTGCAACATGACACTGAAGATTCATTTTCTGCATTCACACTTGGACTTCTTTCCCGAAAAACTAGGTGCAGTCAGTGATGAACATGGTGAAAAGTTTCACCAGGACATTTCCACAATAGAAAAACAGTATCAGGGCAACTGGAATCCATTCATGCTGGCTGATTATTGGACACTGTGGCAAGATGCATCAGACACCCGAGTACAAAGAAAATTGGTAGCAACACACTTTAGCTCTGTTGAACTCATGCAGCATTTTGGAAACATTAAATACATTATAGTCATTAAAAGTTAATTCCATATTTCTCAATATTCCTACATGATAAAGTTATCCTGAAATTATATTTGTGTTCAGTTTGAAGGGGTCCATCATAATCACCAAAAGTCTTCCAGGAAGAGAAACCTTTGAAAAAAATTGACCAGTGCATTTGGAGGCTGTACTGGATGACAGCCTGCCTTGTGTAAATATCCACTAGGCAAAAGGTGTATATTGCAAAATAATGCAGATGAAGAGCTGCTAACCATAGCTGGCTGCTCTCTGTTTATTCAGTACAGAACAAAGTGGTTTTGCTATGAAAGTACAGGTGCAGCAGTTGCTATGTACCTACACTATCTCACTTTCATAATCTTTGAGAATTTATTGAATCTGTTGTATATCTGAAAAAATTGTACACTACATAACTGCTGTATTCAGAAATGAGATCTTATTAAAATTAAATAAAAAATATTTAAAATTAAGTATTCTTGTACTTTGGGTAAACTAAGCTTTTGATAGAGACAAGTTACCACCATGAAATGCCTCTTAAAGCAGTATCATTTACAATGTATAACTATTAACAGTTACATCTGTGTTTCAAAAGTCTTAAACAGAAGTATGAACATATACTCCAAATATGTTACTCTCTGCTAAAGATAGTGTACGCACTACTGTCTGTTTTGATTAAGAATTGGAATCTTAGATGCATTTTTAATAGATCCCATCAATCAGTGATAGAACTCATCAATAGAAAATAAAAAACATCCAGAATCAATTGCTAGGAAATTTTTAAAGCAATCAAGTATTGGGTTACATTCTAGATAACTTGTTAAGTAGATCTACACATAGTTTTGGACAGCTGCAAGGCAAACTATTGTTGAACTGTTTTGAATTGAGTTGTCTGAAAAATAGCTTGTGATACACAATGGAGATTATGTCCAAGAATAATGCTAACCTAGAATATGCCTAAGTGTATACTTTAAATGTCAGATATTAGATTAAAAATCCGGATAATGAAAGCATCCATTGTAAATTCTAGGTATAATACCACAATTTAAAAATCTATTCTTGTAATTTCTTACAGGCTCTTAAGTACACATCAAAGAGTCACCCCAGTGGTGGTGATCACCGGCATGACAAGATGCGAGACGCCACAGACCCTTCACCACCAAATAAAATGTTGCGGCGATCCGATAGTCCTGAAAATAAATATAGTGACGGTACTGGACACAATAAAGCTAAAACCATTCATGGCCACAAAGTTAGAGAAAGGGATGGTGGTGAGTTTCCTTCAAACCTTTATTTAAATATAAAAATAATAGTTGAATCAATTTGCCTCACCATTTCAGGTTGGCAGAGCACTATGTAAAATGCATAAAAAAGAAATAGGTTTTAAATAGTTTTTTTAATGGTACTTTTATTTTCATCTTTATCCAAAGTAGATAATTGTCTTTTTACATATAAGAAATGTATGGTCTGGCAAGCTGAGGTGTTTTCTTTGAAATCTCCATATTTTATGTATGTTTAATGTTCTTGAGTTACTACTTTAATTCCTTTGACATTTAGCTTAATTCAGCAGCAAGGTATATTAGCACATTACAGCTAATACTAGTCAATACTTAAAAATAGCACTGGTTATCTGAAAAGCTTTATACAAGTGGAAGAGAATTCAGAAAACATGCTCAGCATTATTTTGTAGACACTTAAAAGTGCCTGATCTTCTGATATTTTCTACTATGAAAGGCTAGTGAGCTGCTGACTGCTTCATGTGTGCAGGTATGCTGCCTGAGAGAAACATGGTACATCCATAACATAGGATAGTATGGGCTCTTATCCTTTTTGGTTCAGGCCTGCTGCTTTAACTGTTTGGAAGTAAATGAGAAGTTCACAGAGCCCTTTTAATCATTAGGCTTGGTTTAGTGTGGGTATTGGTAACCCACGGCTCTTTTATCCCCCTGCTGTGGCTCCCTGTCAGCTGAACCCACCACTGGCTGGCCCTGCCCCTCACCCTCCCCTCCCAGTCACTTCTTGCCTGGCCTGAGAAGGTAAGGGCGATGGTGGGGGATGGAGACTCACTCCATATTCCAGAGCCAGGAGCGAAGCGCCCTTGTACTTGCCTTATCTCGTGGGTGCTTCTTCCGGCCCTTGTTGGTGCTGCACGCACCTTGGTTACTAGGGGAGACGCATGACTTGCTCTCCACCCCAAGACACTGGCCCGGCTGCAGTCAATGCTCCACGTCATAATGGGCTCCAGGAGGAGGAGGGGATGCTGTCTCCCCCATTGTGAAGTGCGCTAAATTTAACTGCTGCGCAAGGCGGAGAGCAAGTTGCACGTCTCCCCGAGTGACCGAGGTGCACACAGCTCCCAGTGTTTTCTGTGGGAAACAGGTCCAAATGGCTCTTTTGAGTGTTTAAGGTTGCAGACCCCTGGTTTAGTGTGTAGGATACATAGCAGCATACTGTGCTGTATGCAGTAATATGGCTAGAGTTTTTGTTCTTATTAGTAATCTTTTGGGTCGTAACTGATAAAATCAGGTTTTCTTCAATTCTTCAGTAGAACTTTTAATTGCTGTTTTTTTAAGCCTTACTTGTTGCTTCATTAAAGCATTTTCTGTGTTTTATGCCTAAAGAAGCAAGTTTCAACTCAAGTTGCTTGTAGTATGTATGTCATAAAATGCAGCTCATCACTGTTAATCAGAAAATTAGGAATATTGTACATATACTTCATTTTATTAATAAAGGAGAATATTTGTAGCTCAGGGTTGAAAGGAAGGGTCCTTGGTGCTCTCTGAGCTTGGTTGTTTTCTTGCAGATATTTCATTAACCAAACTAGGTATCATCATTTTTACGCAGGTCAAATTTAAATTGAATAATGATCTACTACCACAGTGATGACAATAATGTAATCTACCACAGTGATACTGCAAAGGAGTGAAGTGGGTATTTCAGGGCATCCAGGAAGCCAAGTCTTAACATGTACTGTACTTTTATTTAAGTAATGTGAATTGTGTGGCACTGTTAACATTTGTTATTTCAACTGCCTAATATATCTTCCATCCCCAGAAAAAATAGGAAAGGCTTACTCAAGTGATAATGTAGTGTAACTGAATGAATATTGGAACTTGAAAATCTTGGTATCAAATTCTCCACTCAGCCCTGAAGTAAATTTTGTCATCTATACCCAAACATTCAGGGCTCTAGTGGGGTTATATCGTCACATGCTATATAGTCATTTTTATAAATTGGATAAATTAAACCAGTGTTTTTGGTGCTATAGATTAAAACAGTCTTACACATTGCCTTGTTGGCATAGTTATTTGCGCTTTACAAATTCATAAATATTTCCATGAAGCCTTTGTTTATATAAATGTTTGTTGTAATTTAATTGTAGGAGTTCTTTTACAATTGGGCTTGATGAGTATATTCTACATGTAGTCAGGCAAGGGATATTTCAGATTATTTGTATTGGAAATAATTTGCAAAGATTAGTCTGATTTAAAAAATATATATTGTTTGTTTTTCATTAAACTTTATTATAGTATAAAATACAAAGAAAGATCATAAGGGAATGGGGGAGGGGTTCCACATTTTCTCTTTTCTGTTTCTCTTTTGAGAAAGGAAGAAAAACAGCAACCTCCCAACTTTTTTCAGTGCAGTGAACAGCGGTCCCCAAGGCCCGGTGTGGGGGGCATTTGACAGGCACATGCACACAGCTTCATTGCTGCTTTGTGTGTGAGCAGCCTCTGATTGTGCAAGTGGAGCTTCACATGTGAGCACAAGGGTGCACCGCTCACGCGAGTGGAGTTTCATGTCCGCACGCTTGCCCATCGCTCACGCAGCCTGGTTTGAAATGGGCCATAGCCCAGCCCAGTAGTGGGCCACACCCCGGGTGTTGGTGACCCCAGGGGTGATTTGCTGGTGTTACTGCCGGTTCGCTTCGCTCGAGCTTTGCATGCGCAGAACATTATAAAATAACAAATAAACATGCCGGCAACGGCATGGGAGACATGGAACCGGTTCGGGGGCGTGGCCAGCCTACCATCCCTACCAGTTCGGCGACCCAGTCCCAATTGCCACTACTGGTTCACCCAAATCAGTGCAAACCAGTAGCAACCCACCTCTGGGTGACCCCTGCAGTAGAATACAGTTACAACCTCAACTTTTTGCTTTACATGTTTAGTGACTAGTAGCCATTTCTATAACAACAAAGTTCATCTAATTGCCAAACCGGCAGTTCAGCTGCAGTGGGGAATGGAGCGGGGGGCAGGGAGATGGTGGCAGGTGGGTGCTTCCTATTTTGACACCCCTGGCGTTGCTTCCGACTCTTGGGCTGTGCCACTCTACAAGGTTTTTTTTTAAAGCCCCGTGGCTCTCCTAGTTTTTTTTCTAAATGTCAAGGAGACTGCAAGTTTTTTTTAAACCCATGCCACTTTTGGAAAAAAAACCTTGCAGAGCTGCTGGTTTGGCGTTCAGGGTGGAGCCAAACTACCGCTGCTGCCCTCTGAAAACCAGCTCGCTCATCTGGCTCTCCAGCGCCTGCAGTGAGTTATCCCCGCGGCGACTTTCAAGTGTTGAGATGTCCTGCAAAGAAATGGTGGCACCGAGTTGGAAGAGGAGAGTTGGCAGTGGCGAGAAGGCCACCCCCTGCTGGCAGCCCCAAGCTTGGGGGGGGGGGGGGTTGGAGTTGTCATACTGTAGACTCCCTCCAGATATGCTGGAAATCAATATTGTATCAATATGCTGTTACTTACTGGGAAGACCGTGGTGGTGCAATGGCTAGAATGCAGTACTGCAGGCTACTGTTGACTGCTGGCTGCCTGCAGTTTGGCAGTTCAAGTCTCACCGGCTCAAGGTTGACTCAGCCTTCCATCCTTCCGAGGTCAGTAAAATGAGGAACCAGATTGTTGGGGGCGCAACATGCTGACTCTGTAAACCGCTTACAGAGAGCTGTAAAGGCTAAGTGCTATTGCTAGAAATTCAGGGCTGACTTGATAAAGGTGAATAGTCTTGAGGTTTTAACATAAGGGATTATATTGGAAGAGACAATTATTTAGGTTTTACTTGATCAAGTCATAAAGGATTTTAAAGGTAAAAAATCACAATGCTGTAAACATACTTTTTAACTCCTAAAATGCTTATAAAGCAGGAATTACTTGGAATTAGTAAAAGGTTTTAGGGCAAGGAGTTGGGAATTTTGATAATCTGTCATGAATTATTCTCATAGACATTAAGTAGTTCTTTATTTATTAGTTTAGATTTTTTAGCTCTGCTCCTACATAGAACTTGTTTCTCATGTACTTGTTGAATTTGTACTTGATTGCATTAGATTTAGTGCTGGGGTAGGGGAATGTGACCCTTATGTAAGTAGCAGGAGACAGAACTTCAGTTTTAAATGTAGCAGTAAATAAATCTACCTCACTACTTTTGGGCTGCAAATCCATTATCTTTGATCTCGGACCATGTTAATTTTTGTTCATGGCAGGTATACAGTAAAAACAAAGAAAATACATCTTGGACTCATGGATTTATTTAGCTCATGTCTCTAATATTCTGATTTAAGCTAGCCAGGATTTATAGTGGCATGGCATCTAAATTGTGAGATCTCCTTTTAATTTGCTATGTAACTTAATAAAATGGATTGCTCGGTTCTGATTGGCAGTAAAAAGATCATTTAGGGTGAAAGAAATATTGCCTATACAAAGATGTGGATTGAGCTAGAACAAACTTGCAGAAAGTGGAAGCATGAGACTTAATGTTAGTGGTTATCTGAAATACTTGAAAACAACTATTGCAGCATATCTGCATCCACATATTCCATAATTCCTTTACAAAAGTGCATTGTCACATACAATACGTACATACATACAATACAATACAAGGAGCATAAAGGTTTATCTATCAGTATGAAGATAGATAAATAAAATAGGTACTGTATGCCTGTAAATGCAAATAGCCATAACTGGAATATGAGCCGGAGTTGTATTGGCTAATCAACATTCAAAATTGGATGGTGACATTTTAGATGTTTGGATCACTTGATTGCCTATCCTTAAAGTTCCAATTTAATAAGACAGACATGTTGGCAACAAACTGTGAAATCCCAAATCTAAAAGCTTCCTGGGATTCCACCCAGTTGAAAGTTCAGATCTTATCCCCACACCCATAAATCCATCACATGGTGCAATCTTCTTCGGCCACACTGGCATCTCTACCCAGCTGGTTCCAGTCAGGTGCAGAGACAAAAGATGACCTTGATTTCTAGAAAGGAATGACAACAACACATTCCACGACCTTGTTTTTGTCTCAGGCCGGTGGATGAGTGATCAGGGAATAGGGGACCTAGCCATTACTCCCCTGTCATGGTCGGATCACTATCTTCTCCGGCTGGACTTCCCTGGTGCTACCCCACACCGCGAGGAGGCGGAACCGGAAGGTATTAGATGGTTCCGCCCCAAGCGCCTGTTGGAACCAGATAGGTTCCAGACGGAGCTTGGGCCACCTCCTGTGGATTTGACCCGCCCCCGAGTGGAGGACCTGGTAGACGCATGGAATAGTGCGACTACCGGGGCCCTGGACCGGGTGGCGCCTTTGCGGCCTCTCCTGCGGCGACGAACCACCCTGGCTCCCTGGTTTACCGAGGAGCTAAGGGTGATGAAACGCCAAAGGAGACGCCTAGAGAGTCGTTGGAGATCCTCTCGTTCCGAATTTGACCGAGCACAGGCACGAGCCTACTTGAGGACGTACCTTGTGGCATTAAGAGCGGCCAAACGTCAACATTGCGCCGCCCTTATTGCGTCTGCAGATAACCGCCCTGCCGCCTTGTTTCGGGTGACTCGTTCCCTCTTGTTTGAGAGGCCGCGGGAAGCCCCTTTACAGGGTAGAGCAGAGGAGTTTGGGAAATATCTACATGACAAAGTCGCTCAAATCCGGATGGGATGGACCCCCTTCAGTGGTTCAGTAGAGACGCCCGTGGCGAGTCTTGAGGGTCCGCTTTGGGAGGAGTTTGATTCGGTTGCCATCGAGGATTTGGACAGGTTGCGTGGACGTCTGCGACCCACCACATGTTTATTGGACCCGTGTCCCTCCTGGCTTGTACTGGCATCCTGGGAGGTTACACGTGACTGGCTCCTGGTCCTAGTGAACACTTCGTTGGGTGAGGGGTCTCTACCAGCCGCCTTGAAAGAGGTGGTGGTGAGACCCCTGCTCAAGAAGTCTTCCCTGGACCCGACGGACCTAGTCAATTACCGTCCAGTCTCCAACCTTCCTTTTTTAGCGAAGGTTGTAGAGAGTGTGGTGGCACAGCAGTTCCCACGCCACCTGGAGGAAAATGATTATCTAGACCCGCGCCAGTCCGGCTTCCGACCCGGGCACAGCACGGAGACGGCCTTGGTCGCATTGGTGGATGATCTCTGGCGGGCCAGAGATAGGGGTTGTTCCTCTATCCTGGTCCTATTAGACCTCTCGGCGGCTTTCGATACCATCGACCATGGTATCCTGTTGCACCGGCTGGAGGGGTTGGGAGTCAGGGGCACCGTGTTACGGTGGTTTGGCTCCTACCTCACTGACCGGACGCAACGTGTGTTGGCAGGGGAGCAGAGATCGACCCGGAGGCCTCTCACATGTGGAGTGCCACAGGGTTCGGTACTCTCGCCTCTCCTGTTCAACACATACATGAAACCGCTGGGCGAGATCATCCGTGGTTTTGGGGTGGGATATCATCTGTATGCTGATGACACTCAGCTATACATCTCCACCCCAAACCACCCCAATGAGGCCATCGAAGTGATGTCCCGGTGTTTGGAGGCCGTACGGATCTGGATGGATGGCAACCGACTGAAACTCAACCCTTCCAAGACGGAGTGGCTGTGGCTTCCGGCGCCCCGGTTCAACCAGGTGTTTCCATCTCTGGCCATTGGGGGCGTGCAACTAGCCCCTATGGAACAGGTGCGCAATTTGGGCGTCCTCCTGGATGCCCGGCTGTCCATGGATGACCATGTAACAGCCGTGGCAAGGGGGGCGTTCCATCAGGTTCGCCTGATGCGCCAATTGCGCCCCTTATTGGACCGGGATGCCCTACGCACAGTCACCCATGCGCTGGTGACGTCTCGCCTGGACTACTGCAATGCTCTCTACATGGGGCTTCCTTTGAGATGCACTCGGAGACTACAGTTGGTCCAGAACGCGGCCGCGCGGGTGATCATGGGGAGGACTAGATTCTCCCCTGTAACACCTCTCCTGCGCGAGCTGCACTGGCTCCCTGTGGTCTTCCGAGTGCGTTTCAAGGTCTTGATTATGATCTTTAAAGCGCTCCATGGCACAGGGCCTAGTTACATGCAGGATCGCATCCTGCCCCACACATCCCTACGACCAATCCGCTCTCACAGAGAGGGACTTCTCCGGGTGCCGACCGCCAAACAGTGTCGGGGGGCGACACCCAGGAGCAGAGCCTTCTCTGTGATGGGCCCAGCCCTGTGGAATGACCTCCCCCGGGACATCAGGATTACTTCCGATCTCCGCTCCTTCCGTGTACAACTGAAAACCCACCTCTTCCAACTATCTGGCCTGGCTCAACCGTAATTTTCCCGTACTCCTCCTGACTGTCTGTTTTTTAACATTTTGAATTTGGATTGTACATGGGGTTTTGTAATTAGGGTATTTTAATGGTTTTTAATTGTCTATGTATTGTATCTGTTAACCTCCTCCGAACATGTGTGTCTTTGTACTTATGTATGTCATGGATTTATGTAAATGTTATATGTTTTTTACTCCATTGTACGCCGCCCCGAGTCCTTTTCGGAAAGGGAGCGGCTAATAAATTTAAATTATTATTATTATTATTACTCCTTTCTATTCCCCCTCCCAATTACTACACTAATGAAACAGCATAATGAAATAATAGAGAATGTGGCAGGCCAAAGATCCTAAAAAGGAATATAACTGCAGGCCTGACAGGCGGCCTCTCCTCAGAAGAAAAACATTTCCTGAAAAGAGAATAACATAAAAGTTAACATAACAAAATCAACCACCTCCCCCCCCCCCCCGGGGGGGGGACCCTTTGGCTTATCGGGAAACTTCTCATGGAATTGTTTTACTAACTTCTCCACTTTTAGATTCCAGCTTTTCACCCAAGTAGCTTCAGACATAGGGTAACCCTTCCAATGCACTAAATACTGTAAGCGACCCCTGTTCAGCCTGGAGTCTATAATATTTTCCACCTCATAATGTGTTTCCCCTTCTACCACTACAGGAGGAGGGGGAGCTTGGGTGGACGGTCTTATGCAGGACCCAATTACTGGTTTCAACAAGCTACAATGAAATACTGGGTAGACTGAGTCGAACTGTAACTGGGTTAATTATCTTCTCTATTGGGAATGGACCTAGAAATTTTGGCCCCAATTTCTTACTAGGCATTCTTAATCTTATGTATTTGGTAGATACAAAAACTTTGTCCCCTACACGAAAGGGGGGTTGAAGCGAGCGGTGTTTATCAGCTTGCTTCTTGTAGGCTTCTGCCGCAACTGCTAGAGCCTTCTTCGTATTTTCCCATCCTTTCTTTAGTGTGTCCATCCATTCATTCAGAGACATGGAGGAGGGAGGTTCTCTTGGCAGCTCAGGCATGGGAACAAATTCCATGCCACTGGTAATTTAGAAAGGAGTTAATCCAGTGCTGCTGTGGACTGCGTTGTTCTACACCAGTTCGGCGAAGGGAGCAAGTCTGACCAATTGTCTTGCTAGATAGTCCACATAACACCTGATACATTGTTCCACCATCGCATTGGCCCTCTCCGCTGCTCAGTTCGTGCTGGGATGAAACAATGAGCTCAGTTCTTGTGTGCACCCAATGGATCTCAGGACCTTTCTCCAGAACTTGGCAGTGAACTGAACTCCACGGTCTGAAATGATCCTCTTGGGCACTCCGTGCAGGCGATAAATATGTTTCACAAACATTTTCACTAATTTCTTTGCGGACGGCAACCCTGAGCAAGCGATGAAGTGTGCCTGCTTGGAAACCAAGTCAATAACTGTCCAGATTACTCTGTTCCCATTGATGTCTGGGAGTTTGACGATGAAGTCCATTGCAACCTCTTCCCATGGTCGGTTAGGGCTGGCCACTTGTTGTAGTAGTCCAGGGGAATTCTCCGGGAGTGGTTTCATCGTTGCACAAGTAGCACAGCTTTTTACATAATCTTCCATCTCTGATTTCATCTTTGGCCACCAAAATTGATGCCTAGCGAGGTGGAGCATTTTTAGGAATCCAAAGCGGCCTCCTAGTTTCGCCTCATGGCTTCGCTGTAGAACTTCCAGCCTCAACCCTGTGGGGACGTACAGTTTGGACCCCTTCCGGGCTAATCCATTTTCCATCGTTAGGATATCCTGGTTATTGTTGAGGCACTGGTCTGTTGGGAGCGCCAATTTCATAGCTGTCATCAGCTTATCCTGGCTTCGGTTAGTGACTTGGGCTGCCTTTTGGTGGGAAGAAGAAATGATCGGGTGAACAACTTCTCCCTTCTTACTGTCGTCCTGCGGTTTTCATGACAAAATATCCCCCAGCAAGTTTTTTGGTACTTTTTGGATCCCTGAGGTTTTTGTCTCTGCTGCAGGTGCTGCAGGTTCTGGGCTCTTGGGTTCAATCTTCCCTGGGTGGCCCTTTTCCTCCACTGGTGGTAGCGGCCCAAACGCAATCGTCAATTTCCTACCGCCGTCATCCACCTTTATCGTAGGCTTCCACTTGTCAAGCCATGCAAGCCCCAAGATAATATTTTCTGGCATCTCTGGAGCCACAATGAATCTGAGAAGCTCATAGTGGCGGCCCACTTGTAACTTTACCAGTTCAGTTATTAGCGTGGCTGGGGCCCCTCCAATTAGCGTTCCATCTACCTGCTCAACCCGAATAGGACAGGCTAGAGGTCTTGTGCATATGCCCATTTGTAGGACATAATCCCAAGCATAAACCTCAAGGCAATCAACCAAATGGCAAGAAAGAAGAGGAACTCAGATACAAAACAGGAGATGTAGAAAGCGAACATGGGGTCAGTCAAAAAGGACTCAGAAGCCTATACACTTAATACTATGAACATTAGGAACAAAAAGGGCAAACTTGGAAGTCCTAGTACATGAGGGCAGATATGACATTCTTGCCATTACTGAAACTTGGGATGAAAGCCATGACTGGAACGTACAGCTAGAAGGATTTAAACTATTCAAAGGAAACAGACCTAACAGGAGACGGAGTTGCATCATATGTAAGAAATCACTACACCTCTACAAAATGCATAACACCCAAGGATGAAAGCCTTCTTGAATGCATATGGGTTAATATAAAAGGAAAAAATGACATTGTCATAGGTGTATACTACAGGGCACCCAACCAAACAGAAAATAGCATTAGCACTTAGACTTTTATATCACTCCATGGTGCTTTATAGCACTCCCTGAGAGGTTTACAATGTCAGCATATTGCCCCCAACAATCTGGGTCCTCATTTTACCGACCACGGAAAGATGGAAGGCTGAGTCAACCTTGAGCCGGTCAGGATCAAACTCCTGGCTGTGGGCAGAGTTAGCCTGCAATGCTGTATTCTAACCACTGCACCACCACAGCTCTTATAGATGAACTTTTTACTAATCAGTTAGCTAAGGTGTGAAGGAAACACACCACAGTAGTAATGGGGGACTTTAACTACTCTGACATCAACTGGGAGACAAATTCTGCATCAAGTGGGAGATTGTTCAGGTTCCTGACAAACCTAGCAGACAACTTTGTCATCCAAAAGGTAGAGGAGGGAACCAGAGGGTCAGCTATAGTGGACTTAATTCTTACTAATAGGGATAAAAGGATGGGGGGAGGTGTTCGACATTGAGGGAAATTTAGTGGAGAGTGACTGTGTCATATTGGAATGCAACATAATGCAGGCACAAGTAATAGAATAAAGTCAAATGAGTGTGTTAGACTTTAAGAGAGCTGATTTCAACAAACTTAGAGCTTAGGAAGGATTTCATGGATGGAAATCTTAAAGGGGAAAACAACTTAAGTTTGGGATTATGAGATGAGATTATAAAAAATGATATTATAAAAGCCCATTCTAGCATAATACCACTTAGAAACAAAAATAAGAGTCCCCAGATGAAACCAACATAGTTGCATGAAGAACTATGATAAACAGAGAGATAAAAAGGAGAAGTATAAAAAATGGAAAGAGGGTCACATATCTAAAACGGAATACCAGCAAATAGCCCAAATCTGCAAAGACAGTCAGGAAAGCTAAGGGTCAGAATGAATTTAGACTTGCAACAAATGTCAACAATAATAAAGTTTCAACATGTAAAAAATAAAAACATGAAGGAAAAATCCTAACCTATCAAGCAGTACCATAAATGACAGAATAAGTTTACAAGTCAAAATAGGCAACAGAATGGTAAGAGAATGCCTATCCACTCTAGACAAGTTGAAGTCACCAGGACCAGATGGGTTACATCACAGGGTTCTGAAGGAGCTGGCACATATGTTGGAACCACTGAACCAAATCTTTCAAAGCTCCTGGAGCACTGGGGAACTACTAGATAGAGGATGTGAAAAGAGCCGATATGGTTCCAATCTTCAAAAAAAAGGGGGGGGAATGGATCCAGAAAATTACAGACCAATTAGCCTAATGAAGGAGAGGACCAACCTAGAAATAAGGATAAATTTCCTGATATTGAGAACAATCAGTGGAAGTAGTGGGTTTTTAAGAAGAGAATGGACAACCACTTTTCTGAAATGGTATAGGGTTTCCTGCTTGAGGGGGTTGGATTAGAAGACATCCAAGGTCCCTTCCGACTCTTATTCTGGTCACTGGTGGATTATTTTCCTCAGGACCTCCATGGGAGGAGTCGTCTCCTAATTGTAATTGGACCTCTCCACAGTTACCAATACCATTGAACATGGTACTTTACTTGACTGCCTCTTGAGGGCTGAGAGTTGTAGGCATTTTTAAGATGGATGGATGATAGAAACTTTCAATGTGAACTTCGTGGCTCTGTTATACTTTGGCATATTTCTGCAGTAATCTTTTAGAATAAATGATTGAACTTCACTGGGGGCAGTTTTGCTGAACATACTGTATTTTATTAAATTTATAATTTTATATTTCAGTTCAGAAACTTATTTCTTTAGAAAATATATTTGTTCAGTGGGAAATTGGTCCTGTACAGTGTATATGTGTGTATGAGAGAGACATGGTGCTTAGCTTATATGCAACAAGATAGTATGTTGGACTTAAGTAATTGAGAAATAATATAAACCATTGTTTTCTAGGGACCAGTTATTCTCCACAAGAAAACACTCACAACCACAGTGCTCTTCATAGCTCAAATTCACATTCTTCTAATCCTAGCAATAATCCAAGCAAAACATCTGATGCAGTAAGTACTAATACTGAATTGGCCAACCAATTTTATTTTATTACATTTTGCATACTTTGCTTCTCTTTCCAAGAAATTCTAGATAATTGCAGTTAATGGAAATCAAGCAAACAAAACTGTATATACTATGTTCTAGGCAATTTCTGTTCTGGATAAGTTGAGTATTTCAGTCAAAAACATATGTAAAGTGGGTTTTTTTGGTAATAAGTTTTTATTTTATAGCGTACAAAAATTCCAATTTCAATTGAACAGTGTGTTGTCTGGGTACAAATCATTTTAGGAAATAATAATCACAGTGTTTACAACAATATTCATTACACTAATATCAATTATATTAATATAACAGTAATAATCACACTATTTGTTTAACCAAGTTAATGTATCTTCCTTATATCACTGATCGTTCCATATATTTCCCTGTTTCTAGCTCCTGTTTTTGTCAGCTAGCCATTGATAAAATAAGTCCCAAGTCAAAAAATATTCAGTTTCTTTCTTTTCCTTAATTGTGTTAGCTTATCCATTTCAGTACATTCTAATATTTTTCTAATCACATCTTCATCTGTTGGGATCTGTTCACTTTTCCATTGTTGTGCAAATACTATTCTCGCAGCAGTCTATACATGCAAAATCAGATAAACATTCCCTTTGTTATACTTGTCTGGTAAAATGCCCAACAAAAATGTCTCTGGTTTCAAATCTATGTGTTGTTTTATCTTTTTTTCCAGCCTTGTATATATTTTTGTTCAAACTTTTTTTGCTTTTTGACATGTCCACCATGTATTCTAATTGTATTTTGTAATTGGTACCCTGCTGCATTAGAATAGAATAGAATAGAATAGAAAGACAGAGTTGGAAGGGACCTTGAAGGTCTTCTAGTCCAAGCCCCTGCTTAGGCAGGAAACCTTACACCACTTCAGACCAATAAATATCCAACATCTTCTTAAAAACATCCAGTATTGGAGCATTCACAACTTCTGGAGGCAAGTTGTTCCATTGAGTAATTGTTCTAACTGTCAGGAAATTTCTCCTTAGTTTTAAGTTGCTTCTCTTCTTGATTAGTTTCCACCCATTGCTGCTTCTCCTACCCTCAGGTGCTTTGAGAGTATGTGACATACATATGATAGTATGAAGCAGGTATCTGGTGACATTTCCAACGTTTTGCAGATTTATCCTTAAACATCTGTGCTAACCTTGAGGGCGGAAAATGCCATCTATAAAACATTTTATAAAAAATTTATTTGTATGCAGTAGACATTGTTAATTTATAATTTCTATCCCATAATTTCTGCCATTGATCTAACTCGATTGAATAGCCAAAAATTTTAGCCCATACGCTCATTCTCTTTTACTTGTTGCTCTTCCACCTTAATACTTAACAAATAGCTATATATTTTCTTTATTAATTTTTCATCTGTCCCTGTTAATATCTGATCTAGTTCTGTTAATTCTTTATTTAAACCATGCACTTTATCATCCTTCTTGTATCTACATTGTATCCGCACATATGACTACCACGTTATCTCAATCCCTTGCTCACTCAGTTCCTGCTTATTTTTAAGTTCCCCCTTTTCATTTAAAACATCTTTATATCTGGTCGCATTCTCTATATCAATAACATTTGGATAAATCAATGCCTCCATTGTGGAAAGCCAGACTGGTATTTTCAAATAATGTTCTTTAATTTTCTCCCATACTAATAATAATGAATTCCTAACATAGTGTCTTTGGAAATAGCTATGTATTTTTTTTCCATACCATAAAAAAGCATTCCAACCTAGTTCGAGATCATGTCCCTCCAAGGTCAATAGTCTTTTGTTCCTCAAGCCAATCCATTCTTTCACCCAAGTAAGTACCGAAGCCTGATAATACAATTCCCAATCTGGTAGCCCAAAACCACCTCTATTTTTAGAATCTTGCTAGAATCTATGATAATTGTAGATTTCTCCATGACTCCAAATCCATTTTAAGTTGTTGTGCCAATTTATAATTATCTTCTTTAACTGTTACACACCTTGCGGTTAGTTGAATTCCTAAATAACTTTCTTGACTATCTTTATAGCTATTTTCCTTATTCTTTTTTCTCTGTGTGTGTAACATTTTTAACTATTATTTTCATTTTTTCTTTATTTATTTTCAGTCCTGCAACTTCACCATATTCTTCTATTTTCCTAATTAGTTTAAGTCCATTTTCTTGTGGGTCTTCCAAGATAAAGACCAAATTATCTACAAATGCCTGTAATTTATATTGGTCCTTTTTTATTTCCATGCCTTTAATTTCTATATGTTGTCTGATATTTCTATTTAGCACTTCCAATGTCAATATAAATAGTAAAGGAGATAGTGGACATCCTTGTCTTGTGCCTTTTTTATATTAAAATTCTCTGTCGTATCTCCATTTACCATCACCTGTGCAGTTTGTTTATGGTATATTGCCTTTATCCTGTTAATGAATCTCTCACCAAAGTCCATAGATTTTAGTTGTAACAACATAAATTGCCAGTTTACGTTATCAAATGCTTTCTACGCATCTAAGAAGTTCAACACCATTTGTTTTCCAGGATGTGCTTCATAATATTCCAACATATTTAAAATCATTATATTGTTTTTAATCTGTCTCTTAGGCAAGAAGCCATTTTGGCCTGAATGTATAAATCAGGCATGTCCAAAGTCCGGCCCGCGGGCCATTTGCGGCCCGGGGGGTGGTTTAATATGGCCCTCTAACAGCCTTCCCTGCTCTGTGTAAATGCGGCCCTCCCACGGCCCTCCCTTCTGATTGAGGGCGGCAAGCAGAAGACTGTCTGCCACAGGAGGGAGGGCAGTGAGAGGGCTGCATCGGAAGCTGGCTGGGGAATTCTGGGGGTTGAAGTTCACAGGACTTAAAGTCGCCAAGGTTGAGAAACTCTGTCCTATAGCAAAGGTACCTGTCATCCACAGGCCAGCCTAAAAACAGGCAAGGCGACTTGCTTGTAAACTGGTCAGGCCACATTCGTACCAAAGAAAAGGGGGAAACTTCTGTCTCCCTTGGGGTGGGGGGAGAGAAAGGGCGCCTTTTGAGGAAACGAGAGACCAAGCCTCACGGGTATCGCCGAAGAACGCGCGCCGTAGCCTTCGCAACACAGGCTGCGAAATGGGCAAACTACCAGGCGGCGCAGGCGCAGTACGTGAAGCACAGGGCCAAGGGATACTTGTAGCTTCTCCGCCAGGCTCGGAGAGGTCTGGCAGGCGAAAAGCAAGGAACCTTCCCCCAAGGTGGGTTGGTTTTTTGTTTTTGTTTTTTTTAAGGAAGGAAGGAGGAAATATTCAGCCACGCATTAACTTCTCTGCTTGGAGAGACCAAAGAAAAAAGAGGAGATGGCCCATTAAAGCTCACGAGCCACTATAAACAAATATCGGAAGGTTTTTAAAGGGTATCAATAAGCGTACGTGTGTGCGCGCTTGCATATTTGCCGCGTCTAAACTTTGGGGAAGTTTATTAACATCTTAGCGATGTAGAGAATGAAAGAGAGGTGCGGGTGAGAAGGAATTGAAGTGGGTAACTCAAGTTCCCGGTTTCTTTCCTTGGGCACAACAACAAAACTCACATATTTTGCTTCTGCTTTAACAAAATAATGATTCTTGTAATTTGCTCAAATAGCTTTATGTACGAAGCACTCTGAAGCTTTTTGAAACCTATTTTCACAAACCCACCCCCAAAACTGGCAGGCTTAGCCGAAAGGCTCAAGCAAAGGTGCCCAGCGCGATCAAGCCCGATCCTGATGTCACCGCCCTCTGTCGCTCACAACGCGCCGCCCTCAATCAGAAGGGAGGGCCGTGGGAGGGCCGCATTTACATCTTCTGCTTGAGGGCGGCGCGTTGGGAGCGACAGAAGACTGTCTGCCACAGGAGGGAGGGCGGTGAGAGAGCTGCATCGGAAGCCCGATCCTGACGTTTTATAAAATGGCGACTATAAATAAGAAAAGGAAAGTTGACAGTGAGGGCCGCCGTTTCCAGGAAAGGTGGAAAGTGGAATTTTTTTTCACTGAAATACGGAATCACTGTGTTTGTCTGATATGTCAAGAGACTGTGGCCGTTTATAAAGAATTTAATATCAAAAGACACTACCAGACAAAACATAGCACATATGACAAACTAACAGGGCGCGACCGCAGTGAAAAGTTGAAGCAACTTGAAGCAGTTTTAATGTCACAACAGCGATTTTTCACAAGAGCCCGTGAGTCAAATGAAAATGCCACAAAGGCAAGCTATGACGTGGCAATGTTAATTGCTAAAAATTGCAAGTCTTTTGCTGGGGGTGATTTTATTTACTTCACATTAGTGCAGGTAAGTTTTTTTAAAATTTATTTAAAATACATTGTGAAAACTCAGCTGTCAGTTGATCTTAATGTTATGAAATGAAAAGTATGCCATTTGCAATTAACTTGGCATAAAATAATTCATTTGCATTTAATTGTAATTGTTCAAAGAATGTTCGGAAAAATGTTCGGCCCTCCAGCATGTTCACTTCATCCAATCTGGCCCTCTTTGAAAAACGTTTGGACACCCCTGGTATAAATTCATTTAGAAACCTTTTTAGTCTCTCTGCCATTATTGAAGCATATATTTTGTAGCCAGCATTCAGTAAAGATATGGGCCTGTAGTTTTTTATCTGCATTAAATCTGAGTCTTCTTTCGGAATCAAAGTAATATTTGCTTCCATCCACAAATTTGGTACCTTTGCATCAATTAATATTTCATTATAGTCTTCCAACATTAATGGGTCTAGAGCCGTGATGGCGAACCTATGGCACGTGTGCCACAGGTGGCATGCAGAGCCATTTGTTAGGGCATGTGAGGTGTTGCCCTGTCAGCTCCAGTGCGCATATGCATGCTGGCCAACTAACTTCGGCCTTCTTTTTCGGCCATTTTTCGCCCTCCGGAGGCTTCCCTGAAGCCTCTGGAGGGTGAAAAACAACCCAACGCACAAACCGGAAGTTCAGGAATTTGTCCCAGGGGTCCAAATTTCATATTCCAAAAAGTTTCAACTTAGTCCATTTTGTATTTTAGATCCCCAATCCGACTTTCTAGCTTTTCAGTTTCTTCTCCCTTTTTTAAAAAAAACATCTTTCCTCTTCTTTCAGTTCTATAAATAGCTCACAGGTTTTCTCCACACTATTCTTGGGGGTGGAAAACAAACAATTCCACCTCCTCTTCTTTGAGTCCCACTTTCTCCCAGGCCTTTTTTAGGGGGTAAATTCTACAACAGGAGTTAGAAAAATCTCACCCAGATCGGTCCTACTGTTCCTCAACTTCTATACTTGCTGCATCGGTCAGCTGTCACAGCTCCAGTCAGGCACTCAATGGCCGTCTTTTTCTTCCTTTTCCTCCTCTGTGTCAAATGAGTATGCGGTCTCCTTGTGATCAGCGGAGTGCCCTCTCTGTCTTCATCACCCCTCCAGGGTGAATTTGGGTCCCTCAGAACCTCCTGGCAAGTCGAATTTGGCGTGATTCCATTGAGCCCTCTCCCCAGTTTTTTTCCCCCATCTTCCCCCATTAATCCCACCTTTGCTATTTAATTTTCCCTTTTTGGGGGCTACTTCCCCCTTGTCTCCTTTTGGTGTGTAACTGTAAATCCCAGTATAATCATCTAAGTATTTTTCTTTTTCAATCTCTTTTTCTTCTATATCTTCCTGTTCTTCATTCAGTCCCTTTTCTTTCTCCTTTTCTCCTTCTCCTTGTTCTAAGCGTTCCCTCTGAGTTTCCACTGTTTTTTTCCCATTTAGCGTTTCACATGCATTTCTTAACATATCAAGTATTTCATTACACATCCAAAATTCCATATTGTCTGTCTAATTAATTTAACAAATTATTTAAACTTTTTCTATTACATCACTTTTACTTAAGCTTAAAGTTCTTTTTTTCCTTTTCTTATTTCCACTTTCTAAAGTCCAATTCCACTTTTTATTTACTTTTTATCTTCCACCAAAACAGTAAGTCCAATCCACAACACTGTTGCAAAAACAAATCCTCCTTGTTTTTTCTCACAGCTTCAAAGTATCTTTATTTGCTTCAGTCAAGGTCAAGTTTCAGTTGTACCCTGTCAATTTCTATTAGATCTTGTAGTACCTTCTTCTCACAACTAGATGTCTCCCTCTCCGCTGTAGGCAATGTGTTCTAGCTGTCAAAAGCTGTCAAAATCCGTATATATTCCATAAAAAATAGAAAAAGGTAGCAAAAGAAAGAAAGGAAATTTCCCTCAGAGTTCTTTTATTATTTTTGATGTTTCCAAGTCCAAACTTTGTGGATAAAAGTCTTCTAGGGCTTTCCGTTTTTGTCTCTGCCCTTTTTTTCCCCTCCCTGTTAAATCCCCCGCCTGCCAAATAGCCGCTAAATTCTACTCCTGGTCTCTTTTTAATCCAAATTTAAAGGTGGTTTTTTTTTACCTTGGGTTGATCACTCTTTCACCCAGGTCCAAAGCTTTGTTCTAGCACCTCTCCTGCTCAAATAGCTTGGTCTGGTTGCCCCGACTTTAAAGCAGCCATTAAAGCCGCTTCCGCTGTCAGTTTGAAGAACTGGCAGCAGGTGTCCAGTTGGGTTTTCGCGGAGCCCGTCAGAGGTCCGCTATTTCCCAACCGTTCCTGTCACTTTTATGTAAAGTTCTTCCTGCCGGATTGAGCGCTCCTCTGCGTCAAACAAGGAGTATGCAGTCTCCTTGTGATCAGTGGAGTGTCCTCTTTGTCTTCATCATCCCTCCAGGGTGATTTGGGTCCCTCAGAACCTCCTGGCAAGTCAAATTTGGCGCGATTCCATCGAGCTCCGTGGAGCTCTATCATATCGCCGCGACATCAGCCCTGTCTCTCTCATATTATGTAAAGTTTTAAAATAGCAGATTGGATAGCGTATCTCCTAGTTTAATTTTGCCAAGTGAAATTAAATTCTGCATTTACTATTTGAAAGCTGTTACATTTTGTTGTTCTGCAGTTTCTAAGATAGTTTAGTTATCTAATTGTTTATCTATCCACTTTATATGGCTGCCCATCTAAACAAATTACAAATACAAGTAGTCCCTGACTTACAGCCATTCATTTAGTGACCGTTTGAAGTTACAACAGCACTGAAATAAGTGATTAACACCTTGAATTGAAATCTCTTGACTTTGGTGTAGGGTTTTTCCAGATAATAATAAGGTAATCTTACTCATAAAGTACTTACAGGTAGTTCTTGACTTACAACCATTTGTTCAGTGAGCAATCAAAGTTACAACAGCACTCAAAAAAGTGACTTATGACCATTTTTCACACTTTTGACCATTGCAGCATCCCCACGATCACATGATCAAATTTCAGATTCGTGGCAACTGGCATGTATTTATGATGGTTGCAGTGTCCTGGAGTTATGCGATTGCCTTTTGTGACAGTCCCTCAAGTAACCCAGTCCTACGCCATGCAGGTCTTTAAAGGTGATGACCAGCACTTTGAATTGCACCCAGAAGCACACTGGCAATCAATGCAGCTGACAGAGTAGTGGTGTTACATGTGCCAAATAACTGGCACCATTTACTACCCATGCTGCCACATTCTACACCTGTTGAAGTTTCCAAATACTTTTTGTGGCAAGCCACAGCTTGCCAGAAACCGGGCCGTACAAACAAGCAAAGCCTCATCCATGGGATGCAGGCAGTATGTGAAACCACACCCCCTCTGGTCCATGGAAAAACCTCTCTCCACAGAACTGGTCCCTGATGCCCAAAAGGTTGGGGGGCGCTGGTCTACACGAGAGTTCACAAGGGCATGAGTGACAGTGAGTAGGCCCCCCCCTGCCCAGGAATGAGCACAGCTGGCATACAACCTGCAGTTGTGCAAAGGCCCTCCTAGCCACAGCTTCTACTGGTTCTTTGAGCAGGAGCTGTGAGTCCAGGAGGACCCCCAGATCACACACCGGATCTGTCTGAGGTAGTACCACTTCATCCAAGACCAACAATAAGATTGCTCACACCAGAAGGCCCAAACACCCAAAGCCACTCAGCCTTACTTGGGTTGAGCTGGAGCCTGTTAAAAATTATAGTATAAGATGCTTTGCACTTTATTGATTTTTCTGAAAGGAATATTTTTTAATGAAATGTATGCTAATGTTCAAAACTAAGATGATATTTCTGAAATCCATCAGGTTGATTGCAATTTTTTTTTAAGTCTTATGATTCTGCAGATGACTGGTCTGAGCACATTAGTTCTTCTGGCAAAAAATATTACTATAACTGCCGAACAGAAGTTTCACAGTGGGAAAAACCGAAAGAATGGCTTGAAAGGTAAATCATTACTATAGATGTAAATTGTAGAATAGTAAACTTACCAAATTGTTCTATTTTATAATTTATTTATTTTTACACCAGAGAGCAGAGACAAAAAGAAGCAAGCAAAATGTCTGTCAACAGTTTTCCAAAAGATAGAGATTACAGAAGAGAGGTGATGCAAGCGACTGCTGCTAGTGGGTTTGCTAGTGGAAGTATGTCTATTTTAATGCAATATTCCTGTGCATGTTCTTTTTCAAGTGTTTTCTTCAGTTGACCACATTTTATAAATAGGTTAAGTTTTAATGCTCCCCCCCTTTTTAACATTGTGTTATTTAATATGGGCACTGAAATAATTTTGGTGATTAATTTGATAACTATACATTACATATCAACAAAAGAAAAGGAAGCTTTTTCTTAAAAAAAACAATTTTATTAGTTTATAATATAGCATACAAAGAAAATACAAAAGTAAATAGGGAAGTTAGGGAAGAGAATAGTGGGGGAAAGCGGGGGTGGGGGTGGAGGAAAAAAAGGCATTGACTCCCGACTCCCTTTGGTGCAGTAGAATAAGGCATTAACATCAAACCTCAACTTTCAAAGAAAATAAAGCTTTTTCTTGTGTTTAATATTAAATTTTTCTTTGTACTACTGTGCTATGATAGTAATGACAATAAAAATTATATACAAGTAGTCTTTACGACCATTCATTTAGCAACTGTTTGAAAACACAACAGTGCTGAAAAAATGGAGCTACGACCTGTGCCTGAAGTTAACAGCTGTTGTAGTACCCCTTTAGTCACATTATCAAAATTCAGGTGCTTTGCAGCCCACCTGTGCTTAACAACCATAAGGGTACTTCAGCTTTCCCCACTCACCTATATCCTCCCCCTCATATCTGTCCTTTTGGTCACCCTGCATTGTGAGACAGCAAGCAGCCCCAGAACCATGTTTCTA
The DNA here is from genome assembly GCF_964273705.1 of Natrix helvetica. Lineage (NCBI taxonomy): Eukaryota > Metazoa > Chordata > Lepidosauria > Squamata > Natricidae > Natrix > Natrix helvetica. The sequence continues at coordinate 20,777,921 of NC_138555.1, forward strand.
CGCTGCTTCCTTTATCCCAGGAAGCCTCAGCAAACATTCATTTGGCCAACTTCCTTCTCTTCCCCAGCTCCATATGGCCCACCCCAGCAAACGAGCCAGCAAGCATTCATTGACCCAACTGCCTTCTGTCTAAGTTCCCTGCACCAATGTTTTGCCTTTTGCACCCAGGGACTCTCTGCCCTTGCTGTTCCTTTTTGGACCCAGCTTCTCTGGCAAATATTTCCTACACATGGTAAAACTGCACTGTTTTCAGAAAGGTTTGTGGAGATAGCACAGCTTTAGCCGCTTCGTACATTGGGGGTGGGGAAGGTTTGCAATGAAAGCACAGCTTTCCGAAGTGGCTAAAACTGTGCTATCTTCACAACCCACTCCCCTTTCCAAAGTGGCTAAAGCTGTGCTGTTTTTGCAAACTTAAAAAAAAAGTTTTATTGGATTTTTATTTTTAAATATACATCAATATCAATACATGAACAGTGTGGCCTCTGGGTATAATTCCTTTTGATACAAGTAGCAATAATAATATTAATAATTGTTGCATTAATCAAATTTACGTAATCCTAGTATTAATATACATGTTTGTTTTAAAGTAGTCATTCAATATTTCAATGTTCCATTTTAATGCCAATGATATTATTTAAGCATACATAGTAATGCCATCTTTTAGCCTTTAATCTTTCCATCTAGTTATTGCCTATATTCTATTATATAAAAATTGTACATGCTAATATTCCCCCTATTTCTTATTTCTACCTCTATTCTAGCTTCTAGTAAGGCCACCATTACTAATCCTAGTGTTAATACACATGTTTACATTAAGACATAGTCCTTCATTATTTGGTTATTCAATGTTTCAATACACCATTCTATTACCAACCATCTTATTATTTATACATACATAATAATACCATCTTTCAACCTCCAATCTTTCCAGCTAACTATTGTTTTATATAAAAGTGTGTATTCTTATTTCTACCCCTATTCTAGTTTTTAATCAGGCCATCATTATATTAGAAAAAAAGAAAAAATATTTCCTTTCTATCCATCATCTCTTGCCCGTTTTAATACTTCAATTCTTATTCGTTTTTTAGCTTGCCTCCCATACTCCTCTCTTAGATCTTTGTCTCTATCAACATAAGTGTCTTCACCATTCAGTCTGAATATTTCTCCCATCTGTATCCCCCTAAGCTGCCAGGTGTCCAGAGTGTCCACCCAAGCCCCTATCTCCCTTTCAAAAGTATCTTCCTGCTTATCCAATTCCATTTTTAAATCTCTTAAAATACCGTATTTTTGGGAGTATAAGACACTCCGGAGTATAAGACATGCATTAGTTTTTGGGGAGGAAAACAAGAAAAATATTCTGCCTCTGCCTACCAGCATCCATCGGTATTCATATGGCTACTGTTCTTGCAGCAAACAACCTGTTCAGCTTCAGCACATTATCGCAGCCTGATTCAGCACAAGCAGCTGATTGGTGGTAGGATCTGCTGTTCCAGGCTGCGGGGATCGCCACAGCCCATCACTGCCACTGCGTGTTGCGTTTTTGGCCTCCACATGCTCCATTTTAGACCCGTTCCCAGCTGCCGGGATCGCCACAGCACATTGCTGCCGATTGGCACCTCCACTCGTCGTGTTTTCGGCCTCTGTACACCCCATTTTTGGCCTCTGCGCGTCGCATTTTTGGCCAGTTCCAGGCAGCGAGGATTGGCAACACGTGGAGGCCAAAAATGGGGCGTACGGAGGCCAAAAATGTGATGCATGGAGGCTGAAAACGCTATGCACAGAGGCAGTGATTGGCAGCAATGTGCTGTGGCGATCCCCGCAGCCTGGAACGGGTCTAAAACGGGGCGTGCGGAGGCTGAAAATGTGACACACGGAGGTTTAAAACATGACGCGCAGAGGCGGTGATCGGTGGTGGTGTGCTGTGGCGATCCCTGCAGCCTGGAATGGGTCTAAAATGGAGCATGCAGAGGCCGAAAACACGATGTGCGGAGGTAAAAAACGGCTGAAGGGGGCGGGGCTTCGGCAACATTCAGTGTACAAGACACACAAACACTGTCACCCACTTTTAGGGGGAGAAGTGCATCTTATACTGTGAAAAATACGGCTTTTCCCTTGATTTATTTCATCAGTCATTATTATCTTTATCGTCTCCTTCTCATCTCCTTGCTTTATTTGATGATTTGTCTGTTCTATCTTTTCCTCCATTCTTTCTGTTGTCTCATCTCTTTCCTGGACTCTTTGATCTTCATTCATTATCAGTTGTAGGATATTTTCTATTTTCCCATTTATACCTTGCACTAGGTTCTTCATCTCGCTGTGATTCTTTGTCATAGTATCCCTAATGCTTTGAAACATCAATGCCATTTCTTTTGAAATCTCACTCATTTCCCCCTGATGGATCATTTTGTCTTATTTTGGTAAGTCCCGCTCTTACTCGATAGTCCAGAAACAATATATTCAGGTCCAATGTTGCTCCTCAGAAAGTTCAATAATCATAGTTCTTTACATCTCAGGATTATTAATATGTTCCATTTAAGTGGTCCAGGCAGCTTTCCAAAAATCAAAAGTCACTTTACTTAAAGGTCTTACTTATTCTCTCCATAGAGTCCAGTAATCATAAAGTAGATACTTATAAAACAGGGAGTATCACCACAGTCCTCCAGATGAGTGTTGTTTATCTATCTTATCAGAAATTTTGCAGGCTTGTAGAGGTATGGTATATTTTCCTTTTTAAAAAAAATAATTATCGAATGTTTTAATCTTTAAAAACAGAAAGAAAAACACCACAAGAAAAAACAAAACACAAAGCATACATAACAATATAAAGTAATTATACAGCCTTCTGTATGGGCTTTCCTGTAATTGTCCATTCTCCATTGCCTTCCTATTGCTTTAACCTTGTCCTATAATATAACAACAGCAGTGCTAACACTTATAATATTGATTATTTTTAATACCATATATTTACATTCTCTATTTTCTGTTTTGGCTTCTGTTTTCTAGCCACTTATAAATTTTGTTCCATATTTTATAGAAATCCGATTCTTCTCTTTGTTTTAGTTCTATTGTCATTTTGTCCATCTCTGCACATTCGAGTACTTTTCTAATTATTGTTTCATCTGCGGGTGTATTGATTTTTTTCCAGTTTTGTGCGAAAGCAATCCTGGCTGCAGTGAGTATGTGTATGATTATGTATTGAGATTGTTTATCCATTTTTTTGTCTAATAGTTCCATTCACCAGTAGATGGCACCCTCAGCTTAGGTTTCAGCGTTGTTTTGAGTCTGACAAATTGATTAATCCAAATTTAATCCAATTTATGGGAGAAAAGTGACCTATTCAAGTAGATAGTTCCAGCATTTTAGAATGCCTTTCCAGAACAACACCTACCCAGTTAAAAGTCCAATTTTCTATGTTTTAAAAGGTCTTTAGCTTTTCTCCCCTTATTTCCTTTCTTTTGGGTCTAGGATTTTTCTCTCTATGGTTATTCGCTGCTTTAAGAAATAGTTCTAAGAGTCTCTTTTCCTGGATTTTCTTCTCTTTTTTCCCTTTTAAAGTTAGGGTCTAAATAAAAAAGGAATCTTCTCACCCAGCTCCAGTCATTGTTCATCTACACCGCTCCTGCACATTTCTTTGTTGCCTCGGCTGTCCCAGCTTCATGGCAGCCATAATGGCTGCCTCTTCTCCTTGTCATGGATGAGAGGGAAGAAGCCGTGGGTCAAGCAGGGTGCCCCTCTTTACTTCACCACCCTACAGGGTGGCGTTAGCTCCTTTTGGAGCCCTCCAACAGGGAGAACTTGGTGTGGGCACGTAGAGACCCGCTCCTCACATCCAATATTGCTGCAACATCAGCCAGAAGTCCCAGTTTTTGCAAACTGTTGACTTGAAAGCAGTCCCTTACCTTACTGAAGCTCAAGCCTGGGAGGGTCCAAGCCCAAAATGGCTTGGATTGGGGGGGGGGGGTACTCACTTAACAATCTATGATTCTCAGTTAATGACTAACAGAAAGTAGGGATTGCCATCAGTCAATTCCAGTCCCAATTGTGGCTGTAAGTTGACTACCTGTAGATTTTTAAAAGTCAAAATACTGAATTTCCAGTTCTCAGAAATATTCATAGATATGTAGTTTTCTGCTGAAACATTCAACATTCTTTGGTGTTTTTTTGATAATGGATAATGCAACAGTTCATGTTGATTCAAGCAATGTTTAAGTATTGTTTTAAAATAGCAGTGTATGCTAGTATCTCTTGATGCTGGAATAGGAGCAAATGCAGTATGTTAACAGAGCTCTAATTTGGTATTTTCTGTCTCTCATTTCAACATTGTGAACAATAAACCAAAGTGGAAGACAAGCATTCCAGTGATGCTGCTAATATGCTCCCACAGAATATTTTGTCTCAGACAAGCAGACACAATGACAGAGACTACAGATTGCCAAGAACAGAGACTCACAGCAGTTCTACTCAAGGACAACATCCCATCAAAACAGTGGTTCACCCTTCTACTACTCCAAGTTCTGTTCCTCCTAGTCCATTTTCTCTACAGTCAGATCATCAGCCAAAGAAATCATTTGATGCAAATGGGGCATCTTTATCAAAACTGCCTGTGCCCACTTCTTCCATTCTTTCACAAAAAACAGAGAGAAAAAATTTGTCAGGTGTGTATTTTTATTTTTACTGTTTATTTTGTGTTGAGTATGGGGATTGAAACATATACCCTTGAAACAATAGTCTGCTCTGTGAAGAAACTTAAAATTTTCTGTTAACTACAAACTCTGGTTCTGTCTGGGCATGCTAGTTCAAAGTGTAGTAGTAAAACTCAGATGCCATATTGCTGAATTCATTAACTTCTATGGATTTCAATATGGAGGTATTTGGTATGAGCAAAAGACATTTTGGCTTTCCTCATTTCTTCAGTCTATTAATGTGCATGTGATATGCATATCGTGGTATGTTTCAAAGGATGTCTTCATTTTCAAGACACATCTTTACAGTATATAGAGTTTTGTGCAAGGGTGGTTAAGAAAATACACGAGTGAGTTTCTGTCCCTGGATAATGATATTTTGAGTTTGCTATTATAAATTTTATTTTCTCTGTTGATTTACTGGCCATTATTACAGTTTTAGTGTTAGTAAAATAATGAAATAAGCTTAGGCGGCTATTGCACATATTTCAGTTCCTAAAATTGTCTTCTTTTCATTCTCTGTGATTTCAACATTTCTGGAAACTATCTCCAGTTTTGTACTATAAACACTTGTGGAAAAGTGCAATAGCTCAGTAATATATATTCGTTGCATACAGTAAGTTCCAGATTCTTTTCCTACCATCTTTAGTTTTATAATTGAAACCTTGGGATGATACTGCAAGTTGAGGTGGACAGTCCAGAGCTAAATACCATATTTTTCGGAGTATAAGATGCTCCGAAGTATAAGACTCACCTAGATTTTGGGGAGGAAAACAAGGGAAAAATATCTGCCTCTGCCTCCCAGGAATTTGCCTCCTTGCAACAAACAGTACAGACAATATACACCAGTGATGGTGAACCTATGGCACGCGTGCCACACGTGGCACGCGGAGCCATTTGTCAGGGCACTCGAGGCACTGCCCTGTCAGCTGGCCAGCGCGCATGTGCACGCTGGCCAGCTGAGTTCACCCTTTTTAAAAGCCATTTTTCACCCTCCCCAGGCTCCAGAGGCTTTATAGGAGCCTGGGGAGGGCGAAAAGAGCCCCCCCCCCCCGGCTCTCCGGAGGCTTCATGAGCTTCCCTGAAGCCTCCGGAGCGCAAAAAACCAGCCCTACGGGCAAACTGGAAGTTCAGTAATGCACTTCCGGTTTTCTCAGAGGGTCGTTTTGAGCGCTCTGAAGGCTTCAGGGAAGCCTCTTGAAGGTCCCTGAAGCTTTCGGAGCGCTTAAAACGACCCTCCGAGCAAACCGGAAGTGACTTCCAGTTTGCTCGGAGGGTTTTTTTGACTGCTTCGGAGGCTTCAGGGAAGCCTCCTGAAGGTCACTGAGGCCTTTGGAGGGCTTCCTGGGGGGTGGGGGAGGCTGTTTTCGCCCTCCCCATGCTCCTATAAAGCCTCTGGAGCCTGGGGAGGGCGAAAAAAGCATGCAAAAATGGGGGTGTTGCGCCTGTAGTGCGCACATGCGCACTGGGGGGGTGTCGTGCATTGCATTATGGGTGCGGCACGCTTGCACACGACCCCCCTGCGCTCCCCCCACTTATGGCACACGAGCCAAAAAAGGTTTGCCATCGTTGATATACACTGTTTGTAGTGTTATATTTCAGACTATACTTGTACAGACACTGTTAAAATGTGCTTTCTGGAAGTATAGTTATTCTCTGCTATTTAAAAGAATAGCACTTTTTAAAACAATAGCACTGGGCCTCTTCAGATCAAGCATTTATTTTAAAAAGCCTCTTCATTTTGTTAAGTTGTCTAGAACAATAATAAAGCAGTCTTCAAAAAATAAGTCTTAACAATTTGAACATTCTATAGGCACTTATAGTTGTTGACTTACCTCCTTGCAGCAAACAGTCTGATTAGGGCAAGAAAAAAAATATCTGCCTCCCAGCAATTTGCCATGTGGAGCAAGCAGCTAGTTTCACTTTCAATTTCTCCCGATCATCAGCTGTTAAGAGGCTGCAGGGATTGCTCTAGATCAGTGATGGCGAACCTTTTTCGCCTCGGGTGCCAAAAGCACATACGTGCGCGCTATCACACGAACTCGAGTGCCGACCCACATAACGTAATGTCCCCGCTCACCTGTGTGGACCGTGCATTTTTGCACAAGGCTTCCTCGCCACTCCCTGCTCTGGCTGCTTCCCCTTGGCTAACACCCAGTGAGGGGAGAAGTTGCTCTGCCACTAACGGGCAGAGATTGGGGTGGGGGTGGGGGGATGCTCAAGTGTGCTCCTGTGTCAAAAAACCTTCCCTTATCATTCTCCTGTGTAAAGATTGGGCCCTTTTTACAATGGCAGGTGTGAGTCTAGTTGCTAAATTCTCCCCTTCTATTAAAGAGGATCCTGGGCACTACAGTCAATAGACAAATGAGGAAGGGAGCTGCTGGCACAGGGAAAAGAAAAGCAGCAAGAAAAAAAGAAAAAGCAGCTTTTTCCCCTCAAGGTGGCTGCTCTGTTCCCCCCCCTCCCCCGTGCTAGCACAGAGGATCCTGCCTGGTCCCTGCAATCCAAAGGGAAATGAGGAAGAGACCAATCTGCATGAGGGAAAGACAAGTAGCAAGGAAATAAGGAAAAGCAGCTTTTCCCCCCTCAAGGTGGCTCCTCTGTTGCCCTTTTCTCCATTTCAGCACCACTCCATGGAGCCTGCCCCACCCCCCCATCGCCCAGGTCCTCGCTTCTTCCAAGCATTTCTTTGCCTATTTAATTTCCCCTCCGTAGCATTTTTCCATCGTGTTTCTTGCCGTTTTGGACAGGAAAACAAAGTTTGTGGGACTAAAAAAAACTCCTTTCAATCAATCAATTCCAACTTTGCGAGATCTCTTCCCCCTCCCCAAGTTGTAATTGATTGAAGTTTTTTTTAGTCCCACAAACTTTGTTTCTCTGCACACGATGGCAAGAAACGCGATGGAGCTGGAAATCAGGTAGGCAAAGAAATGTTTGGGAGAAGCGAGGACCTGGGCGATGGTGGGTGGGGCAACCTCGATGCCCTAGCACTGAAATGGAGAAAAGGGCAACAGCAGCCACGTTGAATGAAAGAAGCCTCTTTTCTTCTTTCCTTACTAGCAGGGGGGAGGGGGGAACACAGCAGGCAGCACGGGGGAAAGAAGCCTCTTTCCTTGCCGCTTGTCTCCCCCGTGCTGGCAGCTCTCTCAGCGATCGGGCAGGATCCTTTTTAGTAGCAGGGGGGAGCGGGGAACACAGTAGGCAGCACGGGGGGAAAGACAAGCGGCAAGAAAAGAGGCTTCTTTCACTCGTGCTGGCAGCTCTCTCCCTGTGGATTCAAGCGATCGGGCAGGATCCTTTTTAGTAGCAGGGGAGAGGGGGGAACACAGCAGGCAGCACGGGGGAAAGACAAGCGGCAAGAAAAGAGGCTTCTTTCACTCGTGCTGGCAGCTCTCTCCCTGTGGATTCAAGCGATCGGGCAGGATCCTTTTTAGTAGCAGGGGGGAGGGGGGAACACAGCAGGCAGCACGGGGGAAAGAAGCCTCTTTCCTTGCCGCTTGTCTCCCCCGTGCTGGCAGCTCTCTCAGTGATCGGGCAGGATCCTTTTTAGTAGCACGGGGGAGGGGGAAACAGAACAGCCAGCAGGAGTGAAAGAAGCCTCTTTCCTTGCCGCTTGTCTTTCCCCGTTCCGGCAGCTCTCTTTGCATTGGGCTGTTTTTCGCCCTTTGGAGGCTTCAGGGAATCCTCCGGAGATTAAAAAAAACTATTGAAAATCAGCTGGCCAGCGGGTGCATGCGCACTGGAGCTGACAGGGCAATGCCTCGCGTGCCCTCAGAAATGGCTCCGCGTGCCGCCTGTGGCACGTGTGCCATAGGTTCGCCATCACGGCTCTAGATTATTGAAGCCTCCGCAAGCCCTGTTTGCTGCAAAGAGGTAAATTGCTGGGAGGCAGAGGCCAAAGGGGGCTGGTTGGTTGGTGGGTGGGTGGGGCTACATTCGGTGTATAAGACGCACCCAAATTTTCACCCTCTTGGGAAAAAGGTGCGTCTTATACTCCGAAAAATACAGTAGACTTAATGGTCTGAATTTGTAGAAGATAGTTTGTAGATTCCTCCCTTCAAAGCCAAAACACTTTGCTTCTGCTTTATGTCCTATATGTTCATAATTGAGAAATGTTCTTATATTTGTTTTATTTTGAAAACTTGTTTTTATATATACTAGATGTTTCTAGTAAAAGGAAGTTCCTCTAAATTTTGATATTTGTAAATGTGTTGAATTTTCAGCCATTTCTAATAATTATAGTATTTTATATTATCATGTAAACTGCAGCTTCTTTTCCAGGAGAGAGATGATGAGAACAAGGAGTTTGGATTTGCTAGCTCTTGGATATATCAACATATTGTTAATGATTGGCTTCATAGCTTGTCTTGTTCAGAAGCCATTGATCTTACTTGTCTGTTTGTAGCAGGAAACTAGTTAACTGAACCATTCATTGCTAAATGAGTGGCTTCCATGTAGTGGAAATCACATGGCTAAATGCACAGAGACAAAGTTTGTTCATATGTCAGGTTTTTGTCTATGCTTTTCTGTAATTAATTTTATAATATAGAAGTTTTGTGGTTAATGATGTGTACCAGTCAACTACTTACTGATCACTATTATTCTTTGAAGCCCAATACCAGGTGGATAGTTGTGTGCTCAAGATTGGATATAGTAATTTTATTTATTTTTAATTACATTTTTGTGGCAGCCATCTCCCCTATAAGGTGACTCTGGGCAGGGACTTAAGCTGCTCTGACCAATGCACCCCCACCCCATAATTAGCTTCTGAGATTTATGAACTATATTTCAGTTGATGCAGCTTAAAATTGCATTTCCTGTTTAAGGAGCCACATAGATGGTAATCAACTATTTTAAAATCCTTTTCAGGAGTAATATTCCCAAGCCAGAGAGCTCCCATTCTATACCTATGCATTTGTTTTCTGTTTCCTATGTATATAGTGTTTCCTTTATTTCTGTTAAATTTTAATTCTATTGTTTTGGCATAATTCTGTTGCTTAACTAACCTATTGAGATAGTTTTCAATTTTATTTCTGTTGTCTTACTGTACTCAATTATTTCAGTCTTACTACTTCACTCTATTTTATGATGCCAACAGATTTGGTAAGTGTTTCCTTGACTTAGCCATTAATAATATGTAAAAATGTACAGGGCACATTAATGGAGTTTTGTGAAAGCCCTGCTGGATCCCCCACTCTACTTTGATGAGAAACCATTGTTGGCACACTCTTGTATATTCTCTTACTTGCTACATCAACCACCTCACATGTAATTGAATAACTTTAGATCAGGGGCGTCAAACTCGCATCATCACGGCGTCATCACATGACGTATCGTGACTTTTTTCCCCTTCGCTAAACTGGGCATGGGCGTGGCCAGCGTGTGACGCAAGATTTTATTTTAAAGCAGGTTCACAGTGCTTTTGAAAATCTTTTTAGTGATTCCAAGTTACCTATCTCTTCCAAAGAGCCAGAGCTTAATTGTGATGTGGTTCTAATACCCAGTAAAACCAAATAACTCTGGCTTGATGATCAGGTTACACACAGAAATACATCAGACACCAGCAAGTCCTTCAAACACAGGTAGTTCTTGACTTACAACAGCTTGATTTTTCACACTTAATGACCATTACAGAATCCTCATGGTCATGTGATCAAAATTCAGATGTTCAGCAACTGAAGGTTGTGGTGTCCTGGGGTCATGTGATCACCTTTCACAACCTTTTGACAAAGGTATGCATGGAATTCCCCTCCCTTTTCCTATGTCAACAATAGTAGTCATGGAAACGCTTTACAAGTTGACATCCGACTCCTCTCACTTCCTGAAAGCGACCTGTGTGAAACAAAACAATTTGAGTACAGGTGTATAACTTAGGGATGCGTCCCTCCCCCAGGCTTGCTTGGATTTTCTGCATGGAATTTTGCGATAATGCGATCAGCCTGGATATTTCTACTTTTTAAAGATGCCTCCGATAAGGGGTAGCCCTTCCACTTGATTAAGTATTGGAGTTGTCTCCTGTGCCACCTCGAATCAAGGACTCGTTGAACTTCATAATGTGTTTGGCCCCCTATGACCACAGGGCCTAGGGGCTCTTGGGGTAGTGGTCTCAGAGTGGATCCGATCACGGGTTTTAAGAGGCTACTATGAAACTCCGGGTGTATCTTCCCCAACAATCGAGGCAGTTTCAATTGCACTGTGACTGGGTTGATGATCTTTACTATGGGGAATGGTCCCAGAAACTTTGGCCCCAGTTTCTTGCTAGGCGGTTTCAATCTCAAATATTTTGTGGAGAGGTAAACCTTTCCTCCCACCCGGAATGGCCGTTGTGGAGCCCGGTGTTTATCTGCCTGTTTCTTACAGGTTTGTACCGCTTTAGCCAGTGCTTTTTTGACATTTTCCCAGGTTGCTTTTAGCATCAACATCCAATCAGTCAAGATGACTGAGGAAGGGGGATCCCTTGGATACTCAGGCATTGGGACGAAGTCCATGCCACTCACTACTTTGAACGACATGAGTCCTGTGCTACTGTGAACAGCATTATTGTAGGCGACCTCAGCAAAAGATGAAAGGTCTGCCCAATTGGACTGCTGATAGTTCACGTAGCACCTCAGGTACTGCTCTACCATGGCATTCAGTCTCTCTGCTGCCCCATTGGTGCTCGGCTGAATAGCTGAACTAAGACCCTGAGATGACCCAATGGACCGCAGGAACTTCCTCCAGAACCTAGCCGTGAACTGGACCCCTATGTCTGAAATAATTCTTCGAGGTACTCCATGCAGTCGGTAGATATGCTTCACGAACAGTTTAGCCAGCTTGTGAGGTGAGGGTAGTCCGCTACAGGGTATGAAGTGTGCCTGTTTGGAGAACAGGTCTATTACAGTCCAAATCACTGTGTTTCCCCCACTTTTTGGCAACTCTACTATAAAGTCAATTGCGATCTCCTCCCACGGCCTCGTTGGCTCTGCTACTGGTTGCAGCAGTCCGGGGTTTTTTCCCGGTCGTCTCTTCATTGTGGCGCAGATGGTGCAACTTTTCACGTAACTATCCACATCTTTCTGCCAGGCCACCAGAATTGCCTCCGGGCTAAGTGTAAAGTCTTTAGGAATCCAAAGTGGCCTGCCGGTTTGGCGTCATGGCTCCTCTGGAGAATTAGGGTACGTAGGGATTCTGGGACGTAGAGTTTCGTCCCCTTCCACGCAAGGTCATCTCTTTTTGTCAAGACGTGTTGGTTGTTTTTTTTTTTTAAATAATTTTTATTGAATGTTTTAATATTTAAAAACAGTAAAAAAGACACAACAAGGAAAAAAACCAAAATAAAACAAAACAAAACACGGAACATACATAACAGTATAGAGTAATTTTACAGCTTTCAATATCGGCTTTCCTGCCTAGCTTATATAATTCTCCCTTCTGCATTGCCTTCCTATTACTATAGCCTTGTCCTATGATGTAACAAGCATAGTATAAACACTTATAGTAATATTCATTATTTGTATCTCCATCTATTTGTATTCTCTATTTCCTGTTTTGGCTTTTGATTTCTAGCCACTTGTATATTTTATTCCAAACATTATAAAAGTGTGATTCTTCTCTTTCTTTTAGTTCTATTGTCATTTTGTCCATTTCTGCACACTCAAGTATTTTCCTGATTGTAGTTTCATCTGAGGATGTATTAGTTTTTTTCCAATTTTGTGCGAAGGCAATCCTGGCTGCTGTGAGTATATGTATGATTATGTATTGAGATTGTTTGTCCATTTTTTGATCCAGTAGTCCTAGTAAGAATGCTTCTGGTTTGAGTTCTATTTTTCGCTCAGTAATTTCTTCCAACCACTTTCGAATTTTGCACCAGTACTTCCTTGTGTTGGGGCACGTCCACCACATGTGATAAAATGTTCCAGGCTTGTGATTGCATCTCCAACAATTAGGGGATAAATTTGGGTACATTTTGGCCAATCTCGCTGGAGGCAAATGCCATCTATAAAACATTTTATAGAGATTTTCTTTGTAAGCTGCTGCCTTCGTAAATTTATAGTTTCTTTCCCACAGTTTAACCCATTTTTCTAACTCTATATTGTGGCCAAAATTTCTTCCCCAGCTAATCATTGTCTCCTTTACCGTCTCTTCCTCCATTTTATATTTTAAAAGAAAATTATATAATCTAGTAATCGTTTTTCCTCCCGTTCCTAGTAATATTTTATCTAATTCCACTTGTGTCTCATATATTCCGCATTGTTCCTGATCTTTTTAAAATCTTGTTTTAATTTGTGGGTATGGCCACCATTCCATATTTATTCCCTGTGCTTTCAGATCTTGTACTGATTTTAGTTCTCCTTTTTCATCTAAGAGGTCTGCGTATCTTACCATTTTACTAAGGTCTATAGTAAATGGATATGTCATTGCCTCCATGGTTGATAACCAGCTTGGGATTTTCAGGTAGTGTTTTCTTTTTATTTTTTCCCAGACCCTAAACAAAGCATCCCTTATTATATGTCTCTGAAAGTAGGAGTGGGATTTAGTCTTTCCCTCCCAGAGGAAGCCGTGCCAGCCTAGTTGGGGATAGTGTCCTTCTAGGATAAGGATTCTTTTATTTTTTAATTGGATCCAGTCTTTTAACCATGTTAGGGCTGCCGCCTGGTAATATAGCTCCCAATCTGGCAGTCCAAAGCCGCCTCTGTTTCTACTATCTTGTAGAAGTTTGTATTTAATACGCATTTTTTCCCCTGACCAAATAAATTTGGATACCATTTTATTTAGTTGTTTGAAAAAAAAATTCTCTAATTTAATTGGTATTGTTTGAAAAAGATAGAGTAATTTGGGTAGTATATTCATTTTGATTGTTGAGATTCTGCCAATTAGTGATATCTTTTTGTATCTGTCGTAGCAGTTTGTTGTAATTATCTTCTTTTATTGTAATACATTTTGCCGATAGCCATATTCCCAAATATTAAATTTTCTTGGCCCTTGAAATTCCCAGTTTCTCCTCCAGTTCTTCCTTTTGTCTTTTGGTTAAATTCTTAGTTAATATTTTAGTTTTTTCTTTATTTATTTTAAGCCCTGCTACTTTACCGAATTGGTTTATATCCTGTAATAGTTTTAGTCCAGTTTCTAGGGGTTCCTCTATGATAAATGCAAGATCGTCTGCAAAGGCCTGCACTTTATATTCCTGTGTTCTAATTTTCAGTCCCTTTATGTCCTTAGTTTGCCTGATTTGTGATATCAATGTCTCTAGTGAGAGGATAAATAACAAAGGGGATAGCGGGCATCCCTGTCTTACCCCTTTGGTTATACTGAAGTCTTCTGTTGCTTCCCCGTTTAGTATTATTTTTGCCCTCTGACTCGAATATATTGCTCTGATCATCCCGATGAATTTATCTCCGAAGTTCATTACTGTTAGTTGTTTTATAAGAAAATCCCAATTCAGATTATCAAATGCTTTTTGTGCGTCAATAAATATCAATGCTGCTTGTTTTCCTGGATGTATTTCGTAGTATTCTAATATGTCCATTATTGTTCGTATATTGTTTTTTATGTGTCTGTTGGGTAAAAATCCATTTTGGTCTGGGTGTATGATTTCGTTTAATATATTTTTAATTCTTTCCACCATAATTGTCATAAATATTTTATAATCAGCATTTAGCAGCGAGATTGGCCTATAATTTTGGATCTTTTGATTTTCAGCGTTGTCTTTGGGAATTAGTGTCATTAATGCCTCCATCCAGGATTTTGGTGTCTTAGCTCGTTCTAATATTTCATTATATATTTCTGGGTAATATGTTCTCTAATGATTTTTGCAATCCTTTATAAAATTCTGCTGGAATTCCATCTGGGCCCGGCGTTTTATTATTTTTTTGTTTTTGGATTGCCCTTTTTAATTCTAGCCTAGTTATTTTCTCATTTAATGTTTCTTTTGTTGTTTCCGGTAGGGTTGGAAGATTTCTCCTCTGGAGATATCTTTTAATATCCTCCTCTTCTATTTCCTCTAGGCTATACAATGCTTGAAAGTATCTTACTGCTATTTTTTTTCCTCCTTTTGGTGGTGTATCACCCCTTTTTCATCCTCTAGTTGCTGTATTATTTTCTTTTCTTTCTCTTTTTTTAGTTTATAAGCTAGCCATCGCCCCAGTTTATTGGCATTTTCAAAATAATTTTGCCTACATGATCTAATTTTCTGGGCCATTTCTTCTTATTATTTATTATTCATGCTTCTAGACCGCCCCCTCTCCCAAAAAGGGACTCGGGGCGGTGTACAGTCCATGCCAAATATATCAAAATACAATAAAAATTGAATATGTACAGTTGGAATGGAGGAGGTTAAAAATGGAATTAAAAGAACTGTACAAAGCAATATATATAAATATAGGATTTTGAACCCCTAAAACACACACAATAAGTTAAAAACAATACCCCTAAAATAACCAGTTAATACATTTGCCAGGAGGGACAGTTGTAATTATGCCAGGCCTGCTAATCGGAACAGGTGAGTCTTCAATTTTTGCCGGAAGGAGCGGAGGTCAGTAGTGGTTCTAATGTCGGGGGGGAGGTCATTCCAGAGGGTTGGGCCCATCACAGAGAAGGCCCTACTCCTTGGTGTCGCCCGTTGGCATTGCCTAGTGGACGGCACCAGGAGAAGTCCCTCTCTGTGTGAGCGAATTGGCCGCAGGGATGTATGTGGGAGGAT
Source organism: Natrix helvetica (assembly GCF_964273705.1). Classification (NCBI taxonomy): domain Eukaryota; kingdom Metazoa; phylum Chordata; class Lepidosauria; order Squamata; family Natricidae; genus Natrix; species Natrix helvetica. Next base: position 20,793,281 of record NC_138555.1, read on the forward strand.
GCGATCCCGCAAGTAACTAGGTCCCGTGCCATGGAGCGCTTTAAAGATGGTAATCAGCACCTTGAAATGCACCCGAAAAACCACAGGCAGCCAGTGCAGCTCGCGCAGGAGAGGTGTTACGTGGGAGTACCTTGTACTCCCCATCACAGCCCGCGCGGCTGCGTTCTGAACTAACTGCAGTCTCCGGGCGCGTCCCAAGGGCAGCCCCATGTAGAGAGCGTTGCAGTAATCCAGGCGGGACGTCACCAACGCATGAGTGACTGTGCGTAGGGCATCCCGGTCCAGTAGGGGGCGCAATTGGCGCACCAGGCGAACCTGGTGGAACGCCCCCCTTGCCACGGCTGCCACATGGTCATCCATTGACAGCCGGGCATCAAGGAGGACGCCCAAATTGCGCGCCCGTTCCACAGGGGGCAATTGTTCGCCCCCTATGGCCAGCGATGGAATCAGCTGGCTGAACCGAGGTGCCGGTAGCCACAGCCACTCAGTCTTGGAGGGGTTGAGTTTAAGTCTGTTGTCCCCCATCCAGACCCCGACGGCTTCCAAACACCGGGACATCACTTCGACAGCCTCGTTGGGGTGGTTTGGGGTGGTTCTTGTGTAATTAAGTTTAATCTATGTTCAATTATTTCTTTTTCTTCTTTGGCTTCTTTGTTTTGAGGTTCTTTTGTCTGTTCATTCCAATTTTCTTTTAGGAAGAGTGTTAATTCTTTTTCCATATACTGTACATAATTATTTTCTTTTACAACCTGCTGATTCATGGTCCATCTCTTTTTCCTTTTTGCTTCTCCTTTCCATTTAATTGTTAATGGGTTATGGTCTGCCCACATGTTCGGTGTTATTTCTACCTCTTCTACATCTTTCTCCATTTCTGGATCCATCCACACCATGTCAATCCTGGACCATGAATTATGGGGGTTTGAAAAGAATGTATATTGACTTCTGTGGATTGATTTCTCTCCAAACATCATTTAGATTTAATTCTTGGGCCATTTCAAAGAATGTATTTGGTAGAGTTCTTTCATATATTTTTTTTATTATCCGTTTTATAGTCTTTCTTTGGATCTACCACTGCATTGAAGTCCCCTAGTAGACATATGTTATCCAGTTCCAGTTCTGCAATCCGTTTATGTAGTTTACTATAGTATTCTTTCCGGTTTGTGTTTGGTGCATATATGACTGCAATCCGTGGTTTTGGGGTTGAGTACCATCTTTACGCTGATGATACTCAGCTGTATATTTCAACCCCAAACCACCCCAACGAGGCTGTCGAAGTGATGTCCCGGTGTTTGGAAGCCGTCGGGGTCTGGATGGGGGACAACAGACTTAAACTCAACCCCTCCAAGACCGAGTGGCTGTGGTTACCGGCGCCTCGGTTCAGCCAGCTGACTCCATCGCTGGCCATAGGGGGCGAACAATTGTCCCCTGTGGAGCGGGCGCGCAATTTGGGCGTCCTCCTTGATGCCCGGCTGTCAATGGAGGACCATGTGGCAGCCGTGGCAAGGGGGGCGTTCCACCAGGTTCGCCTGGTGTGCCAATTGCGCCCCCTACTGGACCGGAGTGCCCTGCGCACGGTCACTCATGCGCTGGTGACGTCTCGCCTGGACTACTGCAATGCTCTCTACATGGGGCTTCCCTTGGGACGCATCCGGAGACTGCAGCTAGTTCAGAACGCAGCCGCGCGGGTTATTATGGGAAGTACACGTTACTCCCACGTAACACCTCTCCTGCGCGAGCTGCACTGGCTACCTGTGGCCTTTCGGGTGCGTTTCAAGGTATTGATCACCATCTTTAAAGCGCTCCATGGCAGTGGACCTAGTTACCTGCAGGATCGCATCCTACCACACACGTCCCTGCGACCTATCCGCTCACACAGAGAGGGGCTCCTCCTGGTGCCGTCTGCTAGTCAATGCCAGCGGGCGACACCTAGGAGTAGATCCTTCTCTGTGATGGGCCCAACCCTCTGGAATGACCTCCCCCCTGACATTCGAACTACCACCGACCTCCGTTCCTTCCGGCAAAAGTTAAAGACTCACCTATTTCAATCAGCTGGCCTGGCACTTTCTTAGTTCTACCTCCCGGGGATTTATTCATTTTAATTGGGTTTGGGGTTTTAAAAAGTTTTTAATACACTATATACTATATTTAATATTTATTATTCTATGTACAGTCTTGCAACCTCCTCCACCTACGTATTTAATTATTTAACTGTTTTGTATGTATTTTATAACGTATTTTAGTGACTGTACACCGCCCCGAGTCCCTTTCGGGAGAGGGGGCGGTCTATAAATATGAATAATAAATAAATAAATAAATAAATAAATTAATACTCTTTGTTTTATTAATACTTCGATTAATAATGTTCTTCCCTCTTCATCTGCGTATACCTGTTTAGGTTTTAGCCAGTCCTTTATATATACTGCAATTCCTCTTTTCTTTGTATCAGCCAGGGCCAAATGTAGTTTTCCTAATTTTGGAGAGTCCAGGATACTGCCATTTCCTTTTTTAATATGAACTTCCTGTAGGCACGTGATATCCATGTTTTGTTTTTGGAGCTTAGAAATTGTTTGTCTTCTTTTTATAGGTGAATTTAATCCATTTGTATTGACTGATACTACTTTCACTTCCTCCTCCATCCTGTTACTAGTTTCTCACCTTCGTTCCTTTACTTGGTTTTGTTTCCTTTTGGTTTCTTGTCCTCACTCCTTCTCTTTCCTGGGCTGCTGTATCGGTCTTCTTTCTCACATCTTGGTCTAGTCCTTTTTCCTCCTTCAGCTGCTCCTCTTGGCTTTGGGTTTCCAACTCCTCTCTGCTGTCTGATTCATCCTCTATATAGTGTTCATAGAATTCCCGAGCTTTCTCTACTGTGTCAATCCTTATTTTCTTATCTTGCCAAGATATTAACATGCCTTCCGGTATCAACTAGTGAAACATTATTTTATATTTTATCAGTTGTGTAGAGAGGAATTGGTAATTCCTTCTTTGCTCTCTGATTCTCTTTGGTATTTGTTTAAGGGTTATGACTTCTTTTCCTTTATGGACAAGCTGTTCATCCCTTGTTCTTTTGTAAATTTCATCTCTGACAGGTTTTTTTTGCAAATCTTATGTGTATTTCACGGGGAAACTTGTATCTTCGTGCATAATTTGTATGCACTCTATAGATTTCATCGATATTGTTCCTCAGTTCACTTTTGTCTATTTGCAGTTGGTCAGCTAGAAGATCACTCATGAGTTTTGGTAGATCCTCATCTTTTGTCTCTACTATGTTCTGAAATCTTAAATAGAAAGAAGATCGTTCTAATTCTAAGTGGACTACTGCCTCCCCGAGCTCTCTGTTAACTGCTGTCAGTCTTTCTTGTGTTTCTTCCAATTTCTTTTCAGTTTGTTCTGTCCTAGTTTCTATCATTTTTATATTCTGCTCATTTTTAGCTATTGTTTCCTGTATTTTCCCCATTCTGTCATCCAACTTCTTTATATCACCTTTTACTTCCCCTAAATCGCCTTTCACTTCCGCTAGATTGCCTTTCACTTCCCCTAGATCGCCTTTCACTTCCCCTAGATCGCCTTTCATGTCATCATGATTATTAGTTATTGATTCTTGTGTTTTTATCATAAATTCCTGAATCATGTTTAATGAGGTTTGTAGGCTTTGGAGGGTTGTTGCAGATCCTGGTTTTTCACTATTCGACAGGTGTGTTGTTAACTTTTGTCCTGCTGGAGAGGCTACCACTGGCTGTGTTTTCTTTAAGGCTTTGGTAGCTGTGGATGTGTTTGCCATCTTTAGCTTTTTGAAAAAATTATTCCACAATACCATAGGTTTCCAATTTTCACACCAGGTCTTTCCCTAAGTACTCCTATCTCTCTCCCTCTTAAAAAAAAAAAATCTGAAATTGGTTATATAGGTCACTGATTAAATTCAACCCTTGATATCAATTTTCTATGGACAATTATAGACAATTATATAAAAAGCTATAGACTGAATCATGTTAAAGGGGAAGAGGGAGCAATGGAAAGAAATAGATAAATATTTATAATATAAAATTGTTAATCTATTATACTTTTCGCTATATAATATGTTTGCTAAAAGTTCATAAATATATAAATCGATATATGCAGTTAATTAAATTAATTAAAGGTTATTATTTATTGACAGTTCCTAATTTAAAGGTAGGTAAATTTTCTAATATGCAGTAGTAAAAGAAGTGGCTATAAATTCTATCTTGTTTTAAATATGCTTAAATCTACATTAAATATATGTGGGATATGGATAAATAAATAAAATGTATAAAATATTAAATATAACAGTATTACAATACCCTAAATAATGTAGAGATATCAGAAGTACATAGAGCTGGTTATGAGTGAGTCCAATCCAAAATCCTACGGTGGGAATACAACAGTTCTTTTTCCTCTATCTCTCTACTGTCTTGCAAATTCTGTTCCCTGTGCTTTCAAAATGACTTCTGTATTCAAAATTGCACATTCATTCTCTCTTTCTTTCTCTTTCTTCTGCCTTTTTCTCTTCTATGCGAAAAGGGACTGTTCTTTCCTTCTTTCACAATTTTCCTTCTTTCTTTGTTCGCCACCCACACAAAACTCTCAGTTTGTATCACTGTAGATCCAGGCTCCGAAGTCAGCAAAAATACACCGCTCAGTAACTACAATCCATTTCGTTCTCTACAAATTCTGCATCGTCTTACAGTTCAGGCATCCTTTGTTTTCTCTTTATTGCACTGTTGTAAATTCCATCAGCTTCGAGAAGTGTCTCGGAGTATCAAATTCTTTAACACTGTCTGCTGATAGATTCAGCTGCTACTCACTTTTTACTCCTTCCACCGATAGTCAGGCTGTCACATCTCCGGACCAGGCCATGACCGCGCCATGGCAACTGGTCTCTTCCGTATCAGATTTCAGGGATTTCACCCTACGGAACGAGGGATCGCCTTTTCCTCCGTCACCGCTGGGTTTTCCCCTCTTTAAAGCTGTCCTCACCAAGGCTCAGCTTCGCTGTTAACAGCCTCCAGACACAAAAAATCAGACAGGGGAGACAGAGTCTTGCCCTGTAACTGCTCCAATGTGACGTCACCCCCGGAAGTCGATGTGTTGGTTGTTTTGGAACCAGGGGTCTGCTACCAGTTCCGTTTTGAGCCTCGTAAGTTAGGTCGCTTGCAGGTTGGTCTTGCCGGTCATGGCGTTGCCGCCTAATGGTTACTTGGGCAGCTGTTTGAGTAGAGGGAATGATGGCGTCCACTACGTGCTCCCGTTCGCATTTGTACTGAGGCATGCGGGACAGTGCGTCATCTAGAAAGTTCCTCCCCCCTTGAATGTGCTTTAAAACAAAATCAAAATGGTTGAAGTATTGAGCACATCGGACTTGTTTGAGTGATAGTTTCCGTGGGGTCCTAAGCGCCTCCAGATTTTGGGGTCAGTCCAGACTTCGAAGGGTTTCTGGCTGCCTTCCAACAGGTGTCTCCAGGTTAGCAGTGCCCATCTCACTGCGAAAGCCTTCTTTTCCCATGCGGCCCATCGTCTCTCTGTCTATGAGCTTGCGGGAGGTGTAGGCGCAGGGTTGTAAGTTTCCTTGGTTGTTTCTTTGGAGCAGTACCGCTCCCATCGCCATGTCGCTGCAGTCTGCCTGGATCACAAACGGTTGCTCGAGGTCAGGATGCTTCAGCACCATCTCCTTTGTAAACATTTCTTTTAGTGTTTCGAATGCCTCTTGGCAGGCTATCTTGGTAGGGGTTGTCCCGGACGAGGTTTCGTTCCTGGGCTCCCTGTCTTCAGGAGGTCTGTCAGGGGTTTGGCAATCTTCGCAAAGGAGGGGATGAATTGCCTGTAGAAGTTCGCGAACCCTAGGAAGCTTTGTCTCTGTGGGTGCGAGGGGGTTGCCAGCCTAGGACAGCTTGCACTTTGGCTGGGTCTATCTCTATTCCCTCATTTGACACTAGGTAACCCAGGTAGTCTAACTGTGCACGGTGGAATTCGCATTTTGATACCTTGAGGTACAGGTTGGCTGGCAGACGTTTTTCCAGTACTTGGCGGACCAGGGGTATGTGGTCGTCCATGGTCTCAGTGTAGATAAGGATGTCATCTGGGTAGACGAGGAGCCCCTTGTAGAGGTGCTCATGCAGCACCTCATTTATTAACTGCATGAATACCGCTGGGGCCCCCTGCAATCTGAAAGGCATCACTTTGAATTGAAAGCTCCCTAGGGGGCAGTTGAATGCTGTTTTCCACTCATCTCCCTCTCTGATTCATACTTGTTAGTATGCTTCTCTGAGGTCTACTTTGGTGAAGACTTTTCCCTTGGCCAGATGAGATAGCATGTTCTTCATGAGTGGGAGGGGGTATAGGTTGTGTACGCAGACGGCATTTATCCCTCGAAAGTCTACACACAATCTCATAGTTCCATCTTTTTTTTTCTTTGAAGAGGACTGGTGCCGCGAACCGTGGCTTGGCTGGCTCAATGAACCCCCTTGCTAGGTTTTTGTCTATGTATTTGTGCATTTCTTGCATTTCCCGGAGCATCATGGCGTACAGTTTGGGCTTGGGTAGTTTTTCCACGGGGATGATTTCGATGGCACAGTCTGCCTCACGGCGAGGAGGCAGAACATCGCACTCAGCCTCGCTGAATACTTTTGCGAGGTCCTGATATTCTATTGGAATCAGTTCGGCCTCTGGGGTTTTGTTGGATGTGGTTGCCAGTTGTTCTTGCGGGCTCTTTTGGGGGAGTTCCTGGGTGGGTGGTGTTTCTGCTTGCTGGTGTGGGAGGGGTTGGGGGCCCCTTGATATCCTACGTCTGCGGGTACCCCCTTTCCACCAGATGGTTGGTCCCCACTTGTCTAGCCAGGAAAGTCCCAGTATGACTGTGTCTGTCATTTTGGGGGCTATTATGAATCGAATTACTTCCCAGTGATCCCCTAGCTCTAGCCTCACTGGTTCGGTCAGGTGGGTGGAAAAGGCTCCTCCCATTAGGGACCGGTCGACCTGTTCAAACTGGATCGGGTGGGCCAGTCTTTTTGATCTGATCCCAGTTTCAGGACTGTGGTTTGGTTGATCAAGCACCTCGTGCAGCCTGAGTCTATTTGGGCTTGAAAATCCCCCTGGTTTCCTGTTTTTGGGGGTGTGAGGAGTATTGGAAAAAGGAAAGGGTGAATTGGTTCTCTCACCATTGTGTCATTTTCTCCCTTGTCCTCACTGTCATAGGATTCGGGCAACTGGTTGTCGTTGCCTGTGGCTTTCCGGGACGTGTTGGTGGTCCGTTTGGGGCCTCGTTCTAGACATGCCCTTGGCGGTGGGTCCAGCATTGGTTTCGGGGCTGGGGTTGGACACGCAGATGCCATGGGCTGGTCTCAGGGCCCGCTGTGGTGCTGTGGTTCCCCGTCGGCTGGGTGGTTTCAGGTCAGGTTGACCTCTCTCTTTTGTGTCTGGTTGCTTTCTCATGTCGTTGGTGCGCAGCCCGCTGTCGACTTTTGTTGCTACTTGGAACAACTCAGAGAGTTGATTTGGGATGTTGCGGTATTTGGTTACCTGGGCAATTTGCAGGAAGTCATCTATGTCTTGCAGTTGGGAGGCTCTCCTCTTGTGGAGGGCTGCTAACCATTCCCTTGCTTCTCCCTCTAACCCCTCTGCGATGGGATTCACCGTGGCTCTGGGGGATGGGTAGAGGTGCCCATAGCGTTCTAGGTGGATATCAGCTGTATCAAGGAATAGAGCTAGCTGGTCTGAGTCCCCGTCAAACTTTCCCCTGAATTGGGGCGGGTCATTCAGCCCTACTCCTCCAATCTCCTGTCGGCCTCTGTATGCTTGCGCCTGATATGGCTGGTCGTCTTCCTCACCTCTAGTCAGTTCTAGAAACTGACTTCCGCTTAATTGCGTTTGAACTTTACCCCTGTATCCCCTCCCTTCTGTCTTTGTCATAAATCACATCCGTCAACAGGTACTACGGCAGGCTATGAACATGCGTATTTCACACGCCAGCTGTAGGAATATGAGACCTGACTCTGGCCAAAGGTATGCATGGAATCCCGCTCCCTTTTCCTATGTCCACGATAGTAATCATGGAAACCTTTTACAAGTTGACACATAGCAGATTTTAACAGTTTTTAATCAAAGGCTTTAAAGGCAATATAACTGTTTTAGACTCCTAGGTTCTTTATACCTGGGAAGACCTGTAGCTGGCAGCCTTGAACTCAGTGAGAAACTTGAAAAGTAGGGATGATCAGAGTAGAACACAGTACAGTAGAACTTCTGGTCACGAATGCTTCTGACCATGACCAAATCCGGTTCCGACCAAAAAATTCACATTTTTCCCCCCACAGCCGATTTACCCTTCTGCGCCATTTTTTTGTAGGTGCCAAATTTTCAAAATTAGGTTCAGGTCACTACCAAATCGGTTTGCGAGCAAAGTTATGGAGCGAATTATGGTCGTGACCAGAGGTTCTACTGTATCTGCTTTATCTATGTTAAATTTAAAACAGTGGAATTACATGTAATCTGAAATTAGAAATAGAATAGAATAGAAATTTAATTTGTTAGCCGCACCCTCTCCGCAAGGGACTCGGGGCGGCGTACAATAAAATATACATACATACATATAAACATAAAAATACACACATATACATACATATACATACATGCATGGAGGAGGTAATAATTAAAAATACATTATATTAATAATAATAAAAATTAAATTAGTCATTAAAATACCCCAAAATAATAATACAATTTAAAAAAGGACTGTCAGGAGGAAAAGGATAAACTACGGTTGAGCCAGGCCAGACAGTTGAAAGAGGTGGGTCTTGAGCTTTACACGGAAGGAGCGGAGATCGGAAGTAATCCTGATATCAAGGGGGAGGTCATTCCACAGGGCTGGGCCCATCACAGAGAAGGTGATTGTGCCTAAGCAGTTAGAAATTCCCCTCATTATGTCAAATAAAATAGGGGCAGGTGAATACTTATAAAACTTGTCAGCATATGCATAGTAGTTGAATTTATAATACAAAATGTGCATAGAGGAAAAGCATATAAAGAAAATAAAAAGGAACCCCACACTGAGTTTGGAGGAATTCCTATTGACAGTGGGAAAGCTGTAGAAATTAAATTCTTCTACAAAACAGAGAATGTCCTGTAAAACATGTTAGTTTGAAACCAAGTGAAATTTACCTATAGGGCCAAAGGAACTTAGTTGTAATACATAGTAAGATTTGGTAATCAAAGATGCAACTCTAACAGCGCTGATACCAATGATAGATTTTGCCTTGGCCACTAACAAGTTAGTATAGACTTGGTAGACTATCCCACATGAAAGTGTGATTGTAATAGGTCCATAAGATTATGGCAGAAAGCGAAGCAAGAACTGAAGAACTATTGTTTTATGAACCTTGGATAAAAAGCAAAGACACTAGGCAGGAGTTAGAAGAAAGGTAGTAAAATGGGGCAAAACTCACTCAACTGTTTTGCTTAACAAAATTTTGGACTCAATTGTGGTAGTCAGTCAAGGACTACCTGTATGATTGTACAATTTTTGAGTTCACTATGGACAGAAACTTATCTGATGTTGGAGCCAGCTGATTGAGTTCTATAGGAGTAGCTGAATTATAAATTCTTGTCAATACTTCAGATGATTTTTGTATAGACATATTAGAACTTTTACAGAGAAGTGCCAATAATTGCAAATGACACAAATGGTGATGATGATGTCAGCATTTTACAAACTGGCCCGAGAAATCATGAGATAACTTTTGAGAAGTCATGGGAGGGTTGGGTGTACCTTGTGGAGTAAATTTGATAATACAGAGGTCAGATTCTGTATAAATTCAAATAATAAATATTAGGGATTTGTACTTTCCTAAAAGCACCAGTGGAACATCAAGGTCTGCATGATGACAAGAGGTAAATTTCAGCGGATGATTATTAGCATTAAGTGGCAGTAAATAACTCAGCTAAGCAACTTAAGGACAGTTCAGTTCTGCAGTCAGAAATTCAAATTAATAGGTAGGTAGTATTAATTGGTACTATTAGGTAGCTAAAGAGGATGAACATCTGCAGAATTGGTTTAATGTCAGAGTCAGGCCTCTGCTTCTATCCATAATAGTTTATAATCTCTATCAGCAAATGTGTTTATACTTGCAGTATCATCTGGATCTGGCATTGCCCTGTCAGCTGGCCAGCGCGCATGTGCGCACTGGCCAGCTGACTTCAGCCTTCTTTTGAGGCCCTTTTTCACCCTCCGGGGGCTTCCCTGAAGCCTCCAAAGCACGAAAAACCGGCCCTATGGGGAACCCGGAAGTTCGGGAATGGTGACTTCCGGTTTGTCTGTAGGTCCATTTTTCATTGTTGGTCATGGTAGTCCTTCCTAGCCCTTTACGCTCAGTACCTGCCACCACCGATTGTGGAAGGTGAGGAGGAGTACCAAGTTGCAGAAACTCTTAGAAGGGGCAAAGGCCTGCAGTACATAACCCTTGGAGGGGTTTCTCAGAGTCAGAATGTTCCTGGGATAATGCCAGATACATACATTCCTGACTTGGTGTGGTGATTCCACCAGCGTTTCCCAGACAAGCCAAGGTCATCCAAATTCCCTACTCCCTGCCCCGTACTGGAGACTGGTGGGGAATCTGTAAATGAAGGGGTTAACCTGGCGGAGGGGTGCATGGTGATTGATGAGGCCCAAGCATCCACTTCATTTTCTGAGGGAGAGGGGGGAGGAAACTTTTTAATTATCTAGATGTTTTGCAGAACAGGCCATCTGGTGCAGGGGATTCTTCAGATTCGGGGGAAGGGGTGTTCTTTGAACTGGCTTCACTCCCACCCCTCCCATGTTCCTTGTGAGATGACATGGGAGAGGGAGCTGTTGTAGGGAGGAGGTGATGTTGGACAGATGTGGTTAGAATGCAGTAACTCACTGTTCGCTGCCAGGAGTTTGATTCTGACCGGGTCAAGGTTGACTGGCTTCCTTCCAAGGTCGGTAAAATGAGGACCCAGATTGTTGGGGTCAATATGCTGACTCTGTAAACCACTTAGAGATTGCTATAAAGCACTATGAAGCGGTATATAAGTCTAAGTGCTATTGCTATTTTCTATACTTTTCTCTTGCATAGCATTCTGGCATTATTAATCCTTAACTTGGCATTAAGATGTTGTTATGGAACCTGATCTCTACCCATAACATCTCCCCATCCTAGTTGTAAGGCTTCAACAGCCCTCTCCTACTATTTTCACCAAGTTCTAGAATTACTCTTGGTCTCAATAGTAATTCATTATCTGCTTAATTTTTCATACCAATATTTGTATTTCCTCTCTTTATTGTTTCTATTTTATTTTCAAAAAAATCTGCCTTGACTTTCATTCATTTTACCTCTCCACTTAGTCCTGCAGATTCTTCAAACTTACTCTTCATGTCTTATCTCTTCTAAATGATGCATTCACACAGGCAGTTATTGCTGCTATTATTGTAGCTGTAACATTCTTTCCAAATTTCTCAAAGATCCTTTGGAATACCTCAAGTATAACACTTTTTCTGTCACTGTAAGTTGTTACCCCCAATTAGTTCAAATAGAACTGTTTACCTATTTTACTTGTTTTAAAAATATTTTAAAATCAGTAAATCAAAATCCAACTGTCCCCATAAGCCCATTTTAAACTTTTTAAATTTAAACTCTTGCAAGCTTTTTGCTTTCGTTTAGTTTTCAATCCTTTAAATTGTTCCGTGGTCTTATCTTTAATCTGGGATGAAGGATAACTCACCAGGTAGTTTGATTGCTCTGCTGCGTTGAAGATTTCTCTTTAACTTTGAAATAAATATTTGTCTAAACCCAGTGTCCTTTTACAGGCTCCACTGCGGCTGTGAGCTCACTGTGTCTCCCACAGTCTCTGATGCTCAAGACTCACAAAGAGCCCACAGAACCTATTTGGATCTTGTGGGTCTTCTTGTGAGCAGCAGCCTTTTGGAGTACAATTGGGTAGTCTCTTGGCCTCTCCTTATTCCATGCAGCACTGTTGACCCAGCCTTAATGCCTGGCCAACGGTCTTTGCCACAGCATCGTCTCCGCTGTTCATGGAGGCACATCAGTCTCTTATTTTTCATCTATCTGGCATGAGTATTGGAATCTAAGTGGTATAGAACTTTTCAAGACCAGACTGTTATTCCAGGCATGCTGTTCTAGCCTTAAGAGTAGGGGATATTGCTTCTGTCCTGTGAAATTAGAACATTAAAAATTCCTGGGATGATAGGTTTGTAAACTTTTTCCTTTTTGCTGAACAGTGCCCCTTAATTTGTGATTTACATAGGCCTCAATCAGTCTCCATTTTCAGGCAAATAAAAGGTTTGGGCTAGAAATACTTGAAATAAAGACAAGCAAGCTGACTGATAGTTGTATCAAGTTGATTTTTAGAGATTATGTTTGAGTATTGGTACTGCTTGATAACTATATAGGGTATTTTAAAACTTCCAGCATTGTGAGAAAAGTAATACTGAACAATTACAGTAATTATTGGTTTTTAAGTAGCCTTGATCTTTTGTAACTGTTTAATCTAGTGCTATTCTTATCCTATACAACACAAAGGCACAACATCCATTGAATGTTTACTTCCTTTAAGCATGTTTTTAGAACGGCGCACAGTACAGATAGTCCTCGACTTACAGCAGTTCATTTAGTGACCATTCAAAGTTACAATGGCACTGAATAAAGTGACAACCGTTTTTCACACTTATGACCATTGCAGCCATCCCCATGGTCGCATGATCAAAATTCAGATGCTTGGCAACTAGTTAATATTTATGACTGTTGCAGTGTCCCGGGGTCATGTGATATCTTTTGCAACCTTCTGACAAGCAAAGTCAATGGGGAAGCCAGATACACTTAACAACCAGGTTACTAACTTAACAAATGAAATGATTCACTTAACAACTCTGGCAAGAAAAGTCATAAAATGGGGCAAATTCAAATGTTTCACTTAGCAACATAAATTTTGGGCTCAATTATGGTTGTAACTCAAGGACTACTTGTATTAAACTCAGTTCAATAAGTTTGTTGCCCATATCACTTTTGTATCAATACTTTCTGAATGTACTCACTATTGTGGAGTCATGTTTATGGATTATTTTACAAAAAAACTTTAATGTAAGCAGATATTCTTGTAGGAGATGACCAAGCAGAGCCCAAGGGCAGGTGTTGTGGCCCACGGAGCTGGCAGCAGAGTCAGACAGTGAGGAGGTTGAGGAGGAACATGGGCCAGTCCTGGAGGTTGAGGAAAGCTCAGAGAAGGGCTCTGTGTCAGGCAGAGAGGGAGTTAGACAGCAGTGAGGCAGAAGAACAGCTGGAGCCTGTTCCCAGTGTGCACATGCACAGAGCTGCCACAACACAAGAATAACTAGGAAAGCAGGGTTGACTTAGGAGTAAAGCCACACATTGGAGGTGATTGGCCCCTCCCATAGGAAACAAAAGAGGAACAAACAGGGAGTGGGCTTTTGCAGGAAACCATTCGGTCGTGTCAAAAGTGGAAAGTTCTGTTTGTAACTGTAAGAGACTGTCAAGTTTGGCCTTGCCCTGCGTTTGGAAACTAGTTATTTGGCAGCTTGCCAAACAAGATAAGGTTTGTATTTGATAAACATTCCTCTGAAAGACTCTTTGCTAAGCCTTGCATGAAAGAAATTCACAGTCATGTAAATAAAAGGGGTTTGGCCAGGACCAAGACTCTGCTTCTTGATGTTTAAGGAAGCCTGGGTCAGAACAGCAGGGTCAAACACATCAGTTGGCAGTCATTACGTTCCACAAGAGACCTAAGTCCACCACCACCACCACCACCACCACCACCACCACCACCACCACCACCACCACCCGCATGAATTCCATTGATCCTTATCTAGCACTAACTTGGCTTGACTGTTAGTAGATCAGATTCTTGCATATAGGTAGCATGAAATAAACTTTTAGTGCTTTGACCTCTAGTCCTGTTCCTGGTTTCTTGTGCCTGACAGTAATCTGATGTACTCTACAAAATTTTCACGGACTACTACGAAAAACACACCATGGCATCGGACCCACAAGCTGGAGTGGCAGCAGACAATGCAGAGATGGATACCATCTGCAGATGCCAAGACAGTTTGGAGACAGAAGTGTGGAATTCAGCAGCTAATATGCATCAAATACTGATGCATATTATCATCAGATGCAACATTTAGCTCAAAAATTTCCTCTACCACCTTCAGCGCCTACAACTACTACTCTGCCAGCAGCCTGTGCCCTACTGCACACAACTCCTGGCTGTTTACCGGAGATGTATGCAGGGCACTTGGATAAGATGAGAACATTTCTGGCCTAATGTTACATATTCATCGGCAACAGTTCAGGGGAGTTAGAGTCTACATTGAGGACTTTGAATTAATTTCAACTGATTTGAATTGGAATGAGCATTTCCTGATGGCATAGTTCTGACATGACCTGAATGACAATTGCAGATGAACCTATCAGGCAGGGGGTTCCCCAGATGCTGGATTAAATCTACAGGTCATACATTATAATTGATTCATGTTTAGAAGAGATCTGGGCTTACTACACCCATCACAAGCTACCAGGTCCTCAACTCCCATCTCCAGTCCTCCCCACCCCCAGTTTATACCTGCAACGGATGAAGCGGGTGAGGAGCCCATGCAGATTAGCATAGCCAGGCAATCCTCAGCCACAGAAAAATGGCAGAGACACAGAGATTTACAACTCTGCTTTTACTGCGGAGAATCTGGGCACATGGTCAAGCTCGTCCAAAGCACCCAGGAGAGGAGACATGCATTCCAGCCACAATGCCAGTGAGACCCATCCAGAGAGCAAGCCATACAACCGGGGAAACGACAACAGCCCCTCCCGCAAGATCTCACAGGAGGGGCTCACCAAACACTGAACCAAGTTCACATACAACCCCAGCAAAGTGTGTTAAAAATTGATGCCACATTACATCTCCCAAGTGGCAGGGAAGAAATTGTTACTGCTTTACTAGATTCACGAGTGACAGCTAACTTTATAAACCTTGCAACAGTACAAGAGCTCAAGATTCCCATGGGGCCTTTTGAAGTCTCCCTTGCAAGTCAAAACCATTGATGGCTGGCTTTTGAAAGCAGGTCCTATTACACATTCCACAGCTCTTTTACAATTAATCATAGCCAAACACTCGGAGAAGTTAACCATTTTCATGACTAATCACCTGGACCTTCCAATAGTACTGGGATCGGGCTAGTTTCAACTTCACAGCCCCATGATGCACTGGAAGAGGCAGACTATTTCCTTTGATAATGCAGGTTATCTCCTGCATTGTGATCGGCACTCTAGAAAACCCCCACCAGCCACCGCTGAAGACAAGTAAATTCCCAATCTACCAAGCAAGTACACAGAGTTTGCAAATGTTTTTGGGGAGGACGAAGTGTCAGACCTTCCCACACAGAGAGACTGCGATTCTACCATAGACGTAGTCCCAGGTACAAAAATACCTTCCAAGAGACAGCATCTAATGTCAGCTAAGGAGTTAGCAGCCAAAGACATTCAGAGTTTCCTGGGCTTTGCTAACTTCTACAGAAAATGTATTCCTACCTTCGCTCACAAGGTCAAACCACTTACTCACCTGACAAAGAAAGGCATTAAATTTGCTTGGACCCACACACACCAGACCGCAATTGAGGAATTAAAGCAGCATTTTGCCTGCCAAGCCTTCTTTCAGCATCATTTTTGCACCGGCAGAATTTCCTTATATCAACACTCTCCACACATTGATTTCAATGACACCCTTTCAAACACGGTATGGCAAACACCTGAAAGTATTGCCAGGCCACCATGTAGAAGACTCCTCTGTCCGAGAAGCTGTTGACCTCTTACAGGAGCACCTCTTACAGGAGCAATGTTCTGACCTAGGCTTCCTGATACAATAAAAAGCACACGATTAGGTCCAAAAACCCTCTTTTTATTTCAAAGGCTGTGAATTATATTCATTCACAGCCGGTAATGAGTCCCAAATAGTTGGAAAGAGTTCTACAGGTGGCTGCCAAAGTCCTTTGGAATAAGGCTGATAAGCACCCACCTTTATCTTCTTTGAAAAGGCTGCCAAAGACGTAATTAGCAATTACCTTGGCAAGGCCACACGGAGCAGAGTCCAAACGGAGTTTCAGAAGGTAAACTGACCAGCATGAATCAAGTTGCTTCCTGCAAAGGCTCATATGCCTTTGCTCCTCCTCTATGTCCTATGGGAGGGGGCAATCACCTCCAAACCTTACTCCCGAGTCATCCCTTCTGTTTTAACTGTTCTTGCCTTCTGGCAGCTCTGTGCATACGCGCACTGAGAACAGGAGGAGTCTGTTCCTCTGCCTCTATGCTGTCTGACTCTGGAGGCTCCAGAGGCAGCACATAACTCCCAGATGGCCCTGACCCCCTCTCTGCCTTCGACACAGAACCCTTGTCCGAGCCTTCCCCAGACTCCAGGACTGGCCCATGTTCCTCCCCAACCTCCTTGCTGTCCGACACTGCTGCAAGCTCTGCAGGCTGCCGGCGGAGCACAACAAGCAGCTCACTGCCCAAGCCCTATTGGAGCAGCAGCTCGACCAAGCATAGCAGTCTTATAAAAAAGCTGTGGATGCCCACTGATGGGAGGGACCACTAATAGCAGTAGGGGACAAGGTCTAGCTCTCTACCAAGTTCTTAGCATTCTCAAAACTTTCCAAGAAGCTAAACGCTAAATTTGTGAGGCCATTCAAGGTTCTCTGACAGGTCAGTCATATCACCTTCCCTCTATGAAAGTGCATCCAGTCTTTCATCATTCTTTGCTGTTTAAGGATGCCCCCCTCCAGCACTCTGCAATGCCAGCACTCCCCCCAGCCACCAGTCTTTGTGGAGGGAGAAACAATACGAGGTGGAGGAAATTTTGGATTCTATATGCCAGAGGCAAAAGATTTAGTATTTGATTCATTGGAAATTGTTGCTGATCGTTCCTGGGAAACCTCACAGTACATTCACGCCCCGGATTTAGTTCGCCAGTTTCACCTATACTTCCCTGAGAAACTATGACCACCCAAGCTTCCAGACCTCCCCTCTGCACCACCCAGTGGAGGAGTTATCCAGCCTCCCTCGATCACGGGTGGAGGTGGGGCACATGGGCCTTCTACCTTTGCCTTCAACTGGGCAGGGGAGGGACCTTCTAACACTGTTTATGTGTTTCAGCAACTGCCACCTGGCTCACCAGCTGCTTCATAAGTGAGGAAGGAAGATTCCTTTGAGACTGCTGCTCTCCTTCCCTTGCCAAGATCCCAGGAGAACTCTGACTTTGAAGAGACTTTGCAGGAGGGGGAGATTAGCTTCAAAGAGGCCATGGAGGAGGGAGGGGGCCAGGTTGGAGTGGGGAGTGATGTAGGAGATAATCAGGCAGAGCCCGAGGGCAAGGGCAAGCAGATCAGTTTGGAGTTGCTACATTCCCACAAAAGACCTAAATCCACCCCCCACCCCACCCCCCAATTCTTTTGTGTCTTGATCTAGTGCCAATTTGGCTTGACCATTAGTCGATCAGATTTTTGCATATAGGTAGCATTAAATAAACTTTTAGTGCTTTGAACTCTACTCCTGTTTTCTTGTGCCTGAAATTCCAAATTATAACATATGAGTGAAACGAAGTTTATACATTTTCATAACAAGCAAAAGAGCAAAATAGTCACTGACTAAAATAAAGATTTGTTTATATTTTTATGCATTCTGAAAGCTTTGATACTATCTTATCAAACAATAATTGTTCTGAATCAGTTGATTTTGTCTATGGATGTTGCTCTTCCTTGATGCTACTATCCAAATTACATTGTTACTGCTTTCTACTCGTATAATTTGCTGTCATCCAATGTATGTTTTATGTTGAATTTTACTCTATAGCAATCTCTTTGGTCAACTGCTTTGGGAAATGGAAGTTCAGTTATATAATAATTTTAGAATAAGTAGAAGGAAAACTGATAATCTTTCAAAATATTTTTATACACCTTGTCTCCCCAGAACATTATTTCCTTTCATAGTGTTCAGATGAGGAGCAGAAGAAACAGAAATGGTGACAGGAGGTCATATTTCATGGAAGCAACTTTATTTCCTTAAAACCCATCTCCTGATGATACCTTATGAAGGGGTGGAGATTCAATTTCCATCCCTCCTGTAACTGATGTATGGTAGGTGAGAGCAGTGTGGTTGTTGTTTTTTTAAAAGCAACTTTTTTTTTTCATTTTCAGAATCTTTGTCTATGGACAAGTCTCTATCCCACTCATGTACAACTCCTACACCATCTGCTTCTGGATTAAATCTACCTTCTGCACCAGCTTCATCTGCTTCTACTGTCCCTGTTTCACCTGTCTCACAATCACCAATTCCTCCATTACTTCAGGACCCCAATCTCCTTCGACAGTTACTACCTGCTCTTCAAGCCACCTTGCAGCTTAATAATTCTAGCATAGATATATCCAAAATAAATGAAGGTAGGTTGAGTTTTTTTTATTATCCAAATGTATTGATTGGGAAATTTTACTTTTATAAGAAAATACAGTATTAAAAATGGAATATATTGTAGGAAGTTTGTAAAAGACAATGTTTGGTTAATTATATTCTGTATTTCTTAAGATAGTGCTCTGTAATGTCTGGCAACAGGTGTTGTGGGAAAGGGAACAGAAACTTAAAAATTGAATTCTACTCTTAATTGTCTTACAGAAAACACCTCTTTCCGTTCTTTCCCTCTTAAAGACTTTGCATCCATCTTAGAACATAAAAATAGCAAAGGTTCTAGCACAGCTACTATTTTGCTTCTCACATTTGCTAGCCATATCTTCAAACTTAGTAGCTTCCTCTTAAGCCTGTCCTCCATGAACTATCTAATATCTTTTTAAAGCCATCCAAGCTAGTAACCCCTCACCAGATATATTGAGGAATTCTGTAGATTAACTAATATCTTGTGCTGCACATTATTTTGCCAGTTTTGCATATCCGTGTCAGTGGATGAACCAGTCCTAGTTTTTTATGATTAAAAATTCATCCTGTCCATTTTATTGACTTTTTAGTGATCTTATACACCTTTATTGTGTTCTCTTTA
The DNA here is from genome assembly GCF_964273705.1 of Natrix helvetica. Lineage (NCBI taxonomy): Eukaryota > Metazoa > Chordata > Lepidosauria > Squamata > Natricidae > Natrix > Natrix helvetica. The sequence continues at coordinate 20,812,367 of NC_138555.1, forward strand.
GTTACCTTTCTTCCAAACTAAAATATCCCCAAATGTTTTTTCCTCATTTGGGAGGTCCTGGGATCATTTTGTTAACTGACCATTGCACTGAGAGAATGACTGAGAGCATATAATTTTAAAATAGCCAAAAAAAGCATTTGTAAAGAAGAATCAGGAAGTGTGGAAATACTACTTATGTATTACTTTCTCTCTTTACAATATTCCTTCACTGAGGTTGGGGTAGGAACCTCATGTATTTGATGTGTATATCTTCTGTCTTTGCTAAAACCAGATCTAGTTTTTTAACTTTGAATTATAAAATGTTCTGTACATTTTCTTTATACAGTGGGTTGTGTGAAATCAGTTTAATAGAAAACTTGGTCATGAAATAAATTTTTAAATAATGAAATATTTTCATTTCATAAATTAAGAGATTGCAATTGTACTCATTTACCTGGCAGCAAATTCCATTGTATTCAGTAGGGCTTATTACTGAGTACAGATACAGGTAGTCCTCAGTTAACAACCATAATTTGGACCAGAAATTCCGTCACTGAGCAATGTGGTTGTAAAGCAAAAAAACATGGCAGCTACATTGACTTACGACGGCAGTTCTAGTTGCAGTAGTTAAGCGAATCATGCACTGTTAAATGCAACATCACGTGACTGCACATTGCAACTTCCTGCCGACTTTCTCATTGACTTTGCTTGTTGGAAGCTGGCAGTGAATTCTGCAACTGGAAATCATGTGATTGTTGTAGGCATTCATGCATCATGAATGCCTACAACATTTGAAGAGCCATGGTGGCACAGTGGTTAGAACGCAGTACTGCAGGCTAACTCACTGCTCACTTAAGAGTTTGATTCTGACTGGTTCAAGGTTGACTCAGCCTTCCATCCTTTCGAGGTTGGTAAAATGAGGACCCAGATTGTTGGGGGCAATATGCTGATTCTGTAAACTGCTTAGAGAGGACTGTGAAGCGGTATATAAGTCTAAGTGTTACTGCTGTCACGTCACTGTGGGACTCTGTAACCGTCATATTTGTACATCAGTTGCCAAGTGCCTGAATTGCAATCACATAACCATAGGGGTGCTGCAATGGCCACAAATTCAAAGACTGGTCATAAATACCACTTGTTCGTTGCTGTTGTAACTTTGAATGGTCACTGAATGAGTGGTCATTAACCAAGGACTTCCTGTATTTGCATCCTTCTGAAAACTGTAATGAATCCTAGTAACAATTGTAATGAAGTTGCTGTCTCAGGAGCCTAGATCTTGGGAATAAGAAAGAGTAGTGAGGTAGATGATACCATGCTATGGTGAAGATAACAGGTGGGAGAAGCAGAGCAAGTTCTCTCTTACTGGCTTGAGAGACCAATCTGACATTTTCAAGAAGAAACTATTAATGTCATTCATAGTGAAACTTTCAGAAGGAGAGTACAAAACACTAACTTGCTTCAGTTTAGGGAATCTTTATATGTATATTAGTTCTTACAGCTGCTGTGACGCAAGCTTCTCTGCAGTCTATTCTTCATAAAATTCTCACTGCTGGACCATCTTTTAATATAAGTTCCCTGATTACTCAAGCAACACAGCTTTCCACACAAGGTAATTTGGAAGTTTCTTCTTGCCATCTTTGTAAAGTTGCCTTGTATTACATGAGACTTTGGCTAATGAACTATAAGTAGCAAAATAATGAAACGTTACTTTCCAGACAAACCCTGTTTGTGTCTGTGTATGTTTATCTGAGGCAGGTTGTGGGAAGTGATAAATATAAATGTTTTTATACCAGCATAAATATATTCAGTCACAGAAAGGATGACATTGTAAAATTTTGTGCAAGGATTTTGTTCAATGATTACCCTGCTAGTTATCTACCAACAGCTAAAGTACAATTTGCCAAATTGTTTGGCTTGATTTGCATTTGTGATTATATTACTATATCATTACCTTTCAGCATTTTTTTTTTGCTTTACATAGTATTTTGACAGGGAACGCTTATAATAAAGCTGATAATAAACAGTTTTATGTAAAGGCTAGAAACCAGGAGGTTGTGAATCCTGGTCCTGCTTTAGGCACAAAGCAAGCTGGTAACTTTGGGCTAGTCGAATGTTCTCAGCTCTAGAAAGAAGGTTAGTGGCAAACCACATCTGAAAACATTGCTAAGAAAACAGCTGGACTATTCCAACTTCTTGGAAATTCTCAAATGTTAATTGGGGGCTGTGGAATACAGGGCTCTGGTTTTCTTAGCCTCAGTTTACATCTTCTGAAGTTTTGCCCCCGGTTTTAAAAGGACCAAACTTTTTTTCTAACAGGGACAGGTTGGGTAATGTCTGTGTGTCCAAGAGGCACACCTACTTGTGAAGATGTGGATCTCATGTCTAGGGTCTGCACAATAAGTGTATTATTGGCTATCATAAGAAATCCACTTAACATTCAAATCAAGGATTTCTCGTGTATGTGTAATGGGCTGTGCGAGCAACCTTGAGACAAGAGGAACAGATGCAACCTAGACAATGCTCAGATAAGCGAAATCTGACTCCAAAGCAGGAATGTAATTTGAACAAGCATCTCAGAGTTGACCCTCCCTAGTTCTCTGGAATGTAAAAGCCAGGGATGCCCCAAAAGTGTTTTTTTAAGAGGCAACTGGACTTAGTTTTTCTTTGAAGATGTTTCGCTTCTCATCCAAGAAGCATCTTCAGCTTTGGCTGGTGTCAGTTTCCGAAGGGTTAAGGAAAACAGCCAAACACAGAGATGGTTTGAAAATGCAGTTTATCTTCCTCTAGCACAAACTGACCAACAAAGCACTAAGACAATGAATAAATTGTCAGAGCTGACATCCGGTGCTCCCCACCACCTTTTATACTTTATTTGGTACTTAGGCTAAACCCCACCCTCACACGCGCATGCACCCATCACCTCGTGACCCAGAGTGAAAACCACCCGGCAATCGTCATGGCTTGTTCTGAGTCAATTATCAATTATGGAGAGTTCTCAGCTGGATTGCATGTGGAGGAGGGAGTTCCCCAGCTGGTAAGCACGATTCCTGGGAGCCCCCCCACTCCCCACCCCGAATGGCAGTTCCAGGCCTGTGGGCTTGCTGGAGCTGACATGTCGCCCCTCTACCATGGAGACAGCACCTGGGGAGATAAAAATTACAGTCAGTTAGGAGCCGAAAGACACCCCCCCCCCGGGTTTTGCTGCGGTGGAATCTCGCTACCAGGCGGGGCGCCCTACAGTCCTTACTATGAACCCATGATGCCTCCAACAGGATAACCTTTCCATAGAACAAGGTATTGTAACCGTCCTCTTTTTCACCTGGTATCTCGTATATCTTGCGCTTCATAGTGCTGTTCCCCATCTACAGTGACTGGGGCTGGCAGCTGTAACGGGTGTCCTCTGATATCAGATGCCTGAACTGATTGGATCAGGCTGCAGTGGAAGGCTGGATGTGTTTTCCCCAATAGGGAGGGAAGCCTTAGCTGCACTGCGATGGGGTTAACAACCCCTCACAATGGGGAAAGGCCCAATGAATTTGGGGCTGAGTTTCTTACATGGCAAAGGCAGCCTGAGATATTTAGTCGAGAGGTATACCCTCTGGCCCATGTGGAAAGGTCCTTGCGCCTTCTGCCTTTTGTCAGTGTTCTTTTTATATGTGGCAAAAGAGTGATGTAACACGTTTCTCACCACTTTCCAAACCTTTTGCATCTGGACTATACACTCTTGCGAGGTCATGTCATCTGGGCACACTTGGGGACACTCCGGAATTGACCATGTGGAATGGGGTAAACCCCATACTTTTGTGCACTGCATTGTTATATGCAACTTCAGCAAAGAGGAGGAGTTCAGCCCAATCAGTCTGTTGGTACTGAACGTAACACCTTAAGTAGTGCTCCACCATCGTGTTTGCTGTCTCCACAGCACCATTGGTTGCAGGGTGGAAGGCTGTACTAAGTCCCTGTGAAGATCCCACCATCGCCACAAAACTGCACCAGAACCGGGCAGTGAATTGCACTCCCCTGTCAGAAATCCTCCTTTTGGGGATGCCATGGAGTCTATAGACATGGACAATTAAACAATTTGGCCAGCTTTCTAGCAGATGGAAAGCTGGTACATTCTACAAAATGAGCCTGTTTGAAGAACAGGTCTATTATCGTCCAAATGACCTTGTTCCCTTGACTGTCCAGTAAATCCATGCTGAAGTCCATGGCTATCTGTTCCATGGACGAATCGGATCTGCCACCCGCTGTAAACGACCAGGTGGCCAACCAGTACGGGCCTTCATGGTAGTGCAAACAACACAACTCCTTACATATTCCTCTGTGTATGTGGAGGAGAGAGATCCCCAGCTGGTAAGCACAATTCCTGGCAGCTCCCACATCCCCCACCCCCACCCCCAATGGCAGCTCCAGGCCTGTGGGCTTGCCAGAGCTGACAACTGGATGATGGGAAATGGAAGGTTGTATATTCCTTGTAAACAGATGGTCATTGTTAGGAATGTAACCCTAGGCTTGGCTTGGCAATGTATATAAGCTATGATTGTAACAAATGTATCTGTTACTTTAAATGCTAGAGAGATGTAATTGGCTTGTTACCTCAAGCAGCCATAAGAGGGAGCCAGAATGATTGTTAACTCTGTTTGTTAGACTCTGATCGGTGTATTGTGAGGTACTGTGTTTTGCTACTGTTTAGCTACTTTGTGTGCTAGACTGACTATTTGATAACTGACTGACTGAACTGCGTATGACTTGGACTGTTAACTGGACTCTGAATACCTCTATATTTCCAAATAGTAAACTACTATATTTTATACTATTCAGTGTCCCTGTATGCTGGTTTGTGCGTGTTCTTCCATACCACTCTCATTACGCTTCTCTGCACACTCGTTCTCCTAACGGGGAGCTTAATTACTTAACAGTCATCTATAAATCCTTCCATTCCCCACCATCAGTCAGCTGAAGAAGCTTCTTGGATGAGCAGCGAAACATCTTCTAAGAAAAACAAGAAAGTCCAGTTGCCTCTTGAAAAAGCACCTTTGTGACAACCATGAACTGGATGACTGAGACTCTATAGACATAAAAGGCAGGGAAGAGAGAGGCACATTCAGACTTGCAAAATTCTGTTACTTTATAATAAAAGTAATAGTATTCATAACTTTGATGTCTTGGTCTGGACTACTCAAAGGGCTGATTGTATGTGAAGATCATATCTGTTCAGTGGTATATGCAACCTTGTGATTGCAATTTAAAGTTACTGTTTATGCACTACAGAAAATACATATACATTTTCAGATGTTTCTAGTACCTTGAATTGGGTAGTTTTTATTAATCTAATAGAAGTCAACCTACAAGTAGTATTTGCTTAATGACAGTAATTGCTAAGTGATAGTCATAAAGTGCTATATCATGTGACCCCTGACTTAGCAACAGGAATCCCAGCTATCTCTGTTGCCATTGTTAAGTGATGATTGCGGGTCATTAAGTGATGACCTCATGTGACCACAACTTGTGACTTCCTGCCGCATTCCCACCAGCAAAGTCAGTGGGAAAGCTGGCAGAAAGTTGCAAGTTTCAGGCAACTCACAAGCAGGATTGTGGGTAGGTGAGCACTGTGGAATGAGGTGTAGGTTTGCTGTGGTGAGTGCATTCTGGGAGGTTTCACTGCTTTGCTGCATAAGTGCAGGTGTGTTGGGGAAGGGGTGTTGTGGAATGAGTGTACTCTGGAGTAAGAGATCCCTGAGATCTCATACACCACTGTGGGGTTCCTCAGGAGAAAAGGCTGGAGTGACTTAACATTCCTTGCTGGCTTCTCAATTGACTTTGCTTGTGGGAAGTTGATAAGAAAGGTCACAAATGGTGACAACATTACCATTGGATGCTGTGACCATCATAAGTGTGAGCCAGTTGCCCAAGCCCCCAGATCATGATCATGTGACTGGGGGTGCAGCAACAGCTGGAACTTTGAGGACCAGTCATAAATACCAGTCGTTCGGTGCCATTGCAACTTTGAATGGTTGTTAACTGAGGACTACTTTTATACATACAGTATATGCAACAGTATTAAGAAAATAACTTCAAGTTTAGTAACTGTGATATTAAAGAATAAAGAGTCCTGGAAAGTCACATTATAAACAGAATAACTTCAAAATATTTTGACTTTATCATTCAAAGGGTTCCTCCTTGCTATTTTGGCAAAAGAAGCATGTGCATATACACACAGGGTCTAATTTAAATGTGGACAAATACAATAATGATCTATTGCTGCAAATTAGTTGTACATTCAGCTTTCCAATGTTGTATGGACATTCTTTTAGTCAGCCCCAAAAATCCATAATTCTGCATATTTTCATATCAAATACTAGGAACATAGCCACAATTAAAACAGAAAAATCGATTCAGAGCCTTATTTACCCTAGTTATTTCAGTCCTGAGGTTGGCAATTAGAACTGGTTCAACCATGTGAATTAACGTCCAACTTTTAGGCAATTACACCAGCATATATAAAAGATTGTATCTGATTTATGTTAAGTAATCTTATTTGTATTAATCTCATTTTAAGATCATAGAAAACTATTTAAAGTGATTCTCCACAGGTTTACCAGGACATTTTAAAAAAAGCAATTTCATTATATCATAAATAGATGGTCCTTGTTATAGGTTTTTACAATGTAAGCCGCCCCGAGTCCTTCGGGAGAGGGTTGCGGCTAATCAAATAAAATTTGATTTGATTTGATTTGATTTGACATTTAAACTCATTATTCCAGATATCTTACTATTACTATCAGTTTCATCGATTTTCTTTAAAAGTTTTAACTTTAGAAATCACAGCTCATTTCTCCAAAATTAGAAACTTAAGAAGTAATAAAAACATCTGCTCCAACTAGATCAAATAACAAATACTTCAGTTCAATAAAATAGCAAGAAGCACTCTTGATGAGTAAATCAGATTTGTTCAGAATGACAGGTGTGTTAAAATAGCTTCCACAGGGCTGAGTTGATGCCTAGTAATAATAATATAAGAACTCCTTCTTAAACCACCTATTTTAAAAAACCCAGTATAGTTAAACAAACATTTCAGGTCTGTGCCTATAGATACCTAATAGTATAAGATTTTCATAAATGGGTCAATATTTTCTATATATATCTTACAAAAATAAGTTCAGGAATCCCAGTGCTTGCCAGGATTCCAATAGGCGAAATAGTAACTCTGAAGTCCAAACAGCTGAATTCTGAAGTTCCTTATGCCAGCCAATGATCAAAGTCAAAATGCCCAGTGATAAGCTGAAGTTTAAATCTGTCTTCCCAACAGCTAATTGTAATTTGCACAATGAAAATCTTACAGAAAACTTGCCAAATGTATTGTTTCCTGTAAGTGTGTTTACAATAATATGATATAATAAATACAGAAAGGATTCTCAAAATGTAAATCAACCTTGGAATTAAATGCATCTTAATCACATTTATCTCACTCCAAATACTCAACTGTAATGTTTGGTTTGCATCAAAACTACAGAGAAATTCAAATATAGTAGTTGAGAAGTGTTACTGAAAATTCTTAGATCAAGATAAACAGAGGAAACAGAAGGCAACCTGAAGCTCCCCTTTCAACACCTCCCCTTAACCCCATGCAGAACTAACCATGGCCTTCCCCTTTTTCTACTCTCCAGCACTTCTGCCCAGAACAAACATTTCAGGTCTGTGCCCACAGTTAACATATTCTTCAGTCTTGGTACACACTGCTTATGATTCAGTGTTTGGGCACAGTTTGTTTTATTGTACACCCCCAAGAGTCCCACTTTGAGGGAGATGGGCAGTTCAGAAATGGAAAAATAAACAATGTTCTTTCTAAATACAGTTTGTTAACTTATGTATACAAGGAGAAATTTGACATTTATATGTTGTGTGCAGTCCTTAGTTTTTTAGATTATAAAGCTATGGAATTGGCTAACCCTAGATCAGAGCATGCATTTTTTTGTTTGCTTATTTATTTAATTGCTGCAATTTATGGACTTCTCCGTTCCAAAAAAGGCTGTTGAAAGCAATTTACTTACAGTATATACTACTAAAACACTGTCATGATCTTTAACTGGGCAAAATGATGCATTATAGGGCAACAACTTTTCAACCAAGGTAACTGAGATGGACTTACTTACAGAATATATCCAAAATGCGGGACACATAACTCCAAGGGAATTTGGGAAAGTTGTGGCTGCTTTAGTGCTATTGCCTGCTGCTGCGGTCACATGATCTTCATTTTCAACATTCAACATTTTCAACTGTCAAACATGACAGTTTCCCAGCCAGTCTTGCAATCCCTCACTCTCTCCCCCACCCAGCAGCAGCCACTTACCTGTCTGCTTCAAAGGGGAGGGAGGAATGAACCCGTGCACCCTTCTCAGTCCATGCCATTCTCTATCTTCTACCAGCCTATTCTGCGCCCCTGCACCTTCCCTGATCCATGCAGCACCCCACACACCCTTCCCAACCCATGCAGCACCTCTCACACAGCCCCAACCCCTTTCCTGACCTGCTCCCCCATGTATACCCTCCCTCACCTGGCAGCAGCCTTGGCTTGCAACTTTCTGCTGGCTTCCCCACTTGACTGTTTCCGTCTTTCCACAAGTTTTTCCACAAGCAAAGTAAATGGAGAAATCAGCAAGAATTGGAGGGAGGGAACAGTGAAGGAAGGAAAGTTTTTGATGCTCTGATTCCTTCTGATAAGGACATATCTCTGAAATAGTGACTCAACAGGTCATGGGTTGTCTAGTACTTCCTAGATATTACTTACTGCAGTGGCACATATAGGTGTTGTGTACCTTGTTAGTGTAAGATTTTCATTCTTTAATACAGTAATAACAGGTTTGACCTTATTTTAGTGACAGTAGCAAATTTATTTATAAGCTTGCCAAACTTAACTGTTATAAAAATACTGTTCCTTTAAAAATACTCAGTCAATAGGCTTTTATAATGCTCTCATGATTTTATTCACAGCTCAGTCATCTAATCAATCCCCAATGTCTTTAACATCAGATGCTTCATCACCAAGATCATATGTATCTCCAAAAATAAGCACGCCTCAGACTAACACAGTTCCTTTGAAATCTGTATCATCACAGCCAAAGGTAAGTTTTTAATGTATTGTGTGAATAAAACACTGTTTATTGCTGGTCTCCAGTATTTTCATAGAATCATAGAATTGGAATGTCAATGCACGATCCACTGGAGTATCTCTGAGAGGTGATCATCCAGCCTTTCTTATGAACACTTTCATCAAAGGAAAAGCCATTATTTCATGTAGCATCTTTGCCCTTGACTAACAGCTTGTACATTCAAGAAATTCATCCCTACTATTGAATATCTAACTTAAACATTGTAATTTTAACCCATCAGGCTAATTAATTGAATTAAACCCATTGGTCCTGAAGGAAATGGGAAAAAATCTATTCCTCCTCCTGTGTGACAGCCCTTCATATGTTTGAAGACTGCTATTGTACCTCCTCTCAGAATTCTCTTTTGTAATTTAAACATTCTAGATCCTTTAACTGCCTCAGAGTAGCTCTCCTCCAAATGTGTTCCAATTTGTAACTGTTCTGTCTCGGAAGTAGGGCGTGGGAGGAGTCACATCTGGGTATTAACACAGCCCTTTTGCCCGGAGACTGAGGTAAATCTTGAGGCCACACCTCTGCTGCTCCTCCTGACTTCCCCACATTAACCTCAATCTTCGGCCCAGAAGGAGTACTTTCCTGACTCTCCCTTCACTACGAAGACCTTACCTTTCAGCAACTCAGCTATTCTATCGGATCACCTCTCCTCACTCGTGCTTCGCCAGTTGCTAGCTCTCAAGCAGTGCTTGCTGCGCTAGCGCAAAGCCTCCGAGTGGCAGGACGGTCGCAGGGGGGCTCTTTATCCTAGCCGCGAGCTCCGAGGAGATTCAGTTGACGAAGAATCGCAGGAAGCCAAGAGCCGGCAGAGGACAGCCTTCCAGAGCTTCCCGAAGGATCGGAGCGGCAGATTCGGACTGCATGTTCGGCGGTCGCCATCTTGGACCGCGGCCAACTTGAAGAAGCACGTGAGTGGAGCACGTAGTCGGCGTGCCTGGTTATGGATGCTGCGGGCGCCCAGAAGCCACCGCCGGAACTAGGAGGAAGTTACTTGGGCCGGTACTCAGCCGGTAATCCGGGGAGGGCCCAGCTGTTGGTGGTGGTCCAGCGTTCGGGCGCGGATCGGCAGCAAGCTTGGGAGGCGCACAGAGCCTTAAAGCAGCAGGACGCACAGTCGAGCCGAGGCCGGCACAACAGGAGGAGGTGGTGAACATGACCGTGAGTACTAGCATGGCTGAGGCCACGAGGAGCGGGGGAGCGGCCCTAGATTCCCATGGGGCTTGGACCCAGGTGAGGGGACCTCCAGGGGGGTTCCCCCAGTAACCAGAGGGAGGTCTTCCTCCAAGAAGAGCACCTCCAAGGCCGCTAGGAAGGAGATCCCCAGCAATGAGGTGCTGATCACCAGGGCCTCCAAGAGGAGGACTAGGGACACCATCAGCCTGTCCCCCTCTAGATCTCGCTCCCCTTGCAGGCTTCCCATGCTGGAGGAGGCCCAGCTTGATTCCTCGGGATCCCCAAGGGGCTCTAGCAGAGGGCACAGCTCCCTATCACCCCCTCTATCGCCTGCTCACCCCTTGGGGGCACGGGGAGACCCCTTCGGTCGCAGAGTCCCTAGTCCCACCAGGCGCCAGCTGGCTCCGCAATCACCAGCCTCAGAGGCCCCATTGCAACCTCCTGATCTTCCCCCATCCCTCCCAGAGCTCCCTGAAAGCTTTCAGGAGGTTTTAGCCAGAGCCATCTCACAGGGGATCGCCACGGGGATGAAGCACCAGCCCCAGGGCTCCAGGAGAAGACCTTCCCGGAGGAACCCTAGAGGACATCGAGACCAACCCGGGTCGCCTGTTCCCAGAGAGCCCAAGTCATCCTCTTCCTCCACCGCCAGTGAGGGCTCAGATCTGGAAGAGGGAGAACTGAAGGACATTGGGTTCTCGGAAGATGAGGACTCCCAGGTCCCTGAGGCACCCAATATCACCGGTCTCTTCCCTCCCTCCTTGTTTAGCTCCTTGTTACGTAAGGCAAAGGCCACGGCAGACCTGGACAACCATCCAGAGCCCACCCAAGCTGCTGCCAGCCCTGGCACGAGCCGGGGGAACAAGAAGGGGCCCTTCCAAAGGCCCCAGGTGGAGAAGGAGGAGATCCCCACCCCAGACCTCTTCCTAGAGGTGCTTAAGTCCCAGTGGGTTAAACCAGGCACCTTCCCCAACCCGGGGAGCAATGACCGCAGGTTTTACAACCTTAATGCTACCTTCGCCCAAGCTTTACAGGTTCCTCCAGTGGACACTCCATTGGCTAACCTAGCTTCCTCTTCTGCGGTGGTGACTGGAGACATCTCTAACTGGCTCAAGGTGGAGGACAAGAGGGCAGAGATGGTAATGCGCAAGACCTTTCAGGCAGTGACATGGGCAATTAGGGCGTCGGCGGGCGCCTCCTTTTTCAACAGGTCCACCCTGCTAGGGCTGGAGCAGCTTCGGGACAGGACACCGGTGTCAGATGTGAGGCGGCTGCAGGACATCACCAAGTTAATGGCAGCCACACAATTCTCGGCTGACGCCACCCTAGACGTGGTAAAGCATTCATCTAGAGCAGTGGTTCCCAAACCTTTTCAGTCCATCGCCCCCTTGGTGCTACAAACTTATCCTCAGTGCCCCCCACCCAGTGGTGGAATTCAATTTTTTTTACTACCGATTCTGTGTGTATAGCTTGGTGGGCGTGGCTGGGGGGGTCATGTGACTGGGCAGTTTGCACGATGGAAGGAAGATAGTAACAGTAAAATTCAAAACCGTAACAATTAATTGCACATTTATTCAAAATCCGATTTTAAAACATTTTAGTTAATGTTAATTCAACAAAATTGTTGAACATGATCCAGTGATACCAGGTTTTCAAAGTCTGATAGTCATTTATCAAGAACCTTAGTAACTAGTAACTTAGTAAACTCAGTAAAATTTAGTAACTACTTCACTGTTCAGTAAATTCTTAATGTGATGGATGGGCTTAATGAAGTGATACCAGTTGCCCAATGTCTGGTTTTAAGTCACTTAGCAGGAGTCTTAAATCACCACGTTCGGTAATCTGGAGTCGATTTCTTTGCTTGGAGAGAAGTTGGATGACCACACTGAAGCCACATTCCACCAAATATGATGTTGGAAATGCAACAAGGAGCTTCTTAACCACTGTCCATAGTGCAGGATAGCGATCAGAAATTTCTTTCTGTAACCAAAACTCTTGGTACGATTTCTTAAACTTGGCTTCAGCTCAGTGTCATTTTGCAGCTCTATGAGTTGTTCCTCCACTACCCCATCTTCCTCAGTATCTGAAAATGGATTTATCACCCAATCTGGAATTTCCATCAAAAAAAGATCCTGATATCACTCAGACATCTAAGTCTTAGAATGACAGAGAAACAACTTTAGCTGTCACATCCCTGCAATAACATCACTGTAATTTTCAGTTTCATTAATTTCCACAATATCAACACTAGCTTTACTACTAACCCCTTCCAAACCATCTGCATAGTCTTTAAGATTTGGTGGTCTAAATATCAAAAACGGTTGACTCACATCACACATCTAAGCAAAACTGAAGTACAATCTATTTTTCCTTTTTTAAAAAAAAAATCTCAATTTTAAGATTTATATTACTGTTTTCATCCAGTCCCCATCCAAAAATGGCAAGAAACTCTGGTGTCATTTTTTAAGCAACCATGGACAGATAATTGCTCATACTTGCCTTAATATTATTGGCCAAGTTTCTTATTGGCTATGCTAACCAAGAGGTGCTCTGGTCATTGTTAACCCTGCTGCAAAATTTATGTGTGCACATATCCACACATACAAAGGCATACAATATAATTTTATTTCCTTCAGATTGCCAATTATTTGCACGACACAAACATTCTGCCTTTAAATGCTTACGTGGTTTCAATGGCTAAACTTCTGCTCGCTGAACCAACTATTCAAAACCAGTAATTCCGCAAGGAGAGAGGATGGGAATGGGGATATTTCAAAAACTAAACACATATCCTAAAAGAAAATCCACCCGCGACCAGCATTGAGTGAAGCTTTTATAAACTTTAGATTAGAATAAATGAGCTGGAAGGGACCTTGGAGGTCTTCTGTTCCAGCCCCCTGCTCAAACAGGAGAACCTATACCAGAGGTCTTCAAACTTGGCAACTTTAAGACTTGTGGACTTCAACTCCCAGAATTCTCCAGACAGCTATGGACTTCAACTCCCAGCTATGCTGGCTGGAGAATTGTTGGAGTTGAAGTCCACAAGTCTTAAAGTTGCCATGTTTGGGGACTCCTGACCTATACTATAGTAGTATATACATATAGTATACTATACCTATATCAAAGAAAGCTCCCGTGAGTTTAACAACACCTGTATTTCCAAGGCTAGAAACGGAAGATTGCAATACGAGCTCCCTCCTGCTGGTAATCCAAACCTCCCTAATCAAAGTCCACACCACCAAAAGGGAGCGACCGCACTTCCACTCATCACCCCCTCCCCACAGTTACTTTTACCCATCAGCGTCTCCATGCAAAGGAAAAGGATGGCACGAAATATGTGACCATTTTTTAAAGTGGCAAAGAGCTCTCTCGCAAGCTCAACTAGAATTCGATTGGTGGGGTTTTTCCCCCCCCCTAACAACACCGTGCACGATCTCCCCACCCACCGACCATTTAAAAAAAACCCATTTTCACAAGCCAAGCCGGTTGGTTAAGACGCCGGCGGTGTTGAGGGGCGGCAGATTGAAGCGGTGTGCACCCTTCTCCTGGGAGGAGGGCAGTGATTGGAGGGGAGGGTGGTGACGTTGCTTAAAGGGAAACCCGCAGCTATTTCCAGGTTTGTTTGGGTAATTTCGTCCTTGTGCCCGTGCCGATGGGCTTTAAAAAGTCCATCATCTGCTCGGCAAGTTTCTCCTTTCCATCTGAGAATTAGCTAAGGGGAAGCTACCAACCTAGGGGTGACGCCCTCTGCAGCCAACACAATATACAATCTTTTTTCCTCGCCCTCTTAGCGCCCCCCCTGCCGCCCCCCCTTGCCTCTTAGCGCCCCCCTGCAGCCCCCTTGCCTCTTAGCACCCCCCTAAGTTATCCCACTGCCCCCCAGAAGGCGGTACTGCCCACTGGGAACCACTGGTCTAGAGCCTTATCTTCCTCAGTAGCATCCAGGTGGTTGCTGTGGCTGCGCCATTGGCAGGCCGAGTCCCGGGCAAAATGGCACCTGGCAGGAGCAGATTACACCGGGGACAAGCTCTTCGGCTCATCGCTGGCCCCATTTTCGTGGAAGACAAGAACAAACGTAAGGTCTTCCTGGCCACGAACAGACTCTCAGACCACCGACCGGCTCCTTACCCCAGGAGAACATCCTATCGTCCTCCTGAGTCGGAGTTCCAACAACAGAGGTACCCTGCACCTAGATTCCCCAGGCAGGGAGATAGGCAATTTTCCAGGAACAGATTCAGGAGCCAACCGCAGGGCAAGCGGCCCTTTCGCGGGGGGGAGGGGGGGGAGGGGGGGGCCGTCTTTTCTGCAGGTTCAAGTGATCCGGCCCTGGATCACCCCATTGGCAGCCGCCTCTCCCTGTTCGCGGTTACCTGGGAACGCATCACCACGGATGAGTGGGTCCTCCAGACTGTTAGGCTCGGGCTAAAGCTGGAGTTCTGCTCGCAGCCTCCGAATAGGTTCCGAACCTTCGCCGCCTCTAGGAATCCTGCCAAGCGCTCTCTCATGCGCAAGGCTATCCAACACCTGCTAGCTATCAGGGCAGTGGAGTTGGTTCCAGAGGGGGAGAAGGGATCAGGATTCTATTCAAACCTGTTTCTAGTTCCTAAGAGTTCAGGGGGGTGGAGGGCCATCTTAGACCTCAAGTTACTCAACTCCAGACTAATAATAATAATAATAATTTATTAAATTTCTAGACCGCCCCCTCTCCCCGGAGGGACTCGGGGCGGTGTACAGGAAAAAATTAAAAAAAAAAAACAATCATACACATAGGTAAAAATCCAATTAAACAACCCCTGTACAATTTATAAAAATTAAAAAACACCTTAAAACCAATCTTAAAAATTTAGAAATAGGACTGAGGTGGGATAGGTGGAATTAGGCCAAGCCGGCTAGCTGGAATAGGTGGGTTTTAAGTTTCTGACGGAAGGAGCGGAGATCCGTAGTCATTCTAATGTCGGGGGGGGGGGTCATTCCAGAGGGTCGGGCCCATCACAGAGAAGGCCCTTCCCCTAGGCGTCGCCCGCTGGCACAGCCTAGTGGACGGCACCTGGAGGAGTCCCTCTCTGTGTGAGCGAATCGGCCGGAGGGATGTATGGGGCAGGATACGATCCCGCAAATACTAGGTCCTGTGCCATGGAGCGCCTTAAAAATGATGGTCAACACCTTGAAGCGCACCTGAAAAGCCACAGGTAGCCAGTGTAGCCCGCGCAGGAGAGGTGTTGCGTGGGAGTAGCTAGAGACTCCTGAGACTGCCCGCGCGGCCGCATTCTGAACCAGCTGCAGCCTTCGGGTGCATCTCAAGGGGAGCCCCATGTAATTTATACGCCGCCCCGAGTCCCTTGGTGGAGAGGGTGCAGCATATAAATTAGATTAATAAATAAATAAAATAAATAAATGTAGAGAGCGTTACAGTAGTCTAGCCGGGACGTCACAAGCGCATGAGTGACTGTGCGAAGGGCGCTCCGGTCCAATAGGGGACGCAATTGGCGCACCAGGCGAACCTGGTGGAATGCCCCCCTGGCCACGGCTGTCACATGGTCATCCATGGACAGCCGGGTATCCAGAAGGACGCCCAAATTGCGTACCCGATCCACGGGGGCCAGACGTTCACCCCCAATGGCCAGAGATGGAGTGAGCTGGTTGAACTGGGGCGCCGGTAGCCACAGCCACTCAGTCTTGGATGGGTTGAGCTTGAGTCTGTTACTTCCCATCCAGATCCGTACGGCTTCCAGACACCGGGACATCACTTCGATGGCATCGTTGGGGTGGTTTGGGGTAGAAATGTACAGCTGGGTATCATCCGCGTACAGATGGTAGTCTACCCCAAACCCACGAATGATCTCGGCCAGTGGCTTCATATATGTATTGAACAGGAGAGGCAAGAGGACCGACCCTTGTGGCACCCCACAAGAGAGCGGCCTCGAGGTCGACCTCTGCCCCCCTGCCAACACAAATTGCACTCGGCCAGAGAGGTAGGAGGAGAACCACCGCAAAACGGTGCCCCTCACCCCCAACCCCTCCAGTCGATGCAATAGTATACCATGGTCGATGGTATCGAAAGCCGCCGAGAGATCTAATAGGACCAGGATGGAGGAGCAACCCCCATCTCTGGCCCTCCAAAGATCATCCACCAACGCGACTAATGCCGTCTCCGTGCTGTGGCCGGGCCGGAAAACGGACTGGCGCGGGTCCAGATAATCATTTTCCTCCAAGTGGCGCGGAAACTGTTGTGCCACCACACTCTCTACAACCTTCGCCAGAAAGCAAAGGTTGGAGACGGGACGGTAGTTGGCTAACAGAGCTGGGTCCAGGGAAGGCTTCTTGAGGAGGGGCCTCACCACCGCCTCTTTCAGGGCGGCCGGCAGAAACCCTTCACTCAAGGAAGCGTTGACTAACTCCTGGAGCCAGCCTCGTGTGACCTCCCAGGATGCCAGTACAAGCCAGGAGGGACACGGGTCCAATAAACATGTGGTGGCTCGCAGTCGCCTACGCAACCTGTCCATATCTTCGGAAGTAACAGAGTCAAACTCCTCCCAGAATGGGACCTCACGACCCGCCTCCGACGTCCCTTCCAGACCACTAGTAGGGACCAACTCGCTTCGAATCTGAGCGATTTTGTCCTGCAGATATTCCCCAAATTCCTCTGCTCTGCCCTGCAGAGGAGCTTCCCGCGGCCTCTGTTGGAGGAGGGAGCGGGTCACCCCAAACAGGGCGGCAGGGCGGTTATCTGCGGACGCAATAAGAGTGGCACAATACTGACGCTTGGCCACTCTTAACGCCACAAGGTAAGTCCGTAAATGGGCTCTTACCTGAGTTCGGTCAGATTCAGAGCGTGATGATCTCCATCTGCTCTCTAGGCGTCTCTTGTGGCGCTTCATCACCCTCAGCTCCTCGGTGAACCGAGGAGCCTGGGTGGTTCGCTGCCGCAAGAGAGGCCGCAGAGGCGCCACCCGGTCCAAGGCCCCAGCGGCCGCACTATTCCATGCAGCCACTAGGTCCTCCGAACGGGTGTGGGTCAGGGCTACAGGAAATGGCCCGAGCTCCATCTGGAACCTATCAGGTTCCATCAGGCGCCTGGGGCGGAACCATCTTGGGCACTCTGGTTCCGCCTCCCCGTGGTGGGGAGTAGCGGCCCTTCGCATCCCTGTTGAACACCCAGCTGCCCAGATTCATATCAAGGTTTCCAACCCAAGGAGCAGTGGACACAGATGCCCTTCGCTGCAGATGGCCCCGGCCTCCTCTACGCCTTCCCTCCCCTTCCCCTCATCCCCGGGGTCCTGAGGAAGCTAGTAGCAGAGAGAGCAGAGGTAGTGCTGGTGGCCCCCTATTGGACATGTCGTCCCTGGCTTGCAGACCTGGTGGACATGTCTACATCTCCCCATTGGAGGATCCTGCAGGGGGAGGTGGCTCTGCTCCAGGGGACTCTGGAGCACCCAGACCCGGAGTGGCTCCATCTGACCGCCTGGGGCTTGAGCGGGAGCAGTTAAGGGGGGGGCATTTCTCCACTACGGTCATTAGGACCATTGAGGCCTCCAGGAGGAGCTCCACCACGCGCATCTACAATGCGTCCTGGGTTGCCTTTGCGACCTGGTGCCCAATGGCGGGGATTGACCCGTCCTCGGCCTCCGTGCCCCAGGTCCTGGACTTCCTCCAGGAGGGCTTGGCGAAGGGGTTGGCCCACAGTACCTTCAGAAGGCAGGTCTCAGCCCTGTCCACTGTCTTTTGGGGGGGGGGGGCTCCCGACCCTTGTCCCAGCACCCGGTTTTAAGGTGATTCCTCAAGGGGGCAGTGAATCTGAGGCCTCCCGTGGTTCACCGATTCCCGACCTGGGACCTTCCCATGTTGCTCCAGTCGCTGACGGAGGTTCCCTTTGAGCCCCTGAGGGAGGTGAACCTTCAATTCCTGACCCTCAAGGTGGTCTTCCTGGTTGCGATCACCTCAGCCAGGAGGGTGTCCGAGCTTAACACTCTCTCCAGCAGGGAGGATCTCTGTTCATTCCTAGACAACCGGGTCGTCCTCAGACTGAACCCCGCTTTCATGCCAAAAAACAACTCACCCTTCCACAGGGCGCTAGAGATAGTCCTCCCGGATTTCTGCCCGAACCCTTCCAGGGAAAGGGAAAGGTCTTGGCATCGACTGGATGTCAGAAGAGCCCTGCGCATCTACCTGAGGCGCACGGCGACCTTCAAACGGTCGGAGGCGCTTTTCGTCTCTTTCCAACCTTCTACCCAGGGAGCTAAGGTCTCCCCGGCCACCATCAGCAGGTGGATCAGATTGGCCATCTCCAAGGCCTATGAGGCATGAGGGCTCCACGTTCCAGAGGGCATCAATGCGCACTCCACCAAAAGTGCAGCCACCTCAGTGGCCTGGGCCACCCAGGCTCCCATCGAGGAGATCTGCAGAGCAGCCGCCTGGCCCTCGCCTTTCATCAGGCACTATCGGCTGGAGGCAGCCTTCGGGAGGGGGGTTCTTCAGGGAGTCCTTGACTCTCGGGGCCTCAGGCCCAGTGATTCCCTCCCACGGACATCTAGCTTTGGTATATCCCAGATGTGACTCCTCCCACGCCCCACTTTGGAGACTGTCAGTTGGTCTTACCTGAACTGCATGTCTCGAAGGTGGCGTGTGAGCAGTCATGGTCAGATCACTCATGTCTCCGGCTTAACTTCCCTGGCGCTACCCCCCACCGCGAGGAGGCGGGACCAGACGGTCCACGCTGGTACCGCCCCAAGCGCCTGATGGAGCCGGATAGGTTCCAGACGGAGCTTGGGCCATTACCTGTAGCCCTGACCCGCGCTCGGTCGGAGGACCTAGCGGCCGCCTGGAATAGGGCGGCGGCTGGGGCCTTGGACCGGATTGCGCCTTTGCGACCTCTCCTGCGGCAGCGACCCACCCGGGCTCCTTGGTATACCGAGGAGCTGAGGGTGATGAAGCGTCACAGGAGACGTCTAGAGAGCAGGTGGAGGTCCTCACGCTCCGAATCTGATCGAACACAGGTAAGATCCTACTTGCGGACCTACCTGGTGGCATTAAGGGCGGCCAAACGTAGATATTGTGCCACCCTTATTGCGTCCGCGGATAACCGCCCTGCTGCCCTGTTTAGGGTGACCCGCTCCCTCTTGTCACAGGGGACGCAGGGGGCACCTTTACAGGGCAGAGCAGAGGAATTTGGGGAATATCTGCAGGACAAAGTCGCTCAGATCCGGAGCGGATGGGCCCCACTCAGTGGACCAGACGAGCCGCCAACAGCGAGTCTTGTGAGACCATCCTGGGAGGAGTTTGATTCTGTTGCCCCCGAGGATTTAGATAGGTTGCGTGGACGGCTGCGACCCACCACATGTTTAATGGACCCGTGTCCCTCCTGGTTGGTACTGGCATCTTGGGAGGTGACACGAGGCTGGCTTCTGGGCCTGGTGAATGCCTCATTGGGTGAGGGATCCTTACCAACCGCCTTGAAAGAGGCGGTGGTGAGGCCCTTACTTAAGAGGCCCTCACTCGACCCAATGGAGCTAGCTAACTATCGTCCAGTCTCCAACCTTCCGTTTCTAGCGAAGGTTGTTGAGAATGTGGTGGCCCAGCAGTTTCCACGACACCTTGACGAATCCGAGTATCTAGACTCACGCCAGTCCGGCTTCCGACCTGGGCACAGCACAGAGACAGCCTTGGTCGCGTTGGTTGATGATCTCTGGAGGGCCAGAGATAGAGGTTGCTCCTCTATCCTGGTCCTATTAGACCTCTCGGCGGCTTTTGATACCATCGACCATGGTATCCTATTGCGCCGGTTGGAGGGGATGGGAGTCGGAGGTACCGTTTTGCGGTGGTTCGGCTCCTACCTCTCCGACCGGAGGCAATGTGTGTTGACAGGGGGACAGAGGTCGACCCCGAGGCCACTCACTTGTGGGGTGCCACAGGGGTCGGTCCTCTCGCCTCTCCTGTTCAACACATATGTAAAGCCGCTGGGTGAGATCATCCGTGGTTTTGGGGTTGAGTATCACCTCTACGCTGATGATACTCAGCTGTATATTTCAACTCCAAACCACCCCAACGAGGCTGTCGAAGTAATGTCCCGGTGTTTGGAGGCCGTCGGGGTCTGGATGGAGGACAACAGACTTAAACTCAACCCCTCCAAGACTGAGTGGCTGTGGCTACCGGCACCTCGATTCAGCCAGCTGATTCCATCGCTGGCCATAGGGGGCGAGCAGTTGCCCCCTGTGGAACGGGCGCGCAATTTGGGCGTCCTCCTTGATGCCCGGCTGTCAATGGATGACCATGTGGCGGCCGTGGCAAGGGGGGCGTTCCACCAGGTTCGCCTGGTGCGCCAATTGCGCCCCCTACTGGACCGGGATGCCCTACGCACGGTCACTCATGCGCTGGTGACGTCCCGCCTGGATTACTGCAACGCTCTCTACATGGGGCTGCCCTTGGGACGCGCCCGGAGACTGCAGTTAGTTCAGAATGCAGCCGCGCGGGCTGTGATGGGGAGTACGAGGTACTCCCACGTAACACCTCTCCTGCGCGAGCTGCATTGGCTGCCTGTGGTTTTCCGGGTGCGTTTCAAGGTGCTGATTACCATCTTTAAAGCGCTCCATGGCACGGGACCTAGTTACTTGCGGGATCGCATCCTCCCACATACATCCCTGCGGCCAATACGCTCACACAGGGAGGGACTTCTCCTGGTGCCATCCACTGGACAATGCCGGCGGGCGACACCGAGGAGTAGGGCCTTCTCTGTGATGGGCCCAACCCTCTGGAATGACCTCCCCCCCGACATTAGAACCACTTCTGACCTCCGCTCCTTCCGGCAAAAACTGAAGACCCACCTGTTCCGATTAGCAGGCCTGGCATAATTCAACTGTCCCTCCTGGCAAACGCACTATATCTGGTTATTTTAGGGGTTTTTTAATTCACTGTATTTGTTTTTAGGGGTTTGAACTTATTTTAATCTGCTTTGTACAGTTCTTTTAATGTCATTCTTACCTCCTCCATGTCAACTGTCAACTGTACATACTTAATTTTATTGTATCTGATATATTTTGTATGAACTGTACACCGCCCCGAGTCCCTTTCGGGAGAGGGGGCGGTCTAGAAGCATTAAATTAAATTAAATTAAATTAAATTAAACTCCCCACCCGTTAGGGCGCCCTGCGCATAGGGGCCTGAGTTAGTCAGTTATGGTCAGTCAGGGACCGGGCAGGAAGGTGCATGTGTGTTTTCTCTGTCCCCTTCCTTCCCAGGCTTCTCTGCAACAGGACCATCGGTTAATCTGGGAAAGTCAGGAGGAGGAGCAGAGGTGTGGCCTCAAGATTTACCTCAGTCTCCGGGCAAAAGGGCTGTGTTAATACCCAGATGTGACTACTCCCACGCCACCTTTGAGACATGCAGTTCAGGTAAGACCAACTGACATTTTGAACTATGGTTCCCAAAATTGGGTCCACATAGGAGCAGGTTAATTGTTAATGAATTCCAAGATAGCATTGGTTGTAAGTGTTGGTTTTAGCTGTTTGAACAAATCTTGATATCTAATCATGTTTTGAACTTCAGGTTGCTACTTCAGGTATTAAGCAAGGACCAGTTTTGCAGTTAGTGTGTCAGCAGCCTGTGATTACTGAGAAGCCACAAGGTCATGAACCTGCTTCTCCTCGAAGTCTTCAGCATTCAAGGTAAATTTAAATTAGTTGAGTATTGATTTCACCATGAATTGCTCTAGAAATGTTGATTATAGCTGCTCATTTTGAATGACATGCTTTCTCATCTACACATATCTACATATACACACAGGGTTTTTAAATTAAATTTTGAATTATGCATTGCAAAGGTAATAATTGTGGATCTAATAGTTCCTTATTTGAACTGGGTCACGTTGATTTTAAGAAGAAATATCTCTTCTGCAAACAACTACCACCAATATCTTTTAATGTTTTTCTTAGTGCAATTTGGCTGAAAGAACACAAGTGCTCTAGTAAGCTGGACCTGAATACATGCATTTGCCTAAGTTCTGTGCATAGTTGTGTATTAAACATTTGGATTCTGTTGAACCAGAAACATTTTCCACTTTGAGCCCAAACATTGCTAATTGTAAAATACAGAATGAAAATACACGGAGTTATGAAATTTATAAGATCTATTTCAGTTGTTTTCCAAGCAATAGAATGCATGTTCATACTCTACTCTTATTTTAAGAACTACATAGCTGAAGATATCAGAGAGTTATGTAAGACTTGAAGCATGATAGAGGAAGATATTTCCCCACCCATTCCCTTGATTTTTATGAAAATAATTCCCATCACCTTCATTCTAGAGTAAACAGTCTAAAGTAACTCATGAACAGAAACTTCGTTGTACAACCTAAGAGACAATTTTACTTACAGTAAGTACATTTCAGAGAAACTGCACATCTCTTACTAAGCCATATGTTTTACCTTCTCCCATTTCTTTCTCGGAGGTACAGTGGGGCAAAAAAGTATTTAGTCAGCCACCAATTGTGCAAGTTCTCCCACTTAAAAAGATGAGAGAGGCCTGTAATTGGCATCATAGGTAGACCTCAACTATGAGAGACAAAATGTTAAAAAAAACCAATCAATCACATTGGCTGATTTGGAAAGAATTTATTTGCAAATTATGGTGGAAAATAAGTATTTGGTCACCTACAAAAAAGCAAGATTTCTGGCTCTCACAGACCTGTACCTTCTTCTTTAAGAGCCTCCTCTGTCCTGCACTCATTACCTGTATCAATGGCACCTGTTTGAACTTGTTATCAGTATAAAAGACACCTGTCCACAACCTCAAACAGTCACACTCCAAACTCCACTATGGTGAAGACTAAAGAGCTGTCGAAGGACACCAGAAACGAAATTGTAGACTTGCACCAGGCTGGGAAGACTGAATCTGCAATAGGCAAGCAGCTTGGTGTGAACAAAACAACTGTGGGAGCAATAATTAGAAAATGGAAGACATACAAGACCACTGATAATCTCCCTCAATCTGGGGCTCCACGCAAGATCTCACCCCGTGGGGTCAAAATGATCACAAGAACAGTGAGCAAAAATCCCAGGACCACACGGGGGGACCTAGTGAATGACCTGCAGAGAGCTGGGACCAACGTAACAAAGGCTACCATCAGTAACACACTACGCCGCCAGGGACTCAGATCCTGCAGTGCCAGACGTGTCCCCTTGCTTAAGCCAGTACATGTCCAGGCCTGTCTGAAGTTTGCTACAGAGCATTTGGATGATCCAGAAGAGGATTGGGAGAATGTCATATGGTCAGATGAAACCAAAATAGAACTGTTTAGTAGAAACACAACTCGTCGTGTTTGGAGGAGAGAGAATGCTGAGTTGCATCCAAAGAACACCATGCCTACTGTGAAGCATGGGGGTGGCAACATCATACTTTGGGGCTGTTTCTCTGCAAAGGGACCAGGACGACTGATCCGTGTACAGGACAGAATGAATGGGGCCATGTATCATGAGATTTTGAGTGCAAACCTTCCATCCATCAACAAGAGTATTGAATATGAAACATGGCTGGGTCTTTCAACATGACAATGATCCCAAACATACCGCCCGGGCAACAAAGGAGTGGCTTTGTAAGAAGCATTTCAAGGTCCTGGAGTGGCCTAGCCAGTCTTCAGATCTCAACCCCATAGAAAACCTTTGGAGGGAGTTAAAAGTCCATGTTGCCCAGCGACAGCCCCAAAACATCACTGCTCTAGAGGAGATCTGCGTGGAGGAATGGGCCAACATACCAGCAACAGTGTGTGCCAACCTTGTGAAGACTTACAGGACACGTTTGACCTCTGTCATTGCCAACAAAGGATATATAACAAAGTATTGAGATGAACTTTTGATATTGACCAAATACTTATTTTCCACCATAATTTGCAAATAAATACTTTCCAAATCAGCCAATGTGATTGTTTGGGTTTTTTTTTTACATTTTGTCTCTCATAGTTGAGGTCTACCTATGATGCCAATTACAGGCCTCTCTCATCTTTTTAAGTGGGAGAACTTGCACAATTGGTGGCTGACTAAATACTTTTTTGCCCCACTGTAGAAGGTGGATGCTGGAGTTAACAATAGTAAATATGTATCCTTCAAAGAAACAGCAGTTTGATAGATGGTAATAGGTTTTTTCCCCCTTAAATGTAAAAGTAAGCCTAGTTAATTTTTAAAAATGCTTTTTCTTAGGTGCTGTTTCTTTTATTGTCAACATTTCTATGCCACTCCAGTTCAAAAAGGTGTAAATAAGCTGTGTCTAACCACACCCCACGGGTTGCATGCGGCCCCATAAGTTCATATAAAAATGTTTTATTTATATGCATTAACTACATTATATATTTTATATGCGGCCCTAGACAATTCCTCTTCACTCAGTGCAATCCAGACAAGCCAAAAGGTTGGACATCCATGCTCTAAATGGAATACATCAAAAAACTGTTCTTCAACTATACAAACTAAAGATTTGTGGAAAGCAGTGGATAAAATATACATGTAGTCTAATAACTCATTAGCTCCTTTGGTGATTCTCTAAGAAGAGCCAATGTTTAAAATCAACATCTTATTACTACTGGTAAAATTGTCAATTATTGAAATAATTCAGTATAACTTGCATACATCTAAGAGAATATATTTATGTAATGTATACTTTTAATATTTTTAATAATGCATACCATTAATGGCTGGCAAAGTAGCAGGAAAAAAATTAGAGCTAGAAGATTTGAAAATTGTATGAATTAATGTACAGTGACAGTTCTTTTTTTTTTCTTATAGTACTCCATCTCCTGGTCCAACTCATATCTCCAATACAAGTGTTTCAAACACAACAGCACCACAAAATGTATCTGGATGGCCTACATGTTCATTAACTCCTACATTAGCAGGCCATTTCAATGAGAATCTTATAAAGCATGTCCAAGGATGGCCTGCAGATCATGCAGAAAAGCAGGTGACTATTTTTTATGTGTTGTAGACCAGATCTATTAGCACGTTTGTGTGTCTGATAACATTTAATAAGTACTACCGTGTTTCCCTGAAAATACGACAGGGTCTTATATTTTTTTGACCCACGAAATATGGCCTTGGGCTTATTAAAGGGGAGGGCTTATTATTTTTGGGTTGCCAGGCGGCTGCTCCCTTGCAACTGGGTTCCTGAAGAGCCACGCACAACCTCAGAGTCGAATGGCTGTGTTGCAGCTGCCCAGCAACCCCCCCTCTTCAACTGGGCACAGCACCACTGACCGACCTAGCAGTACCCCGAAAGCACCAAGCAACGCAAGCACCTTTGCCCCCACCTCGTTCCCGCGGCTTGGCGCCTTCGGGATACCGCTAGGTCGGCGAGCGGTGCTCTGCCTGGCTGGAGGGGGGGATTGTCCAGGGGGCTTATTTTTGGGGGTGGGCTTATATTTTTGCCCACGCGAAAAATGTGGCAAGGCTTTAGTTTCAGGACAGGTTGTATTTTCAGGGAAACACGGTAATTGCTAATGTTTTTCATAAACTTTCTAATTTTCACTTTGTAGATTGGGGTGGGGGGTGTTAGACAAGTTCCCTTCTGTGGGAAGAAACAGGCTGTAGTACCAGCAGAGGTACAGGGTTTTAATATTATATAACCTAGAGTAGTTAACTTGTTTTCGATCATAACTCTTTATACATAAGCATTTATTAGATATATAATACAATAATACAATAGCAGAGTTGGAAGGGACCTTGGAGGTCTTCTAGTCCAACCCCCTGCCTAGGCAGGAAACCCTATACCATTTCAGACAAATGGCTATCCAACATCTTCTTAAAGACTTCCAGTGTTGGGGCATTCACAACTTCTGGAGGCAAGCTGTTCCACTGATTAATTGTTCTCACTGTCAGGAAATTTCTCCTCAGTTCTAAGTTGGTTCTCTCCTTGATTAGTTTCCACCCATTTCTTCTTGTTCTACCCTCAGGTGCCTTGGAGAATAGTTTGACTCCCACTTCTTTGTGGCAACCCCTGAGATATTGGAACGCTGCTATCATGTCTCCCCTAGTCCTTCTTTTCATTAAACTAGACATACCCAGTTCCTGCAACCGTTCCTCATATGTTTTAGCCTCCAGTCCCCTAATCATCTTTGTTGCTCTTCTCTGCACTCTTTCTAGAGTCTCCACATCTTTTCTACATCATGGCGACCAAAACTGAATGCAGTATTCCAAGTGTGGCCTTACCAAGGCATTGTAAAGTGGTATTAACACTTCACGTGATATTGATTCTATCCCTCTGTTTATGCAGCCTTGAACTGTGTTGGCTTTTTTGGCAGCTGCTGCACACTGCTGGCTCATATTTAACTGGTTGTCCACTAGGATTCCAAGATCCCTCTCACAGTTACTACTATTGAGCAAGGTACCACCTATACTGTACCTGTGCATTTCGTTTTTCTTGCCTAAATGTAGAACCTTACTTTTTTCACCATTGAATTTCATTTTATTAGATAGTGCCTAATGTTCAAGTTTGTCAAGATCCTTCTGTATCTTAAGCCTATCTTCTGGAGTGTTGGCTATTCCTGCCAGCTTGGTGTCATCTGCAAATTTGATGAGTTCCCCATTTATCCCCTCATCCAAATCATTGATGAAGATGTTGAAGAGTGTAATATAATTTGAAATTACCTATCAGCAACAGTTGTGTGACCTAGAAATTCAGTAAGCTTTCTCTATAGCTTGAAAAATTCTAGGTCTTTAAAGTAGAAATAGTGGTAAAAGAATGTCTATGGAGATTCTCAGTGATCCAGGTCATGTTGGTTGTCCCAAAGGTGCTTTTTTAAGAGGCCACTGGGCTTGCTGGTTTTTCTTTCACTTCTCATCCAAGAAACTTCTTCATCTCTGACTGGATGGTGGGGAATGGAAGGATTTATACTCCTTGCAGACAGCTGGTCATTTGCATTCTTTTAGCAAGTCATTAACTGCACCTAGAGGTTTATCTGTGTTATCAAGATCACCTGAGCGGTGCAAATGGGTGTGGAGCCTTCTTGGAACTGATGAAAGGACTGGGTTGTAAACTGGAGATAGATGATGTTGTATCCCTCCCCCTCTGTTGAGAGTGGGCTGTTCAATTTTGACATAGATGGCCTCTTTCAAACCAGCGGTCCTCTCTGTCCAAAATGTGGATGTCAACACTGTGTTGTCATGGGGACAGAATGAGTGGGAGTGCATTCCATGCATACTGCCGGCTTTGTATGGGATTTCAGATTACTGCTGCCAGGTTGGGAGGGGTGTATCTATTGGGTAGTGTGATTTTTTTTTCCAAAGAATTTTTATTTTTTTTATTCTCTTACATACCATTTTAAGTATACATTCACATGATTGTTATTCTTTACATTTACCATTCGTATATATTTATCATTCTTATACATTTATTATTTCATTTAATAGGTTATAATATACAGTTTGGGTAGCTTTATTTACCATCCCTTCCTCCTTTTGTAACACCACCTTATTTTTCCTTTTTTTCCTCCCTCCCTCCCTTCTCTACTTCCTTCCTTCCTCCTCTCCTTCCCCTTCCTTCTTCCCTTACCTTTCTCCTACTCCTACTCTTCCTCTTCCCTTTCCTACCCTCTCTCCTTCTCTTCCTCTCCCTTCCATCCTCCTCCCCTTACCTCTTTCTTCTTTCCCCCGTCTTCCTTTCATTCTCTCCTCCTCTCTCCCTTTCTTTTCTATTGTTGTAGGTGTCTCTTTCATATCTCAGTTTATGTTTCCTTGGGATGGTATTTCCGCAAACCCAAATATAATTTAGTATCATTTCTTATTCCCTTACCTTTGCTAGTCTACCCTAGTTATGTCCCCCCCTTTATATCTCGCTCTTGAATATATATTTATATATTTAATATTTTCTTTTCTGTTTTCCCCTTCTTCCCCCCCCCCCTTTTCCATTCAATAGTGCGTCGTCTGGGTACTTTATCTTCTCCTACTTTCTTTTCTAGCTTGCTTTCTCTAGCCAATCATAAAATCTTCCCCATGTCTTGAAGTACTCCGATTCCTCTTTATCCTTTATTTTCATTGTCAACCTGTTCATCTCTGCACAATCTAATATCTTTTTTATTATCTCTTCGGCTGTTGGTAGCTTATTTAATTTCCAATTTGGGCAAATACAATTCTTGCTGCTGTAGTTACATGTATAATCAAATAAGTATCCTCTTTCTTGAATTTCTCTGGGATAATACCTAGTAGAAATATCTCTGGTCTAAATTCTATTTCTTGTTGTAACATTTTATTTAACCATACTCTTATTTTAGTCCAATATTTCCTTGCTTCTGCACATGTCCACCACATAAGGAAGTATGAAGCTATTGCTTGTTGACATTTCCAACATTTCGCTGACTTGTCTTTAAACATCTTTGCTAATTTTCCTGGTGACATGTGCCATCTGTAAAACATTTTGTATAAGTTTTCTTTGTAAGCTGTTAACATGGTTAATTTATGATTCCTTTCCCACAGTTGTTGCCACTTTTCTAGTTCAATCCTGTGGCCAAAATTCTTTACCCAAGTTAACATTGTGTCTTTAACCACTTCTTCTTCTAGCATAGTTCTTAATAGGTAGCTATATAGTTCCTTGATTATTCTTTCTTCCGTTCCCATAAGTATCTTATCCAAGTCCAAACTTCCTAAGTTAAAACCATACTCCCTTTTATCTTTTTCATAACTAGATTGTATTTGCAATTGTGAAAACCATCCTATATCAATCCCTTCTTTTTCTAATTCTTGTTTTTGTTTTAGTTCCCCCCTTTCTGTTAAGATATTTTTGTATCTAATAATATTTTTCATACTGGTAATATTTGGATGTTTCAATGCTTCCATTGTTGAAAGCCACATTGGTATTTCTAAATAATGTTTCCCTTTCACTCTTTCCCATATTGTTAATAATCCATTCCTTACATAATGTATTTGAAAATAGCCACGTGCCCTACTTTTATCATACCACAAAAAAGCATGCCAACCCAGTTGCAAATCATGACCCTCCAATGTCAATAATCTTGTATTTCTCAATAAAATCCATTATTTCATCCAAGCTAGTCCCGCTGCTTGATAGTACAATTCCCAGTTTGGTAATCCAAATCCATCTCGAATCCTTGCATCT
The DNA here is from genome assembly GCF_964273705.1 of Natrix helvetica. Lineage (NCBI taxonomy): Eukaryota > Metazoa > Chordata > Lepidosauria > Squamata > Natricidae > Natrix > Natrix helvetica. The sequence continues at coordinate 20,841,763 of NC_138555.1, forward strand.
TGCAACATTTTTGTATTAATTCTTGCTTTTTTCCCCTGCCATATATATAATACAATACAATACAATAGTAGAGTTGGAAGGGACCTTGGAGGTCTTCTAGTCCAACCCCCTGCCTAGGCAGGAAACCCTATACCGTTTCAGACAAATAGCTATCCAACATCTTCTTAAAGACTTCCAGTGTTGGGGCATTCACAACTTCTGGAGGCAAGCTGTTCCACTGATTAATTGTTCTCACTGTCAGGAAATTTCTCCTCAGTTCTAAGTTGCTTCTCTCCTTGATTAGTTTCCACCCATTGCTTCTTGTTCTACCCTCAGGTGCTTTGGAGAATAGTTTGACTCCCTCTTCTTTGTGGCAACCTCTGAGATATTGGAATAATGCTATCATGTCTCCCCTAGTCCTTCTTTCTCTTAAGCTAAACATACCCAGTTCCTGCAACCGTTCTTCATATGTTTTAGTCTCCAGTCCCCTAATCATCTTTGTTGCTCTTCTCTGCACTCTTTCTAGAGTCTCCACATCTTTTTTACATCGTGGCGACCAGAACTGAATGCAGTATTCCAAGTGTGGCCTTACCAAGGCATTATAAAGTGGTATTAACACTTCACGTGATCTTGATTCTATCCCTCTGTTGATGCAGCCTAGAACTGTGTTGGCTTTTTTGGCAGCTGCTGCACACTGCTGGCTCATATTTAAATGGTTGTCCACTAGGACTCCAAGATCCCTTTCACAGTTACTACTACTGAGTAAGGTATCACCTATACTGTACCTGTGCATTCCGTTTTTGTTGCCTAAATGTAGAACCTTACTCTTTTCACCATTGAATTTCATTTTATTAGATAGTGCCCAATGTTCAAGTTTGTCAAGATCCTTCTGTATCTTAAGCCTATCTTCTGGAGTGTTGGCTATTCCTGCCAGCTTGGTATCATCTGCAAATTTGATGAGTTCCCCATTTATTCCCTCATCCAAATCATTGATGAAGATGTTGAAGAGTACTGGGCCTAAAACAGAGCCTTGGGGTACTCCACTGCATACTTCCCTCCATGTAGATGCAGTTCCATTGAGAACTACACGTTGAGTGCGGTTGGTCAGCCAGTTACCAATCCATCTGGTGGTGATGCTGATATTTCCCCACTATTTTATTCATACTTTCAAAGAATTTTTTCTCTAGTTTTATTGGTATTGTTTGGAATAGGTATAGCAATCTTGGTAATATATTGATCTTTACTACTGCTATTCTTCCCATCAATGATAATTGTAGGTTTTTCCATCTTTCCAAATCTATTTCTATTTGTTTTCTCACCTTATAATAGTTATCCTCCTTTAGTGTTACACACCTTGATGTCAATTGAATACCCAAATATTTCGCTTTTTTCACCACTTGTATGTCCAGTTTCCCCATCAACTCTCTTTTCTGTTTTTCTGTCATATTTTTCACCAAAAGTTTTGTTTTATCTTTAGTAATCTTCAAGCCCGCTACTTCTCCATATTCTTCTATTATTTTAACTAGTTTTGGCCCTGTTTCTATTGGATCCTCCATAATAAACACCAAATCATCCGCAAACTCTTGTAATTTATATTCTTCTTTCTTGACCCTCATACCTCTTTATTTTGTTGTATTGCTCTATTCAAAATCTCTAGTGTCAGTATAAATAACAATGGCGATAGTGTACATCCTTGTCTAGTTCCCTTTGTAATCGCTGTCTTTCCTGTCATATCACCATTTACCATTACCTTTGCCGGTTGGTTATTATATATTGTTTTAATCATATTTATAAATCCCTCACCAAATCCCATCATTTGAAGTTGCATTATCATAAATTGGCAGTTCACATTATCAAAGGCCTTTTGAGCGTCCAGAAACAACAACACCATTTGCTTTTCTGGGTGGGCTTCATAGTACTCTAGCGTATTCAATACAATTCGCATATTGTCTCTGATCTGTCTCTTGTGGAGAAATCCATTTTGGTCTATGTGTATAAATTCATTTAAAAGTCTCTTCATTCTTTCTGCCATTATTGATGCAAACATTTTATAATCCGCATTTAATATTTTATAACATTTTATAATCCGCATTTAAGCCATGTTACTACATGGCTTAAATGCCATGCCATATAATCCGCATTTAATATTGCCATATAATCCGCATTTAATATTTTATAACATTTTATAATCCACATTTAAGCCATGTTACTATAATCCGCATTTAAGCCATGTTACTGCACATCATTATTATGTGTTAAATAATGTTAAATAATGTAGTAAATACAACAACTGGTGAATTACCATTCACTCGTTGGCATGGTAGAAATCCTGATTTAAGCTATCTTCACACATTTGGAGCTCCGGCATGGGTACATATCCCTTCACAAGTAAGACTGAAGGGACAACATAGAGCTAGGCAGTTATTTTTCATAGGTTACGAAGCAAACCATATATCGTTTAGATTTTGGGAAAAGGCACTAACAAAGTACACTGTAGCTCTAGTGCTCGATTTATTGAATCCTTTGGGTGGGATAAATTGGAATATAACGATGACGTAGTTATTGAAACCCAGGTATTTCCTAGTGGTGAAATAGAAAGACCAGCTATAAAAATTAAAGAGGAAGTGCAAAGTCAGGAGGAGTTAGAAGAACAGGAGCAGACGCAACAGGAGAGTCCACTGGTGAGCCCTGAGTTGCCTAGGCATTCTACCCATGTAACACGACCACCTGACAGATATCAAGCTAGTATAGCATGTCAAGTAGATAAAGTTCCTGCTATGTATCATGAACTATCCACGTATCCTAAAGAGGAGCAAATAGTTTGGAAAACAGCAATGAACAGGGAACTGAAATCTTTACAAGATCTGGAGGTATATGAGAATGTAAGATTACCACAAGGTAAAAATATAATAGGATGTAAATGGATTTACAAGATTAAAACAAGTGTAGATGGGACTGTTACCCATAAAGCCAGATTAGTAGCACAAGGTTTTAATCAGTCAGCCAGTGACTATGATGAGGTATTTGCACCTAGTTTAAAAGCTACAACATTACGTGCATCATTAGTTTGGGCAGCTAAGCATGGATATGTAATAAATCATTTAGATGTTGAGACGGCATATCTCCATGCACCGTTGCAACACACTATTTATTTAAAGAAACCTGAAGGGTTAAACACTGATAGCAACACTGATTGTTGGAAGTTAAAAAAGACTCTTTATGGTTTAAAACAGTCAGGCTATGAATGGAATCAATGCATAGTGAAGGAATTAGCAAGGATAGGTTTCAAAGGTGTTTGTTTGTTTTATTGGATTTATATGCCGCCCTTCTCCCAAAGGACTCAGGGCAGCATACAACATTAAAAAACACATATCACAAAAGTTAAAAGGAAATTAGATACATATCCCAAAAAAACCCAAACCCAATTAATAGGACAATAACATTTTAAAAATGAGATAAAATTAACAGGCCTTACCTTTACCTTTATTTCGATTTTTATACCGCCCCCTCTCCCCAAAGGGACTCGGCTGCTTGCTGGAAAAGCCAACTTTTTAGGGCGCGTCGGAAGGACCGGAGGTCAGGGATTATGCGAAGCTCCGGGGGCAGCTCATTCCAGAGGGAAGGCACTCTCACAGAGAAGGCTCTCCCCCTGGGGGTCACCAGCCGACACTGTCTGGCCGACGGCACCCTAAGGAGGCCAACTCTGTGGGATCGTACTGGATGGTGGGAGGCTACTGGTGGCAGTAGGTGGTCTCGCAGGTACCCTGGGCCTAAGCCATGGAGCGCTTTAAAGGTCATAATTAATACCTTGAATCGCACCCGGAAAACAACCGGCAACCAGTGCAGGCCGCCTAAAAGGGGTATAACATGGGAGTACCTATGTACCCCCATGATAACCCGCACGGCCGCATTCTGGACCAGCTGAAGCCTCCGGGTGCTCTTCAAGGGCAGCCCCATGTTGAGAGTGTTGCAGTAGTCCAAGCGAGAAAGGACGAGGGCATGAGTGACTGTGCACAGAGCATCCCGATCCAGGAAGGGGCGCAACTGACGTACCAGGCGAACCTGGTAAAAGGCCCCCCCTGGTCACGGCCGTCAGGTGTTCTTCTAAACTAAGCCGCGTATCCAGGAGGACTCCCAGATTGCGGGCCTTCTCTGAGGGGGCTAAAGTTTCTCCCCCTATCATCAAAGATGGGACAAAATGCACAAATCGGGATGACGGAAACCACAGCCACTCAGTCTTGGAGGGATTGAGCTTGAGCCTGTTCCTCCCCATCCAGATCCGCACAGCCTCCAGGCATCGGGACATCACATCGAGGGCATCGTTTGGGTGGTTTGGGGTAGAGATGAAAAGTTGGGTATCATCAGCACATTGATGATACCGTACCCCAAAACCACAGATGATCTCGGCCAGCGATTTCATATATATGTTGAACAGGAGGGGTGAGAGAACCAACCCCTGGGGCACCCCACAAGTGACGCGCCTGGGGGTCGATCCCTGCCTTCCAGTCAACACAAACTGCGACCGATCCGACAGGTAGGAGGAGAACCACCGTAAAACGGTGCCCCCCACTCCCAACCCCCCGAGTCGTCGCAGTAGGATACCATGGTCGATGGTATCGAAAGCCGCCGAGAGGTCTAATAGGACCAGGACAGAGGAGCAGCCCCTGTCCCGGGCCCGCCAGAGATCATCGACCAATGCAACCAATGCCGTCTCCGTGCTGTACCCGGGCCTGAAACCCGACTGAAACGGATCCAGGTAGAATGGCTGATCCTTGTTTATTTAAGCAAGAAAGTGATGGTATGATTTCATTGTTGTTATTGTTTACAGATGATATAGCATTGATTACTAAAACAGAGCAAAAGGCTATTGAGATTATTACACTATTAAAAAAGCAGTTTAAAATAAAACACCTTGGTGAAATAAAGAAATATCTTGGTTTAAAGATAGATAAGACTAGGGGAGGATATAAAATATCACAAACTGAGAAGATCAATCAGTTACTCAGGACTTTCAAAATGGAACTGTGTAAACCGGCTAAAACTCCAATGAGTCAAGAATTTAGCCATGATGATATCAAAAGCCCAGTTTTTGATAAAGGTATTTATCAATCCCTAATTGGTAGCTTATCTTATCTTAGCAATTGGTCAAGGCCAGATATTGCATATAGTGTTAATCAATTAGCCAGGTTTAATGCTGAACCTACTGAACGGCACTGGCAAGCTGCTAAACGTGTATTGAGATATCTTAAACAGACAATACACTATGCCTTATATTTAGAGCCTAAGGATGAACTGAGATTGACTGTATACGCTGATGCAAGTTTTGCAACTGACGTGTCTACACGTAAATCTACATCCGGTATCGCAATATTCTTAGGAAAGGCGTTAATTGGATGGCGATCTATTCATCAAAAACATTTAAGTTTATCAACAATGGAGGCTGAATTTTCATGTTTATCTTTGTTATGTACTGATTTGATTTGTTACAAGCAACTACTAATGGATATGGGAATTAATGTACGGGAAGCTATCGTTGTACATGAAGATAACCAAGCAGCGATCCAAATGGCATCAAATCTTGCTGTAAAGACAAGGACAAAGCATACTGACTTAAGATATTCAAATGTACGGCAAAGTGTTAGTAGTAACATGATTACACTAGAGTATTGTATGTCTGAAGAAAATATTGCTGATCATTTTACCAAAGCTCAAGGTACGGTAAAACATAAACATTGTTGTGAAGAATATGGACTAAGACTGTAAGGTTATATATATATATAGCTTACCCAAAGGGGAGAATGTTAGGAATGTAAGCTAACAGTTGGGTTAGCAATATATAAACCAGGATGGTAGTACTGTTTCTTTAAGTACTGCTGTAATGTGATTGGTTGCTGTTACCTTAAGCAGCCATAAGAGGGAGCCAGAATGACTGTTAGCTCTCTGTTTGTTAGATGCTGATTGGATGTATTCTGAGGTACTGTGTTTTTGTTACTGTTAGCTGCTTTGTGTGCTAAACTGATTATTTGATACTGGACTGTTCGAAGGATCATTCCTTAACTGAGAACATTGATAACTGACTGACTGAACCGTGTATGACTTGGACTGTAAATTGAACTCTGAATACCTCTATATTTTCACATAGTAAACTACTATATTTTATACTATTCAGTGTCCCTGTATGCTGGTTTGTGCGTGTTCTTGCGTACCACTCTCATTACGCTTCTCTGCACACTCGCTCTCCTAACGGGGAGCTTACTTACTTAACAGTCATATTCTATTTTTTTGTGTAGTTTTCCAAAAAGTTCTTCTTGTTTGTCATTTGGGGTGTATATTGCCACTAATAATATCTTTCTCATGTTCATCATTATTTCCACCATCAGTATTCTCCCCTCCCCATCTTCAAAAATTTTATTTGATTGTATTGTCTTTCTAATATATAATGCTATTCCCTTTTTGCTTTGGTCAGCCAGAGCCATATATAAATTACCTAGTTTTGCCTGTTCCAAAAAATGTCTATGTTGCTTTCTAATATGTACTTCCTGTAAGCATATAATGTCCAGTTTCAATTTCTCTAATTTGTTGAATGTTGTTCTCTTTATTGCCGAGTTTAATCCATTTATATTAATGGAGATTACTTTTATTTCTTCCTCCATGTCAGAAAGTGGTATTCCTTTCTTATTTCTCTGACCTTCCTTGGAACTTCCTTCAATACCACTATCTCTCTAGACTTGTATTTTATTGTGGTACTTCTTGCTGCTTGCAATATTTCATTTTTTAGAGGGTTTTTTTTTTTGACAAATCTGACATGTACCTCTCTGGGCATGTTGTTTCTAATTACATATCTTGTATGTACTCTAAATGTCTCATCCATTCTGCCTAGAATATATTCCTTACTCATTTCTGTAGCCACTGAGAGAATTTCTGTGATCTTCTCTGCTAAATTCTCTCCTTTCTCCTCTTCTGTGTTCTGGATTCTTAGATAGAATGCGGATCTTTCCATCTCCCAAAATACACTGGCTCCATCTTGCTTTTTATCAACTGCTGTCAGCATATAATCCATCTCCTCCACTTTTTTCTCTGTTATTTCTGCCTTCCACCTTCTGCAGTCTCCTCGTTTTTCCCCATCATTTCCTTGACTTCTTTCAGTTCGTCTTCCACCATATGATGTTATTTTCTTCATCTTGGTATTTGGTTCTGACATTGATGTAAATTGTAATCAAATTTTGTAATCCAAAGAATAGATTAGTAGATTAATTGTAATCCTGGAGTCACCCACACCGGCCCAAGCACCGGCCTCCAATAAACCAAGCCCTGTTCTTGTACCCCGTCTTCAGGTTCTTGCTACCTTAATCCAGTCGCTTTATAATACTCACGTGAAGTAAAAAAAGGAAAAAAGATATGAAACAAGAAAAAGAAATAACACATAAAAAAATATTGGTGAAAAGGCACTCACACACACCCACACCCACCCCCCCCCAAAAAAACAGGGAAAGAAAAAAAAACCCACAAAATTAATTCCACAATGGAATTAAAAGGGGAGGAAACCCGATCCGGTTCGAACAGGTCGATGGGTCCTTAATGGGGAGAGCCTGTGCCACCCACCTAACCGAACCAGTGAGACTAGAGCTAGTGGATCACTGGGAAGTAATTCGATTCATAATAGCCCCCAAAATGACAGATGCAGTCATACTGGGACTCTCCTGGCTAGACAAGTGGGGACCGACCATCTGGTGGCAAGGGGGTACCTGCAGACTTAGGATAGCAAAGGGGCCCCAACCCCTTTTCCGCCAGCAAGCAGAAACACCACCCAAGCAGGGAACCCCCCCAAAAGAGCACACCAGAACATCTGGCAGCCACATCCGACGAAACCCAAGAGACTGAACAGATCCCAGGGGAATATCAGGACCTCGCAGAAGTATTCAGCAAGACCAAGTGCAACATTCTGCCCCCCCCCCCCCCCCACTGTGAGGCAGATTGCGCCATTGAAATCATCCCCGGGGCAAAACAATCCAAACCCAAACTGTATGCCATGACGCCCCGGGAAATGCAAGAAATACGCAAATACATAGACAAAAACCTAGTACGGGTGTTCAGCGAGCCAGCCAAGCCATAAGTCACGGTGCCAGTCCTCTTCAAAGAAAAAAAAGCCGCAACTATGATACTGTGTGTGGACTTTAGAGGAACCAATGCCGTCTACGTACACAACCTATACCCCCTCCCCTCATGAAGGACATGCTATCTCACCTGGCCAAGGGAAAAGTCTATAGGCAAATTTCTATAGGCAATTCATCCTCTCCTTCACGAAGATTGCCAAACCCATGACAGACCTCTTAAAGACAGGGAGCCCAGGAACAAAACCTCACCCGGGACAACCTTTACAGTGGTACCTAACATGCCAATAGGTATTCGAATCACTAAAAGAAATGTTTGCAAAGGAACCGGTGCTGAAACATCCTGACCCCGTGTAACTCTTCGTGATCCAAGCAGACATCAGCGACATGGCAGTGGGAGTGGTGCTACTCCAAAGAAACAACCAAGGAAACGTACAGCCCTGCGCCTACACCTCCCACAGGCTCACAGAGACAGAGAGACGTTGGGCCGCATGGGAAAAGAAGGCTTTCGCAGTGAGATGGGCACTGCTAACTTGGAAACACCTGTTGGAAGGCAGCCAGAAACTGTTCAAAGTCTGGACTGACCACAAAAATCTGGAGGCTCTCAGGACAAGTCTGATGGGCTGAATACTTCAACCGTTTTGACTTTGTACTAAAGCACATTCCAGGGGGGAGGAACTTTCTAGCTGACGCCCTCTGCTGCATGCCCCAGTACAAATGCAAATGGGAGCAGGTGGTGGACGCCATCATTCCCCCTACTCAAATAGCTGCCCAAGTGACCACCAGATGACAGCGTCATGACAGGCAAGACCAACCAGCAAGCAACCTAACCACGAGACTCAAATCTGAACTGCTAGCAGACCCCTGGTTCCAAAACAACCAACACATCTTGACAAAAAGAGATAACCTCGCATGGAAGGAGACGAAACTATGTCCCGGAATCCCTACGGCCCCTAATTCTCCAGAGGAGCCACGACCCCAAACCGGCAGGCCACTTTGGACTCCTAAAGACTTTACACTTAGCCCAGATGCAGTTTTGATGGCCTGACATAAAGAAAGACGTGGACAGTTACGTGAAAAGTTACACCTTCTGCGCCACAATGAAGAGACGACCGGGAAACCCCCTCGGACTGCTGCAACCAGTAGCAGAGCCAACGAGGCTGTGGGAGGAGATAACAATGGACTTCATAGTAGAGTTGCCAAAAAGTGGGGGAAACACAGTGATTTGGACTGTAATAGACCTGTTCTCCAAACAGATTGGCGGAGGACTGCAGTGATGGTTGTCCTTTTATAACTCTGTCCCTCTCCACACAGGATCTCTGGAGCTCAGTCATAGTGACCATCAGGTTCTTGGTCACCTCTCTTACTGTGAGGTCTTACTGTGAGGTGTGTGCCTTTCCAAATCACGTCCAATCAATTTAATTTACCACAGGTGGACTCCAATCAAGGCGTAGGAACATGTCAGCAACTGTCAAGAGAAATGGGAGGCACCTGAGCTAAATTTCAAGTGTTGTTGCAAAGGTTCTGAATACTTATGTCAATGTTGATATTTCAGTTTTTTTCTGTTTAATGCTTTTTACAGACATTTCTAAAGTTCTGTTTTCACTTTGTCATTATAGGGTACTGAGTGTAGATTAATGAGGAAAAAAAGAATTTCAACAACTGTAGAATCAGGCTGCAGCATAACAACATTGACAAAAGTGAAGGGGGTCTTACTACTTTGAGAATGCACTGTATTTTGCAAATTTATAAAATGCAAAAACCATGTGGTGACAGTCCAATATTAATGTAAATCAAATGAAAGAACACACTGTTTCCTTATGGAAAGGCAAAAGTTATTCAAAACAACATAAATCAAAGGGGAAAAGGAAAAAAAAGCAGCTAGAGTCCAGCAGGGGGTTAAAATAAATCAGCATTCAACCGACCAGTCAACTTTTAAAGATAAAAAGCAGAGTAAAACCCAGCATACTTAAGAAAACGAACTGCTGAGAGGAAGATGGATAACCAGTGACTTTCCAACCACTCCCACCAGGAAATGGAATCTTCAAGACTCCCCAGGTGGGGTCCATAGTCGCCCAAAAGTCATCTTCGGTCATTCCTAAGTGCTCCAATTTACATCCAGGGAGCATCACAGTGAGAAAGCCAGCTTTTGGCAGCAAAAACAGCAGATTGTCAGCAAGAGAGAAAAAAACCCTTACCATTCAGAAGCCATCTTGGGGAGGAGTCCAAAACCCTGGCTTTATTTTACTTATTAAAGGACAAAGAAGAATTGGAATACTACGAAATTTGGAATAAGTGGTATGAATGGTTGGAAAATAAGAAAAATAATTAAGCCGAAAACAATATACATAAATAAACATAGAACTGTATATAAAAGTGGGTAAATATGTAAAATATCATAAAAATATATAGATAAGATGACATAATGATTGTAATATATGGTAAAGAGAGGAAAACACATAGATACGACGATGTAACATGGTACAAACTGTTGATATAAAGATTGTAATATGTAATGAAAAGACAAAAAAACAAAAAAAAAACAAATGGGCGGGTTGTTAGAATATGGGGTGCCTTGGGTGTGTTGCACCTGCCTCCTAAGGCCTCCCCCCCCCCGAGATACCCCATGCTCTCCTCCCCACCACCTGGGTCTCCTCCCCACCACTTGAGTCTCCTCCCCACCCATCACTGATTGCTCACTTACCTTTCCAAGATCCCCAGGGCTAAAGTGGTTGGAGTACAGAAGGAGAAATGTGTTCCATTGCTGGGCCATGTGGCAGAGTTCCAGAAGCAGCTGGTTTTTTTCTGAGATGCTGGAGAAGCCGGAACCTTCCTTCACAAGGCATTAGCATCCGCTAATGGGGACAGAAGCAAGCTTTCGCGTTTCTAAAGCTGTAGATATAGGGAAGCTGTACACTTTGGCTTTGCACCCTTTGTTGTCAGGATGAAGGAAAAAGACACCCCAAGTTTTAACGGTTTCTCTTGTTGCATCTTCCCAAAGCTCCATTGGCTGAAATGAAAGAGAGCAGCATTTCTTCCTGCTCTTGGTGTGAGGAGCCAGGCTGCTTCCCTTTGCTCAGTGGGGAATCCAGATTTAAAGGGCTCTTTGTGGACAAGCAGCTTTTCTAAAGCAGAGGCCAGACTCTACAGGGAGGGGGATTCCTACATGGGCGAAACAGAATGAGTTGCTCAACAATTCCCAAACAAGGGCTTTATATGCTGTTCTTATAATTGTTAAAAAGTTATGACATTTTCACCTTTTTCTTGTGAGAAATTCAGAATGTGAAATATTTTTAACTAATGGTTCTCATGAGTAGTCTCTGAGGATTGTTTGTAAGTATAATTACCAATAATGAATCAAAATATTGAATCAGCTTTCCATTGTTCCAGACCAATGATACCCCACTATAGTTTTGTTATGACTGAAAGTTAAATGTTTTGTCTGGAAAAAAGCCAATCTGTTTCAGTTTTCAGTAAAAAAGTAGGCTGAAATCAAAGTTTGCTGTCATACAGTAAAGTTCAAAATTGTTGTTTTATGGATGACAGGAAACAGTGCTCTTTATTTTCCCACACTGCAGTTCATGTTGTTAGTCACATAGACATCTTTTCACTAATACTGTATTCTTTTATAGGTGTCTACATCTACTAAGTTATTTAGTAAATGAAATACATTTTTGAATAGTTGCTTTTAATTCTTTAGGCATCCAGACTACGTGAAGAAGCTCATAATACAGGAAGTGTCCATATGTCTGAAATTTGTACTGAATTAAAAAACTTAAGATCTTTAGTTCGAGTGTGTGAAATTCAAGCAACTTTGCGCGAGCAAAGGTAATTATTTATTTTGGATGCATTTTCCTGATTTGCTAAATTTTCAGTTATGTTTGCTTGTACAACTTTTATATAAATGTAAGAACAACTGAGATGCATTCCCTAGTGCCATGATGGCAAACCTATGGCATGTGTGCCACAGGTGGCACGCAGAGCCCTCTCTCCAGGCACACGAGCCGTCACCCCAGCTCAGCTCCACCGTGCATGCGCGTGCGACTCCCGCCCAGTGACGTGCAGTGAGGTTTATGACTGGTGAGGCACTGACACAGTGCTGGGTTTCAAATATTTTTAGACTTGTGGACTTCAACTCCCAGAATTCCACAGCCAGGCATGCTCAGTTCTAATTTAAAGCGACAGCATTTGTTTTTCTCCTTTGCTCCTTTATTTTTATTTTTCTTCTCCTTCCTCTCCTTCTTCCCTCTCTCCCTTCCTCCCCCTCTCTCAAACACACACACACAGAAGTTGGATTGGACTATCTCTCCTACCCCTTCCCTCTCTCACTCACTCTCAAACAAACCCCCCCACACACAAAAGTTGGATTGGATATCTTTTCCAGTGGCTTGAAAGCAGCTCCTCTACCATCCCCCCCCCCCCCCCCATTCCCCTGCTGCCTTTCCCAAACACCTCCACCATTGCAAATGCAGCCTGCTGTCTGGTTGGGAAATGCCTGGAACACAATAAAGCCCACCCACCACCTCCTGCTGGCAGGCTGGGGTGAGAGGAGAGGCAGAGAAGCCGGAGGGGAGCCGAGCCTTCCAAAAGAAAGAGGCTGGGGGGAAGTGTGTGTACTACAGCATGGCTCTTTGCCTGGCTTCCTGCCTCCTCCTGTGGTCTCCTCAGTGCTCACTTGTGCTCTCCCTCCCCAAGTGTAGTTTGATTGCAGGTGGAGCCACGTTGCTTTTTCAAACTTGTAATCAGTGAAGCTGGGCTAGATTTTTATATAGTTTTATCCAGCTGTGTGTGTGAGAGAGAGAAATGAATGGGGGCCTGGGGAGGAAGTCACTACACTTGGGGAGGGAGAGCACCAGTGAGGTTAAGCAGAGTCATCCACGGTGAGGCAGCAACTAGCTCAGCTTTTTCCTTTTAATTTTTTTTTTTCATGATGAGAGTGGTGAAGCTGTGCCTCACTTGCCTCACCTGACTGCACGTCACTGCTCCCGCCAGCCATCTAGTTTCTGGGTCTCTGCCGCGCATGTGCGGGGGGCAGTGTGCATGTGGGAGTCACGTGTGCATGTGCAGGGGGAAAGGGGTCATGCACTCATGCAGGGGTTCGTGTGTGCATGCGTGGGGTTTGTGTGCATGTGCGGAGGGGCGGGCCACATGGAGTCACATGCTCAGGGGCCACATGTGGGGGTTGTGCATGCATTGTTTTCAGCATGCAACAACAAAGGTTAGCCATCACTGCCCTAGTGCATAGTCTAGGAACTGTTAGAATTTAACACCAGGTTGATACTGACTGAAACCTTGTGTGCTCCAGATCTTGAATAATAATTAAGTCCTTTATGTGTACCATTAAGGTAATTCAACCATTTCCAGGCCCAATAATTTTATCCTTTTTTTAAAGTTAAGAAAGCATATAAACTAGTTGTATTTATTACAGTATAACTGTTACTGAAGAGTCAATTTGGTATCTCGGGTGCTGATTGTATTATTTTGTTTTTATAGGATACTCTTTTTGAGACAACAAATTAAAGAACTTGAAAAACTAAAGAATCAGAATTCCTTCATGGTGTGAAACACATGGGTTGTGAATACAAGTCTGTAAAACATGTTGCCCAGTCTTAACTTTTTTGAGCTGCATTTGAGTAGACTTTGGACCATTGAGTTGGGCAATACAAAATAACATGGGAAAGGAGAAAGGAAGGAAGTCAGTCGGGAAAAATACAAGGATGATTTGTAGAACTCTTGAAATGTAGATTTCTTGTAGATGTATTCTTCATGTTGTAAATACGTTTTGTAGAGTGAAGCCATGGGAAGCCATGTGTATCAGAGCTTAGACATCCAAAAGTAATCAATGCTAAGATGGCTAAATACCTAGCCTTTTACATGTAAACCTGTTTGCAAAATTAGTTCTCTTTTTTTAGTTAATTTATCATTCAGAAATCTTTCATTTCCTGAAATCCAATGCAAGCACCAAATGATCTGTGTCTCAAAGTTTGAAACAGTTAGGGTAATATACAAAATATCATAAAATAACTGTTTCCACACTTTCACCTGATCAAAGAATAGTGCTTTTCCATTTGTTTTACAGAGCAGTGTTTTTCATTTTCTGTGTTCATTTTCCTTTTCCTTTTAAATTCCTGATTCTGATTTTATTAGTTTTTTATTCTTATAATTTCTTCCTTTCATAAGGCACTGTTGCTATGACATTTTTCTATAAACTTTTCATTCCTGTGTACAATAGCTTAAAATTGCAGTGATTGAGCATAACCTACTTGTTTGTATAAATTATTGAAATGTATTTCCATTTGCACCCTGAAAGAATGGACTGATACTACTACTGGGCACATGTGTTTGAAAGTACTTCCCTTTCTCAGCTTTATAAGGAAATAAGCCCAATGTCAACATTGTTGGGGGATGGAAAAGAAGGAAAAAGCTAGTCAGATGTGAATTGTATTTGTTGTAATAAACATGTTTTAAAACAAACAAAAAACACTGGTTTTCTTTTCCTTTGGTTGATAACATATTACAATTTGAACTGTTCGGGGACTCTTCATCAAAACTACTCTTGTTGAATACTTTTTTACTAAATTAAAATAACTCCTCAAGGGAAGTTTTGTTTAAAAAATGTAATTGTGTATAAACTATTTAATGACATTCAACAAGGATTAGTGACACCTCCCAACAGTTGTCATATGTTAACTCCTGGTTTTTAACCTGTCTTGCTATTATGACTTTTCATTTCAAAGGATGTTTGTGTTGTAGGTAACTGTTCAAGTCTGGTGCTGACTGTTCTTAGCCATCACAAAATGCTGACTGTGTAATTGGTGTGTCTCACCGTTTGAAAATGGTGGGAAAGCTCAGCTTTGTATATTTCCTAAAGTATATTAAAAAAAATAAAAAATAAAACCATTGTTTTAGTCTTCATACATTCCTAAAGTCTGTCTTTTTAGAAATTTAGATCATGCTGAAGAATGGCCAGCTTGCAAACCAGCTGTGCCACTGTTGATATATTGATTTAAATTTATTCAAAGATGCAACTGTCTCCGAAAAACAGATTCCTGCTAATTTATGTATGCCTCCTAATGTTCCTATAAATCTGTTGTCTAACCTTTTTGTCTTCTTTATAACATG
Source organism: Natrix helvetica (assembly GCF_964273705.1). Lineage (NCBI taxonomy): Eukaryota > Metazoa > Chordata > Lepidosauria > Squamata > Natricidae > Natrix > Natrix helvetica. Next base: position 20,856,975 of record NC_138555.1, read on the forward strand.
CTGTAAATGACAACTTTATAAAATGACTTCTCTTGATAGAGACCTCAAAGAAGATGTAATATTTCCAGAAGTTTTAAAGGCAGAAAAGAAACAGTTATTTTTGTAAAAACAAACATCTTTTTAGCACCATTTACTAATCTACAATTGCTTTGTTTTAAGAGCATAAAACGTATTATGTATAACCTGGTCTGGTCATGAAGTCAAGTTTGCTTTATGAAAATTGAAAGTGTTTTATTCATACAATTAAAATTATGACTAGGTGGGGTGATAATGTAACAATATACCAGATTAGTAAGCAATCATAATTTATATATGTTATGGAAATATATTAATAATAGTTAAAATAGAAAACAATTCTGGTGTTTCAATAAAGAAGTGTACCATGTTTATTGGTCAGCTTCTAAGTGCTATTCTGTTCTTTGTGGATCTCAAGGATAGATTCACAGGGCAAAGAGGAGTTTTCTCATTCTAAAGTTATTAGATTTGTTCTGTTCTGAACAAGCAATCAAAATTTCATGTAATATTAATTTAAAAAATGCTAACTAGTTTTTCATTTTCATTGCATCTTTTTTATATTGTGGCAACCCAAACTGGATGCAATATTCGAACTGTGGTCTTACCGAGGCATTATAAAGTGGTACTAACACTTCATGTGATCTTGATTTTATCCCTCTGATAATGGCAGCCTAGGACTGTGTTGGCTTTTTTGGCAGCTGCCACACACTGCTGACTCACATTTAAGTGATTGTCCACTAGGACACCAAGATCCCTCTCACAATTACTGCTATTGAGCTAGGTACCACCCATACTATATTTGGTTTTTCTTGCCTAAATGTAGAACCTTACTTGTCTCACCATTGAATTTAATTTTGTTAGATAGAGCCTAATATTCAAGTCTGTCAAGATCCTTCAGTGTCTTGAGCCTATCTTCTGGAGTACTGGATATTCCAGCCTGCTTAGTGTTGTCTGCAAATTTGATGAGTTCCCCCTCTGTCCCTTCATCTAAATAATTCATGAATATATTGAAGAATACTATTTCTAATCCTTCCCTCCATATAGGTGCAATTCCATTAAGGACTACATGTTGAGCGTGGTTGGTCAGCCAGTTATGAATCCATCTGGTGGTGATGCTGTGTAACCCATGGTTTTCCATCTTATCAAGTAATAGGTTGTCTACTTTATCAAATGCCTTACTGAAGTCCAAGTAAATTATATCCACAGCATTTTTCTGGTCCACTAGTTTTGTCACATTGTCAAAGAATGCAGTAAGATTTGTCTGGCATGATCTGTTTTTGACAAATCCCATGTTGGTTTCTGGTTATAATTTTGCTTGCCTCTAGGTGCTTGCAGATTCATTGCTTGATTATCTTTTCCAGAATCTTCCCAGGTATTGAGGTCAGGCTGATAGGTCTGTAGTTTCTTGGATCCTTTTTTGAAGATGGGAACCACATCAGCTCTTTTTCAGTCATCCTGTAGTTCCCCTGTGCTCCAGGATCTTTGATAGATGGTTCAGTGGTTGCTACATCACATCTGCCAGTTCCTTCAGAACCTTGGGGTGTAATCCATGTGGTCCTGGTGATTTGAACTCGTCTAGACTGGATAGGTGTTCTCTTATTGTTCTCCATAGTGGTGGAGGTAGCATCCAGACTGGGTTGACCTTCATCCACTCATTGCGAGGACTGAGCCTGACAGTTAAATTAAACCACGCCCCCTGTCACTAGGCAAAAGCCCAGTTCCGACTCAGTCCACAAACAGGACGGATGCATCATCGCCTTTCTCTGATAAATTGATTAATTGTTGTGAGTACTGGTGCATTGATGGCTATTTGAGATCTTTCTGATCGGCTGAAGCCCCTTTGGGAGCAGTAGCCTATTTGATCTGAGCCTTTAAGCCCCCTCGGGAGCACAAGGCTTTCCAAGGCAGCTTGAGTGTTTCTTTAAAAAGGAGAAGAAGACCATTAATTATCTAATTGATTGCCTGCACTGGCCAGAGACGCTGTGTTACCTATAAATTTCTGACACTAACAGCTCTCCTCAGCTGTCAGCCGGGCTCAAGCCAGTTAAAGAAAAGAAAAAAAAAACTTTTAAAACAACAGCCTTGCAGTTCTCTGCAGGGGACAGACAGGGTAGGGAGGCCTCCCTTAACCCTTTATTCCCCATTGATGTGTCTGGCATTTGGGGCCCAACTCAGGAGATGCCACCTCCTGCAATCTCCTTACCCCAAATTTCACCACCAGTCTGCCAGAGGATGGATGCCATACCATCCACCTCAACTGCACCACCTCTGTTTTCAGGGGCTCCCACCTCAATTGCACCATCTATCTTCTCAGGTGCTGTCCCACCTAGCCAGCTTGGCGTTATTAACTTTCAGGACATCATCACCAACGCAATATCTCAGGGCATAGCAGCAGGGCTGCAACAGAGGGATGCTCAATCCCTAAAACAAACCACTCAAACTCCTCTGCCTGATCGCCCAGCGGCGCCCCCTATACCTTTGCATGCGACAAACACTGCCACTCCAGGTGAGGAGTCAGAGGCTGATTCTTCTGATTCAGAAGAGGGGGAAATTAAGGAGGCTGAGATGTCTGAGGATGAGGGCAGGGAACCAGAACAAAAGTCTTTCTCTGGACTATTCCCACCAAGCCTGTTCCCATCACTGCTCTACAAGGCCAAAATGGTCTCTAAAATTGGGCCCCAGCCAACATTGGCGCCACCACGACCCACCTCTCTCTCAGCTGACATCCTCTTCTCCGAGCAGGAGACTCCAACAGAGACCATACCAATTCCTAAATTCTTTGTTGATTTTGTTCAACGCCAGTGGGAAGCCCCCACTTCTGGTCCAACTCCATCAGCTGCAGACAAGAGATTTTTTAATGTGGCCGATGACATGGCCCAGCTTTTGTCAATTCCAGAGGTCGATGCTCCGGTGATTGCGCTCTACACCTCAGCCAACATGCCAGGGGGTCCTGAAGACGCCCTAAAGCCGGAGGAAAAGAAGGCGGATCTCACACTACAGAGAGGCCACCAGGCAGCAGCCTGGGCAGTCCGCGCATCCACCACTGCCTCCTTCTTTACCCGATCCTGCCTCCTATGGCTTCAAGATCTACAACAACGCATCCCGATTGCTGACCTACGCGCCCACCAGGACATTGCCAAACTGGTGGCAGCTGTCCAATTTACATCTGATGCGACACTTACATCTGCCAGATTTGCCTCCCGTGCTATGGCATCCTCTGTTGCCTCCCGCAGACTCCTATGGCTCCGCCAGTGGCAGGCGGACGTGCGCCACAAATGGCGATTGGCTTCGGCTCCGTTCAAGGGCAAACATCTTTTTGGAGCCGCATTGGACCCTTTCCTTATTGAAAATAAGGACAAAAGAAAGGTCCTCCCTACTACGCCCAAGAGGGGTTCCTCTCGCCCTGGTCCTTACCCCAGACGATCCTCCTTTCGTGGCCACGATGGGGGGTTTTCTTTTCGGAACCAGGACTATGGTTCGTCCTTTCGGGGGTCTGATTACGGGGCACAGGGATATAAGCAGCAGGGGGGATATTTCCCTAGACAGCGGGGCCAATCAGACCGCTTCCAGCGGGGCAAATCCTCCAAGCACCCCTTTCGTGGTGGCGGGGGGCGATTCCAACGTCAAACCTAGTCTACCATCGGTTGCTCCCCCCATAGGTGGTAGACTGGCCTTCTTTGCCAACCAGTGGGAACAGACCACATCTGATGAATGGGTTACAGTTACTGTTCGTGAGGGCCTTGCCCTAGAGTTCATCTCCTACCCCCCTAGACTTTTCAGGGTCTGCCCATTATCCAACAATCCGACCAGAAGGCTCCTCATGCAAGAGGCAATTCAGCATCTATTGGATATAAGGGCCATACAGCCGGTTCCCGTGGACCAACACGGACTCGGTTTCTATTCCATACTTTTTGTTGTTCCTAAGGCCTCGGGGGGCTGGAGGGCCATACTTGATCTCAAAAAATTAAATAAGTTCATCCTTTATAAACGCTTTAAAATGCATTCCTTGCAAACCATTTTGGGTAGCATTAGGCATGGGGATTTCTTGACATCAATAGATTTGACGGAGGCCTACCTCCACATTCCCATTTTGCCCCAGCACAGACAGTTTTTGCGTTTCTCTTACCTGGGACATCACTTTGAGTATATAGCACTTCCATTTGGGCTATCCTCAGCACCTCGGGTGTTTACCAAGGTGCTTGCAGTCCTCGTGGCTGCTCTCCGGGAGGTTCCCATCAGATTGCAGGCGTACCTGGATGACATACTTATACAATCCGTGTCCCCTCAACAGGCCCAAAGGGATCTTGCCACCACCATACAATTCCTCCAGGCTCATGGATTCTCAATTAACGTGCCAAAGAGCCACCTCCAACCTACCACCAGGTTGGTACATCTCGGTGCCCTAATTGACACGGTTGAAGGTAGGGTGTTTCTATCTCGGGAACGGCAGGATTCCCTCAGGGCTCTAGCTTCCCAAGTCATCAGGGAACGCAGGGTCCCCTTAGCCACCCTATCCACCTTGCTAGGCACCATGGTTTCAGCAATTGGAATAGTTCCCTGGGCCCGATTGCATTCCCGGCAGCTACAGTGGTTTCTCTTACCATTTCAGAAGAGACTTCTAAGCTGCTCCCGGGCCAAGGTACGCATCCCGGCGGAGGTCTCCCAATCACTCCTCTGGTGGACGTCACAGACCATAGCCGAGGGGCGGCTGTTCCAAGACCAGGAGTCCTTGACTCTCACCACAGACGCCAGCCTGTTTGGCTGGGGAGCACACCTCCAGGGACATATGGCCCAGGGTCAGTGGGATCAGGTGGATCTGACCCACAGTATAAACTGGCTGGAACTACGGGCGGTCCACCTGGCCCTCTGCCAATTCCAGGACCTAGTGGCGGGCAAACACGTCTTGGTGCTAACAGACAATATGGCTGCCAAGGCGCATATCAACCGCCGGGGGGGACCAAATCACGTCTCCTCATGGAAGAGGCCATGCGGTTGGGGTCCTGGGCAGAGAGGCATTTGTTGTCCTTGTCAGCGGAGCACATTTCGGGGGTGGCAAACACGCAAGCGGACTGGCTCAGCCGGGAGGTGGTGGACAACGCAGAATGGCGTCTGCATCCATCGATCTTCAGGGACATTGTGAACATGTTCGGTATGCCCGTGATCGACCTCTTTGCCACTTCCCTCAACACCCAGCTCCCGAGGTTCTATTCCCGATTCCCGGACCAGCGATCAGAGGGGGTGGATGCGCTGAGATGCAGGTGGCCCCGGGGTCTCCTCTATGCCTTCCCTCCTCTTCCCATCCTGCCCCGTGTCATTCAAAAGATCTTGGGGGAGAGAGCGGAGGTGATTCTGGTTGCCCCTCACTGGCCACGCAGACATTGGTTTGCAGACCTGCGGGCTATGTCGGTGGACAGGCCCTGGAGGATCCCCTAGGACAGGATAGCCCTCAACCAGGGGTCTCTGGAACATCCCGATCCCCAATGGTTCCAGTTGACTGCCTGGCGTTTGAGCGGAGCGTCCTGAGGAAGGGAAACTACTCCTCCAGGGTCATCCAAACGATGCAGGCCGCACGTCGTCCATCTACTGACCGCATATACGAGTCTACCTGGCGGTCTTTCTCCACCTGGTGTATAGGTAAGACCTTGGATCCACTTAGGGCAACTATACCTAACGTTCTGGACTTCCTCCAGGACGGCTTGGATAAAGGCTTAGCCGTTAACACTATCAAACGCCAATTGGCCATCTCCTCTGTATTGACCTGTGGGGGTTATACTTCCCTGTCCCAGCAGCCCATGGTGCGTACATTTCTAAGGGGGGGCGTCCAATCTGAAGCCACCAGCCGTGCACAGATATCCTTCCTGGGACTTGCCTAAAGTCCTGGATGCTCTGACCACTGCTCCCTTTGAACCACTGCGGGAGGTATCTCTTAGGTTCTTAACCCTGAAGGTGTCCTTCCTGGTGGCTATCACCTCTGCCAGAAGGATTTCTGAATTACAGGCACTTTCAGTAAGTGAGGACCTGTGTGTATTCCATCAGGACCGGGTGGTATTACGGCTGGACCCCTCCTTCATCCCCAAAGTGTGCTCATGTTTTCACCGCACACAGGAGCTCGTGCTCCCCAACTTTTGCCCTAATCCTTCCCATCCCATGGAACGTAAGTGGCACACTTTAGACGTGCGGAGGGCTCCTAAGATTTATATACGCAGAACTCAGCCTTTTCGCACTGTACAATCATTGTTTGTGTCCTTTCAGCCATCGTCCATGGGTAAGAAGGCCTCCTCGGTCACCATTGGCAAATGGCTGCGGGCATGTATTGCAACGGCCTACCAATCTCAATCCATACCTGTACCGGGTCGGCTGACTGCACACTCAACTAGGAGTGCGGCTACATCAGCGGCCTGGGCAGCCCAGGCATCTTTGGCTGAAATCTGTAGGGCAGCAACTTGGGCTACCCCTTCTCCGTTTATTAAAAACTATAAGCTAGACATCTTCGCCTCTGCAGATGCAGTTTTTGGCCGCAGGGTGCTACAATCTGTTCACAGGACAAGCACTGCACAGAACCAGTTACGACCCACCCGGGACGAGAAAGAGTGGGGTTACTTTGGTACGTCCCAGTCTGGATGCTACCTCCACCACTATGGAGAAAAGGCGTTGGTCCTTACCTGAGACGCCTCTTCTCGTAGGGTGGAGGTAGCATCCAGCCCCTCCCATAACGAACTGGTTCTATGTTATAGACATCTGTCTGGGGGGTGCTCTCATTGCGGATTTCTTTATGTACAAGTGTTGTTGGTTTTAGACATTTTTACTGAAATAAATTGTTTTAAACTGTTACTGGACATTGATTTACTGATTTCTGGTTGGCGATGAAGCATCGAGTCTGACATCCTTCGTCGGAACTGGGCTTTTGCCTAGTGACAGGGGGCGTGGTTTAATTTAACTGTCAGGCTCAGTCCTCGCAATGAGTGGATGAAGGTCAACCCAGTCTGGATGCTACCTCCACCCTACGAGAAGAGGCGTCTCAGGTAAGGACCAACGCCTTTTTTCTTCCCTATTTTGACTTGTATTCCTAATCTGTCTTTTACGGTACTGTTTTTGATAGGTTGAACTGGTTTTTTTCCCTTTTGTGTAAAGACAGATGCAAAAAATGAGTTAAGCAGTTCTGCTTTCTCCTTGCTACTCATCACCTTGCCATTTTCTCCCATTAATGGACCAATCATTTCCTTGACTTTTTTCTGGTTTTTTACATGTTGAAAGAAGCTTTTTTTGTTATTTTTTACTTTTGTCACAAGTCTTGCTGTATTCTGCCTTTCTAATGTGTCCCTCTTTCCACTTTTTATACTTGTCTTGTAGTATGGACAGTCTTTTTTAAAACTTAAAATGCTCAAAATCTCAGGCAATCATTAAATCTCACAAATTTGTGTTTCTGTCCAAAATCTCATATAAATTCAGGTGAGTACAGAATTTCCTGAGACTTGTTGGCAATCATCTCATCATGTTTTTTTTAATGTTGGGTGTTGTGGATGCCATCTTAGGATAAAAAATGTGATGATTAGTGCATGTGCCATGATGTCAACCCCTGGTTTCTTTTGTCAAGTTTGAAAAGTTTTTTATTGATATTTGTATTTTGTTTATTGGTCTTTTGCCTGGTTGTTTAATCATGAGCCACCCAAAACTACAAATGTGAGATGGGCAGCTATACAAATCAAATAAGTAAAAGTTGGATGATCTGTGTATTTCTGGAAAAAGCAAACATGACATGAATCAATCTACCTTTCTCTACATGAACCTCATCTCTGGCTAGCATATATACTGTATATATTTCCTCATTAAGGAAGGAGGGAAGACAGGCCCTGGATTGGGAAGACAGGCCCTGAATCTTGGTTCAAACTTTGGTTCATTATAACGAAGCAAAGACTGGTCAAGGAAAAAGATAGTTGCAGACAGTTGCAAGGTGGGGTCGATGGGGCATAACAATTATATTTTTGGCTGTAAACATTTATATTTTTATCTTCATGTTCAGACAGACCATGAGGGGTGTATCCTGTTATCTGTCCGGGACAGGGGATAGTTCCGTATTTGTCTAGCAGATGTTAAACGTTCCTTAACGTATTTTTATTCTTGGCTTCTTCTGTATTTTCCCATTTCTCCTTTTACCAAATTTAGCAAATGTATGCCTACGTATATGCTTATGTCAAAATGACTATATAGGATTGTTGTTTGAGACTGTTCGGGGTTCAAACCCCCATATGCTATTTTAGCTGTTTGAACCTGCGCAATAAACTTTCTTGCATTGCAAAGAGCTGGTCTTTGAGTCCTCAATTTCCACTACAACATGGCACCATCCAGATGGGACTCTTAGACGAGGCGAAATTTCGCTGAGGACAGGTTTCACCCTTCGGATCCAGGGGAGGCCACTCCCGACTTCCAAGGCGCCGTGGGGAAAAACTTATCTCCAGGAAAAGGTAGTGGTCTCCTGTGGGATCGACGGTGCTGGAAAACCTAGTCCAAGAACCCTTGAATGCAAGAAAGAAGGTCTGACCTCTTTTCCTGGCCAGGACGTGTGTGAAGACTTTTCAGGCGAGTATATGTTAACTTTGTGAAGTACCTATCTCATTTGAAGATAGAAGAGGGGGACTAATTACCCCCCTGGAGTCGGGGCGTCGACCCTAAAGAACTCCGTGTCAGGCTGTGTGGGTGGTTACTACCGCAGTTCCCTTTAGTGATCGTATGTGCATCCGAGACTAAGGGTCGGTAGTTGTGTGGTTAGAAATGGGTGGAAAGTCAAGCGTTCCCAACACCCCGTTGGAATGCATGTTAGAAGGTTTTGATGAGTATTTTAATCAGGTCGAATACACGTTTCCCTATCCCAAAATCACCAAACAAAGATTGAGGTTCTTATGCGAAAGCGAATGGCCTCATCTAGGGGTTGGGTGGCCGTCTTATGGGACGTTTAGAGAACAGATTATACAAAGTCTGTGGGATGTGGTTAACCAAAATGAGGAGAAGTATCCTAATCAATATCCTTATATAGACCAGTGGCGTAACGCAGTCCTTGACAGAAGTGATAAATTGTTACAATGTCAGGCGGAAATGGTGAAACTGTGTCTAAGTAGACAGGGAGGAAATAAGAACAAGATAACTAAAAACATCTGTTACAAAGAGAAGCCGAGAAATGTTCCAAAGGTTGAAAGAAAGACAGAGAATAAAAAGAAAATATTTAGTGAGGATGAAGATGAGGTTAATATAAGACCCCCACCATATGCACCACCCCCACCTCAGTTATATGTTCAACCTCAAGTTGCTTTTGCAGCGGGGGGGGGGGGGGAACCTATAGTCCGTAGAAAACAAAAAGTGGCAGATGGTGAGAGAAAAGCAGAACCTAGTGGAGAAATGTCTGTCAGTGAAGATAAGGAGGAAGTTGTTAAAATGAAAACACGGTCTGTTACGGCTAGAGAGGAAACAGAAGCGAGGAAGGAATTCCTTGCTCCCTTGAGACAAACGGACCAACAAGTGCCGGGAGCTCACGGGCAGATGCAAATTGTGCCTATGTTTCAATATGTCCCTTTTACAACGACTGATTTATTGAATTGGAAACAACATTATGGTCCGTTGAGCGAAAAACCTACAGAGATGGCGGATTTATTCCAGACAATTATGCAAACTCATAATCCAACCTGGAATGATATCCAACAACTTCTAAATACCTTATTAACCCCAGAAGAGAGGGAAAAATGGAAGACAGCAGTTAGAAAGTGCATTCAGGAACAGTCACCAAATGCTCCAAATTTACAACAGGAATTGTCAGAAAAGGCACCCGAGGAAGACCCGCATTGGTCCACCCGGGATAATACACATATGGATAGACTCAAGGACTATCAAAATTTGACAGTAAGGGCGCTCCGAATGGCAGGAAAACCCCCTGTTAATATGTCTAAACCATCTTTAGTGATGCAGAAGCCAGATGAAAGTCCTGAGAGTTTCCTGCAGAGATTGATTGAAGCCTACCAGTTGTATACTCAGGTAGACCCCAGAGCCCCAGACAATGTGCGAATGTTGAATGAACGCTTCATAGCCCAGAGTTATGAGGATATTAGAAGGAAGTTACAAAGATTGGAAGGGGCATTGGGTAAAAATACTACTGAATTGTTGGAGATTGCGAGAAAAGTGTATGTGAATAGAGACAAGGTTGAGAAGAAGGAAAGAGATATTAGGATGCAGAAAAAGACAGAATTGTTGGCAGTGGCACTGCAAAGGGGCCCTGGATTGGGACCCAACCAATGTGCATTTTGTAAAGGAGAAGGACATTGGCAGAAAGAATGTCCCAGAAAGATGATGAGAGGAAGAGGTTTAGGGGATAGACCAGGAAATAGACAGAACTCTGAAAGGCAAACATATGGCCAAGGAGGAAGAGGAGGAATGGTGTCTGGAAGATTCCCTGGCAGAGGGAGAGGCAGAGGTGTGAGAGGCAGAGAATATGTGAATGTAGAGAGAGAGAACAGGGTGGAAGGAATTGGATTGGCAGAAACAGGATGGACAGATTGACGGGGACCTGGCTTAGGGGAGGCCCCACCCGAGCCTTTGGTTACTATGCAAATTGGGGGTCAACAAACCACATTTTTGGTAGACACAGGAGCAGGGAGATCGGTAGTAAATCAACCAGTCACGTCACCTGGGCCATACAAATTACAAGTGCAGGGGATTTCAGGAAAGGTGGTGGGACGTGAGGTTTTGAAACCAGTGAAGTGTATATTGAATGGATCTGAAATTGAACATGAATTTTTGTATATTCCTGAATGCCCCATTCCTTTGTTGGGTAGGGATCTACTTAGCAAGTTAGGGGCTACGATTTCATTTAATGAAGGATGTCAGCGGGTGTCTGTAAGACACCGGTCTGAAGCCACATGGAGGGTAATGGTACTGGATGTTGTTGGGGGGCAGGAATCGGATGAAAAATGGAGAGAATTCGATGTACCGGAATTATGGGCAGAGGACAATCCTCCGGGCTTTGCAGCCCACCATCCTCCCATAATTGTAGATTTAAAACCTACTGCTATGCCTGTACAAATTGGACAGTATCGCCCATATTCCAGGGAAGTCGTACTCGCCATATATAAAAATATACTGAAATACTTGAAAGCAGGTATATTAGTACCGATTCAGTCTCCTTGGAACACCCCGATCATTCCTATTAGGAAGCCGGATGGCTCCTATCGGCCGGTTCAGGATTTGAGGCTCGTGAACAGTATGACTGTGACCCTACACCCGGTGGTACCAAACCCTTACACGCTTTTGAGCTTAATCCCTCCGGAAGCTAGGTGGTTTTCAGTCATAGATTTAAAAGATGCGTTTTTCACAATACCCATTCACCCGGTTAGTCAGCCATTATTTGCCTTCCAATGGGAAAACCCAGGAACAGGAGTTAAGATGCAATTCACTTGGACTCGATTACCACAAGGGTTTAAAAACTCACCCACCCTATTTGGAAGTGCATTGGCCAAGGATCTGCTCTACTTTGTTCCCAGACAAGAAGGAGATGTGGTTTTACAATATGTGGATGATGTGTTGGTGACAGGACAATGTGAGGATACTTGTTGGGAGAATACTAAAAGGTTGTTGGATTTGTTATTAGATTGTGGTTATAGAGTATCCAGACTGAAAGCACAGTTGGTAAAAGAGAAAGTGAGATATTTAGGCTATGATATTGAACAAGGACACAGATCGCTAGGACCAGAACGAAAAGAAGCAATTTTAACAATAGCAGAACCCAAAAACAGAAGACAACTTAGGGGATTTCTTGGCTTAGCAAGTTTTTGTAGAATTTGGATTCCTAGCTTTGCTCTGATAGCAGCACCTCTATATACATCTACTAAAGGAGCAAATGTAGATCCTTTCCTTTGGGAAGGAGAACAGAAAAATGCTTTTAGAAATATTAAAATAGCTCTTACTTCTGCACCTGCTTTAGCATTGCCTAATTTGAGGAAACCTTTTAATTTGTATGTGGATACCAGCAAAAATATGGCTCTAGGAGTGCTCACTCAGAAACTTGGAAGGTGGCAACAACCTGTTGCCTACCTATCCAAACAATTGGATGGAGTGGCCAAAGGATGGCCGCACTGCCTGAAGGTTTTGGCTGCAATTGCTGAGTTGTTACAGGATTGTAACAAACTAAAATTTTCTTGTCCTATCAATGTGCACACCCCACATGCAGTACAGTCAGTATTAGATAATAAGGGACATTTATGGATTAGTAACCAGAGATTGACTAAGTATCAAGCCATGTTGATTGAGAATCCTCAAGTGCAGTTGATAGTTTCCAATAGATTGAATCCAGCTACATTGTTGCCCACAGAAACTGAAAAGGAACATGATTGTTTGCAAGTATTAGAGACAGTGTATTCAACTCGCCCTGATTTATCTGATATCCCTTTGACAGATGCAAAACTTTATTGGTATACAGATGGCTCTAGTTATATGCATGAGGGGAAACGAGTGGCCGGATATGCGATTGTGGATGATGAAGGTGTTGTAGAAAGCGGACCGATAGGAGGGAAGTGGAGTGCTCAGGTGGCAGAATTGTGGGCATTAACAAGAGCTTTAGAAAGAGCAGAGAAAGAGACTTTGAATGTGTGGACTGATAGCAAGTACGCTTTCCTGACCTTACATGCTCATGGAGCAGTTTATAAGGAAAGGGGTTTTCGAGATTCTGCAGGGAAATATGTCCAGCATGGACATTTGATTAGTCGCCTCATCGATGCAGTACATAAACCTGCAAAGGTTTCTGTTATGCATTGTAAAGGCCACCAGAGGGGAGACGATAGGATAGCCCAGGGAAATCGACTAGCAGATTTGGAAGCCAGAGAAGCAGCCAAGCGGGCGGGCCCTACTCCTGATTTAGCAATTCATGTGGCAATGGATTTAGGAGTGATTCCACCAGAAATAAAGCCAACATACACTCAACAGGAGTGTATTAAGGCCACTCATGATTTACATGCTAGTATAAAAGAAGGTTGGTATGTGATGCCAGATAAAAGAATATATGTGCCGACGTCAGTAGCATGGACATTGGTCCAGCTATCACATGAAACTACTCATATGGGGAAAACTGCCTTAGAAACCGCCCTGAGTAGGGATTATTTCATTAATGGACTGGCTGGAATAGCAGCGAAAGTTGTGGCCAAATGTATTATATGTGCTAAGGTAAATCCTAGGCAGGGACCACTCTTGCCCCCTGGAACCATCCCGGTGTCATATCTCCCAATGGATTATTTAATGATTGATTTTACAGACATGCCAAGCTGTGGCCCTTATAAAGCAATGTTGGTTATGGTTGATATGTATACCGGATGGCCAGAGGCTTTTCCCACAAAAACAAAACAAGCTAGAGAAGTGGCTAGACTACTCCTTAAAGAGATAATCCCTAGGTTTGGACTTCCATCCCATATCTCATCAGATAATGGGCCTGAGTTTGTCCATCACATTAACCAGGCGGTGGCTAACGCAGTGGGGATTAAGTGGAGGTTCCATAGTGCAAATCACCCTGAATCGGGAGCGATGGCTGAAAGAATGAACAGAACCCTTAAAGAAAGGATCATTAAAATCTGTGCGGAATGTCATTTGAAATGGACTGATGCCCTTCCATTGGCTTTGTATGCTGTCAGGTGTTCTCCCCGACGCCAACACAAGCTGTCACCTTATGAGTTAATGTTTGGGCGTCCACCTACATTGTTGAGAAGAAACTTGGCGGGGTGGCCTGACTTGGGACATAAGGGGGGTGTTTGGAATATGGAGATGGTGCAAGAATTAAACAAGCAAGTTGAGAAACTCCGAAACTATGTTCAAGAGCAAAACCCCCCACCACTAGTGACTAAATGTCACCCATTTAAGCCAGGAGATAATGTGTGGGTAAAACATTGGAAGAAGGAACAGTTGGAGGGGAGATGGAAAGGTCCATATGTGGTTATAATGGTGTCACCCTTGGCAGTGAAAATAGCGGAATCCAAGTCCTGGATTCATTGGACGAGGGTCAAAGCTGCTGACGTGGGATGGAGCGTTTCAGTGGACCACAGAAATCCTACCAAAATGACATTCAAACGTGCTTAAATCACTTGTGTTATGTAGATAAATAGGTTAAGTGTACCCAGGTTGTGTTAAGAAGGCGGAAGAAGAGGACCTAGCCCTGCAGGGACCACACCCGGAAGCTGGTTCCCAAGCACGGCTGAAGATTGGTATGGATTGATGTTTGAAGATTGGGTTTAGGGACTGTGAATAGCAATAGTAGGATCACTAACGCTAGTGTTGCTTTATCACTATCGGGAGTGGTTTTGTGGCATCCCAAAACCTAATGATCCTTTGATTAGTTTGTCTCCATTATCAACACCAGTGCCTGAAACCCAACAGTTGGTGACGTGGATTGAATTCCTGGAAGAAAGAAGCAACCCCTGCTAAGTCACATCCTGGAAGCTGACTTTCGACGCATGGGTGAAGATTGGATGAGTAATACATAGTATAGCATACATATCTTATTATATAACTGAATAGGATAAGTCTATATGTGTTGGTTTTGTAATTGTAAGTGTGGGTGTTGTTGCTGTGCACATTGTATTGATTGTATTGCATACTCACATTGTGGAATTGAATGTGATGTAAAAATTATAGAGGACGTATTATCACCATACACAGGTTATAGAATAGATAACACAGTTTATTGTACACTTAAACCTTGTCCTACTGTAAATCAAGCCATCCAGAGGCGTCAGGAAAAAGCGGACTACCCGGATACAACAGAGGATGAGTTTCACTTGTGCTATTGGTTGGTTGGGGGTAAGTGTTTTATTTACAAGGGTGTTAGGTAATTCTGTGTGCGTGCAGAATCTAGGACAGTGGAATAGGCCTGAGGAGCGTCCAGGTATTGTCCAGTCTTATGTAATAGGCAATGGACAGTGCCAGGGCTATCCACCTCTTGTTTTTACACCAGATTGCTGGAATGAAATTTTACCACATCCTTGTCAAGCCCCCCCATGCATTTGACCATCTAGTCAAGGAAGCCTGTCTAGCTCGGAAGTACACAAATCATCTCCTCTGTAAGTACGTAGACTATGTGCTCAGGAAGGGAATGTGTAGCTATGCTTCATATCGAGAGGAAAGGCCTCCTATTATACTAGACTGTGGGGATCCAATATTTCGGGGTTGGGAACGGGTTACTCATATCAATCAATTAAAACCTGGATGGAAAGGGATATGTACCTTACAACATAGCCGCATAGAGAAAAGAAGGAAACAGCGAAGTGTTGGGGAAAAATGGCCTTTAGGGGAAGGACCCTGTACTCAATGTTTAAATGATGGAGCCATCTTCTATCGTTTGGAGAAACCAAAAACATGTACCAGGTTTGACTTAACCACTTGTGCTCGATCTGGGAGAAGAGGTCTAAGTATATACAAGAGATGTAATGGAACAGAAGGGGTACTATGTTATCAGGATTGCAGAGGCTCATTGAATCAATGTCCACTCCCTCGTCAAACACCCACCAAAGCATACGTAAAAAGATTTTTCCCACAAACACGTGCACCAAAACCTCAGGTTACACCAAGAGAAGCACCTAGACGGGCACCTCACTCCACAGAGGCCTCTGACACCTGTTCTCCTTGTATTACAAAGGCACAAGTAGGGAGAACCATTCTTAACACTTTAGTCTACCACACGCAATCACCTAGAAACTGTAAGCCTCAGCTTGTCAATTGCATACATAACCAAACCATGTATAGTTTGTGCAACCATGATGGAAAAATTATTTGTTATAACCCTAGTACTCCCATACGGTTGAATGTGACCATATATGCTGGATTGGCTAAATATGGCTCCCGTAATACCCCTGAAGGTGACGGGAAGTTGTATTTTCTCAATTATACTCTAAAGTTAGAAAGAGGAAAAGACCCCTTAAGAATAAGCTTTGATGCATGTATCGCCCTGAGCAAGGGATGGGGTTCCACCTGTGGAGACGAGTCTTGGGTAACAGCCTACCAAGCAAACCATAAATATTTGTGTTCCGCTAACATGAATTGGGCTTATGGCAACCCAAACCAATGGCTCCCCTGTGCTGGAAACACCCAATGCTCTGGCTGGAATTGCATCTGTGATTATACTGGAGGGGGTTATAAGGGCTGTACGTATATTACTTCCTTTAGAAGAAGCAGTGGAAATGTAGTAGAGTTGGAAGTGGACCGAAGGCATCCTGCTGTAGTAAGTTATGGATTTGGAATAGATGGTACAGGATCAGATCCAAAAACGTATCTTACTATAAAGGTGGAGAAAGTATTTGAAGGTGAAGTAAAATCCCTGGGATGGTCGGTTTACGATATTCTACGGAAATTAGAAACTCCCCTTTTAATAAGCGCAAAAGCCAATAATCTTTTTGTAGAGCTTGCCGAAGAAGTGGCTAAAACCCTTACAGTCAAGAATTGTTTTGTGTGTGGAGGAACTAATATGGGGGAACAATGGCCATGGGAGGCGCTGGAGGCTCATCCGTTGATCTATAATAATCTTTCCAAGGCAGGGAATATTACAAAGAGGGAACAGCTTACAGGTATTGTCTGGACACTCACCACTAATCTTGTAGGAAGAAACTGTTTTGCTAGAAATGGTACACATTATGTAGGAGAACTTATTTGCTTAGGAATTTGGAATGAAAAGTATAACCAATGGACATCTCCAGGTAATGCCACAAAACCTGAATATTTTAATAGAACCTATCTAGGTTACCTGAACTCATCCCGGACGGCTGATGGATGGGTAGCTCCTAAAGACATGTATTGGATATGTGGAAAACTAGCTTATGAACAACTCCCTTTTAATTGGTCAGGTTCGTGTGTCTTAGGTTGGATAAAACCATCCTTCTTTTTGTTACCAATTCAATCAAACAAATATTAGGGGTCCCCTTATATGAACAAGTAGGATTGAGAGCAAAGAGGGAAGTGCAAACTGTGTTCACAGACTTCCCTTGTAAAGAATATTCTGCTTATGATAAGGAGGATGAGAAATGGACTAGTGAACGCATAGTGTGTACATATGGAAGAGCAACATGGGCAGAAGATGGATCATGGGGGTACCGCACCCCTATATACATGTTAAATAGAATCATTCGGTTACAGGCAGTTCTGGATCTGGCAGGGGTGAGAATAGACAAAGCACTTAATGTTTTGTCGGAAGCCACTGATAAGATAAGAACTGCTATGTATCAGAATAGATTGGCCCTAGACTATCTCTTGGCTAAAGAAGGAGGTGTGTGTGGAAAGTTTAATTTGTCCAACTGCTGCCTCCAAATCGATGAAACAGGGAAGGTGGTAAAACAGCTGACTACAGAAATTAGACAACTTACACATAATCCCACTCAAATATGGCGAGGATTTAATCTGAAGGAGATGTTTGGGGGATGGTTTCCCAAGCTTCCAGGATTACAGGCCATAGTTGCTTTGATTGGGTTAATTGCAGCGGGATGTGTGATACTTCCTTGTGTATTGCCAATTTTTGTTCGAACCATCTCTAATAGTCTGTCTTTATTAGCAGAAAGAAAGGCAACTGCTCAGGTGATGGCTGTACTAGAATATGAGAACTTAAGACCTACAATAGAGTTGGAAGAATATGTGACTCTTCTGGGAAACTCAGATGAGTCACAAAGGGGGGATTAAGGAAGGAGGGAAGACAGGCCCTGGATTGGGAAGACAGGCCCTGAATCTTGGTTCAAACTTTGGTTCATTATAACGAAGCAAAGACTGGTCAAGGAAAAAGATAGTTGCAGACAGTTGCAAGGTGGGGTCGATGGGGCATAACAATTATATTTTTGGCTGTAAACATTTATATTTTTATCTTCATGTTCAGACAGACCATGAGGGGTGTATCCTGTTATCTGTCCGGGACAGGGGATAGTTCCGTATTTGTCTAGCAGATGTTAAACGTTCCTTAACGTATTTTTATTCTTGGCTTCTTCTGTATTTTCCCATTTCTCCTTTTACCAAATTTAGCAAATGTATGCCTACGTATATGCTTATGTCAAAATGACTATATAGGATTGTTGTTTGAGACTGTTCGGGGTTCAAACCCCCATATGCTATTTTAGCTGTTTGAACCTGCGCAATAAACTTTCTTGCATTGCAAAGAGCTGGTCTTTGAGTCCTCAATTTCCACTACAACACTATGATTGGGGCCTTGACAAGGCGAAGGGGCTTGTATGGTCTATTCCTTCCACATGCCAATAAAGCCTCAAAAATGGCCCTCATTCCCTGGAGACCCCAGGGCAACTACCCACAGAAGCAGGAAGACCTGCCCAATGGTGAAAAGAAGGCTTTTCATGGTGACAATGGCGTTCTAGAGCGATGCACGCTTCCTCCGGGGCCTCCTTTCTCTTCAGCAGAGGCCTTGAGGAAAGGCCTTTCCTGGTGAAAATGGAGCTCTGGAGTGACGCACGTGTCTCTCCCAGCCTCCTTTCCTGGCAGCAAAGGCTTTTTGCAAAGATGGCAAAAGGCTTTGCAAATGCAGGGAAAACTTCAATGTTTCAGGCCTTTCCTCCATTTGCAAAGCCTTTTGCTGCAGATCTTGTCCAGGCCTCCCTTTGTAGATAGCAGAGGCCTAAAGTACGCTGAGATGATGAGAGATCAGTAGCATGAGATCTTGTGCTGCTGATCTTGTGTGATCTTGCAGTACTTTAGGCCTCCATTCTCGGCATACTCAACGCAGGCCTGAAGCGCTGAAACAGGCCAAGAACTCGCAAGGTGAGTACAGTATCCACAGGCCTAGTGCCTATGCGTGTGTGTGGGGGGGGGATTGGCACAGTAAAAGTTGCAGTGTCTCTGTGGTCCTTTGTAAGGGCGAACAACTGCCATGGTCCTGCAACATTCATATTTTTGGGATTGTTTGTAAACGCTAGGAGGAACTTATTGCGTAACTTCGAATGTTAGCTAAGATAATGCTCGTAACCCAGGGATTACCTGTATTTGTTAATTGCTGTGTTCAACAGCAACTCAATACTGCTTATCGTGTATTTGGGTTCTTATTGTATGTATGACTATTTTCCCCAGTTTCACCACATCCTGTACTTTTAATAAAGCATCCAGATCTACGCACGTCTGTTTTATTGGAGGATATGTGGGTTTAGCTGCATGTCGAGCTGCACACAAAGTAACATGTAGTGAGGACAGAACACTGTGAACTTAAAAAAATGAACTAGGGTGGGGAGAGAATAATTAAAATCATAGTGGAAATGCTGACTATACCTGTACCTATACCTGTACTCAAATTGTTTTTGCTTCGCACAGGTTGCTCTTGGAAAGTGAGGGAAGCTGAATGTCAACTCCTAAAGTTTCCATGTTGTGGAAAGGGTGGGAGCGCATTCCACGCATACTTTCGGCTAGAGTTGGATCTCATTACGCAGCAGAGTTGGAGGGGTGCACCTCATTGAGGAATGTAATTCATGACACAGACTCGGGAGGGAAGGAACAGGGGTATAAAGTTCAGCTATAATTCAAATAAGGCTCAGATCTGACTGCAAAAAGGTCTTTCGAAAATAAATGCTCCTAATAAATGACTAATTTTCTTTTGAAATTTGGCTCGAGTCTCATGAATCAATTAGGGCATTTTTTGGAAACCTGACACACAGTCCATAGTTCACCAATTGAGTCCAGTTCTTTTGTTTTGGGAAAAGACTGCCACTCAAACATTTCATAACTTGACCTTGGTGTGCCTGGATGCTCAGCATGAAATCTGCGCACTAATTTAGCTGCCTTTACATCCATTGCTGCCACCCATTCGGCATTGGCTAAAGGTTAGCCTCTCCATAAACCTAGATACTGCAGATCCTCTATGGCAGGGGTGTCCAAACTTGGGAACTTTAAGACTTGTGGACTTCAATTCCCAGAATTCTGGGAGTTGAAGTCCACAAGTCTGAAAGTTCCCAAGTTTGGACACCCCTGCTCTATGGTATAGGGAATCTCCTTAATTTCATAGTGCTCCTCTCCTTTGACCAAAATGGGAGGAGGAGGAGGCACTTCCGCAGCAGGTCTTAACCCTGAACTGCGGAAAGCTTTCAGCAAGTTGCAGTGAAACACTGGGTGGACTCGCCTGAAGCTTTTTAGTAGCTGCAATTCTACAGTAACTGAATTTACGATCCAGATAATTTGGAAAGGCCCTATATACTTGGGGCCCAACCTCTTACAAGGCTGCCTCAGGTCAAGAAACTTTGTACACAAGTACACTTTATATCTGACTTTGAATTCCCCTTGTGGTGCCCTCTTCTTATCTGCTTGCCTCTTTTGTGTCTCTCTACCCTTTTGTAATGCTTTGCGCACTACCCCCCCATGTTTCCTTTAAGGTTTCAATCCACTCAGCCAATGATATTGAGGACAGTTGTCCCTGAGGAACCTCTTGCATTGGTGCAAACACTCCACTCCACTAGTTACCCTGAATGGGGTAAATCCCATACTGCTATGCACAAAGTTATTATATGCCACTTATGCAAAAGGCAGTTCAGCCCAATTAGTTTGTTGGTAATTTACATAGTACCTCGGGTACTGCTCTAATGCTGAATTGGATCATTCACAGGCTCCATTGGTACTGGGGTGATAGGTGAAGCAAAGGCCCTGCGAAAAGCCAATCAGCTTAAGAAATTCCACCAAAATGTTGCTGTGAACTGCATACCCCAGTCTGAGATAATGTCCTTTGGGACTCCATGCAGTTGGTGTTCTGACACCCCCCCCCCCCCTCTTCATACACCAAACACGCCAAGACAAAAGATACTGCACGATGATTTATTAACACACAGACTAGACCTTGGCAGCAATCCAGCATAGACGAGACCTTGGCAGCAATCCAGCACAGACGAGACCTTGGCAGCAATCCAGCACAGACTAGACCTTGGCAGCAATCCAGCAGAGACTAGACTTTGGCAGCAATCCAGCCTGCCAAGAGGACATGACCCGATAGCTTCTCCAGCTCTGGTAAATATGTTGATTCCTGCAAACAGCTTGTGGAAAGTCCCTCCTTAAATACAGTCTTGAGAGGAGCCTAATTACAACCACCTGAGTTCAATTATCTCCTGTAACTGCGTAGCTGTTCTTTACATCTATTAGCCCTTCGTTGCCGGGCATCCAGAACCACCTCCCTTGTCTCCTCCCCACTGCTCCAATGCATGACGTCAGGAGCACACTCCCTTGTCTCCTCCCCACTGCTCCAAGGCATGACTTCAGGAGCACACTCCCTTTGGCTTTCACCGCTGCTCCATGCCTCAGGTGCTTCCTGGTGGCCAACCAGCCTCTCTGATCCCCACTCGGAGTCGGAACCCTGTCCAGGGTCCTCCACATCTTCCAGAGCCGACTCATAAGGCCCCTCACTGTCAGAGTCTGGTTGCAGCTCCAACAGCTCCTGCTGGCCCACAACAAGTTGGTAGATATGTTGTATGAATAGCGTTGTTTGAGAGTTTGCAACAATCCAACCAGCACACAAGTAAATAACTCAGCAGGATTCATTTATAAAAGAAACTTCTTTATATACAATACCATACAGCAGAATCCAGAAGTACAGAATCAATACAGATCAGTGAACCTAAGCCACATCCAGGCTCCGAGCCATCTGGGTCACCAAACAGTCCTCATTCGCTGACCTGTTACGATGTCTATTCCAATTCATGAACGCTTATATACTGACACTTCTCCCTTCATGACTGGACATAAAACCGAATAACTTAATATTCATCCCATGGTGCACTCCACCCAATGGCTTGATCGTTATGTCTGCCAGATTGTCCTCTGAAGAACAGTGAAGCAAGTTAATCAATTTATATTTGATGGCTTCTCTTACATTACAATATTTAATATCCACATGCTTGCTTCTATTCTTTACTCTGTCACCTGTTGCCATTTTTATGCAAGCAGAATTATCGTCAAACACCATTACAGCTTCATTTACCTTTACATTTCAATCCTGTAACAGCTGTACGTACCAAGTTACCTATGAGCAAAGCTCAGACAGAGCGATAAATTCTGCCTCTGCCATAGAAATGGCTACAGTTGTTTGTTTTCTGGACTTCCAACCAATTAAAGTCCCTCCAAACAATACCACAATCCCAAAATTAGACTTTCTGGTTTTTACATCATTGGCATAATCACTGTCAACATAACATTTTATTTTCAATTCTTCAGAGACCTGTATTTGAAGACCCAAGTTCACAGTTCCCTTCAAATACCTGAGAATCCTTTTTATACCCATCCAATGCAATTGCGTTGGTGCAGCAGTAAAACGACTTAATATGCTTACTGCACAAGCTATGTCTGGCCTGGATGACTGTGACAAATATAACAAGCTCCCTATTGCAGACTGATATATCTCTTGATCACAGGCTTCACTTTTGTCCTCACCCAAATTGTTGTGAAAACCTATGCTCATAGGTGTTGGAGCAGAATTACAATTTTTCATGTTGCATCTCTCCAACAGTTGTTCAATTTTCCTTCTTTGACTGAGAACATAACCACCTTTCTCAGTTTTTTTTATCTCTACACCAAGATAGTTTTTTATTTCTCCCAAATCTTTTAATTCAATTTTTTTCTCTAATTGATTAGCAAATTCCTTTTTCTGTGACAGATCTTTTGCAATGAAACAGAGAACATCTACAACTGCTAATAATTGACAATCCCCACCTTGTATCTTTCCAGTATATATGCAACCATCAGCCTTGCAATTCTTGAACCCAAGACCCTTCAATGCAGTATCTAAACAGATATTCCAATTCCTGGCTGACTGCTTCAGCCCATAAATGGCCTTGTTTAATTTATATACAGTATTAGGCTTTTTGCTTTCATACCCTGGTGCTTGAACCATGTAAATTTCTTCCTTTAATTCTGCATTGAGGAATGCTGTGGTTAATTTTATGGCCACGTGCGGCTGCCAATGCTAGTGCCAACCTTATGCTTTCACTCTTCACTGTTGATGCAAATACCTCAGCATAGTGCACATTTTTCCTTTGTGAAAAACCTAGTGCCACTTATCTTGCTTTATACTGTACCTCATTGTTGAACAGTACTTTCTTTTTGTACACCTATTTACAACCTACGGCTTTGCAACCGTGTGGTAAAGTCATAGATGTAAACATATTATGTTCACCAATGGATTGCATTTCTTTGTCCATGGCTTCTTTCCATTTCACTTGTTCAATTTTGGCCAATACTTCCTGATAGTTTCTTGGCTCATACCATACATTACACACCTTAACCTCACCAGCAGAATACCTGTCAGGTGGAATCCCCTTGTTCCATCACTCTGATCTGCGTGGCATTGACTGCTCTTGTGCTTCAACACTTTTGTCAATGCCTAAGGCATTTCCATGACTACTATTAACTTGAGAACGGGGGGATGCCATGCATACTTTTGGCCAGAGTAAAAGTCTCATATTTCTGTACTGGGATGTGAATGTGCATGTCCAGAACCCTGCCATAACGTCCTGTTGGAGAATGTGATTGATGACCTCAGCCAGAGGGGAGGGGGCACAGGGGTAAAGTTCAAATGCCATTAAGTGTGATTTAGTTTCAGCTACACAGAAGTCCAGAATGGTTTTTGTTTTAACCTTGTCTTGGGGCTCGTAAATTAATTAGGGCAACTCTTGGAAACTTCACAGATAGCTGAAACTGACTTTTAAAATATTTTTTCTCCGGCTTTCCTGAAGCCCGGCCCTCTGAGCACCCCCTCCCCCAATGTTTGGGTTGTTGGAGGGAAAATCAGGCAGCAAGAGATTGATTGCAGCTGGAGGTATGCGGCAGAACTCAGAAGCAGAAGCAAGAGAAGATAAGTACTGGTGGAAATTGCCTTGCCCTAGTCCAAAGCCCCAGATGGAATCCTGAGGGAGTGCAAAAGAGCAATGGAGGGAGGAAATCTCCCACGCAGCAGGCAGGCTGCCAAGAGCAGGCAAACCTCTCCCTCTCTCCGAACTAGGGGTGAAAGAGACGACCAGCCATATCGGGTGCAAGCATACCAAGGCCAACAGGAGGCTGGGGGATTAGGGCTGGATGACCCACTCCAATTCAGGGGAAAGTTTGACGGAGACTCAGACCAGCTAGCCCTATTCCTTGATTCAGCTGACATCCACCTAGAATGCTATGGGCGCCTCTACCCATCCCCCAGAGCCATGGTGAATGCCATCACAGAGGGTCTAGAGGGAGAAGCAAGGGAATGGCTAGCAGCCCTCCACAAGAGGAGAGCCCCCCAACTGCAAGACATAGATGACTTCCTGCAACTGCTAGAGGCCAGGTTTGAGGAGGTGGAGGAGGAGGACCCATATGCAGAAGAGGAACTCAGCAACCTAAAGCAGAGGGGCCGCCCCATCAAAGAGCACATCCGTGAATTTAGGAGGGTCATAGGAAGGCTACCCCCTTTACCAGAGCAGATGCTGGTGCATTATTTCAGAACAAGCCTGGACAAGCAAATTGCCCAGGTAACTGCATACTGCAACATCCCAAATCAACTCTCTGAGTGGTTCCGAGTAGCAACAAAAGTCGACAGAGGGCTGCGCACCAACGACATGACAAAGCAACCGGACACAAAAGAGAGAGGTCAACCCGACCTGAAACCACCCAGCCGGCAGGGAACCACAGCACCACAGCAGGCTCTGATACCAGCCCTCCCTCGAAGTCCGCTGAAATGCTACAGATGTGGGGGTATGGGCCACATGGCAGCTGCATGCCCAATCTCAGCCCCAAAACCAAGGCCAGACCCACCACCCAGGGCACGACCAGAACGAGGGTCCAAACGGACCACCAACACGTCCCGGAAAGCCCTCCAGGCTACAGAAGTCCCTTTCCCCTCAGGCGAAAGTGATGGAACCCCAGGCAGCGACAACCAGTCACCCGAATCATATGACAGCGAGGACCAGGGAGAAAATGACCCAATGGTGAGTGAATCAATTCACCCTTTCCTTTTTCCAATACGCCTCACAGCCCCAAAAACAGGAAACCAGGGGGATTTTCAAGCCCTAATAGACTCAGGCTGCACAAGGTACTTGATCAACCTAACCACAGTCCTGAAACTGGGGATCAGAGAAAAAAGACTGGCCCAGGCGATTCGGTTCGAGCAGGTCGACGGGTCCCTAATGGGCGGAGCCTATGCCACCCACCTAACTGAACCTGTGAGGCTAGAACTAGCGGATCACTGGAAAGTAATTCGATTCATAATAGCCCCCAAAATGACAGACGCAGTCATTCTGGGACTTTCCTGGCTAGACAAGTGGGGACTGACCATCTGGTGGCAAGGGGGTACACGAAGACTTAGGATATCAAGGGGCCCCCAACCCCTCCCACACCAGCAAGCAGAAACACCACCCATGCTGGAAACCCCGCAAGAAAGCCCACGAGAACAACTGGCAACCACATCCGACAAAACCCCAGAGGCCGAACTGATTCCAATAGAATATCAGGACCTCGCAGAAGTATTCAGCGAGGCTGAGTGCGATGTTCTGCCTCCCCACCGGGAAACAGACTGTGCATTCGCAATCAACCCCAGGGCAAAACTACCCAAGCCCAAACTGTATGCCATGACGCCCCAGGAAATGCAAGAGATGTGCAAATACATAGACAAAAACCTAGCAAGAGTGTTCATTGAGCCAGCCAAGCCACGGGTCGCGGCACCAGTCCTCTTTAAAGAAAAAAAAGATGGCACCATGAGGCTGTGTGTGGACTTTCAAGGGATAAATGGGGTGTGCGTACACAACCTATGCCCCCTCCCCCTCATGAAGGCTATGCTATCTCATCTTGCCAAAGGAAAAGTCTTCACCAAACTAGACCTCAGAGAAACATACTACCAAGTACGAATCAGAGAGGGAGATGAGTGGAAAACAGCATTCAACTGCCCCCTAGGGAGCTTTCAATTCAAAGTGATGTCTTTTGGACTGCAGGGGGCCCCAGCGGTCTTCATGCAGTTAATAAACGAGGTGTTGCACGAGCACCTCTACAAGGGGCTCCTCGTCTACCTAGATGACATCCTTATCTACACGGAGACCATGGACGACCATGTACCCCTGGTCCGCCAAGTACTGAAGAAACTTCTGGCAGCCAACCTGTACATCAAGGTATCAAAATGCGAATTCCACCGTGCACGGTTAGACTACCTGGGTTACCGAGTGTCAAATGAGGGAATAGAGATGGATCCAGTGAAATTGCAAGCCGTCCTTAGCTGGCATCCCCCCCCCCCACACCCGCAGACAGCTACAAAGCTTCCTAGGGTTCGCGAACTTCTACAGGCAATTCATCCCCTCCTTTGCAAAGATTGCCAAACCCCTGACAGACCTCCTGAAGACAGGGAGCCCAGGAACAAAACCTCGTCCGGGACAACCCCTACCATAGGACCTAACCTGCCAAGAGGCGTTTGAGACACTAAAAGAAATGTTTGCAAAGGAGCCAGTGCTGAAGCATCCTGACCCTGAGCAACCTTTCGTGATCCAGGCAGACGCCAGCGATGTGGCAGTGGGAGCGGTGCTACTCCAAAGAAACAACCAAGGAAACTTACAACCCTGCGCCTACACCTCCCGCAAGCTCACAGACACAGAGAGACGATGGGCCGCATGGGAAAAGGAGGCTTTCGCAGTGAGATGGGCACTGCTAACCTGGAGATACCTGTTGGAAGGGAGCCAGAAACCGTTCGAAGTCTGGACCGACCACAAAAATCTGGAGGCGCTTAGGACCCCACGGAAACTATCACCCAAACAAGTCCAATGGCCTCAATACTTCAACCGTTTTGATTTTGTCTTAAAGCACATTCCAGGCGGGAGGAACTTTCTAGCTGACGCCCTCTCCCGCATGCCTCAGTACAAATGCGAACGGGAGCATGTAGTGGATGCCATTATTCCCTCTACCCAAACCGCTGCCCAAGTGACCACCAGACAGTAACGCCGTGACTGGCAAGACCAACTTGCAAACGACCTAACCACGACGCTCAAAACTGAACTGCTAGCAGACCCCTGGTTCCAAACCAACCAACATATCTTGACAAAGAGAGATGACCTTGCATGGAAGGGGACAAAACTCTACGTCCCAGAATCCCTACGTACCCTAGTTCTCCAGAGGAGTCATGATACACCCAGCATTCCATAGCAGCCTCTTAAAACCCGTGATTGGATCCACTCTGAGACCACTACCCCGGGAGCCCCTGGGCCCTATGGTCATAGGGGGCCAAACCCATTATGAAGTTCAGCGTATCCTTGATTCAAGGTGGCACAAGAGACAACTCCAATACTTAATCAAGTGGAAGGGCTACCCCTTATCAGAGGCATCCTGGGTGAAAAGTAGAAATATCCAGGCTGATCGCCTTATAGCAAAATTCCATGCAGAAAATCCAAGCAAGCCTGGGGGAGGAAAACATCCCTAAGTTATACACCTGTACTCAAATTGCTTTGTTTTATACATGTCGCTTTCAGGAAGTGAGGGGAGCCGGATGTCAACGCCTAAGGCGTTTCCATGACTACTATCACCTTGAGAAGGGGAGGGAAATTCCATACATACTTTTGGCCAGAGTAAAAGTCTCATATTTCTGTACTGGGATGTGAATGCGCATGTCCAGAACCCTGCCATAACATCCTGTTGGAGAATGTGATTCATGACCTCAGCCAGAGGGGAGGGGGCACAGGGGTAAAGGTCAGACACCAGTAAGTGTGATTTAGTTTCAGCTACACACATGTCTGTGCCAAGATGTTAGTCCTAATAAACGAATGGTTTTTTTTGAATTTCGTCTCAGGGCTCGTAAATTAATTAGGGCAACTCTTGGAACCTTCACAGCAGGCATACCAGCAGTTGCCTGTAGGTGGTGCTGTGGTGGAGGCCCAAACCATTGTAACGCATAGGGGTGCCTTTAAATGCACCCGGCTACAATTCGGCATTAGTATTGCCCCTGGACTGTTCCAAAGTGTCATGGAACAACTGTTGCAGGGGATAACTGGAGTTGTCCCCTATTTTGACGACATCTTGGTATCAGCTGCAAACCAGGATCAACTTTTAAACGACTTTGGGCTGTTTTGACCAGAATTAGTGAAAAGGGTCTCTGCCTTAAAAAAGAGAAATGCTATATCAATGTGCCAAGGGTCAAATTCCTAGGGTACCTCATCGACGGCTCAGGGATTCACCCCACAAACAAAAAAATTAAAGTCATCGAGGACGCCCCCACACCTCGCAAACAGACCGAACTCCAGGCGTTACCAGGACTCCTTAACTTCTACAGCATCTTTCTTAAACAAAAGGCTATGGTTGCTGAACCTTTGCATCAGCTCCTCAGCAAGAAGGCAACATGGACTTGGGGCAGAGCCGAAGCTGCCGCATTTGCTGCGGTGAAAAAACTACTGTCAGCAGACACGTTCCTGGTCCAGTACAACCAGACTCTGCCACTCTTGGTGGCGTCGGGGCCATCCTCAGCCACCGCATGCCCAACGGAACCGAGGCCCCCATCGCATACTACTCAAGGAGTCTGTCAGCGGCTGAGAGGAACTACAGCCAACTGGACTGTGAGGCTCTGGCTACGGTAGCTGGCATCACACGGTTCCATGAATACCTATATGGCCATGATTTCAAAATCATCACGGACCATAAACCACTTCTGGTGTTATTGGCTGGGGACCGACCTACACCTGTTTCACTGTCACCGCAGATGTCCTGTTGGACTATTTTCCTTGCAGCATACAGTTACCGCCTTATTCACAGGCCAGGCACCACGTTGGGGCATGCTGACGCCCTCAGCCGATGCCCCCTACCAGAACTGCTTGCTGATCCGACTCCCGAGACACCAGTTCTACTCATAGACTGCCTGGAGGCTGGTCCTGTCTCCTCCAGCGAAGTTGCCCACCACTTAGCTAAAGACCAGACTCTGAAACAGGTTTTGAACTGGGTGTGGAGTGGGTGGCCAAAGGGACCGAGTTGGGCCAGAGTTTAAAATGTTTTTTGTTAAAAGGGATGAACTGTCCGTTGTTAATGGTTGTTTACTGTGGGGGGACCGGGTCATTATTCCAGCCAAGCTGCGAGTTGCAGTATTAGACACATTGCACGTAGGGCATCCGGGAATTGTCCGGATGAAATCTTTGGCCAGGAGTTACGTATGGTGGCCTAACATGGACAAGGAGATTGAGGAATGGGTGGCTACCTGCACACCGTGCCAGGAGTCCAGACCAGCCCCCGCCCTGGAAGTGCCCACTAAGGAGTGGGAGCAACCTCAAGCACCATGGTCTAGGGTGCACATTGACTTTGCCGGCCCAGTTCACAGCCAAACATTCATGGTAGTTGTGGACACATATTCGAAATGGCTAGAGGTAGTCCTTATGACCTCCACCATGGCAGAAGCGGTCATCAGGGCACTACGGAGACTTTTCTCCACTCACGGCCTACCCAATGTCTTGGTCTCTGACAATGGGCCCCAATTTACGGCCATGCAATTCAAGACCTTCCTAGCAGCACAGGGAATCAGGCATGCCCTGGTCGTTCTATTCCATCCGGCCAGTAATGGACAGGGGAAGAGAATGGTGCGATCTGCTAAAGAAGCCCTATCCAGGATGGGATTGGCAAACATGGGTTGATCAATTTCTATTAATTCAACACATCACACGGAGTGCTACCACCAGGAGAAGCCCTTCCGAACTTCTAATGGGTTGTCGGCTAAGGTCGCACTTAGACCGGTTACACCCAAACTACTCTGCCGTAACGCCACCTGATTCAAACAGCAAGGTTAGACATTTTAGCGTAGGGGATCGAGTTTACGCCCACAACTACACTGGGGGATCGCTCTGGGTTCTTGCCACGGTCACAGGTATTACCGGTCCTCACTCATACCAAGTGGAGCTTGAGGACGGTCGAACTTGGAGGAGGCACATTGACCAACTCCGTAGCTGCCTCTCCGAATCCAGGCTCAGGAAGCCAGAGGTAACTCTTGTACGAGTTAGCCAAAGCCCTACCCAAATGGAGCACAACTTCACTCCTTCCACAGACATCTCAAACCCGAAGGTACCGGGGGGCTTATCTGTTGAGGGTGCAGGGTTGCAGCAAGTTCTGAGCAAGCCGGCTCTAGAAACTCCAGCCGCACCCGGGGAAAAGTTCCAGGAGTTTCCACCAGGCAAAGCAACAGAAGCAACAGGTCCATCCAACCTGACTGAAGATCCAGCACCAACTGAACTGCACAGGTCTGGGCGAGCCACCAAAAAACCCGCCTACCTGCGTGACTACGTCACAAGCTGGACAAACCCAACTAAGAGGGGAGGGGTGTTAAGTACTTTGAATATGTTAAGTACCTTGAATGCATGTAGTTTCCACCAAGGTCCTCTGCTACCAGCAGGAACTCATTTAAATCTGATTAGCCGAAGGCCCTGCCAGAGCCCTATAAAAAGGCTGCTACAGGACAGAACCTTTGCTGGATTGTAGATAGTAGTCACTGAATAAAGAGCTGTTGTTACTGAGCCTGAGTCTGCCTCATCCGTTCACCCGATCTAACAATACACTACATTCAAAACTCCTGTATTCAAAAGTGGTGAAATTCAAAATTTTTTACTACCAGTTCTGTGGGCGTGGCTTGGTGGGCATGGCAGGGGAAGGCTACTGCAAAATCTCCATTCCCACCCCACTCCTGGAGGAAGGATATTGCAAAATCTCCATTCCCATGCCCCTCTGGGGCCAGCCAGAGGTGGTATTTACCGGTTCTTCAAACTACTTGTGTATGTATATGTATATGTGTATATATATATCCCTCTTTTTTCTTGATGGAGCAGTGGTGGGTTCCTACTGGTTCAGCCCAGGTTCGGCTAAACTGGTAGTGGCTTGGCAGCCTGGGTCGCTGGAACCGGTAGCAACCCAGGCCTGCCACACCCCTGAACCAGTTCCCCGGGCACTCGCCCCACCCTCCCGCCCCACCCAGTCACTCACCTCCTGGGCGGCTTGCCTGCCTAAGCTGACAAGTGGTGCCTGCTCTGCACCCCAGCTGAGCTGCCTCCTCCTGCCTACAGGTAAGTCTTGCTAGCCCCTCCCTCCCCAGAGCTTGCTGTGCCCCCCCCCACCGCCCCCACAACCTTACCTTGCCCCGCCCCTTCCAGGAGTCCCCATGAGCCCCATTATGGCTCCAGGGGGCTTCAGGGAGGCCTGCTAGGCCCAAAATAGGGTGTGGGGGTGCCTGGCAAGCCTCCCTGCAGTCCCCTGGGAGCCAAAACGGGCTGCCGGGGGGGGGGCTTCAAGGGAGAAAGAAAGAAATCCTCACCGTTTGGGGATCCCCAAGTGCATGGAGCAGAGGCCTTCAAACTTGGCAACTTTAAGACTTGTGGACTTCAACTCCCAGAATTCAGCTCTGCTGGCTGGAGAATTCTGGGAGTTGAAGTCCACAATTCTTAAAGTTGCCAAGTTTGAAGACCTCTGGCATGGAGCTTCAGTTGAGAGGATATTGAAAGTGCTGCTAGCTATCCTTGCTCAGGCTAAGCTAATCAATCATGAAGCTCTAAGAATGCCAGATGATCAATGGGCATGTTCTCAGTTTCAAAACGTCTGGCTTTTCTTCCTCCTACCAAAGAATTTCTGGGGTCCTTCACAGGAAGGGAGAAAGAAAGGAAGGAAGGAAGGAAGGAAGGAAGGAAGGAAGGAAGGAAGGAAGGAAGGAAGGAAGGAAGGAAGGAAGAAAAGAAGAAAGAAAGAAAAAGAAAGAAAGAAAGAAAGAAAGAAAGAAAGAAAGAAAGAAAGAAAGAAAGAAAGAAAGAAAGAAAGAGGGAAGGCAGAAAGGGGGAAGGGAAGGGAGAAAGAAACTTCACATTATCTTGATTCTATCCCTCTGTTAATGCAGACTAGGATTGCATTGGCTTTTTTGGCTCCACTGCACACTACTGGCTCATATTTAAATGACTGTACACTAGAACTCCAAGATCCCTTTCAAGGTTACTGGTATTAAGCCAAGTTTCTTTTACTTTATATACATACAATTGGTTTTTCTTCCCTAAGTGCAAACCCATACTTTTATCTACATTGAATTTCATTTGGTTAGATAGAGCCGAGTGTTCAAGTCTGCCAGGATCTTTCTCCATCTTAAACTTGTCTTCTGGGGTGTTGGCTATTCCTGCCAGCTTAGTGTTGTCTGCAAATTTAATGAGTTCTCCTTCAATTCCCTCGCCTAGACCATTTTTTTTAAAAAAAAAAATATTTTCAAAACAAACACAACACATCCTTCTTTACATACTGTAGAAAGTGTATCAGTTGGTTACAAAAAGGCTTACGTGCATCTCTTCCACAGTCAACAAACATAATTCATATTAACTCAAGTATTTTAACTCAGGTATTTGTACATGTTACCATAATCATACCTCCATTTTCATTTGACTATAATTGTTTAAACGCCCTTCATCATAAAATATACCAAGATTTAATACATAACCACATACTGCCATTTCATTTACTATTTCTAAAGTCCTCCAATAACACTGAATCCTTAAGTCCTATTCTAGCTAAACATCCATAATATTTAATAACAAAGTGTTCTAATCCTTCTTTCCAAATCACTGTTTACAATTTACATCCAATTTCCTTATGTTGTACCCATACCTGTATATACGTTGTTATCATTATCCCTCCTTTATTTAACTATATCCTGTATCATAACATTTCCCCCCTAATAATCAAGACTTAACTGTATCTAACTTAGTTCTTTTTTATTAACCTTTATATATAATCCAAAAGGATTTTTAATCTCCCTTTCATGGGTACCATTCAATATTCATATCCCATTATTACTTATAATAACACTACACATTGTATACAGTATTATCATCATCAATTATTTATTTAACTATATCTATTGTCACTAAATTTCACTAAGTTTAACTAGTTTTAAATTATACTCTTCCATCTATCAACCTGTATCTTTCCAGTAGCAAAACAGGCTCATATCTTCTGCCATTTGTGGTATCAGTCCTCTAATCATCTCCTTAATCAATTTTGTATGGACTCCTCTTAGCAACTCATTGCTTATTAAGCCTCTCATGTAATTTCAATGCCCTTCTTCTGTTTCCTTAATCAGCTTATCTTTGATTGTCGGTAGTGTTATCAATGATATTGCTAATAAAATTTATCTCTTTAAATCCATAAATTATTTTGTTTTCTCTTCTTCTGTACCTTGCCATCTGGGGTAGATTTCCCCTCCATTTAATTCTTCTTTCAGTATTCCACTCTTTCCATTTTCAGAGATAAACCAATCACCATAAATATCAGCAATTTTAATTTCTTTATATTCATTTTCCTCTTTGATTTTTAGGATTTTAACTGCCACTTTTTCCACTTGATAAGCATCTTCAACTTCTTCATCATATTTTGCTGTTAGATGCACTGTCTTCCAACTTCTTCTCTATCCTCTCATGTGTGTTTGATAATTTCTGTATTTCTGAGAATATCTTTTGCAGACTTAAAACGTCTTTCTGCTGTTGAAATTGTGCCATTATCTCCAGCTAACAAACACTGCTCCTCTAGCTTAGAAGGTTTTAACAAGATTAAGCATAGATTCACAATAACGTTTTATTTTCACCTTTGTCTGGTGAAAGATATACTTCAAAGGGATATCTGTATGCTTTTCTTCTTATCACTCTCTATAAACAAGCAGTGAGACCTTGAAGTGCCAAGCCAGGATAATCAGTGAGAAAAATAAAAGTGTTTCGTTTCCAATACACAAACCTCCAGCCTCTGAGTAGCAGTGTTATTGTTGCAATGTTGCAATTTTCTTTGTTTCTTTTTGTTTCTTTTTTGTAATTCAAATTTTAAAAAAGTCCAATTCTTGAATGAGTTAGAAGAACACCCACAGTAGTGAAAGAGAATTTTAGTCCATAGGTTACAAAGAATAGTAAAAGAAAAAAAATAGAAGAAAACTTAATCCATTTGTTTTAAAAGGCTTGCATAAATTCCATCCATGAAGATAGCATTTAAAAAGTAAGATAACCCACTGTCCAAAACCATTCCAAATTTAATTCCACAGCTTATTTCTTCTGTTCTCCAATTTAAATTAATTTTAAGTTTTTTATAGGCAGTCTCTTTTAAAACAGTAAAAATTCCTCACCAGCTGGAAACACTTTCTCTTTCTGTATCCTTCCGTTTTGGAGCCGCCCCGACTCCATCAGCCTAATGGCTGGATTTTTTGTCGCCAGCTTAAAGAACTTCTCTTGGATCGATCAGGGACTTTGCGATGTCCCTGAGATCAGCAAGACGTATTCTTCCTGTTCACTGTCTCTGCGGGACGGCTTAGGTCAGTTTGGACCACCCAGTGGCAAAAGTATCGACTGCGATCTCAGAGCATTGAGATCGCACGTCGTCTCATTGCAACATTGGCTCCTCCTTCCCTCGCCTAGACCATTTATGAAGATATTGAAGAGTACTGGACCTGAAATGGAACCTTGGGGTACCCCACTGTTTACTTCTCTCCATGTAGATATAGTTCTGTTAAGGATTACACATTGAGTATGATTTGTCAGCCAGTTACAAACACACCTGGTGGTGGTGCTGCCTACCCCACATTTTACTAGTTTGCCAAGAAGTAGGTTGTGGTCTACTTTATCAAATGCTTTACTGAAATGTAAGTATACTAGATCTACAGTGTTTTGCTGATCTACTAATTTGGTCACTTTGTCGAAGAATGAAGTAAGTTTGGTTTGGCATGATCTGTTTTTGACAAATCCATGTTGGCTTCTGATTATAATGTTGTTTGCTTCTAGGTGTTCGTAGATGTTTTTTGATTATTTTTTCCAGAATCTTCCCAGGTACTGATTTTAGGCTGATTGGCCTGTAGTTTCCAGGGTCTGGTCATCCCCCTCCCTTTTTTTTTTTAAGATGGGAACCACATCAGCTCTTTTCCAATCCTCCGGTAGTTTCTTGGTGCCCCAGGAGTTTTCAAAGTTATGATACAATGGTTCTGAGATAACATCTGCCAGCTCCTTCAGAACTCTGGCATGTAATCCATCAGGTCCTGGTGGAAACTAATCAAGGAGAGAAGCAACTTAGAACTGAGGAGAAATTTCCTGACAGTGAGAACAATTAATCAGTGGAACAGCTTGCCTCCAGAAGTTGTGAATGCCCCAACACTGGAAGTCTTTAAGAAGATGTTGGATAGCTATTTGTCTGAAACGGTATAGGGTTTCCTGCCTAGGCAGGGGGTTGGACTAGAAGACCTCCAAGGTCCCTTCCAACTCTACTATTGTATTGTATTGTATTGTATTTATATTCATCAAGATCAGACAGGTATTCTCTTACCTTTTTTTTGGTGCTTATTTTAACTTTTATTTCTAGTCTGTCTTTTACAGTTATGTTTTTTGTAGGTTGGGCTATAGCTTCTTTTTGCGTGAACACTGATGCAAAGAATGAGTTAAGCAGCTTTGCTTTCTGCCTGTTACTTCCTTGCCATCTTCTCTCTTTAGTGTAAAGTAGAAAAAATATGGATTAAAATATAAGAATGAAGACGTGGCATAAAAGGGACAGTTGGAAGCTTGCTTAAAGGGACAGGGAAATGTCATCAGCCAACGATGCATCATTTATGCTTGGGGACAGAACCGTAAGCCAATCCCAACACCCGAAGTCAATTATTTGACAAACCCTGTAAGAAAAAGGGCAAAGCATAGGGAAAACAGACCCCTGCAACAATTGAGAAAAGGGGACTATAAAGAGTGCTGGAGTTAGGCCAAAGCTTAATCAATAAGTCTGATCCTGCCGTGGGTCAAAAATACTGGTTGTGTCTGTCTGCTGGATCTTTACCTTATCATGCTGTTTCAGTTGAGCAAGATCTTTGAAAACAACAACAACAAAGCTAAGATAGTCCTTCTGCATCAAACGATATCAGGAACCTGGCATTCCTGTGGGGTGACTATCAGAGGAACAATGCCCATCTGAAATGTACCTTGCCCCCAGGAAAACCCTTGTAGATTTGAAATTGACTCACAGCATGTCTCCCTCTGCTCACAAGCTCTTCCAACAGAGGGTCACTTTCTCGCTCCCACCTCCACTTGTTTTTAATCGATGGGAAGGGAATCTGACCACTGGAAGCTGCCCCAAGGCCATTCCAGCCACCCCGACTTCCCATTTGGCTTTCAATACAATCCACCATGGGATTTTGTGTTCATTTTCCCCCTGGAAACACCAGTTCCCACTATCTCTTTGAAGGACCAGTTCTCAAGGATAGGCAAATGGACCCTAACCAAGAAGTTCCATTACAGCCCTTGACTGGTATGTACTGGGCAGGAACCTTACAGGTCTGGACTAATGAAAAGAACCTCCAAGCCCATGCCTTTTCTATGAACATAGGAGTGTGTGTAGGGGAAAATTGAGTCTTCTTCTTATGTGGAAAAGCTTGCTGTTTCCATATGAATAGATCAGGGAAAGTCTGGGGGATGGTCCAAGAACTAGTTTGAGCTTCCTCTATTGGTCAAAAAGTACAAGGAACAGATGTGTGGTTCTCTTGGCTACCGGGAACAGGTTGGATCAAGCAAATGCTATTTCTTTTATTATGTGGAATCGCAAGTTTAGCCTTCCTCCCTTGCATAATACCCTTGCTTAAACAACTCGTTATGAGGTCTGTAAAGGAAGCACAGGGTGAAAAGTAATTAATGTTAATGGAAAGCCTAATTCCACATACCCTCAAGGAAGATGAAGTCTCAGATACTAGTTCCTATATTCAAATTGCCCTCTTGGAAGTAGAGAAAGTGATTCCGGAAGATAAGCCCTAAGATGTGTATTGCTTGTACTCTTGCTTTTTTTGCTATTCTGTATCCTGCATGCTTATATTGTTAATCTAACAGGCTAGATTCAATTGTGAGCCTTAATGGAGTCTAGACGGGGGAAATAAAGTAGAAAAAATATGGATTAAAATATAAGAATGAAGACGTGGCATAAAAGGGACAGTTGGAAGCTTGCTTAAAGGGACAGGGAAATGTCATCAGCCTTCAACCACAACATGTTCCAGCAAATGTCCCTATGTCAAAAGTCCAAAACCACAAGGTTCAATTAAAGTTCGTTAATGGCACGTAGTCCATACCTGTAACAAAAGGAGAAGTAAGACCCCCATCTCCTTATAAGGCTTTTTCCTCAAGGTAACCAATAAGAAATGGGCAAAGTGTTTCCGTGTTACGCTGTCTTTGAGAATGTATAAGAATGCGTGCATCGATAATAAAGATTGTTCAGAACTTGCAATGTTAGCCATGGGCTAACGTTTCTGAACCTGGCTGCCAAATAAACTTTTCCTGTATCCTGAGAAGTCTAAGCCTGTCATTTTCTGCAACAAGTGGACCTTGGTTTTTTGTATTTCTGTAGAGTTGTAGTGATCTTTTATATATAATACAACTCCACCTCCTCTTCTGTTAGGTCTGTTTCTTTTGAATATTTTGTATCCTTCCATCAGTCCATTCCAGTCATACGTTTCAACCTACCATGTTTCAGTAATGGGAACTATATCATATCTACCTTCATGTACTAGTAGTTCAAGTTCACCCTGGTTGTTCGCTAAACTTTGAGCATTTGTGTATAGGCATTTGAGTTCTTTATGGGTCTCCGGTATGTCATTTTTTATGGAAGCTGTTTGTTCCCTATTGTATTCAATTTGGGTGTAATGGTTTTCTTGTTTCTTTTTTATGTTCATATATAAGGTCATTTTTTAAGAAGCTGTTGGCTTCCTATTGTGCTTTATTTTGGTGTAGGCAGATATCTCATCAGTGGTAGTTTTTACACTCCAACGATGTTAGCAGAGGCTAACAAAAGCTAAGTGGGTAATATATTTTAAGTTCCGGAGATCGTAATGTCTGTCTAAAATCAATACTAAACAAATACTAAAAGACAAGGAATTTATAGAAAGTATGGAAAAAGAAATGAACTTCTTTTTCAAAGAGAACAGAAAAGAAGAAACTTCATTACAAAATGTATGGGACACTGCTAAGGCATACATTGGGGGATTAGCTATAACATATACGGGGGTGGGGGTGGGGATGGTGACAAGAAAAAGAAACAAAACCAACAGATGTTAGCAGAAGAATACAAGAGACTAGAATTAGAATTACAGAAAGAACCAAACAAGAAGATATTAAAAAATCAAATGGAACTAATAAAACATAAAATGAATCTACTAGATAAAGAAGAATTGGCACAAAAATCAAAAATGCTAAACAGATTTTTTTTGAAAATGCAAATAAACCAGGAAGATGTTTGGCATATAAATTGAAAACAGAGAAAGATAAGAAATTGATACATAGGGTGGTAGATGGGAAAGGAACTTTATATTACCAAAATGAGGATAAAAAAATAATTCAAGATTATTATGAAAAGCTGTATGACCAACAGAAAGTTTCAGAAGAGAAAATTAAAGAATATTTGCAAAAAGTGGAACTACTTAAAGTACCAGAAACAGTGAAAGCTATCAATGATGAAATTGTCAGGAGCGATTAAGAGACAAAAGAGCAATAAAACACCAGGACCAGTTGGACTACCAGCAGAATTTTATAAAAGTTTACAAGATACTCTAAGCCCGTGATGGCAAACCTATGGCATGGGTGCCAGATGTGGCACGCAGAGCCCTCTCTGTGGGCATGCGCACAGTTGCCCTAGCCCAGCTCCAATTGCGTTTCTCCATTGTGTTTCATTCATTCAATTCCAACTTCTCGTGAAAGATCTCAAGTTGGAATTGATTGAGTAAACTTTTTCACTTGCGTGCTTCACAATGGGGGAGACGGGATCCCATCCTCCTCCTGAAGCCCATTACGACGCAGAGCCACAATGCGACCCTGCGCTGGCTCGGCAAAAAAAAAGCAGTTTCATTTCCTGCAGAGCTGCCAGTGTTGGGATGCTCCACCTTCTCAACCAGCTGAGCTTCTTCAGGCACTTAGCTTGGACACCTATTAGCTCCACCGCACCTCGAGAGACATAGTTTTTAGGGGGCCAGGCTGTCTACAACACAAACGTTCATTCTTGGCTTTGAGATTCCTAGCTGCAATAGGCAGCAAAGCTAGGTTCATCCCCCTGCGCTGATCCAGCACACAAAACAAGAAAAGGGGGCGGAGAGAAACAGTCCCATTGCCAAGGTATGCACGGGTTGGAGGGGGAAGAAATTCCAACTTCAACCTCCTGGTGCAGTGCGAGGCTTTGGGCGAAGGCTGGAGGGAAGCACCGCTGGCTCGCTCATGCTCTCTCCCTCCCCAGTCTAGCTTGATGCAGGCAGCAGCACAGCTCACATTGCCCTTTCCAAGCCTGCTGTCGGTGAGGGAATGGAGAGGGAGAAGGGGTTGGTGTTCCTGCTTGCAGCCATTTCTGTGTGGCACTCTCCTTTCAATGCTAGTGGCCACTGCTGCCCCCTTTTCCCTCTCCATTCCCTCTGCTAGGTGATCCCATGCAAAGAAGGGAACAGTAGCATTAGCACACAGAAACGGCATCATGTAGGAACGCCACCCCCTTCTCCCTCTCTGTTCCCACTGCTGGATGATTCCGTGTGAAGAAGGGGGCTAGCAGAGAGGGGACAGTGCGAGGTTGCTGCTTCTGTGATGAGGGGACCTGGGAAGCGTCTGGGTCCAGCTCACCCATCTTCTCGTCCTCTCGCAGCCAGCTTTCCCAGTCTAGCTTGACGCAGGCTTCTTCCCCAGGCCCACATCCATTTCCCCCCAAACAGCCAGACAAAACTAGGCAAATAGCCAGCCCTCACCGACACCCAGCTTCACTGACAGTGGGCTTGGAAAGGGCAATGTGAGCTGCGCTGCCGCC
The DNA here is from genome assembly GCF_964273705.1 of Natrix helvetica. Classification (NCBI taxonomy): domain Eukaryota; kingdom Metazoa; phylum Chordata; class Lepidosauria; order Squamata; family Natricidae; genus Natrix; species Natrix helvetica. The sequence goes on from NC_138555.1 coordinate 20,896,722, forward strand.
TGCGTCAAGCTAGACTGGGGAGGGAGAACATGAGACAGCACCACAGAGACCGCGGAGGAGGGAAGCCAGGCAAAGCGGCAAGCGAGGGGCGTCACCAGCATGCTGGGCCTGGCAGACTTTCTAAGCCTGCCTAAAGCAGGGAGGGAGGGAGGGAGGGAGAGAGAGACATCCAATATAACCTCTGTGTGAGTGAGTGTGTGTGTGAGAGAGATCCAATCCAATCTCAGAGTTATATCAGGGCTGGCGGTGGTGCTCTCTCTCTCTCTCTCTCTCTCTCTCTCTCTCTCTCTCTCTCTCTGACACACACACACACACACACACACACACGTTGGATCTTTCTTTCCTCCTCCCCCGCCCCACCCACCAGAGACCCCTGGGTTCCCTCCCCAACTCTGCTTGTCCCATACAGGCACCACCCACATAAGTGATGTAGAGTTGGCCATGCCCACCATGTCACATGACACCCCCCAGTCATGCCCACCTGGTCATTAGGAAGAACCAGTTATTTGAATCCCACCACTGGTAGTAAAACCTTATTATTCAGGTTAAATTGCCGTGTTGGCACTTTGTGATAAATAAGTGGATTTTGGGTTGCACTTTGGGCACTTGGTCACTAAAAGGTTCACCATCACTGCTCTAGGCCCATCAATGTTGGAAGTCTATAATGAAATATTAATTGATGCAAAGGTACCAAATTTGTGGATGGAAGCAAGTATTACTTTGATTCCAAAAGAAGACTCAAATTTAATGCAGATAAAAAGCTATAGGCTAAGGTGACCAGATTTTAACATTGGTATAGCGGGACACCATTGACCGGGGGGGGGGGGTGTTCTTGATTTAAAATTTGGTCTATATCCTTGCACCCCTAACCATAAGGGAAAAAACCCCCAGGGGTCTTCAAACCTGACAGCTTTAAGACTTGTGGACTTCAACTCCCAGAATTCCTCCTCCAGTCATGTTGCGGTGACATCATCTGCGTAGATCTGCTCCATCTTCGGGTTTTTTCACCGGGGGCAGGGCTGCCGCTGAAGATGCCAACGAGCCCCCGCCGCCACCAGAATAACTGCTGCCGCCGCCGCCTCCTCCTCCTCCTCCTCCTCCTCCTCCTCCTCCTCCAACAGCACCACCACATTTGCTGCCCGGCGCTGCGGCTGAGGTGAAGCTGCCAAAGCTCCCGCTGGTGCCTCCGCCCGTGGCGGCGGCGGCGCCACCCCTTCCGCTCGGAGCACCTGAGCTAGGCCCCGCATTGCCCCTGCCTCCTCCTCCTCCTCCGCCGTGCTTTTGAGAAGCCATGAGGCGTTTTTTTCCTGCTCCCGACCCCTCTGCTGCCTTCCTACTGGCTCCCGCTGCCTCATGGCTCCTCAAAAGCACGGCGGAGGAGGAGGGGGCAGGGGTAACGCAGGGCCCAGCTCAGGTGCTCGGAACGGAGGGGGAGGTGCCACTGCCACGGGCAGGGGCGCCAGTGGGAGCTTTGGCGGCTTCACCTCAGTCGCAGCGTCGGGCAGCAAATGTGGTGGTGCCCGTTGGAGGAGGAGGAGGCAGCAGCAGCAGTTATTCTAGTGGCGGCGGGAGCTTTGGGGGTTCACTTCAGCCGCAGCGCCAGGTGCAAGTGGCTAGGACTGGCTGCCCACAAAGGACCTCCCCAGGCTCGCTTTGCTGAACACGGGGCGACTGACAATAGTTTGAGCGGGCACGGCAGGCGCAAACTACCGTCAGTCGCCTCACGGTCATCAAAACAAGTCCGGGGAGGTCCTTTGCGGGCGGCCAGTTCTAGCTGCCTGCAAAGGACCTCCCCTGCTTCCGGAGCCTGTGACAGTAGAAATCACTGTGCAGCAGTTGCAAACTGCTGCGCGGTGTTTTCTTGCCACGTGCGCGGCCGCGCTCCTTAGAGGGAACATTGATCCTGGCTAAATAGCCACATGGCCGCCGAAAACCGTATATTCCCTTCCCGTTCTCCCACCGTTCCCTAGCTTGTCGTGCATTCTTTCCAAAAATCGGGACTTTTTAAAAAAGCTGCGGGACAAATTGTTAAAAATCGGGACTGTCCCACCAAAAGCGGGACATCTGGTCACTTTACTATAGGCACATATGTTTACTGAATGCTGACTATAAAATACACACCTCAATAATAGCAGAAAGATTAAAAAGGTTTCTAAATGAATTTATGCATCCAGACAAAAATGGTTTCTTGCCTAAGAGACAGATTAAAAACAATATGAGAATGATTTTAAATGCGTTGGAATATTATGAAGCACATCCTGGAAAACAAATGGCGTTGATCTTCTTAGATGCGCAGAAAGCATTTGACAATGTGAATTGGCAAAGAAATTTAAAGAAATTAAAGGTATGGAAATGAAAAAGGAACAATATAAACTACAGGCATTCGCAGATGATTTGGTCTTCAACTTGGAAGACCCACAAGAAAATGGACTTAAACTAATTAGGAAAATAGAAGAATATGGTGAAGTTGCAGGACTGAAAATAAAGAAAAAACCAAAACAGTAGTTTAAAATGTTACAGACATACAGAAAAAAGAACTAACAAGGAAAATAGGTATACAGATAGTCAAGAAAGTTAAATATTTAGGAATTCAATTAACGGCAAGGTGTGTAACTATTAAAGATAATTATTATAAATTGGTGCAACAAATTAAAATGGATTTGGAGAAATGGAAAAATCTACAATTATCATTGATTCTAGCAAGATTCTAAACATAGAGGTGGTTTTGGGCTACCAGATTGGGAATTGTACTACCAGGCTTCGATACTTACTTGGGTGAAAGAATGTATTGGTTTCAGAAATAAAAGGCTATTGACCTTGGAGGGACATGATCTTGAATTTGGTTGGCATGCCTTTTTATGGTGTGGAACAGTGGTGGGTTCCTTCCGGGTCGAACCGGGTCGGTTGACCTGGTACTAGCTTAGCGGCCTAGAGATGAAGGCTTACACCAAGGGTAAATCAGTAATAAAATCCAGAGGCACTGTATGCCAAGGGTGGTGTAGGAAGAGGGTGCAAGATTCCTGCATGCCTCTGATGAAGTGGTTTTGCCCACTTGCATGTGTGGCAGGATGCCATGTAGTCCTTGATGTATGCCACCTTTGGCCACCAAAAGTCTCTTGAGAGTTCTGTGCAGTCTTGAACACCCCTCACCCATGTCTTGCTGTTTGGTTGGCATGGCAAAGTTGTGAAACCTCTTCCCTGCAAGAGGGAAAGGAACCATGATCCTGCCCTTGTGTTTCAAAGTGCCTTGCTCCATTGTGAATGGAGATACAGTACCTGTTGGTTCCTCCTTGAGGTCATCCATCCAGGCCTGGGAGAAGCAGTCTAGCCATTGCTGAGCATTGATCCTGGTGCACATATCATACATTTTCATATTCCTATTGTTTGCCATTTTTCTAAACTGAAGGCCTCCAAGGCTGTGCCATTTTCAATTAGGCAAGTTGCTTCAGCTTCTTGATCATTTTTGCTGTCCTTTTTTAAAGTTTCAGTATATAGGCCAGTGTTGGTCTATACTGAAACTTTAGTATTCCAGTTCCCAAGAAAACAATTGGGCAGCTTATCCTAGGTTCCCAAGCATAAAGTGGGTATCTTATATGGTTCCCTGTTCTGACTCCCCTCTCTCCACGCCTGTGAACAAGCCAAAACACAGGCTTGGCTGTTTGCCACTGTTTAATTGCAAGATAACAAACACTTTGGCCGAGGCCCCAGACAACTCAAAGTACAAGAAAAACAAACCAGATATCAAACACGGCTCTAAGACATCGACTTTCTTCACTGTTAATTTCGAACGGTTGTTTCCTGCAAATGTCCCCTCCCAACGCCTCACCTATAAGCTCTCTTGGGAGGAGCCAATCTACAACCATCTGTGCTAATTATAGTCTGTGAGCCTGCCTACGAAGCTGCTGCTTTCGTTTCTCAGCCCTTCTCACTCTAGCATCAGGGACTGACAGCCTTTGATCCTCCCCACTGCTCCATGCCTCAGGCACCTCCTGATGGCCAACCAGCCCCTCTGGTCCCTGCTCTGAATGTGCAACCTGCACAGGGTCTTTCACATCATCCAGGGCAGACTGAAATGATCCCTCGCTATCCGAGTCCAGCAGCAGCTGAACCGGATCCTGCTGGGCCACAACAGTTCCCAAACCAAAGTCCGTATTGTTTGTATGAACTGCCAAATTCCAATGATCGCTTATTTATTATTGAATTGACGTGCCACGTTCTTTAGCGTCGCTTCTGGGAATTGATACTGTCAACCTGATGATGTAACTGAAGGCGCTGAAAGCATGCAAATAAGATGTGGTTCTGGAACCCAACAAACATCTTGTCTTTCAGGCCAATAAAATGAATGAGCAGGGCCTGAAGCAGCGATAGTTGGAATTTAGCAGTTTATATGAACAGTATGGACTTCGGCTTGGAAACCATATAAGATACCCACTTTAGGCTTGGGAACCTAGGATAAGTTGCCCAATTGTCGGCTTGGGAACTGGACAGATACCCACACAAGGCTTTGGAACCTCGAGGAAGAAACCAAACTACAGGCTTGGGATCCTGAACCAAGAAACCCCCCTATGGCGATGGGGTTGCTGGTTCAAGTGCCTGAACTGGTAGTGACAATGCCACCATGGACCAACACAATATAATAGTAGTAATAATGCCTATATAAAACAAACAAGACGAAAAAATTATAGAATTCATGTGACGTTGCCATAGCAACGTCCTCAAATTTGTCCCTATTTTTAGGGCTTTATACGTCAGTGATGAAAAACCAACCCTACTTTTTTAGAGGGTTTGAAACACGCTCATTCTAATGAGAATTATTTAACAGAGGTTCCAGAATGTCGTTTTTTTGTAAAAGCAGGTTGAAAATATCCTATTTTTGGCATTTTTACAAAAAGTGTCAACTTTACACTCAATTTGTAAACTATTGAAAAGCAGTAGGAGAATGAAATTGTCGGACCTGCAGCCATCTTTTCTTTTGGATCTTTGGCCTGCCACACTTTCTATTATTCTACTATGCATTTTCTATTGTGGGAAAATGGGAGGGGGGATTGTAAAGAGTGAGATGCTATGTAGCCATAACAAAATTCTTTCTAGAAAGGGCATTGATACTTACTTGATACGCCTCTTCTCATAGTGGGGGAGGAGTATCCAGACTGGGTTAACCTTGTCCTCTCATTGATTGGAATGAGTCAGATAAGCTCTTTGGGAATGCCCACTGGTCACCAGGTGCTACCCAGTTATCGGCAAAGAACTCTATCCGACTCGTTGCACCATTCACTCCAGACTTCTTATTCCACGTATTATCTTTTATTGTTTCCAACAGCAACATAATCTTATAAACCACCAACATAACACTTTATCAACATAACATTGTCAGGGAGGGGCTGGATACTCCTCCCCCACTATGAGAAGAGGCGTATCAGGTAAGTACCAACGCCCTTTCTCCATAGTGAGGGGGAGGAGTATCCAGACTGGGACGTACCAAAGCCTACACGTCCCTAGGGAGGGAGACCCCACAGGCACATGCCCTTCCAACTCATGCCTGGTGAGGCGTGGCCCCCACCCTATGGACCGCTTGCAATACCCTGCGGCCAAAAGAGGCCTCTGCCGAAGCAAAGGAGTCCAGTTTATAGTTCCTTACGAAAGGGGAAGGGGAAGCCCATGTGGCTGCCCTGCAGATTTTGGCCAAGGAAGCCTGCGTAGCCCAGGCTGTGGAAGTGGCTGCGCTACGCCTGGAGTGAGCAGTGATGTGACCTGGCGTGGGCAGGCCCTGTGACTGATAGGCAGTGGCAATGCAAGTTCGCAACCACCTGCCTATGGTAGTGGAGGTCACCTTGTTTCCCAGAGTCCCCGGCTGGAAGGAGACGAACAGGGCTTCAGATTTCCTGCTTGGCCTGGTTCTCCTGAGGTAGATCCTCAGAGCCCTTCTTACGTCCAGAGTGTGCCACTTCTTCTCTAATGGGTGAGAAGGGTCTGGACAGAAGTTGGGCAAGATCAGTTCCTGTGCTCGATGGAAGCAGGTGCACACCTTGGGGATGAAGGACGGTTCCAACTGCAACGCCACTCTGTCCTGGTGGAACACACAGAAGTCCTCCCTGGTGGACAGCGCTTGCATTTCGGATATCCTTCTGGTGGAGGTGATAGCCACCAGGAAGGCCACCTTAAGGGTCAGGAACTTAAGGGAAACAGTGCTTAAAGGCTCAAACAGAGCACCTGTCAGAGCGTCCAATACCCTGTGTAAGTCCCAGGACGGGTACCTGTGTACCATGGGTGGTTTGAGATTGGAAGCCCCCTTAAGGAATTGCTTGACCATGGGGTGGTGAGTCAAACTTTGGTTCCTGCCACACAGGAGAACTGATGAAATGGCTGAAACCTGCCTCCTGATCGTGTTGGGAGCCAGCCCCCTGTCCAGGCCCGCCTGGAGAAATTCCAAGACCTGTGGCACTGTGACCTGGATCAGATCGTGCCCCCGGGAACTACACCATGAGGAGAACGCACGCCATGTGGGGCCGTAGATGCACTCTGTGGAGGGTCTGCGGGTGGCTTGGATGGCCTGTATCACCCTGGGGGAGAACAGGTCTTTCCTCAGGATGCTCCGCTCAAGCGCCAGGCGGTCAACTGGAGCCATTGGGGGGTCTGGATGCTCCAGAGACCCCTGGCTGAGGTATATCTTCTCCTGGGGAATTCTCCAGGGTCTCTCCACTGACAGAGACTGGAGATTTGCAAACCATGGCCTGCGGGGCCAGTGAGGGGCCAACAGAACCACTTCCGCCCTCACCTGCAGGACCTTCCGTATGACCCTAGGGATCAGGGGTAAGGGCGGGAAGGCATACAGTAGACCCCTGGGCCAGGGGCACCGGAGAGCGTCCGCCCCTTCCGCCCCCCCCATGTCCGGTACCTGGAGAAGAACCTCGGGAGCTGGGCGTTGAGAGGAGTGGCGAACAGGTCGACCTCCGGGCATCCAAAGCGCTCTGCCACCTCTTCGAAGATTGCCGGCTGCAGCCTCCATTCCGTGTTGTCCACTGCTGCCCGGCTGAGCCAGTCGGCTCTGGTGTTGTCCACCCCTGCTATGTGCTCTGCCCTCAGAGACCGGAGGTTCCTTTCTGCCCACAGCCCCAGACTCCAGGCCTCCTTCATGAGAGCCCTCGATCTGGTCCCACCCTGTCTGTTTATGTGGGCCTTGGTGGTGATATTGTCTGTGAGGACTAATATGTGAAGGCCCCTGACTGAGCGATGGAAGTGTAACAGGGCCAGGCGGACCGCCCTGAGCTGCAGCCAGTTTATGCTGTGAGTCCCCTCCGCCTGAGTCCAATGTCCTTGCGCCATCTGAGCCTGCAGATGGGCGCCCCACCCGCTCAGGCTGGCGTCTGTTGTTACCGTTATGCGGTCTGGTGTCCAAAAGGTCTTGCCCTTTGTGATCGCCGGGGACTTCCACCAAGACAGGGAGCAGGTGACTTCTGCTGGAAGAAGTACCTTGGACTGTGAGCAGCTCATGCGCCTCTGCTGGAAAGGCAAAAGGAACCATTGGAGAACTCTGGTGTGGAGGTGAGCCCACGGGATGATGCCGATGGCTGAGACCATGGTACCCAGCAGTTTGGAAAGGATGGCTAAGGATACCCTACGCTCCCTGGCTACCAAGGGCTGCTTGAGGGCTATCTGTCTTTCTGGTGACAGATAGACCGTGCCTGCCTGGGTATCTATTAGGGCCCCTAGGTGGATCAGGCTAGTAGAGGGGTGGAGGTGGCTCTTGGCCATGTTCACCGAAAACCCGTGATCTCTCAGGACTGTCATGGTGATATCTAGGTCCCTTAGGGCACCCTCAAAGGAAGATGACTGTAATAACAGGTCATCTAGGTAACATTAAATACGTACCGGTACCTGTCTCAGGTGTGCTTCCAGAGCCGCCATGACCTTAGTGAATACCCTAGGGGCCGAAGACAACCCAAAGGGCAGGGCCCGGTACTGAAAGTGGTGCCCCAGGTAGCAGAACCTGAGATATCTACGGTGCTCCCTGGCAATGGGAATGTGCAGGTAGGCCTCCGTGAGGTCTATGGATGTTAGAAAGTCCCCCTGCCTAATCCCTTCCAATATAGAGTGCAGAGAGTGCATCTTGAACCTCCTATATCGAATAGAGCGGTTCAGGTGCTTCAGATCCAGGATCGCTCTCCAGCCCCCCCGAAGCCTTGGGAATGACAAAAAGGATGGAGTAGTGCCCCTGACCCTGCTGCTCTGGAGGCATGGGCTGAATGGCCCTAATCTCCAACAGGTGTTGGATGGCCTCCTGCATCAGTAACCTCCGGGTCGGGTTGTTAGAGACTGGACATATCCGGAAGAAACTCAGTGGGTTGGAGAGAAACTCTAGCAAAAGGCCATGCCTGATGATGTTCTGCACCCACTTATCGGAGGAGGAGAGGTCCCAGTGGTTGGCGAAGTACGCCAAGCGCCCCCCGATGGGCAGAGAGCTGGACCTAGACTTAGTTTTTGCGGAAGGAGCGCCCCCCTCCGCCTCCTCCGCACCCTCGAAAGGGCCGCTTCTGGTGCCTGCCTCTCTGTTGCCTGTCTGGGTATCTCTGCCTGGCAGAGAATCCCCCCTGGTACTGCCTGTTCCCTGAGTACCCCGCCTGTGATCCCCTAAAGGAATCCTGACCCCAAAAGAAGGACCCAGAGTCTTGACCCCGGGAATAGGAGCGTCTGGGGTACGGTGCCATCCTGAAGCTGCCCTTCTTCAGGGCGATGGGAAGGACCTTCCTTTTGTCCTTGTTCTCGATCAGGAACAGCTGCAGTGCTGGTCTGAAGAGGGCGTCTCCTGTAAAGGGAGCTGATGCCAGTTGCCACTTGTGACGGACGTCTGCCTGCCAGTGTCGTAGCCACAACAGTCTGCGGGAAGCCACCGAAGAAGCGATCGCCCTGGAGGCAAACCTGGCTGCAGCTAAGGTGGCATCTGATGAAAACTGGATGGCCGCCACCAGCTTGTTGATGTCCTGATGGGATCGGACATCTGTTATAGGGGTGCGTTGCTGTAGTTCCTGCAGCCACAGCAAGGATGATCGGTTGATGAAGGAGGCTGTGGTGGCTGCTTTCACTGCCCAAGCGGCCGCCTGATGACCCCTCTGCAAGGTGAGGTCCGCCTTCCTGTCCTCCAACTTTAGAGCATCTTCTGGTTCCCCAGGCAGGGTGGTAGTCGTGTGCAGAGCCACGACCGGAGCGTCGATGGAGGGTTGTGGAGCGTCGATGGAGGGTTGTGGAGAGCAGAGATTTGAATAGCGAAGGCTGGAACAACCCGGTGAATGTAGGCTTGGGAGGTGGCATGCCTTCATCATCAGACAGCTTGTTCTCCTTGATCTCTCCCTCCTCACTTTCCAGGTCGCTGTCCTCCTGGGATGAGGCTGAGGAACTGGGAAGGTCTTCCTCCTGGACATCCAGGCAATCAGGCAGTCAGGAGCCCTGGGAGGGGAAGAGGGGGCCCCCTGTGGCTGTGGCTGTTGGAATGCCGCTGCCATGCATTGCTGAAAGGCCCTCATCATCATCTCTTGGAAATTGGGTGCCCCTATGGGAGGGGGCTGACCCATGCCTCCCTGAGTCGGAGGAATGCCCAGGCCTGGAGGTCCTGTGGGCAGGGCTGCTCCCACTGCAGAGAGGGAGGGGGATTGCCCCCCCTGAGCAGAGCCCCAAAGGCCAGAGGTGTCTATAGGGATCCTAGCCTGCATGACTGGGTTCTCCTCTATAGTTCCAATGGGGGAGGGAGTCCCTGGAGTCTTCCCCTCTGTGCCCATGCCTGGGGTGCTCTTGTGGCCACTTGCCATCTTGCAGAACTTTGCCAAAGTCTTATGCCTTCGCCTCTCGTACTTGGAAGGAGGCTTGGAAGGCTTCTGCCCCCACTTCCTTTGGATTTGCCCTGGGGGAGAGGTGCTTCTGTTTGGATTTAGCCTTTCCTCCCCCCTCCTATGGGCAGTCTCTGGGAAGGCCACTGACCTGGGTGTATGCTCCTCTGCCCCTCCGGTGGGGCTGCTGGCAGGGCTTGCAGCTGCCTGGCTGCCTTCTTCCTCGGAGCTGCTGGGCGCCGCCATCTTGGATCACGTGGATCCTCCTGGCTTCAAAATGGCGCCACGCGGCTTAGAAGAAAGGGTGCGACTTTTAAAAGTGCTCACCGAGCTGCTGAGGTTCCAAGGAGCTGCCAAGCGCCCTTGCCGCTGGATTCCTGCCTCCTTCCAATGCCGCTGTGGCCAGGGATTTCTTCTTCGGCTTCCCTGCGATCGTCTGGCCACATGGAGGTAGAACGGGCACTCCGCGGCACTTGGAAAAGCTGCGGTTTGCTGCTCGACCCTGAGAGGGAGAGGCGGAGTGCTCCTGCACTTGTCGAACCTCCGCGGCAGGGCTTGCCTCCAGGAGGCTTGTGCCCTCTTCCCTGCTTGCCCGGCAAAAGTCCTCACTGAGTGACCCCGGTCTCACTCAGTGGCCAGGGCAGCGTGCCGCCCCAGAGGGCTTGTGGCAGTCCTTCTTTGCAGATGGGAGGCTAAAGCGCGGTGCTGGGAGGCAAAATTCGCAGGTCCAAGTCTTTTTTCCTTTAAATTCTATTAAATTGCTGGAGATCCAGAATGGTCAACCGTCCAGTGAGTGGACTGAATCGATAACTGGGTAGCACCTGGTGACCAGTGGGCGTTCCCAAAGAGCTTATCTGACTCAGTCCAATCAATGAGAGGACAAGGTTAACCCAGTCTGGATACTCCTCCCCCTCTCTATGGAGAAAGCCAAGGTCATCTTTTGTCTTTGCACCTCTGCACCTGATGGGAACTGGATGGGTGGAACTGCCAGCATGGCAGTGGAAGATTGGACCATGTGATTGACTTGTGGGTGTGGGGGCAAGATCCTGAACTTTCAACTAGGTGGGGAAACCAGGAAGCTTTCAGATTAAGGTTTTCCCAGATGTGCCAACATGGCTCTTTTAATAAATTGGAACTTTGAGCAATCCTTTGCCTTGGACTCTGAATTACTTTTGGATGCTATTTGGAACCCAGACAGAAATGTTATATTCAAAAACCTTGTGCTGCTAAGTTATTATGCACAAAGTTTCCCGTTTATCATACCTTTCCTTCCAGAGATATAAAAAGCTAAACTTTAACCTTTTTTCGAGCCGCAGTCATTTTTGGCCAACTTTGCTCCAACTTATCTAGATGGAGATCGCTCATGAGGATGTTTTTATTATTATTTTTTAATAGAGCACAACAAGTTGTACAAGATGGCCCATAAACCCGGCTTTTGTCCTTATCTTGGCAGCTATTTTCCCACTGCCCACCTCCGATGCTGAGAGGTTTCTTTGTTCTGCCTGGGGTTGTACTGAGACCCCCCTTTTTTCCCCACTCACATGAGCCACCTCATGGCTTTCTATTGCAGCAGTATTCTCCATCCCTGGTTGAAGCTGCGCTGGGGATTTTCTGGACCCCTGCTGGGGAGGCATCAAGATGTCTGTCGATGAAAGCGCGCCAAACGTCAGCTCTCCTGGGATGAACCAGAAATGGTGGCTGGGCTAAGAGAATTAGATCGCCAGCCACATTGTTCTGGTGGCTGTGCTGGTAGATCGGGTAACCAACACACTCGTTGCAGCAGTTATGCCTTTAAAAACAGCTGTTTACTGGTAGCGGCTGTGTTGGTCAGACTGGGATAGCCAGCTAATTCATTGCAATGGCATCAGGTCAAACCGGGGGAGCCAGCTAAGTCTTACTGGCGGCTTCCCTCTGGAATGAGCTGCCCCCGGAGCTCCGCATAATCCCTGACCTCCGGTCCTTCCGACGCGCCCTAAAAAGTTGGCTTTTTCCAGCAAGCCGGCCTGGCCTGTTAATGTTAATTTATTTTAAATGTACTGTTTCTTTTTTTAAAAAAAAAATCAGTTTGGTCTTTTTGGAATTGGGTTTAATCTTTTTTTAACTTTTGTGATGTGTGTTTTTAATGTTGTACGCCGCCCTGAGTCCTTTGGAGAAGGGCGGCATATAAATCCAAATAAACCTTAAACCTTAAACCTTAAAACCTGGCCAGCCACGCCACATCCTTTCAAATCTCCGGCGCCAAAAACTGTCAATTCCAAACCGCACGGCTACGGTGTCTCTTTAAAAGGTCTCTCCAGCGCCAAACAGCTGATTTGCAGCTTTCCTGCCTTGCCGTGGCAGCTCTGAGAAGCGCTTCCTACACTGAGCTGACTGCCTCAGTCTCTCTCTAGACCCAAAAGTCAAACTTTCTTCGAAATGGCTCTGCAGCTCGCCCCAGAAGCTCGCTTCCGAGGTTGCTGCCTTCCATTCTTCACAGCTGCTCTTAAAGAGACAGGCTGTGTTAGTCAGCCATCCAGAAAGGCTGAACTAATTTGCGAACCAACTCTGCTACAAACCTCTATTGCTGACTCTGAAGATCCAAAGTAAAATAAACTCCTTTGTTCTGATAAACTTTTACTGCACAAGTCTCTCTCTGATGAAGACTGAATCAAACTGGGGGTCAATCAGAAGAGGCATGGCAGAAATTTTTAATGGATTCAGCAAGTGATCATGCAATATTGGAATTCAACATTATCCAAACACAAGTAGTAGAACAAAATCAAACTAGAGTCTTGGACTTTAAGAGAGCTAATTTCAATAAACCTAGAGAGCGCTTGGGAAGGATTTCATGGATGAGAATCCTCAAGGGGAAAACAACTCAAGAAGCTTGGGAAATTTTGAAAAGTGAGATTATAAAAGCCCAGTCTAGCACAATACCAATGAAGAAGAAAAACAACAGCTCCCAAAAGAAACCAGCATGGCTGCATAAAAAACTCTCTGACAAATTGAAAGACAAAAAGGACAAGTATAAAAAGTGGAAAGAGGGGCACATAACTAAGGCAGAATATCAGTAAATAGCCCGAGCCTGTAAAGATGAAGTGAGGAAAGCTAAGGCTCACAATGAAGAAAGGCTTGCCACAAAAGTAAAAAATAAAAAAGCTTCTTCCAACATGTTAAAAAGAAGAAAAAAGTAAAGGAAACAATTGATCCATTGCTGGGAGAAAGTGGCAAGAAGGTGACAAGCAAGAAGGAGAAAGCAGAACTATTTAACTCATTTTTTTGCATCTGTCTTTACATAAAGGGAAAAAACAGTCCAACCTATTGTAGAAAGTTATCACCCAGCCCTCTCCCAGAAAAATGAAATATCCTAGGAAATATTGAAAAGGCAGAATATTACATTTCCCTGGATGTGAAAAGGGAGAAACATGTTTTAAAGACAGAGTAGCTCCCTGCAGCTTCCTGCCCATCCTCCTTTGTCAATGGGCCATTAAGATGCACAAACCAGGGAGGGCGGGGCTGATGTTGCTACCACACGACATGCAATCTTGGAGCTCCAGGATTGCTGTCGATATCTCTGCTGCTGGATGGTCCTTTTGGACCTAAACCGTCCCATAGAGACAGTGATAGAGAAGGGCACGTCCTGTTGATCTCAGGGACATCACAAAGTCCCTGATTGATCCAGGAGAAGCTCTTTTTTTCCAGTGAAAGAGAAGCAGCCATTGAAGCTGCAGAAGGTTGGGACAGCCCCTGAGCAGAAGAAAAGCAGGAGAGAGAGTGTGTCGAAATGGTGAGATAAATTTTACTATTAGAGAAGAGAGTACCCAAAAAGACTTAGAGTAGAATTAAAATTGAAGACAGAAGAGAACAAGAAGCGAATTAAGGTGAATTAAACATAGTGTGTTATCTTTTTAAAATGTTGCTGTTTTTTTATGGATGGAACTTTTACAAATGCCTCTTACTTTTTAAATTGGACTGGTTTCTTTTTTCCCCTCTTCTATTTTTCCTCTTTTTTCATATTTGTGGATTATGATTTTCTTTCTTCTCCTTTTACAACACTCGGCTGGATTGTTTGCTTTTAAGCACTTTTTTTTCTTAAGTTCGGAATTTAAAGAGAGGGGTAGAGGCAGAGGAAAAAGAAGCAACACTGCCATCTAGAGGCGGGAGGCTTGGAAACATTGTTTTTTTAAATTTCCTTTGAACATCTGACTCATATCTAATACTTCAAGGCTCCTGATTTTGTTTATTGAAAGGGATAGTGGGAAGAGTACGGATTGTTTATGCAGGTGCTCTTCTGGAGTACTATCAATAGCTGGACTGGAGTGAAGAGAAAACCTTGACTTGAAAGATTATAGTGAACTTGTTTGAAACTTAACAAAAAAGCTTTGGATGTTTTAGTGGCAGTGTTTATAACCTGGAAGAATGGCACAACATGAAGAAGAAAAAGAATTAACATTGCAAATGATTATGTTTGAAATTCAAAAAGTACAAATAAGTACAAAAAAACATTGAAAAGAGGATGGAGAACATAGAACAAAAAACAGAAAAAATAGAGGGAAGAGTTGAGACTATTTATAAAATTATGATGAAATTTGAGGATAGAGTTCAAAAAATTGAAGAAAAATATGAACAAAGTGATAAGAAAATTGTTGATATTGACAGCAAATCGAGCGTGGTTGGAAATGACAGGAGTGGAATGTTGAAAGGAGAGATTAACGAACTGGAACCCTATCTCAAACTTCAAAACATGGAAGAAGAAAAGGGAGAAAATTTGGCAGAAACAATGAGAGAAATTCTGACAGAAGCACCGGTGATAACCAAAGGCAAGCGGATGGAAGGAACAGATGGAGGGTTTTGAGTCTTTACAAGATACACAAGGAACAACAAGGTGCCAAGAGAAGTCCACATAAGACTTATTAAGAAAACAATTAGAATACAAATACCACAAATGGCGAGAGATATAGGACTGCAGTACTACTGGAAGGATACAGGATGAAGAAATGGAATGTTATAAAGATTAAGTTAAACTTAGTTAAATTTAGAGTATTATGTATAAAATAAAGTAATAATAGTTATAGCTAAATAAATGATTAATAATGACAATGCATATATATACACTAGACCAGTGGTGGGCAACCTTTTTTTTCAACTGAGCCAAATCTCGCCAAAACCACGATTGAAATTTATTTTGAGAGCCACATTTTTAAAACCGAAAATACATAGGATGGTACACTGTTTTTAGTTTCAATAAACTCTGGCATTTGAAGCACGCAAGTTTTAAAGCTGTCAAGTTACAAGATCCTTGCATCCCTAACCCTTTAGGAAAAATACCCCAAGGGGTCTTCAAACCTGAGAGCTTGAAGACTTGTGGACTTCAACTCCCAGAATTCTGAGAATTGAAGTCCACCAAGGGCATCAATCATATTAGCCCAGGAATCTGCAAAATTGGCTCTTAAGACTGGTGGACTTCAACTCCCAGAATTCTGAGAATTGAAGTCCACCAGTCTTAAAACAGCCAATTGTTACCTCTTAAAACTCCCCCATTGGTGGAGCCCCAAGAAGCGAGGAGGGAGAAAAAGAGACGGAGGCCAAGGAGCGCTTGTTTTGAAGTGCCCGAGAGGAGGGAGGGGAGCGGGCGCCCGGCACACAGAAGAGCCGCATTAAAATGTGTAAAGAGCCGCGTGTGGCTCGCGAGCCGCGGCTTGCCGACCACTGCACTAGACTGATAATATGAAATTTTATATAAATTTTAAGTGAGGACTATGGAGAGGATGTTTAAAAGCTTTGTGATAAAAGATAAATAATTCTATATAGAATAGAATATGAAGATGTAATACTACTGGATGATTTCAGGATGATGTAAATGCCATAATATAAATTTATCTTAAATTTAGAATATTTTACATAAAAAGGATGTAATAACAGCTATAGTCAAATGAATGTTTAATAACCATAACAATTGTATACCTACATATTAGAATGATGATATGAGTCTTTATGTAAATTGCAAGTGAAAACTATTGTGAGAAAGCACAAACATTTTGTAACCAATCGACGCACTGTAAGGAACTGGAGAAGGATTTTTATTTTGTGTGTGTTTATGTTTGTAAGTTTTATGTTTGTCCAAAAATAAAAACTTTTTTTTTTTAAAAAAGATGCCCAAGCCAGTCCCTTTACATAATAAAGAGTTCTCCACTTCAGCTCCAGGGTGATGGGATTAAGGCATGATTAGCCTTTACCCACTCACCACATGACATCTGAGAACTCAACCAAACCTGGATTCAAAACACAGCCTAGAGAGTTGCCCCTGTGGCCCCATGGGAGTCTGACAACCAATCAGAATACATTGCTTACACAGGAACAGGAAACAGAGAGGTGGGGTTGAACAGATTATAAAAAGCCCAGCAAGCCCCTCCTCGGCCCTTCTCTTCTTCCTCACCCAACATTGAAGCATGTGATCACCATTTCTGTTCAGGACTCAAGCCATGTGGTCCTGTCCACCATTAAACCATCTTTCCAAGCAGCCTCCATGTCTCCAGTGTCTTTTTCCCCACTTGGAGCCGAACCCAGAAGGAAATTTCTTTCAACAATTGGCACCCCAGAGATGGGACTCCAAGCTAGCCTAACCAATGGATATGGCCCAGGTAAGCCTCCCATGCCTGCATAGACCCCATTGAGTCTGTGGGTGGATTTTCCTGGACCTTAGCCATTTGGAACTATGTTTTAAAGGGGTTTTGAGTTTGAGCTCAAAGGCTGCCTGGAAAGAAGGTGAGTACCTCTAAATTTCAATTCTCTAAAATTTAATTTTAAAGCATGGCAAAGTGTGGGAAATGTGTGTATGCCTGCATGTGTGTGATTGATGAGCCTTCTCCCAATCACAGCTGGATCTTGGTTCCTCTGTGTGTTTTACCTAGAGAGCCTGGAAAGTATTAAGGTCAGGCCAGAGCACAGGACCTTCTGTTAGGGAAAGGAGAGTGTGTGTGTGAAAATGGATGGAAAAGTGAATGAAATTTTGTTGTTGTTGTTGCTTTTGTCCTGTGAAAGCAAAAAAAGCAAAGGCCCATTGTGTGTAAAGAGAGAAGGAGGTGCTGGTATTCACTGCAGAGGGGCAGAGGTCCTCCCCCGATCACCTTTTTGGATTCGGAAAACCTTAGCGGAATTCCCTATGAGGAAAGGGGGCGAATACTTCATTGAGGGAATCAAAGTCCTTCCCGGAATCTTTTCCCCCCAAAAAACGTACGGTGGGTCAACCGGCTAGGCCAAAGTGAGCCCTACATGTAAAGGGTCATGGGAAGCGTTAGCTCGTGGGTGACAGGAATTTCCCTTGGAGATTTCCTTGAAGCCTGGGACGCCAGGCACATGCCTATCTTGGTTTGCCTATCTTGGTTGGCATTGAGCGCAAGGAAACTGTGTGGCAAATGGGCTTTGCTGAAGGTTGACACAGGAAAACTAATTTGGCTACATAAAGGTACTTAAAAGAAAAGGGAAACTGTTGGGGTTTCTTTTTTTCTTTCTTGTCTGTTTGTCTCTTTCTCTGTCTTCTATGGAACCACGTGGTTTGTTTGTTAAGATTTATGCCTCCCCTAATTTAACAGATTTGTGCTGGGAATGACTAGGGTGTGTGAACCTTAGAGTTCTCTCCCCCCCCCCTCTTATTTTCTCCTTCTCCTTGTGTATATGTGTGTCTAAGTCTTTGTGCACCCTCAAGGTAATTGTAACTAAAATGTCTCCAATCCAAAAAGACAAGAATTTTAAATTGTTCAATGAAAGGAAAGAGTAAACTGGCAGAAATTGCCTTCACTCCATCTGTTGGGCCCAGAAAACTGAGTGAAGGTGGGGGGTCTTTACTTTGTGTTTGTTTGGCCAACAAAAACAGAGTAAAGAGAAGTATTTTTTTCTTCCTTCCTTCCCTGTACCTTAAAGTAACAACCCAGAGAATGTTTTAAGTTCATTTACAAGAAAAGTCTCATCCTTGCATTTATTGTGTGTTTAAATGATTTTACCTGTTCATCTCTTTCCTGAAGCATGTGAATCCAGACCCCATTTCTCATCTGTGATATCCCCATAATGTTACCAGTTTATCTGTTTAGTAACTGATGCTTTTTTTTCAACCTCTGTGTCAAGCCAGCCTCTTTCAGCAACCAAGAAAGAAACCACTTAACTCCATTTTGCAGAATTAAGAGTACTTTTACTGGTTATGAAAAGAGAGCAGCAAAGTAAAGCAAGTTCTGAGGCAGAAGCGTGTGAAATCATACATATCAATATTTGTCCAACCCCCTCCCCCTAGTAACCCCCATCCCATTGTCCAATCTGCAAATCCCTCAGGTGTCATGTGGGTTGCATCTCCAAGAAGCATCATCAGGTTGGTATGCAGGACGGTTGGCCTTGACCAACTCTAAACACCAGCCATCAGCATGCACAGTAGATAGTGAGAACAAAACTCCCTCTTAACAAGCTCTCCTGTACCAAATATTCCCCTCCCAAATACCATGCCCCCCTCCCCGTTTCAATGGCAGCCGAAAGCAAATAGCGAAACAGAGACTGACACTCTGCCTGCAAGCTATGCCCCCCCTTACCTCTAATCCTCCAACAATGCATTTTCTGTGTGGGAGGGGACCTTGTTCTCATGTCTTTCAGCCCTGCACAGATGAGCAGAGCACATGGATCCAGATGCCTCCAGAGGAGACCTTCCGTAAGCCTCCGTTTAAGTCTCATGTTTGGCTCATTGTGACTTGGATGTGTTCTCAAACTTCTATGGGTCTCAACCAGTGATGTGCAGTCAGGTGAGGCAAGTGAGGCACAGCCTCACCACTCTCATCATGAAAAAAAAAAAGTAAAAGGAAAAAGCTGAGCTAGTTGCTGCCTCACCGTGGATGACTCTGCTTAACCTCACTGGTGCTCTCCCTCCCCAAGTGTAGTGACTTCCTCCCCAGGCCCCCATTCATTTCTCTCTCTCACACACACAGCTGGATAAAACTATATAAAAATCTAGCCCAGCTTCACTGATTACAAGTTTGAAAAGGCAACGTGGCTCCACCTGCAATCAAACTGCACTTGGGGAGGGAGAGCACAAGCGAGCACTGAGGAGACCACAGGAGGAGGCAGGAAGCCAGGCAAAGAGCCATGTTGTAGTACACACACTTCCCCCCAGCCTCTTTCTTTTGGAAGGCTCGGCTCCCCTCCGGCTTCTCTGCCTCTCCTCTCACCCCAGCCTGCCAGCAGGAGGTGGTGGGTGGGCTTTATTGTGTTCCAGGCATTTCCCACCCAGACAGCAGGCTGCATTTGCAATGGTGGAGGTGTTTGGGAAAGGCAGCAGGGGAATGGGGGGGGGGATGGAAGAGGAGCTGCTTTCAAGCCACTGGAAAAGATATCCAATCCAACTTTTGTGTGTGGGGGGGTTTGTTTGAGAGTGAGTGAGAGAGGGAAGGGGTAGGAGAGATAGTCCAATCCAACTTCTGTGTGTGTGTGTGTGTGTGTGTGTGTGTGTGTGTGTGTGTGTGTTTGAGAGAGGGGGAGGAAGGGAGAGAGGGAGGAAGGAGGGGAAGGAGAAGAAAAAGAAAAAGAAAGAAGGAGCAAAGGAGAAAAACAAATGCTGTCGCTTTAAATTGGAACTGAGCACGCCTGGCTGTGGAATTCTGGGAGTTGAAGTCCACAAGTCTAAAAATATTTGAAACTCAGCACTGTGTCAGTGCCTCACCAGTCATAAACCTCACTGCATGTCACTGGTCTCAACGTATTCTCAAACCTTACATTTGGTGCCCAATGTGAATGGAACTTGGAGGCCCCGTTTTCCTTCAAGGTAGCCACATCTGGCTTCCCATAGAGCTGAACCCCTTTGAGGTTCAGCAGGCCTTCAACATGGTGGACTGGAGAAACTGGTGTGGGCCACAAACAATGTCAAAGAGCACACCCGGTGAGTTTGGACAGGTGACATGGGCTTGGCCGGATGCCAGCAGATCCTGAATCCATCTGGTCCTGAATGCCAAAGAGGCTTGAATTAGGTAGTGGGGAACATTGTACTCTGCAAGGTGAGTAGAGATTTTTTTTTCCTTTTGGGGGGGGGGAGTGTTGCCTTGTGTGTGCATGTATGAGACGAAGGAAATTCCTACTAGAGGTTTGCCTTCGACCTGAGTAAAAACCCTCTGCACATCTATCCGGCCAACCTACTCTATTGGTCCTAAGGTAGAAACCTGGCCTCCAGAAGGCAGTTTTGATCTAGATTTTGTCAACAAATGTGCTAATTTTCTGGCCACCATCAGATGAACTGAAGAGGAGCTCTACCTGAGTTTCTTCTCCAATCTCCTTTGTTGCCCAGACATTCAGAAAGCGTGTGGGCTAATTCCCAGACCCTCTTCTAAAATTTGTCCCCTTGTCACTTATAAAAAAAGGAAAAAGCTTCCCAAAGTGACCGAGGAGTCCACAGGGATAGTTACAAAGCTGTTGTCAGCGTTCCAAATACCATGCAGATATAAATCAAAGTCCGAGGCAGAATCATCCTTAAAGGTCCGATTTAATATACAGGTATGTTGGCACATCTGTGGAATTCCAACTCTGATTTACATCCTGAGAGTTCACCCAGTTGAAAGTTCATGATCTATCCCCACACCCATAATCAATCACATGCCCCAATCTTTTTCTTCCACGCTGGCATCTCCACCCAGCTTCTTCCGGTCAAATGTCGAGTTGCGGAGACAAAAGATGACCTTGGCTTCTAGAAAAGAATCACAACAACACATTCCACAATCCTACTCCTTTCTATTCCCCCCTCCCAATTACTACACTAATGAAACAGCATAGGAAATTATAAGAAAGTGTGGCAGACTAAAGATTCTTAAAGGAACCTCTGCAGGCCTGACAGCTGTTGCAGCAGTAATAGTTGTCTTTAAAAAGAAAAGTAGATCTCAAGAGCCCCACCCAGATGCAAAAAATGAAGGTCTCCATACATCTTGATCTTTAAAAATATGCCAGCGATTGCTGGGCGATCCAAGCTAGAAACCTGGTTGAATGCAAACAATGTGTTAACAAACATCTCTATACATCTTGATCTTTAAAAATATGCCAGCACTTGCTGGGAGATCTAAGATAGATATAGAAAAGTTTGGGTCTTTAAAAAATCAGCAAGCACCTGCTGGCAGATCCAAATTAGAAAGAAAAAGTTGGTGTGAATGTACTTTGATTCCCTTTCATATAAAGAAACAGTAAGTTGCAAGTTTGTTTAATGGTATGTGTGTGTATGTATGTGTGTTACCATTTCCAAACCTGAAGGGAGGGTGAGATCCTCTAATAATAGAAAATGGAGCTAATTGGCTTGTGGAAAAGCTTCCTGAAATATCTATGATTGGTTGGCATGAGCAAGCATGAAGGTCTGATTGCAGTATGAATGTGAGTGTGTGTCCCCATGCCCCGAGGGAGTGATAAGTGGAAGGGATCCAGAGACCTGTGATTGCCTTGTGTGTATCCCCCCCCCCTTCTTTCCCTCCTTCCTTTTGGGTCATTAAAGGGGGCTGCATTTTTTTCTGCTCACTGTAACCACTTTTTTCTCTCTCTCTTCTGAGAAATTTGGGGTAAATGGGTGACCTGCTCCTGCACCTTTACCTTTCACTGTTGTGATCTTTTCATCTGCATATAAAAGCTATGTAGTTACATTTCATTTTCTGCTCTAAATACAATTTTGATTTTTTCTTCTGGAAATTTTTGAGGTATAAAATGCTTAATTAAACCTATAAAAAGAAATGATTTTGAGATATTTTGCTTACATTTGCAAATGTTTTAACATACTTAATGAGAATTTGCTTCCATCTGGATGGAATCTGATATTTTGGAGTGTTGACTCAAAGTACCTCTTTTTTTTGATTGCTAGTTTTATTTTTTGAAGCTGTTCTTCTTCCCTCTCTATTTTACGCCTGAATGCATTTCTGAATGCTTATGAGTCAAGATGCTCTACCCTATGATATTTTGTTTGTTTGCAACACAAGTTGTTGTCCTTTTTGGAAATTTACTCATCTTACTGCAAAAGTGTTTCAATCATAGAGGCACTGGGAATGTCATGTTCCATGAAATTTACATCGTCTGCCTTCTGAAATAATGTTTGGATTTCCACACTTGGACAGAATGGGGGAAATTCCACAATATGAGACTAAAGATATGTCTGTAAAGAACAGTATACTTGGCCTCTCCTCTTCTTCACCTCAGAAACAAAGGACTGCTAGCTCAAACCATAACTCTCAAATTTGCTGCTGGTGATTGCATCCTGATAAAACCTGACATGAGGAAAAACTTAGCCACACCTGGAGCAGACCTTCCCGAGCCTGGCTGACCACTCTTACCAGCAAGCCAAGCCTAATGCCATCCAGCAGATATGAAAGAAAGGACCCTGAGATGGGCAAGTAAAGACCAAAAGACTCTTTTCAATCCCCAGAAGACAGCTGTAAAGACTACGGGGGAGGGTGGAAATTGATTGTAAAGTTTTCTCTCTTTCCTTCCTTCACAGAAATTCATTGTAAGATTTTCTTTCTTGTCTCATTTATATTGTAATCAGTTTAATGTACTCATGTAAGGATTGTATTTGAGAATAGCTAGCACAGCAAGTTCTGTATTTTCTGTATTGTAGAAGCAGCTACACAGAGAGAGAGAGAGAGAGAGAGAGAGAGAGAGAGAGAGAGAGAGAGAGAGAGAGAGAGAGAGAGAGAACCCATTCAGAATTAGATTGAAACTATCTCCTGCCCTGGCACAAAAGCCTAAACAGTGATATCTCCCTGTTAATCCCATGGGGGAGGGGCAATTCCCCTCAGGCAATTCCCCCACTTGAAGAGTAGCAGAAAGGATCTTCAAAACCCAAACCCTGACTGTGACTCACAAATGATGCTGCCCAGTTACCTAGTAAAGCAGGATATGTTGCACTGGTGGTCTCATGAGTAGGAACCCCAGGGCTCATTGTGTGTAATTTTAAAAGAATACTAAATAGCTTGGATTACACACTGGCTAAACACAATTTGACCTCACTAAAATAAGAGCTAGGGCAGGTTCAAGAACCATCCCTTGGAAATGGGCACCCTGTAGTTATTTAAAAGGTAAAACCATGTCTGTGAAGAATTTTGGGACTTCTGTGTGCTTGTAACCTGTCTGGAAGATCACAGAAAGTGATATCAAAAGTCTGAAAATAATTGGCATGGAAAATTGGACACTGTAAATTTCTTTCCAAAACTTTTGCCCTGCCTGCTAGACCTTCATGGTTGAAAGCTCTCCTTTTGGGAGCCACTTCTGCTTCCAGCCTTTTGCTGCCTCGCTCAATGCCTCCCCTTTGCATCAGGAAAAAAATTAAATCTCCCTGACCTGACCAATTTTAATCTTTTGCCAAGAACGTGTGTGTCCCACTCACATTTTTTTTTAAAAGGAGGGATTGTAGGAAGTTATCACACAGCTCTCTCCCAGAAAAATGAAATATCCTAGGAAATATTGAAAAGGCAGAATATTACATTTCCCTGGATGTGAAAAGGGAGAAACATGTTTTAAAGACAGAGTAGC
The DNA here is from genome assembly GCF_964273705.1 of Natrix helvetica. Classification (NCBI taxonomy): domain Eukaryota; kingdom Metazoa; phylum Chordata; class Lepidosauria; order Squamata; family Natricidae; genus Natrix; species Natrix helvetica. The sequence goes on from NC_138555.1 coordinate 20,920,040, forward strand.
TCCCGGCAGCTTCCTGCCCACCCTCTTTGTCAATGGGCCATTAAGATGCCCAAGCCAGTCCCTTTACATAATAAAGAGTTCTCCCCTTCAGCCCCAGGGTGATGGGATTAAGGCATGATTAGCCTTTACCCACTCACCACATGGCATCTGAGAACTCAACCAAACCTGGATTCAAAACACAGCCTAGAGAGTTGCCCCAGTGGCCCCATGGGAGTCTGACAACCAATCAGAATACATTTCTTACACAGGAACAGGAAACAGAGAGCTGGGGCTGAACAGATCATAAAAAGGCCAGTAAGCCCCTTCCTCGGCCCCTTCTCTTCTTCTTCACCGAACATTGAAGCATGTGATCACCTTTTCTGTTCAGGACTCAAGCCATGTGGTCCTGTCCACCATCAAACCATCTTTCCAAGCAGCCTCCATGTCTCCAGTGTTTTTTTTCCCCACTTGGAGCCGAACCCAGAAGGACATTTCTTTCAACAAGAGGACAGTCAGCTGCTACACATGAGAGGTCTCCAGTCTGCGAAAGATTGCTGGGAGGTGTTGCACAGTGTATATGTGAGAGAGATGTCTGGCAGCAAGGTGTTGCTGACTAGGAAACTGTGTACTGAAGCACACAAGGTGTATGTGGTGCTTAGTTCCTTGGACAGTTCATGGAACATTCTTGTGACTCGTCTAGAGTTCATGCAAGAACAGGATTTAACCATGACATATTTAACTGGTCGGTTGTTGGAGGAGGAGCAGAAACAGCTGGAGAGGAGACCAGGAAAGGGAGGAGAGAGCATTCAGCACAAAGCAGCATCTGCAACAGTCCAGGATGCCGGCAGAGCAACTGAGAGAGTTAACTTTGTGAAGAGATGCTACACGTGTGATTCTACTGAGAATCTCCAGAGATGCTGTCCTGAGAGGTGGAACAGAGGAGCAGCGAAACAAGGAAGCAGATCTAAGCAGCAAATGTGGAGCAGTTCTCCAGCGTCAATTTCACTGGCAGCGTCAACAACTGAACACACCAGGAATACATGGTTGTTGGACAGTGGGGCGAGCCAGCATATTGTTAATGATCCACATGTGTTTTCTGGTTTGAAACCAGCAAGGCAAACGTGGGTTAATCTAGCTGATGGACAGAGAGCTGCTGTAAAAGGGGAAGGTAATGTGTATGTACCACAAATAGATGCTACATTGTACAATGTGCTATATGTACCTGCTTTAGAGCACAATTTGTTGATTATATCCATGTTAGACAGGCAGGGTTATGCAATAATATTGCATAATATTATTGCATAAGTGGCCTGGCCCACTTATAGTTCTACTCTTACCTCCTGGCGGATATTTTATTTGGGATAGCTTTTAAGGTTAATGTTTTTAACTTTTTAAATTTTTTAAAAATTTTAATCTAACTTAACTAAATTGTACAGGGAACTTTCACTACCTCCTCCAGTCCTATGTTTAATTTATTTATTGCATACTTATAATATGTATATTTACTGTTTAACTTTTTTAATATGACTGTACACCGCCCCGAGTCTCTTTTGAGAGAGGGGTGGTCTAGAAATTCAATAAAGTTAAAGTTAAGTTAGTGGGGGACTATATACCATTAAGAAAAATGGACAGGTATGTGCACAAGGAGTTAAAAAGGATGGTCTGTATGTTCTGGGAATGCAAGAGAATAGTTGTGCACATGTACTTAAGAATACTCAGGCCTGCAGTCATATTCCTTTTAGGATCTTTGGCCTACCACACACACTATTATTTTACTATGCTGGTTCATTAGTAGGGTAATTGGGAGGGGGAATAGTAAGGGGTAGAATTGTAGAATGTGTTGTTGTCACAAGAAAACATTCCTTTCTAGAAGCCCAAGCTCATTCTTTGTCTCCCCACCTCTGCACCTGACCAGAACTAGATGGGTGGAAATGCCAGCGTGGCAGAGGAAGATTGGACCATGTGATGGGCTTGTGGGTGTGGGGACAAGATCATGAACTTTCAACTGGGTGGGAACCTGGGAAGCTTTCAGATTCGGGTTTCCACAGATGTACCAACATATCTCTCTTATTAAATTGGAACTTTGAGGAAAGCTCTGCGTTGAACTCTGATTTAATTCTGGATATTTGGAACGCTGACATTAACCCGAATCGCCCTTAAAATAAATCACCAGCAACCCCGGCACGGGGTGCTGGCATGGGGGGCTGACTTCCAACACTGACCTGACCTGGTCAGCATAAAATATCAGCAAAGATGAGAAAAGAAGCCGATGACAAGACGCTTCTCTGTGAATCTTCCAAAGGCAAAGGAATTTGTGTGGGAAGAAATTGGAAGATTTATAGCATCTGGGAAGATGCAGCCGGAGGGGGCTGGAAAGGCTAATTCTACACATGCGGCTGGAGAATGCAAGAACATTCACCCACTAGCCGACAAGATGATTGGAGCCTCCCAGACCAACTTGTGCAGCTAAACACGAGTGGATGCTCCCCTCCTTCCCCAGCCAAGGCTCAGAAAAAAACTGGAGTGGAGACTTTGACTCCTTCCAAACAGCGATAAATGAAGTGATCCATTACCCTGCAACTGAGTTGAAGACAGATTCTCTATCAACGTGGGGAATTCAAACCAGTCAGCAGAAAGGGGCTTGGGCCATATCTCCGCCTAGCCAGCAAATGATGTTTGGGCTGCAGTCTGTGAATCAAGAACCACCAGGTTGGGCTTTCTTCCCAGGTCATGGATGGGAGAGATGCCAGAGGGTACCTGCTTGGCCACCAATTTTGGAAAATCAACCCAGCCAGCAGAAAGCAGCTTGGGCCATATCTTCCCCTAGTCAGCCATCGATGTTTGGGCTGCAACCTGTGAATCAAGCAAACCCGGAATGGGTTTTCTTCCCAGGTCATGGATGGGAGAGATGCCAGTGGGCACCTGCTCTCCCTCAGCAGATGGCGCCATGGCAGATAACTCGGCAGTGGCCAACCCAGGGATTGCCCCCCCCCCCCAATTCCAGTCTCACCTGCAATGCCCCAACAGGTTCTTACCCCACCTTCCTACAGAGAAGAGTTCTTGACAATGGAAGAAGGGATGAATGAGGGGGAAGCTGCAGGATGGATGGCATAACAATGTGATGAGGTGGTTCCTAAGTTTAGAGATGCAACTGGGTCCCGTTCCTTGGGGGGAGCAATAAAATGCCACCATTGCACTCAACTTGGCCACAAAGCATCAGAGTGCTTGGCTCCAGCCCCAATGCCACAAACATGCGCACCAACCGCCACAGCGGTAAAGAGAAGGCCCCAGATGCCACCAGAAAAGAGTCATCTGGGCCAACAACCTCAGAAAGAGGATCCCCAACCTAAGGTGATGAAGAGTCCTACCAATGGGGAGGCCTCGAAGGAGGAAAATGCCAAAGATGACCCAATGGTGAGTGCACCCATCCATCCCTTTGCCTTCCAAGCCAAGCTCTAAGTACCCAAAACGGGGGTGGAAGGGGGACTTGAAGCAGTCATGGACACCGGTTGCACTCGATGCTTAATCAGCATGTCGATTGTAAAGCAACTAGGCATACACACAAGACCTCTAGCCTGTCCCATTCGGGTTGAGCAGGTAGATGAAATGCTAATTGGAGGGGCCCCGGCCACGCTAATGACCGAACTGGTAAAGTTACAAGTGGGCCACATGGGGCTTGCATGGCTTGACAAGTGGAAGCCTACAATAAAGTGGGAAGATGGTGGTAGGAAATTGATGATCGTGTTTGGGGTGCTACCACCAGAGGAGCCAAAGGTCCACCCAGGGATGATTGAACCCAAGAGCCCAGAACCTGCAGCAACTTCAGCAGAGACAAAACCTGTAGCTATCCGGGGGCAATGGCGGACCTTTTCAGAGCTCCGTGAACGATGGGGCTCCCTGGCAGGGATAGCGGGTGTTTTCGGCCCCGGGGGGGCCAGGCAGCCAGGAGGACGGGAGAAGGAGAGAAAACACATTGGTGAAGAGGAGAGAATAAAGTGGGAAGATGGTGGTAGGAAAGGCTGGGCCGCGGCAGCGGAGTAATGGTGAGGAGGTCTGCGCGGCTGCCAGGGCGCGGCTGCCAGGGCGGCGGAATAACGGAAGAGCGATTTGGTGAGGAGAACGGTGTGGGAGCTACACCTAGACGCTCGGGGGCGACGTTCGGGCCCGACCGGCGGTGGTGACGGCGGCGGCGGCGGCGGAGATGGCGCTGGAACATCGGGCGCCATACCTTTCTTCTATTCTTTGGCCGTGGTGAGCTGCCTGACTGACTAGGAGGCCGGTGGGGGTCAGAGAGGAGCCGCGGGAGCGAAGAAGGAAGCCAGGGGGCCGCCGGAGGCGATGGGCGGCCTCCAGAAGATCAATAGGCCGGGAAACTGGCCTTGGCACTTTGTCAAACCCCCCCCCCCCGCTGAGCTGCGATTTCTGTCTATACTCTAAGAACTGCCTCTGGGCCCTGATGGATTGTGGATTGTGGTTTGTGGATGTTTCTTCCTCTCCCCTCTCACTTGCCTTTTAAGTGCTCTGCTTTCCCATTTACATCTTGGACCTGCTACAAATGAAACCCTGCCATAGCCATAGCTATGGTCTGATACCAACATCTTAATCTACTCAAGGTCTGACCTTCTATGACTGCGAGGGTCCCCTCTCTTGCAGGCATGCCCCCCTGCCCTGGCTAGGGCCCACCTCGATGAAGGGTTTATTAACCCAGAGAGGTGGAGGAAGCGGGGGATTAGGGGTTTTTTAGTAAAATGTTTTTTAAAGGTTTTAAGGGGTTCCAGGGTGGGTGGGAGGGTTATCCAGCCTAGGGGTGTGGATATAGCCAGGCCAACAGGTGGGGTCAGGGGGGAAGGGAGCGGAGTGGGGGAGGTGGGGGAAAACAGCATTCCTGCAGGGGGCACTGCAATAGCGACGGTCGTAGGGAGGGGCGGGCGCAAGGACATTAGAAGAACGCATAGTCGGTTGGGTGACCGGGGCTGCTGGACACGCCCGGTCATGTGCACCAACCCCCGCAGTCTAGGTGGACAGGATCGGCAGAGCCTGGGCCTTAGGCTGATGCTGTGTAACGCGAGGTCCGTGGTTAACAAGGCCCCCCTCATCAGTGACCTGATCACAGAGGGGGAGCCGGACCTCGCAGGAATAACGGAAACCTGGTTGGGCCCGGAGGGGGGGTTGCCCCTCGGGGAAATGTGCCCTCCAGGTTACCGTGTATTCCACCAGCCACGGGCCCAGGGTAGGGGCGGTGGGGTAGCGATAATTATTCGGGAAGATTTGGCACCGAGAGAATTCACTGTGTCGCAGATATCTGGGTGTGAGTCTCTAGGCGTGAAATGGGGCCCAGGGAGACAGTTGGGCCTGTTGATAGTATAACTGGCTCCCCGCCATACATCAACGGCCCTGCCCGGACTCCTCGAGCGGATCGCTGAGATGGCAGTTGAAACCCCCAAGCTATTAGTGATGGGGGATTTCAACCTGCCGTCGACGGGAGAAGCACCCGAGGTAGCCCGGGAATTCATGGCTTCCATGACAGCCATGGATCTGACTCAAGTAATTCGGGACCCCACACATGAGAGAGGCCACACACTGGACCTTGTGTTTGTCTCCGACCAGTGGACGAGTGATCTGGGAATAGGGGATTTAGTCATCACGCCCCTGTCATGGTCAGATCACTCACTTCTCCAGCTGGACTTCCCTGGCGCTACCCCCCGCCGCGGGGAGGCGGAGCCAGATTGTCCCAGATGGTTCCGCCCCAGGCGTCTGATGGAACCAGATAGGTTCCAGGCGGAGCTTGGGCCACCTCCTGCAGACCTGTCCCGCTCCCGGGCAGAGGACCTGGTAGCTGCATGGAATAATGCGGCTGCCGGAGCCTTAGACCGGGTTGCGCCTTTGCGGCCTCTCCGATGGCATCGATCGACCCGGGCTCCCTGGTTTAACGGGGAGCTTAGGGCGATGAAACGCCACAGGAGACGCCTAGAGAGCAAGTGGAGATCCTCCCGCTCCGAATCTGACCGAACACAGGTAAGAGCCTACTTAAGGACCTACCTTGTGGCAATAAGAGTGGCCAAACGTCGATATTGTGCCACCCTTATAGCGTCCGCAGAGAACCGCCCTGCCGCCCTGTTTCGGGTGACCCGCTCCCTTCTGTCACAGGGGCAGCGGGATCCCCCATTGCAGGGCAGGGCAGAGGAATTTGGGGAATACCTGCAGGATAAAATCGATCAGATCCGGAGGGGATGGACCCCCTTCAGTGCTCCAGGGGGGGCGTCCGATGCAAGTCTTGAGAGACCACGCTGGGAGGAGTTTGACCCTGTTGTCACCGAAGATTTGGACAGGTTGCGCGGGCGACTGCGAGCCACCACATGTTTACTGGACCCGTGTCCCTCCTGGCTTGTACTGGCTTCCTGGGAGGGTTCACGAGGCTGGCTACTGGGACTGGTGAACGCTTCGTTGAGTGAGGGCCTTTTACCAGCCACCTTGAAAGAGGCGGTGGTGAGGCCCCTGCTCAAGAAGCCTTCTCTGGACCCAAAGGAGCTAGCAAATTATCGTCCTGTCTCCAACCTTCCTTTTTTAGCGAAGGTTGTTGAGAGTGTGGTGGCTCAGCAGTTCCTGCGTCACCTGGAGGAAGCTGATTATCTAGACCCACGCCAGTCCGGCTTCCGACCTGGCCACAGCACGGAGACGGCCTTGGTCGCGTTGGTGGATGATCTCTGGAGGGCAAAGGATAGGGGTTGTTCCTCTATCCTTGTCCTATTAGACCTCTCGGAGGCTTTCGATACCATCAACCATGGTATCCTATTGCGCCGTCTGGAGGGGTTAGGGGTCGGAGGCACCGTGTTGCGGTGGTTCCGCTCCTACCTCTCTGGCCGGATGCAATGCGTGTTGGCAGGGGAGCAGAGGTCGACCCCGAGGCCCCTTACTTGTGGGGTCCCACAGGGGTCGGTCCTCTCGCCTCTCCTGTTCAACACATATATGAAGCCGCTGGGCGAGATCATCCGTGGTTTTGGGGTGGGATACCATCTGTACGCTGACGACACGCAGCTGTACATTTCCACCCCAAACCACCCCAACGAGACCGTCGAAGTGATGTCCCGGTGTCTGGAAGCCGTGCGGGTCTGGATGGGGGACAACAGGCTCAAGCTCAACCCCTCCAAGACAGAGTGGCTGTGGCTCCCGGCTTCCCGGTTCAACCAGTACATTCCATCTCTGGCCATCGGGGATGAGCAATTAGCCCCGGTGGAACGGGCGTACAATTTTGGCGTCCTCCTAGATGCCCGGCTGGCTATGGATGACCATGTGGCAGCCGTGGCGAGGGGGGCGTTCCACCAGGTTCGCCTGGTGCGCCAATTGCGACCCCTTTTGGACCGGGAGGCCCTGCGCACAGTCACTCACGCGCTGGTGACGTCTCGCCTGGACTACTGCAATGCTCTCTACATGGGGCTCCCCTTGAGGTGCGCCCGGGGACTGCAGTTGGTCCAGAATGCAGCCGCGCGTGTAATTATGGGGAGAACGAGGTTCTCCCATATAACACCTCTCCTGCGCGAGCTGCACTGGCTTCCTGTGGCCTACCGGGTGCGCTTCAAGGTGTTAGTCACCATCTTTAAAGCGCTCCATGGCACAGGGCCTGCTTATCTGCGGGATCGCGTCCTGCCCCACACATCCCTGTGACCTATTCACTCGCACGGAGAGGAACTTCTCCGGGTGCCGTCCTCCAGAGAGTGTCAGAGGGCGGCACCCAGGAGTAGGGCCTTCTCTGTGATGGGCCCTACCCTTTGGAATGACCTCCCCCCAGACATTAGGACAACAACTGACCTCCGCTCCTTCCGTATGAAATTGAGGACCCACCTGTTCCGACTAGCCGGCCTGGCTTAAATTTAGAGCTTTTCCACCTCTTGGGCATTTTTAATTGTTAATTTTAATTTTTAAATTTTAATTGTCATTGGGGTTTTAATTGTTTCAAAGTACTGTAATTTATTTATTTATTTTCTACCTCCTCCATATTATATTGTTGTGATTGTTGCTATTGTACGTCGCCCCGAGTCCCTGGGGGGAGAGGGGGCGACTAAGAAGTCTAATTAAATAAATAATAAATAAATAAATAAATAAATATCGAACAAGTACAAAAAAACTTGTTGGGGGATGTTTTGTCAAGAAAACTGCAGTATGACAGTAAGAAGGGAGAAGTTGCTCATCCCACCCTTTCTTCCTCCTACCAAAAGGCAGCCCAAGTCACTAACTGAAGCCAGGATAAGCTGATGACAGCTATGAAATTGGTGCTCCCAACAGACTAGTGACTCAACAATAACCAGGATAGCCTAACGATGGAAAATGGATTAGCCTGGAAGGGGTCCAAACTGTACGTCCCCACGGGGTTGAGGCTGGAAGTTCTACAGCGAAGCCATGAGGCGGAACTAGGAGGCCACTTTGAATTCCTAAAAATGCTCCTCCTCACCAGGCGTCAATTTTGGTGGCCAAAGATGGAATCGGAGGTGGAAGATTACATAAAAAGCTGTGCTACTTGCGCAACGATGAAAACACTGCTGGAGAAGCACCCTGGACTACTACAACAAGTGGCCAGCCCTAACCGACCATGGGAAGAGATCGCAATGGACTTCATCGTAGAACTCCCAGACACCAGCAGGAATAAAGTAATCTGGACAGTTATTGATTTGTTTTCCAAGCAGGCGCATTTCATCACTTGCTCAGGGTTGCCGTCTACAAAGAAATTAGCGAAAATGTTTGTGAAACACATTTATCGCCTGCACGGGGTGCCCAAGAGGATCATTTCAGACCACAGAGTCGAATTCACAGCCAAGTTCTTGTTGAGAGTTCCTGAGATCCATTGGGTCCACACAAGGACTGAGCTCAGCAGTTCATCCCAGCATGAACCGCGCAGCAGAAAGGGCCAATGCGATGGTGGAACAATACTGAACATCAGGTGTTATGTGGACTATCAGCAAGACAATTGGTCAGACTTGCTACCCTTCGCTGAAGTGGCGCACAACAACATGGTCCACAGCAGCACGGGATTAACGACCTTCCAAATTACCAGTTGCATGGAATTTGTTGCCATGCCTGAGCTGCCTATAGAACCTTCCTCCTCCATGTCTGAATGAATGGATGGACACGCTAAAGAAAGGATGGGAAAATACGAAGACAGCTCTAGCAGATGCGGCAGTAGCTTAGAAGAAGCAAGCTGATAAGCATCACTCGCTCCAACCCCCCTTTTGTGTGGGCGACAAAGTTTTTGTTTCTACCAAATGCATAAGTTTAAAAATGCCTAGCAAGATATTTGGTCCAAAATTTCTAGGTCCATTCCGAATAGTGAAAATAATTAACCCAGTTACAGTTCAACTCAGTCTACCCAGAAGTCTAGGGAAGATTTACTCAGTATTTCATTGTAGCTTGTTGAAACCAGTAATTGGGTCCAACATAAGACCATCCACCCAAGCTTTCTCTCCTTCTGTAGTGATAGAGGGGGAAACACGTTATGAGGTGGAAAAAATCGTAGACTCCAGGCTGTATAGAGGTCACTTACAGTATTTAGTGCATTGGAAGGGTTACCCTTTGTTCGAAGCTACTTGGGTGAAAAGCTGGGACCTAAAAGCAGATACGTTAGTAAAACAATTCCATGAGAAGGTTCCCAATAAGCCAAAGGGTCTCCCTGGGGGGGGGGGGGGGGGTTAATTTTGTTATGTTAACTTTTATGCTATTTTCTTTTCAGGAAATGTTTTTCTTCTGAGGAGAGGCCGCCTGTCACGCCTGCAGTCATATTCCTTTTAGGATCTTTGGCCTGCCACACACTATTATTTACTATGCTGGTTCATTAGTGGGGTAATTGGGAGGAGGACTAGTAAGGAGTAGAATTGTAGAATGTGTTGTTGTCAAAATTGTTAGGGTGTGAATTCCGCCCTGAATTAAGGAGGTGTGAATCTTGGCATCCCTTGTATCATACTTTTGAAATAAGCAAAAATAAACCCGAAGCAAGATCTAATAAAAACATTTTTAATATAAAAGGAAATAAAAATACAAAACTTGCTAACTGAATTAATTACATCTTGGCAAAGCTATGTGCCTGCCACCTGGCAAGCGAACAGAAGATCAGAAGAGAAAGTTAAGAAGGAATGTGAAGGAGCATGCGCATTAAATCACTTGCAGATAAGACCTGTGACCTGCGCAGTAAATCTTCAGCGCAGCTAGCAAACCAATTAACACAGTGACATCCCTTCTTTTGCTAGTTGGGCTGATGTCAGGTAAATCATCAAATAAGGCACATCTTCTTTCACAGATACTCGTGTTGAGCTGCTGGAAGCGGTTTGTTGAGCATGTCAGCAATTTGATCATGTGTAGATACATATTGCAATTTAACAAAACCTTATTTAACTAATTGCTTTGTGTTTTGATAACGAATGTCAATGTGTCTGGACCTAGAACCTGTGAAATGTGACTCAGAAATGTAAACCACCGATTCATTATCTTCCATCACGGTGATTGGTCGAATCGGACGTGTCCAGATATCTGCGATCAAAGCATCAAACCATGTTAGAGAATTACATGCATCTGAAACACAAGCATATTCAGCTTCAGTAGATGAACAAGAAACAAAATTCTGTTTTCTCACTTGCCAGTAAACAGGACATCCATTTAGGAACATCATGTAACCTGAAGTACTTTTGCGTGATTTCTTATCACTTGCCCAATCAGAATCTGCATAACAAAATAATTCTGCATAATCAGTATGTGTTGGTTCTAGCAATAGCTTCATGTGTTTAGTGTGTTTCAGGTATTTCAATAACTTCTTAACGCATGTCCAATGAAACTGTTTTGCCTTACCTATGTGTCGTGATAAGAGATTGACACTAAGTGCAATGTCGGGTCTGGTCCAACTACTAATGTACAACAGTGACCCAATGACTGAACGATAAAGTGTTTGGTCCTCGAATTCAGGACTTGGTTCATGTGTTAAGTTGTGAAAATCTGTTTGCATGGGTGTCTTTGTTGTGTTAGCATCCATCATGTTGCAATGTTGCAGAATGTGGTCAATTTTCTCCTCTTGTGAAAGACTAAACCCCTTCCGTGTTTTGTCAATCTGAACACCTAAGTAAGTGGTAATATGACCTAAAGATTTCAATGTGAAGTATCTCTGCAAACTTTTAGCAAAAATCTCACTCATTTTCTTATTTGGACCAATATAAACAATATCATCAACATAAACAAGAATTATCTCCTATACATTGTTAGATCTTTTTGTGGGAGGAGGAGCTTCCGGCAATGGCGGTTGCCTCTTGAGCTCCGGGAGACGCTATAGAGCTCCAACGGGCAATGGGTGCTGTTCCCGGTCCCCAGGCCACCGGAGGGCCGAGAGTCGGATTTATCGACCACCCAGGCTGGTTTTGGACGCATTTTGGTCCGCCAGGGTGGTCGCGGTGATCGAGGGGAGGTCACAGAAGATCGACGCAAGGCAGGAAGAGGCTGGGGGGGTGCGAGCAGGAGAGGAATGGCGGCGACGTTACAGAGTTCAGCGTTTGGCGTGCGCGCCGGCGGAGGAGACAAGTGGAGCGGCAGAGCGGCCGGCAGAGAGGCGAGGCAGCCGATTGGGAAAGGCTGAAAGAAGATCTGTTTGCAAAATGCCTTGCCTTGCCTCTGCCAAGGGCCTTGCCTTGCCAGGGCTTCTTGCTGAGGCTTTTATCATCCTCTGGCGGCTCCCGGTGACTCCTGGAGGCCGGCGCTGTTGGGAAGACCCCGGAAGACCAACGCTTGGAACATTGGAACGCTGGGTGAGCACTGGGTGAGCCTGGACTACTGGACCCTTTAGGTGGGAGCCAGGACAGAGTGGGAGAGGATGGTGGTTATGGTGGTTGAGGGGGCCTGGATCATCTGAGGCCTCTGGAAGATCTGGCCTAGGGCCATGGACCGGGCCTATGACCATGGAGAGGCTGGAAGGCTGCCTAGGAGTATGGTTATCTGGAGCCAAGACTGCCCCCCCCACCCACCAAGGACCCTGAATCTCTGTTCCTGAGCTTATCCCCACCTAGGACCATTTAAGACCATGGAGGGTTATTACCAACTTTATTGCTGGGGCTATCACCCACTTTTTCTACCATCTTTTCCACCATTCTATCAGCATCGCCACATCCGTCTAATTTTATCATCTAGACATCTACTCCCCCCCCACTCATTTCTGAAGAATCATCCAGGACAATGCCTCTTACCCCCCACATTGACATTGACTTATGGGACTAATGCCTTTTACCTCCCCCCCATACTGACTTTTTTACCAACTACAGCACCTTAGCCTCTATTGGAATTTTGTCGATAATAACGTATTCGAGGTTAGACTTGCTCCGCCTGCGGGAGGCCCCTCTCTCGCAGGCTTGGCCCTTGGCTCTTTCAAGGGCCCGCCTCGAGGACGGGTTCGTGGACCCCGAGAGGTGCAGGAACCGGAAGCTAAGGGGATTTTTAGTAAAATGTTTTTTAGCTTTTTTAGGGGGTCCCAGGGTGGGGGGGAGGGTTAATCAGACCGGGAGGAGAGCCAGAGCCGGACAGACAGGTGAGTCCAGGAAGGACGGGGATGCGGTGGAGGGGGGGAATATAAAGGTCACTAAAGCAGAGGGTTGTCCTATTACAACGGTCGCGGGGAGGAGGGGATGCGAGGACAGGATAAGATCCCAAGGTCGGTTGGGAGACCGCGGCTGTTGGTTACGCCCGGTCGCTTGTACCAACCCCTGCAGTCTAGGTGGACAGGTCCTACAGAGCCAGGGCCTGCGGCTGATGCTTTGCAACGCAAGGTCTGTCACCAACAAGGCCCCCCTCATTAATGAGTTGATCTCAGAGGGGGAGCTAGACCTTGCAGGGATAACGGAGACCTGGTTGGGCCACGAGGGTGGTTTACCCCTTGTGGAAATGTGCCCACCGGGTTTCCGTGCATTCCATCAGCCTCGGGCCCTGGGTAAGGGTGGAGGGGTGGCGGTGGTTATGCGGGAATGTTTAGAGCCGAGGGAGTTCACTGTCCCTCAGATACCCGGGTGTGAGTCCCTTGGTGTGAACTGGGGCCCAGGGAGGCAGTGGGGCTTGCTGATTGTATACTTGGCTCCTCGCTATGCATCAGCAGCCCTGCCCGAGCTCCTCGAGCTAATCTCAGCGACGGCAGTTGAGACTCCCAGACTTTTGGTCATGGGGGACTTCAACTTGCCGTCAACGGGAGCGGCTTCCGAGGTGGCTCGGGAGTTCATGGCTTCCATGACGGCCATGGACCTGACCCAATTAGTGCAGGGCCCCACTCACGAAGGGGGCCACACACTGGACCTCATTTTTGTATCTGAACAGTGGACGAGTGATCTGGGAATAGGGGATTTAGTCATCACGCCCCTGTCATGGTCAGACCACTCATCCCTCCGGCTGGACTTCCCTGGCGCTATCCCCCACCGCGAGGAGGCGGAACCAGACTCTATAAACTGGTACCGCCCCAGGCACCTGATGGAATCTGATAGATTCCAGACGGAGCTTGGGCCAATACCTGTAGCCTTGTCCCGCTCCCGCTCCGAGGACCTAGTGATTGCCTGGAATAGGGCGACGACTGGGGCCTTGGACCGGGTTGCGCCTTTGCGACCTCTCCTGCGGCATCGACCCACCCGGGCTCCTTGGTTTACTGAGGAGCTTAGGGTGATGAAGCGCCACAGGAGACGTCTAGAGAGCAGGTGGAGGTCCTCACGCTCCGAATCTGACCGAACACAGGTAAGAGCTTATTTGCGGACTTACCTTGTGGCAATAAGAGCGGCCAAACGTAGACATTGTGCTGCTCTTATTGCGTCCGCGGATAACCGCCCTGCCGCCCTGTTTAGGGTGACCCGCTCCCTTTTATCGCAGGGGCGCGGGAGACACCCTTACAGGGTAGAGCAGAGGAGTTTGGGGAATATCTGCAGGACAAAATCGATCAGATCCGGAGCGGGTGGGCCTCCGTCAGTGGACCAGACGAGCTGCCAACAGCGAGTCTTGAGAGACCATTCTGGGAGGAGTTTGACTCTGTTGCCCCCGAGGATTTGGACAGGTTGCGTGGACGGCTGCGACCTACCACATGTTTAACGGACCCGTGCCCCCACCCCAACGAGGCTGTCGAAGTGATGTCCCGGTGTTTGAAAGCCGTCGGGGTCTGGATGGGGGACAACAGACTCAAACTCAACCCCTCCAAGACTGAGTGGCTGTGGGTACCGGCACCTCGGTTCAGCCAGCTGACTCCATCGCTGGCCATAGGGGGCGAACAGCTGTCCCCCGTGGAGCGGGCGCACAATTTGGGCGTCCTCCTCGATGCCCGGCTGTCAATGGAGGACCATGTGGCAGCCGTGGCAAGGGGGGCGTTCCACCAGGTTCGCCTGGTGCGCCAATTGCGCCCCCTACTGGACCGGAGTGCCCTGCGCATGGTCACTCATGCGCTGGTGAGGTCTCGCCTGGACTACTGCAATGCCCTCTACATGGGGCTTCCCTTGGGACGCATCCGGAGACTGCAGCTAGTTCAGAACGCAGCCGCGCGGGTTATTATGGGAAGTACTCGTTACTCCCACGTAACACCTCTCCTGCGCGAGCTGCACTGGCTACCTGTGGCCTTTCGGGTGCGTTTCAAGGTATTGATTACCATCTTTAAAGCGCTCCATGGCATAGGACCTAGTTATCTGCAGGATCGCATCCTACCACACACGTCCCTGCGACCTATCCGCTCACACAGGGAGGGGCTCCTCCTGGTGCCGTCTGCTAGGCAATGCCAGCGGGTGACACCTAGGAGTAGATCCTTCTCTGTGATGGGCCCAACCCTCTGGAATGACCTCCCCCCGGACATTCGAACTACCACCGACCTCCGTTCCTTCCGGCAAAAGTTAAAGACTCACCTATTTCAATCAGCTGGCCTGGCACTTTCTTAGTTTTACCTCCCGGGGATTTATTCATTTTAATTGGGTTTGGGGTTTTAATAGTGATGTTTTTAGGATTAGAATATATTTATTTCTTAGTACAGCCTATCTCCCCCTCCAAATGTATCTTAAATGTATTTTATTATTATGACTGGTTTTATTTGTATTGACTGTACACCGCCCCAAGTCCCTTTTTGGGAGAGGGGCGGTCTAAAAATCTAAGAAATAAATAAAATAAATAAAAATTTTTGTGAACACGCATTCATCAGTTTCGGACTTAATGAAGCCCATTGAATTTAGTTTGTCAGTAAGACATAAGTACCACATTAAACCTGACTGTTTCAGACCATAAAGACTTTTGTTTAGAAACCAGGTATCCCCTTCTTGCTGTCGGAATCCTGGAGGTCCTCTCACGTAGATCTCTTCATCTAGGTCAGCATGTAGATAAGCCGTGTCCACATCAATCTGGAAAACTTCTAAACCAAGAATAGTTGCAGTGGTTAAAGCAATTTTTACACTCTCAGTTCTGACTGTTGGTGAGTAGGTGTTTGTGTAGTCCTCAGGATAACGTTGAGCGAAACCCTGAGCTAAAAGTCTGGCTTTGTATAATGACTCACCACTCAGTTTCTTCTTGATTCTGTAGACCCATCAAATGCCAATGACTTTTCTGTTTACTGGAGGTTTTGCAGGTGTAAATACATTAAGTTTCTTTAAACTGTCCATTTCATCCTGCATTGCCTAATACCATTTGTCTTGCTCTGAATCAGGAAGCTGCTTGATTTGTGTGAATGTATCAGGAGGAAGTGTAACATTGCGAATCAAAGGCAAGGGTGTTTTTGTCAGTTGTCAGGAATATCGTTGTGGAGGGATTCCTTTTGTGACCCCCTTGGAATGTCTCGGAACAATAGTCCATTCTTCTTCTGATTCATCCTCGTCCTCACATTCGTCACTAGCATCAGCATCTGTGGCTCACGAAGACGGAACATCAGGTTGTGAAGAACTGGTAGAAGGAATATCTGCCTGTGAATCTTGGTCATCAGGCTGCGTGGCATCTGCAACATCATCTCTAGGAAAATAAACTCCAGGATCATTGGAATGAATCCTGGACCAGTCAATATCTTCCTCAAAATTAGCAGATTGAGAAATCACAATTACATGTTTAGGGTCAATAAATTTACTCCATTTTGAATTATCATCAATACCCATAATTCAAAGTCTCTTTGCTGCTGGACCTCCTTTTCTTCTTTGAGCTAAGGGAATGTTCACCATAGCGTATGAACCAAAAATATGGAGGTTCTTGAGATCGGGCTTGTAGCCATACATCATGAAGAAAGGAGTTTGATTTATTACACTGCTCCAAGTACGGTTGACAATGTAATTTGCATATTTGATAGCTTCACCCCAATATATGTTACTGAGATTGGCATCTTCTAGGAGACAACACTGTGAATGCATGACAGTAGTTTGGTTCAGGCCTTGTTGAAGCTGAAACGAAAGTAGGCCATGAGAATGTGACCTTTAACATAGTGCCTGCATGAGAATGTGACCTTTAACATACATAATGCTTGCATAGGTTGATGGTTAACTGCAAATATCTAACTGTGTATAGGATGTTTGCTGACCACAATAACTAACCGTTTATCTAGCTTAGCATAGCGTTTGTATAGGTTGTTGGTTAACTGCAAATATCTAACTGTGTATACGATGCATTATTAGGGATGTTTTTGAAAACCCCTTAACTGCTACATACCTATTAATTGTTTTCTTGTGGAAAATTGCTGAATGTACTTCTTTGTATGTGTCCACTCCCCCGCCTTAAAGAAACTGCTTAATAAAAGGGTCTGTACAGAACATGTCAGGAGGAATGTAGCCATACATCCTCCAGGCACTCTGTGCTTGCCTACCTCGAGCTAACTCTTTGTGTGGTGTCTTAATTTGCAGCCTTCGTCCATGTGTGGACCCCCCAAATTCCCGGTGAGGACCGGGGCTCGTTCTCCCACCCAAGGGAGAACCCAGAAGGCCCAGACAGGCGAATCCGGACTCAAGTATGTCGCGACCCTTGCAGCGACATCTGGGGGCTCGTCCAGTCCTGTATTGGCATCTTCATGGGCACGATCGTTGTCTAGCGGTGTGCTCTCCTTCACTCCTGTGAACTTACCCGGCCGGACGCGCCACTGTGCACACGTAAGTCATGGGCTCCTCGGGCTCAAAGGTTTCTGCTCATCACCGAGAGGAACTTTTCGCTCTCGTGAAGCGTATTAATTCTCTCCAAAAGATTAACAGCATCACTGTCTATCCGCTTTCTCGAAAATCTATCGCTTACTCTCTATCCTAATTCTCCTTCAGACGATTCTTCCGTTTCTTTTGTTCCTAATCCTTCTCCTTCGGACGTAACCCCGAAGGTTTCACCACCTCCTTATGAGGCCCCCAAAGTCTCAGTCGCTTCCTCCGCTCCCCTGGCGGAGACTTCTGCTTCTTTTCCTACTGAAACTCCTACTGACTTTCCTGATGTAGATCCACGGGCTGGCTCCTTTTCTGCCTTTGTTGCCTTGTATGTATGTATGAAATGAAGGAAGTTCCTACTAAAGGTTTGCCTTCAACCTGAGTAAAAACCCTCTGCACATTTTTCTGACCAACCTACTCTATTAGTCCTAAAGTAAAAACCTGGCCTCCAGAAGGCAGTTTTGATTTAGATTTTGTCAACAAATTTGCTGATTTTTTGGCCACCATCAGATGAATCAAGGGCCCCACCCAGATGCAAATGATGTGTTAATGAAAGTCTCCATACATCTTGGATCTTTAAAAATATGCCAGCATGAGTCAACCTAGAACCCTGGCTGAATGCAAACAATGTGTGGACAAACATCTCTGTACATTGTTTTTATACATCTTGATATTTAAACATGCCAGCGCGTGCTGGGATATCAAGATAGAATTTGGATCTTTAAAACTTAGCCAGCGTCCGCTGGCAGATCCAAATTAAGAAACGAACACCCCAGGGCAGAGACAGGCGTTAACAATCTAGTGCGTGATCATCTCCAGACCTGGAGGGAAGTTGAGATCCTTTAATAATAGAAAATGGAGCTCATTGGCTTATGTACAGCTCCTTGAAGTAATTGTAATAACTGCCTTGCATGAAGAAAGAATGAAATGGGATTTTTATATGTGAAATTAATGATTGTAGTGCAAATGTGAGTAGGTTGATGGTAAAAGTTGGTATGAATGTAGTTTGATTCCCTTTTATATAAAGGATGGTATGTGTGTGTATGCATGTGTGTTATCATTTCCAAATTGTTTGGCATGAGCAAGCATGAAGGTTTGATTGCAGTATGAATGTGAATATGTGTCCCCCATGCCCCAGGGAGTGATAAGTGAATGGCTCCAGAGGTCCACGTGATTGCCTGTGTGAATTTCCCCCTCCCCCCACCCACTCTTCCTTCTGGGTCATTCTTTGGAGGGAAGCAGGAGGAGCGGGGAGAATGAGTGTTTGCTCATTTTTACCATGAGTGTGTGTATGAAAAGTCCCAGTGATATCTGTGAATGCCTCTAAGAGCAGTTGGTCAATGGAACGGCTTGCCTCCAGGGGTTGTGAATGGCCCAACACTGGAGGTCTTTGAGAGGATGTTGAATGGTTATTTGTTTGAGATGGTATAGGTTTCCTGCCTAGGCAGGGGGTTGGATTGAAGGACCTCTAGGGTCCCTTCCAACTCTGCTATTGTATTGTATTGTATTGTATTGTATGAATTGTAGATTGTTTTAATAAAGCATGACTGCATAAAATGTTATAGTCTTTTTTGTTCCAACCTTTTTTGTTTGAAAGGAGTTATTTTGCTAATTAATTTATGGCAGCTATTGGGGAATCTTTGTTTGGATTTGTCCGTTTTTGTCTGCCGCTATCTAAAGTTTTTTATTTGATTTATTTTTTCTTTTTTTTTTGTGCCCTTGCCACAGTTCAAAAGATTAATGAGATTTTGAGCATTCCATTTGTGGTTTGCGTAACTTGTCAGCTAATTCTTTTGATGTTTTTTTTTTTAAAGACAACAGACTCTGTTTTAAAATGTTTTGCCATTTTTTTAGGTAGTTAAATTAATAACCTTGGGTTTTTTGTAGAAATTGGACTGATTTTATTAACATTATTTTTTCTATTCCAAAATTTGATTTTTTTATTTTATTTTCAAAATAAATTTTTTTTCAGTGTCTTTTAATTGACTATGTGGTCTGTATGACTTTTCTGCTTGCCTATTGTTCTCAATTCTTTGCTTTCATAAGACTGTTTTGTTTTTTTTTGGATGGAAGATGAAATTGTTTATAAGGACTCTTATGAAAGTTTCCTACCTTGCAATATTGTTGTTTTTGTAACACTAAAAATTGTTTTTTGCTATTTTATTTTTTCACATCTTTTTTTAATAAGCTTTTTAACTATATTTCTGACTTTTATTATGTGTGTCAATTTATTTTTAATTTTTTAGAAACTATGTTTTTTTTTTCTTTAGATTTATTTTTGATTATTTTTTTTCTCATCAAAATGCCTGGGGACTGGCACAATTTTGCCATATGCCACTCAACCAGGCCAAGCAAATTGTTTTATTTTGTTCCCAGTGTTTTGGGGCATCCCCCTCTGGGGACAAAGAAGTTAATTTTTATGATTTGGCCTCTAATCACTATGGCAAATGGATGTCACCTATGTTTTCTTTTTTTTGGCTCCTTAGAAATAAATTCATTTATTTAGTTAGGGGGTTGGACTAGAAGACCTCCAAGGTTTTTTCCAACTCTACTATTGTATTATTATTGTATTATCTATTTTTAATTTTTGGCCACATTTTTTTTTTCAGCCTTTATTGCCTTGGGCAAACTTTTTTAAAACAAAACTGACAATGGCCTGGCCTATTTTTCATTGGCCTTTTTGTAATTTTGTACTAATTGCACCAGTTTTAATTTTTGGGTTTTTCCTTATAATTCCACAGGTTAAGCCATTGTGGAACGTGTTAATTGGTCCTTCAGGGACTGTTTTTTCAAACATATAAAAAAGGAGGGATTTTGGGTACCTAGTAATTTGGTGTACCCCAATTTGGCTAATTTGGCATAGGTAACACAATAGATTTAAAAAGTTTGTTTGCCTCCCCCGCAAGGGGGACGAGGATATGCTGTGCTTGTTTTTACAGATTTTTATGGATTCTAGTACGTGATGTTTGTCTAGACAAGAATATTGTCGTACCAGTTCCCAAATCCAGTTCCAGAGATGACCAAGATGACTTTACAGACAGCACAGTGGCCAATACGATCTTGCCAAAACAGCTGTCCAGTGATATGAAAAACCAAAAACTACCAAAGCAGTGCTGAAACAACGACACGACAACTTATGTGCTGCCATTTTTGCCAAGTTTTTAGTCATCATTAGTCATCATTTGTTTATGTTTACTTGTTTTGTCATCTCACCAAAAAACTCATTTGAACAGTGACTGCAATAAAAATCTATGGGTGCAACTAACATTACACACACTGACTTGAACTGTACATGAAACATTTGCTTTTTATATGCTTGGATCCTGTTTGAATTTTGCCTGCAGTAATTCAACACTTCATTGGTTCGAATTATAAGACTATCTTTCATTGAGGATTAATTGCTTATGATCCTCCCTCTGATGCAATTGCTTTGTATATATTGATAGTAGCAGTTCCTAAAAATGTAACATGTGTTAAAGTAGTTAACTGTATATTTTTAAGTAATAAGCCTTATTGTCTCTTATTTCTTCCTCCTATTTTGCTCTTAATAACAGTCATGCCTTTCCTAATGCTGATCCGGAGTGTTGGATGTGCCTTTCTTTTTTTTTTCCAACCACCATTTTATGAGGCCATAGGTTCTGCCGTACCTTTTCAATCTATGGTTGCTCTCCAGAATTCTCTTACTTCACTATCTGAAGTTGTTTTACAGAATAGAAGAGGATTGGATTTGTTATTTTTGAAACAGGGCGGCTTATGTGTAGCTTTAAAAGAAGAATGCTGTTTTTATACTGACAGTTCAGGCATTGTGCTTGATTCTATGGCAGAATTAAATACCCGATTGAAAGATAGAGAGTCAGAACGCTCCAAGTTTCACACATGGTATCAAGGAATGTTTAACTTTTCTCCATGGCTTACAACTTTGCTTTCAGTCCTTATAGGTCCTTTGATTTTGATTTTGATTGCTTGTATCATTGGACCTTGTGTTATGGGAAAACTGCTCAGGTTTTTGCGTACTCGCCTGGGTGACATAGATAAAGAAGTTGATGCTACTCGCAAAGATTTAAACCTACTGCAACACTTGTTACCCTCCTCGCACGACACCTGCAAACAACCGTTGTTAACATTTTCGGATTCAGACTCCGATACAGAAAGTGAGCTTCAATTCCCGGATAAGGTGAATGGTTCTTCTCACTGCCTGCCGGAGGGTGGGCTGTTAGAGGAACGCATAGCCTTGGAGGGATATTGACCTCCTTTTAAAACAAAAACAGAGGAGATGTGAATGCATGACAGTAGTTTGGTTCAGGCCTTGTTGAAGCTGAAACGAAAGTAGGCCATGAGAATGTGACCTTTAACATAGTGCCTGCATGAGAATGTGACCTTTAACATACATAATGCTTGCATAGGTTGATGGTTAACTGCAAATATCTAACTGTGTATAGGATGTTTGCTGACCACAATAACTAACCGTTTATCTAGCTTAGCATAGCGTTTGTATAGGTTGTTGGTTAACTGCAAATATCTAACTGTGTATACGATGCATTATTAGGGATGTTTTTGAAAACCCCTTAACTGCTACATACCTATTAATTGTTTTCTTGTGGAAAATTGCTGAATGTACTTCTTTGTATGTGTCCACTCCCCCGCCTTAAAGAAACTGCTTAATAAAAGGGTCTGTACAGAACATGTCAGGAGGAATGTAGCCATACATCCTCCAGGCACTCTGTGCTTGCCTACCTCGAGCTAACTCTTTGTGTGGTGTCTTAATTTGCGGCCTTCGTCCACGTGTGGACCCCCCAAATTCCCGGTGAGGACCGGGGCTCGTTCTCCCACCCAAGGGAGAACCCAGAAGGCCCAGACAGGCGAATCCGGACTCGAGTGTGTCGCGACCCTTGCAGCGACACAACACATCATGGTTTGTAGAACCCCTTCTCTCCATTCTGTGACTCCATTATGAGCCGATGTGTATGGAGCGGATGTCTGATGAAGAATTCCATTCTTATGCATCCAGTCCTGGAAACGCTGAGACATGAATTCTGCACCACGGTCACTCTGGATTCTGGCGATGCGAACTTGATATTGGGTAGAAACAAATGCTGCAAAGCCTTTAAAGGTCTGAAAGGTCTCAGATATCTCTTTCATAGGATATACAAATCCATATCTAGAATGATTATCAACAATTGTTAGAAAATACTTTCTACCACCAATTGTTGGTGGAAAAGGACCTACTATGTCAGTGTGTACCAAATCAAAAATGCGTGTTGACAGGTGTGTAGCGTGTTTGGGAATGGCTGCTGCTTTGGATTTAGCTTTCCTGCAAACTACACAATCCAAAAACACCTTACACCCCTTTAGATCCAAACCTTTTGCGAACTCCGGCATTTTCTTAAGAACACGGAAACTGGCGTGCCCCAATCTTCTATGCCACTTGTGGATACACCTGGAATGCAAAGGTTTACCAGTTAGTGAATTTTCAACATTAACAGTTTCATGAGGAAACTCAGGCTTGCTCTGAGCAACCTGCTTCCTTATTTTCTGTTTGTTGGCTTTAGGAGCCTTTGGAGTAGCAACAGGATCTCTCTCTGGACCAACTCTCTCTGGGCCTGTGCTCTCCCTTTTTGGAGTTTGCATACTTGCCTGTGCTTGAGGTTTAGGCTTTGGCTTTATGTAATAAACACCACCAATTAGCATGGTTTCAGCAACAATATCTCCATTTTTAACTATGTAACTTGTTTTCTCGAGGTGGTGAGCCTGGAACTTTAACACTCTAGACAAGTGACACTGATTAAGCAAATTACTGGTTGCTGAAGGTATGTAATAAACATCAGGGATGAATGTATCGAGCTCTTCAATGTAAACGGTTCCTTTTCCGATGACCTTACAAGGATGATTGGAGAAGGAGTACAGTTCCTGAAGATCAGGTTCAGGCTCGTGCATCTCTGTGAAAAGTTCCTTTCTGTAGGTAACGTGTAATGCTGTGTCACTATCCAAAGTCCACAAAAGACGTCTGTCGTACTCTGGATCAGGTTGTGGATTGTTGGTTAAGGCCAGTGTGGCGAGTGGAGCTTGTGGATCACGCCTTGGGCCACGACAACCTTGTCTTCCGCCTCTACCTCTGCCTCTGGAGTCTGTTCCTCTGGGCTGGTATGTGATGGGAGCTGGAACTCGTTGGGGACAATCCCGGGTGTCATGTCCCATACAGTTACAGATGTAGCATCTTGGCATCCTTGGAGCATAGACTCTTCCTCGGAAGGGACGTCTAGCTGGATCTCTCGACGCTGGTGGCCCTCGTAAATGTGGTGTGGCTAACTTAAGTGATCCTTCTTCAATTAAAAGTCTGCAAACCTTATCTACTGTTTGTTGAGCAATAGGCACATGATTAATCTTTGCAATGGCATCTTTCCATTCATAATTCAATGACTTAATGATAATGCTGATCATTTGAACATCATCAATACAATGGCCTCTTTCTCTCAATTCTTTTCTCATTCCTTTCAGTTTGGTCAAATGTCCACCAATTTGCTCACCAGGTTTCAACTTCGAACCATGGAACTCAGACATGAGCAAACATGAAGATTCAGTTGAAATGGGCCTGTAGCAATCTTCCAGATGGGCCCAAATTTGTTGGGCTGGTGCATTAGGCGAAAAAATAACCTTCAGTTCAGTTTCCATGGACATTAATAATGTTGTGCAAGCCTTAGTCTCTAAGTCTCTTATTTCAGGAGTCCATGGCTGGGCAGGAGGATTAAACACCATACAATGGGTACCTTCTCTGCGAAGCAAAATTGAAATCTCACTGACCCAGGCGTTATAATTCTGTCCTGACATCTTTAACTTTGACTCACTAGTCAATGGAGGAGCAAAAAAATGCTTGTTGAGGGATGTGCATTTGAAAAGCTTGCTGCTGTTGCACCTGTGGTTGCTGTAATCTAACCTGTGGTTGTTGTGTTACAGCTGGAGCTGGTGTTTGGGCAGCAAAATTAACATGGCTTGCTTGGGTGGCAGGTATCTACCTTTGCTGCATTAAGTATTGTTGTGTTCCATCTGAGAAGGCATGTGCACCATCAATGGGTGCTGAAGATTGGGCCTGTGGAGACACTTTTTGCCTTGCAGCCTGAATATCTGAGTAATCTAGTGACATGTATGAAAGAATTTGCTGCATTGATTTGAATTGCTCTTGAATTCTGGCTTGCATGTCAGCCCTTTTTAGTAAATTATTTCTGCTAGGAGATGGCGCTGCAGCCATATCTCTTGGGTGTAATATTTCTGCCTGCATGGCATGGGCCATTGGAGAACAAAAGAAATCACGTGACAATTGTGACGTGTGCACATCTCTCTGTTCTGATTTGCCTGCCACAATATCCTCCAGGGGGTGTGTCTTAGGCTTTGGAGAAGAAGGCAAGATGGTGTTTTCAGAAATTTGAAAGAGAGGAAAACCCCTTGTCAGCGTTCTAAATACCATGCATGAAATCAATCAGAGACCAAGGCAGAATCATCCTTAAAGTTCCAATTTAATCATACAGGCATGTTAGCACATCTGTGGAATTCCAACTCTGATATTCTTCCTGGAATTCCACCCAGTTGAAAGTTCATGATCTTATCCCCACACCCAGAATCCCTCCACATGTTCCAATCATCATCTTCCATGCTGGCATCTACCCCCTCTGCTTCCGGTCAGGTGTCGAGGTGCGAAGACCAAAGATGACCTTGAGCTTCTAGAAAGAATGACAACAAAACATTCCACAATTCTACTCCTTTCTATTCCCCCCTCCCAACTACTACACTAATGAAACAGATAGGAAAATAATAGAAAGTGTGGCAGGCCAAAGATCCTAAAAGGAACATAACTACAGGCCTGACACCCCTCTTATTTGCCTCTAGCGCGGCGTAATCTATTTTGGCCTGAAGAAGCTTGTGTTCTAAAAATTCTATGTGGTTACGATAGCTTTCCATATCTTGCTCAGAGATGCAGAGAGAATCATACATATCTCCATCTGCATGGGAGTGAATTTGCTGCGGCCGTGAAAGCTTTGGCCTTGCACCCAGCGTTTCCAAATCTCTAAGATTTCAGGAGCATGCATAATCAGAAAGATACTCTACTAACCTTGGTTGTAGATTGGCATCTCCTGGAGCAGTCCTATCTTGTTGAGATCTTTCTCCCACAGTAGGGTCTTCACCCAGTCCGGTTGCTGGATCAAGCGGGGCTTCGAGGGTTGTAAATGTTTGTAAAATGCTTTCCTTCTCTTCTTCGGAGAGGCTGAAAATATCTGAATGTCTTGAAGAGAAATCTTTCGGTTTCCTTTTTTTCTTAGGCATCTTAGAAAATGATTTAAATGTTCCTCAGTCGTTATAAATCATCCTGTCTAATTAGCCTATATGCTTATCTTTAAAGTAACTAACAAGGAAAAGCCATAAATCAGCCATGCTCTGTTACCATCTGTTAGGGTGTGAATTCCGCCCTGAATTAAGGAGGTGTGAATCTTGGCATCCCTTGTAGCATACTTTTGAAATAAGCGAAAATAAACCCGAAGCAAGATCTAAAAAAAACATTTTTAATATAAAAGAAAATAAAAATACAAAACTTGCTAACTGAATTAATTACATCTTGGCAAAGCTATGTGCCTGCCACCTGGCAAGCGAACAGAAGATCAGAAGAGAAAGTTAAGAAGGAATGTGAAGGAGCATGCGCACTAAATCACTTGCAGATAAGAACTGTGACCTGCGCAGTAAATCTTCAGTGCAGCTAGCAAACCAATTAACGCAGTGAGAAAAATAAAACATTCCTTTAATGCTTTGTTATCATTATTAACCATTTATTTGACTATAGCTATTATTATGTTGTACATAGCACTCAAAATGTAACTACATTTAACTAAAATTTATTGTGACATTTCATTTCATCATCCTGTATCCTTCCAGAGATAGTGTAGTCCAATATCTCTTGCCATTTGTAAAGTCTGTATTCTAAGTGTTTTCTTGATAAAGTCTTAAGTGGACTTCTCTTAAGAACGTGTTGTTCATTGCATGTCTTATAAGAATTTGAAACCCTCTATCTGCTCTTTTTATCAGCTTAACTTTTGTTATCATTACTGCTTCTGCCGAGATTACTCTCATTATTTCTGCCAAATTTTCTCTCCTTTCTTCATCTATTTTCTGACATCTGAAATAAAGTTCCGGTTCATCAATTTCTCCTTTCTGTATTTCACACTTGTCATTTCCCTCCACTCTCAGTTTGCTGTCAGTGTCAACAATTTTCTTATCACTTTCATATGTCTCTGATATTTTTTCAGCTCTGTCCTCAAACTTCATCACTGTCCCCATACTTTCTGTATTTTGATCTATAATTTCAAGTCTCTTTTCAATTCTCTCTGTAATTATTAAAACTTTTTGAATTTCTAAGAAAATTCTTTGCAAAGTTAGTGCCTTTTCTTCTTCACGTCGTGCCATTTTCCAGGTTATAAACACTGCCAAAACATCTGAGACTTTTTAGGTCAAACAAATTCAGTGAGTTTCTCAAATCAAAGCTTTCTCTTTCCTTCAAAGGAACACCTGTATCAACAAAAATTTTTCCACTGAGCCTTTCAGTAAACAAAGCGTATAGCTTTATCAGATATTGCCAAGCCTTTAGCCACTAGAAGGCAGTGTTACCTCTTTTCCATCTGTTTTTGTCTCTCTCTGTAAACACCAAGTTCTGAGAGAGGAAAAGAAAAAAAGTGTAAAAATTACGCTCAGTCCAAGCCTTACGAGAGAAGAAGCTTTTAATCCACGAATACAAAAAATGGAGAAAGTATAGAGGAAGAAGGAAAAAAAAAGGAGATCAGTCCAGTTTAAAAGTAAGAGGCATTTGTAAAGACGCCATCTATAGAAAACAAACAAAATTAAGGTAGAAAAGATAACACGATCGTCCTAAACCAGAGTTAATTCACCACTTATTTTCTTCTGTCTTCAATTTTATTTTAAATTCCAATTCTTTTGGGTTTTCCCTTCTCTAATAGTAAGAATTTTTCTCACCAATTCGACACCACTCCTGTACTACCTCTGTTTCAGAGGCTTGTCCCAACCTTCTGCAGCCATTTTGGTTGCTTCTCTTGTAGCTGGCAAAAAGAGCTTTCTCCTGGATCAATCAGGGGCTTTGCGATGCCCCTGAGATCAGCAGGACATGCTCTTCTCTATCACTGTTCCTTCAGAACAGTTTAAGTCCAAAAGGACCGTCCAGGAACAGAGATATTGACAGAAATCCTGGAGTCCCAAGATTGCATGTCATGTCATTGTGACGTCAAGCCCCGCCCTCTCAAGATCATTAACTTTCAACTGGGTGGAAACCCGGGAAGCTTTCAGATTCGGGTTTCCACAGATGTACCAATATGTCTCTCTTATTAAATTGGAACTTTGAGGAAAGCTCTGCCTTGGACTCTGATTTAATTCTGGATGATATTTGGAACGCTGACAGCTCCTAAACATGACAATGGTATACTCCTGTTACATAGAAGATTGGGGCATACTAGTTATAGAGGGCTGAAGAAGATGCCAGACCCAGCTAGGTGGCATAAGCCAAAGCAAAAGTCAAAGCAGTGCAAGAGGTATTCAGAGTGTGCTGTTTGTAAGGAGGCACAATACAAGGTGTACCCTGTGAATAGGAAAAATGCAAGGCAAGCAAACAGTGTTATACCTAGGAGACTTGAATGGTGTAATAAAGGTAAACCTCCTGAGCGGTTCACTGCAAGTAGAGTTAGAGTAGGTGGTATTCATTATGAACCCTGTAATCACCAGAAGATATGTGTCAGGTTCCAAAGGGTTAATGAAGCCAAACACAGCCAAACACAGAGATGGTTTGAAAATGCAGTTTATCTTCCTATGGCACGAACTGACCAACAAAGCACTAAGGCAATGAATAAATTGTCAGAGCCACCACCTTTTATAGTTACTTGGTAATTAGGCTAAACCCCACCCCCCATGCGTGCACACACCCATCACCTCATGACCCAGAGTGAAAACCACTAGGCAATCAATCATGGATTGTTCTCAGTCAGTTATCAGTTCTGGAATGTTCTCAGTGGAAACCTCCCGGCATTCAGTCATGAAGAGCTTTGTAGAGTTCTCAGCTGGACTGCTTGTGAAGGAGGGAGATCTCCATCTGGTAAGCACGAATCTTGGCAGCTTGCCCAGTTTCTCTCCCCCCCCCCCCCGAATGGCAGCTCTGGGCCCCTGGGCTCGCCAGAGCTGACATGCAGCCCCTCTACTACAGCGACAGCATGTGGGGAGGTAAAAATTACAGTCAGTTAGGAGCCGAAGGACCACTTCCCCCTGGTTTTGTGGGATGTCTGCGGTGGAATCTCACTACCAGGTGGGGCACCCTACAGTCCTTACTATGAACCCATGATGCCTCCAACAGAGGATAACCTTTCCATAAAACAAGGTATTGTAACCGCCCTCTGTGCCACCTGGTATCTAGTATATCTTGCACTACATAGTGCTGTTCCCCATCTACAGTAACTGGGGCTGGCCCCTGTACCAGGTCTCCTCTGATATCAGATGCCTGAATTGATTGGAGCAGGCTGCAGTCGTCCCCCCCGCCAAATGCCAGCTCTGGGTGTCTGGGCTCACTAGAGCTGACAATATGGTCATTGCCTGAGGAACAAGAAGCGGAAGTTAAAGAGAGAGACAGGCAGGCAGATAAACCAAACGGAGGAGATTGAGCTAGTGAAAAGAGAAAGCAAAGAAATCAGCCAAGAGATAGTAAACAGGATGTAAAGGAGATTAATGAGACAGAGTGTACAGAAGCAGTAGATAATGAATGTAGGAGTAGTGCCTGCAGCAATAGTAGTAATGGTGCTAGTAGCATTTGTAGCAGTAACTGAAGCAGGAAGCGAGGACATAATGAACAATTTACTGCGAGTGAGGTCAGAGCATACAGTGTTAGGAATGAACCTCAACAGGAAATGTTGGTAATACACAATGTATGTAATATTGCTGAAAAGTGTAAATGTTAATGTAATATAATGTAAACAAGTAGATATTAAATACTGTAACATGAGAGAAGCTGTAAAGGAGAAACTGATCAAATTACAGCATTGTTCTAGTGGTTGTAATATAGCTGATATGTTAACAAAACCTGTATCTGTAGAAAATGGCTATTCTTTTGCTCCCATCACCATTCCGTCTCTCAGCCATGCCATTCTCAGCTGCTATGTACAGAGTTGTGTGTCTGTGTTTTATTCCTAACTGTCCCAACCATTGTTGAAAACTTGCTGACATGAATTCTGAACCTCTGTCAGTTTGCATCTGACATACCTGTTGTTTATATATGTCAGAGTTTTGGCAGCATGACCCAGTATTATGAGATAAACCGAGGAGCAAAACAGAGCACACAGAGCTTCTAGACAATTAACAGTGGTTTATATATACATATATACAGACATGCACATGGAGATAAACTCCCTTACCACTCAGCTCGGACACAAGGAGAGAAAATGAGATACATGATAAGAGAGGGAGGGAGGGAGGGAGGGAGGGAGGGGGGGGAGAGAGAGAGAGAGGCCCTCTAATGGCCATCTATATATATATATAGACACCTCCTTGCATAATCCTCATTGCATCAGCTTACAAATTACAGTTTACAACCTTACATCAGCTGGCAGCTATTAAATCCTCAGTGCCTGACACTTCTCCCATTTAAAGCTGTACAGCTGATAATCCAAACGCTTTGACGTAGTCTTTATACTTTCCAGGTCTGCTAGCTTTGCAGAGCAAAATTGTAACAGAATTGATGCAAATTTTTGGAATGATCCACTTAGTGACGATGAACCACTTAGTGATGGTGTCAACATTCAGAGAGGAGAAACTGAAAGAGAGCAAGAAAAGGAATCAGGAGAAGATCAGCGGTGGGATTCACATAAGTTTACCACCGGTTCGCAAATGTGAGAGTGTATGCACGCACACTTGCATCGCATACACAACTTCCACGCATACATTTTGCTCTTGCGTGCAGCGTGCATGCATGCCCGTGGCATTGAAAATGAGGCTACATATGACATTTTGGAGCTGGGGCGGGTGGAGAGGCCCACCCACAGGTTGCCGCTACCGGTTTGGGTGAACCTGTCCGAACTGGCTGAATACCAACTCTGGAGAAGATGATGACTCATATACGAAACAAGAAAGGTGTGAAGTTTCCAAGAGTTGCCCTAATTAATTTACGAGCCCCGAGACAAGTTTAAAAAAAACCCATTCATTTATTAGGACTAACATCTTGGCACGGACTTCTGTGTAGCTGAAACTAAATCACACTTAATGGCATCTAACCTTTACCCCTGTGCCCCCTCCCCTCTGGCTGAGGTCATCAATCACATTCTCCAACAGGACGTTATGGCAGGGTTCTGGACATGCACATTCACATCCCAGTACAGAAATATGAGACTATTACTCTGGCCAAAAGTATGCATGGCATCCCCCACCCTTCTCAAGTTGTTAGTAGTCATGGAAACGCCTTAGGCGTTGACATCCGGCTCCCCTCACTTCCTGAAAGTGACCTGTATAAAACAAAGCAATTTGAGTACAGGTGTATAACTTAGGGATGTGTTCCTCCCCCAGGCTTGCTTGGATTTTCTGCATGGAATTTTGCTATAAGGCGATCAGCCTGGATATTTCTACTTTTCACCCAGGATGCCTCTGATAAGGGGTAGCCCTTCCACTTGATTAAGTATTGGAGTTGTCTCCTGTGCCACCTTTATTTATTTTATTATTCATGCTTCTAGACCGCCCCCTCTCCCAAAAAGGGACTCGGGGCGGTGTACAGTCCATGCAAAATATATCAAAATACAATAAAAATTGAATATGTACAGTTGGAATGGAGGAGGTTAAAAATGGAATTAAAAGAACTGTACAAAGCAATATATATAAATATAGGATTTTGAACCCCTAAAACACACACAATAAGTTAAAAACAATACCCCTAAAATAACCAGTTAATACATTTGTCAAGGATACACTGAACTTCATAATGGGTTTGGCCCCCTATGACCATAAGGCCCGGGGGCTCCCGGGGTAGTGGTCTCAGAGTGGATCCAATCACGGGTTTTAAGAGGCTGCTATGGAATGCTGGGTGTATCTTCCCCAACAATCGAGGCAGTTTCAATTGCACTGTGACTGGGTTGATGATCTTTACTATGGGGAATGGTCCCATAAACTTTGGCCCCATTTTCTTGCTAGGCACTTTTAATCTCAAATATTTTGTGGAGAGATAAAACTTCTCTCCCACCCGGAATGGCTGTTGCGGAGCCTGGTGTTTATCTGCCTGTTTCTTATAGGTTTGTGCCGCTTTAGCCAGTGCCTTTTTGACATTTTCCCAGGTCGCTTTCAGCATCGACATCCAGTCAGCCAAGCTGACTGAGGAGGGGGGATCCCTTGGATACTCAGGCATTGGGACGAAGTCCATACCGCTCACTATTTTGAATGGCGTGAGTCCTGTGCTACTGTGGACAGCATTATTGTACGCGACCTCAGCAAAAGATAAAAGGTCTGCCCAATTGGACTGCTGATAGTTCACGTAACACCTCAGGTACTGCTCTACCATGGCGTTCAGTCTCTCTGCTGCCCCATTGGTGCTCGGATGAAAAGCTGAACTAAGACCCTGAGATGATCCAATGGACCGCAGGAACTCCCTCCAGAACTTAGCCGTGAACTGGACCCCTCTGTCTGAGATAATTCTTAGAGGTACTCCATGCAGTCGGTAGATATGCTTCACAAACAGTTTAGCCAGCTTGTGAGCTGAGGGTAGTCCGCTACAGGGTATGAAGTGTGCCTGTTTGGAGAACAGGTCTATTACAGTCCAAATCACTGTGTTTCCCCCACTTTTTGGCAACTCTACTATAAAGTCCATTGCGATCTCCTCCCACAGCCTCGTTGGCTCTGCTACCGTTTGCAGTAGTCCAGGGGGTTTTCCTGGTCGTCTCTTCATTGTGGCGCAAATTGTACAACTTTTCACATAACTATCTACATCTTTCTTCATGCCAGGCCACCAGAATTGCCCCCAGACTAAGTGTAAAGTCTTTAGGAACCCAAAGTGGCCTGCTGGTTTGGCATCATGACTCCTCTGGTGAACTAGGGTACGTAGGGATTCTGGGACGTAGAGTTTTGTCCCCTTCCATGCAAGGTCATCTCTCTTTGTCAAGATGTGTTGGTTGGTTTGGAACCAGGGGTCTGCTAGCAGTTCAGTTTTGTGCCTCATGGTTAGGTCGCTTGTGTCACTGCGTTAATTGTTTGCTAGCTGAACTGAAAAGTTACTGCGCAGGTCATAGGCCTTATCAGCAATGATTTGCTGCGCATGCTTCTTAACACGTTTCATAATACATCACACATTCCAGAGACTTCTTTACTTTTGTTCTTCTGTTCGTCTGCCAAGAAGGTGGGCAACAATTGCTCTTGCCAAAATGTAACAATTAGATAGATTTGTTTATTTCTTATTTTCATATTAAAAGTTTTGTTTTTAATTAGAACATGTTATTGGGTCTTTTTTCGCTTTTTCTGAAGATATACTTCTTAGGAAAGCCGACGGTCTACACCTCATTAGCTCAGGGTGAAAATCAACTTTCTAACCATGCCGAAGAAGAAAACAAAAAAAGGCAAAGATGAAGCACGTTCTGAGGGGTCCCTTCCCTCTGACACAGAAGTGGAGAATTTTTCACGCTGGCTTCCAAGTTCCCAAACTCCAGTAACCGGACTGGGTGAAGACCCTGCTGTGGGGGAAACATTTCAACAAGAGGAAACTGTTCCAGGAGGTGAAATCTACGGACCGAGGTCAGTAAATCTCCCTTCTGATTATGCACGTTCCCAAATATCTCCAAGAGATTATGAAATGCTCGGGGCTAAACCAAAGCGTTCCACGTTGCCAGAGCAAATTCACTCCCAAACTCTTAGAGATTATGAAACAATTGATGTCTGGCCAAACCTCTCGCAGCAACGGCCGGCAAAGAAAAATCACCCCCACGCAGAAAGTGAAACTTATGAATCCCTCTCAGGCCCTGGGGAAGATATGAAAAGCTATCGTGACCAGATAGACCTTTTTGAAAACCAGGTTTTACAAGCTAGAAAACACTATGAAAGATTAGAGGCAAGTAGGAGGGGTTTCCCCATTTCCAAAATGTCTGAGGACACCATCTTGCCTTCTTTTCCACAACCTAAGACACACACCCTGGTGGAAAAAGTGTCAGGCAAATCAGAACAGAGAGATATGTACACGTCACGATAGGGGCCTTAAACAGGGTGGCGCCTTTGCGGCCTCTCCGGCGGCAACGATCCACCCTGGCCCCTTGGTTCACCGAGGAGCTAAGGGTGATGAAGCGCCGCAAGAGACGCCTAGAGAGTCGTTGGAGATCCTCTCGTTCCGAATTTGACCGAACACAGGTACGAACCCACTTAAGGACGTACCTTGTGGCATTGAGAGCGGCCAAACGTCAATATTGTGCCGCTCTCATTGCATCCGCAGAGAACTGCCCTGCCGCCCTGTTTCGGGTATCCCGCTCCCTCCTGGTTCAGAGGCCGCGGGAGGCCCCTTTACAGGGTAGAGCAGAGGAATTTGGGAAATATCTGCAGGATAAAATCGCTCAAATCCGGAAGGATTGGGTCCCTTTCAGTGGTCTAGTGGAGACGTCCACGGCGAGTCTTGAGAGACCAGTCTGGGAGGAGTTTGACTTGGTTGACATCGAGGATTTGGACAGAATGCGTGGACGGCTGCGACCTACCACATGTTTATTGGACCCGTGTCCCTCCTGGCTTGTACTGGCATCCTGGGAGGTTACACGTGACTGGCTCCTGGGCCTAGTGAACGCTTCGTTGGGTGCGGGGTCTCTCCCGGCCGCCTTGAAAGAGGCGGTGGTGAGACCCTTACTCAAGAAGCCTTCCCTGGACCCTACGGAGCTGGCCAATTATCGTCCTGTCTCCAACCTTCCCTTTTTGGCGAAGGTTGTAGAGAGTGTGGTAGCTTATCAGTTCCCACGACATCTGGAGGAAAATGATTATCTAGACCCGTGCCAGTCCGGCTTCCGCCCCGGACACAGCACGGAGACGGCCTTGGTCGCGTTGGTGGATGATCTCTGGAGGGCCAGAGATAGGGGTTGTTCCTCTATCCTGGTCCTATTAGACCTCTCGGCGGCTTTTGATACCATCGACCATGGTATCCTGTTGCGCTGACTGGAGGGGTTGGGGGTTCGGGGCACCGTTTTGCGGTGGTTCGGCTCCTACCTTTCCGGCCGGACGCAACGTGTGTTGGCAGGGGAGCAGAGGTCGACCCTAAGCCCCCTCATCTGTGGGGTGCCACAGGGGTCGGTCCTCTCGCCGCTCTTGTTCAACACATATATGAAGCCGTTGGGTGAGATCATTCGTGGTTTTGGGGTGGGATATCATCTGTACGCTGATGATACTCAGCTGTACATTTCCACCCCGAACCACCCCAACGAGGCCGTCGAAGTGATGTCCCGGTGCCTGGAAGCCGTACGGGTCTGGATGGATGACAACCGACTCAAGCTCAACCCCTCCAAGACGGAGTGGCTGTGGGTTCCGTCCCCCCGGTTCAACCAGTTACTTCCATCTCTGGCCATTGGGGGCGTACAACTGGCCCCCGTGGAGCGGGCGCGCAATTTGGGCGTCCTCCTGGATACCCGGCTGTCGATGGATGACCATGTGACAGCCGTGGCAAGGGGGGCGTTCCACCAGGTTTGCCTGGTGCGCCAATTGCGCCCCCTATTGGACCGGGATGCCTTACGCACAGTCACTCATGCGCTGGTGACGTCTCGCCTCGACTACTGCAATGCTCTCTACATGGGGCTTCCCTTGAAATGCACTCGGAGACTTCAGTTGGTCCAGAATGCGGCCGCGCGGGTGATTATGGGGAGTACGAGGTACTCCCATGTGACACCTCTCCTGCGCGAGCTGCACTGGCTTCCTGTGGTCTATCGGGTGCGTTTCAAGGTTTTGATAATGATCTTCAAAGCGCTCCATGGCTCAGGACCTAGTTACTTGCGGGATCGTATTCTGCCCCATACATCCCTGCGACCAATTCGCTCGCACAGAGAGGGACTTCTCCAGGTGCCGTCCACCAGACAGTGTCGGGGGGTGGCGCCTAGGAGCAGAGCCTTCTCTGTGACGGGCCCAGCCCTGTGGAATGACCTCCCCCCTGATATCAG
This sequence comes from Natrix helvetica, assembly GCF_964273705.1. Classification (NCBI taxonomy): domain Eukaryota; kingdom Metazoa; phylum Chordata; class Lepidosauria; order Squamata; family Natricidae; genus Natrix; species Natrix helvetica. The sequence continues at coordinate 20,955,309 of NC_138555.1, forward strand.
GACCACCTCTGACCTCTGCTCCTTCCGCGCAAAGCTCAAGACCCACCTCTTCCAAGTAGCTGGCCTGGCTCAACCATAGTTTTATCATATCGCTCCTGACGGGTATTTAATTTTGTATTTTGTATTTTAATTGAGGGGATTTTAAATTGAAATTTTAAGTCTATTTTATTCATCTGTTTACCTCCTCCATGTTTATGTATATGTTTATGTACTGTTTATATTTGTATATTTTATGTGTTTTAATTGTACGCCGCCCCGAGTCCTTCGGGAGAGGGTGCGGCTAATCAAATAAAATTTGATTTGATTTGATTTGATCTCCTTTGTTCTACTTCTTATGCCACGCACGCAAAGATTTTGCAGCCAAGAAGTGAAGCTGCACTGCCATCTCATGGCGGAAATAATTTATTAGAGCAACAATTAAAGGAATTGCAACAGACTTGGCCAAATGTACCTGTAGCTCGCCCAGATGGCCAAGCAACAATGCAAATGCCTCCAAAGGTTAAATCTTCAACTCCCCCTGGTGGCGTTGGATTTTCCCTAGATGGAACAAGGCAAAACCTAATACAGCCTCCTCTGGTTCAACAACCAGCTTTTCAACCTGCACAGCAAGTTGTTCAAATGCATATCCCTCAACAGGCATTTTTTGTCACTCCTTTGACTGGTGAGTCAAAATTAAAGATGTCAGGACAGAATTATAAAGCCTGGGTCAGTGAGGTTGCACTCTTGCTTCGCAGAGAAGGTACCCATTGCATGGTGTTTAATCCTCCTGCCCAACCATGGACTCCTGCAATAAGAGACCTAGAGACTAGGGCTTGCACAACATTGTTGATGTCCATGGATACTGAATTGCAGGTTACCTTTCCACCTGATGCAACAGCCCAACAAATTTGGGCTATTTTGGAAGATTGCTACAGGCCCATTTCAATTGAATCTTCATGTTTGCTCATGTCCGAGTTCCATGGTTCGAAGTTGAAACCTGGTGAACAAATTGGTGGACATTTGACCAAACTGAAAAGAATGAGAAGTGAATTGAGAGAAAGTGGCCATGTTACTGATGATATTCAAATGATCAGCATCATCATTAACTCATTGAATCATGAATGGAAAGATGCCATTGCAAAGATTAACTACGTGCCCATTGCTCAACGCACTGTTAATCATGTATGCAGACTTTTAATTGAGGAGGAAGCTATTAAATTAGCTACACCACATCTACAACGACCCCCAGCATCAAAAGCTCCAGCTAGACGTCCCTTCCGAGGAAGAGGCTACGCTCCAAGGATGCCAAGATGCTACATCTGCAACCGTATGGGACATGACACCCGGGATTGTCCCCAACGAGTTCCAGCTCCCGTCACACACCTGCCCAGAGGAACAGACTCCAGAGGCAGAGGTAGAGGCGGAAGACAAGGTCGTCGTGGTCCAAGGCGTGATCCACAAGGTCCACTCGCAACATTGGCCATAACCAACGTTCCACAACCTGATCCAAAGTACGACAGATCTAACAATGCATATGAGATAATTCTTGTTTATGTTGATGATATTGTTTACATTGGTCCAAATAAGAAAATGAGATTTTTGCTAAAAGTTTGCAGAGATACTTCACATTGAAATCTTTAGGTCATATTACCACTTATTTAGGTGTTCAGATTGAAAAGACACAGAAGGGGTTTAGTCTTTCACAAGAGGAGAAAATTGACCACATTTTGCATCATTGCAACATGAAAGATGCTAACACAACAAAGACACCCATGCAAACAGATTTTCACAACTTAACACATGAACCAAGTCCTGAATTCGAGGACCAAACACTTTATCGTTCAGTCATTGGTTCACTGTTATACATTAGTAGTTGGACCAGACCCGACATTGCACTTAGTGTTAATCTTTTATCACGACACGTAGGTAAGGCAACACAATTTCATTGGACATGCGTTAAGAAGTTATTGAAATACCTGAAACACACTAAACACATGAAGGTATTGCTAGAACCAACACACACTGATGATGCAGAATTATGTTGTTATGCAGATTCTGATTGGGCAAGTGATAGGAAATCACGCGAAAGTACTTCTGGTTACATGATGTTCCTGAATGGATGTCCTGTTTACTGGCAAGTGAGAAAACAGAGTTTTGTTTCATGTTCATCTACTGAAGCTGAATATGCTTGTGTTTCAGATGCTTGTAATTCTCTAACATGGTTTGATGCTTTGATCACAGATATCTGGACACTTCCGATTCGGCCAATCACAGTGATGGAAGATAATGAATCGGTGGTTTATATTTCTGAGTCACATTTTACAGGTTCTAGGTCCAGACACAGTGACATTCGTTATCAAAACACAAAGCAATTAGTTAAGCAAGGTTTTGTTAAATTGCAATATGTTTCCACACATGATCAGATTGCTGACATGCTCAACAAACCACTTCCAGCAGCTCAACACGAGTATCTGCGAAAGAAGATGTGCCTTATTTGATGATTTGATGACATCAGCCCAACTAGCAAAAGAAGGGGTGTCACTGCGTTAATTGTTTGCTAGCTGAACTGAAAAGTTACTGCGCAGGTCATAGGCCTTATCAGCAATGATTTACTGCGCATACTTCTTAACACGTTTCATAATACATCACACATTCCAGAGACTTCTTTACTTTTGTTCTTCTGTTCGTCTGCCAAGAAGGTGGACGACAATTCCTCTTGCCAAAATGTAACAATTAGATAGATTTGTTTATTTCTTATTTTCATATTAAAAGTTTTGTTTTTAATTAGAACATGTTATCGGGTCTTTTTTCGCTTTTTCTGAAGATATACTTCTTAGGAAAGCCGACGGTCTACACCTCATTAGCTCAGGGTGAAAATTTCCCCTGACAGCTTGCAAGTTGGTCTTGCCAGTCACGGCATTGCCATCTGGTGGTCACTTGGGCAGCGGTTTGGGTAGAGGGAATAACGGCGTCCACTACATGCTCCCGTTCGCATTTGTACTGAGGCATGCGGGAGAGGGTGTCAGCTAGAAAGTTCCTCCCGCCTGGAATGTGCCTTAAGACAAAATCAAAACGGTTGAAGTATTGAGCCCATCGGACTTGTTTGGGTGATAGTTTCCGTGGGGTCCTAAGCGCCTCCAGATTTTTGTGGTCGGTCCAGACTTCGAATGGTTTCTGGCTCCCTTCCAACAGGTGTCTCCAGGTTAGCAGTGCCCATCTCACTGCAAAAGCCTCCGTTTCCCATGCAGCCCATCGTCTTTCTGAGTCTGTGAGCTTGCGGGAGGTGTAGGCGCAGGGTTGTAAGTTTCTTTGGTTGTTTCTTTGGAGTAGCACTGCTCCCACTGCCACATCACTGGCGTCTGCCTGGATCACGAAAGGTTGCTCGGGGTCTGGATGCTTCAGCACTGGCTCCTTTGCAAACATTTCTTTTAGTGTCTCGAATGCCTCTTGGCAGGTTAGGTCCCATGGTAGGGGTTGTCCCTGTCACTGCGTTAATTGGTTTGCTAGCTGTGCTGAAAATTTAAATTTAAATCAAAAGTATGCTACAAGGGATGCCAAGTTTTACACCTCCTTAATTCAGGGTGGAATTCACACCCTAACAAATGGTAGCAGAGGATGGTTGTCTGATTTATGCCTTTTTTCCCTTGTTAGCTACTTCCAAGAGATAAGCGTATAGGCTAATTAGACAGGATGATTTAGCAACTGAGGAACGTTTGAATAATTTTCTAAGATGCCTAAGAAAAAAAAGAAACAGAAAGATTTCTCTTCAAGACATTCCGATGGCTCCCTCCCCTCTGATGGAGAAGCGAAAAGCATTTTACGTTGGCTTCCAAGCTTTCAAATGCCGATAGCTTCAGCAACCAGACTAGATGGAGAATCTGCTGTGGGACAGATCTCACCCAGATCTCAACAAGATGGGACTGCTCCAGGAGATAACGAATCTCGACCGAGGTCAGTAGATTATTTTCCTAATTGTGCATGCTCCCAAATGACTAGAGATTTTGAAACCCTCGGCACCAGGCCAAAGCTCTCGCGGCCGCAGGAATTTCACTCCCACACACAAGGAGATATGTATGATTCTCTCACCTCTGAGCAAGATATGGAAAGCTATCGTAATCAAATAGAATTCTTTGAAAATGAGCTGTTTCAAGCAAAAAGGGCTTATTCCATGCTCAAGTCAGAGAAGAGAGATTCCCATGCCTTTCAAATTTCTGAAAACGCCATCTTGCCTTCTTCTCCAAAGCCTAAGACACACCCCCTGGAGGATATTGTGTCAAGAAAATCAGAACAGAGAGATGTGCACACGTCACAATTGTCACGTGATTTCTTTTGTTCTCCAATTGCACATGCCATGCAAGCAGAAATATTACAGCCAAAAAATGTAACCATAGCACCATCTCCTGGAAGAAATAATTTACTACAGAGAGCAGATTACTCATATATTCAGGCTGCAAAACATCAAGCGTCTCCACAGGCCCAATTTTCAGCACCCCCTGGAGGTGCACGTGCCTTCTCAGGTGGAGCACAACAATACTTAATGCAGCAAAGGCAGATACCTGCCCCCCAAGCAAGCCATGCTTTTATTCCTCATCAAGCCCCAGCCCCAGCTAGATTTCAGCAACCACAGGTGCAACAGCAGCAAGCTTTTCAAATGCACATCCCTCAGCAGGTATTTTTTGCTCCTCCATTGACTAGTGAGTCAAAACTGAAAATGTCAGGACAGAATTATAAAGCCTGGGCCAGTGAGATTTCCTCCTGCCCAGCCATGGACTCCTGCAATAAGAGACTTAGAGACTAAGGCTTGCACAACATTATTAATGTCCATGGAAACTGAACTGCAGGTTATTTTTCCACCTAATACAACAGCCCAACAAATTTGGACCCAATTGGAAGATTGCTACAGGCCCATTTCAATTGAATCTTCATGTTTGCTTATGTCTGAGTTCCATAGTTCGAAACTGAAACCTGGTGAACAAATTGGTGGACATTTGACCAAACTGAAAGGAATGAGAAGAGAATTGAGAGAAAGAGGCCATTTTATTGATGATGTTCAAATGATCAGCATTATCATTAACTCATTGAATTATGAATGGAAAGATGCCATTGCAAAGATTAACCATGTGCCTATTGCTCAACAAACAGTAGATAATGTTTCCAGGCTTTTAATTGAAGAGGAAGCTATCAAATTAGCCACACCACATTTGCAACGGCCACCCGCATCAAAGGTTCCAGCTAGATGTCCCTTCCGAGGAAGAGCCTATGCTCCAAGGATGCCAAGATGCTACATCTGTAACTGTATGGGACATGACACCCGGTATTGTCCCCAACGAGTTCCAGCTCCTGTCACATACCAGCCCAGAGGAACAGACTCCAGAGGCAGAGGTAGAGGCGGAAGACAAGGTCGTCGTGGTCCAAGGCGTGATCCGCAAGCTCCACTCCCCCCTTTGCCTTAACCAACGATCCACAACCTGATCCAGAGTACGACAGACATCTTTTGTGGACTTTGGACAGTGGCTCAGCTTTACACGTTACCTACAGAAAGGAACTTTTCACAGAGATGCACGAGCCAGAATCTGATCTACGGGAACTGTATTCCTTCTCCAATCATCCTTGTAAGGTCATGGGAAAAGGAACTGTTTACGTTGAAGAGCTCGATACATTCATCCCTGATGTTTATTACATACCTTCAGCAACCAGTAATTTGCTTAGTCAGTGTCACTTGTCTAGAGTGTTAAAGTTCCAGGTTCACCACCTCGAAAAAGCAAGTTGCATAGTTAAAGATGGAGATATTGTTGCTGAAACCATGCTAATTGGTGGTATTTATTACTTAAAGCCAAAGCCTAAAACGCAAGCACAGGCAAATATGCAAACTTCAAAAAGGGAGAGCACAGGCCCAGAGACAGTTGGTTCAGAGAGAGATCCTGTTGCTACTCCAAAGGCTCCTAAAGCCAACAAACAGAAAATAAGGAAGCAGGTTGCTCAGAGCAAGCCTGAGGTTCCTCATGAAACTGTTAATGTTGAAAATTCACTAACTGGTAAACCTTTGCATTCCAGGTGTATCCACAAGTGGCATAGAAGATTGGGGCACGCCAGTTTCTGTGTTCGTAGAAAAATGCCAGAGTTCGCAAAAGGTTTGGATCTAAAGGGGTGTAAGGTGTTTTTGGATTGTGCAGTTTGCAGGAAAGCTAAATCCAAAGCAGCGGCCATTCCCAAACACGCTACACGCCTGTCAACACGCATTTTTGATTTGGTACAGACTGACATAGTAGGTCCTTTTCCACCAACAATTGATGTTAGAAAGTATTTTCTAACAATTGTTTTTTTTTTAAGTTTTATTTATTTTTCTTTTAAAAAGACAAAACAACACATACAGAACAAGAGCAGGGAAGTAAAAGAAAAGCACATAATTTCATCAAGCATGTCGTTTGGTTACAAGTTTTTGTGCAGTGGTTTTTACAATTAAGAATAAGGTCACTAATTATCCATTAAACATAGTCAAATATTTCATTGAGCATTGTGTGTTCAAATTACCATTAGTATTCTTTCTTTTGTGACAACCCTTGTTTCTTTACATCCATAATTATATACTAGGTAACAATAAGTCTTTATAAAATTATATCACCATTCTCTAAAAGATAAGAATAAAAATTAAGTCAAAGAAAAAAAAACTCATTGCTTCATATAAGACATTTCTACTTTCCATTAGCCATAGAATTTCCAATCATCCTCAACTCCAAATATAATTTTCCATTATTATTTGTCAATCCATGTAGTCATTACATATTTCAGTCTATATTTATATCCATTATTCATTACATCATCATTATTCCATTTTGTATTATAAGATAGTTACCAACTACAATCATACCCAACAATTTAAATCAACTCACTCTTACATGTTAAATACCTTATTATTCTTATATCGTATAAGTAGATAGTCCGTTTCATAGTTAAAGCTTAACACATATAAAAAGAGAAAAAAGAAAGGATAGTTTCCCCCCCCCCCCCAACATTAAGTATAGCTTTCTATTATTATTACATATAAGATAAGATAAAGGGGGGGAAAAATTCATTTCCAGGTTTTTTTATCCAACCACTGATAAAACAAATCCCATACTTTATAGAATTGCTCATCCTCTAATTCTCTAATTTCAAATGTAAGTTTACTCATTTCAGCACAGTCCATTATCTTCCGAACAATTTCTTCCTCTGTTGGTAATTTCTCATTTTTCCAGTGTTTAGCAAATACAATTCTAGCAGCTGTTAACACATTTATAATCAGATATTTCAAGTCTTTATTGTATATTTCTGGTATTATTCCCAATAGAAAAAGTTCTGATTTCAAGTCTATATGTTTATGTATCATTTTCTCCAACCACATGTGTATTTTAGTCCAGTATCTTTTAGCTTCAGGACAGGTCCACCACATGTGGTAGAATGTGCCCGGCGTATGTTGACACTTCCAGCATTTTTCAGACTTGTTCTTCGACATTCTTGCTATTCTCGATGGGGATAAGTGCCACCTATAAAACATCTTATACAAGTTTTCTTTATATGCAGTTGACATTGTCATTTTATAATTTTGAGTCCACAATTTTTGCCACTTTTCTAAGTCAATCCCATGTCTAAAGTTTTTTCCCCAAGCTAGCATAGTTCCTTTCACTTATTCTTCATATAATTTCACCTCTAATAGATAATCATAAAATTTTTAAATTACTTTTTCATCATTACCTGTTAGAATTTTATCTAATTCAGTCAGTTTATCATAAAAGCCCTCATTTTTTCGATCTTCATTGTATCTAGAACGTATTTGCACATATGAATACCAATTGAGTTCAATACCTTCTTGTTTCAATTCTTGTATAGATTTGAGTTCACCCTCTGTATTCAATAATTCAGCATATCTAACTGTTTCTTCCCTTTTATATACTATTGAATATGAAAAAGCTTCAATAGTTGATATCCAGACTGGAATTTTCAAGTAGTGCAACCTCTTAACCTTCTCCCAATTTGATAACAGAGCCTCTCTTATAAAATGGTCTCTAAAATAACCATGCTTTTTAGTTCCTTTATACCATAGGTATGCATGCCACCCCAGCAGCAGGTCATGACCCTCTAAATTCAAGAGCCTATCATTTCTTAACATTATCCATTCCTTAATCCACATCAAACTAGCTGCCTGGTAGTATAACTCCCAATCGGGTAGGCCCCACCCTCCCCTTGATTTGGCATCTTGTAACAGTTCACGTTTTATTCTTGCTTTTTTCCCTTGCCATATGAATTTCAACACCATTTTATTTAATTCTTCAAAATAGCCTTTCCCCAGCTTAATTGGAATAGTCTGGAACAAATATAACAGTCTAGGTAGGATATTCATTTTAATTGTTGCGATTCTACCAATCATTGATAGTTGAAGGTTCTCCCATTTCGCCAAATCTGTTGCAATTTGTTGCTTCAATTTAAGATAATTATCTTCTTTGAGGGTGCTGCATTTGGCTGTTAGGTGAATCCCCAAATATTTAACTTTATTTGTGATTTGCATTTCCAAATTTTCCGCCAATTCTTCTTTTTGTTTTCGGGGTATATTTTTTGTCAAGATCGTTGTTTTATCTTTGTTTATTTTTAAACCTGCAACTTCTCCATACGCCTCAATTTCTCCTATCAATTTGGGTGCAGATTGGAGTGGCTCCTCAAGAATGAAGACTAAATCGTCAGCAAATGCTTGCAGCTTGTATTTTTCCTTTTTGATGGTCATTCCCTTTATTTCCTCCTCATCTCTAATCTTTCTATTTAGTACTTCTAATGTTAAGACAAAAAGCAATGGTGATAATGGACAGCCTTGTCTCGTACCTCTTTTAATTTCAATTGGATCCGTCAGTTCTCCATTTATCATTATCTTGGCAGTTTGCTTGTGGTAAATTGTTTGTATAGCTTGAATAAAGTTCTTACCAAAGTTCATTTGTTCCATTTGTTGTATCATAAACATCCAATTCACGTTGTCGAAGGCTTTCTGTGCATCCAGGAACATCAAAGCCATTTGCTTCCCAGAGTGGACCTGATAATATTCCAAGGTATCCAGAATTATCCTTATGTTATTTCTAATTTGCCTCTTTGGCAAAAAGCCATTTTGGTCCAAGTGGATGAACCCATTTAAGTATTTTTTCAGTCTCTCCGCCAGTATAGATGCAAATAGCTTATAGTCTGAATTCAACAAAGAGATAGGTCTATAGTTCTTAATTTGCGTATGGTCTGCCTCCTCTTTGGGTAGCAATGTAATATATGCCTCCAACCATGAATTAGGTATTTTACTTTCAATCATTACTTCATTCATGACTTCTAGTAATGGAATGGCCAAAGATTTTTCTAGTGTTCTATAGAATTCCACAGGAAGGCCATCCGGTCCCGGGGCCTTCCCATTATTTTGTCTTTTAAGGGCTTCGGTTAGTTCCATCATTGTTATTTTATCTTCTAGTATGGTTCTAATATCACTTGGTATTTGGGGGAGTTTGGCATTTTGTAGATATTGTTTCACTTCTTCCTCTTTTATGTTCTCCTCCGAGGAGGAGCCACGCGTCGCTGCGTTACCACGGATCTTCTGGTAACTCCAGAGGATCCGTTGAATCCTGATCGTTTGGACGGTCCACTGGACCCAAGCTGTCCCATAGAGACAGTGGGAGGTAAGGGGAAATTCCGGGGATCCAGAGACACTCGCAAAGTCTCTGGAAACCCTGGGGAAACCCCCTTTTGCCGGCGATCAAGAACCAGCCCCCAGGCTGCCGAAGCTGTTGACGGCTCCGCAAAGCAAGAGCAGGAGAGAGAGAAGCATGCTGTGTTTTGGTGAGACTATTTGAAAAAAAAAAGTTTTTCTTTTTCTTCGTTTAAACTATGCAGAGGACACCCTTAAATTGGAGACTAAAGGAACATAAAAAACAACCGGAGACTCAGTGGCGGGTTTGAATAGAGTTAATTGAAACCATTTGGGCTTTTTTTCCCCCTTTTTATCTACCGGAAGCCAGACCGGACTTTCATTATAGCTGTTACAATTGCTGTTGAAGCTCTCTCTTTATTTTTAACTTCCCTTCCTTTTTTAAAGTGATTTTATTAGAGCTTTTTTTCTTTTACTTTATTCCTTTTAATGCCTAAAAGACCTTTTTTTTCTTTTTGCCGAGTTTAACTTTCCCTTTTACTAAAGGCAGCGCTCTAAGGGGCTAGGGACTGGATACATTTTAACACTGCCATCTAGCGGACTTTGAAACATTGTTGCTAATTCCTACTGCTGGGACTATTTTGAGAAAACACAATTCATCCAAGGTCGAGACCTGATAAGAAGCAAGAAACACAGCTGTTTATTGCAGGCTGCTTCTTGTGGAGCTTTATGGTCTGGAAACATATCTTATCTTGGAAGACTTATAAGAGAAAACTGGAGTGACTTTGGAAATTACATTGAGTGTCTATACTATTCTGCTGGGGATGTGATGAATTTTCCTCTTCCTGGTTGGTGCGTGTGCTGTTTGTCGCTTTTTTTTTCTTGAAGTCCTGAAGCCTGGAAGCGCTGAATAATTTTTTCTCTCCTTTTTTTTTTCCTGGCCCTTAAATTTTTTCTTTTTTCCTTTTCTTTTTTTTTCTCCGAAATAACAGAGGCACAATTTTTTCTTTCTCTCCTCCCACTCCCTTCATCTACCCCCATCCTTCTTATACGGATTGCTTTTTTTTTCCCCTTTCTCTTTCTTTCTCTTTTTGCCCCTCTCCTTCTTCTACCTCTCTTTTATATCCTTTATTATACTCCCCATATTTTGTGCTCTCTACTTAAACCTTGACTCCTCCCCTTACTACCTATATCTAACTACCACATATTCTTTTTCCCTGTTTCCTCCTCCCTTCCTCTTTTCTTCCCCCTATCTTCTCTTTCTCCTAGTGTTAATTGCAATTGGACTGAACTACAAAACGAAGAAGAAGAAGAAGAGAGAATAAAATAGCAAGATGAGTAGAAAGCCAACACCAGTGGGCTCTACAACAACAACCCCTGCCTCTTCACTGGCAGGAGGACAAAGATCAATACAATCTATGATTCAACAGGAAAAAGAGAAGACTATATCTCTAGATTCAATTATGCAATCAATACAGAAATTACAAACAAGCACCAATGAAAAATTGGATACACTTATGAAGAAAATAGGCAATATGGAAATGAAGATGGAGAACATAGAAAAAAAAAACAGATGAAGCAGGGAGAAATATAAAAGATATACAACAGTGGGCCAAAAAACAAGAAGATGTTATGCAAAAAATTGCTGAAAGAGAGAAACAGAGAGAGAAGAGGGATGAAGAATTTGATTCCAGATTGAGTGAAGTGGAAATAGAAAGCAGTGCAACAATTGGATTGGAGATGGAGCATTCCGAATATTTTTTGAGGTTTCAAAATATAGTAGAAGAAAAGGGTGAAAACCTGCCACAAATAATATCTGAAATTCTCATAGAAATATTAGGGATACCTGAGGAAAAGATAATGGACGGGATAGATGAGACATTTCGAGTTAATACAAGATATGCAACGAGGAACTCCCTCCCAAGGGAGGTCCATGTAAGATTTACGAAAAAGCATTTAAACTACAAATCTTGCAAAATACAAGAGATAAAAAACTGGAATACAAAGGCAAGGAGATTGCAATTCTAAAGCAAATACCAAGAAGGGTGAGAGAGAAGAGAAGAAAATACCAATTTTTGACCACAGTTCTACTTAAAATAGGAGTTAACTATAGATGGTTGATTCCGGAAGGCCTCATGTTTTTATGGAAAGGACAGAGATACAGAATTGATACAATTGAGAAGGCAGAAGCTTTCTACACAGAACATTTGAGAGGAAAGGCAGAGAAGCCTGGAAACGAAGAGCTACCGGTGCAACTGCTGGATTTACCAATAATCGAAATTGAGAGGACAGAGGGTGCTGTAGGTGGAATTGACATTGAAGAAGGGGCTGTTGGGGGGGTAGAGATCAGAGCACAACGGGAACCAAGATCAACTAGAGCTATAAATCCTATATATAAAACATAAGGATGGAAGGAATAAAATTACTTTCAATTAATATAAATGGACTCAATTCGTCATATAAAAGAAGGAAAATGTTTCATAAATTAGGAAAATTAAAATTAGACATAATTTGCTTACAAGAAGTACATATCCAGCAAAAAAACAGCCATCTATTAGTACAACCAAAACTTGGGAAAAATTTTACTTCGTTAGCGGATTGTAAACAAAGAGGTGTGCCTTTCTACATTAAAGATAAAATCTCTGCGAAACAAATCTATACAGACGAAGATGGAAGAATTTTAATGGTGGAAATAATGGACAATGTTAGGAAAATACTACTAATTGGAATTTACGCACCTAATGAAAAACAAGATGAATTTTATAAAAAAATCCACAAGAAAATTTCTGACCTAGACTATGTTGATATTTGTATGATGGGAGACTTCAATGGTATTGTAGATCAGAACTTGGACTATAAAACCCACAAAACAACAAAACTAAATAGAAAAACGCTCCCAAAGTCCTTCTTCAGGATGATGGATGAAATAAACCTAAAAGATGTTTGGAGAGAAAGGAACCCCACTAAAAAACAATACACCTTCTATTCAAATAGACACTCATCACTCTCTAGAATTGACATGATTTGGGCCTCAACGGATACATCCAGCAGCGCACTAGACGTGGAGATTGAGTCGAACACTTGGGCGGATCACAATCCAACGACAATAGGTTGGAGACAACAAAGAATAAGACCTAGATGGACACTAAATAACATGATATTGAAAGAGAAAGAATTTGTAAAGAAAATGGAAAAAGAATAGACTTTCTTCTTTAAAGAAAACAAAAAAGAAGACACATCCTTACAGAATCTTTGGGATACAATGAAGGCCTTTTCTAGAGGTTTGATAATAGACTATGCAAGAAAGAGAAATTTAAAGAAAAGACAAGTGTCTAAGGATCTAGAAAAAGATTACAGCACACTGGAAAAAGAACTACAGAAATTTCCACAAAAGAAAGAGATTAAAATAAAGATGGACACAATAAAACACAAAATGGACCTACTGGAAAAGGAGGACTTGGCTCAAAAAATCAGAGGCGCCAAACAGAACAATTTTGAAAATGCAAATAAACCAGGCAGATGGCTGGCATATAAACTGAGAAAAGAAAGAGAGACCAAGAAAATATTACAACTAAGAGATGAACAAGGACAATTGCACTATGGAAATATGGAAAAAAAGAAAATTATTCAAGATTACTATGCCAAGTTGTATGAACAAGAGTATTTTCTAACAATTGTTGATAATCATTCTAGATATGGATTTGTATATCCTATGAAAGAGAAATCTGAGACCTTTCAGACCTTTAAAGGCTTTGCAGCATTTGTTTCTACCCAATACCAAGTTCGCATCGCCAGAATCCAGAGTGACCGTGGTGCAGAATTCATGTCTCAGCGTTTCCAGGACTGGATGCGTAAGAATGGAATTCTTCATCAGACATCCGCTCCATACACACCGGCTCATAATGGAGTCACAGAATGGAGACAAGGGGTTCTACAAACCATGATGCATTGTCTCCTAGAAGACGCCAACCTCAGTAAGATATACTGGGGTGAAGCTATCAAATATGCAAATTACATTGTCAACCGTACTTGGAGCAGTGTAATAAATCAAACTCCTTTCTTCATGATGTATGGCTACAAGCCCGATCTCAAGAACCTCCATATTTTTGGTTCATACGCTATGGTGAACATTCCCTTAGCTCAAAGAAGAAAAGGAGGTCCAGCAGCAAAGAGACTTTGAATTATGGGTATTGATGATAATTCAAAATGGAGTAAATTTATTGACCCTAAACATGTAATTGTGATTTCTCAATCTGCTAATTTTGAGGAAGATATTGATTGGTCCAGGATTCATTCCAATGATCCTGGAGTTTATTTTCCTAGAGATGATGTTGCAGATGCCACGCAACCTGATGACCAAGATTCACAGGCAGATATTCCTTCTACCAGTTCTTCACAACCTGATGTTCCGTCTTCGCGAGCCGCGGATGCTGATGCTAGCAACGAATGTGAGGGCGAGGACGAAGCAGAAGAAGAATGGACTATTGTTCCGAGACATTCCAAGAGGGTCACAAAAGGAATCCCTCCACAACGATATTCCTGACAACTGACAAAAACACCCTTGCCTTTGATTTGCAATGTTACACTTCCTCCTGATACGTTCACACAAATCAAGCAGCTTCCTGATTCAGAGCAAGACAAATGGTATCAGGCAATGCAGGATGAAATGGACAGTTTAAAGAAACTTAATGTATTTACACCTGCAAAACCTCCAGCACACAAAAGTCATTGGCACTCGATGGGACTACAGAATCAAGAAGAAACCAAATTGTGAGCCATTGTACAAGGCTAGACTTGTAGCTCAGGGTTTCGCTCAACGTTTTCCTGAGGACTACACAAACACTTACTCACCAACAGTCAGAACTGAAAGTGTAAAAATTGCTTTAACCACTGCAACTGTTCTTGGTTTAGAAGTTTTCCAGTTTGATGTGGACACGGCTTATCTACATGCTGACAAAGATGAAGAGATCTACGTGAGAGGCCCTCCAGGATTCCGACAGCAAGAAGGGTATGCCTGGTTCCTGAACAAAAGCCTTTATGGTCTGAAACAGTCAGGTTTAATGTGGTACTTATGTCTTACTGACAAACTAAATTCAATGCGCCTTATTAAGTCCGAAACTGATGAGTGCGTGTTCACAAAAAGATCTAACAATGTATAGGAGATAATTCTTGTTTATGTTGATGATATTGTTTATATTGGTCCAAATAAGAAAATGAGTGAGATTTTTGCTAAAAGTTTGCAGAGATACTTCACATTGAAATCTTTAGGTCATATTACCACTTACTTAGGTGTTCAGATTGACAAAACACGGAAGGGGTTTAGTCTTTCACAAGAGGAGAAAATTGACCACATTCTGCATCATTGCAACATGATGGATGCTAACACAACAAAGACACCCATGCAAACAGATTTTCACAACTTAACACATGAACCAAGTCCTGAATTTGAGGACCAAACACTTTATCGTTCAGTCATTGGGTCACTGTTGTACATTAGTAGTTGGACCAGACCCGACATTGCACTTAGTGTCAATCTCTTATCACGACACGTAGGTAAGGCAAAACAGTTTCATTGGACATGCGTTAAGAAGTTATTGAAATACCGGAAACATACTAAACACATGAAGTTATTGCTAGAACCAACACATACTGATTATGCAGAATTATGTTGCTATGCAGATTCTGATTGGGAAGTGATAAGAAATCACACAAATGTACTTCAGGTTACATGATGTTCCTGAATGGTTGTCCTGTTTACTGGCAAGTGAGAAAACAGAATTTTGTTTCTTGTTCATCTACTGAAGCTGAATATGCTTGTGTTTCAGATGGATGTAATTCTCTAACATGGTTTGATGCTTTGATCGCAGATATCTGGACACGTCCGATTCGACCAATCACCATGATGGAAGATAATGAATCAGTGGTTTATATTTCTGAGTCACATTTCACAGGTTCTAGGTCCAGACACATTGACATTCGTTATCAAAACACAAAGCAATTAGTTAAACAAGGTTTTGTTAAATTGCAATATGTATCTACACATGATCAAATTGCTGACATGCTCAACAAACCGCTTCCAGAAGCTCAACACGAGTATCTGCGAAAGAAGATGTGCCTTATTTGATGATTTGATGACATCAGCTCAACTTGGAAAAGAAGGGGTGTCACTGCATTAATTGTTTTGCTAGCTGCGCTGAAAATTTACTGCGCAGGTCACAGTTCTTATCTGCAAGTGATTTAGTGCGCTTGCTCCTTCACATTCCTCCTTTACTTTCTCTTCTGATCTTCTGTTCGCCTGCCGAAGGTCGCAGGCACATAGCTTTGCCAAGATGTAATTAATTCAGTTAGCAAGTTTTGTATTTTTATTTTCTTTTATATTAAAAATGTTTTTTTATTAGATCTTGCTTCGGGTTTATTTTTGCTTATTTCAAAAGTATGCTACAAGGGATGCCAAGATTCACACCTCCTTAATTTATGTCCTATGGTAGGGGTTGTCCCGGACGAGGTTTCGTTCCTGGGCTCCCTGTCTTCAGGAGGTCTGTCAGGGGTTTGGCAATCTTCGCAAAGGAGGGAATGAATTGCCTGTAGAGGTTCACGAACCCAAGGAAGCTTTGTAGCTGTCTGTGGGTGCTGGGGGGGGATGCCAGTTTAGGACGGCTTGCACTTTCACTGGGTCCATCTCTATTCCCTCATTTGACACACAGTAACCCAGGTAGTCTAACCGTGCATGGTGGAATTCGCATTTTGATACCTTGACGTACAGGTTGGCTGCCAGAAGTTTCTCCAGTACTTGGCGGACCAGGGGTACGTGGTCGTCCATGGAGTCCGTGTAGATAAGGATGCCATCTAGGTAGACGAGGACCCCCTTGTAGAGGTGCTCGTGCAACACCTCGTTTATTAACTGCATGAAGACCGCTGGGGGCCCCTGCAGTCCAAAAGGCATCACTTTGAATTGAAAGCTCCCTAGGGGGCAGTTGAATGTTGTTTTCCACTCATCTCCCTCTCTGATTCGTACTCGGTAGTATGCTTCTCTGAGGTCTAGTTTGGTGAAGACTTTTCCCTTGGCCAGATGAGATAGCACATCCTTCATGAGGGGGAGGGGGTATAGGTTGTGTACGGACACCCCATTTATCCCTTGAAAGTCCACACACAGCCTCATGGTGCCATCTTTTTTTTCTTTAAAGAGGACTGGTGCCGCGGCCCGTGGCTTGGCTGGCTCAATGAACCCCCCCTTGCTAGGTTTTTGTCTATGTATTTGCGTCATGGCATACAGTTTGGGCTTGGGTAGTTTTGCCCCGGGGATGATTTCGATGGCACAGTCTATCTCCTGGTGGGGAGGCAGAACATCGCACTCAGCCTCGCTGAATACTTCTGTGAGGTCCTGATATTCTATTGGAATCTGTTCGGCCTCTGGGGTTTTGTCGGATGTGGTTGCCAGTTGTTCTCGTGGGCTTTCTTGCGGGGTTTCCAGCGTGGATGGTGTTTCTGCTTGCTGGTGTGGGAGGGGTTGGGGGCCCCTTGATATCCTAAGTCTTCGTGTACCCCCTTGCCAACAGATGGTCGGTCCCCACTTGTCTAGCCAGGAAAGTCCCAGAATGACTGTGTCTGTCATTTTGGGGGCTATTATGAATCAAATTGCTTCCCAGTGATCCGCTAGTTCTAGCCTCACTGGTTCAGTTAGGTGGGTGGCATAGGCTCCTCCCATTAGGGACCCGTCGACCTGCTTGAACTGGATCGCGTGGGCCAGTCTTTTTGCTCTGATCCCCAGTTTCAGGACTGTGGTTAGGTTGATCAAGTACCTTGTGCAGCCTGTGTCTATTAGGGCTTGAAAATCCCCCTGGTTTCCTGTTTTTGGGGCTGTGAGGCGTATTGGAAAAAGGAAAGGGTGAATTGATTCACTCACAATTGGGTCATTTTGTCCCTCGTCCTCGGTGTCATATTATTCAGGTGACTGGTTGTCGCTGCCTGGGGTTCCATCACTTTCGCCTGAGGGGAAAGGGGCCTTTGCAGCCTGGAGGGCTTTCCCGGATGTGTTGGTGGTCTGTTTGGAACCTCGTTCTGGTCGTGCCCTGGGTGGTGGGTCTGGCCTTGGTTTTGGGGCTGGTGTTGGGCATGCAGCTGCCATGTGGCTCATCCCCCCACATCTGTAGCATTTCAGCGGACTTCAAGGGAGGGTTGGTCTCAGAGCCTGCTGTGGTGCTTTGGTTCCCTGCCGGCGGGGTGGTTTCAGGTAGGGTTGACCTCTGTCTTGTGTGTCCGGTTGCTTTGTCATGTCGTTGGTGCGCAGCCCGCTGTTGACTTTTGTTGCTACTCGGAACCACTCAGAGAGTTGATTTGGGATGTTGCAGTATGCAGTTACCTGGGCAATTTGCTTGTCCAGGCTTGTTCTGAAATAATGCACCAGCAGCTGCTCTGGTAAAGGGGGTAGCCTTCCTATGAACCTCCTAAATTCACGGATGTGCTCTTTGATTAGGCAGCCCCTCTGCTTTAGGTTGCTGAGTTACTCTTCTGCATATGGGTCCTCCTCCTCCACCTCCTCAAACCTGGCCTCTAGCAGTTGCAGGAAGTCATCTATGTCTTGCAGTTGGGGGGCTCTCCTCTTGTGGAGGGCTGCTAGCCATTCCCTTGCTTCTCCCTCTAGACCCTCTGCGATGGCATTCACCATGGCTCTGGGGGATGGGTAGAGGCGCCCATAGCATTCTAGGTGGATGTCAGCTGAATCAAGGAATAGGGCTAGCTGGTCTGAGTCTCCATCAAACTTTCCCCTGAATTGGGGTGGGTCATCCAGCCCTAATCCCCCAGCCTCCTGTTGGCCTTGGTATGCTTGCGCCTGATATGGCTGGTCCTCTCTTTCACCCCTAGTTCGGAGAGAGGGAGAGGTTTGCCTGCTCTTGGCAGCCTGCCTGCTGCGTGGGAGAGGCACTGGTTGCCGTTCTGGGCTCCTTCTCCTTCCATTGGGATGGGGAGGGGGGCTGTGCTCCAGTCTGTATCTCTTCCCTTCAACAAGATCAGATGTCCCTCCCCTGATTTCCTCCCTCCGTTGCTCTTTTGCACTCCCTCGGGATTCCATCTGGGGCTTTGGACTAGGGCAAGGGAATTTCCTCCATTACTTGTCTTCTCTTGCTTCCGCTTCTGAGTTTTGCCTCATACCTCCAGCTGCAATCAATCTCTTGTTGCCTGATTTTCCCTCCAAGCAACTCAAACATCGGGGGAGGGGGTGCTCGGAGGGCCCGAGCTTCAGGAAACCCCCCCAAAAATATTTTAAAAGTGAGTTTCAGCTATCTGTGAAGGTTCCAAGAGTTGACCTAATTAATTTACGAGCCCCGAGATGAAATTTAAAAAAAACATTCGTTTATTAGGACTAACATCTTCTCATGGACTTCTGTGTAGCTGAAACTATGTCACACTTAATGGCGTCTGACCTTTACCCCTGTGCCCCCTCCCCTCTGGCTGAGGTAATCAATCACATTCTCCAACAGGACGTTAAGGCAGGGTTCTGGACATGCGTATTCACATCCCAGTACAGAAATATGAGACTTTTACTCTGGCCAAAAGTACGCATGGCATTTCCCTCCCCTTCTCAAGGTGATAGTAGTCATGGAAATGCCTTAGGCGTTGACACCTGCAGTATGTCCAATTTAGCGTAAACTTTTCCGGGGCCTAGTGAATGTAGTAAGTGCTGTACAATGGGTACAGGGTAAGGGGTTTGTTGTAAAGCTTTATTTATTGTACACTTATAGTCCATGCAGATGCGGACTGACCCGTCCGGCTTGACCGGGGTGACTATAGGGGTCTCCCAGCGTGCATGATCTACCGGCTCTAGGATTCCCTGGCCAATTAGCTTGTCCAATGCCAGATCAATTTTTGGTCCGAGAGCGAAAGGTACTCTCCTGGGTTTCAGCCTAATCGGGGCTACGTTGGGGTCCAAGTTAAAAGATATGGGGATCCCCACATACATACCAAGACCCGTGCCAAAAACATCCTCGAACTCCTTAAGGAGTTCTTCAGTGCTGTTGTTCCGGATGGCGTTGATTCCGGTTACCTCAAGGCCCAGGGGTTTGAACCAGTCCAGCCCTAGGAGGCTTTGCAGGGCGCCGCTTACTACCATCACAGGAAGTTCGTTGAAAGACTTGTATTGCACTCGAAAAGTGCCTTGTCCGAGAACCGGGACTCGGCTCCCCTGGTAGTTGCTTAGGCGTATGTCTGGGATCCGCAGCTTGTGCCTCTTCAAGTTGGGGACGATCTTCTTAAGTGTAGTCCAGGACATGATGGTCATTGATGACCCCATGTCTATATCCATGGAACATGGGGATCCCTCAAGGAGGACTGTGACTCTCAGCTTTTCGGCTCGCATTATGCAGGTTTGGCCGATGGTTGTCTGGAATGTTGCTCCGGTGGCTCCCTCCGGTTGTCTTGGTTGCGGTTGCCATGTTCCTCGTCTCGGTGGTTTCGGCTACACCGGTTGGTTTCTTGGCTGTCTGGTTGCTACAGGGAACTTGCTCCTGCAGACTCTAGCGATGTGTCACTTTCGCTCGCAATGCTGGCAGATGGCGTCCCGGAAAAGGCAAGCCGATCTCTGGTGGTTTCCTCCACAGCCAGCGCAGGGCGGAGAATGCAATTAGAATTTCCGTGCCGATTCCTTGCGGTCAAGTGAGCATGTGGTAGGCGTCTTTATAGCTATCGGACGCTTCTAGCTCCGTGGTCTTGTGATGCATGCCTGTGGTTTTCCACGTACTCTTCGGGCTGCTTTGTCTCTGCAATGTTTCCGTTGACTTGGTCGAGGACTCGGTAGCCCTGGCTTCATCTAGGGCGATCTGGAGAGTAAGGTTGGTTTTGGCCAGCAGCCTCCTTTGTAAGTTAATGTCCCAAACACCACATATGATGCGGTCTAGGAGGAGCTCATCCAGGTCTCTGAACTCGCAATATGCGGCAGCCTTTCGAAGGGCGGCAACATATTGGTTGATAGTTTTGCCTTCCTTCTGGTTTCAGAGGTTGAATTCGTGCCTCCGGACGTATTTAGATGGTCTGGGAGCGTAGGTTTAAACTTAAATGGTTTAAACTGGGTTTTTTAAATATCTTGGCCTATTTATATTTTATAAATTATCATACTTACAGTTGAAAACCATTTCTATTTTAATGCAGACATTCATAGTCTTTTTTCCTCTAATTCCTACCCATTGTCTCTAGCCACTCATAGAAACTGTTCCATGTCAGGTAATATTCTGAATCTTCTTTATCCTTAATTTTAAAAGTTAGCCTATCCATTTCAGCACATTCTAAAATTTTCCAAATTACTTCCTCATCTGGCAGAGTGTTTTCATTTTTCCAATCTTTGGCAAATATAATCCTTGCTGCTCTCAGTATATGTAAAACTAAATATGTGGTTCCTTTATCGTAACCCTCTAGTATTATTCCCAATAGATATAATTCCGGCTTCTAATTCTCTTTAGTTATCTCTTCCAGCCAATTATGTAATTTCTCCCAATATTTTCTTGCTTTGCTGCACGTCCACTGCATGTGGTAGCATGTGCCTGGGGACTATACATTTCCAGCATTTTGTAGACAGGTTGCTAAACATTTTTGCCAGTCTTGTTGGGGGTAAGTGCCACCTGTAGAACATTTTGTATAGATTTTCTTTATAAGCCAAGGCCATAGTCAATTTATAATTCCTATCCAGAGGTGGGTTCCTAGCAGTTTGGACCGGTTCGGCTGAGTAGGTAATAACTCAGCCTGCCATGTCCCTGAACCGGTTATAGTGGCGGTGGTGGCATCTTGATTTTTGGTACTGCGTATGCGCACATTTTTTTGCACGCCAAACCGGCAGTAGTGCCAGCAGCAACCCACCCCTGTTCCTATTCCATAATTTTTGCCATTTCTCTACTTCAATGTTATAACGAAAAATTCTTGCCCATGCAATCATTGGTTCTTTAACCTGTTTCTCTTCCATTTTAAATGTCAATAGGTAGTTATACATTTTCTTTATCAATTTTTCATCCGCCCCCATCAGAATCTTTTCAAGTGCTATTGGTTCCTTATTTACACCCCATGTTTTAACATCTTTCTCATATTTTTATTGTATCTGGAGGTATGGCCACCAATCTAACTTAACCCCTTGATTCTGTAATTGTTGTCTAGTTTTCAATTTGCCATTTTCGTTCAAAATATCTTTGTAGAATACATTTTTTTCAAAATGAGGTTTGAATATATTAACGCTTCCATTGTGGAAAGCCAGACTGGTATTTTCATGTAGTGTTATGTTTTAGTTTTTTCCCAAATATAGAGCAGCGCATTCCTCACATGGTGCCTTTGGAAGTATCCATGTACCGTGCTCCTGCCATACCATAAGAAGGCATGCCAACCTAATTGGAGATCGTGTTCTTCTAATAGTAATAACCTTCTGTTTGTCTAATTTATCCAATCTTTTATCCATGTAAGAGCTGATGCCTGATGATATAATTACCAGTCTGGGAGTCCAAAGCCACCATTAATTTTGGATTCCTGCAACATTTTTAGTTTTATCCTCCCTTTTTTACCTTGCCATATATATTTCAAAATTATTCTGTTTAATTCATCAAAACATTTCTTCTCTAATTTTATTGGTCTTGTCTAGAATAAGAAGAGTAGTTTTGGTAGTATGTTCATTTTCACAGAAGCTATTCTCCCTATCATAGATAATTGTAAATTCTTCCACCTTTCCAAATCCAACTTAATTTGCTACATCAGTTTCATATAATTATCATCTTTCATTGTGATACACCTTGCTGTTAGGTATATGCCTAAATATTTGACCTTCTTCACTATCTGCAAACCAGTGACGTGCGGTGAGGTTTATGGCTGGTGAGGCTGGTGACGTCATCAGGAAGGCGGGGAATGGGACCACGTGTGCTGGAGGCTGAGGCTGATCCCATTCCCCGCCTTCCTGAGCACGCTCCACAGTCCCCAACAGCAGCTGCTTTTCAGTGCTTTTCTGAGCGTCTGGCGTTTAGAACATCCAGCTATCTACCTAAACGCCAGACGCTCAGAAAAGCACTGAAAGGCACTTCTACTCCAAGCCACTTCGTCTTGATGACGTCACCACAGCGGCTGGACACAGCCGGACCTCCAGAGCGGTGCTGAGGCAGTCCGGGCAGACGAAAGAGCGAGCGAGTGAGCGAGCAATGGAGGATCAGGCAGCCTGATCCTCATTCGCTCGCCCGCCGGACTGCCTCGGCGCCACTCTGGCTATCTCCGTCCGACCCGGGAGCTGCGGCGACATCATCAAGACAAAGTCCAGCGGAGGCAGAAATGTTGTCGGCGCTCCCGAACTTCGTCTTGATGACGAAGCCACGAAAGCGACTGGGGAACGACGAGAACCTTCCTGCCTCTGCTGGACTTCGCGCGCTCCTCGCGACTGCAATATACGTCCAGAAGCGGCTTCCAGCCCAACAGCCCCTGCCACTTCTGGATGTCTATTGCAGTCGCGAGGAGCGCACAAAGTGCAGCAGAGGCAGGAAGGTTATTGGCGCTTCTGAGAACCCTCCTGCCTCCGCCGGTTGCCCAGCTGGCACCGCCCTGCGCGCGCACCTCCTCCTCCTCCTCCCTCCTCTTCCTCTTCACTCCCCAAAAGCTCTTCTCCTTACCAGAACTTAGCGGGAACTGTGTAAAAGGGATGGGAGGAAATATATATTATAATTTATTATTATATATTATACATTATTTCATGATGAGAGGGGAGGCTCTGCCTCCCCTGCCTCCCCTGACCGCACCTCCCTGCTGCAAACCCATTTTTCCTGTCAGTTCCTTTTTTTTGTTTGTTGGTGAGCTTTTTGACTATTACTTTAATTTTTCCCTTATTTATTTTCATCCCTGCCACCTCTCAATATTCCTCAATTTCCCTATCAATTTTGAGCCTGTTTCTAATAGTTCCTCTAATATGAAAACTAAATCATCAGCAAATGCTTGTAATTTGCATTTTCCTTTTTTAATTTCCATCCCTTTAATCTCCGGGTCATGTCTTATTTTTCTGGTTAATACTTCTAAGGTTAGAATAAATAATAGTGGAGATAGTGGACAACCTTGTCTCATGCCTTTCTTTATGTTAAAGTTTTCTGTTGCATCTCCATTAACCATCACTTTAGCTTTCTGTTGCGTATAGATTGCTTTTACTATGTTTATAAATTTTTCGCCAAAGTTCATACATGTTAGTTGTTGCAGCATGAATTGCCAATTTATGTTATCTTTCTGAGCATCCAGAAAGATTAATGCTAGCTGTTTTTCATTATGCGTTTCATAGTACTCTAATGTATCCAAGATTATTCTAACATTATTTCTAATTTGCCTTTTAGGTAAGAATCTGTTCTGGTCAGGGTGTATAAACTCACTTAAAAATCTTTTTAATCTTTCAGCAATTATCGAAGCAAATATTTTATAATCTGCATTCAGAAGTGAAATTGGTCTGTAGTTTTAAATTTGTGTTGCATCTTCTTTTGGGATCAAAGTAATATAGGGCTCCATCCAAGTATCCGGTATTTGGCTTCTAATAGGACTTCATTGTACACCTCTAGCATTGGCAGGCTTAAGATATCTTGCAATTCTTTATAAATGTCTGCTGATAAACCATCTGGTCCTGGAGTTTTTTTTTTTGTTTTTGTCTTTTAATCACTTCCATTAGTTCTGCCATTGGTATTCTTTCATTCAGCCTATTTTTCACCATTTCCGGAATTTTTGCTAGGTTAGCTTTTTCTAGGTATTGTGTTATTTTTTCCTCTGGTATTTTTTCATAGTCATATAACTGCTTATAAAAATCGTATATTATATCTTTTTTTTCTTTTCCATTTGACAATGTAGTGTACCTTCCTCATCCTGCAATTTACTTATCCATTTCCTCTCCTTTTCTTTCTTCAATCTATAAGCTAACCATCTTCCAGGTTTATTGGCATTTTCAAAAAAGTTTTGCTTTGTTCTTTTTATATGTTGTGCCAGTTCTTCTTTCCCCATTGTATTTAGTTTATGTTTAATCAGCTCCACCTGGTTCCTTAAGCTTATCTTATGTGACTCTTTTTGTAGTTCTATCTCAAGTCCTTTATACTCTTCTAATGTTTTTTGGTGCTGTTTCTTTTTTTTTATTTTTCCTTGCTATGTAAGTTACTGCTAATCCTCTAATGAATGCTTTGGCTTTATCCCAAATGTTCTGTAACGATGTCTTCTCTTTTCTATTCTCTCTAAAAAAGAACCCCATTTCTTTTGTCATCTGTATAAACTCCTTATCTTTTATTATAGATTGATTCAAAATCCATCTTACTTTTCTTTTTTGTCCCTTCCAACTAATCCTGGCTGGGTTGTGGTCTGCCCATAAGTTTGTTTCTATCTCTGTCTCCTGCACATTCCCACTCAATTCTGGTGTCATCCAGATCATATCAATTCTGGACCAAGATTGATGCACATTAGAGTAGAATGTGTACTGCTTGTTCCCTGGGTTCATTTCTCTCCAGGTGTCTTTTATTGATAATTCTTCTGTCATTTTAATAAAGGTTCTAGGTAGACTTCTTCTCATTTTTTAATTTTTTTTGCTACTTTTGTACTCCATTTTTGTATCCACAATTGTATTGAAATCTCCCATGATGCAGATGTTTTCATATTCTGTTTCTAGTGTCTTTTGGTGAGGTTTTGGGTAAAATTCCTCTTGTCCTTTATTTGGTGCATATATAGCCACCAAAAGTGTCCGTTTTTGGTTCAAAGTCACCTCCAGCATCAAAATTCTCCCTTCTTTATCTTTAAATATTTGTTCAGTGTTTATTGTCTCTTTAACATATAGTATCACCCCTCTTTTTTCTGTTGTGATAAAGAATAAAATAGTTTCCCCAGCTTGGGGTATTGCAATAATTTGTAGTGGTAGTTCTTAATGTGTACTTCTTGAAGTGAAATTATATCCAGTTTTAGTTTTTGTAATTTAGAAAATATTTTTTTCCTTTTGGTAGGGGAGTTCAGTCCATTTATATTAACATATTTTTCAGAGTATAAGAGGCACCTTCCCCCCCAAAAAAGAGGGTGAAAATCTGGGTGCGTCTTATAGTCTGAATGTATCCCCACCCACCCGTTGCGCGCCACATTTTTGGGTGGTTCCAGGCAGCACTTCCACTTGGATTTTGATAACGATCTTCTTATCCATTTAAAACAAACCCTATCAGCCTACGCATATTTAACTGAAGGGGGTGGGGTGGGATATGATTTTCATGGGGGCAGAAGAGGGACTTGGCATTGAAGGCTCCACTTCCTACCTATAACCGTAGGCATTTAAAGCCTGGCTTTCTTGCAGCAAGCCCGATAGAGAGACAGCACTTCAGTTCTTCTGGATGCTGCCATCTCATAAACACGTTGCTGGGCTTCCCTGCAAGCCCCCTGCATCTTTGCTGCTTCAGTCAGAGCCCAATTCTCGAAGCAGCACTGGGAAGTGTGGGGATCAGGACTTGGTTGGCAAAGCGGGCACTGCGCAGGAGGCGTAAGGCAGTTGCCGCGATCTCCACCGCCTGGAACGCTTTCGTTTGAGTTCCGCCACGCCTAGTTGAAGATCCACCACCCTCTTCCCTACATATTCATACAACAGGACAGCTTTATCATGGCAGCCATTTGAGCAGACAGTGAACTGCCTCCGCTTCTGATCGTGCTCCACGTGGATGGGGAAGCTACTGCAGGTGGACTCCAGCCGGTTGAGCAGAGCTGCCTGAGCCATGGAGGAACCCACCACCCTATGCCTTTCTCCCCCCTCCCCCCACTGGCTGCTTCGTCTTTGTCCACACGTGGTGGGGAAGAGCTTGGAGGGGAGCCTGGGCGGGTTGGGGGGGGAGAGAGTGTGGAATGGAGGGGGTTCATCCCCCCCAATCCTGATCAAGCAGTCCTTGCAGGCCAGCTGCCAAGAAAGCAATCCATGCAGTTCTCCTACCAGGAAACTTCATAATGGGAAGAGTGGCGGGGGAATCCCTCCTGCTGCGAAGCCCGCACTCAGTGACAGGAGCTGAAGCAGCCTTCCACATGCCAGGTTTTTGGTATCAGGAAGGAAAGCTTTTTCGGGTGGCAGCAGGGGTGGGTTTCAGCCGCTACGCACCTGTACGTCTGTACCTGATTGTGAAATTTAGTGTGCCTTACAATACAATACAATAGTAGAGTTGGAAGGGACCTTGGAGGTCTTCTAGTCCAACCCCCTGCCTAGGCAGGAAACCCTATACCGTTTCAGACAAATAGCTATCCAACATCTTCTTAAAGACTTCCAGTGTTGGGGCATTCACAACTCCTGGAGGCAAGCTGTTCCACTGATTAATTGTTCTAACTGTCAGGAAATTTCTCCTCAGTTCTAAGTTGCTTCTCTCCTTGATTAGTTTCCACCCATTGCTTCTTGTTCTATCCTCAGGTGCCTTGGAGAATAGTTTGACTCCCTCTTCTTTGTGGCAACCCCTGAGATATTGGAAGACTGCTATCATGTCTCCCCTAGTCCTTCTTTCTCTTAAGCTGAACATACCCAGTTCCTGCAACCGTTCTTCGTATGTTTTAGTCTCCAGTCCCCTAATCATCTTTGTTGCTCTTCTCTGCACTCTTTCTAGAGTCTCCACATCTTTTCTACATCGTGGCGACCAGAACTGAATGCAGTATTCCAAGTGTGGCCTTACCAAGGCATTATAAAGTGGTATTAACACTTCACGTGATCTTGATTCTATCCCTCTGTTGATGCAGCCTAGGACTGTGTTGGCTTTTTTGGCAGCTGCTGCACACTGCTGGCTCATATTTAGATGGTTGTTCACTAGGACTCCAAGATCCCTTTCACAGTTACTACTAATGAGCAAGGTATCACCTATATTGTACCTGTGCATACCATTTTTGTTGCCTAAATGTAGAACCTTACTCTTTTCAACATTGAATTTCATTTTATTAGATAGTGCCCAATGTTCAAGTTTGTCAAGATCCTTCTGTATCTTAAGCCTATCTTCTGGAGTGTTGGCTATTCCTGCCAGCTTGGTGTCATCTGCAAATTTGATGAGTTCCCCATTTATTCCCTCATCCAAATCATTGATGAAGATGTTGAAGAGTACTGGGCCTAAAACAGAGCCTTGAGGTACTCCACTGCATACTTCCCTCCATGTAGATGCAGTTCCATTGAGAACTACACATTGAGTGCGGTTGGTCAGCCAGTTACGAATCCATCTGGTGGTGATGCTGTCTAACCCACATTCTTCTACTTTATCTAGTAGTAGGTTATGGTCTACCTTATCAAAAGCCTTACTGAAGTCCAAGTAAACTATATCGACGGCAGTCCTCTGGTCCACTAATTTTGTCACATTATCAAAGAATGCAATAAGATTAGTCTGGCATGATCTGTTTTTGACAAATCCATGTTGGCTTTTGGCTATTACTTTGTTTGCTTCTAGGTGTTCGCAAATTCGTTGCTTGATTATTTTTTCCAGAATCTTTCCTGGTATTGAGGTCAGGCTGATAGGTCTGTAGTTTCCTGGATCTAATTTTTTCCCTTTTTTGAAGATGGGAACCACATCAGCTCTTTTCCAGCCCTCTGGTAGTTCCCCGGTGTTCCAGGATCTCTGAAAGATATAATTCAGTGGTTCTGAGATCTCGTCTGCTAGTTCCTTCAGAACCCCGGGGTGTAATCCATCCGGTCCTGGTGATTTGAACTCATCGAGGGTAGACAGGTGCTCACTTATCATTTTCTTCCCTATTTCAATTTGTGTTCCTAATCTGATTTTTGTGGTGCTGCTTTTGATAGGTTGGACTGTTTTATCCCTTTGTGTAAAGACAGATGCAAAACATGAGTTAAATAGTTCTGCTTTCTCCCTGTTGCTTGTCACTTTCTTGCCACTTTCTCCTAGCAATGGACCAATTGTTTCCTTAACTTTTTTCTTGTTTTTAACATGTTGGAAGAAGCTTTTTTTGTTAATTTTTACTTTTGTGGCAAGCCTTTCTTCATTGTGAGCCTTAGCTTTCCCCACTTCATCTTTACAGGCTCGGGCTATTTGCTGATATTCTGCCTTAGTTATGTCCCCCTCCTTCCACTTTTTATACTTACCTTTTTTGTCTTTCAGTTTGTCAGATAGTTCTTTATGCAGCCATGCTGGTTTCTTTGGGAGCTGTTATTTTTCTTCTTCATTGGTATTGTGCTAGATTGGGCTTTTGTAATCTCATTTTTCAAAATTTCCCAAGCTTCTTGAGTTGTTTTCCCCTTGAGGATTCTCATCCATGGAATTTTTCCCAAGCTCTCTCTAAGTTTATTGAAATTAGCTTTCTTAAAGTCCAAGACTCTAGTTTGACTTTGTTCTACTACTTGTGTTTGCATAATGTTGAATTCCAATATTGCATGGTCACTTGCCCCAAGGGTTCCTATGGCTTCAACACCTTCTATCATTTCCTCTCTGTTAGTGAGAATTAAGTCCAATATGGCTGATCCCCTTGTTCCATTCTCTACTTTTTGGAAAACAAAGTTGTCTGCTAGGTTTGTTAGGAACCTGTTGGATCTTCCACTTGGTGCAGAGTTTGTTTCCCGTACCTGTACCTTCCCGTACCTGAGTTTCTGGAGGCCCCGTACCAGAACACTCCCTCCCCTGGCCTGCCCCCCTGCTCACTTCCCCCACCTGCCCAGTCGCCACTCGCTCCCTCGCTTGCCCCGCCTGTCCGCACCAGGCTTGCCCTGCCCACCCACTTCCTTTGCCAGAGTGGAGGATTGGGAGAAGCCCATGAGGCACGCACTCCCTTCTCTTTGAGAGCCGCCTGGTTTCCAATGGGGGGGGGGGAGAAATCCATGCATTTTTCATCCCTCTGCATGGATTCCCCCCCCCCATTGAAAACCAGGCGGCTGTCAAAGAGAAGGGAGCGTGTGCTGCGTGGGCTTCCCCAACAGCTGAAGGAACAGGAGGGGAGGATTTGGCTTTTGGGAGAAGCCCCCGTGGCATGCTCTGCTCTCTTCTCTTTGACAGCCACCTGGTTTCCAATGGGGTGGTGGTGAAATCCATGCATTTTTCCTCCCTCTGCATGGATTCCCCCACCCCCCCATTGGAAACCAGGCGGCTGTCAAAGAGAAGGGAGCATGTGCCACGTGGGCTTCTTCCAACTGCCGAAGAAGGAACAGGAGGAGAGGATTCGGCTGTTGGGGGATAGCCCACGTGGTGCGTGCTCCCTTCTCTTTGACAGCTGCCTGGTTTCCAATGTGGGGGGGGGGAGAAATCCATGCATTTTTCCTCCCTCTGCGTACAAAGGAGGCAGCGATGCTGGCCGGCGCTCTCTTCACTTACCTCTCACCACCGCTGCCCCTGTGGCCTGCCGGCTGCAGCCCTTCCTGCCCTGCCTAGCTGGGTGGCTGGTCGGGAAAGTGGCAAGGGGGCGAGCACCGGCCATCATTCCTGCTTTTTTTTTTATTTTGCGAGCTGCGGCAGCAGAGAAACAGAGGCTTCTTTGCCAGCCTCCTAGCTGATCCAGTCCCCCTTACACATGCGCCTTGCATTGCGTCAAGTGCGATGTGTGTGTGTGTGTGTGTGTGTGACGTGCGTGCCTT
This sequence comes from Natrix helvetica, assembly GCF_964273705.1. Taxonomy (NCBI): domain Eukaryota; kingdom Metazoa; phylum Chordata; class Lepidosauria; order Squamata; family Natricidae; genus Natrix; species Natrix helvetica. Next base: position 20,985,458 of record NC_138555.1, read on the forward strand.
CCATGGTGTGCCCAACACCTTTGGACACCCACCAGGTCACCTGCTGTGTGGCAGAGAAATCTGGCTTTGGCAAAAGGAAACAAATTAGCCCTCTCTGCCGCTCTGCTAAAAAGGCGGGAACCAAAGCCAAGAGATAACAGGACAACTAACCATATTCGGTTAACCCCCAGAGCAGTAAGAGGCTGAATTGGGAGCTCTGTGAATTGGCTTGTAGGACACAGAATGCCGTGATCATAGGATTTATTGGGCACCTGTTTTAGTTCATAGAATATATCTACGAATATAATTGGAAGGGATGTGTGTGTGTGAGAGGGAGAGGGGGAGAGAGAGAGAGAGAAAGAGAGAAAGGAAGAGAGAAAGAAAGAAAGAAAGAAAGAAAGAGGGAGAGATACACACAAGAAAGAAAGGAAGGAAGGAATGGAGGGAGAGGGAGAGAAAAAAGAGAGAGAGACAAAGTTAGAAAGAGAAAGCAAGAGAAAGAAAGAGAAAGGGAAAGAAGGAAAGAGCAAGAAAGGAAGAAAGAAAGGAAGAAAGAAAGAAAGAAAAAAGAAAGAAAAAAGAAAGAAAAAAGAAAGAAAAAAGAAAGAAAAAAGAAAGAAAAAAGAAAGAAAAAAGAAAGAAAAAAGAAAGAAAAAAGAAAGAAAAAGAAAGTGGGAGAGAGAGACGAAAGAAAGAAAGAAAAAGGGAGAGAGAGACAAAAGGAAGGAAGGAAGGAAGGAAGGAAAGAAAGAAAGAAAGAAAGAAAGAAAGAAAGAAAGAAAAAGAAAGAGAACTTATGACCACAATTGAGGCCAAAATTTTGGTTGCTAAGCAAGAGCGTTGTTAAGTGAGTTTCACCACATTTTCCAAGTTGGCCACACCCACCCGGTCACACAACCACCAAGCCACTCTCACCCAGTCACGTGACTGCCGAGCCACTCCCACAAAACAGCCCACACCTACAGAATAGGTTCTAAAAAAATTTGAAACCCACCACTGGGTGGCAGCACCATGATTCCCTCCCCGATTGCAAAAATGGCGTGTGTGGAAGGCTGGGGATCTGAAACGAAGGCATTTCAGGCGGCGGATCGGGCCAAGAGGAAAGAGAAGGCGAAGTCTGCAGTGCCTGATGCACACCCCATTTTTGCAAAAAGGTAAACTAACCAAAGGCTAAACACCTATAAAATGCCAACACATACAATATCCCACAAACAATACAAATCAGTACATATTGCATATGAACAAATTACTCACATGCCAAAGGAGAGAGGTCATATAACAGCTTCAACTCTCCTTTACTTGGAGGTCAGTCAATCTTCCCTGTCTCAGTGTCTCAAAAGCCCAATTCTCCCAAACCAGGCTCAAAACAGCCGAGTTGTAATCCAAAAGACCCACATAGACTCCAGATTGGTTTTCCTTCTACTAGCCAAATGTCTACATTTTATATCTATTGTGCAGTCTTCATTAGTATTTGTAATTTGTTTATAATTTGTAAACCATAGGGCCCACTGTTACCCCAATCATCAGCAAAATCCTTATTTGTCCTTTCTCTTTTATGTCAATCAACCTCAAATTATTTATAATCCGTCCAGATTTCTAAAACAGTTCCACTCTTGCTTTGCCCACGATAACTTCCAAAAACAAGGCAAAGTTTTTCATTTGTTCCTCCACACCAGATGTTGTTCTCAAAACAATCCACCTTTTTATTCAAACTAGTCAGTGCAAAATATCCACTCTGGTATATGCCAGTTTTGGCCAGTAGGTGTCAGCCTTGCTTCTTTTTTCCTATCCACTATAGTGTAGGAGTGGGGGGAAAAAGAAAAATAGTAGGGGGGGGGGGGAGAGAAGAAATAAAATAAAGGATTTTTTTTCCAGTAACTGTAACCAGAGGGATTTGGGAAAATAGTTCAAAGGTATTTTATTGGATCTATATCTTGAAAAAGAAACACCGTCCAGTCCTTTTCTTCAGTTTAGGGATAATTGCCTCTTTGCTGCACTTTCAATTCCCATGAGTGTGCAGTTCGCTCCAAACTTTCCCTTGGCACTTCTGGAGGGGAAAAGAGTGGTCATTCCCTCCCTCCTTCTCACTGGACACGTCCTTCATCACTAAAGTATTTTGGTGAGTTTAGTCTTGATGTGGGGTGCAAATTAGACAGTTCTTACCCTGATCCATTCCACTGTTCTCTTCTGCTTTCTTCATGCTAGTGTGTCCCCATTTTCATAGCTTCGGTTGGGAAATTAATGGTCATCCTCTTCTCCACCTGTTGAGAAGAATCCCCTGGAACTGGCAAAGTGGACCACTGTTCACTTGCAATCTGTGGGCGCTCTTCCTTCTTGCCACCCCTTCAAGGTGACATTCATCCCTAAAGAGCCCCCAGGCAGGCAGAAAACAGCTGAATTATGCGGAGCCCCGCAAGTTACAGCTGTCACACTCCGGCGACAGGAACTGGAACCTGGGATTTTTTTAATTTTAAACTTTGAAACTTTTAAAATTTGAAAACTTTAAATGAATATTTAAAATTCTTAACTTGATTTTTTTCTTTTGTGAAAAACTGGCAAAATTTTCCACATCCTTAAATGATATTTTTCCTTTTTTTCTTCAAAACTATATTGTGACAAAATCTACTACTTTTACATAATTTTTTAACCCTTAGAACAAGCAAAAAGACAAACTCATGGAACAGGTAACTGACACTATTATGGTTTATTATATTATATGCAATATACCTTCCATATATGTGCTTATACCCAAAGAACACCCAAATTATACATGTATTAAATGTAAACTATATGAACTAGTAGAAGAAAAAGTAAAGAATCTATAGGCAACTCTAGCGAAACTCCAACCTACGAAAGAAGGCTATACAAAAATCGAACCAAATAATGAACAAACAACTCCCAGAGGATTTGACCCTGTGGATGAACCTTCAGAGGAAGACAAATAGAGGCATGTCACACATAGAAGGAAACATGACAAAGAAAGAAGCAGCACACATCTAACAAGCCCCTACTGCCCAATCTAACCCATCCCAATCAGTGGTGGGTTCTGGATCCTGTCGCAACTGGTATGCTGCACACGGGGCCGGGCGTCCTAGTCGGGCATGCGCGCTGCGTATGCATGCGCACGCCACCGCCCTGCAAAACCCAGCTGCTTGGTGGAGGTTGGGCAGGCAGCACACACTGTGTGCATGTGCACAATTGGCCGGTCACGTTATAAACAGCTATGGAATGCGGGCGGGCAGGTGGGCCAAATGAGCCACCATACCGGTACGGTGGTCGCTGCTCCTGGCTACTACCGGTACGGCCATACAGGGCCATACCACCTGGAACCTACCACTGATCCCAATGCAGCCCTATTACAACTGAGCAATTGATTTCTGCCCCTAGAAAAAAACATGCAGAAACCTAGAAAAGAGACATCAAATGTCCCTTAAAAAGTCACACCTTCAAACACAACTGTGTTAAACAGAACAGCACCCCAGACTGCGCCCCCCCCCCCCCCAAAAGGAAGGTGAATGTTGGTGATAGGAGATTCTATTCTCAGAGAAACAGAACCAGCCATCTGCAGACCAGACATTCAATCTAGGGAGGTAAGTTGTCTCCCTGGAGCAAAAATCAAAGATGTGGCTGAGAACCTCATCAAGATAATTAGGCCTTCAGATTACTACCTTTTCTTCAATTTCACATAGGGATGAATGACATGACAAAGAACCTGAGTAAAATATTGAGAGATTATGAGCAACTAGGCAAAAAAGTTAAGGAGCTAGGAGCACATGTGGTGTTCTCATCAGTACTTCAATGAAAGGTCAACACCCATTGAGGGAAAAAGAATTCTAGAAATAAACGGTTGGCTAAAGGGTTGGTGTCACCAAGAGAACTTCAGTTTTCTGGACCATGAACTGCATTGCCTACATGAAGGACTCTTGGCAAGGGATTGGCTGCACTTCATGAAAACAGGGAAAAATGCACTCAGAAAGTGACTGTCTCAACTCATCAAAAGGGCTTTAAACTAAAAATTAAGGGATGGCGGGTGGCCAGTCTTTAGAATCTCTAGAATGCAAAACCAATAATAAACCTCAAGAAAACAAATTAAAAAATGAGGTAGGGAGAGATGAGAAAAAAGAAAAACTCAAACACTAAGTAGCAGATGCAGGAAACATACCCACGGACAGGCATAAAAGTTCAAATGCTTATATACAAATGCTCAAAGTTTGGGGAACAAACCGGGTAAACTAGAAGCAATAGTACACAAGGGTAGGTATGATATAGCTGCCATTACAGAAAAATGGTGGGATGAAACACAAGTGGACTGTATTGATGGATGGATACAAATTGTTCAAAAGAAACAGATCTACAAAAAGAGGAGGTGGAGTTGCACTATATAGTATGTAAGAGAGCACTACATATCTACAGAAATGCACATGATCAAAGGTGAAAACCTCTTATAATCCACATGGGTCAATATAAAAGGAAAAAAAGAATGACATTGCTATAGGCCAGGGGTCCTCAAACATTTTAAACAGGGGGCCAACTTATGGTCCCTCAGACTGTTGGGGGCCCGGACTGGCTGGGTGGGCATGGTTAGGTGGTCATGTGACTTGGTGGGCATGGATATGTCATGTGACTTGGTGGGCGTGGCCAATTTAACAGTCCATTGAACAATGCCTTTTCTTTTTACTAGATCATGTTTCAGTTGTTTAGGAGTCTAGTGGTTCACTTCAGGAAACTCAGTTTTGCAGCAATTCTACTCAGCCCCAAGGAGCTTGAGAAATCTCTCTCTGTCTCTTTCTCTGTCTGTCTGTCTGTCTGTCTGTCTGTCTGTCTGTCTGTCTCTTTCTCTATTGATCTTCAGGAGGTGGGAGAAAGCAGAACTATTTAACTCATGTTTTGCATCTGTCTTTACACAAAGGGATAAAACAGTCCAACCTATCAAAAGCAGCACCACAAAAATCAGATTAGGAACACAAATTGAAATAGGGAAGAAAATGGTAAGCGAGCACCTGTCTACCCTAGACGAGTTCAAATCACCAGGACCGGATGGATTACACCCCAGGGTTCTGAAGGAACTAGCAGACGAGATCTCAGAACCACTGAATTATATCTTTCAGAGATCCTGGAACACCGGGGAACTACCAGAGGACTGGAAAAGAGCTGATGTGGTTCCCATCTTCAAAAAAGGGAAAAAATTAGATCCAGGAAACTACAGACCTATCAGCCTGACCTCAATACCAGGAAAGATTCTGGAAAAAATAATCAAGCAACGAATTTGCGAACACCTAGAAGCAAACAAAGTAATAGCCAAAAGCCAACATGGATTTGTCAAAAACAGACCATGCCAGACTAATCTTATTGCATTCTTTGATAATGTGACAAAATTAGTGGACCAGAGGAATGCCGTCGATATAGTTTACTTGGACTTCAGTAAGGCTTTTGATAAGGTAGACCATAACCTACTACTAGATAAAGTAGAAGAATGTGGGTTAGACAGCATCACCACCAGATGGATTCGTAACTGGCTGACCAACCACACTCAATGTGTAGTTCTCAATGGAACTGCATCTACATGGAGAGAAGTATGCAGTGGAGTACCCCAAGGCTCTGTTTTAGGCCCAGTACTCTTCAACATCTTCATCAATGATTTGGATGAGGGAATAAATGGGGAACTCATCAAATCTGCAGATGACACCAAGCTGGCAGGAATAGCCAACACTCCAGAAGATAGGCTTAAGATACAGAAGGATCTTGACAAACTTGAACATTGGGCACTATTTAATAAAATGAAATTCAATGGTGAAAAGAGTAAGGTTCTACATTTAGGCAACAAAAATGGAATGCACAGGTACAGTATAGGTGATACCTTGCTCAGTAGTAGTAACTGTGAAAGGGATCTTGGAGTCCTAGTGGACAACCATTTAAATATGAGCCAGCAGTGTGCAGCAGCTGCCAAAAAAGCCAACTAGGCTGCATCAACAGAGGGATAGAATCAAGATCACGTGAAGTGTTAATACCACTTTATAATGCCTTGGTAAGGCCACACTTGGAATACTGCATTCAGTTCTGGTCGCCACGATGTAAAAAGATGTGGAGATTCTAGAAAGAGTGCAGAGAAGAGCAACAAAGATGATTAGGCGACTGGAGACTAAAACATATGAAGAACGGTTGCAGGAACTGGGCATGTTTAGCTTAAGAGAAAGAAGGACTAGGGGATACATGATAGCATTGTTCCAATATCTCAGGGGTTGCCACAAAGAAGAGGGAGTCAAACTATTCTCCAAGGCACCTGAGGGTAGAACAAGAAGCAATGGGTGGAAACTAATCAAGCAACTTAGAACTGAGGAGAAATTTCCTGACAGTTAGAACAATTAATCAGTGTAACAGCTTGCCTCCAAAAGTTGTGAATGCCCCAACACTGGAAGTCTTTAAGAAGATGTTGGATAGCTATTTGTCTGAAACGGTATAGGGTTTCCTGCCTAGGCAGGGGGTTGGACTAGAAGACCTCCAAGGTCCCTTCCAACTCTACTATTGTATTGTATTGTATTGTATTGTATTGTATTGTATTGTATTGTATTGTATTGTATTGTATTGCATTGCATTGCATTGCATTGCATTGTATTGTATTGTATTGTATTGTATTGTATTGTATCACGCCCATCACCATGTCCCATTGCAATGTATACATATGGCCATAACGATCCATGTGATTTAACACCTGGCCTAAGAAGAGGGCCACTCGTCCTGGGCTACCATCAAACGTAGCCTGTATTGCCGGTGGATCCCAGAATCCCATCACTCTGGACCCAACAGCTGGAGACCCCCTCTGGGTAAGGAGAGGGTGAGGTGCATAGCTCTCTCGCGCCGCTCGTCTCCCGCAGGTGTCCCTGGCAGCTTGGGGTAAACCTAGCCCAGGCTGCTGATCTCCTACTCTTGCAGCCCCTTGGGCACCATACCATTCTGGATTGGTTATGCTGGACTGTCCAACGACTCCCCCTGCCTGTTGGGATCCATGTTCCAGGGACCCTCTCCAACCACTGCCACATCCATTATCTTGGAAGCCCACTACCCCAAAACTTTCCTGCAGCATCTGTAGAGTTGGCCTGTCCACCGCAGTGGACTAACTCCAATCGTCATCCGAGCTGCACCTTTCACGCCATTGGGCAAAATGGGTTCCAAAAGAGGTGAGCTGGGGAGCATGAGGTGGTAAGCCTCTGTGGTCCTGAGCCTCTGGCAAGCCCAGACACCAATCCCCTGCATGGGCTTGGCCCACATCGGCCTCCAGAGGTTCTGCTGTAGGCTTCCATGCCACCAAGTGGTCCTTAGACCTCACATCCAATGGTGCCTTTCCTGCTGGCCCTGACACAGCCTCCAGTTCAGTTGTATCAGTTGCCACGGCAGACTCCTCCAAGGACCCAGCCTCCAACCCAAGCACAGTACCTTTAGCCATGGTGGGAGCTCTGACAAACTGTCAGGTTCCAAAGGGTTAATGAAACCAGCCAATCACAGAAATGGTTTGAAATGCAGTTTGTATTCTTCCTTTGGCACGAACTGACCAACAAAGCACTAAGGCAATGAATAAATTGTCAGAGCTACCACCCGGTGCTTCCCACCACCTTTTATAGTTACTTAGTAATTAGGATAACCTGCACCCCAAGCGTGCACACACCCATCCTCTTGTAACCCAGAACAAAAACCACCCAGCAATTAATCATTGATTGTTGTCAGCCAGTTATCACTAGCTTTGTAGAATTACTCAGCTGTTTCTGGAGGACTGAAGCCTGGTGAGTCTTGACAGCTGGCCCGGGTGTTCTGTCCCGTGATTCTAATAAATATGCAGACACAGGCTTGGCTCTCTGCCATGACTAATTACAGAGATAAAACCACCCCTTGGCTAGGAGCCTAGAACGGTATTTTCAAGAAACCAAGATTAGATTGACGGAATGCTTTCTCAATGGCTAGTAAAATGGACTGTTGTTTCCTGCAAAGATTCCCCTCCCGTCGCTCCACCTATAAACTCTTTGGGAGGGGCCACAACCTTAGCCAGCTGTCCCTACTTACTTCTATGACGTCTTCTCCACAGCTGTTCCTTTCTCCTCTCAGCTCTACGCACACGCACATCAGGGACAACCTCCCTCTGTTCCTCTTCACTGCTCCCTGACTCTGATGCCACCTGGTGGCCAACAGGCCTCTCTAGGTCCTGCTCTGACTTCAAACACCCTCCAGAGTCTTCCTCATCCTCCAGAGCAGTCCCACAATGGTCTGAGCTGTCAGAGTCCACCAACAGCTCAGCCGGCCACTGCTGGGCCACAACACTATCCCTCACCGCAGGGTCCTTCCCCCGGGTCTGATGCGGGGCTTAGCTGGGAATTGTTCATGGAAGGCCTGCACCAAAGCAGGTGCGTGCATGGAGGTCGCATCCTCCCAGGTAACATCCTCCGGCTCTCGCCCTTTCCATTCCACCAGGTATTGAAACTGTCCTTTCAGCCATCGGGAATCCCAAATCCTGGCAACTTCGTACTCGGCTGGCTCCTCATTGGCACGGGGTTCTGGCTGGGGATGATTGGGTTGGTGAAGAGGACAAGCCGGCTGTTCAGGAACAAGAAGAGATCGATGAAAGACCGGATGGACTCGCATCGAACGTGGTAAAGACAGGCGATAGGCGACCAGATTGATGACTGCTTCAACAGGAAATGGGCCAAGGTAATGGTGGTCTAACTTCTTGACTGGCCAATTTGACGGAAGGTGTCTAGTGGACAGCCACACTCGATCACCCACAGTCAACGCCAGCGTCGCGTGCCGAGACCTGTCTGCGACTCTTATAGTCCTCCTTGGCTTTATCCAGATATCGCCGCACTACTTGATGGACCGCCTGTAGTTCCGACAGGAAGTCCTTAGCTGCGGGGACCATTTGATGGGTGTGAGGGGAAAGAACCAAGGATGATACCCCACATTGGCCAAGAAGGGTGTCGTCTGCGTGGATGTGTGCTGTGAGTTATTGAAAGCAAACTCCGCTATTGTCAGGTAGTCCACCCAATCATTTTGTTGCTGGTTCACAAAACAGCACAGGTACTGCTCCAATATCTCGATCAATTTCTTCGTCTTTCCGTCGGTTTTGGGATGGTGTGCTGAGGACAAGCCGATCTTGACATCCAAGGCCGACATCAGCCCTTTCCAAAACTGGGCTGTGAATTGCGTTCCTCTGTCCGACACGACCCTGTCAGGTAGGCTGTGCAGCCTGAAAACATGTTGGCTAAACATGCGGGCGGTGACATAACCTCCGACACGGGATAAAATGTGCCATCTTCGTCAGTATGTCTACCATCACGAACACTGTGGCCAACAGTGAGTCTTGTGAGACCACTCTGGGAGGAGTTTGCGTCTGTTGCCCCCGAGGATTTGGATAGGTTGCGTGGACGGCTGCGACCGACCACATGTTTAATGGACCCATGTCCCTCCTGGTTGGTACTGGCATCCTGGGAAGTGACACGAGGCTGGCTACTGGGCCTGGTGAACGCCTCTTTGAGCGAGGGGTCCTTTCCTGCCGCCTTGAAAGAGGCGGTGGTGAGGCCCTTACTCAAGAGGCCTTCCCTTGACCCGATGGAGCTAGCTAATTATCGTCCAGTCTCCAACCTTCCCTTTTTAGCGAAGGTTGTAGAGAATGTGGTGGCACAGCAGTTTCCACGACACCTTGAGGAATCCGAATATCTAGACCCACGCCAGTCCGGCTTCTGGCCCGGACACAGCACGGAGACGGCCTTGGTCGCGTTGGTCGATGATCTCTGGAGGGCCAGAGATAGGGTCTGTTCCTCTATCCTGGTCCTATTAGATCTTTCGGCGGCTTTTGATACCATCGACCATGGTATCCTATTGCGCCGGCTGGGGGGGGATGGGAGTTGGAGGCACCGTTTTGCGGTGGTTCGGCTCCTACCTCTCCGACCGGACGCAATGTGTGTTGGCAGGGGGGCAGAGGTCGACTCTGAGGCCACTCACTTGTGGGGTGCCTCAGGGGTCGGTCCTCTCGCCCCTTCTTTTCAACGCATATGTGAAGCCGCTGGGGGAGATCATCCGTGATTTTGGGGTGGAGTATCATCTGTACGCTGATGATACGCAGCTGTACATTTCCACCCCAGACCACCCCAACGAGGCTGTCGAGGTGATGACCCGGTGTTTGGAAGCCGTCGGGGTCTGGATGGGGGACAACAGACTCAAGCTCAACCCCTCCAAGACTGAGTGGCTGTGGCTACCGGCACCCCGGTTCAGTCAGTTGATTCCATCGCTGACCATAGGGGGCGAGCAATTGCCCCCTGTGGAACGGGCACGCAATTTGGGCGTCCTCCTAGATGCCCGGCTGTCAATGGATGACCATGTGGCAGCCGTGGCAAGGGGGGCGTTCCACCAGGTTCGCCTGGTGCGCCAATTGCGCCCCCTACTGGACCGGGATGCCCTACGCACGGTCACTCATGCACTGGTGACGTCTCGGCTGGACTACTGCAATGCCCTCTACATGGGGCTTCTCTTGGGACGCGCTCGAAGACTGCAGCTAGTCCAGAACGCAGCCGCGCGGGCTATTTTGGGGAGTACTAGGTACTCCCACGTAACACCGCTCCTGCGCGAGCTGCACTGGCTGCCTGTGGTCTTTCGGGTGCGTTTCAAGGTGTTAATCACCATCTTTAAAGCGCTCCATGGCTCAGGACCTAGGTACTTGCGGGATCGCATCCTACCACACACGTCCCTGCGACAGATTCGCTCTCACAGGGAGGGGCTCCTCCGGGTGCCGTCCACTAGGCAGTGCCAACGGGCGGCACCTAGGAGTAGAGCCTTCTCTGTGATGGGCCCAACCCTCTGGAATGACCTCCCCCCCGATATCAGAACCACCACCGACTTTCTCTCCTTTCGACGAAAACTGAAGACTCACCTGTTCCGTTTAGCCGGCCTGGACCATTCATAACCTTATTATACCTCTTGGCAGATATATTTTAACTGGGTAATTTTAATTGGGTATTTTTTAGGATTGTTGATATACTGTTTTTATCTGCTTTACCTGTACAGTGTTGTATTGCTTCCTCTTCTATGTTTTTATGTTTGCATGTTTGTAGTCCATTTTATCTATTTCATTTGACTGTACACCGCCCCGAGTCCCTTTGGGGAGAGGGGGCGGTATAAAAATCGAAATAAAGGTAAAGGTAAAGGTAAATCCAGAAGATGGAGGCAAGTCTGTCAGGAAGTCCATAGAAATGGCCCCCCAGGGTCTCTCCGGGGTCGGCAATGGCTGAAGTAGCCCTGGAGGGGCTCCCATTGCTGACTTGGCCTGCTGACACCGTACACAAGACGTGACGTAAGATTGTATGTCATGTCGCAATCAGAGCCACCAGAAGGTACGGGAGACCAGGTTCAAGGTCTTGAAGAGGCCAAAGTGCCCCGCCGCAGGTTTATCATGGCACTGGGATAAAATAAGTCCCCGAAGGGGCCCCGCTGGCACATAGAGTCTGTCCCGGTACTGCAAAAGTTCATCAGGGAGGCAGGCCCCACCTCTGCCTTCCATTGTTCCACCCAATTGACATGCCGCTGTGTTTCCTGTATCTGGGGCCATAAGTCCACAGGCTCGTGAACTGCGGAGAAGGACTCTATGGGCAAAACTGTCCGAGCTGGAATCGTGTCTTTGGTACATGAATACTCAGGTTTCCTTGATAGGGCATCCGCCCTTTGGTTGTGCACACTGGGGATGTACGTCACGTGGAAATTGAACCGTGCAAAGAAAAGGGACCACCGGATCTGGCGCTGGTTCAATTTTCGCACGGTCTTCAGAAATTCCAAATTCCTATGGTCCATCCGGACTTCAATCTGATGCCTGGCCCCTTCTAGATGATGCCTCCAAGCCTCAAACACCACCTTAATGACTAGTAACCCCTTCTCCCAAATGGTATAATTGCGCTCGGAAGAATTGAGTTTCCACGAGTAATAAGCGCAAGGGAAAAGGGTACCGCTGGAGGGGTGAGCCTGAAGTAACACCGCTCCCACAGCGATAGCGGATGCCTCCGCCTCCACTACAAACAGACGGTGGGGGTCAGGTTGCTTCAAAATGGGCTCTTTCATGAAAGCCTGCTTCAAGGCCTGGAACACGTGGTGCTCAGGGCCCCCCAGTGAAATGGAACTTTTTTCTGCAGGAGCCGAGTGAGGGGCGCAGTCAGGGAAGGAAAGCCGGGTATAAAGGTCCAATAGTAGTTGGCAAACCCGAGGAGTCACTGGACATCCTTCACTCTCCGAGGAGGTTGCCAACTACACAAAGACTCCACCTTGCCCGGCTCCATCGCAATGCCTTCGGGAGAGATACAATGTCCCAGGAACTCAATGGTGGACTGCCAAAACTGGCACTTCTCCAGTTTTGCATGCAAGCAATTCTCACAGAGCCGTTGTAGGACCAGGCGTAGGTGCTGCCGATGGCTCTCCCGGGAGGCTGAGTAAATCAAGATGTTATCAAGATAAATGACAACAAACTGGTCTAAAAGGTCCCAGAAGATGTCGTTCATAAAATGTTGGAAGACGGCAGGGGCATTGGTCAGCCCAAAAGGCATGACCGTGTACTCAAAATGCCCATAATGCTCTGACTCCAAACACCCTCCAAAGTCTTCCTCATCCTCCAGAGCAGTCCCACAATGGTCTGAGCTGTCAGAGTCCACCAACAGCTCAACCGGCTGCTGCTGGGCCACAACACTGGGTTTCTCCCCTGAATGGCAGCTTCAGGCCTCTGGGCTGGCCGGAGCTGACAATAACAAAGAAAACATAATGCAAGATAATATTGAAAAATACTTAAACAAAAAGAATCTACAACAAATTGAGGAGACAAAAAGAGAAATGCTAAATAGGAAAATTACAATGATGGAATTAACGGAACCAGTGAGGAAACAGAAAAACAAGAAAGCACCGGGCCTGGATGGAATACCTATAGAATTCTATATAAATATACAAGACCCAATAGACACAGTAATGTTATACCTGTATAATGAAGCAATTACAGAAGCCAGATCACCAAAAACATGGAGGGAAGCATACACTCATACCCAAAGAATATTCGGACCACCAACAAATAAAAAACTATGGACCAATTTCATTATTGAACACAGACTATAAAATTTTTACATCGATAATGGCGGAACGTCTAAAAAATTTTTAAATGAAATTATCCACACAGACCAAAATGGCTTTTTGCTGAAACGAAAATTTAAAAATAATATGAGAGTAATTATGAACACATTAGAATATTATGAAGAACACCCAGGGAAACAAGCAGCATTGGTTTTTCTAGATGCCCAAAAGGTCTAAATTGGCAGTTTATTATTACACAGTTAAAAGCTGTGAGATTTGGAGATAACTTTATAAAAATGATTGAAACAATATATTTGACACAAACAGCAAAAGTAATAATTAATGGGGATGTCACAGAAGAATTTAATATTTGGAAAGGAGTAAGGCAAGGATGTCCACTATCACCCTTATTATTTTTCCTAACACTAGAGGTACTAATAATGGCAATCAGAAAGAAACAAGAAATAAAAGGATTAAAAATTAAAAAACAGGAATATAAAACCCAGACATTTGCAGACAACATAGTATTTATTTTAGAAGAGCCATTAGAAACAGGAATCAAATTAATTCAAAAAATAGAGGAATTCAATGAAGTAGCGGGACTTAAAATTAACAACAGCAGCTTCCTGGGTGACGTCACATTGGAGCAGTTGCAGGGAAGCGACTCTCCATTCTCCCTGTCTGATTTTTCACGTCTGGAGGCTGTCAGCAGCAAAGCTGAGCCTTGGAGAGGACAGCTATAGTGAGAGGAATATCCAGGGGTGACGAGGAGAAAGCGTTCTCCCCGTTGTGAAGGGTGGAATCCCTGAAATCCGACACGGAAGAGACCAGGTGCTTTGGCTTGGTCATGGCCTGGTCCTGAGATGTGACAGCCTGATTAATGGTGGAGGCAGAAAAAAGTGAGAAGCGGTAGAAGTATCAATGGACAGTGTTAAATAACCTGAAACTTCTCCAAGTTGGTGGAATTTACGATAGAGCAATTAATTGAGTCTCCAAAGAAGGGAAAGTGGCGCCTGTGTGGGGGAGCAGAAACATGAAGAAGATGAATTACAGAATCTATAGATAGTGAAAGTGATTGTGGTTGCAGAGTGGAGAATTTCTACTGAGACTGGATCTCCGGTGATATAAATTGAGTGTTTTGTGTGGGTGGTCAACGGATTGAGAAAGAAGGAAGAACAAATTCTCTTTGCAACAGGAGAGACAGAGGGGGAAGAAAACGAAGAAAGAGGACAGTGACTGTGCAATTTGAGGACAGCAGTCATTTTGAGCACAGAGAACAGGGAATAGAGAAGTTGCAAGGAAGTAGAGAGATCAAAGAATAAGAACTGTGGTATTCCCAATGGAGGGCTTTGGATTGGACTCATTTACAACCAGCTTTGTACACTTCAGATATCTTTACACTATTTATGGTATTTAAATATTGTTATATCTACCACGGTGATCTTTAGATCAAAGAATTTAATATTTTATAAGCTATACACTTTATATATTTATACTCTACATATATTTAATATAGATTCAAGTATATTTAAAATAGGATAGAATTTATAGCCACTTCCTTTATTACTGCATATTAGAAAATCTATCTAGCCTTAAAGTAGGAACTGTTGATTAATAGTAACCTTAAATTAATTAATTGATTGCATATACCAATTTATCTATTTGTGAATTTTTTGAAGATTTATTATATAGTAAAAAAGTGTAATAGACTATTTAACTACTTATAGATATTATGAATATTTATTTATCTCTCTCCTTCGCTCCCTCTCTCCCTTTAATACAGTTAAGTTAAGTTAGGAAAATCTATAGTAATTAACTACAAATATAATAATTTATAATTGTGATTTACATACAGTATATAACTGTCTATATAATTGTTTATAGAAAATTGATATTAAGGATTGGATTTAATCAGTGATCTATACTACATTGCCATTGTTAACTATCAGATTTTTAAAAAAAGAGAGGAGAAGGGATAGTGACTAAGGAAAGACCTAGAGTGAAAAACTGAAAACTTATGATATTGTGGAATAATTTTTTCCAAAAGCTAAAGATGGCAAACACATCCACAGCTACCAAAAGTGTAAAGAAAACACTGCCAATGATAGCTTCTCCAGCAGAACAGAAGTTAACAACAGGCATGCCGAGCAGTGAAAAACCAGGATCTGCACCAACCCTACAAAGTCTACAAGGTTCATTAAACATGATTCAGGAATTTATGATAAAAGCACAAGAATCAATAAACAAAAATCACGAGGAAATGAAAGGCGATCTAGGGGAAGTGAAAGATGATATAAAGAAGTTGGATGATAGAATGGGGAAGATACAGGAAACAATAGCCAAAAATGAGCAGAAAATAAAACTGGTAGAAGCAACGACAGAACAAACTGAAAAGAAATTGGAAGCAACAGAAGAAAGACTGACAGCAGCCAACAGAGAACTTGGGGAGGCAATAGTCCATTTAGAGTTAGAAAGATCCTCTTTCTGGAGAACGAGCCAGACGTCGTGATGACACAATGTGCGGTCTTGATAGTCCGAGACCGCCGTTGATTCTTTTACCAGCTGCACGGTCCATATGGACCTAAACCGACCTGGAGAGACGGTGACAGGGAGACAAATCCTTGCTGGTCTCAGGGAAACCGCAAAGTCCCTGATTGACCCAAGGGAAGTTCTCCAAGCCGGAGGTAAACAGACAGCCCCCAGGCTGACAGAGTCGGAGACGGCTCCGGAAAGAAGGCAGTGAAATTGAGTCCAGCTGGTGAGATTTTTTTCTTTGAGAATGATTGCCCAAAGAATTTTTTTAAAAAAAGATAAATTAGTCCTTTAAGCAAAAGAATAAAGCAGCGAAATTTATCTTTATGGGACTGCCTTAGAAAGTTTTTCCCCCTCTTCTATGTGACAGCGTTTTGTGGATTGAAGTGATTGGAATGCTTCCCGTTTCTCCTCTTAAGTGAATGAATTGATTTTTTCTCCTAATCTGTGCTACCTTTATTTTTTGGCTGATCTAAAACTTTTTTTTTATTTTAATAATCCTTCCTCTTACTGTTTATTAAATTTTATTAAAGACACTTAGAGATTTTTGTTTTCCTTAAGCTTGATACGAATAAGAGAAAGTTGAATCTGCCATTCGGAAGCCAGAACTTGGTTTTTTTCTTTTTTTGAAACAAAGTATCCTTTGCTCTATTTTCTCTGAGTTTGTTGACATTGTAACTAGAGGGTGTGCAGATTGTCTGTAGAGGCTGATAACGGCTCAAGGACACGGACTGTTTTCTTGCAGGTGTCTTTGTGGAATATTTTGGACAAGAGAAGGGAAAGAAAAGAAAAGATAGAACCCTCACTTTATTTTTGAAAAAATTAAAAAGATCTTATGTTTAAGCAAATTTAAAACAAAAATATTTTTATACATAAAAGAGACATTGAAGGCGAGAGTGGCAGTGGATTTTAAACTTTTTCTTTTCTTCTGGGAAATATGCATTTATATACAGATGAAGAAACCCTAAGTTACCAGGATTTTTTGGATGGAATTCTAAAGATATTGGAAGGATTTGAGAGGTTTGATAAGAAGTTGGATAGATTATTGTCTGGCTCAATAAAAGATAAAGGGACTGGAGCCTCAAAAATTAAAGAAGAGAGTAAAGATATAGAAGATAAAGACAAGATAACAGATGAACCTAATAATGAAGCACCTATGAGTGAAAGTGGAAAGGAGGGAACATGGAAAAGTGAATCTGATTATTATTATATACTTTTTTTTTAAAGAAAGTTTTTATTGATTTTTCCAAATATTTTGGGGAAAAGGGTACATAAGTATGGAGAAAAATTTTGACAGCTACATCATACGGAAGGTGGTGCTCCCCCCGGATCTCATATCTCTCTCTTACTTTTATATATATCAAAATATCATTATTACATACATATTAGCAGTTAAAGTTTACCTCAAATTCTTTAACATCTTCAATCATTTACTTTGTATCACTTCTAACCATTTCATTGTATCAACAATTGCAATGTAGTTTCAATTCACATCTGTGACCTGAGTCTCATTGCTGCCTCCTCTCCCCTGTCTGCTGGCAGAGCCATGGCCCCTCCCCCTTTCATATCTTGCGTACTGTCTCTTGTTCCGTCTAGGAGAGTCTTGTGTTTTTCCATGAAGGCTTCCGCCTCCGTCACTGTATTAATTCTCACTCTACCACCCTCCCAGAAAATCAACAGCCCTTCTGGTAATAGCCATCTGAACCAGATATTTTTTCATACAATTTTTTAGCTAAAGAGGAGAATTTTTTCCTCTTATCTCTTACTTTCTTTGGTATCTGTTTCAAGATGGCTATTTCTTTATCCTTATATCTTAAAGATTCCCCCCTTTGAACCCTCAGAATCTCATCTCTTGTAGTCTTTCTAAAAAATTTAACATGAACTTCCCTTGGAACATTGTGTGTTCTACAATATGCTGAATTAATTCTATATATCAGGTCAATATCCCACCCTAGCTGTTGTTTATCTCTTTTAATATAGTCTGCTAACATTGTTATCATAGTCTCCCTCAAATCTTCACCATCCGTTTCAGGTATATTTTGAAATCTAAGACAGAAAGACATCCTTTCAAATTCCATTTTTTCCATATAATTTTCAACTCCAACATTTTCATTTTGTAATGCCTTCACCTCCTCTCTCATCCCCACAGCACTCTCCTCCAGAACGTCTATCTTCTGTCTATTTTGTGAAGTTTGTTGTTCGTTTTCTCTGAGTTGTTCATTTAAGTCCACCAACTGCTTTTTAATTTCGTCCTGTCCCTTTATGATCGTCTGGAACATTTGTTGAAACATTTCTTGAGACAGCTGTTCCCCCTCAGAAGCTTTAGGTTGTAAAAAATGTAGAACTTCCTGTGGTGACGTCATTGTGCTTGGAGTTGAGGAACGGGAGCTCTCCTGACCTCTAACTCTAACTTCTTCATTTGGGCTCATTTTTGAGTGCTGTGGATCCTGGAGGGACCAACAGATTAAGGGGGAAACTCTGAAGATGCTGGGGTGATAAGGCAAATCCTCCCAGCGGCAGGAGAAACCCACTAAACGGACAAGGAATCATCCTGCCACTTTGTCAGGACCGGAGCAATGGCGACCGCATAAGAAGGAAGCAAAGAGAGAAAGCAGTTGAAATCGAGATATCTGTTACTATTATTGACAACCCAAAGAAGAGGGAAACAACGCATAACTGGCTGAGAGGGTGAGCTGGAAAGAAGGAGGCTCTGAGAAGGAGATTTTTCAGACTTTTGCCGGAAAGCTGTGAGAGCAGAATTACGACCTTGCAAGTGTGGTTTGAAAAGGTGTACAGTTCTTGATATTCGGGCTCCGGCTTGCTCATCTCTGTAAAAAGTTCCTTTCTGTGGGTAACGTGTACAGCTGCTCCACTATCTAAAGTCCACAAAAGACGTCTGTCATACTTTGGATCAGGTTGTGGAACGTTGGTTATGGCCAATGTTGCGAGTGGACCTTGTGGATCACGCCTTGGACCACGACAACCTTGTCTTCCCCCTCTACCTCTGCCTCTGGAGTCTGTTCCTCTGGGCTGGTATGTGACGGGAGCTAGAACTCGTTGGGGACAATCCCGGGTGTCATGTCCCATATGGTTACAGATGTAACATTTTGGCATCCTTGGAGCGTAGCCTCTTCCTCGGAAGGGACGTCTAGCTGGAGCTTTTGACGCTGGGGGTCGTTGCAGATGTGGTGTAGCTAATTTGATAGCTTCCTCCTCAACTAAAAGTCTGCAGACATGATTAACTGTGCGTTGGGCAATGGGCATGTAGTTAATCTTTGCAATGGCACCTTTCCATTCATAATTCAATGAGTTAATGATGATGCTAATCATTTGGATATCATCAATTACATGGCCACTTTCTCTCAATTCACTTCTCATTCTTTTCAGTTTGGTCAAATGTCCACCAATTCATTCACCAGGTTTCAACTTCGAACCATGGAACTCAGACATGAGCAAACATGAAGATTCAATTGAAATGGGCCTGTAGCAATCTTCCAAAATAGCCCAAATTTGTTGGGCTGTTGCATCAGGTGGAAAGGTAACCTGCAGTTCAGTATCCATGGACATCAGCAAAGTTGTACACGCCCTAGTCTCTAGGTCTCTTATTGCAGGAGTCCATGGTTGTGCAGGAGGATTAAAAACCATGCAGTGGGTAACTTCTCTGCGAAGCAAGAGTGCAATCTCACTGACCCAGGCTTTATAATTCTCTCCTGACTCCTTTAATTTTGACTCACCAGTCAAAGGAGTGACAGAAAATGCCTGTTGAGGGATATGCATTTGAACAACTTGCTGTGCAGGTTGAAAAGCTGGTTGTTGAACCAGGGGGCGCTGTGTTATTACAGCTGGAGCAGGAGCTTGGCTTGCTTGAGAGGCTGGCATTTGCCTTTGCCGCATTAAGCATTGCCTTGTTCCATCTAGGGAAAATCCAACACCACCAGGGGGAGTTGAAGATTTAACCTTTGGAGGCATTTGCATTGCAGCTTGGACATCTGGACGAGCTACAGGTAGCCAAGGCTGTTGCAATTTGTTTAATTGTTGCTCTAATAAATTTTCGCCATGAGATGGCAGTGCAGCTTCACTCCTTGGCTGCAACAGACCTGCGTACGTGGCAGAATCTGAAGAACAAAGAAGATCACGTGACCTCGGTGACGTGTACATATCTCTCTGTTCTGATTTGCCTGACACTTTTTTCACCAGGGGGTGTGTCTTAGGCTCTGAGAAAGAAGGCAAGATGGCGTCCTCAGACATTTTGGAAATGGGGAAACCCCTCCTACTTGCCTCTAGCATTTCATAGTGTTTTCTAGCTTGAAAAACCTGTTTTTCAAAAAAGTCTATCCAGTCACGATAGCTTTTCATATCTTCCCCAGGGCCTGAGAAGGATTCATAAGTTTCACTTTCTGCGTGGGGGTGATTTTCCTCTGCCGGCCGTTGCTGCAAGGGCTTTGGCCAGACATCAATTGTTTCATAATCTCTAAGAGTTTGGGAGTGAATTTGCTCTGGCAACGTGGAACGCTTTGGTTTAGCCCCGATATCAGAACCACCACCGACTTCCGCTCCTTCCGACAAAAACTGAAGACTCACCTGTTCCATTTGGCCGGCCTGGCCCATTCATAGTCTTATTCTACCTCCTGGCAGATATTTTAATTGGGTATTTTAATTGGGTATTTTTAGGGTTATTTAAATATTGTTTTTAGCTGCTTTGCTTTATGTACAGTTTCTTATTGCCTCCTCTTTTAGGTACTGAGTATATAATTATGTTTGTACTTTCTATTTATTTATGTGTTTTATCCGACTGTACACCGCCCCGAGTCCCTTTGGGGAGAGGGGACGGTATAAAAGTCCAAATAAAGTAAAGTAAAGTAAAGTAAGCCTCGAGCATTTCATAATCTCTTGGAGATATTTGGGAACGTGCATAATCAGAAGTAAAAAGGACTGACCTCTGTCTTGGAGCGGTTGCCTCTTGTTGAAAAGCTGCCCCTACAGTTGGCCCGGCTGCTGAAGAAATCTGGTGCTTTGGAAGCCAGCTTGAAAAATCTTCCATTTCTGTGTCAGAAGGAAGGGATCCCTCTGAGCGCGCTTCATGTCTGTCTTTTTTCTTTTTCTTTCTTGGCATGGCTAGAAAGTTGATTTTAAGCGTACTTCAGTAGCTATAATTCATTCTTTCTAATTAGCCTGGTCGCTTATCTCTTGAAGATAACTTGGAAGGAACAGCCGTAAATTATAACCATCCTCTGCTACCATTATTGTCAGGGGAAAATTTCACCCTGAGCTAATGAGGTCTGGAATCGACGGCTTTTTCAAACAGCATATCTTCAAGAAGCGAAAATAAAAAATCCGAGAACATGTTCTAATGAAAACAAACGTTTAATATGAAAATAAGAAATAATAAAATAAACAAATCTATCTAATTGTTACATTTTGGCAAAAGCAGTTTGTCGTCCACCTTCTTAGCAGACGAACAAAGATCAAAAGGAAAGAAGTCTCTGGAATGTGTGATGTATTAGAAACGTGTTAAGCATGCGCAGTAAATCATTGCTGATAAGGACCTATGACCTGCCTATGACCTGCGCAGTAAGTCTTCAGCTCGACTAGCAAACAATTAACGCAGTGACAAAAAAGCCCAGGAATTCTATGAACATTACATAGAGGGAGAATCAGATAGCAGAGAGGAGTTGGAAACCAAAAGCCAAGAGGAGCAGAGACGGAGAAAAAAGGATTAGGCCAAGAAGTGAGAGAGAAGACTGATACAGAATTTCAAGAAAGAGAAGAGAAGGAGTAGGAGAAGTGGTAGGGGTCCCAGAGGAATACACCGATATAGCTGAGGTTTTTAGTGAAAAAGAGTGCAATGTCCTCCCTCCACACCGTTCTACTGATTGTGCTATCGAAATCATGCCAGGAGCCAAGCTCCCCAAGCCAAGGATGTACTCTATGACACCCAAAGAGTTAGAGGAGATGAGAAAATATATTGACAAGAACCTGGCACGGGGTTTTATACAGCCAGCAAGAGAATGCCCTCTTGGCACAACAAGTGGCTTTGTTGACGGGGCAAATAGCCCAGGGGCTTGCTAACCCCCACCCCCACCCCAGCCAAGGAGGAAATGTCCAGTGGCTACTCCAGACAAGTTTGACGGCAACCAAAATATGTTTGCAGCGTTCTTGGGACAATGCCAGCTGTTTATCAGCTTGAGAGCGGAGGACTTTCCCACCGACCAGACAAAGGTGGGATTTATTATCAGCTTGCTCTCAGGCACAGCAGCTTGTTGGGCTACTCCATTGCTATCTCAGCCTAGCCTTTTGCTGGATGATTTCCAGGGTTTTTGTAACCATCTCAGGCTGATGTTTGAGGATCCCATTAAAGGGGAAACAGCCACTTGACTACTCAAGTTGCTGCAGCAGGGCCTTGGCTCCTTGCAGGATTATGTCAGCAAATTCTGGCTGCTTAGTCAGGACTCTGTTTGGAATGAGCCAGCACTCATGGACACTTTTCAGGACGGGCTGTCAGATGACCTGCAGGACGAGCTGGTGAGGGTGGACAGGCCTCCGACATTCGACACGTTGGTTCACTTGTGCCTCCGGATAGACGCCCGGCTGCAGAGGCAGAGGCCTCGCCGCGCGTCCCAGGAGACTACTAGGGTGCCGGTCCCTCAGGAGACTACAGTTACACAGGAGGAGCCCATGGAGTTGGGTGCCGCCAAACCCCGCTTGTCGTGCACGGAGATGGACAGACGGCGTGCAGGGGGGTTGTGTTTCTACTTTGGGGATTCTGGACACCTGGCTTTGGTTTGCCCCAAGAAGGGTAGGGGGGCTGCGTGGCCTGCGGCCTCCCCCTCAATTCCTAAACAACGTGTCGAGAAACGGGCGGAGCCCGATCTGAGGGAGACTTTAGGTTGGGCGCAGGCCGAAACAGAGGTGGACGGGCTGCCATGGCACATGATCTTAGAAGCGCACATCCTCTTGTCGGGCAGTCCACAGGGAATTCCGGCCCATGCCTTGGTCGATTCCGGGGCTACCACGAACTTTATGGATGCGGCGTTTGCTACAAAGTACAACATCCCTCTGTGTCCTGTGGACCCACCGATGCGTGTCGAGACCATGGACGGCCGGGTGCTTCTGTCTGGGCCTATCAAGGCCGCCACGCAGCCGTTGCGCCTGATCCTCGGGGAGCACGAGGAGGCCATCCAATTTTACGTGGCTTTGGGCCTGCATTTCCCCATGGTTTGGGGCTTGGCTTGGCTGCGGGCACACGACCCTCAGATCTACTGGTCGCAGAACCTGATCACGTTCCCGTCCCTGCAATGCGTCGACCACACCCGGCAGGTCTGTGCAGCCCAGGTACCCAGCTCGCCAAAGGTGGACATGCCGCCGGGTTTAGCGGAGGCGGATCAACTGCCACCGCACCGGCCTTATGACTGTCCCATCGACCTGGTACCTGATGTGAAGCTCCCTACAGGTCGTCTGTACTCCATGTCCGAGCTGGAGTTGGCCGCATTGCGGGACTTTCTTGACAAGAACCTCGCCCGGGGGTTTATCCGGCCTTCGTCCTCGCCCTTGTCTGCCCCAGTTTTGTTCGTGAAAAAGAAGACAGGGGATCTGAGACTCTGTTGCGATTACCGGCGCCTGAATGCCATCACAGTACGTAACCGTTACCCGCTGCCCCTGATTCCTGAGTTGTTGGAGCGGCTCCGGGAGGCAACGGTGTTCACAAAACTGGACTTGCGTGGGGCTTATAACCTGGTCTGAGTCAGGGCGGGCGACGAATGGAAGACGGTCTTTGGCAACCGGTACAGACATTTCGAGTACATGGTCATGCCGTTGGGGTTGACCAATGCCCCGGCTGTCTTCCAACACTTCATGAATGACATCTTCCGAGACCTTTTGGATCAGTTTGTCATCTTGATCTACTCCACGTCCTGGAGGGATCATCAACATCACTTGCGTCTGGTCTTGCAGCGACTCCGAGAACGTCGTTTATTTGCCAAGCTGGAGAAGTGTCAGTTCTGGCAGACTACCATCGAGTTCCTGGGGCACCGTATCTCCCTTGAAGGAATTGCGATGGAGCCAGGCAAGGTGGAGGCGTTACATAGTTGGCAACCTCCTCGACGTATGAAAGATGTTCAGAGACTCCTTGGGTTTGCCAACTATTCCTGGACCTTCATCCCCAGCTTTGCTTTCTTGACCGCGCCCCTCACTCGGCTCCTGCAAAAGAAAGTGCCATTTCGCTGGGGGCCCACGGAGCAACAGGCGTTCGTGGCCCTGAAGCTCGCTTTTATGAGGGAGCCGATCCTGAAGCACCCTGATCCCCATCGTCCATTTGTAGTGGAGGTGGACGTGTCTGACATCGCGGTGGGGGTGGTGTTACTGCAGGCTCACGCCCCTGATGGTACCCTTTTCCCTTGCGCTTACTACTCTTGGAAACTCAATCCTTCCGAGCGCAATTACACCATCTGGGAGAAGGAGTTGTTGGCTATCAAGGTGGTGTTCGAGGCCTGGAGGCATCACCTGGAGGGGGCCAGGCATCAGGTCAAGATCCGGACGGACCATCGGAATTTAGAGTTTCTGACAACAGCGGGTGAGCTGAACCAATGCCAGATCCGGTGGTCTCTGTTCTTTGTCCGGTTCAATTTTAAAGTGACGTACATCCCCAGTCCGCTGAATCAAAGGGCAGATGCCCTGTCTAGGAAACCGGAGTACTCTGACCCTGCAGACTCACTTCCACCCTGGACTGTTCTACCCATCGAGTCCTTCCCTGCAGTTCAGGTACCCTTGGACTTACGGTCTCTGATACGGGATGCGCAGCGGAACGACGAGTGGGTGGAACAACGGCAGGCAGAGGTAGGGCCGACATCCCCATGGACCTTTCACGAGGACCTTTTGAGGTATTGGGACCGGCTCTATGTGCCTGCAGGGCCCCTCCGTGGACTGGTTCTCTCCCAGTGTCATGACACTCCGGCAGCGGGACATTTTGGCCTTTTCAAGACATTGCACCTGGTCTCCCGTACTTTCTGGTGGCCCCGCTTGTGACACAATGTGCAGATGTACGTCACGTGTGCAGTGTCGACAGGCCAAGTCAGCAACGGGAGCTCCTCCAGGCTTGTTGCAGCCATTGCCGACCCCAGACAGACCCTGGGGGGCTGTGTCCATGGACTTCTTGACGGAACTGCCTCCGTCTTCAGGTTTTACCACGGTCCTTGTGGTGGTGGACATGCTGACCAAGATGGCGCATTTCATCCCCTGTTGGAGATTGCTGACAGCCCTCGCCACCGCCCGCATGTTCATCCAGCACGTGTTCCGGCTGCACGGCCTACCTGACCGGGTCGTATCAGATCGTGGGACACAATTCACAGCCCAGTTCTGGAAAGGGCTGATGGCCGCTCTAGATGTCCAGGTTTGTTTATCCTTGGCGCACCATCCCGAAACTGATGGGGGGACGGAGAAGGTGATTGGGATTCTGGAACAATATCCACGCTGCTTCGTGAACCAGCAGCAGAAC
Organism: Natrix helvetica; assembly: GCF_964273705.1. Classification (NCBI taxonomy): domain Eukaryota; kingdom Metazoa; phylum Chordata; class Lepidosauria; order Squamata; family Natricidae; genus Natrix; species Natrix helvetica. Next base: position 21,010,536 of record NC_138555.1, read on the forward strand.
AATTGGGTGGAGTACCTGGCCGTGGCGGAGTTCGCGTTTAACAACTCGCAGCACACCTCCACACGGACAACGCCCTTCATGGCAAACGTCGGGTACCACCCTCGCCTTTTCCCTCTCACCCCAGTGGACTCTCTGGTCCCTGCAGCGCAGGACTTCTTCTCTGCGCTCCAGGCGGTCCACCAAGTGGTGCGCCGCTATCTGAATCAGGCAAAGGAGGACTACAAACGGGTAGCGGATAAGTCTTGATGTGCAGTGCTGGAGTTGGCTGTGGGAGATTGCGTGTGGCTGTCCATGCAGCATCTTCCGTCATCCCGATTTGTACATCTTGTTCCATCTTTGATGATAGGGGGAGAAATTTTAGCCCCCTCAGAGAAGGCTCGCAACCTGGGAGTCCTCCTGGATACGCGGCTTAGTTTAGAAGAACACCTGACGGCCGTGACCAGGAGGGCCTTTTACCAGGTTCGCCTGATACGCCAGTTGCGCCCCTTCCTGGATCGGGATGCTCTGTGTACAGTCACTCATGCCCTCGTCCTTTCTCGCCTGGACTATTGCAATGCTCTCTACATGGGGCTGCCCTTGAAGAGCACCCGGAGGCTTCAGCTGGTCCATAATGCAGCCGCGCGAGTTGCCATGGGGGTACCTAGGTGCTCCCATGTCACACCCCTTTTAGACGGCCTGCACTGGTTGCCGGTTGTTTTCCGGGTGCGATTCAAGGTATTAATTATGACCTTTAAAGCGCTCCATGGCTTAGGCCCAGGGTACCTGCGAGACCACCTACTGCCACCAGTAGCCTCCCACCGTCCAGTACGATCCCACAGAGTTGGCCTCCTCAGGGTGCCGTCAGCCAAGCAGTGTCGGCTGGTGACCCCCAGGGGGAGAGCCTTCTCTGTGGGAGCGCCTTCCCTCTGGAATGAGCTGCCCCCGGAGCTCCGCATAATCCCCGACCTCCGGTCCTTCCGACGCGCCCTAAAAAGTTGGCTTTTCCAGCAAGCCGGCCTGGCCTGTTAATGTTAATGTTAATGTTAATGTTAATTTTAATTTATTTTAAATGTATTGTTTCTTTAAAAAAAATCGGTTTGGTCTTTTTGGAAATGGGTTTAATCTTTTTTTAACTTTTGTGATGTGTGTTTTTAATGTTGTACGCCGCCCTGAGTCCTTTTGGAGAAGGGCGGCATATAAATCCAAATAAACCTAAACCTAAAACCTAAATCAGTAATGAAGTCCAGGGAGACCATATGACAAAGGGGGGGGGGGGGTGACATAGGTAGCAATTACAAAAGTCCTGCTGGCTTCTTGGGTACAAAGAAGGTGGGAGCCGATGCAGGAGACTGGGAGGGTCTTATGAATCCCTTTTTCAAATTAGAGTCAAAATATTGTTTTAAAGTTTTTAAATCTGTAGTAGACATTTGGTATTGTCTCTTGGCAGGAATTTTGATGCCAGGGACCAGGTTTATGGCGCAATCACAGTCTCTGTATAGAGAGAAGGCTGAGGCTTCCTCCTCCCCAAACACATCAGCAAAGTCTGTGTATTTACTTGGCACATTGGGAATCTCTCTCTGAACCATTAGGAGAGGCTGGTGGGGGGCTTCATAGGGTCGATTGTAGTGAAAAAGGCTTTCAGGACTTTCAAAGGCAATAGCGCTGTTTTTCCACTTCATAGTGGGGTTGTGGTATTGTAACCAAGCGGTTCCCAGCACTAGTGGAAGATCTATGTGATCAGCTACGAAGAGGGTTAACTCTTCAGAATGCTGATCTATTGTTAACTTTAAAGGCACTGTGGCATCAATAGTTATCACTGGCAAGGGAGACTTCAGGGGAACTGTAGGTATCTTAAGTTTCTGAACTGGAGGTGTGGCCTGAATCTCAGCAACAGGACGTGTTCTCCGGGGGGCTCTCCGAAGAACCGTCAGATTCTCTGCTGTGTTGAGGGGTGTGGTCAGGGAACCCGCAATTCCTCTAAAACACCTGCAATTGCTTGCAATTGCCTCCAGACCCAAAGCAGGGAAGGCAGCCATTATGAGCTCCCGCGGCTGAGTGACTGCAACAAAGCACGAAAAATCAGCAAGATGATCGTCTGGGTGAGATAATAAGATTGCTTGAAAGTACAACATTCCTGTAAATTAACTTTAACCTACGGTTGAAAAGTTTTTAAAGAAAGAATGGCAGAAGACAGGCATTAGAAAGCTCTCCCACCCTCAGGCCAGCAGCGAACAGATGAAACCATTAGCAAGACAAAGGGAACGATAGATCTTGAGAACTGCTTATTACTAGAAAGCAGATTGGAATCTTTTGGTTTTTTACCTTTACTCTGCACTTTTGATTATCTCGATAACTTTTGACAATCTATTATTTGCTTTCGAAGCCGTGAATTTAAAAAATAAATATGATGAGTTCATTGTCTGCATTGCCACCTAGCAGTAAATAAAAGTTGGCTGAATAAAGTTGACTGGAAAGAAAAAAGCTGGCTAAGGAGGATTGACCTTGAACTATTGCTGATATTACTGAACTGATGATAAAGTCTCTCTAGACGAAAGAAATTAAGACCAGCTGCGTAAACACGGTGTTGCGCTCTCTTGCTACATTATAATGGGCTGCTGAGAATGCCTTTCTGACAGTGCGTTTTTCTTTTTTTCCCTTTTTTACTGGAAGAAGAAACTTGGATCACCCAGACAACTTATACTAAAGGTTCTTCCCCCCCCCCCCCCTTTTGTTCACTTGTCTACTTTGGGTCCTCTTTTACCGACCCAAATTTTTATCTTTTTCTTTCTTTTTTCCCCCCGTCTCTCTCTTTTTTGGGGGGGGGGGCTTTTTGCAATGATGGGTGTATTGCCATTGTGGAATTAATTTTGTGGTTTTTCTCTTTCTTTTCGGGGGAGGGTGAGTGCTTTTTCACCAATCCTTTTTTCCTTGTTTACTTTCTTGTCTCCTTTTTTTAAAGTTCACGTTGATATCATAAAGCAAATGGATTAAGGTAGCAAGAACCTGAAGACTGGGTCCAAGAACAGGGGTTGGTTTCTTGGAGGCTGGTGCTTGGGCTGGTGTGGGCAGCTCCAGGAATACAATCAATCTACTAATTTACTCTTTGGATTATAAAGTTTGATTATAACTCAAATACAACAATGTCAGAATCAAATACTAAGATGAAGAAAATAACATCTTTTTTTTTTTTGCAAAATTTTTTTATTGGTTTTACAGAAAATTTCAGGAAAGGGGATGGTGGATGAAGTTACAAATTTTGACAGCTACATTATGCAGGAAGTGGCACTCCCCCCCAATTCTCATAACTTTCACTTATTAATACATTAAGTATTCACTACTTAGCAATATTTTGACAGCATATTTTTACCTTATATCTTCAAATAATTTCAATCTATTTTATATCAAATAGAAAAAATTCTCTGTATTAGCAATTGCATTATTTTTCTAATTCACTTTTGTGATCTAAGTTTTCTCGGTGTTGCCTCTTCTCCCCCCTCCAGCAAGGCTCCGGCACCTCCCGTGTCTTGTGTATCCCGTGTGGTGTCATCGGTTTTATCTAGGAGCACTTTATTTTTTTCCATGAAGACCTCTGCCTCTATGGTTGTGTTAATTCTAACTCTAGTGTCCTCCCAGAATATTAACATACCTTCTGGGAGAAGCCATCTAAACCAAATCCCTTTCTGGTATAATTTCTTCACTAACAATGAATATTTTTTTCTTTTATCTCTAACTTTCTTTGGGATTTGTTTCAGGATGGCTATCTCTCTATCCTTGTATTTTAACACTTGCCCCCTTTGTGCACTCAGAATCTCATCTCTTGTAGTCTTTCTAAGGAATTTAATGTGAACCTCCCTTGGAACATTGTGTGTTCTAGCGTAGGCGCAATCGACTCTATAGACCAGATCAATATCCCATCCCAGCTGTTGTCTGTCTTTTTTAATATATTCAGCCAATAACTTTGTCATAATTTCCCTCAAAACTTCATCATCAGCCTCAATTACATTTTGAAATCTAAGGAAAAAAGACATTCTTTCAAACTCCATTTTTATCTGATGGTTCTCAAGTTCTTGATTTCCTCTCTGGACTCCCCTCACCTCCCCCCTCATCTCGGCCGTCCCCTCCTCCAAAACTTCCAGTCTTTGCGCATTTTGAGCCGTTCGGTTTTGATTTTCTCTGAGCTGTTCGTTCATTTCTTTTAGTTGGTTCTTCAATTCCTCCTGCCCCTTTAAGATCTTTTGTAGCATCTGTTGGGTTAGATCCTCCTCCGGGGGCTTGGGTTGTAACAGAGATGTTAGTGTCTGTTGCCCGCTGGGACTGGATGTTGAGGATGTAGGGGCAGAACCCACATAACCTGGTTTCCCAGGTGGCGGTCTTTTCGGTGCCATTTTAATAAAGAAAGCTCAGAGATGTCCAATAAAAAGGGAGCTGTAAAGGTGGGTAGCCAAGAGAGATCGTGAGGCAGGTAGTCCAGGCAAATAGAGACCTTTTCTATAGTTCAAATCCAAATAATAAAATCCATTGTTCCAAGTCCAGGGTATTGTATATCAAGAAATATCTCTGAGTGTCACGGAGACAAAGACAAAATGCCAGCAGTTTCTGTGGGTGGAGTCAAATTTCAAAGCACAAGAAGACAACGGAAGTGTGCCATCTTGCCTTGCCAGCACCGGGATCAGAAGGCAACAAACCAAAAGCTTTTAAAGTTTTCACAAAAGTCAAATCATCACCTCATTTTCACAATTGCAGCAAAGTATTCATCTTCTGTTTGCTATGAGTGTGATTTCATTCCACAGTTCTCTCCACACCTCCTCCGGGGGTAGAGAGCAATTTAAAGCCGCTTTTCCAAGGGGGGGGGGAAATCTCCCTCCCTCTAGTCACACTTCCCAAGAGCAGATTGAACGTTTTAAAAAGCTGGCAATCCTTTTTTTTTTCCAGTCTGAAAAGGGAACGGGGGGGATTTCCACCTCACCACATTGCAGCTGCAGCCTTCAAATCGTTGAATTCGTCCAGCTGCCTCGACACGAAAGCGCGAACTCGCGTCTCCCCTTTTGCCTCCTGGTGCCTAGGGCAATGCAGGGAGCCCCCCCGCAGCCGCCGCTGACGCCGGGGACTCCCCGCTAGCCTCCCCCTTGGCAGGGGCCCCTACGAGGCTCCCTGTGCCCCCCTGATTAAGGGGGAGCCCACCAAGAGTGCGCGGAGCGAGCAAAGCACGCCCGTCGTGATCCACAGCCGGAAACGGAAGTCCAAGAAAATAACATCCTATGTGTCTGCAACAGTGATACTGCCAGGTCCAGTGACACAGAAAGCAACAGGCATACCAATGCAACAAGATAAAGCCATCTTGGAGTTAAAAAGTAGGTTGCAAGCCATACATGTGGATCTCAAGGAGAAAATAAACAAAGTAGAAGAGAAAGTGGGCAAGGTGGAAGACGAATTGAAAGAAGTCAAGGAAATGATGGGGGGAAACAAGCAGAGACTGCAGAAGGTGGAAGAAAGGGTAGAAATAACAAAGAAAAAAGATGGATTATAGACTGATAACAATTGATAAAAAGCAAGATGGATCCAGTATACTTTGGGAAATGGAACAATCTGAATTCTACCTAAGATTCCAGAACATTGAACAGGAGAAAGGAGAGAATTTAGCAGAGAAGATTGCAGAAATCCTCTCAGGGGTCACAGAAATGAGTAAGGAACACATTTTCGGTGGAATGGACAAGACATTTAGAGTACATACAAGATATGCAAATAGAAATAACTTGCCCAGAGAGGTACATGTAAGATTTATTTTTTAAAAAATTCTAAAAAATGAAACATTGCAAGCAACAAGTACTACTGTCAGCGTTCCAAATACCATGCAAAAGTAAATCAGAGTCCAGAACAGAATCATCCTTAAAGTTCCAATTTAATAATACAGGCTTGTTGGCATTATGCTATGAAATTTCAACTCTAATGTACATCCTGTGGGTTCACCCAGTTGAAAGTTCATATCTATCCCCACACCCCATAATTCATCACATGTTCCAATCATCATCTTCCACGCTGGCATCTACACCCCTCTACTTCCGATCAGGTGTCGAGGTGCGGAGACAAAAGATGACCTTGAGCTTCTAGGAAAAATCACAACAATACATTCCATAATCCTACTCTTTTTTATTCCGCCCTCCCAACTACTGCACTAATGAAACACATAGGAAATTATAAGAAAGTGTGGCAGGCCAAAGATTCTTAAAGGAACCTCTGCAGGCCTGACAGGCGGCCTCTCTCAAAAAAAACCACGTTTTCTGCAAAAGAAGTAAAAGTAGAAATTACTATACACAATTAACCACCTCTGCCTCCCCCAGGGGGACCCTTTGGCTTATCAGGGAACTTGGGTGGATGGCCTTATGCTAGACCACCTTACTGGCTTCAATAAACTACAATGGAATACCGGGTAAATTTTCCCTAGGAGTCTAGGTAGGCTGAGTCGAACTGTAACGGGGTTAATTATCTTTTCTATTGGGAAAGGACCTAGAAATTTTGGACCTAATTTCTTACTAGGCATCCTTAGCCTTATGTATTTAGTAGACACAAAAACTTTGTCCCCCACTCGAAAGGGGGGGTTGTAGGGAGCGATATTTATCAGCTTGCTTCTTGTAGGCTTCTGCCGCATCTGCTAGTGCCTTTTTCGTATTTTCCCATCCCTTCTTTAGTGCCTCCAGCCATTCATTCAGAGACATGGAGGAGTGGGGTTCTTTAGGTAGTTCAGGCATGGGAACAAATTCCATGCCACTGGTAATCTGGAAAGGACTTAATCCTTTACTGCTGTGGACCGCATTATTATATGCTACTTCGGCGAAAGGTAGCAAGTCCGACCAATTGTCTTGCTGATAGTCCACATAACACCGGATGTACTGTTCCACCATCACATTGGCCCTCTCTGTTGCCCCATTTGTGCTGAGCTGAGTCCCTGTGTGGACCCGATCGATTTTAGGAATTCTCTCCAGAACTTGGCGGTGAATTGAACTCCGCAATCTGAAATGATCCTTTTTGGTACCCCATGTAGGCGATAAATGTGTTTCACAAACATTTTCGCTAATTTCTTTGCGGATGGTAGGTCTGAACAAGCGATAAAGTGTGCTTGCTTGGAAAACAAATCAATAACTGTCCAGATTACTCTATTACCCTTGCTATCTGGAAGCTCGACGATGAAGTCCATTGCTATCTCTTCCCATGGTCGGCTAGGGTTGGCCACCTGTTGTAGTAGTCCAAGGGGCTTTCCCGGCCGGGTTTTTATTGTGGCACAAGTAAAACAGCTTTTTACATAATCTTCCACCTCCGACCTCATCTTTGGCCACCAAAATTGACGTCTGGCGAGGTGGAGAGTTTTCAGGAATCCAAAATGACCTCCTAGTTTTGCATCATGACTCCGCTGTAGTACTTGCAGTCTCATCTGTGCAGGGACGTACAGTTTGGACCCCTTCCAGGCTACGCCATCATTCATCGTTAGGATGTCCTTGTTGTTGTTGAACCACGGGTCTGTCTGGAGGGCCGCTTTCAGCTCGGTTTTCAGCTTATCTTGGCTTCGAGTGGTGACTTGAGCTGCCTTTTGGTGGGAAGGAGATATGATGGGGTGGACAACTTCTTCCTTCTTACTGTCAAACTGGGGTTTTCTCGACAGCGCATCTGCTAACAAGTTCTTTCCTGCCGGGATGTGTTTAATTTCAAATTTGAACGTTTGGAAATATTGGGCCCAATGAACTTGTTTAGGGGATAACTTCCGATGGGCAAGGAGAGCTTCGAGGTTTTTATGATCAGTCCATACCTCGAACGGTATATCCCCCCCTCCCAGGAGATGTCTCCAGGTGAGCATGCTCCACCTGATCGTGAATGCCTCCTTCTCCCAAATGGGCCACCTTCCTTCCGTAGTGGTGAGTTTCTTGGAGATGTAAGCTCATGGTAAGAGGTGGCCTTCTTTATTCTTTTGCAGTAGCACCGCGGCTATCGCGACATCACTGGCATCCGTTTGGATTATGAAAGGTCGCTCTGGATCGGGGTGTTGCAATATGGGTTCTTGGGCAAAGAGCCGTTTTAATTTCTCAAAAACCTTTTGACAATCCATTGTCCATTTTAATGGTTGGTTTGCTTTCAGTTTAGTTGGGGAAGGCCCCGTTGTTAATAGTTCAGTCAATGGTAGGGCAATTTCAGCGAATGTCGGAATAAACTGCCTATAAAAGTTTGCAAATCCAAGGAAGCTTTGTAATTGTTTGCGAGTGCTTGAAGGTTTCCAATCTAACACCGCTTTCACTTTTCCTGGATCCATTTCTATTCCTTCATTGGAGATACGATACCCCAGGTAATCTAGCGAGGTCTTGTGGAACTCACACTTTGACAATTTTGCGTATAGTTTGGCAGCTAGAAGTTTTTTCAGGACTTGCCATACCAGTTTCATGTGTTCTTCCAGGGTCTCAGAGAAGATCAAGATGTCATCTAAATAAACGAGTACTCCGTGCTACAGGTGGTCATGTAGCACTTCATTTATGTACTGCATGAATACTGCGGGTGCTCCTTGTAGTCCAAAAGGCATGACTTTATATTGGAAGCTGCCCAGGGGAGTGTTAAAAGCGGTCTTCCACTCATCCCCTTTCCTGATTCGTATACGGTAATACGCCTCTCTCAAGTCCAGCTTGGTGAAGATCTTACATTTAGCCAAGTGGTTCAACATATCTTTCATGAGAGGGAGGGGATAGGTATTCTTTTCGCATACCGCATTCAAAGCTCGTAAGTCCACACAGAGGCAAACTCCCCCATCTTTCTTTTCTCTGAAGAGCAGTGGGGCCGCTACTTTCGATTTTGCTGGTTCAATAAAACCTCTTTTCAAATTGGTGTCAATGTACTTCCTCAATTCTATCATCTCCTTAGGAGTCATAGAGTACATTTTTGGCTTTGGTAAGGTTACCCCATGTTTGAACTCTATTGCACAGTCTGTGGGGCGGTGAGGTGGAAGGTAGTTTCCGTCTTCCTCACTGAACACCTCCTCCAGATCCCAATAGATCTTTGGGACTCGTTGGATTCCCGGAGGTTTAGTGTCTGCTGCGGTTTCTGCAGGTTCTGGATGGGTTGGGCTGTTGGGTTCCAACGTTCCTGGGTGGCCTTTTGGTTCCACCGGTGGTAACGGGCCAATCCCAATAATCACCTTTCTAATGCCTTCCTCCCACTTTATAGGAGGTGCCCACTTGTCCAACCATGCAAGTCCTAGGATAATTGACTCTTGCATTCCAGGGGCCACGATGAATCTGAGGAACTCATAGTGGCGGCCTATCACCAGCTTTACTAACTCAGTGACCTTTGTAGCCGGAGCTCCCCCAATTAGGGTTCCATCCACTTGCTCAAACGGAATGGGACGTTTTGGGGGTCTGGTGTGTATACCTAGTTGCTCCACTATTGACATGCTGATTAAGCATCGGGTGCAACCGGTATCTATAATCAACCCAACTTCCCCTTCTACCCCAGTTTTTGGTATTTGGAGTTTGGCTTTTATCTGGAAGGGGCGGATTGGTGCACTCACCATTGGGTCGTCTTCGGGATTTTCGTCCTCCTCGTCCTCTGAGGTGGCAGGGGCGTTTTCAGTGGCTTTGCTCTCTGCCTCTGCTGGCTGTTGTACCAGATGACTCTTTTCTGGTGGTTTTCTGGGGGTTTTCTTGATTGTGCTGGCAGGTGGTTGGTGTGGTTGCAGAACTGGGGCTGGAGCCCGGCATGTTGATGCCCGGTGGCCAAGCTGACCACATCGGTAGCACTTTATTTTGGGGTCCCAGGAACGAGGGGTTGGTGGGGGCTTTTCAGTTTGCTGCCTCTGCGTTTGGTGGGCCAACGGTTTTTTGGCAGGGGTTCTGGTACCTGGCTTTGGATAGGTGTTAATCTCGTGGTCCAGTATGATTGCAGTGGTGTAACAATCTTGGAGACGATCTGGGGTCCCCCTTATGGCACAAGCTTCTTTCAGTTTGGGATCTAAGACCTTTTTGAACGTATAGACGTATAGAACGTATAGTCTTTCTGGCCAGTATTGTAGTCTCCCAGCTATTCTCCGGAATTCCCAAACTAATTCTTTGACCGGACGACCACCTTGTCATAATTCCTGGATCTGGTCTTCAGCATCTACCTGTTGGGCCACATCGTATAATCGGGCACGCATCAGTTGGATGAACCCCGTTACATCATCTAATTCAGGAGCTGCTTCTTCATGGAGCTCTGCTATCCATTGTGCAGCCTCTCCTTCATTCATCCCCTCTGCTATTTCTTGGATCAATTCTCGATCCGTCGGGTATTGTGGGCCTACTTGGTCAACGTATGCCATTATTCGATTCATGAAGTAAGCTAGCTTGTCTCGGCTCCCATCGTATGTTGCACGGAAACGTGGGGGTGCTGGTGGTTGAACCAGGGCAACCTGTTGGCTTGCTGCTTGGGGTGGTAAGCCCCTTTGTTGGGCCACACCCATCAGTTGGGCAAAAGCCTGCTAATGCATCGGTGGGGGGGTTGGACCCAGTGGTTAGGCAAAAGCCTGCTGAGGCATCGGTAGGGGGGCTGGACCCAGTGGTGGTCCCAGTCCCTGGCTCTGCCTAGGGGCAGCTATTTGGGGAGGTGCCATTTGTTGGGAAGGGGCAGGCGTCCACTGGCATTGAGCCCATCCATGACCCGGGAAGAAAGCCCAACTTGGATTGGCTTGATTCATGGGTTCAGAGCCACCACTTTGCAGAGGGGGAGGGAGGTGAGAGTGCTCCAGGCCCCTTTCAGCTGGCTGGCTTTTACTTCCCAACTTTGTTGCACTCCAAGAAGGGGGGGGTGTGCTGATTCGCTGGTGGCTGTGTGGAAAAAAACCAGGTCTCCACTCTACTGCACAGCAGTTTCTCTGCTGGGAAAGGATAATGTGGGCTTTGCCAGGCTCCACCTTAGTGGTCCTGGGGGGCCGAGGGGTTTGATTTCAATCACATTTAGGCATCCGAATTGGTCTTGAAGGCCCATCAAAGAATGGCTGCGTGAAAGCGGCTGAGATCTCCATTCATTTGATCTTCTCCCCATCCTCCAGTCGTCTGTCAGAGTTCCCTTGGGGGGGGGGGGCTCTCCTTCTAGCAGGCATTCCTGAGAAGCTATAAATTCCGATGCTTTATCTCGCAGGTCTAATTCTGTCTGTGAGGAAAGCCTTGGTTTTGGTTCCTTTCGCCGGGCGCCCAGCTGAAGTTCCCTTTCCCTCTCCTCTGCAAGTTCAACTATTTCTTTAGAAGGTGCATAGATAGTATCGACAGAAATAAGCGATCCGTTATCCTTAGCCTTCTCTGCTGCATTCTTTCCCACCTCCATCTTCACTGAAATTTCATCCTGCCCAGGATTGGGTCAGAACTGGGATTCAGTACCCCTATGAAAGTAAAAAAAAATTATGTGAGAGTTGAAATAGTGTCAGCGTTCCAAATACCATGGAAAAGTAAATCAGAGTCCAGAACAGAATTATCCTTAAAGTTCCAATTTAACAATACAGGCATGTTGGCATTATACTATGAAATTTCAGCTCTAATGTACATTCTGTGGGTTCACCCAGTTGAAAGTTCATATCTATCCCCACACCCCATAATTCATCACATGTTCCAATCATCATCTTCCACACTGGCATCTACACCCCTCTACTTCCGATCAGGTGTTGAGGTGCGGAGACAAAAGATGACCTTGAGCTTCTAGGAAAAATCACAACAATACATTCCATAATCCTACTCTTTTTTATTCCGCCCTCCCAACTACTGCACTAATGAAACACATAGGAAATTATAAGAAAGTGTGGCAGGCCAAAGATTCTTAAAGGAACCTCTGCAGGCCTGACAACCACCATTAAATACAAGTCTAGAGAGATAGTGGTATTGAAGCAAGTTCCAAGGAAGGTCAGAGAAATAAGAAAGGAATACCACTTTCTGACTAAGAGTCTGATCAAAAAAAGGGGTGAGTTTTAGATTGCTTGTTCCAGAAGGGATTTTGGTAAACTGGCAAGAACAAAGGTACAGACTAGATACACTGGAGAAAGCAGAATTATTTTATGAACAACATATAGCAGCACAGGAGGGAATGCTGGTAAGAGAAGAGGGAGGAGCTAAATGCCAGGAAGCTAAGGGAAAAGATCAAAGGGAGATGGAGAAAGAACAGGAAGAGAAAGTGCTAAGTGAAGGAGCAAGGGCCAAAGAGACAAAGGAGCAGAGGGAGCTAAGAATGACTAGATCTACTAAACCTATAAATCAATGAAATGGAGGAAGAAAAAAAAGTAATCTCCATTAAAATGAATGGATTAAACTCGGCAATAAAAAGAAGTGAAATATTTGGGTATCCAATTGACATCAAGGTGTGTAACGCTACAGGAGGACAACTATTATAAGGTGAGAAAACAAATAGAAATAGATCTGGAAAGATGGAAAAACCTACAATTATCACTGATGGGAGCAATAGCAGTAGTAAAGATGAATATATTACCAAGATTTTTATACATATTCCAAACAATACTGATAAAATTAGAGAAAAAATACTTTGAAAGTATGAATAAAATAGTGGGGAAATATATATGGCAGGGGGAAAAAGCAAGAATTAATATAAAAATGTTGCAAGATGCAAGAGTTCGTGGTGGATTTGGATTACCAAACTGGGAATTGTACTATCAAGCAGTGGGACTAGCGTGGATGAAAGAATGGATCTTACTGAGAAATACAAGATTATTGACATTGGAGGGTCATGATTTGCAACTGGGTTGGCATGCTTTTTGTGGTATGATAAAAGTAGGGCACATGGCTATTTTCAAAGACATTATGTAAGGAATGGATTATTAACAATATGGGAAAGAGTGAAAGGGAAACACTATTTAGAAATACCAGTGTGGCTTTCAACAATGGAAGCATTGATACATCCAAATATTAGTTGTTGCAGTAGTATCTGATCCACCATTAAGGGCTAAACAAAAAACATGTGCTCAGAAGAACTATCCCTGGTAAATTTCCACTAAGTGCAGGGCTCTGGGAAGAGGCCGGACCACGTTAGGAGGAAAAACAAAAGAGACAAAAGGATCTCATCATCACAATGCCAGGATGAGCAGCCAATGGAAACATGACACCAGGAACCAATAGAATGCTTGTACAGGAAGTATGACCAAATATGGTAGTGTTAAACCTATGTGTAATTGTAGTATGTACCCCTTACTCCGCCCTTCCTTGTTTACCAATAAAAGAGATCCCCAGAGGCAACTCTGGGCACGGTCTCATCTCGAGGAATTGTGTGTGGTGTCTTCACTCTCCATCTCATGAAATCGGCCCCCGGAGAAGGCCTCTGGCTTAACCGGGAAGATTTAGCCCCGGTTTTTCACAACTGGTGACCCCGACGTGATTTCGCGGAATACGTCTCGGACCGCCCACGCTTACCCGCCTGGAAGAGGCTGCGCATTCGACCTGTCTGAAACACGACGTGGTTACTCCGTGAGTATGGGCGGAAAATTCTCTCAGCCACAAGTTGAACATTTGCAAGAACTGAGGGAATTAACCGAATCTTCTATAAAAATAGCTTCTCAAGGGGGTAAAACTCTTCCCCAATTAAAAAAGAAGGAATTAAAAATTCTTTCTCCAAAATTATCTTCAATTGGTCTCATGGAGAGGTTAATTTTTCTTCTCCTCCACGGTTAGAGGAACAATTGGCAAAAGAGAAGGGGAATAAACATATGTTTTCTGTCTCTCCACCTAAATTGATTCCACAAGATCATGAAGTAATTAGTTTAAAGGATTGCTTTTTTTCTATCCTTCCTTGCCCTGATTTGCAAGAAAAGTCTGTCTTCTGTGTGCCTGCTTCTTATCTCTCCCCCCACCTCCCCCTCTTCGGGATGCCTGTTGCTTCCCCCCCCACTTTCTTTTATTTTGAAAGAGTTTGTGTTGGCTTATGTTCCCTTCCCCCACCTCCTCCCTTTTTTGGAAGAGCCTGTGTCGGTTTAACAAATTGCAGGAAAACAACAGAGAGATAATTTTGAGGCTCAAATGAAGTTTTGGTGAAATTAGCAAAGGGAAATGTTACGTTTGAATGCTGGAGAGCAATTATCGGTTTTGCGAATGATTTTGATATGGTAGATATGATTATACATTTACTTAGTTCCTTTTTTTATTTAGATTTATGTTGTAGAATTGAATTCTTTGTATAAGTGCTATTCATTGGCTTTGGTAAATCATTATATGGATGATATTTTGATTGGAGCCCCAAGATATAATCTAATTGGCTTTCAAAAATAAAAAATGATTTTTTACTGGAAGGAGTGCAGAAAAGGGCAACAAAGGTGATTGCTGGAGACTAGAGCATGTGAGGAACGATTGCAGGAACTGGGTATGTTTGGCTTGTTGCAGGAGCTGGGTATGTTTAGCTTAACAGAAAGAAGGAGTAAGGGAGACATGATAGCATTGTTCCAATGTCTCAGGGATTGCCACGGAGAAGAGGGAATCAGGCTGTTCTCCAAGGCACCTGAGGGTAGAACAAGAGGCGATGGGTGGAGGCTGGTCAAGGAGAGAAACGGCTTGGAGCTGGGGAGAGATTTCCTGGCAGTTCGAGCAGTTGGTCAGTGGAACGGCTTGCCTCCAGGGGTTGTGAATGCCCCAACACTGAAGGTCTTTGAGAGGATGTTGGATGGTTATTTGTCTGAGATGGTATAGGGTTTCCTGCCTAGGCAGGGGGGTTGGACTAGAGGACCTCCAGGGTCCCTTCCAACTCTGCTATTGTATTGTATTGTATTGTATGAATTGCAGATTGTTCCAGTAAAAATAACTGCATGAAATGTTACAATCTTTTTTGCTCCAAAATTTTTTTGTTTAAATTTATTATTTATTTTATTATTTATTAATTCAATTTATAGGCCGCACCCTCTCCACCAAGGGACTCGGGGCGGCGTACAACTCAATATACAAATAAATAACAAGGAGGAGGTAATCAAAACATTGTACAATTCATAAATCAATAATCATAAGTTAAAAACAACACAATAAAATTTAAAACAATTAAAATACCCAAAAAAATCAGTTAGTTTAAATGTAAAATTGTCCAGGGGGGATTAGAAAATGTAGTTGTAATTTAAGCCAGGCCAGCTAGTTGGAACAGGTGGGTCTTGAGTTTCGTGCGGAAGGAGCGGAGATCGGTAGTTGTCCTAATGTCAGGGGGGAGGTCATTCCAGAGGGCTGGGCCCATCACAGAGAAGGCCCTTCCCCTCGGCGCCGCCCTCTGGCATTGCTTAGTGGACGGCACCTGGGGGAGTCCCTCTCTGTGAGAGCGAATTGGTCGCAGGGATGTATGGGGCAGGATACGATCCCGCAAATAACTAGGTCCCGTGCCATGGAGCGCTTTAAAGATGGTGATCAGCACCTTGAAACGCACCCGGAAGGCCACAGGAAGCCAGTGCAGCTCGCGCAGGAGAGGTGTCACATGGGAGTACCTCGTACTCCCCATAACTGCCCGCGTGGCCGCGTTCTGGACCATCTGCAGTCTCCGGGTGCATCTCAAGGGAAGCCCCATGTAGAGAGCATTACAGTAATCCAGACGGGACGTCACCAGTGCATGAGTGACTGTGCGAAGGGCATCCCGGTCCAATAGGGGGCGCAATTGGCGCACCAGGCGAACCTGGTGGAACGCCCCCCTTGCCACGGCTGCCACATGGTCATCCATAGACAGCCGGGCATCTAGGAGGACGCCCAAATTGCGCGCCCGCTCCACTGGGGCCAGTCGCTCGCCCCCGATGGCCAGCGATGGAATCAGCTGGTTGAACCGGGGGGCCGGTAGCCACAGCCACTCTGTCTTGGAGGGGTTGAGTTTAAGTCTGTTGTCTCCCATCCAGACCCGTACGGCTTCCAAACACTGGGACATCACGTCAACGGCCTCGTTGTGGTGGTTCGGGGTGGAGATGTACAGCTGCGTGTCATCAGCGTACAGATGGTATCCCACCCCAAAACCACGGATGATCTCACCCAGCGGCTTCATGTATGTGTTGAACAGGAGGGGCGAGAGGACCGACCCCTGTGGCACCCCACAAGTGAGCGACCTTAGGGTCGACCTCTGCTCCCCTGCCAACACACATTGCGTCCGGTCAGAGAGGTAGGAGCAGCACCACCGTAAAACGGTGCCTCTTACCCCAAGCCCCTCCAGCCGGCGCAATAGGATACCATGGTCGATGGTATCGAAAGCCGCTGAGAGGTCTAATAGAACCAGGATAGAGGAACAACCCCTATCCCTGGCTCTCCAGAGATCATCTACCAACGCGACCAAGGCCGTCTCTGTGCTGTGCCCGGGTCGGAAGCCGGACTGGCGCGGGTCTAGATAATCAGTTTCCTCCAGGTGACGTGGGAACTGTATAGGAACCACACTCTCTACAACCTTCGCTAGAAAGGGAAGGTTGGAGACAGGACAATAATTTGCTAGCTCAGTTGGGTCCAGAGAAGGCTTCTTGAGTAAGGGCCTCACAACCGCCTCTTTCAAGGCGGCTGGTAGGAACCCCTCACTCAATGAAGCGTTCACTAGTCCCAAGAGCCAGCCTCGTGTAACCTCCCAGGATGCCAGTACAAGCCAGGAGGGACATGGGTCCAATAAACATGTGGTGGCTCGCAGTTGCCCGCGCAACCTGTCCAAATCCTCGGTGGCAACAGAGTCAAACTCCTCCCAGAATGGTCTCTCAAGACTGGCCTCGGACGTCTCCCCTGGATCACTGAAGGAGACCCATTCCCTCCGTATCTGAGCGATTTTATCCTGAAGATATTCCCCCAATTCCTCTGCCCTACCCTGCAAGGGGGCTTCCCGCGGCCTCTGTGACAGGAGGGAGTGGGTCACCCGAAACAGGGCGGCAGGGCGGTTGTCTGCGGATGCAATGAGAGCGGCACAATATCGACGTTTGGCCACTCTCAATGCCACAAGGTATGTCCTTAAATAGGTTCTTACCTGTGTTCGGTCAGATTCGGAGCGAGAGGATCTCCATCTGTTCTCTAGGCGTCTCTTGTGGCGTTTCATCACCCTCAGCTCCTCAGTAAACCAAGGGGCAAGGGTGGATCTTTGCCACAGGAGAGGGCGCAAAGGCGCAACCTGGTCTAAGGCCCCGGCGGCCGCACTATTCCATGCGGCTACCAGGTCCTCCATCCGGGAACGGGTCAGGTCGACAGGAAGTGGCCCAAGCTCCGTCTGGAACCTATCCGGATCCATCAGGCGCCTGGGGCGGAACCATCTAGGACATTCTGGTTCCGCCTCCCCGCGGTGGGGGGTAGTGCCTGGGAAGTCAAGCCGGAGAAGTGAGTGATCTGACCATGATAGGGGTGTGATGACTAAGTCCCCTATTCCCAGATCACTCGTTCACTGGCCAGAGACAAAAACAAGATCCAGTGTGTGGCCTCCCTCGTGCGTGGGGCCCTGAATTAATTGAGTCAGGTCCATGGCTGTCATGGAAGCCATGAACTCCCGGACCACCTCGGATGCTTCTCCCATCGACGGCAAGTTGAAATCCCCCATAACTAACAGTTTGGGGGTCTCGACTGCCATCTCTGCGATCAGCTCGAGGAGTTCGGGCAGGGCCGCTGATGTATAGCGAGGAGCCAAGTATACAATCAGCAGGCCCAACTGTCTGCCTGGGCCCCATCTCATGCCCAGAGACTCACACCCGGATGTCTGTGGCACAGTGAACTCTCTCGGTTCCAGACTCTCCCGTATGATCACCGCTACCCCACCACCCCTACCCTGGGCCCGTGGCTGGTGGAATACACGGTAGCCCGGTGGGCACATTTCCACGAGGGGCAGACCTCCCTCGTGGCCCAACCAGGTCTCCGTTATTCCTGCGAGGTCTGGCTCCCCCTCTGAAATCAGATCTTTTATGAGGGGGGCCTTGTTGACAACCGACCTCGCATTACACAGCATCAGCCTCAGGCCCTGGCTCTGTAGATCCTGACCACCTAGTATGCGGGGGTCCAGCGACCACGGTCTCCCAACCGACTGCAAGCTTTTTGTCTGTCCTCACACCCACCCCTCCCTACGACCGTTGGTATAACAAGGCCCTCTGTAGGAATGTTATTTCCCCCCCTCTCCCCTGCTCCGCTCACTCCCCTCCTGACCACACCTGTTCGCCTGGCGCTAATCCCATTCCTGGTCTGTTTAGCCCTCCCCGCCCCTTTAGAGCCCCTTAAAACTGTTGAAACGAAAAAAATGAACACGGAGGTATTTTGCTAATTAATTTATGGCAGCTATCGGGGAACCTTTGTTTGGGTTCGTCCGTCTGTGTCTGCCGGTTTACTTAAAGTTTTTTATTTGATTTTTTTTTCTTTTTCGTGCCCTTGCCACAGTTGAAAAGATTAATGAGATTTTGAGCATTCCATTTGTGGTTTGCGTAACTTGTCAGCTAATTCTTTTGATGTTTTTTAAGATAAAAAGACTCTGTTTTAAAATGTTTTGCCATATTTTTTTAGGCAGTTGTTGAATTAATAACCTTGGGTTTGTTGTAGAAATTGGACTGACTAATTAATATTATTTTTCCTATTCCAAAATTTACTTTTCAATTTTATTTTCAGAAAAACTTATCTTTTCTGCTTTAACTGACTATGTGGTCTGTATTTCTTATCATTTGCCTAAAAATCTTTAGCTTGCGTGTTTAATGACTTTTCTTTTCCTACCTTGCAATACTGTTGTTCTTGCAACACTAAAAATTGTCTGTTGCTACTTTAACTTTTCACATATTTTTTCAATAAGCTTTTTAACTACATTTCTGACTTTCATTATGTGTGTCAATTTATTTTTAATTTTCTAGGTATTTTTTTAACTACGTTTTTTCTTCAGATTTATTTTTTTGATAATTTTTTCATCAAAATGCCTGGGGACTGGCACAATTTTGCCATATGCCACTCAACCAGGTCAAGCAAATTGTTTCATCTTGCCCCCAGTGTTCTGGGGCATCCCCCTTTGGGGACACGGAAGTTAATCCCCATGATTTGGCCTCTAATCACTATGGCAAATGGATGTCACCTATGTTTCTTTTTTGGCTCCTTAGAAGTAAATTCATTTATCTATTTTTATTTTTGGGGCACATTTTAATGAGAAGAAACAGCTAATCATGTTTTTTTCTCATCTTTTTTCAACCTTTACTGCCTTGGGCAAACTTTTCCTTTTACAGACTGACAATGGCCTGGCCTATTTTTCATTGGCCTTTTTTGTAATCTTGTACTAATTGGAACATTGTTTTAATTTTTGGGTTTTTTTTCCTTACAATTCCACAGGTTAAGCCATTGTGGAACGTGTTAATTGGTCCTTTAAGGACTGTTTTCTCAAACAAATAAAACAGGAGGGATTTTGGGTACCTAACAATTTGGTGTACCCCAATTTGGCTAATTTGGCATAGGTAACATAATAATTTAAAAAGTTTGTTTGCCTCCCCCGCAAGGGGGACGAGGATATGTTGTGCTTGCTTCTACAGGTCTTTGTGGATTCTAGCACGTGGTGTTTGTCTAGCCAAGAATATTGTGCTACCAGTTCCCAAATCCAGTTCCAGAGATGACCAAGATGACTTTACAGACAGCACAGTGGCCAATACGATCTTGCCAAAACAGCTGTCCAGTGATGTGAAAAACCAAAAACCACCAAAGCAGTGCTGAAACAACGACACGTGGAACTAATGCGCTGCCATTTTTGCCAATTCCCTAGTCATCATTTGTTTATGTTTACTTGTTCTGTCATCTCACCCAAAAACTCATTTGAACAGTGACTGAAGTAAAAATCTATGGGTGCAACTAACATCACACACACTGACCTGAACTGTACATGAAACATTTGCTTTCTACATGTTTGGATCCTGTTTGAATCTTGCCTGCAGTAATTCAACACTTCAT
Organism: Natrix helvetica; assembly: GCF_964273705.1. Lineage (NCBI taxonomy): Eukaryota > Metazoa > Chordata > Lepidosauria > Squamata > Natricidae > Natrix > Natrix helvetica. The sequence goes on from NC_138555.1 coordinate 21,030,380, forward strand.
TGGTTCGAACTATAAGACTATCTTTCATTGGGGATTAATTGCTTATGATCCTCGCCCTGATGGCAATCTGGACTGCAAAACACAATCGAAATGTGTCGGCCGCCAAGATCAACCAGCCACCACCTCCACTGATGTTGATGCTGCGGATTGCCACCGCTCCAGTTAATGGGACCACATCTTTCACCTGCATCCTTACCATGAGTGGCCCTGGACCAATGATTTTAACATGGGCCCGGAAAGGCAAGGAGGAACATCAGCTGTCCAGCTCTTCTACCATCACAATTACCTCTCGTGTCAACCCTACCTCATCTACGCTGACCTTTCATCACGCCCAACTCTCAGACTCTGGTGTTTACCAGTGCCAGCTTCTTCGTACCTGCCTTCCCACTCGCCAAGTCATTTCTTCACTTGACGCTTTTCTTAAAGTTTCTCACCTGTCAAAACGAAAGCGAGCAACCACCCTTTCTCAAGATTGTGCGGAATGCATCCAGACCACAAAATCAGGCACTCGCACTCATCAGACATAAATCTACCACACACTGAAGCCAGACTGTACAAAAGACCTAGACTCTTGCACCCGAAACAACACTGTGTATGCCCGCTGCACCACTTCATCAGGAACTCAGTGTTATCACCCACACGCCCTGGGCCCTGTTTATGCTTCTGTTCACGTATATGGGTATAAAGGGGGCAGTTGGCATCCGAATGCCAAATTTCAAATACCGTCAACTCTCTTTTCACTTGCCCAACAACGATCGGGGTATGTTGCTCACAATACCTCCTGGAATCGCCCCTCAAATAACCTCAGTTTCTGTTTGTTTTGACGCTTGCACAGCCATAACTAAGGGGCAGGGTGATGGGGCTGTGGGGGTCACCTGTGGCTCCTTTTCATGGGAGCAATCATACTTAACTGTACAAAAATATCTTTTTACTCTTCGCAAGGTGCAATCCACTGGGCACGTTAGTTTTCAAGAGGCTTGTAACTATTGGTACACAGGCCCGATTGGAACCATCCAATCTGGCCCTGAGGGTTTTAACTTTACCTTAGGCCCGGCTGCCACCACGTGTTCCACTGGCCACTGTAACACTGTTTGTTTATCAGCCCCTACTACTCACTCCCCTTCAACCCATTATTATGGATTTGGTCTTGGTATTGATGTCACTGGAAAGGAGCCTTACGGGTATATTGTGGTACGGGTTCAAACCCACATACTCTCCTCTTCCTCTCTTTCGGTGTTTTGGGAATATGAGGAAGAGATTTCAAAACTCAATCAACTCCCCGCTCCTCCTAAAGCCCATAATATGTTTATTAATTTGGCCGAAACTATAGCGAAAGAGTTGGTTGTAAAAAATTGTTTTGTGTGTGGTGGGACTAATATGGGAGATCAGTGGCCATGGCATGCCAGAGAGGCCAATTATACTGAACTCGCAATATGGAAAGCAAACTATACCTATCTCCAACGAGCAAATGAAACTTGGCTATTAAGTTCTAATCTCGTTGGACGGGTATGCTACCAAAGAAATAATGCTTCTGACAGAGTCCCAGTGGGAAATTTGTTGTGTCTGTCCACCTGGAATAATAATACATGGTGGTCTTCTAACAATGCCACCGCTCCCATCAATTCACTTGCATCCATAGAATACTTATCGTATCTACAGGACCCTGAAAATGATTTTTTACCATGGTTTTCACCTGACGGGCTATACTGGATTTGTGGCGCTTACGCATATAATGTTCTTCCCAAGGGATGGTATGGCTCTTGTGTTTTAGGTGTCATTCAACCCTCCTTTTTCCTTCTTCCTCTTAAACGACGCCAAATATTTGGCATACCTTTATATGATGAAGTAGGCCGCATACAAAAACGTGACATTTCTAGAATTTCAAACAATATTAACATTGGCAACTGGAAAGATAATGATTGGCCCCCCGAGCGCATTATCAATTATTATGACCCTGCTACATGGGCCCAAAATGGCACTTGGGGCTATCGTACACCCATTTATATGCTTAATCACATCATAAGGCTCCAAGCAGTGGTAGAAATCATTACCAACAAAACAGCTCTTGCCTTAAAACAACTTGCCAAAAAAGTGCTCTTTCTCGTACATACATTATGCAAAATCATCTTGCCTTAGACTATTTATTAGCCAAAGAAGGGGGAGTATGTGGAAAGTTTAATCTATCCAATTGTTGTATCCAGATACACAACAGTGGAAAAGTAATTGAACAAATAACATCGGATATGGTAAAAATTGCCCATGTTCCCATCCAGACATGGTCTGGGTTAGATTTCAGAGATATGTTTGGTTCATGGTTCCCCAAATTGACTGGCCTTCAGGCCATTGTTGCGCTCATTGGTATGATTGCTTTAGGATGTATTGTATTGCCTTGTGTCTTACCAATTTTTGTAAAAACTATTTCCAATAGTCTATCACTGATTGCTGAAAAGCGTGCTGTCGCTCAGGTGAATGCATTATGGCACAACAAGGGATATTCCTTGATACCTCAAGATGAATCTATCCAAAGCGAGCTCCCGGATGCCTTTAAAGGCAGCGAGGAAGAAATAGACAATGATATCATCACCATTAACTATGATAAAAAACCTCCCATCACCTTCAGTAGTGATGAGGAGACCATTTCAACATCTCCCACTTTTTAGCAACAAGTCTAAAAATTCTGCCTTTTAAAACAAAAAACAGAGGAGATGTTGCAGTAGTATCTGATCCACCATTAAGGGCTAAACAAAAAACATGTGCTCAGAAGAACTATCCCTGGTAAATTTCCACTAAGTGCAGGCCTCTGGGAAGAGGCCGGACCACGTTAGGAGGAAAAACAAAAGAGACAAAAGGATCTCATCACCACAATGCCAGGATGAGCAGCCAATGGAAACATGACACCAGGAACCAATAGAATGCTTGTACAGGAAGTATGACCAAATATGGTAGTGTTAAACCTATGTGTAATTGTAGTATGTACCCCTTACTCCGCCCTTCCTTGTTTACCAATAAAAGAGATCCCCAGAGGCAACTCTGGGCACAGTCTCATCTCGAGGAATCCTGTGTGGTGTCTTCACTCTCCATCTCATGAAATCGGCCCCCGGAGAAGGCCTCTGGCCTAACCGGGAAGATTTAGCCCCGGTTTTTCACAATTAGTAGCATGAAAAATATTATTAGATACAAAGATATCTTAACAGAAAGGGGTGGGGATCTAAAACAAAAACAAGAATTAGAAAAACAAGGGATTGATATAGGATGGTTTTCACAATTGTGATTGAGCTAGAAAAGTGGCAACAATTATGGGAAAGGAACTATAAATTAACCATGTTAACAGCTTACAAAGAAAACTTATAAAAAATGTTTTATAGATGGCACATGTCACTGGGAAAATTAGCAAAGATGTTTAAAGACAAATCAGCAAAATGTTGGAAGTGTCAACAAGCAATAGGTTCCTATTATCATATGTGGTGGGCATGTGCAGAAGCAAGGAAATATTGGACTAAGATAAGAGTATGGTTAAAGGAAATGTTACAACAAGAAATAGAATTTAGACCAGAGATATTTTTACTAGGTATTATCCCAGAGAAATTCAAGAAAGAGGATACTTATTTGATTATACATGTAATTACAGCACCGAGAATCATATTTCCCCAAAATTGGAAATTAAATAAGCTACCAACAGATGAAGAGATAATAAAAAAGATATTAGATTGTGCAGAGATGAATAGGTCGACAATGAAAATAAAGGATAAAGAGGAATCAGAGTACTTCAAGACATGGGGAAGATTTTATGATTGGCTAGAGAAACGAAACTAGAAAAGAAAGTAGGGAGAAGATACAGAATCCAGATGATGCACTATTAAATGGAAAAGGGGGGAAGAAGGGGAAAACAAAAAAAAAAATATTAAATATACAAGTATATATTCAAGAGCGAGATATAAAGGGTAATAGCGAAGGTAAGGGAATAAGAAATGATATTAAACTATATCTGGGTTGGCGGAAATACCATCCCAAGAAAACATAAACTGAGATATGAAAGAGACACCTACAACAATAGGAAAGAAAGGGAGAGAGGAGGAGAGAATGAAAGGAAGACGGGGGAAAGAAGAAAGAGGTAAGGGGAGGAGGATGGAAGGAAGAGGAAGAGAAGGAGAGAGGGTAGGAAGGGGAAGAGGAAGAGTAGAAGTAGGAGAAAGGGAAGGGAAGAAGGAAGGGGAAGGAGAGGAGGAAGGAAGGAAGGAGAGAAGAGAAGGAGGGAGGAAAAAAGGGAAAATAAGGTGGTGTTACAACAGGAGGAACGCATGGTAAATAAAGCGACCCAAACTGTATATTATAATCTACCGGTATTAAATGAAATAATAAATGTATAAGAATGACAAATGTAAAGAAGAAGAATTATGTGAATGTATACTTAAAATGGTATGTAAGAGAAGTTTCTGAACTGTGGCTAGCCTAATGAAGTCAGAGGTTGACCCAGAATCTATCAAAACAGGGATGGTGGTGTTCTGACCCAGCCTTAGCAGAAGGAAGAAACAGACTCCTTGTCACAAAAAAACCCTCTTTATTTACCTCTTTTGAATTTATTGCATTCACCCACCGAAAAGTCCAGGCAATACAGACTGTACAAGGTAAAGTTCAGGCACAAGACATTATCAGCCTCTGTCCTCTCCAAATATGCCAAGGGAGAAGTGCAACAGGGGTTAGATACTTCCAGTTCCAACTCCTCCTCTGAAATGGGCTTTGATGGGGTCATGACAGGAAGTTTGGGTAACTAAGACAGTGCCGTTGGTTTCTATGAGTGGAAGTGCCCATTTGGCAGCAGAGTCAGTTAAAAGCATGAGGATGGAGACTCTTGATCTGTCTGTCAGAAATTCCCCAGATTGGGTGCTGATGAACACATCACACTGTACTAGGAATGTTCTCATCAGACTCACCAGTGAAAATCTGTGGTAGACAGGAGACTTGGTGATGAGCACAGTAGGCACAGGCAGCTGTGCCTGGGCTGGTAGAGCAGCTGGTTGTGGTTGCAGAGAAATGCCTTGTTGAGTCAGGATCTGCATTTGCTGCATCATCTGTTGAAAATTGGCTGCAAGACTTCTGACTTCGTCTTCAATGCTGTCTTGGCGTCTGCTGATAGAGCAGAGGTCTGGCTTGTCTGCTATTGCTGCAGCTCTGCGGTCTGAGGTCATGGCTAGAGTATTCTGGAGCCCGAGGTAATTTTTGGTGAATGTAGTAGGTCAGACTGTCAAGTGCCAGGGAAATCAGGAGATTCAGGCCAGGGGTGGGTTGCTGCCAGCATTACTACCAGTTTAGCAGGCAAAAAATATGTGCAGGAAAAGACTTCTGAAATACACAATATGAGTATAAAATCTTATAATCTTTCCTTATTGCTTTACAATGTTTTCTTTCTGTGCTTTTCAAAAACACCCACAAAGTCAATTGTGTGGTAGGGAACAGCACACTAATCAGATGTTGCAAGTCACAAAAAATGAATTATTGATACAACTATGGACCTCAGGAAGCTGATAATATTACCAAGCAAGATAAAAGTCTGATGGGAAGATACTAAGTGAGCAAGTCATGTGACTATCAGCTTATTGAAGTTGTATGTGGAAAAGCAGTAACAATGCACAAACTGGACAGCAGGGCTTAAGACCGAGTAAGGCAGAAAATCTCATTTTTGGAGGTAAGTCTGAAAACCTGCTCAGAGAGATTGCATTGGATTGAAAATTACATCATGCATTCCTGCCTTCTAGAAGTGATGGGTAGCTGATGCTTATGCTGGGGTGACCTGGAAGCAAATCTGCCCTAAGAAATATTCAAAAGGAATATTGGATTAACTAGACCACATTAAAAATAGTTTTTCTCAAATAGAAAAGACACATTGTTGCACTTGCACTTAGACTTACATACCGCTTCACAGTGCTTTACAGCCCTCTCTAAGCGGTTTACAGAGTCAACATATTGACCCCAACAATCTGGGTCCTCATTTTACCCACTTCTGCTGGCAGCCAGTGATCAGCAGAAGTAGCCTGCAGTACTACACTCTAACCACTGCACCACCACAGCTCTTTGTTGATTGTATTTGTTGTATTTGTTGATAGCAAAGCATCTGTGGGAAGAGATTGAAAGAGCTTTAGTCTGAGTTTAAGTGTGGTTGATGTTTTATTTATTTATCCAATTTATATTAGCCACCCATCTCACAAGCAAGTGACTCTGGGCAGCGTACAACAAAGCTAAAACATTGTGTAGCTGATATTGATACATAAATTTAAAATATGAAATACATAAGCTAGTTTTAATAACTTTACTATGATCAGAAGAACATTCAGTGTTAAGATTCTAAAACAAAATTAAAAAAAATCAAAGTTACTGGTGTATCAGAAAAGAAATTTATTTTGCTGGAAACTGATCAATGCCATGTTGTGGATAGAGATAGTGCTACATTTTAAAGCTTTTTTGGGGGGGGGAGGGTACTAAGAAAGTTTGTTCTTTGGGGAAGCTAGTAAACTACACAAAGATAGGAACCTAGAGGGCCCTGAAACATAAACTTCTTGAGCCCCGCCATCTCTTCCCACCCCAGTTGAGTGTGAGGTGAAATGGGAAAGAAATGTTTCTCTCCTCCCTTTCCTTTCTTTAACCTGAATGGGATACCATGGAGTTTCCTTTTCCCTGAATAGATTACAAAGGAGATGACAGACCACCTCTGAGATATTGTCAAAGATGGGTTTTACTATACGTCAGTACAGTATACAGTCTTTTTCCCAGTCATATCCTGTGGCCCAGTTTATTGTAAATGTATTCCCAGATTGAGTTTGGCTCAGATTTTCCTGTCTAATAAAGTACAGAAAGGTAAAAGAGGAAATGCAAAAATAAATAAATAAATAGAGGATTCACCTAATAAATCTTTTCAAAAAGCAAATAAGCATGGGGGATGTTTAAAAAGGAACAAGCTAAGCAGGGTGTTTGAAGAGAAGGAAAATAAATCAGTTGAGCATAGTATATCTCCATTTTTTGTGTGCACCTTTTTTCCAATTCTGATTTCTGTCAGTTTTTGTCTTCATGTGTATGCCATTGCAATCACACATTTTTGAATGGATGTATTCTCATGATAATCTTTCATATATGACTATAGTACTCTCAAATTACAAAGAAGCCCAAAATATTTGGGAACATCTGGAGACAACTATTGTAAGCCATGCAGAGTCCCAGGACAGCGAGATGGGTGGAGAAATGAATAAATAAATAATGATCCTTGGTGGCGGTGTGGTTCAGTGGTTAAGACACTGGGCTTGTTGGCTGGAAACCCAGCAGCCCAAATTCAAGACCCGAGTGCCATGAGACAGGGTGAACTCCCATCCTCGCCCCAGGTCCTGCCAACCTAGCAGTTCAAAAGTATGCAAATGCAAGTAGATAAATAGGTACCATTTTGGTGGGAAGGTAACAGCACTCTGTGACGTCATGCTGGCCACATGGCCACAGAAATGTATTGAGACAGCACTGGCTCAATGACCTTGAAATGGAGATGATCACCACCCTCTATAGTCAGCAACGACTAGCAGAGTAAAATCTGCAGGGACTCGTTTACCTTTACCTTTTATATGATGATTCTTAGGTTTTACTCCAATTATTTCTCCTACTGCTTGTTAGTTGAGATAGTTGGGCAATCTTTTATTCTACCCTGAAACTTTTTTTTTTTTGCAAAAAATTTTATTGGTTTTACAGAAAATTTCAGGGAAAGGGATGGTGGATGAAGTTACAAATTTTGACAGCTACATTATGCAGAAAATGGCACTCCCCCCAATTCTCACAACTTTCACTTATTAATACATTAAGTATTCACTACTTAGCAATATTTTGACAGCATATTTTTACCTTATATCTTCAAATAGTTTCAATCTATTTTATATCAAATAGAAAAAAAATTCTCTATGTTAGCAATTGCATTATTTTTCTAATTCACTTTTGTGATCTAAGTTTTCTCGGTGTTGCCTCTTCTCCCCCCTCCAGCAAGGCTCCGGCACCTCCCATGTCTTGTGTATCCCGTGTGGTGTCATCGGTTTTATCTAGGAGCACTTTATTTTTTTCCATGAAGACCTCCGCCTCTATGGTTGTGTTAATTCTAACTCTAGTGTCCTCCCAGAATATCAACATACCTTCTGGGAGAAGCCATCTGAACCAAATCCCTTTCTGGTATAATTTCTTCGCTAACAATCCTAGCTGCAGTGAGTATGTGTAATATTATGTATTGAAATTGTTTGTCCATTTTCGGGTCTAGTATTCCTAATAAGAATGCTTCTGGTTTCAATTCTATTTTTTGCGCTGTAATTTCTTCCAACCATTTTTGAATTTTGCACCAGTATTTCCTTGTGATGGAGCAAGTCCACCACGTATGGTAGAATGTTCCAGACTTGTGGCTGCATCTCCAACATTTCGGGGATAAATTTGGATACATCTTGGCCAATGTCGCTGGGGGCAAATGCCATCTATAAAACATTTTATAGAGGTTTTCTTTGTAGGCTACTGCCGTTGTAAATTTATAATTTCTTTCCCATAGTTTATCCCATTTTTCTAACTCTATATTATGGCCAATGTTTCTTCCCCAGCTAATCATTGTCTCCTTTACTGTCTCTTCCTCCATTTTAAAACTTAAAAGAAAATTATATAATTTGGTAATCATTTTTCCTCCCGTTCCTAATAATATTTTATCTAATTCCATTTGTTTCTTGTGTATTCCGTATTGTTCCCGATCTTTTTAAAATCTTGTTTTAATTTGTAGATAAGGCAGTGGTGGGTTACAACCGGTATGCCCCGGGAGCACCAGGTACCGTACTGGTATTTGAGGTTCTTGGGGCTTCTGCGCATGGAGCTCATGGCGCCTGCGCGAAACTCCACTGGGCAGCTGGAGCGTCGTGGGTGGTAAGTATGTATGTGCATGTTGCACACGTGTGCACATGAACTGTGCTTTCATGTGGTGGATGCCCGGCCCCGTTGCACCGTACCTGTTGCATCGGGATCCGGAACCCAACACTGAGATAAGGCCACCATTCCATATTTATTCCTTGTGTTTTCAGATCTTGTACTGATTTTAGTTCTCCTTTTTCATCTAAGAGTTCTGCATAGCTTACCATTTTGCTGAGATCTATGGTATTTGGATATGTCATTGCCTCCATCGTTGATAACCAAATTGGGATTTTCATGTAATGGTTTCCCCACCCCACCCCACCCAGACCTTATACAGGGCTCCTCTTCCTATGTGTCTCTGGAAGTATGAATGAGATTTATTCTTTCCCTCCCAGAGGAAGCCATGCCAGCCTAGTTGGAGATCATGGCCTTCTAGCATAAGAATCCTTTTGTTTTTTAGTTGAATCCAGTCCTTGAGCCATGTCAGGGCTGCAGCCTGATAGTAAAGCTCCCAGTCTGGGAGGCCAAAGCCACCTTTGCTTCTACTATCTTGTAGAAGTTTGTATTTAATATGCGTTTTTTTCCCTGACCAGATAAATTTGGATACCATTTTATTTAGTTGTTCGGGAAAAAAAATCTCTAATTTAATCGGTATTGTTTGAAAAAGATAAAGTAGTTTGGGTAGTACATTTATTTTAATTGTTGAAATTCTGCCAGTTAGTGATATCTGTAGTTTAGTCCAATTATCCAAATCTTTTTGTATTTGTCATAGCAATTGATTGTAATTGTCTTCTTTTATCGTAATACATTTTGCCAATAACTATATTCCCAAATATTTCATTTTCTTGGCCCTCGAAATTCCCAGTTTCTCCTCCAATTCTTCGTTTTGTCTTTTGGTTAGATTCTTAGTTAATATTTTGGTTTTCTCTTTATTTATTTTAAGCCCTGCCACTTTACCGAATTGGTTTATGTCTTGTAATAGTGTTTGTCCAGTTTCTAGGGGTTCCTCAATGATAAATGCTAGATCGTCTGCAAAAACCTGCACTTTGTATTCCTGTGTTCTAATTTTGAATTTCTTCATCTCCTGGTTCTGTCTAATTTGCAACATCAATGTCTCTATTGAGAGGATAAATAACAGGGGGGATAGAGGGCACCCTTGTCTTACCCCTTTGGTTATGCTGCAACCTTATGTTACTTCCCCGTTTAGTATTATTTTTGCCCTCTGACTATAATATATTGCTCGGATCATCACGATAAATTTCTCTCCAAAATTCATTACTGCTAATTGATTTATAAGAAAATCTCAATTCAGGTTATTGAATGCTTTTTGTGCATCAATGAATATCAATGCTGCTTGTTTTCCTGAATGTATCTCGTAGTATTCTAATATGTCCATTATTGTTCGTATATTGTTTTTTATGTGTCTGTTGGGTAGAAATCCATTTTGGTCTGGGTGTATGATTTCGTTTAGTATATTTTTAATTCTTTCTGCTGTGAGGTTTCACTGGTGCTCGGCGTCCTTACCATCTGCAAGGACCGGGGGGAGGCTTGCTTCTCCGGGGACCCTCGCGAGGGTGCGTGCGTAGCACGGGGGCACCTGACTCAAAAACAACTCGACACCATGAAGTCCTCGAGGTGGGGTGCACACAGATTGCTCCGTCCGACCCCTTTTATTAGGAAGCTTACACAAAGAAGTAACATTCTATTGGTCAAAGAGCCAAGCATATGCATAGATAACTACTGCCACATATACAGAAACATGATACTGCACATAGCTTCTTCATGGTCACCTGATTTACAGGAAATCTTGTAAATATTCAGGAATAGAAACTTATGGAAAAGCGAAACTTATCTTGTACTTGGGCCTAGCTTCAATCCAGGCCAGTGATCGCTACATATCCTCTGTTTTTATTTTCTTAAAGCAATTCAAAACCAGGGGCTTTCGATGCCTCCAGAGTGCAGGTCTGAGGTAGCAGGCTGAGACCCTTCGGTTCCAACCTACTACTCTCACCAAACATCTCTTTGGCATCCAGTTCCCCCTCTAAGTCGCTCTCATTATCAAGGAAATTTAAAAGCGGTTGTTTGACATCATCACCTGAATGTTTAACCACATGACTAAGAAATTGAACCGTTTTACGTGTTTCAGCAACATTGTCATCCAAATTTTGTAAGCGATTCTTTAAAAATTTAAGCAATCTTCCCAGCACACATGGTCCTATTGTACAAACAAGAAGGAGGAATATTACGGGGCCTATGATGGCAGAAAGCAAAGTAGTCAACCAAGGGGAAAGAGTAAACAGACCTTGATACCAACTATGTGTGGCTTGCCTTTCCCTTTCTCGTTCTTTAAGGTGTTTGCTCAATTCTGCCATGGAGTCAAGTACAATACCTGAGCTGTCTGTATAAAAGCAGCACTCTTCTTTTAGGGCAACACATAATCCCCCGCTTTTCAAAAACAAAAGATCTAACCCACGTCTGTTTTGCAAGACAACTTCAGAAAGAGATGTCAAAGAGTCTTGGAGGGCCACAATGGATGTTTCTATGCGCTGGAGGTCAGCATCAACGTCAGTGCTAAGGCGGCGAATTTGCTGATCGTTAACCACGAGACCAGCAATTCCAGTGGCAGCTCCTGCTGCCCCCAGGCCCAAAAGGACCAACAAAGTGAGTGCTGTAACGATCTCTCGTTTGGCTTTCAAAAAATAGTGAGAGGGGGCCATGACATCAATGAATTGAGAGTTAGAAAAAACAGATATCTTAGGCAACAAGTGGACCTGGATACAAAAGGAGCGTTGTTGTTGAAGAATGTCTCCTTGGACACAGGCAGTGGCTCCTGTAGAGCAAGCCCAAATGGAGCCATTGGTGGGAATAAAAAAGTATCCTGTAAAATAATTTGAAAAATCAGCAGTGGGGTTGGAAGAAAACAAAGTCACCCAACCCCCATGAATACCAGATGACTGGACAGAAGAAGACATCCGAGATTTAGGCAAATAAATCATACATTGATGATATAAATCTGTAGAAGCATTAATATAATATTGTAAATAATTAGAGGGAACATAGCCTATGCAACAACACTGACCAATAATAGAAGAAACAGTAATAGAAGAATTACTCCAACAACATGTGGTATCTGAAGTAGCATTTACAAAGGGGAAGGGTGAGCCAACGGCCTCATAAAATGGTGGTTGGGAAGAAAGGCACATCCAACACTCCGGATCAGCATTAGGAAAGGCATGACTGTTATTAAGAGCAAAATAGGAGGAGGAAATAAGAGACAATAAAGGGTTTCCTGGCTTCCCTGATGGCTGCAAAAAGGAAGAAACGACATCCTTGTTGGGTCCTACTGGGGGAGACTTGACAGGAGTGATCGTAACCTGAAGGGTAAAAACATTACCATAGTCCCCTTCACTACTCCATTCCCTTCCTCCCCATTGTAACCCCCTCATCCACGTGGTCAGTGGTAAAGTCTGTCCATTCTGTGTAAAAGAAATGTTAAAAGGATTGTGTTTTTGAAAACAACAGTGCCAGTCGTTACAGGAGGGCAGGATAGGCTTGCCCTTTGAACGTACAATAGAAACATAGTCATTCTTTTCAGGGGGATCCCAATAAATGTCCCCAGTTGATACGCAGGACCAACTTCCGCAATAAGAATCAGCTATTTCGCCACATCGGTCAGAGGTGGATATCGACCGTGGTTTGGGGCAAAAATAAACATAAAGGCGGGATAGTTCTTTCGGGCTAACTCGGCAAGAGGTTTTGTTCCGAAAAGCTGTAGCTCCCACGGCCATTTCGGCAAAGTCAAATTGTAGGATTGGAAACCATGGCCAATTAGTACGATTGGAAATTGTGAAAAGTACGTGTCCTTGGAAGTCCTTTATAGTCCATGTATAATTTTGTGGTCGGTGGTGGTTTTGAAAGTCTTTAAGTTCTCGCCGATAGCGGGATTGGAAAGGAGCAGGAAACAAGGTACGATTGGGTTCTTTTACCTGTCTGAAAAGCAATGACAACCTAGAGGATGTGGCAAAGCCCTTAGCCATTTTTATAATCTCACATTGATAGATACCAAAGTCCAGTGTTTGAACTGAGTTTATAGGTAAATGAGTTGCTCTAAAAATAAAAATGATGGAATATTTGGAAGAGTCTAATAGGCTTTGAGTGTTGTTAAAAAACCACCTCCATATAGTGCCTCGGATTGTCTTTGGAGACCTTTGAAAGCAAGTAAAAACCTGCGAAGTTAGTCCTGGAAATGCATTGTTGTGGTATCTCCAGGTTCTAATAAAAGTAATAATCTTGACAGGAGGAGGCAGTAAAAAGAGGGATGCTCTCCGTACTCTAGCAAAAAAGGGTGATAAAAGTCCGGCTGGCCGCTGGTTATATAAAGCCGTGCGGGGGTCTCGCAAACAAAAAACAGGAAAACGCAAACCATGACAGCAGCTAATTATATGGACAAAAAACGATAAATGTCGTGTGGTATAATTATGAAAAAAAACATACCATTTAAAAAAAACAGGTGGTAAAGAAGAGGTATATAGTGAACAAATAAAATAAAAAGAAACAGTGTGGTTAAAATATTGCTCTTTATAAGATCCCGAACAGGAATAAGAGCCTATTGTTAGTGGAAATAAAGAAAAAATTAGGTGAGAATGTTGCAAAAATATATCATTATATTGCAAGTGATAATTATATACAAAAGGAGAATCGTTAAAAGAGGAAAAATAAACAGAAACACCAGGGGGGGGGGCAAAATAACATAAGGATAGGCTTGAAATTCAGCCAGAGAATAGGACGTCCAAGTGAAGATCATCAGGATTAGCAGGATCATTCTTTTTGATATCAAGATGACAAGGCCGGACACAACGAGCGGGCACCCACAAGGTTCGATCCGATAATTGTATGGCAGCGTATCCTTTGCCCCACGTGATGAGCTTCGCAGGTCCTTTCCACGCCGGGTCCGGAAGTTGCCTATAATAAACAAGTGGCCTAGAATCGGGAATAGGAGGTTTAGAAAAGTGACGGGAAGCAGCGGTTGAAGGGGGGGTGCCCGTCAAATTAAGAAAGTTTAAAGTATATATACACAAATTAAGAATGTTTTGTAACGCAGGGAGAGTAGGGGGGCTTGCGCCTTTGGACCCCAAATATCGGTCTAAAGCATTTTTCAATGTTTTATTGTGTCGTTCAACAATCGCCTGACCTTTACTGTTGAACGGAATTCCAAATTTGTGTACAATAGACCACCTGTGGCAAAATTCTCGAAAAGCAGAGCTGCTATAGGCAGGACCATTGTCTGTTTTTAAAGTTTTAGGACACCCCAGCGTTACGAAAGACCGAATAGAGTGATTAATAATATGCTTGGTATTCTCCCCCCTTTGCAAGGTGGCCATAAGGAATCCTGAGTATGTGTCCACGGAAACGTGGATATACTTCCAGGGGGCAAAGGGGGAATACTGAGTTACATCCATTTGCCACATTTCACAGGCTTGAGTACCTCTTGGGTTGACACCCTGAGGAATAGATGGAGATTGAAGGCTACAAGTAGGGCATTGTTGTAAAATAGCTGTGGCTTCTTGTATTGAAATGCCAAATTCCTTCATTAAAGCCTTTTTATTTTGATGAAAATAAGTATGACTTTCCTCCGCTGTTAAGGGGGGTAGTTTATCTGAGGCCTGAATAGGAAGAAGCTTGCATGTTTCATCGGCCATATGGTTACCTTCTGACAAGAAGCCGGGGAGGTGTTGATGGCTTCTAATATGGGCGATAAAAAGAAAATGTCGCCGTTGTTGCAATAAATCTTTTAACTGCAAAAAAAGATTCATTAAAGGGGGAGGGGTCGCAGGGGAAATATATGAATCAAATATACATAAAGCTAGCTGTGCCACATAAAGACTGTCAGTAATAATATTAATGGGTTGGTTGGAAAAAAGTGTAAGTGCTAATATAAATGCAGCCAGCTCAGCTTGTTGAGCAGAGGGTTGGTGTGTGGTAAGGCGTTTGTGCCATTCCGAGCCTAATTGCCAAACACAAGATCCAACAGTTTTTGAGCCATCCGTAAAGACAGAAAGGCAATCCTTTAAAGGTTTGTTCACCAGAGGGGTGGTAAAGGTAATCGGAATGGTCTTAAATAAAGCAAGTCTATAATCAGGGGGCAGGTGACAAGAAAGGATCCCATTCCATCCCTCCAGTGCATCTTGCAATGCGTCTGAATTTTGAAAAAGAGGTTCCCATTGAGTTAGCTTGAAAGGTAAATAAAGTGTGTGTATATCAAGTCCCATAAGGGCTTTAGTCCTCCTCCTGCCCTTTTCGATAAGCTGGGCCATTTGAGACGCTCGGGTGGTTAAGGAGCTTCTGGGAGTATGTGAAAGGTGAATCCATTCCAAAATATATAGTTGTTTTGAATCAGATATCTGAATGACAGCGGCAGTAAAAAGAGCAGGTGTAGATATAAGTGCAAAAGAAAGAGGGTGGTTAGATAGTGCTCTATCCACCCATTGTTGCTGCAAGGCTGAATTAACTGCGGACAATGCAGCAAGCTGTGAGTCAGTGAGCTGGATAGAGTCCGCTGGATGTTTAAGACCCACCAATGCTTGAAATAAGGGTGAAAGTACAGAAGTAGGAATAGAAAGATAGGGACGTGCCCAATTAAGCGTACCCAAACATTGCTGCAGCTGTACCAAGGTGACAGGTTGGGGAAGGGTTAAAAGCGGAATGGTAGGAGAGGCACTGGAAGCCAATACCTTGTGACCCAAATATTGTATGGGGTATTGTGATTGAATTTTCTCAGGTGCAACATGTAAACCGGACTGTGCAAGAAGAGAAGTAAGATAAGGAAAGGTTTTGTTGACTGTACCTTTGGGTCCTTCAGCCGCGACCAAAATGTCGTCCATGTAGTGGTAGATTAAAAATCGTGGATACTTTTCCCTATATGGCTGAAGTACCTTGTCCACAAAATACTGGCATATTGTGGGGGAATTTAACATCCCTTGCGGGAGAACCTTCCACTGATAACGTTTAGTGGGTCTTGAATTATTAAGCTCAGGTACAGTAAAGGCAAATAAAATTCTATCCTTAGGCATGAGAGGAATAGAAAAAAAACAATCTTTAAGATCAATAACCATCAAGTCATAACCCTGTGGGATCAAGTTTGGGTTGGGTAAGCCGCATTGAAGCGGTCCCATAGGTTGCAAAACAACGTTTATTCGCCTCAAGTCCTGTAGGAGGCGCCATTTGCCACTCTTTTTCCTTATAACAAAAATAGGTGTGTTATAAGGACTAGAAGATGGTTCAATGTGACCAGCAGCTAACTGTTGGTGAATAAGATCGTGTAAAACATCTAATTTCTCCTTTGTCAATGGCCACTGATCAATCCAAATTGGGATAGAAGATTTAAGAACAAGGGGGAGAGAAAAGGAAAACATAGCTAAGGGATATGCAAAGAAGCATGAAGTTGCGAAAGGAGATCCCTTCCCCACAAATTACAATGAAGTGGCAAAATGTAGGGTTTGAGATAGGCAGTAGTAGAAGATTGCGGAGTAGAAGCGGCAAGCCACTGAGTGCTAACCTGGGCAGCCTGAGCTCCTCCAACTCCTTGAACAGAAAGGGTGTCTGCAAGTGGCCAGGAGGGGGGCCACTCCGAAGTTCGGATGACAGAAACGTCAGCTCCAGTGTCGATGAGACCGGAAAAGGAGCGGCCGTTCAGCAGGACAGGAAGAGTGGGTTTGGAAAGTTGAACAGATTGCTGTAAGGCAAAAAGAGAGGGATCAGGAGGAGGTAGAAGGATAAGAGTAGCTATAATAGTATGAGATGACAAGGTAAAACATCGATCGCCCATAGCGGCAAGAGAAAGATTATGCAAGGAGGAGGAGTCATACAGAAAGGGAGCCGCAACCACACCTTCAATGGTGAGGGTGGAGTTAGGCATAAGAAGAGCAGGGAATGAAGGCGGAATATGTTTCATTGTAGTAATTGTTAAAGGAAGAATAAAAACGGAACCAGGATCATCATAGGTAATGTCTTCAGAAAGTTCTACCGGAAAAACTGCAAGATGAGAAAGAGAAATTTCAGGGTGAGTTAAAGCAGCCTTTGGTGTGGGGCTGGCTGCGCGCCCCTCAATCAGTTTTCCGACTGAGGGGGTGGGGGCGGATTAGAACGGCAGAGCGAAGCCCAATGAAAGCCCTTGCGGCAGCGGGGGCAAATTGTCTTAGGTTTATTTGGAGGCGCGGAAGGGGGCGGTCTCCGCGTGCCTCCCCGCGGAGCGCCCCCACCTCCCGGGGCACGACACTGATTTTTAAAATGACCAGGTTTTCCGCAATTGAAACAGTTACCCCGCGAGGTGGTGATAGGAAAGGCATCAGAAACAGTAGCGGGGGTAAAAAAAGCAGAAAGTTGAGTAGCTAAAGCAGACATCTTATGGGAAGTCGTCCCAACAATACGACATGCCTGAAGAAACTCAGGGAGAGTTACATTGGGTTTATGAGCAAGGGGTTGAAGAACAGCCTGACAGTCAGAGTTAGCATTTTCAAAAGCTAAGCGAAGACAGATCTCATTACGGGCAGCTACATTGTCAATTTGCCGCTCAAGAGCGGTTTGCAAGCGAGAAATAAAGGAAGCATAGGACTCTCTTGGTTCCTGTACAATTTTTGTAAAGGTGGCCGTAGCCGAGGAACCTTCCTCATCCACTTTGGCAAGAGCAGCTAAAACATGAGTCCTAATAAAAGGAAAGGCAGCTCTATCAGACAGGGTCTGTTGTTGGATGGTAAAACGGGTGTTTTCTCCCAATACATCGTCAGCAAGAACATTGACAGGGAGGGCGGCGGCTTGAATAGCAGCACGAACAGAGGTTCTATAAGAGGAATCCCAAACCATATATTGAGACGGGGTCAAAATCATTTGAAAAAGGGACTGCCAATCGGCAAGAAGGAGATCAGCACTACCGCCGGGAGGAATAGACCCCAAGATGCCCCTAACATAGCGAGATTGCAAGCCATATTGTGTTACAGCTTCTTTAAGACCTTTCAAAAGTTTGAGGGACAGAGGAGCATATTGGGGAGGAACGGGGGGGGGGCACCGGCAGGAGCGACGGTGCCGGCGGCAGGACGCTGCCAAAAAACAGGAAAAGCAGAAATATCATCCAAAGAAAGAGATTCCGAAGGAACTTGTGAAAGGGCAGCCGCGACAAGGGGGGCGCGACAAGGGGTAGGGGGAGGAGAAGGCTGGGAAGCAGGATGCGGTGCGGACGGAGGAGGGGAAGGATCGATATAAGGAGGCGGAGAGGATTGGGGGGGATCCTTAGAAGAAAAAGGAAAAGCCTCATCAGGGGCGGTGGAATTAGGATACAGTGTAGTAAGAGCGGCCATTATAGCACGCCATGTAATTAAAATATCTGGAGGGGCACTGGGATAATCATGAAGATACTTTCCGAGGCGTTCCCAAGACGAACGTCGGAGGGTGCCTTTTGCCGGATAAGTCGGGCACTGTTTTTCCAAATACTGAAAAAAAAAATTTAAGGAAGTTTTGGAAAGAGGGTAGATGGTAGTGCCGTTGATTTTTTGCAAGCAATTTGCCTTCTCCACCAAGGTAAAAAGCTTGTCCCTATGCACTGACGAAGCTTTTGAAAGTGAGGTCCCCATACTTACGATGATCAAGCCTTTGCCAGGTGCGTAAGACGGGGGGGGGTGGAGGTGATGCAAACCTGGACAGGAATCACGTCGGGGTCACCAGTTGTGAGGTTTCACTGGTGCTCGGGGTCCTTACCATGTGCAAGGACCGGGGGGAGGCTTGCTTCTCCGGGGACCCTCGCGAGGGTGCGTGCGTAGCACTGACTCAAAAACAACTCGACACCATGAAGTCCTCGAGGTGGGGTGCACACAGATTGCTCCGTCCGACCCCTTTTATTAGGAAGCTTACACAAAGAAGTAACATTCTATTGGTCAAAGAGCCAAGCATATGCATAGATAACTACTGCCACATATACAGAAACATGATACTGCACATAGCTTCTTCATGGTTACCTGATTTACAGGAAATCTTGTAAATATTCAGGAATAGAAACTTATGGAAAAGCGAAACTTATCTTGTACTTGGGCCTAGCTTCAATCCAGGCCAGTGATCGCTACATTCTGCCATTATTGTCATAAATATTTTATAATCAGCATTTAGCAGCAAGTTTGGCCTATAATTTTTGATCTTTTGTTTTTCAGTGTTGTCTTTGGGAATTAATGTTATTAGTGCCTCCATCCAAGATTTTGGTGTCTTAGCTCGTTCTAGTACTTCATTGTTCATTTCTAATAATATATTCTCTAATGATTTTTGCAATTCTTTATAGAATTCTGCTGGAATTCTGTCTGGAACTGGGGTTTTGTTATTTTTGGGGGGTTTTGGATTGCCCTTTTTAATTCTAGCCTCGTTATTCTCTCATTTAGTGTTTCCTTTGTTGTTTCCGGTAAGGTTGGGAGAGTCCTCTTCTGTAAGTATCTTTTAATATCCCCCTCTTCTATTTTCTCTCAGCTATACAGGGTTTGAAAGTATCTTACTGCTGGGTTTTTTTCCCCTTCCTTTTGGTGGTGTATCACCCCTTCTTCATCCTCTAATTGCTGTATTAATTTAACTTCCTGGTTTTGAGATTCTTTCTGGATTTTATATTCTAATTTCCTCAGTTTCTCCTGGAGCTCTGTATATCATTTCTTTTTATCTTTGTATCTTCTTATTGTATATGCTATAGTAATGCCGCACACATAGGCTTTGGTTGTATCCCATAGGTTCTGAATGGTTGTCTGTTCATTCCAGTTTTCCTTTAGGAAAAACGCTAATTCTTTTTCCACATATTGATCACAGTTCTTTTCTTTCACAACTCTCTGATTCATGGTCCATCTCTTTTTCCTTTTTGCCTCTCCTTTCCATTTGATTGTTAATGGGTTATGGTCCGCCCACATGTTCGGTGTTATTTCTACTTCCTCTACATCCTTCTCCATTTCTGGGTCCATCCACACCATGTCAATCCTGGACCATGAATTATGGGGGTTTGAAAATAATGTGTATTGACTCTTCTGTGGGTTGATTTCTCTCCAGACATCTTTTAGATGTAATTCTTGGGCCATTTCAAAGAATGCATTTGGTAGTGTTCTCCTTTCATATATATTTTTATTATCATCTGTTTTATAGTCATTCTTTGGGTCTACCATCGCATTAAAGTCCCCTAATAGACATACGTTGTCCAGTTCCAATTCTGCAATCCACTTATGTAATTTACTGTAATATTCTTTCTGGTTGGTGTTTGGTGCATATATGACTGCAATTAATACTTTTCTTTGTTTTATTGATACTTCAATTAATAGTGTTCTTCCCTCCTCGTCCGTGTATACCTGTTTAGGTTTTAGCCAATCCTTTATATAAACTGCAATTCCCCTTTTCTTTGTTTCGGCCAAGGCCAGGTATAATTTCCCTAACTTCGGAGATTCCAGGATACTGCCATTTCCTTTTTTAATATGAACTTCCCATAGGCATGTGATGTCCATGTTTTGTTTTGGGAGTTTAGAAATTGTTTGTGTTCTTTTTATAGGTGAATTTAGTCCATTTATATTGACCGATATTAATTTCACTTCTTCCTCCATCCTGCCCTTGTTCCTCTACTTAGTTTTGTTTCCCTTTGGTTTCTTGTCCTCACTCCTTCTCTTTCTTGAACTTCTGTATCAGTCCTCCCTCTCACTTCTTGGTCTAATCCTTTTTCCTCCATCTGTTGCTCCTCTTGGCTTTTGGTTTCCAACTCCTCTCTGCTGTCCGATTCTTCCTCTATGTAATGTTCATAAAATTCCTGGGCTTTATCTATGGTGTCAATCCTTATTTTCAGGTCTTGCCAGGATATTAACATACCTTCTGGTATCAACCAACGGAACATTATTTTATATTTCATCAGTTGTGCAGAGAGAAATTGGTAGTTCCTTCTTTGCTCTCTGATTCTCTTCGGTATCTGTTTGAGGGTTGTGACTTCTTTTCCTTTATGGATCAGCTGTTTGTCCCTTGTTCTTTTGTAGATTTCATCTCTGACAGCTTTTTTTGCAAATCTTACATGTATTTCACATGGCAACCTATGTCTTCATGCATAATTAGTATGCACTCTGTAGATTTCATCGCTATTATTCCTCAGTTCACTTTTGTCCATTTGCAGTTGGTCAGCTAGAAGTTCCATCATGTGTTTTGGTAGGTCCTCATCTTTTGTCTCTGCTATGTTCTGAAATCTTAACTAGAAAGAGGATCTTTCCAATTCTAAATCAACTATTAACTCCTTCAGTTCTCTGTTGGCTGCTGTCAGTCTTTCTTCTGTTGCTTCCAATTTCTTTTCAGTTTGTTCTGTTCTTGCTTCTACCAGTTTTATTTTCTGCTCATTTTTGGCTATTGTTTCCTGCATCTTCCCCATTCTATCATCCAACTTCTTTATATCTTCTTTCACTTCCCCTAGATCGCCTTTCATTTCCTCATGGTTGTTGGTTATTCTAGTGTTTTTACCATAAATTCCTGGATCATGTTTAATGAGGCTTGTAGGCTTTGTAGGGTTGGTGCAGATCCTGTTTTTTCACTGCTCGGCATGTCTGTTGTTAACTTCTATCCTGCTGGAGAGGCTATCATTGGCAGTGTTTTCTTTACAGTTTTAGTAACTGTGGATGTGTTTGCCATCTTTAGCTTTTGGAAAAAATTATTCCAGTGCCATAAGTTTTCAGTCTTTCACTCTAGGTCTTTCCCTAGTCACTGTCCCTTCTCCTATCCCTATTTTTTCTAATCTGATAATTAAACTCATGTTAAGCCACATTGTGATGTGGGGGTAGTGTGTTGTGTAAACCCAGACACTCTTGGTTCATTCAATAATAGAACTTACAGGTCAGCCTTGAGTTAAACTGAAGAGCGGGGACAGAGAATTAATAGATACAGAACATTTCTGTCCCCAGCAAACTAAAATTCATAGGGTTATAAGTGCATGTAACATAGATGTGTGTGTGGGTAAGAGTATCACTCCTGCTGTCAAGCAAAACCAAGCATTTAATAGTGATTGCCATACCATGTGCATGAATCACACAAGTGGCAAGAAAATAGGGGCAGTCAGGCATAACACAGGTTATGTAGACAGTAAACACAAGGTCAATCAAAATGGACTCAAATGTCTATACACCAATGCACAGAGTATGAGAAATAAACAGGGAGAATTAGAAATTCAAGTAAAAGAGGGCAGATACGATATTATTGCCATTACAGAAACTTGGTGGGATGAAACCGACAAATGGAACATACAGCTAGAAGGATTTAAATTATTTAAAAGAAATAGACCAAATAAAAGAGGAGGTGGAGTTGCACTATATATAAGAAATAACTACGTCTCTACAGAAATGGAGCACAACAATGATAAGAACTATCTTGAATGCATTTGGGTCAATATTAAAGGTTGTGGGGGAAATGACATTGCCATAGGTCTATACTACAGGCCACCCAACCAAGCAGAGGAAGTAGATGAACTTTTTGCTAGTCAGCTAACTAAGGTATGTAGGAAGCACACCACAATAGTAATGGGAGATTTTAACTACCCTGACATCAACTGGGAAACAAACTCTGCACCAAGTGGAAGATCCAACAGGTTCCTAACAAACCTAGCAGACAACTTTGTTTTCCAAAAAGTAGAGAAGGGAACAAGGGGATCAGCCATATTGGACTTAATTCTCACTAACAGAGAGAAAATGATAGAAGGTGTTGAAGCCATAGGAACTCTGGGGGCAAGTGACCATGCAATATTGGAATTCAACATTATCCAAACACAAGTAGTAGAACAAAGTCAAACTAGAGTCTTGGACTTTAAGAAAGCTAATTTCAATAAACTTAGAGAGAGCTTGGGAAAAATTCCATGGATGAGAATCCTCAAGGGGAAAACAACTCAAGAAGCTTGGGAAATTTTGAAAAATGAGATTACAAAAACCCAATCTAGCACAATACCAATGAAGAAGAAAAATAACAGCTCCCAAAAGAAACCAGCATGGCTGCATAAAGAACTATCTGACAAACTGAAAGACAAAAAAGGTAAGTATAAAAAGTGGAAGGAAGGGGACATAACTAAGGCAGAATATCAGCAAATAGCCCGAGCCTGTAAAGATGAAGTGAGGAAAGCTAAGGCTCACAATGAAGAAAGGCTTGCCACAAAAGTAAAAATTAACAAAAAAAGCTTCTTCCAACATGTTAAAAACAAGAAAAAAGTTAAGGAAACAATTGGTCCATTGCTAGGAGAAAGTGGCAAGAAGGTAACAAGCAACAGGGAGAAAGCAGAACTATTTAACTCATGTTTTGCATCTGTCTTTACACAAAGGGATAAAACAGTCCAACCTATCAAAAACAGCACCACAAAAATCAGATTAGGAACACAAATTGAAATAGGGAAGAAAATGGTAAGCGAGCACCTGTCTACCCTAGACGAGTTCAAATCACCAGGACCAGATGGATTACACCCCAGGGTTCTGAAGGAACTGGCAGACGAGATCTCAGAACCACTGAATTATATCTTTCAGAGATCCTGGAACACCAGGGAACTACCAGAGGACTGGAAAAGAGCTGATGTGGTTCCCATCTTCAAAAAAGGGAAAAAATTAGATCTAGGAAACTACAGACCTATCAGCCTGACCTCAATACCAGGAAAGATTCTGGAAAAAATAATCAAGCAACGAATTTGCGAACACCTAGAAGCAAACAAAGTAATAGCCAAAAGCCAACATGGATTTGTCAAAAACAGATCATGCCAGACTAATCTTATTGCATTCTTTGATAATGTGACAAAATTAGTGGACCAGAGGAATGCCGTTGATATAGTTTACTTGGACTTCAGTAAAGCTTTTGATAAGGTAGACCATAACCTACTACTAGATAAAGTAGAAGAATGTGGGTTAGACAGCATCACCACCAGATGGATTCGTAACTGGCTGACCAACCGCACTCAACGTGTAGTCCTCAATGGAACTGCATCTACATGGAGAGAAGTATGCAGTGGAGTACCCCAAGGCTCTGTTTTAGGCCCAGTACTCTTCAACATCTTCATCAATGATTTGGATGAGGGAATAAATGGGGAACTCATTAAATTTGCAGATGACACCAAGCTGGCAGGAATAGCCAACACTCCAGAAGATAGGCTTAAGATACAGAAGGATCTTGACAAACTTGAACATTGGGCACTATCTAATAAAATGAAATTCAATGGCGAAAATAGTAAGGTTCTACATTTAAGCAACAAAAATGGAATGCACAGGTACAGTATAGGTGGTACCTTGCTCACTAGTAGTAACTGTGAAAGGGATCTTGGAGTCCTAGTGGACAACCATTTAAATATGAGCCAGCAGTGTGCAGCAGCTGCCAAAAAAGCCAACACAGTCCTAGGCTGCATCAACAGAGGGATAGAATCAAGATCACGTGAAGTGTTAATACCACTTTATAATGCCTTGGTAAGGCCACACTTGGAATACTGCATTCAGTTCTGGTCGCCACGATGTAAAAAAGATGTGGAGACTCTAGAAAGAGTGCAGAGAAGAGCAACAAAGATGATTAGGGGACTGGAGACTAAAACATATGAAGAACGGTTGCAGGAACTGGGTATGTTCAGCTTAAGAGAAAGAAGGACTAGGGGAGACATGATAGCAGTGTTCCAATATCTCAGGGGTTGCCACAAAGAAGAGGGAGTCAAACTATTCTCCAAGACACCTGAGGGTAGAACAAGAAGCAATGGGTGGAAACTAATCAAGGAGAGAAGCAACTTAGAACTGAGGAGAAATTTCCTGACAGTTAGAACAATTAATCAGTGGAACAGCTTGCCTCCAGAGGTTGTGAATGCCCCAACACTGGAAGTCTTTAAGAAGATGTTGGATAGCTATTTGTCTGAAACGGTATAGGGTTTCCTGCCTAGGCAGGGGGTTGGACTAGAAGACCTCCAAGGTCCCTTCCAGCTCTACTATTGTATTGTATTGTATTGTATTGTATAGTTACGACCATTTATTTAGTGACTGTTTTAAGTCACAACAGGGCTGAAAATATGTGATTTACAGCTAGTCCTCATGCTTATGACTGTTGCAGCATCCCTATGGTCACCAATCAAAATGCAGACGCTTGGCAGCCAGTGTGTTTTGACATCTCAGGGTCATTTGATCACCATTTACGCCTTCCCAATAATTATTATAAATTGTCCTAACTTAACTTAACTGTATTAAAGGGAAAGAGAGAGAGAAGGAGAAAAATAAATATTTATAATATCTATACATTGTTAAATAGTCCATTACACTTTTTACTATATAGTAAATCTAGTAAAAATTCATGAATACATAAATCAGTATACACAATCGATTAATTAATTAAAGGTTATTATTAATCAACAATTCCTGTGTCAGGCCTGCAGCCAGTTCCTTTTGGGATCTTTGGCCTGACACACTAATATTCTATTCTACTATGCTGTTTCATTAGTGGGGGATTGGGAGGGCGAATAGTAAGGAGTAGAATGTGATGTTGTCAAAATAAAATTCCTTCTAGAATCCAAGGTCATCTTTGTCTCTACACCTCTGCACCTGACCGGAACTGGATGGGTGGAACTGCCAGCATGGCAGTGGAAGATTGGACCATGTGATGGACTTGTGGGTGTTGGGGCAAGATCATGAACTCTTAACTGGGTGGGGAAAACCCAAGAAGGTGAGATTCGGGTTTTCCCAGATGTGCCAACATGACTCTTAATAAATTGGAACTTAGAGCAATACTTTGCCTTGGACTCTGATTTAATTTTGGATGTTATTTGGAACCCTGACAAACTGTTTTAAAGCTAAATAGATTTTCTAATATGCAGCAATAAAGGAAGTGGCTATAAATTCTATCCTGTTTTAAATATGCTTGAATCTATATTAAATATATGTAGAGTATATATATATAAATATATATAAAATGTATAGCTTATAAAATATTAAATTCTTTGATCTAAAGATCACCGTGGTAAATATAATATTTAAATACCATAAACAATGTAAAGTTATGTGAAGTGTACAAAGCTGGTTGTAAATGAGTCCAATACAAAGTCCTTCGTTGGGAACAAACATCACAGTTCTTATTCCTCGATTTCTCTACTTCCTTGCAACTTCTCTGTTCCCTGTTCTCTGTGCTTCAAAATGACGGCTGCCCTCAAATTGCACAGTCACTGTCCTTTCTCTTCGTTTTCTTCCGCCTCTGTCTCTTCTATAGCAAAAAGAATCTGTTCTTTCCTTTTTTCTCAATCCGTTCAGCACCCACACAAAACTCTCAATTTATATCACCGCAGATCCAGTCTCAGAAATAAGTAGAAATTCTCAACTCAGCAACCACAATCACTTTCACTCTTTACAGATTCTGTGATTTGTCTTCTTCCTCCTTCTGCTCCCCACCGCTCAGGCGCCACTCTTCCCTCTTTGGAGACTCACTTAATTGCTCTATTGTAAATTCCATTAACTTGGAGAACTGTCTTGGAGTTTCACTTTGTTTTAGCACTACCCGCCGATACTTCTGCCGCTTCTCACTTTTTGCTTCCTCCACCATTAATCGGCTGTCATGTCTCTGGACCAGGCCATGACAGCTGGTCTCTTCCGTGTTGGATTTCAGGGATTCCACCATTCACAATGGGAGATTGCTCTTCTCCCCGGCACCACTGGATTCTCCCCTCTCTATCGCTTCCACCAGGGCCCCACCAGAACAACTGGAAGCCACCTCTGAACAGACTCTAGAAGCTGGAAGGATCCCTAGGGAATACCAGGATTTCACTGAAGTGTTCAGTGAAACCGAGTGTGATGCCCTACACCACCACCACCCCGTGCAACAGACTGTGCCATCAAAATAATCTCCAGGGCCAAACTTCCCAATCCCAAACTGTATGCCAAGGCACCCCGGGAGATGAAAGAAATGTGCAAATACATAGACAAAAACCTAGCAAGGGGGTTCATCGAGCTGGCAAAGCCACAAGTCATAGCCCCGGTCCTATTCAAAGCAAAAAAAGACGGGACTATGACATTGTGCATTGAGTTTTGTGTGATAAACAGCATGTGTGTGCACAATTTATACCCTCTCCCCCTCATGAAGGACATGTCCCACTTAGCCAAAGGAAAGGCTTTCACTAAACTAGCTCTCAGAGAAGCTTATTACTGGGTCCGAATCAGAGAGGGAGACGAATAGAAAACCGCCTTCAACTGCCCCCTAGGGCAGCGATGGCGAACCTTTTTTGGCTCGTGTGCCATAAGTGGGGGGAGCGTAGGGGGGTCGTGTGCAGGCATGCTGCACCCATAATGCAATGTGCGCCCCCCCCAGTGCGCATGCTCGCACTACAGGCGCTCCCCCCCCCATTTTTACATGCTTTTTTCGCCCTCCCCAGGCTCCAGAGGCTTTATAGGAGTCTGGGGAGGGCTAAAACAGCCTCCCCCATCCCCCCTGGACGCCCTCTGGAGGCGTCAGGGAAGCCTCCGGACAGTCCCTGAAGCCTTCGGAGCGCTCAAAATGACCCTCCGAGCAAACCGGTCCCTGAAGCCTTCGGAGAGCTCAAAATGACCCTCTGAGCAAACAGGAACTGACTTCTGGTTTGCTCAGAGGGTCGTTTTGAGCACTCCGAAGGCGTTGGGGAAGCTCTGGATCCTGGGGAGGGTGAAAAATGGCTTTAAAAACTGGCCAGCTGACAGGGCAGCGCCTCGCGTGCCCTGACAAATGGCTCCGCGTGCCATAGGTTCGCCATCACTGCCCTAGGGAGTTTCCAATTCACAGTCATGCCTTTTGGGTTGCAGAGCCCCCTGGTGGTGTTTATGCAACTGATAAATGAGCACCTGTAGAAGGTGGTTTACCTGGACGACATTCTCATTTTTACCAAGACCATGGAGGACCCCTAGTCCGTCAGGTACTTGAAAAGCTTTTGGCACCAGACCTATATGTCAAGCTGTCGAAATGCGAATTTCATTACTCACACGAATTTCATCACTCACTCAACGCGAATTTCATCACTCATGGCTAGACTATCTAGGCTACCAAGTGTCAAACGAGGGGATAGAGATGGACCCAGCCAAAATTCAGGCCATCCTAGAGTGGCAGACCCCTCACACCCGTAGACAGCTACAAAGCTTCCTGGGATTTGCAAACCTCTACAGGCAATTCACCCCCTCCTTTGTGAAAATTGCCATACCTATGACAGACCTCCTAAAAACAGGGAGCCCAGGGGCAAAGTCCCACCCTGGGCAACCCCTCCAGTGGGATCTCACTTGCCAAGGGGCATTTGAAATACTAAAACAGCTATTTGCAAGAGAACCAGTACTGAAACATCCTGACCCCGAACAACCCTTCGTCATCCAAGCTGATGCCAGCAATGTGGCAGTGGGAGCCGTTTTACTCCAGAGAAATTCCCAGGGGAACCTACAGCCCTGTGCCTACACATCCCGTAAACTCACTGACATGGAGAGACGGTAGGCAGTGTGGGAAAAGGAGGCTTTTGCTGTGAGATGAGCACTACTAAACTGGCGCCACCTTCTGTAAGAGGGGGAAAAACTGTTAGAAGTCTGGGCTGACCATAAGAATCTGGAGGCCCTTAGGACCCCGTGGAAACTATCGCCCAAACAGGTTTGCTGGGCTCAATACTTCAACCGATTCAACTTCATGCTAAAACACATCCCAGGGGGGAGGAATTTCCTAGCTGATGCCCTCTCTCACATGCCCCAATACAAATGCGAGTGAGAGGAGGTAGTAGACGCTATCATTCTACTTTCCCAAACCTCAGCCCAAGTGACCACGTGGCAACAATGTCGCAACCAGTAGGACCCACCCACAAGCAATTTAAGCACAAAGTTTAAAACCGAACTGGAAATAGACCCCTGGTTCTGTGACAACCAGCACATCCTGACAAAAAGGGAGGACCTAACATGGAAAACTCTATGTCCCCAAGTCCCTACGCACTACAATCCTCCACTGAAGCCATGATGTCAAATTGGTGGGCCACTTTGGGTTTCTAAAAACTTTACACCTGGTGAGGAGACAATTCTGGTGGCCCAGCATGAAGAAAGACGTAGACGGCTATGTGAAAAGCTGCACCATCTGTGCCACCATGAAAAGGAGACCCAAAAGACCCCCTGCTCCAACAGGTGGCAAAGCCAACGAGACTGTGGGAGGAGATCGCAATGGACTTTATAGTTGAATTGCCAAAGACCGTGGGGGATACAGTGATTTGGACTGTGATTGACTTATTCTCCAATCAGGCACACTTCATACCCTGCAGTGGACTACCCTCAACCCACCAGCTAGCCAAACTCTTCCTGAAGCACATCTACCGCCTGCATGGAGTACCACGCAAAATCATCTCGGACAGAGGAATCCAATTCACAGCTAATTTCTGGAGGGAGTTCTTGCGGTCCATTGAATCATCCCAGGGCCTTAGTTCGGTGTTCCATCCAAGCACCAATGGCAGGGCAGAGAGATTGAACTCCATGGTAGAACAGTACTTGAGGTGCTACATGAAATACCAGCAGTACAATTGGGCTGACCTTCTGCCATTCACAGAGGTTGCTTACAATAATGCTGTTCACAGTAGCACAGGGTTAACCCCTTTCAAGGTAGTAAGTGGTATGGACTTTGTCCCAATACCAGAATACCCAAGGGAACCGCACTCCTCAGCCAGTTTGACTGACTGGATGTCAATACTGAAAGCGTCGTGGGAAAATGTCAAGAAAGAGCTAGCTAAGGCGGCACAGACCTATAAGCAACAGGCAGACAAACACTGAGCCCCACAACGGCTGTTCCAAGTGGGGGGGAAAGGTCTACCTATCCACAAAATACTTAAGGTTAAAACTTCCCAGCAAGAAGCTGGGACCTAAGTTCATGAGGCCATTCCCCATAGTAAAGATCATCAACCCGGTCACAGTGCAACTGGGGCTGCCCCGGCTACTGGGGAGAATACCGGCTACTGGGGAGAATACACCCAGTGTTCCATAGCAGCCTCTTAAAGTCTGTGGTTGGGTCAACCCTGAGACCACCACCCCGTGAGCCCCCGGACCCATTGCACGTCAAACCCATTATGACGTGCAATGCATCCTCAACTCTAGGTGGCACAGGGGGCAACTCCAACACCTAATCAAGTGGAGGGGCTACCCTCTATCACAGGCATCCTGGGTAAAGAGCAGAAACATCCAAGCCAACCGTCTCCTAGGTAGATTCAATGAAAAGAACCCAACCAAACCTGGGAGGGGGGGATACACATAAATGATATACCTGTACTCAAATTGTTTTTGCTTTGCATAGGTCACCTTCAGGAAGTGAGGGAGGCGAAATGTCAACTCATGAAGCTTCCCTGACCTGCTCCCGAGTTGCCATAGAGGGGGATGGGAAATTGTGCCTCCCAGCTGCACCAAGAAATTTACTCCTCAATCATAACAAGATGCATTCTGGCTGAGCAAGTCAAGGCCATCTCCGTGAATACCAGCAATGCCTGGAGGGAGTGACTTCTACAACCTGTGAAATTACCTTGTTGGGGAATGTGACCAGGTGACACACTTTGGGGGAGGGGGAAACAGGGTCAGAGGCAAGGTGTGAAAGGGGTGAAGTCAGAGTTGACTTCACCTAGGTAATGCTGACATGGTGCTCCTAATGAAGGACTGGATTTTTATTGCCAGATGGCTTGAGACCCTTAATGTGTTAGGGCACTGGTCGGAACCCTGACACATGACACTTTTCTGATAGAGACTTTTCTGAAATACAGTCATGTAACTCTGCCACATGCCCTGAAATTGCTTAATCTTGATGTTCTTTTTTAAAATGGCACTTCTGCTTCATATACCATGCCTACTAGTACGTTCATCTTATCCCATTAACCCTTAAAAACATAATACCTGCATGTTGCTTATTTGGGGGATAAATAGAATGCATGGGGAATAGAATGCAAGTAGAAGAGGAAGCTATCTAGGATTATAAAGGAATCCAGTTGCATTCCAAAACAAACTTGTATGAGCTGTATCTCTCAGATGGAATGTAGCTCTCCAAAATTTGTGTATTGGAAACTGGTCCCTCGGCAAAACTTAACTCCTCAAATTTAACAGTTACCTTGTGCTAAGGATGGGTGGCCAATACATTTTAATAAATATATTCTATAAATTAATCTAAGTGCTATATTTAAATTTCTTTTTCTTTTAAATAGATACTTGGAACTGAAAGCATAACAGCTGCCACATACCCTGAAAATAGGGCTACAAATACTGTACCTCTGGGAAAAACAGATCATGACTACA
Organism: Natrix helvetica; assembly: GCF_964273705.1. Lineage (NCBI taxonomy): Eukaryota > Metazoa > Chordata > Lepidosauria > Squamata > Natricidae > Natrix > Natrix helvetica. The sequence goes on from NC_138555.1 coordinate 21,061,543, forward strand.
AACATATCTCTCTCCTCTGGTCCTGGCAGAGAAAGCATGTTATGTTATGCTGTTTCTTATAGAATCATCATTATCAATCCATCTGGCAGCATCCATTCTCAGAGACTATTACTTGGTTTTGTTTTGTTTTTAAATTCTTCAGAGGTAAAGGGAATCCAGTAAGTATTAATTAGTATTTGCTGTATTAGCTTTGGAAAGAAACTCATAGACCTAAGTGCAGTTTTCCAATTAGACTTCCAGTGAGATGCTTATTTCTTTGTTTCACTCCACTCTAATACATCAGAGGATAATTGTACATGGACATAGAGTTTAATCATTTGCATGAAACTAACTGTTCAGTAAAACTGGATGTGCAGAGTTGACAAACTATCAGAATAGAATAGAATAACAGAGTTGGAAGGGACCTTGAAGGTCTTCTAGTCCAACCCCCTGCTTAGGCAGGAAACCCTACACCACTTCAGACAAATGGATATCAAACATCTTCTTAAAAACATTCAGTGCTGGAGCATTTACAACCTCTGGAGGCAAGTTTTTCCCCTGATTAATTGTTCTGTCAGGAAATTTCTCCTTAGTTCTAAGTTGCTTCTCTCCTTGATTAGTTTCCACCCACTGTTTCGTGTCCTACTCTCAGGTGCTTTGAAGAATAGTTTGACTCCCTCTTCTTTGTGGCAACCCCTGAGATATTGAAACACTGCTATCATGTCTCCACTAGTCATTCTTTCTATTAAACTAGACATACCCAGTTTCTGCAACCGTTCTTCATATGTTTAGCCTCCAGTCCCCTAATCATCTTTGTTGCTCTTCTCTGCACTCTTTCTAGAGTTTCAACATCCTTTTTACATCATGGCGACCAAAACTGAATGCAGTATGCCACGTGTGGCCTTACCAAGGCATTATAAAGTAGTATTAACACTTCACGTGATCTTGATTCTATCCCTCTGTTGATGCAGCCTAGAACTGTGTTGGCTTTTTTGGCAGCTGCTGCACACTGCTGGCTCATATTTAAATGGTTGTCCACTAGGACTCAAAAATTCCCTCTCACAGTTACTACTATTGAGCAAGGTACCACCTATACTGTACCTGTGCATTTTGTTTTTCTGACCTAAATGTAGAACCTTACTTTTTTCACCACTGAATTTCATTTTGTTAGATAGTGCCAGTGGTAGGATTCAGTCAGTCCTGTCTGGTTCGGGCGAACAAGTAGTAAAAATTCTGCATCCCCCCCCCCCCCCCGCTAATCAGCTGGGACTGGGAGGCTGCAAATGAACCAGCCGATGATTATGTGTGCCATCCAGTTTTTTCTGCCTGGAAAAATATCCAAGGCAGGAAAAGAAAACAGGAACAGAGAAATAATATTTCCCGCTTTCTTTGTCAGTGAGAGACAACCACCTTTTAATTTGATCAGCTAGGAGGCTGCCCCCCCCCCCCAATCCATTTTTAGCCTGGAGAGTTTCCTGCAAACTCCTGCAGCAACCACCATTCCCTCACTAACCTTTCTAGCTCAGTTCTCTTGCATGCAGGGCAACAAAGGAAGAACATGTGACTACCACGTTAAAAAAAAATCAGTCAGACCTTCCAACTTCACGATATCTCCCCCGCCCCCCTCCCCTAATTATATCAGTTATGGTTCCCTTAACAAATAGTAATTAAACCAATAGGAATGATTACTGGACTGAAATTAAAAGTTGATCTGTGCTTTGATATGGGATTATGGAAATAATGTAGACAAATGTTAATGTTAATCTTAGAGTAAGAGTTTGATATATTTTGTACTTATATCTGTACCAAAGAAACTTGGAAGTCATTCTTTTTCGGTTTTCCTTCTTTGCCTTTCTTTCTTACACTTTCACTCTTTTTCTTTCCTGAGCCTTTTCTTTTTTCAAATCTGTTTTTTATTTGTTTATCCCTTAGCTTTGTATTTTTTTTTGGGGGGGGGGGATGTCTGAAGGATCAAATACTCAGCCATTATAATTCTACATTACTTATTTACAGAAATCCTATCAAAATTTAGAATGAAATCCACTGGGAGCTGTCTCATATAAGGCAGGCTCTGAGTCCCTCTAACCAAAAAGTGTTTATTGATAGAGAATATTTGTAGCTCAGGGTTGAACTGTGGGGTCCTTGAGCTTGATGGTTTTCTTGTAGGTGTTTCATTACCAAACTAGGTAACATCATCAGTATTACAAGGGAGTGGGGTTTGCTTTAATTTTCATATACTAGTGGCTTACCCTGTCAGTGTTGATCAATTGCTTCACAAACAGTGTTTTGATTGGTGCCAGGCAGTGACGTGCGGTGAGGTTTATGGCTGGTGAGACACTGACACAGTAGTGGGTTTCAAATTTTTTTAGACTTCTGGACTTTAACTCCCAGAATTCCACAGCCAGGCATGCTCAGTTCCGATTTAAAGTGACAGCATTTGTTTTTCTCCTTTGTGAAAGAAGTTTCCTTCTTTCTTTTTCTTTTTCTTCTCCCTTCCCCTCCTTCCTCCCTCTCTCCCTCCCTCCCCCCTCTCTCAAACACACACACACACACACACACACACACACACAAGTTGGATTGGACTATCTCTCCTACCCTGTTCCCTCTCTCTCACTCACTCACTCTCTCTCAAACACACACACACACAAACACAAACACACACACACACACACACACACACACAAACACACACACACACACACACACACAAAGTTGGATTGGAGGTAGAGCACCAGTGAGGAGACCACAGGAGGAGGCAGGAAGCCAGTCAAAGAGCCATACTGGAGCACACACACTTTCCCCCAGCCCCGGAAGGATCCAGCCCAGCTTCACTGATTATAGGTTTGAAAGGCAACGTGGCTCTGCCTGCAATCAAACTACACTTGGGGAGGGAGAGCACAAGCGAGCCAGAGTCCTTCCCTCCAGCCTTTGTCCAAAGCCCCGCACCAGGAGGATGAAGTTTGAATTCCTCCCCCTCCCTCCCTCCAACCCACACATACATATTCCAGCTGTTTCAGAGAGGATTTCAACTCTGCTCTTGCCTCGGGTCCTCTGAAGAAGCCCCGCCCAAACGAGCACCCTCTACTATGAGGCAGGAAAACTGCGTGCCTCACCTACGTCAGGAATTTTTAGGCTTTTAACCCTTGTTTAACTCTGCTCGAGTGATCATAAAACGCCTAAAGTCAGACTAGATGAGGCATGCAGTTCTCCTGCCTCATAGTAGAGTGCTCTTTTTTAGAGGCTTTTTTAAACAGTTAAGCAGAGTCATCCACGGTGAGGCAGCAACTGACCTCAGCTCTTCCCTGTTTCCTCTTACATTTTTTTTCTTTTCATGACAGTGGTGAGGCTGTGCCTCCCCTGCCTCCCCTGACTGCACGTCACTGATGAAAGAAGTCAGGACACTCACAAGGGGGGTGGGAAGGAGGGTCCATCCTGACTTGGAAGGAAGATAGGTGAGGAGGGGGAGGGGGCCTAAAACAGCCCTGCTTTTGGGGTGGTGGGCAGCAGAAAAAGGAAGGGGAAGGAGGATGAGATGGCATAAATAGGAAATAATGTGAAGGTAGTCCTCAACTTTCAACACTTCATTTAGTGACCATTTGAAGTTACAGTGACCTGCAAAAGTGACTTACGACCAGTTTTCTCACTTATGACTGTTGCAGTATCCCCGTGATCATGTGATTTACATTTGGATGCTTGACAACTGGTTGTAGTGTCTATATATATGAGGTTGTAGTGTATATATATATGATGAGAGCTAATTAGCTCGAAATAGATCTATACTAGTCTCCCTTTATTTATTTATCAGTACAAATATAACATATATATATGTTGTGGCCCAGCAGGAGCCGTTGGAGTTGCCACCAGACTCCGACAGCGAGACCAGTAGGGTGCCGGTCCCTCACGAGACTGCAGTTGCACGGGAGGAGCCCATGGAGTTGGGTGCCGCCAAACCCCGCTTGTTGCGCACGGAGATGGACAGACGGCGTGCAGGGGGGTTGTGTTTCTACTGTGGGGATTTTGGACACTTGGCTTTGGTTTGCCCCAAAAAGGGTAGGGGGGCTGTGCGGACTGCGGCCTCCCCTCAGCAACGTGTCGGGAAACGGGCGGGACCCAATCTGAGGGAGACTTCGGGTCGGGCACAGGCCGGAACAGAAGCGGAGGGGCCTCCACGACATCTGATTCTTGCAGCGCACATTCTCTTGTCGGGTAGTCCGCAGGGAATTCCAGCCCATGCCTTGGTCGATTCCGGGGCTACCACGAATTTTATGGATGCAGCGTTTGTCACGAAATATCACGTCCCTCTGTGCCCGGTAGACCCTCCGATGCGAGTGGAGACCATTGATGGTCGGGTGCTTCTGTCTGGGCCCATCAAGAATGCCACGCAGCCTTTGTGCCTGATCCTCGGGGAGCATGAGGAGGCCATCCAATTTTACGTGGCTTCGGGTCTGCATTTCCCCGTGGTGTTGGGCCTGGCTTGGCTGCGGGTGCACGATCCCCAGATCCACTGGTCGCAGAACCGCATCTCGTTCCCGTCCTTGCAATGCGTGGACCACACCCGTCATGTTTGCGCGGCTCAGGTGCCCAGTTCGGTCGAGGTGACAGTGCCGCCGGATTTAGCAGAGTTCGCGGACGTGTTTAGCGAACAGGAGGCGGACCAACTGCCACCGCACCGGCCTTACGACTGTCCCATTGACCTGGTACCTGATGCGAAACTCCCGACGGGCCGCCTATACTCCATGTCTGAACCGGAGTTGGCCGCATTGCGGGACTTCATTGACAAGAACCTTGCCCGGGGTTTTATCCGGCCTTCGTCTTCGCCCTTGTCTGCCCCAGTTCTGTTCGTCAAAAAGAAGACCGGGGATCTAAGACTTTGTTGCGATTACCGGCGCTTGAACGCCATCACGATCCGTAATCGCTACCCGTTGCCTCTGATTCCCGAGTTGTTGGAGCGGCTCCGGGAGGCCGCGGTGTTTACAAAACTGGACTTACGTGGAGCTTATAATCTGGTCCGAGTCAGGGCGGGGGACGAATGGAAGACAGCCTTTGGTACCCGATACGGACATTTCGAGTATATGGTCATGCCGTTCGGGTTGACCAATGCCCCAGCTGTCTTCCAACATTTTATGAACGATATCTTTCGGGACCTTTTGGATCAGTTTGTCGTCATCTACCTGGATGACATCTTGATCTACTCTACGTCTCGGAAGGATCATCAACATCATTTGCGTCAGGTCTTGCAGCGCCTTCGAAAGCATCGCTTATTTGCCAAGCTAGAGAAATGTCAGTTCTGGCAGACCACCATCGAGTTCCTGGGGCACCGTATATCCCCTGAAGGAATTGCGATGGAGCCAGGCAAGGTGGAGGCATTACGAAGTTGGCAATCTCCTCGACAGATGAAAGACGTTCAGAGACTCCTCGGGTTTGCCAACTACTACCGGTTCTTCATCCCCGGTTTTGCTTTCTTGACCGCGCCCCTCACTCGGCTCCTGCAAAAGAAAGTGCCGTTTCACTGGGGGTCCACGGAACAACAAGCGTTCGTGGCCTTGAAGCGCGCTTTTACAAAGGAGCCGATCTTGAAACACCCTGATCCCCATCGCCCCTTTGTAGTCGAGGCGGATGCGTCCGACATCGCGGTGGGGGCGGTGCTATTGCAGGCTGACGCCCCTGATGGCACCCTTTTCCCTTGCGCCTATTACTCTCAGAAACTCAATCCTTCCGAGCGCAATTATACACTCTGGGAGAAGGAGTTGCTGGCTATCAAGGCGGCGTTTGAACCCTGGCGACATCACCTGGAGGGGGCCAGGCATCAGGTCGAAGTCCGGACAGACCATCGGAATTTGGAGTTTTTGACAACAGCGCGGAAGCTGAATCAACGCCAGATCCGGTGGTCTCTGTTTTTTGCCCGGTTCCACTTCAAGGTCACGTATATCCCCAGTGCCTTGAACCAGAGGGCGGATGCCCTGTCTAGAAAGCCGGAGTACTCAGACCCTGCTGATTCACTTCCCCCCCGGACAGTCCTACACGTCGAGTCCTTCGCTGCAATCCAAGAACCCGTGGATTTACGGTCGTTGATACGGGATGCGCAGCGAAACGACGAGTGGGTGGAACAACGGCAGGCAGAGGTAGGGCCGACATCCCCGTGGACCTTTGACGAGGACCTTTTGAGGTATCGGGATCGGCTCTACGTGCCTGCAGGACCGCTCCGTGGATTGGTTCTCTCCCAGTGTCATGACACTCCGGCAGCGGGACATTTTGGCCTGTTCAAAACCTTGCACCTGGTTTCCCGTACGTTTTGGTGGCCTCGCCTGCGACACGACGTGCAGACGTACGTCACGTCGTGTGTGCAGTGTCGACAGGCCAAATCAGCGACGGGAGCTCCTCCAGGCTTGCTACAGCCATTGCCGACCCTGGACAGACCCTGGGGAGCTGTGTCCATGGACTTCTTGACGGAACTGCCTCCGTCGTCCGGTTTTACTACGGTCCTGGTGGTGGTGGACATGCTCACCAAGATGGCACATTTCATCCCCTGCCGGAGATTGCCGACAGCCCGCGCCACCGCCCGCATGTTCATCCAGCACGTGTTCCGGCTGCACGGCCTACCTACAATTCACGGCCCAGTTCTGGAAAGGGCTGATGGCCGCTCTTGACGTCCAAGTTTGTTTGTCCTCGGCGCACCATCCCGAAACCGATGGAGGGACGGAGAAGGTGATTGGGATTCTGGAACAATATCTGCACTGCTTCGTGAACCAGCAGCAGAACAATTGGGCGGAGTACCTCGCCGTGGCGGAGTTTGCGTTCAACAACTCGCAGCACTCCTCCACACGGACGACGCCTTTCATGGCGAACGTCGGGTACCACCCTCGTTTTTTCCCTCTCACCCCCGTGGACTCTCCGGTCCCCGCAGCGCAGGATTTCCTCTCCGAGCTTCAGGCGGTTTACCAGATGGTGCGCCGCTACTTGAATCAGGCGAAGGAGGATTACAAGCGGGTGGCGGACAGGTCTCGCCGTGCGGTGCCGGAATTGGCCGTGGGTGATCGCGTGTGGTTGTCCACGCGGCATCTTCCGTCCCACCGGCCTACAAGGAAGTTGGACCACCGGTATCTGGGGCCGTTCCCTGTGGAGGCCGTTATCAATCCGGTGGCCTATCGCCTGACCCTCCCGCGCTCGATGTGAGTACACCCGGTGTTCCATCGCTCGCTCCTGATCCCTGAGCGGTCGGATTGTCCTCTCCGACATCCCTCTTCGCCCCTGCCGTCGTCGCCTGAGGTGCACGCACGGCCATCGCACAGAGTGACCCGGATCCGTGACTCGAGATGGCTCAAGGGTCGGTTCCAGTATTTGGTCGACTGGGCGGACGAGGACTCGGACGGGGGGACCTGGACCGATGCGACGGCTGTGCATGCTCCAGCTTTGGTGCGGGCCTATCATGTACAATTTCCCTCACGACCGCATCCTGAGCGTCAGGCCCGTGGGAAGGGCCCTGCGGTGAGGGATAGTGTTGTGGCCCAGCAGGAGCCGTTGGAGTTGCCACCAGACTCCGCCAGCGAGGTGTCCTCTGAGTCGGCTCAAGAGGAGGTGGGGGACCCTGGACAGGGTTCCGATGCTGAGCAGGACGCAGAGAGGCTGGTTGGCCACCAGGGGGCGCCTGAGGCATGGAGCAGTGGTGAAAGGCAAAGGAAGGGGGCTCCTGATGTCATGCCTTGGAGCAGTGGGGAGGAGTCACAGGACAGTGAGTCAGGCATCAGCAGTGAGCTATTAGATGCTCGTTACCGACGTGCTTCCCGGCGTAAGGAGCAATTGAGCAATTACAGGAGGTAATGGCTCTCAGCTGCTGATCATTAGACTCCTCTCCAGACTATAAAGGGACTGCTTGTGGACACACCCTTTGCAGGAATCAACTGATCATTGGAGTTGGAGAAGGTCAGATCTGTGTCGTACTTTGGCAGGCTGGATTGCTGCTAAAGGATTTATCTGGATTGCTGTCAATCTGTTCCCTGGACCTTGGCAGGCAGGAGTGCTGCTAAGGTGATTATCTGGAGCTTGGTAGCTGGATTGCTGCCAAGGGGTGTCGCTGTAGCTGGATTGCTGCCCAGAGTGCTATCTTGACCTTGGCAGGCTGGATTGCTGCCAAGGTGGAACCTGTATGTCAATAAACATCTTTGAAGAGACTTTGTGTCGGAGTGTCTTGGTATACAAGAGGAGGGGGTCAGAATATATATATATATATATATATATATATATATATATATATATATATATATATATATATATATATATATATATATATATATATGTATATATATATATATATATGTATATATATGTATATATATGTATATATATGTATATATATGTATATATATGTATATATATGTATATATATGTATATATATGTATATATATGTATATATATGTATATATATGTATATATATGTATATATATGTATATATATGTATATATATGTATATATATGTATATATATGTATATATATGTATATATATGTATATATATGTATATATATGTATATATATGTATATATATATATTTGTGCTACAACCCCTGGTATGACTAAATATGGGAGGAAGGTCACTACTCCCTCTTTCTGTCCTTCGGCTTCATCTCAGAAGACCATGCAGGCAGAAAACCATATTCTTATTTTTAATGTTGCCTTTTATACAAATATAATATATACACATATATACACATATATATACATATATATACATATATATACATATATATACATATATATACATGTATATACATGTATATACATGTATATACATGTATATACATGTATATACATGTATATACATGTATATACATGTATATACATGTGTATATATGTGTATATATGTGTATATATGTGTATATATGTGTATATATGTGTATATATGTGTATATATGTGTATATATGTGTATATATGTGTATATATATGTATATATGTGTATATATGTGTATATATATGTATATATATGTATATATATGTATATATATGTATATATATGTATATATACATACATACATACATACATACATACATACATACATACATACATATATATATATATATATATATTCGTAGATTTTCACGGGTGTAGGTATGCTGGTTTTGTTGTATTCGGGTCTTTTCCCGTGTAAGGTGGAAACGACCCGAATACAACAAAACCAGCATATATATATATATATATATATATATATATATATATATATATATATATATATATATATATATATATATATATATATATATATATATATATATATATATATATATATACATACATATACATATACATATACATATACATATACATATACATATACATATATATGAGATGGGCTGTAACTTTGGTTCAGGCATAAAAGCCAAGCTGCAATATTAAAGGACTAAAAAATCCCTGGTCAAGGCTAAGGTTCCTTTCCTGTTTGTAGGAATTGCTGAAATGACAAATGACTATTTTTATCTGTAACAGAGCAGACTGACCCAGATGGGTGTATCCTGTTGCTCACTTGTTCACTTCTCCTTTTCTCCCTTCAAGCATTAGATGGAATACGTTAACGTCAGCATAATTTAGTAGATGCATGTCACACACACCCTTTTTCCTTTCTGTTCCTTTCGGTAATCAGCACTTAAAGATTTGTATTAGGCGTTTTCAGTTCCTTTTCGAACCATATATGTCAAATGTAACACCCAGCCAATGTATACGTAATTTGGGGTATAAAACCCTGTTTATGCTAACCCTTCGGGGTCCAAACATATTATTCTTCACTTGTTTGGGCCCATGCATTATAAACTCCTTCCTACACTGAAGTGCTTGGCCTGTGTCCTTCCCTTTTCCTACTTCAGATGGCCACCGCGGCAGGACTGGTAGGCTGAGGTAATATTTTACTGAGGGCCGTTCAACCCCTCGGGCCCTTGGGGCAGCCGCTCGTGAACATCCTCCAGGCGCCACGGGAGTTTCCTGACTTCCGGGAGGCGGCAGCGACTTCCCTGTGAGGCCGACGGTGCTGTGAATGAGTCCAAGAACCCTGCGGTGTAGGAAAGAGGATTTGTGTGATTCCAGGAGGAGTTAGAAGAACGGGAGCAGACGCAACAGGAGAGTCCACTGGTGAGCCCTGAGTTGCCTAGGTGTTCTACCCGTGTAACACGACCACCTGACAGATATCAAGCTAGTATAGCGTGTCAAGTAGATAAAGTTCCTGCTAAGTATCATGAACTATCCACGTATCCTAAAGAGGAGCAAATAGTTTGGAAAACAGCAATGAACATGGAACTGAAATCTTTACAAGATTTGGAGGTATATGAGAATGTAAGGTTACCACCAGGTAAAAAATGTAATAGGATGTAAATGGATTTACAAGATTAAAACAAGTGTAGATGGGACTGTTACCCATAAAGCCAGATTAGTAGCACAAGGTTTCAACCAGTCAGCAAATGACTATGATGAGGTATTTGCACCTAGTTTAAAAGCTACAACATTATGTGCATCATTAGTTTGGGCAGCTAAGCATGGATATGTAGTAAATCATTTAGATGTTGAGACAGCATATCTCCATGCACCGTTGCAACACACTATATATTTAAAGAAACCTGAAGGGTTAATCACTGATAGCAACACTGATTGTTGGAAGTTAAAAAAAGAGTCTGTATGGTTTAAAACAGTCAGTCTAAGAATGGAATCAATGCATAGTGAAGGAATTAGCAAGGATAGGGTTTAAAGCTGGAATAGCTGATCCTTGTTTATTTAAGCAAGAAAGTGATGGCATGATTTCATTGTTGTTATTGTTTACAGATGATATAGCATTGATTACTAAAACAGAGCAAAAGGCTATTGAGATTATTACACTATTAAAAAAGCGGTTTAAAATAAAACACCTTGGTGAAATAAAGAAATATCTTGGTTTAAAGATAGATAAGACTAGGGGAGGATATAAAATATCACAAACTGAAAAGATCAACCAGTTACTCAGGACTTTCAAAATGGAACTGTGTAAACCAGCTAAAACTCCGATGAGTCAAGAATTTAGCCATGACGCTATCAAAAGCCCAGTTTTTGATAAAGCTATTTATCAATCCCTAATTGGTAGTTTATCTTATTTTAGCAATTGGTCAAGGCCAGATATAGCATATAGTGTTAATCAATTGGCCAGGTTTAATGCTGAACCTATTGAACGGCACTGGCAAGCTGCTAAATGTGTATTGAGATATCTTAAACAGACAATACACTATGCCTTATATTTAGAGCCTAAGGGTGAACTGGGATTAACTGCATACGCTGATGCAAGTTTTGCAACTGACGTGTCTACACGTAAATCTACATCAGGTATCTCAATATTCTTAGGAAAAGCATTAATTGGATGGCGGTCTATTCATCAAAAACATTTGATGACAAAGAGACTGAGGTGGGGGCCCTTAAACTCCATATCATTTGAACCTTCCTGAAGCTGGGATTGGAGCTGCTGGAGAATCATATATCTATAAACCAAAATAGCAATAATACATTCTGGATTAGTGTGCTTGAGATTGTGATTTTGTTTTATTTCAAAATGACTGGCTTAGTTCAATGTAATAGCTGTTTTGCACCTGTCTTTCGCAGTACTCTTTTCAAATTTGGATACTGTCCCCTTTGTAAACAAATTACTAGTCTACATAGACAGATTACCTATCTAGAATCTGTAATCTGTGCTCTCCAAGCAGAAACTAGGTGTCTACTTCAGCCATTCCACTCTATGGCGATGCCATGCTATCAGCCCCCTCTGCCACAAAGATCTTGCAGGAGAAGAGCAGTCTGGACAACCGTGGGATCTGGCAGGTTGAGAGCTGTGAACCATAAACACAAAGCTTTTGCTGTGACCCGCTGTGACCCAGCAAAACAGATAAAGTGCCCTTGCTGACCTTAATGGGGACACTAAAGAGATAGGTCAAGGTAGTTGTAATAATGATGACTCAAATAAGCAGGGGACTGTGGTCCAAAACGAAGAACTTTCTTCAGAAATGCGAAATGGGGAACCAGGTATCACACATCAGTTGCAGAAGAAGATCAAGGTATGTAAAAAGAGAAGTCACCTTCTGGTTGGTGATTCAATCGTAAGGGATGTAAATTTAGGAGAGGATATGGAGGTTTTAAAAGAGGTCAGGTGTCTGCCAGGTGCTACTGCCAGCAGAGACAAGAGGCGTATTCTTAAGATAGTCAAGAATGCAAGTAAGGACTGTGACGTTGATGCTATTATACATCTTGGCACTAATGATCTATCCCAGAAAGATGTACTTTCTGTGCAGAATGATTTCCAGAACTTGGGGTATGAACTTAATAGTATAGGTTGTAGGCTTATCTTTTCAGAGGTTTTACCTGTATATAAGGAACAAAAAGGGAAGGGCCAGCGTGTAACAGAGTTTAATGTTTGGCTAAAGGAGTGGTGTAAAAGGGAAGGCTTTGGTTTTATTAGTCATGACGTCTGTAGCTGGTCCAATGAAAAACTGTACAAAAGAGATGGGTTGCACCCATCCAAGAAAGGGACTGAGTTACTTGGCATTAAATTAACAGATTTTCTTGATAAACATTTAAACTGAAGAGTGGGGACAGAGAATTAATAGATACAGAACATTTCTGTCCCCAGCAAACTAAAATTCATAGGGTTATAAGTGCATGTAACATAGATGTGTGTGTGGGTAAGAGTATCATTCCTGCTGTCAAGCAAAACCAAGCATTTAATAGTGATTGCCATACATGTGCATGAATCACACAAGTAGCAAGAAAATAGGGGCAGTCAGGCATAACACAGGTTATGTAGACAGTAAACACAAGGTCAATCAAAATGGATTCAAATGTCTATACACCAATGCACAGAGTATGAGAAATAAACAGGGAGAATTAGAAATTCAAGTAAAAGAGGGCAGATACGATATTATTGCCATTACAGAAACTTGGTGGGATGAAACCGACAAATGGAACATACAGCTAGAAGGATTTAAATTATTTAAAAGAAATAGACCAAATAAAAGAGGAGGTGGAATTGCACTATATATAAGAAATAACTATGTCTCTACAGAAATAGAGCACAACAATGATAAGAACTATCTTGAATGCATTTGGGTCAATATTAAAGGTTGTGGGGGAAATGACATTGCCATAGGTCTATACTACAGGCCACCCAACCAAGCAGAGGAATTAGATGAACTTTTTGCTAGTCAGCTAACTAAGGTATGTAGGAAGCACACCACAATAGTAATGGGAGATTTTAACTACCCTGACATCAACTGGGAAACAAACTCTGCACCAAGTGGAAGATCCAACAGGTACCTAACAAACCTAGCAGACAACTTTGTTTTCCAAAAAGTAGAGAAGGGAACAAGGGGATCAGCCATATTGGACTTAATTCTCACTAACAGAGAGGAAATGATAGAAGGTGTTGAAGCCATAGGAACCCTGGGGGCAAGTGAGCATGCAATATTGGAATTCAACATTATCCAAACACAAGTAGTAGAACAAAGTCAAACTAGAGCCTTGGACTTTAAGAAAGCTAATTTCAATAAACTTAGAGAGAGCTTGGGAAAAATTCCATGGATGAGAATCCTCAAGGGGAAAACAACTCAAGAAGCTTGGGAAATTTTGAAAAATGAGATTACAAAAGCCCAATCTAGCACAATACCAGTGAAGAAGAAAAATAACAGCTCCCAAAAGAAACCAGCATGGCTGCATAAAGAACTATCTGACAAACTGAAAGACAAAAAAGGTAAGTATAAAAAGTGGAAGGAGGGGGACATAATTAAGGCAGAATATCAGCAAATAGCCCAAGCCTGTAAAGATGAAGTGAGGAAAGCTAAGGCTCACAATGAAGAAAGGCTTGCCACAAAAGTAAAAATTAACAAAAAAAGCTTCTTCCAACATGTTAAACACAAGAAAAAAAGTTAAGGAAACAATTGGTCCATTGCTAGGAGAAAGTGGCAAGAAGGTGACAAGCAACAGGGAGAAAGCAGAACTATTTAACTCATGTTTTGCATCTGTCTTTACACAAAGGGATAAAACAGTCCAACCTATCAAAAACAACACCACAAAAATCAGATTAGGAGCACAAATTGAAATAGGGAAGAAAATGGTAAGTGAGCACCTGTCTACCCTAGATGAATTCAAATCACCAGGACCGGATGGATTACACCCCAGGGTTCTGAAGGAACTAGCAGATGAGATCTCAGAACCACTGAATTATATCTTTCAGAGATCCTGGAACACCGGGGAACTACCAGAGGACTGGAAAAGAGCTGATGTGGTTCCCATCTTCAAAAACGGGAAAAAATTAGATCCAGGAAACTACAGACCTATCAGCCTGACCTCAATACCAGGAAAGATTCTGGAAAAAATAATCAAGCAACGAATTTGCGAACACCTAGAAGCAAACAAAGTAATAGCCAAAAGCCAACATGGGTTTGTCAAAAACAGATCATGCCAGACTAATCTAATTGCATTCTTTGATAATGTGACAAAATTAGTGGACCAGAGGAATGCCGTCGATATAGTTTACTTGGACTTCAGTAAGGCATTTGATAAGGTAGACCATAACCTACTACTAGATAAAGTAGAAGAATGTGGGTTAGACAGCATCACCACCAGATGGATTCGTAACTGGCTGACCAACCGCACTCAACGTGTAGTCCTCAATGGAACTGCATCTACATGGAGGGAAGTATGCAGTGGAGTACCCCAAGGCTCTGTTTTAGGCCCAGTACTCTTCAACATCTTCCTCAATGATTTGGATGAGGGAATAAATGGGGAACTCATCAAATTTGCAGATGACACCAAGCTGGCAGGAATAGCCAACACTCCAGAAGATAGGCTTAAGATGCAGAAGGATCTTGACAAACTTGAACATTGGGCACTATCTAATAAAATGAAATTCAATGGTGAAAAGAGTAACATTCTACATTTAGGCAACAAAAATGGAATGCACAGGTACAGTATAGGTGGTACCTTGCTCAGTAGTAGTAACTGTGAAAGGGATCTTGGAGTCCTAGTGGACAACCATTTAAATATGAGCCAGCAGTGTGCAGCAGCTGCCAAAAAAGCCAACACAGTCCTAGGCTGCATCAACAGAGGAATAGAATCAAGATCACGTGAAGTGTTGATGCCGCTTTATAATGCCTTGGTGAGGCCACACTTGGAATACTGCATTCAGTTCTGGTCACCACGATGTAAAAAAGATGTGGAGACTCTAGAAAGAGTGCAGAGAAGAGCAACAAAGATGATTAGGGGACTGGAGACTAAAACATATGAAGAACGGTTGCAGGAACTGGGTATGTTTAGCTTAAGAGAAAGAAGGACTAGGAGAGACATGATAGCATTGTTCCAATATCTCAGGGGTTGCCACAAAGAAGAGGGAGTCAAACTATTCTCCAAGACACCTGAGGGTAGAACAAGAAGCAATGGGTGGAAACTAATCAAGGAGAGAAGCAACTTAGAACTGAGGAGAAATTTCCTGACAGTTAGAACAATTAATCAGTGGAACAGCTTGCCTCCAGAAGTTGTGAATGCCCCAACACTGGAAGTCTTTAAGAAGATTTTGGATAGCTATTTGTCTGAAACGGTATAGGATTTCCTGCCTAGGCAGGGGGTTGGACTAGAAGACCTCCAAGGTCCCTTCCAACTCTACTATTGTATTGTATTGTATTTAAGTTTATCAACAATGGAAGCTGAATTTTCATGTTTATCCTTGTTATGTACTGATTTAATTTGTTACAAGCAACTCCTAATGGATATGGGAATTAATGTACGGGAGCCTATTGTTGTATACGTAGACAACCAAGCAGCGATCCAGATGGCATCAAATCTTGCTGTAAAGACAAGGACAAAGCATACTGACTTAAATGAATGTACGGCAAAGTGTTAGTAGTAAAATGGTTACACTAGAGTCTTGTATGTCTGAAGAAAACATTGCTGATCATTTTACCAAAGCCCAAGGTACTGTAAAACACAAACATTTTTGTGAGGAATACGGAATAGGAATGTAAGGCTATATATATTGCTTACCCAAAGGGGAGAATGTTAGGAATGTAAGCTAACAGTTGGGTTAGCAATATATAAACCAGGATGGTAGTACTGTAGCTTTAAGTACTGCTGTAATGTGATTGGTTGCTGTTACCTCAAGCAGCCATAAGAGGGAGCCTGAATGACTGTTAGCTCTCTGTTTCATTAGACGTTGATCAGATACTGTATTGTGAGGTACGGTGTTTTGCTACTGTTAGTTGTTTTGTGTGCTAAACTGAGAATATTGATAACTGACTGACTGAACCGTGTATGACTTGGACTGTAAATTGGACTCTGAATACCTCTATATTTCCACATAGTAAACTACTATATTTTATACTATTCGGTGTCCCTGTATGCTGGTTTGTGCATGTTCTTCCATACCACTCTCATTACGCTTCTCTGCACACTCGCTCTCCTAACGGGGAGCTTAATTACTTAACAGCCACCATTCTATATTTATTCCCTGTGCTTTCAGATCTTGTACTGATTTTAGTTCTCCTTTTTCATCTAAGAGGTCTGCATATCTTACCATTTTACTATAGTATATGGATATGTCATTGCCTCCATGGTTGATAACCACCTTGGGATTTTCAGGTAGTGGTTTTCTATTTTTATCTTTTCCCAGACCCTAAACAAAGCATCCCTTAATATATGTCTCTGAAAGTAGGAATGGGATTTAGTCTTTCCCTCCCAGAGGAAACCATGCCAGCCTAGTTGGAGATCGTGTCCTTCTAGCATAAGGATTCTTTTATTTTTTAATTGGATCCAGTCTTTTAACCATGGTAGGGCTGCCGCCTGGTAATATAGCTCCCAATCTGGGAGTCCAAAGCCGCCTCTGTTTCTACTATCTTGTAGAAGTTTGCATTTGATACACGGTTTTTTCCCTGACCAAATAAATTTGGATACCATTTTATTTAGTTGTTCGAATTTTTTTTTCTCTAATTTAATCGGTATTGTTTGAAAAAGATAAAGTAGTTTGGGTAGTACATTTATTTTAATTGTTGAAATTCTGCCAGTTAGTGATATCTGTAGTTTAGTCCAATTGTCCAAATCTTTTTGTATTTGGCATAGCAATTGATTGTAATTATCGTCTTTTATTGTAATACATTTTGCCGATAGCCATATTCCCAAATATTAAATTTTCTTGGCCCTCGAAATTCCCAGTTTCTCCTCCAGTTCTTCCTTTTGTCTTTTGGTTAAATTCTTAGTTAGTATTTTAGTTTTTTCTTTATTTATTTTAAGCCCTGCCACTTTACCGAATTGGTTTATATCCTGTAATAGTTTTAATCCAGTTTCTAGGGGTTCCTCTATGATAAATGCAAGATCGCCTGCAAAGGCCTGCACTTTATATTCCTGTGTTCTAATTTTCAGTCCCTTTATGTCGTTATTTTGACTGATTTGTGACATCAATGTCTCTAGTGAGAGGATAAATAACAAAGAGGATAGCTGGCATCCCTGTCTTACCCCTTTGGTTATGCTGAAGTCTTCTGTTGCTTTCCCATTTAGTATTATTTTTGCCCTCTGACTCGAATATATTGCTCTGATCATCCCGATGAATTTCTCTCTGAAGTTCATTACTGCTAATTGATTTATAAGAAAATCCCAATTCAGGTTATCAAATGCTTTTTGTGTGTCAATAAATATCAATGCTGCTTGTTTTCCTGGATGTATTTCGTAGTATTCTAATATGTCCATTATTTTTCGCATATTGTTTTTTATGTGTCTCTTGGGTAAAAATCCGTTTTGGTCTGGGTGCATGATTCCGTTTAATATATTTTTTATTCTTTCTGCCATTATTGTCATACATATTTTATAATCAGCATTTAGCAGCGAGATTGGCCTATAATTTTGGATCTTTTGTTTTTCAGCGTTGTCTTTGGGAATTAGTGTTATTAGTGCCTCCATCCAGGATTTTGGTGTCTTAGCTCGTTCTAATACTTCATTATACATTTCTAATAATATGTTCTCTAATGATTTTTGCAATTCTTTATAAAATTCTGCTGCAATTCCGTCTTTTTCTTTTTTCTTCTTTGGCTTCTTTGTTTTGAGGTTCTTTCTGGAGTTTATATTCTAATTTGCCCAGTTTCTCCTGAAGCTCCGTATATCGTTTCTTTTTATCTTTGTTTCTTCTTATTGTATATGCTATTGTAATGCCTCGCACATAAGCTTTAGTTGTATCCCATAGGTTTTGAATAGTTGCTTGTTCATCCCAGTTTTCTTTTAGGAAATATGCTAATTCTTTTTCCACATACTGTACATAATTATTTTCTTTTACAACCCTCTGATTCATGGTCCATCTCTTTTTCCTTTTTGCTTCTCCTTTCCTTTTGATTGTTAATGGGTTATGGTCTGCCCACATGTTCAGTGTTATTTCTACCTCTTCTACATCTTTCTCCATTTCTGGATCCATCCACACCATGTCAATCCTGGACCATGAATTATGGGGGTTTGAAAAGAATGTGTATTGACTCTTCTGTGGATTGATTTCTCTCCAAATATCTTTTAGATTTAATTCTTGGGCCATTTCAAAGAATGTATTTGGTAGAGTTCTCCTTTCATATTTTTTTTATTATCTGTTTTATAGTCTTTCTTTGGATCTACCACTGCATTGAAGTCCCCTAGTAGACATATGTTATCCAGTTCCAGTTCTGCAATCCGTTTATGTAGTTTACTATAGTATTCTTTCTGGTTCGTGTTTGGTGCCTATATGACTGCAATTAATACTCTTCTTTGTTTTATTGATACTTTGATTAGTAATGTTCTTCCCTCTTCATCTGCATATACCTGTTTAGGTTTTAGCCAGTCCTTTATATATACTGTAATTCCCCTTTTCTTTGTATCAGCCAGGGGCAGATGTAATTTTCCTAATTTCGGAGATTCCAGAATACTACCATTTCCTTTTTTAATATGAACTTCCTGTAGACACGTGATATCAATGTTTTGTTTTTGGAGCTTAGAAATTGTTTGTTTTCGGGTGACTTCCGGCAGCCGAAGGAGACGGACGTCCGCGTCTGCCTTCTCGCTGCTCCGGTGGGCTCCCCCGAAGTCTAGGGGGAGCACAGGGTGCCTGGGAAAGGCGCCCTGCCATAGGGGCGGCTTGCTGGGACCCCCTGGAATGGCAGCGGCCGCGGGGGGGTCTCCAGTTTTGCCCCAGGAGCTGGGGAGCGTAGGGAGCACGCGGAATGCCACCGCGTGCTTCTCCAAACGCAGCCTAAAGGAAATAATCAATTAGAACAAAGCAGCTGAAGAGCGGTGAGGCGAGGGGTCTCCCCAGGTCTTTTACTATTTTTATATTTCTGACGGTTTTGCAGTTTTCCTGCCTTGCTTGTTTCAACTTCTGGAGGAATTTAGATTGGAGGGGGGGGGGAAATTCCACCCCCCTCGGAAAAGCGGCGCTTGAAAAATCCCTCCCCTTCATGGGGGAGAGAGAAAGTTTGAAAACCACTTTCACTTCCCTTAAATAATGGGGAAAAAATCTTTTTCTTTGGCTACAATTGCAAGAGAAAGGATGGCTGAACTGATTCTTTTTTAAACTACTTATGGAAATTTTGACTTTGTTGTTTTCCTGATCACCTGTACTGGCTGACCCAAGATGGCCAACTTCCTCCTTCTTCTTTGTCTTTATGAATGAGACTCCTCCCTTGGAAAACTTTATGGCTTTCAACTAACTTCCACCCCAGAGACCTCCAGGAGCATCTTCAAACACGTTATTCCCCTGGATTTGGAATATTTGACCCACCTATCTGCTTTAACTTTTCTGCTAGAGGACTTGTTCTCCTTTGGACCTGCTTGTTTGGTGATCCCTGCCAGCTGTGCTCTCCCACAGACGCCATCTCTTTGTACAGAATAACAATTATATCTGAGCCTCATGAAGGGTCCCAAGAAATTGCCACCTGGTAAGGCCTCGTCGGCCCCAACATCTTCAACGTCCATCCCTGCACACCAGTCACAAATGGGATCTTTCCTACAACCTAAAGCCTCTGAAGAGAGTGCAAAAGACCTGTCTACTCAGCAGATGCTTCAAAACATCTTAAAGGGACAGGACGAAATTAAAAAACAATTGCAGGACTTAAAGGAAGAGCTCAGAGAGACGAACCAGCAAACCACACGGAATGAACAGAGGATTGGTGTGCTGGAGGAGGGGGCGGTTGGTATTAGAGATGAGATGAAGACAATCCAGAGGGGGAATACAGAATTTGGGAATCAGATGTTAAAAATGGAATTTGAAAGGATGTCTTTCTTTCTTAGGTTCCAAAATTTGCCAGAAGCTGAGAATGAAGATCTCAAGGAGACTATGACCACAATACTAGCAGAGTATATTAATAGAGATAAACAACAGCTCTGGTGGGACATTGACCTGATTTATAGGGTTAATTCGGCCTATGCAAGAACACACAATGTTCCAAGGGAAGTTCATATTAAATTTCTTAGAAAAACAACAAGAGATGAGGTTCTAGGAGCTCAAAGGGGAGGACCACTAAAATATAAAGATAAAGAAATAACCATTCTTAAACAGATCCCAAAGAAAGTAAGAGATAATAGAAGGAAATATTCCTTCTTAGCAAAAAAATTATATAATAATGGGGTCTGGTTTAGATGGCTATTTCCAGAAGGCATGCTGCTTTTTTGGGAGGGCAGCAGAATTAGAATTCACACACCAGTGGAAGCAGAGGCTTTTGCTAAAAAACACAGTGCTCTTTTAGGTGAAATGGGGGATGTTACACAAGAAACAAGGGAGGGAGGGGCTGAGGCTCAGCCGGTGGATGGGAGAGAGGATGCAACATCTAGAAGACTCAGATCACAAAAGTGATTTGGAACACTATTGCAATTGTTGCTACAATGTACTTTCATGGAAGTGATACAAAACAAATGATTGAAACATACTGATGATTTTGTGTCAAATTTAAAACTGCTAATACTTAGGTAAATGCTGATATTTTTCTATCATTGTTTGTAAAAGTTGCAAGACCTGGGGGGGCTTCTCCCCCCCCGCACGATGTAGCTGTCAAAATGTTTTATAACCCTATAACCCTTTTTCCTTGAAATTTTTTTAAAAACCAATAAAAATTTGAATAACAGAATGAAAAAAAAAGAAATTGTTTGTTTTCTTTTTATAGGTGAATTTAATCCATTTATATTGACTGATATTAATTTCACCTCCTCCTCCATCCTGTTACTAGTTTATCGCCTTCATTCCTCTACTTGGTTTTGTTTCCTTTTGGTTTCTTGTCCTTACTCCTTCTCTTTCCTGGGCTGCTGTATCGGTCTTCTTTCTCACATCTTGGTCTAGTCCTTTTTCCTCAGTCAGCTGCTCCTCTTGGCTTTGGGTTTCCAACTCCTCTCTGCTGTCTGATTCCCCCTCTATGTAGTGTTCATAGAATTCCTGGGCTTTCTCTACGGTCTCAATCCTTATTTTCTTATCTTGCCAAGATATTAACATGCCTTCCGGTATCAACTAGCGAAACATTATTTTATATTTTATCAGTTGTGTAGAGAGAATTGGTAATTCCTTCTTTGCTCTCTGATTCTCTTTGGTATTTGTTTAAGGGTTATGACTTCTTTTTCTTTATGGACAAGGTGTTCACCCCTTGTTCTTTTGTAAATTTGGTCTCTGACAGCTTTTTTTGCAAATCTTATGTGTATTTCACGGGGAAACTTATATCTTCGTGCATAATTAGTATGCACTCTATAGATTTCATCAATATTGTTCCTCAGTTCACTTTTGTCCATTTGCAGTTGGTCAGCTAGAAGATTACTCATGAGTTTTGGTAGATCCTCATCTTTTGTCTCTACTATGTTCTGAAATCTTAAATAGAAAGAGGATCGTTCTAATTCTAAATGGACTATTGCCTCCCCGAGCTCTCTGTTAACTGCTGTCAGTCTTTCTTCTGTTTCTTCCAATTTCTTTTCAGTTTGTTCTGTCCTAGCTTCTATCATTTTTATCTTCTGCTCATTTTTAGCTATTGTTTCCTGTATCTTCTATTGCGAAAAGAAACTGTTCTTTCCTTCTTTCACAATTCGTTCACCACCCAAACAAAACTCTCAGTTTATATCACCGTAGTTCCAGACTCCGAAGTCAGTAGAAATACTCCACTCAGCAACTACAATCCATTTCATTCTCTACAGATTCTGCATCGTCTTACTGCTCACAGTTCAGTTCAGGCATCATTTGTTTTCTCTTTATTGCACTGTTGTAAATTCCACCAGCTTGGAAAAGTGTCTCGGAATATCAATTTTTTTAACACTGTCCGCCGATAGATTCTGCTGCTACTCACTTTTTACTCCTTCCACTGATAATCAGGCTGTCACATCTCCGGACCAGGCCATGACCACGCCATGACAGCTGGTCTCTTCCGTATCATATTTCAGGGATTTCACCCTACGGAACGAGGGATCGCCTTTTCCTCCATCACTGCTGGGTTTTCCCCTCTTTAAAGCTGTCCTCACCAAGGCTCAGCTTCGCTGTTAACAGCCTCCAGACACAAAAAATCAGATAGGGGGAACAGAGAGTCTTCCCCTGTAACTGCTCCAATGTGACGTCACCTCCGGAAGTCCACACTTTCTATTATTCTACTGTGCCATTTCTATTGTGGGAAAATGGGAGGGGGGGATGGTACGGCGTTAAATGCTATGTAGCCAAAATAAAATTCCTTTCTAGAAGCCAAGGTCATCCTTTGTCTCTACACCTCTGCACATGACCGGAACTGGATGGGTGGAACTGCCAGCATGGCAGTGGAAGATTGGACCATGTGATAGACTTGTGGGTGTGGGGGCAAAATCTTGAACTTTCAACTGGGTGGGGAAAACTGGGAAGCTTTCGGATTTGGGTTTTCCCAGATGTGCCAACATGGCTCTCTTAATAAATTGGAACGTTGAGCAATACTTTGCCTTGGACTCTGATTTAATTTTGGATGCTATTTGGAACCCTGACACGTGGTCATCTCCGACCTCTCCATGTCAGAGGGTCCAAATTTGGACCATAGCCACCCTGAAGGGGTTGTGAAGTAAAGGGGGACGGCCTGGCAGGTAGAGGAGAGCCACATCTCTCCTCCCTGACTTGGAAAGCCCCCTCATCTGAAGATGAGGTGCAGCAGCAGCCAAAATGGCTGCCATGAAGCCGGGGACAGCCTGAATACCCAAGACTGTGCTGAAGTGGAGAAAGTGAATGGAGTGTGATCTGAGTGAGAAAATATTTTTTTTTTGTAAATTTTTTTTATTGGTTTTAAAACATTTATGGGGAAAAGGTAATAGGGTACATAGAAAATTTTGGTAGCTCCCATGTTAGTAGTAGAAATCCCCCCAAATCTCACGCTTCTACAATTTTAAAAATAACATATAAAGGATAGCATAAACAGAATTCTTACTTTATATCAGCCATGTGTTCAATCATCTCTTTCTTTGTCACTTTCTAGTATATCAACAATTACAATAATATTTCAGATATATTTATTTTTGTGACCTGAGCCTTTTCGATATTGCTCCCTCCTCCCTGCCCCCAGGTGGAGCCATGCCCCCCCCCCTTCCCCATGTCTTGTACATTGCTGCCTTTTTCCCCACCCCTGCTATCTTCGTCCTCTGGGAGAGAAAAATGTTTTTAATAAAAGCCTCTGCCTCATCCACTGTCTTAATTCTAATTCGGCTTCCCTCCCAGAAAATCAGCATTCCTTCTGGCAATAACCATCTAAACCAAATTCCTCTATTGTATAGTTTCTTCGATGAGGAAGAATACTTCCTCCTTTTTTCTCTAATCTTTTTCGGAATTTGCTTTAGAATGGTAATTTCTTTATCATGGTATTTTAGAGGTCCCTCTCTTTGGGCCCCTAGCACCTCATCTCTCGTGGTCCTCCTGAGGAATTTAACATGTACCTCTCTTGGAACATTATGGGTTCTGGCATGTGCTGAATTAATTCTATAGACCAGGTCCATATCCCACCACATCTGCTCTTTGTTTCTCTTAAGGTATTCTGCTAAAATTGTGCTCATAATATCTTTAAGATCTTCATTTTCTGTCTCTGGTAGATTCTGGAACCTGAGAAAAAAAGACATTCTTTCAAATTCTATTCTGGCCATAAAATTTTCCAGTTCTAAATTTCCCTTTCGGACCTCCTTAACCTTTTCCTCCATCCCAGCTGCCCCCTCCTCCAGCACCGCAATTCTCTGTTTATTTTCTGTTGTGTTGTGTTGTACCCCTCTGAGTTCATCTTTGAGGTCTGCCACTTCCTTCCTCAGTTCGTTTTGACCTCTCATAATTTCCTGAAACATTTGGTTGACAGATAATTCTTTTGAGCTCTCTCCAGCCACTTCTTTTTGTAGCAATGAAGTAATTTTCGGCTGCTGGGTACTTGGACTGGAAGTCACTGAGGCGGGAGCCGAAAGTGACTTGCCTGTTGGTGGTTTCTTAGGTCCCATTGTCTATGTTCAGAGATGGTAAGTCTTTTACAAAGAAAATGGCGTCACTGGAGTGCACAGCCGGGCTGGTCCAAGGTAGCAGGCGAATCCGAAAGTAAAAAGTTAATTCTCCTTCACTGTTCCAAGACACAGAGGTACACCAGGAAGGGAAAAACCAAATAATCAAATCCAGAAAGTCCACAAAGAAGAAGAGATCCAGAGCACCCTCAAGGGAGGTATTAAAAGATGCCAGAAATTATCATTTTTTCCCCCAGGGTGGTTTCAAAAGGCAGACTTCATTTATAAGTACAAAAACGGGAACGGAGGGGAGCCATCTTGACTCCTCCTTTTCACAGGGAGAAGAGCAAAAGTTTTGATTTTTAAAAACAGCTCAGCAAGCACTCTTGCAACTGTGATTTCAGTCTTTCTCACATCGTTAATTCAAGTGGCAAGTCAGCCTTTGTTCTCTCTCCATTCCAAAGTGGAGAGAGAGGGTTTGAATGCCGCTTTGTCTGAGGGGGGGGGGTTTAAAAAAAAACTCCCCCCTCTAATCTTCGGTTTTGAAAAGATTGAACAGAAACTTACGATAGCCTGCTGCTTATCCATTACTGATAGTTGAAGAGATTAGGAAGGATCCTCCACAACCAACATTTCAGCCATGCTTCCTTTGATTAACTTATTTCGTCCGGAGCCCATTCGGCAAAGGGGTAAGCATGCCCCCCCTTCTGCTCCCCGGCTCCTGGGGCGAAGCTGGAAAATCCCCCACCGGCTGCCGCCAAGTCTGGGGGGGTTCCAACAAGCTGCCCTATGGCAGGGGACCCCCCCAAGGCCCCCTGTGCTCCTGAACAGAGCCCACTGAGAAGACAAGTGGCAGACGAAACGTCCGTCGCCTGCAGGGACTGGAAGTCGAATCTGGGTGAGAAAATATTTTTTATTGGAAGTTGACCCCAGAAATCCAAGGGTAAAGCATATCTGTTTTTAAAATGATAAATAGAAACTTGGTTCTCAAAGTTAAAAGACGTGATATTGAAAGTATTTTAAAATGTTGGAATTAAAGTCCCAAATTCCTTTTTACAAATATTGCTTAATTATTGGATTTATAATTTAAAATAATTGAAATTGGAACTGTTAACAACATTGGAGAGAGGTTGAAGCAGACAGAAGCAAGAGTACCATCTGCTGATGAAAAGGGAAATATGCAAGCTTGGAAATAGCTATTTAAAAAGACTGAAAATATTTGTTGGACATGGATCTACTCTAAGACAACTAGGGATTTGATTATTAACTAAGGACTTCAGTTAAGAGCCTCTGAACATCACTAAATATTATTGAACCTCCTGGTGAATTTAAATTTAAAATTGTGATTTGGAAGTTTTGCTTTTTGAATTAATGAACTCTGGACAGTGGGCTAAAAAAGAGATTGACTAAATACAGATGCAACATAAGACGAAATTGAGGGGAACCTAAACAGAATGGAGCATTTTCAAAGCATTGAGAAAATATTTGACTATATAGACCCAAAACTGGAAACTATAATAAAAAAGAATAATGGTCAATGAAGAAAGAACGGAGCCACCAGAAGAAACATAGGGGAAAGTGGAGAGAAACCAGCAAGAAGAAGATAACAAGGAGGAGATGTTACTAAAACTAATAGTGATTAAGGAATTTAAAAAGGAGGAAAATAATGTAAAAGACCTAAAAAGGGAATGAGAGAAACAGGAAGATAACAGGGGAAAAGAGTTAGGATGTGGAATAGATAGTTCTGGAATTAGACAGTGGGAAAGGGTAGAGATGGGAGAAAAAGTTAGATTGCATAATCAAATAGAGGGAATAAAAGACTTAAGGGAAAAATATGGGAGGAAAACTAAAAGGAAAATAAGATTAAAGGTTTGTATGCGGGTAAGAGATGATGGATAAGGGAAAATAGAGTAAAAGAATATCTTTATGAATATATTTCAATAATGTGTATTAATATTAGAATTATAGAGGTTGGACAATTATTTTAGCAGTGTGATAGATATTAGGATATCTTAATATACAGTAGTGGCCAAAATTGTGGAAACCTTTTGGGAAAAGTGTACAGTATTTTTGAGGTTTGATGACTAATAACACCACTTTTTTGTAGTAGTAGTACCATAAAATTATATATCCTCTGTCCAGGTAACATGGGTTTTAGCCCAGTTTAGTCTTTTCAACCTTTGTTTGAGAGATAAAAGTGACTTTTTTCGTGGAATTCTAGATTTTAGGCCAAATTCCTGCAGTCTGTGCCGAACAGTCTTTGCACTCAACTTCACATTGCATTGCGCCATTTCATCTTGTATACACCCAGATGGTTTTCTTCTGTCACGTAGGCACAGTCTCTCAATTCTTCTATCATCACTTGCTATTGTGCACCTTTTCCTGTCTTTACCAGTGTGGTTTTGTAGTGACTGAGTCTCCTTATACCTCTTCAAAAACTTAGAAATGCCACCTTTGGTTAAGTTTCCACCAATTTTTCTTCTAATTTCTTTATAACTGTAGCCTTGTTAACTTAATAATACTATTTTACATGCTTTGTGGGTTACCAGTCAACTCTTTGCACCATTACTTTAATTTTATTATTTTTTACAAGCTCACTAAATGAAAGAACACCAAAAAACCCAACCAACTTCATAGCGATCACATAACACACTGACAAATGTCCTCCTCTCAGCTTCAATACATTGAGAGAAATAAGGTTATTCGTGTAAAAGAGTAGAACCTGTCCGACTCCATTTTTACACTTTAGATAATACCAGAAGCAGCAGTAGCAATTTCATAACACATTACTCTTGTAACATATTCTGTTAATACCATATATAGAGGAGACATTTAGAGGACTACCAGAGCTGTGAGGTTAAATGAGGAAGAACAGGCCAGGGAAAACTGAGGCCTAATGGGAAAGAGCTGGCGTCAGTTTCCAGATGCTGACATAAGGGGATTAATTATTCTTTTATGATCTTATTATTTCCTTGTATGGTGGGAAGCAATTGGGGGACTTTACATTAAGGAGGTTTTGGCCTGGAAACTGATTGACTAGTTGTCAAAGGCATTGTGTAACACGTGTTGTATAATACGACTTTATGTAACACGGACATTTAAGGAAGTGAACTGTTACCCCCAAAACTGTATTTAAACTCTGTATCCGAAACTGTCAGACATTCTCTTTCTATCTTTCATGATTGAGAATCCTTTTGCAAAAGCTTTTACAATTGTATCTTAAATAAATATGCTTTTTATTGTTTATGGTCTCCTTGCTCCTTGCTCTTCTATGAGATAGGGATTGCTTTTCTCACAATTTGGTGCGTTGGCCGGGAACTCAAGACGTCTGTCTAGAGAAGAGTCTTCGTTGGCTCTCTGGAGGTACCATCACGGGATGGAGGTACCATTGCGCATCTTCGTTGGCTCTCTGGAGGTGCCATCACATTTTATAACTGATCCAGAGGGGGTGAAGATGCTTTTCCAGAGGGATTGCTCTTAACTAAATTGGACAGAGGCCTGGACAAGAAAAGGCAGTAAAGCCCGAGCTGTGGCTTTCACAGCTTTCAGTGCATTGGTGCACTGAACCAGGTGAATATGAGTACGATTTACTTATGAGGGCTCTCCCTGGGTGGTCTATTTCCTTTCTTGAATGGTTGATGGTGATGTGTGTTAGTACGCTTGGTGCTTTCCTCTGCAGTTTAGCTAAAGAACTTTAGCTAAAAAGCCAGAGGCTAAACAGTTGAATGCTTTAACTGAAGGGAAAAACAATTCAAGGAGGTAACGTAAACTTTAGATCCTTGGGTGTAAATATGGGCTCCCGACATGGACTATTTGTTAAGGATCCTGAGAAATATAAAGAAGGAAACATAAGGAAATTCCTTCTATGTCCCTCGTATCCCCCTTATTATTTTCATGGAGGGAGTCCATACACTACACAGGGTAGTAATGTAATAATTATTACAGAGTAATAATGAGTATGCTCCAGGACTTGGCTGGAATTTATTTTACTGGAGTCAAATTACAGATGGCATAATCTTTATTAGATAAATGCCTGAGAGAGTGTGTTTGAAGAAATAGAACATCTCCAGGGCAGAGATGGGTAGTCCAGTGTTTAAAGGGGATAGAACAACAGGGTTCAAGAAGTTCAATAAAACAATTAGGAATTTGTTTTTTAATAATGTGATGTGATTGTTGTTAACTATTTTTAGGATGCATTATTATACTTGAAGTGATAATGTTATGTGCGGTCTGCCGACAAATTAAGTACACTTCTTGACTTGAGCTGTGGGAAAATAAGAGGTGGTTTGGGCCCAAAATCATGTTTTTGATTAAAAACCATGCCTGAAAGTTTCCCATTGCTTGAAGAATGAGCCATTGGAGCCATGTCAGGTTTCCAACAAATGCCCTAAGTGATTCATGAGACTCAGACCAAACTTCAAAGGAAAATTAGTCATTTCTTAGGAGCATTTATTTTTGGAAAGATCTTTTCACAGTCAGGCTTAAGCTTCGTTTGAGTTATAGCTGAACTTTACCCCTGTTCCTTCCCTCCCCTCAGTCTGTGTCATAAATCACATTCCACAATGAGGTGCACCCGTCCCAAGCCTGCTGCAGTAATCTGAGCCAAAAGTATGCATGGAATGAGCTCCCCCTCCTTTTCTCACCATGACAACTTTGAGAGTTAACATTCGGCTCCCCTCACTTTCCAAAACCAACCTGTACAAAGCAAAAACAATTTGGGTACAAGTATAGGATTTAAGGCTACGTCCTCCCCCCAGGCTTTTTTGGATTTTCTGCATGGAATTTTTCTATAAGGCGATCAGCCTGGATATTTCTACTCTTTACCCAAGATGCTTCTGACAAAGGGTAGCCCTTCCACTTCATTAAGTACTGGCGTTGTCTCCTGTGCCACCTTGAATCAAGGATTTGTTGCACCTCATAATGGGTTGGACCCCTATGACCACAGGGCCTGGGGGCTCCCAGGGTAGTGGTCTCAGAGTGGATCCAACCACGGGTTTTAAGAGGCTATGGAATACTGGGTGTATCTACCCTAGCAGTCGAGGGAGTTTCAATTGCACTGTGACTGGGTTAATGATCTTTACTATGGGGAATGGTCCCATAAACCTTGGCCCCAGTTTCTTACTAGGGTGTCTTAACCTCAAATATTTCATGGAGAGGTAAACCTTCTCTCCCACCAGGAATGGTCGTGTTTATCTGCCTGTTTCTTATAGGTTTGTGCCGCTTTAGCCAAAACTTTTTTTTTTGACATTCTCCCCGGTTGCTTTTAGCATTGACATCCAATCAGTCAAGCTGACTGAGGAGGGGGGATCTCTTGGATACTCAGGCATTGGGACAAAGTCTATGCCACTCACTACTTTGAATGGTGTTAGTCTTGTGCTGCTGTGAACGGCATTATTGTACGCAACCTCAGCGAAGGTCAGAAGGTCTGCCCAATTGGACTGCTGATAGTTCACGTAGCACCTCAGGTACTGCTCTACCATGGCATTCAGTCTCTCTGCTCCCCCATTGGTGCTCGGGTGAAAGATCTAAGGCCCTGGGATGACCCAATGGACCGCAGGAACTCCCTCCAGAATGTAGCCATGAACTGGACCCCTCTGTCTGAGATACTTCTTCGAGGTACTCCATGCAGGCGGTAGATGTGCTTCAGGAACAGTTTGGCCAGCTTGTGAGCTGAGGGTAGTCCGCTGCAGGGTATGAAGTGCGCCTGTTTGGAGAACAGGTCTATTATAGTCCAAATCACCGTGTTTCCCCCACTTTTCGGCAACTCTACAATAAAGTCCATTGCGATCTCCTCCCACGGCAGCAGTCCGGGGGTTTTTCCTGGTCACCTCTTCAATGTGGCACAGATGGTGCAACTTTTCACATAACTGTCCACATCTTTCTTTATTTTGGGCCAACAGAACTGCCTCCGGGCTAAGTGTAAAGTCTTTAGGAATCCAAAGTGGCCTGCCAGTTTGGCGTCGTGGCTCCTCTCGAGAATTGGGGTGCGTAGGGATTCCGGGACGTAGAGTTTCATCCCCTTCCATGCGAGGTCATCTCTTTTTGTCAAGATGTGTTGGTTGTTTTGGAATCAAGGGTCTGCTAGCAGTTCGGTTTTGAGTCTTGTGGTTAGGTTGCCTGCTGGTTGGTGTGCTGGTCACGGCGTTGTCGTCTGGTGGACACTTGGGCAGCTATTTGGGTAGAGGGAATGATGACGTCCACCACCTGTTCCTGTTCGCATTTGTACTGGGACATGCGGGAGAGGGTGTCAGCTAGAAAGTTCCTCTGCCCTGGAATGTGTTTTAGTACGAAGTCGAAGCGGTTGAAGTATTGTGCCCATTGGACTTGTTTGGGTGATAGGTTCCGCGGGGTCCTGAGAGCCTCCAGATTTTTGTGGTCAGTCCAGACTTCTAACAGTTTCTGCCCCCTTCCAACTGATGTCTCCAGGTTA
The DNA here is from genome assembly GCF_964273705.1 of Natrix helvetica. Taxonomy (NCBI): domain Eukaryota; kingdom Metazoa; phylum Chordata; class Lepidosauria; order Squamata; family Natricidae; genus Natrix; species Natrix helvetica. Next base: position 21,092,386 of record NC_138555.1, read on the forward strand.
GCAGTGCCCATCTAACCATGAAAGCCTCCTTTTCCCATGTGGCCCATCATTTCTCTGTGTTTGTGAGCTTGCAGGAGGTGTAAGTCTCCATGGCTGTTTCTTTGGAGTAGCACTGCTCCCGCTGTCATGTCACTGTCATCTGCTTGGATCACGAAGGGTTGCTCAGGGTCATGATGCTTCACCGCCGGTTCCTTTGCAAACATTTCTTTTAGTGTTTCGAATGCCTTTTGGCAGGTTAGGTCCCACTGTAGAGGTTGTCCCGGGTGAGGTTTTGTTCCTGGGCTCCCTGTCTTTAGGAGATCTTTCATGGGTTTGGCAATCTTTGCAAAGGAGGGGATGAATTGCCTATAGACGTTCGTGAACCCTAGGAAACTTTGTAGCTGTGTGCGGGTGCGAGGGGGTTGCTATCCTAGGACGGCTTGCTAGGTCCATCTCTATTCCCTCATTTGACACTTGGTAACCCAGGTAGTCTAGCTCTGCATGGTGGAATTCACATTTTGATAGCTTGACATACAGGTTGGCTGCCAGAAATTTTTCCAGTAGTTGTCGGACCAGGGGTATGTGGTCATTCATGGTCTCCATGTAGATGAGAATGTCAATCAGGTAGACGCGGACCCCCTTGTAGAAGTGCTCATGCAGCACCTTGTTTATTAACTGCATGAACACTGCAGGGGCTCCCTGCAGTCCAAAAGGCATCACTTTGACTTGGAAGCTCCCTAGGGGGCAGTTGAATGCTGTTTTCAACTCATCTCCTTCCCTGATCCCTACTTGGTACTACGCTTCTCTGAGGTCTGGTTTGGTGAAGATTTTTCCCTTGGCCAGGTGAGATAGCATGTCCTTCATGAGGGGAAGAGGGTATAGGCCAGTGATGGCGAAACTTTTTTGGCTCACGTGCCATAAGTGGGGGGAACGCAGGGGGGTCGTGTGCGGGCATGCCACACCCATAATGCAATGCGCGCCCCGCCCAGTGCACATGCGCACACTACAGGCGTGACCCCCCATTTTTGCATGCTTTTTTCGCCCTCCCCAGGCTCCAGAGGCTTTATAGGAAACAGCCTCCCCCACCTCCCCCCGGAAGCAGTCAAAGCGACCCTACAAGCAAAACGGAAGTGACTTCCAGTTTGCTCGGAAGGTTGTTTTGAGCGCTCCGAAGGCTTCAGGGACCTTCAGGAGGGTTCCCTGAAGCCTCCGGAGCAGTCAGAATGAACCTCCGAGCAAACTGGAAGTCTCTTCCGGTTTGCTCGGAGGGTCGTTTTGAGTGCTCCGAATGCTTCAGAGACCTTCAGGACGCTTCCCTGAAGCCTCCGGAGCAGTCAAAACGAACCTCCGAGCAAACCGGAAGTCACTTCCAGTTTGCTCGGAGGGTCGTTTTGAGTGCTCCGAAGGCTTCAGGGACCTTCAGGACGCTTCCCTGAAGCTTCCAGAGCAGTCAAAACGAACCTCCAAGCAAACCGGAAGTCCGTTCTCGAACTTCCGGTTTGCCCATAGGGCAGTTTTTTTGCGCTCCGGAGGATTCAGGGAAGCTCGTGAAGCCTCCAGAGGGCCTCGCATGCCCTGACAAATGGCTCCGCGTGCCACCTGTGGCACGCGTGCCATAAGTTCGCCATCACTGGCATAGGCTGTGTACGCACATGGCATTGATTCCTCTACAGTCCACACACAGTCTCATAGTTCCGTCTTTTTTTCCTTTGAAGAGGACTGGTGCCGTGACCCGTGTCTTGGCTGGCTCGGTGAACCCCCGTGCTAGGTTTTTGTCTATGTATTTGCGCATTTCTTGCATTTCCCAGGGCATCATGGCGTACAGTTTGGGCTTGGGTAATTTTGTCCCCGAGGATGATTTTGATGGCGCAATCTGCCTCACGGGGGGGTTGGGGGCAGAATGTTTCACTCAGTCTCGCTGAATACTTCTGTTCATTGTGGTGGGGGAGCTCAGCTTTAGCTGCTTTATGGATTGAATACTCATCTTCTCTTGCTTCGCCCATCTCGGCTTTGATGTCTGAGGTCAGGCTGCACTACGGCTGCAATTAGGCTCTCTTCAGATAGCTGGCCCACTGCCATGGTTGCCTGAGTTTCCAGGGTCCAGGATTCAGGAGACCTGGTAATCTTGATAGATTTTAAAAGCAGGTTTGACTGTCTGTCAGTTTTCCAAAAAATGCCCTAATGGATTCATAAGCCTCGGACCAAACATCAAAGGAAAATTAGTCATTTATTAGCAGCATTTATTTTTGGCAAGATCTTTTCACAGTCAGACCTAAGCTTTGTTTGAGTTATAGCTGAACTTTACCCCGTTCCTCCCCTCCCCTCAGTCTGTGTCATAAATCACATTCCCCAATGAGGTGCACCCCTCCCAAGCCTGCTGCAGTAGTCTGAGCCAAAAGTATGCGTGGAATGTGCTCCCCCTCCTTCTCTCACCATGACAACTTTGGGAGTTGACAGCCATATGTAAAGGGTCTGATTACAGTACACAGAAGAAATAAGGTGGAGTGATCCTGGGACCTGTGAATGCTTGTGTGCAGAGACATCTCCTTTTTTATAAAGAAACAGTAAGTTGCAAGGGTTTGTTGTTGATGTTGTTGTTAAGTAATTAAGCTCCCCGTTAGAAGAGCGAGTTTGCAGAGAAGCGTAATGAGAGTGATATGGAATAACACGCACAAACCAGCATACAGAGACACTGAATAGTATAAAAATATAGTAGTTTACTATGTAGAAATATAGAGGTATTCAGAGTCCGATTAACAGTCCAAGTCATACACGGTTCAGTAATTCAGTTATCAAAATAGTCAGTCTAACACACAAAATATAGCTAACAGTAGCAAACCACAATACCTCACAAATACACCGACCAGCATCTAACAAAACAGAGAGATAACAGCCATTCTGGCTCCCTCTTATGGCTGCTTGAGGTAACAAACCAATTACATCTCTTAAGCATTTAAAGTAACAGTAAAGTAATCATAGCTTATATACATTGCCAAGCCAAGCCTAGGGTTACATCCCTAACATTCTCCCCTCTTGGGTTGTCAATGTATTTACACACAACTTCACATTCTCAATCCATAAACATCACAACCATTGTTTATAACACACACTACAGTACATAATGTAGGTTCAAGATACATTGCATAATGCATCCCTTATCAAACATAGAGCCTTTTATATCAACATCAACCAACTCATTGGGGTTTACATAATTTCCATCCATAATGGTTTACATAATTCTCATTCACTCCAGTTTTACGCTTATATACCCGTTTGCGTCCCCTTGCATATTTACTTGAAGGTAAATCAGTCTTGTCAAGCACTCCCAAATTCTGCAATGACTTAAACTCACTGTTCATTTCAGCTTGCCCTACCTTTTTATCCTCAGTTGGATACGTTGTCAGTTCATTGTATGCAACAGGTACCTTATCCTCCTTACATGCAACAGATGCCTGATACCTATCAGGTGGCCACGTTACACGGGTTGACCTTCTGGGTAACTCGGGGCTTATAGGTGAACTATCCTGAATGTCCTCCTGCTTTATCACTTCCTTCTCCTGAGTAGACTCCTTCCCTTCATCACACGTTTCTGGTATTCCTGATACATTATTTTGATCTACTCGGGTTTCAATTACTACCTCATCATTAGTTTCTAGTTTGTTCCAACCAACATGCTCTAAAAACTTCGCATTTGCACTGTGATAGATCTTAATTGTCCCTGGTTCCCAGAACCTATAAGATCTATGGTTTGAATCATAACCTACAAATATTAACTGCCTTGCACGAGTTTGTCCCTTTAACCTAATCTGTGCTGGAATATGCACCCATGCAGGAACTCCAAATGTGTGCAAGTAGCTCAAATCAGGTTTCCTACCATGCCAACGAGTAAATGGTACCTCTCCAGTAGAGGCATTTACAACATTGTTCAGTAAATGATTAGCACACATCATGGCTTCACCCCATAATGTTTCAGGCAATCCTGAATCGGCTAACATGGTTCTAGTCATAGCTTGTAACATTTGCCCCCTTCATTCTACAAACGAATTATGTTGAGGTCTATAAGGAGCAGAACGTTTATGCTCAATACCAGCTGTTTTTAACATAGTTTGGTACTTATAATTTGTAAACTCCGTCCCATTATCAGTAACTACAGTAATAACCTTGGCTTTTCTCTTTCTTTCTGCAAATCTCAGCCAATTAAAAAATTGTTGAAATGTTTCTGTCTTGTCTTTCATTAAGTAGCAGAAACCATATCTTGAGTAATGATCCATGATACTCAAAACATAACAGGAACCTCCCAAACTGGGTTTTATAGGTCCAATTAGATCAGCAAAAACAACTTCTAAAAGTTCCTTCATTTTAAACCCATTATATCTGTTTGCTGGAGTAATCCTGCTCTTTTCCTTACTACATACATTACAATTTAAATACTTACTGCAATATTTTAATTTCACTCCCTCTGACAACTTTACAGTTTGTTGCAGCGTTTTGAAATTAATGTGCCCCATACGCCTATGTAGCAGATGTATCCATTCATCATGTGGCTTCACATTGTCATACACTGAATTACCAGTATGGTCATCAGTTATAATATCTAAACCATTTGTTAATTTTGCAGTAATCCTATTACCTTCTTTTTCTATGATACATTTATCTCCCCTAAAGGTTATTACATAGCCAATCTTAACTAGAACTCTTACTGATAACAAATTAAATTTCAGTTTAGGTATATACAACATGGATAAATGCTCATTTACAAATGAACACCTTGCCATACCTTCACCAGATGCTTTCACCCTCCAACCATTTGCCAAAGATACATGTTGCTTGCTGGCGGACATTTTTATAAAACAATTCTTATTTCTAGTAATGCACTGTGATGCTCCACTATCAACAACCCATGAATCATGGCTTATTGGTGCATTACTAGAGATAGTTAAAGTAGACATACCTAAATTGACATTATCATTTTGCTTAGCCTTTCTAGTATTCTGTTGTTTTGCATTTTTACAGAATCTAGCTATATGCCCCTTTGCCCCACAAGAAAAAACATTTTCTAACAGTATAGGCAGTTGAAGGTGACTCTTCATGTTGTGGTGGTTTCACTCTCAGTTGCTCTCTTTCCAACCTTCTTCTGGACTCTTCCAACAGGCGTGGAGTTATGTCAGTCAATGTTAGTTCATTTCGGGTTAGGACCTCAAGGGAAGATACAAAATCATCATAACTCTCATCCAGTGATGACAGAATGATGTAGACTTGATGTAACTCTGAGAAAATAAGTTCTTTTTCATGTAGCTCTTGGAAAACTCCTTTCATAAAGTTTAAATGAGCTAACATAGCTCCACCCTTCAGAAGACGTGCCCTAAACAGTTTGCAAGTAAAATGTATATGTGCACCTACAGTGTCACATACATATATCTTCTTCAAATTCTCCCAACATCTTGCTGCAGAATTCTCCCCACGAATATGAACTAATTGTTGGTCAGTCAACGTTAGACCAATTATACACAATGCTCGTTCATTGCATCTTTGAAACTCTGCTATCTTCTTGGCATCATCTTCATATCTGGATCCCAAGAAGTCACATCCGGTGGATTCTGTACAGCATCCCACAATCCTTCAGTATGCAGAAGTAAGCTGCACTTCATTGACCAGGAAACATAGTTTGTTCCATCCAACCGGGTTATCAGTGATAAATTTGCTGATGGTGCATGTGCCATCTTCTCCATAATAGTAAACACTTACAAACTAAACAGCTATCTGTATACGGTATTGCGTATCAACACCAACTCTCTCTTTAGCTACGTCTGGTACACTCTGGGCCCATAACTCCTGTTTTGAGCTTGCCAGGTTTAGAAAAGCCCTTTCACTTGTTTGTAGCAGTGGAAGACGGTGTTGCTAAGGGAGTATTAGCTCAAACCTGGGCTGGGAAAAATAAACCTGTGGCATTTTTGTCAAAATTGATAGATCCGGTAGTGCGAGGTTGGCCTTTGTGTGTGCAAGCTGTGGCTGCCACCACAATTCTGGTGGAAGAAAGTAGAAAATTTACCTTTGGAGGGGTATTGGTGGTGAGCAGTCCGCATCAGGTGAGAACAATCATGATGCTAACTCTAAAGTACCAGAGGATTTGGATGATTGTCCTATATAGGTATTAACTTATTTATTGATGGATCTTCTCAGGTTGAAAGTGGCAAACAAATGGATGGATATACAGTAGTTAATGGGGACACGGCTGAGGTTTTAGAAGCAGGACAATTGCCATCTAATTGGTCTGCGCAAACATGTGAAGTGTTTGCTTTATTAGAAGCTTTAACTTTGTTAGCAAATGAAATGGGAAATATCTATACTGATTCTAGGTATGCTTATGGAATTTTGCATACCTTTGGGAAAATCTGGATGGAACGGGGATTGGACAAGTAAGGGAAAGGAATTTAAACAAGTGGACCTTATCAAAGTTGTATTAAAGGCAGCTGAATATCCGAAGAGGCTGGCTGTAATGCATATTGAGGCACATAAAAAGGGAACTTCAAAACAAGTCATGGGAAATAGATTGGCCAATGAAACAGCAAAGGAAGCAGCAGAACTAGGGGAGGAATTAATTATTTTAATTCCTACTTTAGAATGTGATGTGCAACCTGACTTCACTGACGATGAAGAGAAATAATTGGTTGAGGAAGAGGTAGAAAAAATAAATGGGAAATGGATTACAAATAAGGGATTACAAATAGTGAATAAACCCATTATGGGAAACACAATAGAGAGAGTGCATGAAGGAACTCATTGGGGATTACACTGAAATGCCAGCAGTGGAAACTTTGAAATATTTATTAGTAATAGTGGATCATTTAACTGGTTGGGTTGATTGGAAATAGAACAAAGAAAAACTTATTTTTCTTAGTGGAAGAAAAACTCCAGGTTCTCTGGATGAAATGTTTGCCTTTATCTCTTTTCCAAAAAAGATGTTTCATTATATGAAATGATGTCTGGATTACAACACTTGGAAATTCCACAATATGGCACAAAACTTGTTTTTGTAAAAGAACTGTATACTTGGGTTGTCCTATTTTGTAATCCTATCTCAGGAAAGAAGGACTGCTGTCTCTTGAGATTCCCTCTCAAATTTGCTCTCCATAAGTTGCAACCTAGTGATTGAGTCCTGATAACAAGCTAATATACGAAAAGACTTAGCCTAGCCTGAGGCTGGTCCTGCTAAATCCCGATGGTCACTGACACAGCAGTCTGGACAAACGACCCACTCTCCAGATGTACAGTGAAGCAAGATTCATCAACTCCTCTTACACTAACTTTTCCCTCAGCTCAATTCACTTGACTGCAACAAGGCCAAGACTGAAGCTTTGCCCAACAGGCAGGCAAGTGCTAGTAACCTCTGCCCCCATTATATATGCAGCCTTGGCCTAAAATCACACCAGCATCGAGTACCCCTTCTCTGCCTGCCATCAACAAATAAGATAATATTGGCTTCATGAAAGCCCAGCAGCAGCTAATAACAGTCCTTCATCTTAAAGTGGACTCACCTTACGGATGGACTGTGTCATCGGATACATCAAACCTACTTAAATTGACTTTTAGAAGACAAATATCAAATTAATAGAATAGTCAACGGAACCTTGGGAGTGGGAACTGCTTATTTGGCTGGGGGTAACAAACGTATATATTGTGCTTTTGATGTTATTACAGCAAGAAATAATAGACTGGTTAAAATCTGTGTTGCATTATCCAGTGAATGTAAGTCCCCAACGACTGGCTGAAGACCTGGACGTTTAAGGGTAAGCTTTTGTATATCTATACATACCCTAGATAGGGGGGCTGGTTTACTAGGACAATGAAAATTACAGTGATCGTGGTGATTGCCTTGTGGGAGATCCTGCAACATATGTAAGTAGGGATGGAACCTTTTGTTGCCTTGTCCAGTTATCCTATAATGTGGCATCAACTATATTTTCATACCAAACTTGAGCAGGAATATTCGCAAGTGCAGACACAGCTAACACTAATTGAAACTACAACTGACGCTGCCATTTGTATCAGATCAACATTTGAGGATGGTATACCTTTGGGTAAATACCCGAAGTGTAATTACACATATGAAATAGTTACACAATAGAAATAGAAATTTAATTTGTTAGCCGCACCCTCTCCGCAAGGGACTCGGGGCGGCGTACAATAAAATATACATACATACATATAAACATAAAAATACACACATATACATACATATACATACATGCATGGAGGAGGTAATAATTAAAAATACATTACATTAATAATAATAAAAATTAAATTAGTCATTAAAATACCCCAAAATAATAATACAATTTAAAAAAGGACTGTCAGGAGGAAAAGGATAAACTACGGTTGAGCCAGGCCAGACAGTTGAAAGAGGTGGGTCTTGAGCTTTACACGGAAGGAGCGGAGATCGGAAGTAATCCTGATATCAAGGGGGAGGTCATTCCACAGGGCTGGGCCCATCACAGAGAAGGCCCTGCTCCTGGGTGTCGCCCCCCGACACTGTTTAGCGGACGGCACCCGGAGAAGTCCCTCTCTGTGTGAGCAGATTGGTCGTAGGGATGTATGGGGCAGGATGCGATCCCGCAAGTAACTAGGTCCTGTGCCATGGAGCGCTTTAAAGATCATAATCAGAACCTTGAAATGCACCCGATAGACCACAGGAAGCCAGTGCAGCTCGCGCAGGAGAGGTGTTACATGGGAGTACCTAGTCCTCCCCATAATCACCCGCGGGGCCGCATTCTGGACCAACTGTAGTCTCCGTGTGCATCTCAAGGGAAGCCCCATGTAGAGAGCATTGCAGTAGTCCAGGCGAGACGTCACCAGCGCATGGGTGACTGTGCGCAAGGCATCCCGGTCCAATAAGGGGCGCAATTGGCACACCAGGCGAACCTGGTGGAACGCCCCCCTTGCCACGGCTGTTACATGGTCATCCATGGACAGCCGGGCATCTAGGAGGACGCCCAAATTGCGCGCCCGTTCCATGGGGGCCAGTTGCTCGCCCCCGATGGCCAGAGATGGGAGCAACTGGTTGAACCGGGGGGCCGGAAGCCACAGCCACTCCGTCTTGGAGGAGTTTGAGTCGGTTGTCATCCATCCAGATCCGTACAGCTTCCAAGCACCGGGATATCATTTCGACGGCCTCGTTGGGGTGGTTCGGGGTGGAGATGTATAGCTGCGTATCATCAGCATACAGATGATATCCCACCCACGGATGATCTCGCCCAGCGGTTTCATGTATGTGTTGAACATGAGTGGCGAGAGAACCGACCCCTGCGGCACCCCACAAGTGAGGGGTCTCAGGGTCGATCTCTGCTCCCCTGCCAACACACGTTGCGTCCGGCCGGAGAGGTAGGAGCCGAACCACCGTAAAACGGTGCCCCTGACTCCCAACCCCCCCAGTCGGCGCAACAGGATACCATGGTCGATGGTATCGAAAGCTGCCGAGAGATCTAATAGGACCAGGATAGAGGAACAACCCCTATCTCTGGCCCTCCAGAGATCATCAACCAACGCGACCAAGGCCGTCTCCGTGCTGTACCCGGGCCGGAAGCCGGACTGTCGCAGGTCTAAATAATCATCTTCCTCCAGGTGACGTGGAAACTGTTGGGCCACCACACTCTCTACAACCTTCGCTAAAAAGGGAAGGTTGGAGACCGGACGATAATTAGCTAGCTCCGTTGGGTCCAGGGAAGGCTTCTTGAGTAGGGGTCTCACAACCGCCTCTTTCAAGGTGGCCGGCAGAGACCCCTCGCCCAACGAAGCGTTCACTAGGCCCAGGAGCCAGTCGCGTGTAACCTCCCAGGATGCCAGTACAAGCCAGGAGGGACACGGGTCCAATAAACATGTGGTAGGTCGCAGACGTCCACGTAACCTGTCCAAATCCTCGATGACAACCGAATCAAACTCCTCCCAGAATGGTCTCTCAAGACTCGCCTCGGGCGTCTCCACTGGACCACTGAAAGGGACCCATCCCATCCGGATTTGAGCGACTTTGTCCTGCAGATATTTCCCAAATTCCTCTGCTCTGCCCTGTAGAGGGGCTTCCCGCGGCCTCTGAAACAGGAGGGAGTGGGTCACCCGGAACAGGGCAGCAGGGCGGTTATCTGCGGATGCAATAAGAGCGGCACAATGTTGACGTTTGGCCGCTCTTAATGCCACAAGGTACGTCCTTAAGTAGGTTCGTGCCTGTGCTCGGTCAAATTCGGAGCGGGAGGATCTCCAATGACTCTCTAGGCATCTCTTGTGGCGTTTCATCACCCTTAGCTCCTCGGTAAACCAGGGAGCCAGGGTGGTTCGTTGCCGCAGGAGAGGCCGCAAAGGCGCCACTCGGTCTAGGGCCCCGGCAGTCGCACTATTCCATGCGGCTACCAGGTCCTCCACCCGAGGGCGGGTCAGGTCCACAGGAGGTGGCCCAAGCTCCGTCTGGAACTTATCTGGTTCCATCAGGCGCTTGGGGCGGAACCATCTAATGCCTTCCGGTTCCGCCTCCCCGCAGCGGGGGGTAGCACCAGGGAAGTCAAGTCGGAGAAGTGAGTGATCTGACCATGACAGGGGAGTGATAGTTAAATCCCCTATTCCCAGATCACTCGTCCACTGGCCAGAGACAAAAACAAGGTCCAACGTGTGGCCCCCTTCATGGGTAGGGCCCTGAATTAATTGGGTCAGGTCCATGGATGTCATGGAAGCCATGAACTCCCGAACCCCCTCAGACGCTTCTCCCATCGACGGCAGGTTGAAATCCCCCATCACTAAAAGTTTGGGGGTCTCAACCGCCACCGATGCGATCAGCTCCAGGAGTTCAGGCAGGGCCGCTGATGTATAGCGAGGAGCCAGGTATACTATCAGCAGGCCCAACTGCCTCCCTGGGCCCCATCTCACGACAAGGGACTCACACCCGGATGTCTGCGGCACAGTGAACTCTCTCGGCTCTAAGTCTTCCCGGATAATCACTGCTACCCCACCGCCCCTTCTCTGGGCCCGAGGCTGGTGAAATGCTCGATAACCTGGTGGGCACATTTCCACGAGGGGGAGACCTCCCTCGTGACCCAACCAGGTCTCAGTTATTCCTGCGAGGTCCGGCTCCCCCTCCAGAATTAGATCGCTGATGAGGGGGGCCTTATTAACAACGGACCTCGCATTGCATAACAACAGTCTCAGGCCCTGGGTCTGTAGATCCTGACCACCTAGGGTTGGTACAAGTGACCGGGTATAACCAGCACCCCCGGTCTCCCAACCGACTACGAGTTCTTAATCTGTCCTCGCACCTGCCCCTCCCCACGACCGTTGATATCAGAGAGCCCTGTAATGGAATGCTGTCTTCCGTCTCCTCCCCCACTCCGCTCCCTCCTCTTTCGACCACACCTAATCGCCTGGCTCTACCATCACTCCTGACCTGGTCCATCCCCCCCCCCCCATCCCTGGAACCCCTTACAATTTTTAGAAAACAATTAGTTAAAAAACCCCTCAAAGAACGCTTCCTCCACCTCTCTGGGTTAATCAACCCGTCCTCGAGGTGGGCCCTTGAAAGGGCTGGAGGCCATAACTGCGAGAGGGGGGACTCTCGCAGCCGCAGAAGGTCTAGCCTCGAGTATAACATGTTAGAACAGGGCTAAAACACATCAAGTGGGAGCTGTCGATGTTAGTATGGGTTAGTGAAACCACAGTTTCCCACTAGGGGATAAATCCACATCCTAGATGGAACGGATGGAATAGTCCTGGCTGAGGGGATAGGCAGATGGATATAGTCCGCATCTTGATGGAAATGATGGGCTGATGGAATAATAAGATAAGATAGGAAAAGATAGCCAACTGGTAAATAGAGAGGACTGGGAGGTAATGGGCGGTAGGGGCAGGTAGCCCAGGTAAATGAGTGGTAAATGCGTGTGGGGGGGGTTGTGATAGGCATGGCAGGGGTATAAAGTCAAAACTTCTGCCTAGGTCGCTGATGATCCTGCGGCCGCTGATGTTCCTGTGGCCTGCAGCCTCTCTGCGGCCCTCCTGCTGATCTTTTCAATTCCCTCCGGCGCCTCGGGCCTTGCTCTCCTTCCCTTCCTCCTTCCGGCGCCTCGGGCCTCGCTCAGGCCTCTCTCTCCTTCCCGCGGCCCCCCCGCTGGTCTGGGCTCACAGCTGATCGCTGTTCGAGCCGCTCGGTTCTTATGAGTCGCCGCCATCCTGTCATGAAGCTTCCCGTCCTTCCAGTGCAGACCAACTCCGTCTTCCAGCCCCCCTCCGTTCAGGGCCTTCACCGCCTCGCCGCTCCATACCGCTCCGTTCAAAAAACGCCAGTCACCACGCCAGCCAGCCAGCGCACTATCCACCTTCTGCCCGGCTGCCAGACCGATCTAACGGGCCAGCCTGGGTCCCTCGAGCTGGAAATGAGGGTCGGCAGCATCCCTGCCCGTCAGAAAGCCCATCGCAATAAGCGGAGCTCAGAGGCAGACCTCCATTCCTCCGGAAGCTCCTCCTCCTGTACACAGAGATTTATCACAGAATGGAACTCTAATACAATCAATGCACTGAACTTTATAGAAATTACACCCTGCCATATAAGAAGTCTAGGATTATAGAAGAAGGGTTGCTTTTATCTTATGTGGAAATAACAGGCCCCTCGAAGTTAATGTTCTTATGTGGAAGTACAGCAATGGCTAAATTCCCTTATTTATGGAAGGGTAGATGTGAAATTGGATATCTTAAGGTACCACCACTACTAAGACACATGAGACAAGTGGATGGACCATCTAAACCTGGACCTAATAGACAAGTCAATGATTCAAATAAGAAGGAAGGAATTATTTTTCTGGATTTAATGAAGGTGGTGCTGAACAGTCCATCTTTTTGCGTAAAAGAGGAGACAACAGTCTCTGATATAATGTCTACATGTTTTGTAGGAGTCCCTGTCCCTGGAAAGTTTTTATTTGAAGAAGCAAAAATCACCATAAAACCTAATAATTATAATCTCTCCCAAGTAATTACTCTTTTTGGAAGTCCACAGAAACCTAATAAGTGGACTAACCAGAAAAATTGGTGATTGAATTAAAAACAGTATTGCCTGCCTATGATTGTGTATATTACAAACACCCAGAAAAGAAACAAGAACATGTAATATATGTTCCTGTACCTACTGATCATGTGTTTACCTGTTCTGAAGTGGAAGAAGTAGTTGCTGTAGGACAGGTACTATATTTACCTAGACTCTAGAGGTTGGTTTTTGTTTTGTGGCTTATATGCTTATTACCTTCTAATGCAATAGCAGGCCCTTGTACTATTGGACGTCTAACTATCTTTATGGCAGTAACACATTTTAAAGATGTTAATCAGGAAACAGAATTTTACTATGAAATGATGAATACTAGTTTCTATCATATTAACCGAGTGCCACAAAAGGTAGTTCCAAAAGATGCTACACACGATGCTGCTAAAGATACTGCACATGAACCAGTAGATGGGACACATATACATGAACATGAACATGTTGAACCACCCATGAAAGGGAAAGAACCACACGTAGTTATATATACAAATGTGAAACCTATTAAATGGACTATAACACCAGTAGAGCTTGCTGTAGATCTTAAAAAGAGTGAGGAGGAATTAAATGTGTATAGAGGGAAGAGATCTACATTAAGTGATGCTTATAATGCTGGATGTAGTGATGAGGTGGTAATATTAAATAAAGGTTTTGCAAAACCTTGTTGTCATCGACTATATACTATTGAGGATGGGACATGGTTGTGAGGCATTTGAAGGTATGTGTTGCTTTGAAATTAATGATTGCTCACAATTTATTGAATCCCAAATACAAGCTTTACATAACATAACTATACATTTAACACATGTAACTGAAAGTACAGTCTTTAAGGGAATATGGGGTCTCTTAACTTCCTGGATGCCTACTTTTGCTTAGCTAAAGGACCTGTTTGTTGGGATCATCATCATTACAGTTGTATGCCTTATCACCTGTATTTGTATCAGATGTGCTCCTATATGCTGTAAGTACTGTAAGTGCTGTATGTTCTGTTTTCGGGGGTCTAAATGTAAGAAGGAAAACAGTAGAAAACAACTGAGTAGAAAGGAAGTGCGTATTATGTTACAGGATATACCTGATGGTTTACATGAATAAGTCTGTCAAAAAGGAAAGGCAAGATTGAGAGAAATAAGGTTATTTGTGTAAAAGAGCAGAACCTGACTGACTCCATTTTTACACTTTAGATAATATCAGAGGAAGCAGCAGCAATTTCATAACACATTACTCTTGTAACATATTCTGTTAATACCATATATAGAGGGGACATTTAGGGGAATACCAGAGCTGTGAGGTTAAATGAGGAGGAACAGGTCGGGGAAAACTGAGGCCTAACAGGAAAGAGCTGGCATCAGTTTCCAGATGCTGACATAAGGGGATTGATTATTCTGTTATGATCTTATTATTTCCATGTATGGTGGGAAGCAATTGGGGGAGTTTCCATTAAGAGGGTTTTGGCCTGGAAACTGATTGACTAGTTGCTAAAGGCATTGTGTAACATGTGTTGTATAATATGACTTTATGTAACATGGACATTTAAGGAAGTGAATTGTTACCCCAAAACTGTATTTAAACTCTGTATCTGAAACTGTCAGACATTCTCTTTCTATCTTTCATGATCGAGAATCCTTTTGCAAAAGCTTTTACAATTGTATCTTAAATAAATATGCTTTTTATTGTTTATGGTCTCCTTGCTCTTCTATGAGATAGAGACTCCTTTTCTCACAATACATGACATCAATAACTGAATCCTACTGTGATCTTATTGGCTCATTGCCAAAACAAGATGACACCTGATTGACTCTCTAAACACTCATGCTCATTGGCTACAATCAGATGAAGGAAAGCTACCTGATATCAACCCAAGCAAGTTGTGCTTCCTTTTTCTGTTTATTTGGCTATAACTTTTCATAGAATACAGATAATTGAACAAACTTAGTTGCATTACACTCTTGATTAAATTATCTTTCCATTGAAACATAATTTTATGGTACTACTAAAAAAAATGTGGTGTTATTAGCCATCAAACCTCAAAAATACACTTTTCCCAAAAGGTTTCCAAAATTTTGGCCACTACTGTATACATATATTAATCAAAAATGTGTATTAATAGTATAATTATATGGATTGAAGAATTGTAAAGAACATGAATAGAAGTACTTTAAATGTATAAATGATTGTGATTGGTACTAAAACCGTATATGGAGATATTGAATAATGGAAGAATGAAGGACGTAATTCTGATTTAATTAAGGAAATATGAATAACAAAATAGGTGAAAAGCACGTCTTTGAATATTATAGCAATATGAAGGGGGGGAATCAAAATAGGGATAGAAAATAGAGGGGAATAATAGTAATTATATATAAATATGTTAAAATATATAAAAGGACAGAAAGAAGGTTTAGAAATGAAGGGTGATAACAAAAGACATGTATAAATAATATGAAATAATGGAAATGAAATGTAATATTTAGGAGGAATAAGATCATGTTTATGTGTACTGAAATGTATGATACCCAGATACCACACCACTGATGCAATGGTATGTATAAAGATTATAAAAAATAAAAATTTGATTGAGAAAAAAAGTCACTTGGCCAAGAACGTCCTATAAACATGGAAGAAGGTAGAAACTCCATAACATCAAAGTCACTTGGCCAAGTCTAGTGTTCTACTCACATTGGTACAGACAGGAGGATGGAGAGAGGAAAGAGGACAAGAGAAGGAGCCACAGACTCAGTGAAGGAAAGAAGGAGGAAGGGGAGGAGGAAGAGGAGACAGAGGAAGGAGAAGAGGAAAAAATGAAGGAGCCATGAACTCAGTGAAGGAAAGGTAGAGGAGGAGGAGGAAGAGAAAGAGGTCAAGGAGACAAAGGAAGGAGAAGAAAAAAAGGAAAGAGTCAGTGAAGGAAACCTGGAGAAGGAGACAGAAGAAGGAAAAGAAGAGAAAAAACAAAGGAGCCACAGACTCACCAAAGGAAAGATGGTGCTGGAGGAGGAGGAAGAGAAGGAAAAGAGGAGGAGGAAGAGGAGACAGAGGAAAGAGGAGAAGAGAAGGAGCCACTGACTCAACAAAGGAAAGGAGGAGGAGGAGGAAGAGAAGGAGGAGGAGGATACAGAGGAAGGAAAAGAAGAGAAAAAAGGGGGGAAGTATTTAGAGCAGTATTTTTCAACCTCAGCCACTTGAAGATGTGTGGACTTCAACTCCCAGAATCCCCCAGCCAACATGCTGGCTGAGGGATCCTGGGAGTTGAAGTCCACACATCTTCAAGTGGCTGAGGCTGAAAAATAATTTTAGTGTGTCATGATTGCCCTGCACGTTTCTAACAGTATCCAAATTGTGGGATCCTTGGGACTGTCTGAGCTTGGTGGTCTCCTTGCAGACGTTTCATGACTCAACTACATTATGTCATCAGTGGTACAAAGAAGTGGGATTTGTGGAAAAGAGGAAGAGGAGGAGGAGGACGATGATGACTGTGGAGTCCTCGATGCTCTCTGAGCTTGGTGGTTTTCTTGCAGACGTTTCATGACCTAAATAGGTAGAATCATTAATGCTAGAAGTATGTAAACAGAGAGGAACCCCCTCTCCCTTCTAGCACTGATGACGTTGCCTAGTTTGGTAATGAAATTGCTGCAAAAAACAGTCAAGTTCAGAGTGTCAGGGTTCCAAATAGCATCCAAAATTAAATCAGAGTCCAAGGCAAAGCATTCCTCAAAGTTCCAATTTATTAAGAGAGCCATGTTGGCACATCTGGGAAAACCCGAATCTGAAATCTTCCCGGTTTTCCTCACCCAGTTGAAAGTTCAAGATCTTGCCCCCACACCCACAAGTCCATCACACGGTCCAATCTTCCACTGCCATGCTGGCAGTTCCACCCATCCAGTTCCGGTCAGGTGCAGAGGTACAAAGACAAAGGAGGGCCTTGGCTTTCTAGAAAGAATGTTGTTACATAGCATCTAACTCCATACAATCCCCCTCCCATTTTCCCACAATAGAAAATGCATAGTAGAATAATAGAAAGCATGGCAGGCCAAAGATCCAAAAGAAAAGATGGCTGCAGCCAGGTGGTTGGGTCAATGGTCTTTGATTAGACCCAATCACAGGTTTCAGCAAGCTACAATGAAAGGCTGGATGAATTTCCCCTAGAATTCTATGCAGACTGAGCTGAACTGTAACTGGGTTAATTATTTTTACTATTGGGAAGGGACCTAAACATTTCAGCCCTAACTTCTTGCCCGTATATATTTATTGGACAAAAAAACTTTATCCCCTACACGGAAGGGGTGCTGGAGCGAGCGGTGCTTGTCAGCTTGTTTCTTGTATTCTTCTGCTGCTTCTGACAGAGCTTTTTTCACATTTTCCCACCCCTTTTTAAGAGCATCCATCCATCCATTCAGAGACATGGAGGAGGGGGGTTCTCTGGGCAGTTCAGGCATGGGAACAAATTCCATGCCACTGGTAACTTGAAAAGGAGTTAATCCAGTGCTGCTCTGGACAGTGTTGTTATATGCTACTTCGGCGAATGGTAGAAAGTCCGACCAATTGTCCTGCTGGTAATGAACAAAACAATGGATGTATTGTTCGACCATTGCATTCGCGTGTTCCGCTGCTCTGTTTGTGCTCAGATGGAAGGCCGAGCTGAGTGCTTGTGTGGACCCAATGGACCTCAGGAACTCCCTCCAGAACTTGGCGGTGAATTGAACTCCGCGGTCAGAGATGATTCTCCTGGGTACACTGTGTAGGCGGTAAATGTGTTTGACAAACATCTTCACTAGTTTCTTTGCAGATGGTAATCCTGAGCAAGCGATGAAATGAGCTTGCTTGGAAAATAAGTCAATGACTGTCCAAATTACTTTATTTCTGCCACTGTTTGGTAGATCTACGATGAAATCCATTGCAATCTCTTTCCATGGTAGGCTGGGGCTGGACACCAGTTGCAGTAATGCAGGGGGCTTCCCTGGCCATATTTTCATGTTTGCGCAAGTGGCACAACTTTTCACGTAGTCTTCCAATTCTGCTTTCATCTTAGGCCACCAAAATTGATGTCTGGCGAAATGCAGTGTTTTTAGGAATCCAAAGTGGCCTCCCAATTTAGCGTCGTGGCTTTGCTGTAGTACTTCCAGCCTCAAGTTTGCAGGGACGTACAGTTTGGATCCTTTCCAGGCTAAGCCATCTCTCATTGTCAGGATGTCTTTGTTGTCATTGAGCCAGGGGTTGTTTGGCAGCGTCAATTTCATTTCAGCGGTCAGCTTGTCCTGGCTGAGAGTAGGTGGCTGTCTGGTCTGGCCTCGTGTGGTGGCTTGAGCTGCCATTTGGTTGGGGGGAATTATGGCATGAATCACCTCCTCCCTCCGGCTGTCATACTGTGGTTTCCTAGATAAGGCATCTGCCAGAAAGTTCTTCCCAGCAGGGATGTGATTCAGTTCAAATTTAAATCTCCTGAAGTGTTGTGCCCAGCGGACTTGCTTTGGATAGTTTCCTGGGGCTTTTTAGGGCTTCGAGGTTTTTATGTCAGTCCAGACCTCAAATGGCACTTTCCCCCCCTCTAGGAAATGTCTCCAGGTGAGTAGTGCCCAATGGACTGCATAGGCTTCTTTCTCCCAAATGGCCCACCTTCTTTCTGTGGCGGTGAGTTTTTTGGAGACATAAGCACACAGCAAGAGTTGCCCCTCTTTGCCCCTTTGCAACAGCACTGTCACTACAGCTACATCACTGGCATCTGAATTGCTGTTCTGGGTCGGGGTGTTGCAGAATGGGCTCTTGGGTAAAGAGCCATTTCAATTTCTCAAATGCTTTTTGACAGTCCATTGTCCACCCAATAGGCTGGTTTGGCTTTGGCTTTGTCGGTGATGGCCCTGTTTTTAACAGTTCAGTCAGGGGCAGAGCGACCTCTGCAAAAGCTGGGATGAATTGCTGATAGAAGTTAGCAAATCCCAGGAAACTTTGTAGCTGTTTGCGGGTGCGTGAGGGTTGCCAGTCTAGCACAGCTTTCACTTTTCCTGGGTCCATTTCTATCCCCTTGCTGGAAATACGATACCCAAGATAATCCAGGGAGGTTTTGTGGAATTCACACTTTGATAGTTTCGCATAGAGCTTGGTGGCCAGAGGTTTTTCCAGGACTTGCTGCACCTGTCAGCTCTGGTGAGCCCACAGGCAGATCCGATTCATCCATGGGAACAGGTAGCCATGGACTTCATTGTGGATTTACCGGACAGTCAAGGGAACAAGGTCATTTGGATGACAATAGACCTGTTCTCCAAACAGGCTCATTTTGTAGAGCGTACCAGCCTTCCATCTGCTAGGAAGCTGGCCAAACTGTTTAATTGTCCATGTCTATAGACTCCATGGCATCCCCAAAAGAATACTTTCCAACAGGGGAGTGCAATTCACTGCCTGGTTCTGGTGCAGATTTGTGGCAATGGTGGGGTCTTCACAGGGACTTAGTACAGCCTTCTACCCTGTGATCAATGGTGCTGTGGAGAGAGCAAATGCGATGGTGGAGCACTACTTAAGGTGTTACGTTCAGTACCAACAGACCGATTGGGCTGAACTCCGCCCCTTTGCCGAAGTTGCATATAGCAATGCAGTGCACAAAAGTATGGGGTTTACCCCATTCCATGTGGCTACAGGGGGGGAGTTTGTCCCAATTAAATGGTATGAGCCCATTTAAGGACGTACCTAGTGCCTCCCGCGGCCTCTGAAACAGAAGGGAGCGGGACACCCGAAACAGGGAGACAGGGCGGCAGGGCGGTTCTCTGCGGATGCAATGAGAACGGCCAAACGCCAATATTGTGCCGCTCTCATTGCATCCGCAGAGAACCGCCCTGCCACCCTGTTTCAGGTGTCCCGCTCCCTTCTGTTTCAGAGGCCGCGGGAGGCCCCTTTACAGGGTAGGGCAGAGGAATTTGGGAAATATCTGCAGGATAAAATCGCTCAAATCCGGAAGGATTGGGTCCCCTTCAGCGGCCCAGTGGAGACGTCCGTGGCGAGTCTTGAGAAACCTTTCTGGGAGGAGTTTGACTTGGTTGTCATCGAGGATTTGGACAGATTGCGTGGACGACTGCGACCTACCACATGTTTACTGGACCCGTGTCCCTCCTGGCTTGTACTGGCATCCTGGGAGGTTACACGCGACTGGCTCCTGGGCCTAGTGAATGCCTCGCTGGGTGAGGGGTCTCTTCCGGCCGCCTTGAAAGAGGCGGTGGTGAGACCCTTGCTCAAGAAGCCTTCCCTGGACCCTACAGAGCTGGCCAATTATCGTCCTGTCTCCAACCTTCCCTTTCTGGCGAAGGTTGTAGAGAGTGTGGTGGCTTCTCAGTTCCCACGACATCTGGAGGAGAATGATTATCTAGACCCGCGCCAGTCCGGCTTTCGCCCCGGGCACAGCACAGAGACGGCCTTGGTCGCGTTGGTAGATGATCTCTGGAGGGCCAGAGATAGGGGTTGTTCCTCTATCCTGGTCCTATTAGACCTCTCGGCGGCTTTTGATACCATCGACCATGGTATCCTGTTGCACCGACTGGAGGGGTTGGGGGTCCGGGGCACCGTTTTGCGGTGGTTCGGCTCCTACCTTTCTGGCTGGATGCAACGTGTGTTGGCAGGGGAGCAGAGGTCGACCCTAAGCCCCCTTACTTGTGGGGTGCCACAGGGGTCGGTCCTCTCGCCACTCCTGTTCAACACATAAATGAAGCCGCTGGGTGAGATTATCCGTGGTTTCGGGGTGGGATATCATCTGTATGCTGATGATACTCAGCTGTACATTTCCACCCCGAACCACCCCAACGAGGCCGTCGAAGTGATGTCCCGGTGTGTGGAAGCCGTACGGGTCTGGATGGATGACAACCGACTCAAGCTCAACCCCTCCAAGACTGAGTGGCTGTGGGTTCCGGCCCCCCGGTTCAACCAGTTAATTCCATCTCTGGCCATTGGGGGCGTTCAACTCGCCCCCGTGGAGCGGGCGCGCAATTTGGGCGTCCTCCTGGATGCTAGGCTGTCCATGGATGACCATGTGACAGCCGTGGCTAGGGGGGCGTTCCACCAGGTTCGCCTGGTGCGCCAATTGCGCCCCCTATTGGACCGGGACGCCTTACGCACAGTCACTCATGCGCTGGTGACGTCTCGCCTGGACTACTGTAACGCTCTCTACATGGGGCTTCCCTTGAAATGCACTCGGAGACTGCAGCTGGTCCAGAATGCGGCCGCGCGGGTGATTATGGGGAGTACAAGGTACTCCCATGTGACACCTCTCCTGCGCGAGCTGCACTGGCTTCCTGTGGTCTATCGGGTGCGTTTCAAGGTCCTGATTACGATCTTTAAAGCGCTCCATGGCTCAGGACCTAGTTACTTGCGGGATCGTATTCTGCCCCATACATCCCTACGACCCATCCGCTCGCACAGAGAGGGACTTCTCCAGGTGCCGTCCACCAGACAGTGCCGAGGGGCGGCGCCTAGGAACAGAGCCTTCTCTGTGGCGGGCCCAGCCCTGTGGAATGACCTCCCTCCGGATATTAGGACCACCACTGACCTCCGCTCCTTCCGTGTAAAGCTCAAGACCCACCTATTCCAAATAGCTGGCCTGGCTCAACCATAACCTCATATCGCTCCTGATGGGTTTTTAATTTGGTAATTTTATTCAATGGGATTTTAAATTGTGTTTTTTAATTGTCTTCACTCATCAGTCTACCTCCTCCATGCACATGTATATGTCTTTGTTCTTATGTATGTTTGTCTTTATCTGTATTTTATTTGTTTTGATTGTACGCCGCCCCGAGTCCTTCGGGAGAGGGTTGCGGCTAACAAATAAAAATTATTATTATATTATTAGTGTCCCCAAGTGCGTCCAGATGACATGACCTCGCAGGAGTGAATAGTCTGGATGCAAAAGCTTTGGAAAGTGGTGAAAGATGTGTTATGTCACTCTTTTGCCACATATAAAAAGAACACCAACAAAAGGCAGAAGGCACAAGGACCTTTCCATGGGGGCCAGAGGGTATACCTCTCCACTAAATATCTCAGGCTGGGCTGCCTAGGGTCAACTTTCGATAGCCATCCTCCCACTTTATGGTAGGTGCCCATTTGTCCAACCATGCAAGCCCCAAGATGATTGATTCATTCATTTTTGGTGCTATGATGAATCTGAGGAGTTCATGGTGGCACCCTAACTGCAATTTCACCAAGTCGGTGATTAGCTTGGCCAAGGTCCCTCCTATTAGCATCCTGTTGACTTGTCTTCACTGCTGTTTTCCTCCTCTGAACTTGGAGGGGTTTCCCCATCTGGCGGAGTCTCTGTCTCCTCAGGCTTGGGAGAGGCTTCTTCTGTTTGTTGGGCGAGACGACTCTTTTCAGGTGGTTTTCGTGGGGCCCTTTATTCCACTGGTGGTTTGGGTTCTCACTTGTGGGATTGGGGCCAGGGCCAAGTATTCCGATGCTCTGTGCCCATGTTGACCACACTGGTAGCAATTTATTGCTCTTGCCAATTTTGGGGGAAGCGTTTTGGCTTGCTTCGTTTGGGTTTGGTGGCCCAGAGGTCTTCTTGCAGGCTTTTTGGTGGTAGGCTTTTGATGGGGGTGAAGTTCGTGGTCTAGAATAACTGCGGTAGTGTACCAATCCTGGATCTGTTCTGGCACCCCTCTAATGCTACATGCCTTTCTCCGTTCGGGATCTCGGGCATCTTTGAATGTGTGCACAAGGAGTCATTATGGCCAGTCCCGTAGCTTTCCAGCTGTCCTTCTAAACTCCCAAACTAATTCCTTCATGGGACGGCCAGCCTGACTCAACCCTTGGATTTGCTCTTCTGCTTCCACTTGTTGGGCCACATTGTTAAATCGGATCCACATCAGTTGAACGAATCAATCAGCATCTTCTAATTCAGGAGTTGACTAGTTGTGGAGCTCCACTACCAATTTGGATGCTTCCCCCTCATTCATCCCCTCTGTTATGGCCAGAACCAGCTCTCGGTCAGAAAGGTATTGATCTCCAAAGTCATCGATGTGTGCCCAGACTCGGTTTATGAAGTAACCTAACTTCCTAGGGGTCCCATCAAACATTGCCCAAAATCGGGGAGGTGCGGGAGCCAGTGGGGCTGGCACCTCGATTTGTGTGGGTGGTTGGGCAGGGGCTTGGCGCTGGGAGGGCCCTTGCAGTGCTACTCCCGAGAGCTGCTGTTGGACAGGAATCTGCTGGGGCATTGCGGCTTGGGATTGCCCCTGTGGTGGTGGTTGGACCTGAACCGCTTGAGGGGTCACTACTTGGGGTTGAACCGCCCCAAACGTCTGCATCGGTGACATCTGCTGAAGGGGGGCAGGTGTCCACTGGTATTGCACCCATCCATGGCCTGGGAAGAAAGCCCACCCCAGTGGGACTTGACTCGCTGGCTGAAGCCCAAACATCGGTGGCTGGCTAGGGGTTGAAATCCCCCAAATGCTTTGCTGCTGGCTGGGTTGATCTCCTCAGCCTGGTTGCTGGGCCATCTGCACCCCGGGCTGAAGGGGTGCTACCATTGGTCTCGTTCCAGTGGCGAGGTTGTGGGCTGACCCGCTTTTTGCTGTATGGAAGGGGCATAAATCCCCACTCCAATGTGCTGCGGAGTCTCAACCCAGGAAGGTGAATGTTGGCTGGGCCATGGCCCACCTGGGTGGTTCGGAGCTGAGGCAAAGGTTGGTTCCACTCACGTTAGGCTGTCCAAATTGGTCTGGAAGGCCAGCCAGTGACTGACTACGTGACGGTGGCTGGAATCCCCAACCTTTGGAGTGCCCGGTTGGCATCTGCTTTGGTCTCCTCCACTTGTGGGTCGAGGCTGATCCCACACCCATCTGTGGCTCCAACAGCAACTCCTTGGGGGGGGGGGGTAATCCCACGGCTTTGTCTTGCAGAGTCAGGTCCGGTTGCAAGGTGTGCCTAGGAGCTGGCTCTTTGTGTCTGGCTCCCAGCTGACATTCCCTCTCCGCGGCCTCCTCAGCTTCCACCACGGATTGGGAAGGCATGTGGATGGTCTTGACATAGATAGGCGATTTGCCATCTACTGCTTCCCCCATGGGCTTCTTCTCTTCCTCCATCTTCTCTGAGTCTTTACACCACCTGGGTTCGGGTCAGCACTGGGGCTCAGGACCCTGGACAGCACCCTGAAGTTTGGGGTAGCTGGTGAAGTATTTTAAGGCAGATTCGGGTTAATGTCAGGGTTCCAAATAGCATCCAAAATTAAATCAGAGTCCAAGGCAAAGCATTCCTCAAAGTTCCAATTTATTAAGAGAGCCATGTTGGCACATCTGGGAAAACTGCATACTTGGAAGACAAATGACTCAGCAACTTTAAGTGAGTCAGCTCCATGCCAGGATAAGGGATTAGAAATTCCAAATTTAATTCCACCGCTTTCTGGTGGCCCTGCCCCAATGGAGGCCCTGAAAATGATTGGAGAAGAAACTGGGCAGCAGAGAAGGAAAAGGAGCAGGTCTCCCGTTGACTTGGCTTTTCAACCTCTCTTGAAGCAATCTAAGATTGAGGACTTTGTTTTGACTCAGTCTTCTGGTCGGGGAGCTTCTGAAGGTGCCACCCCCCGAGCTGAGAATGAAGACTTACCTGAAACTGTGGCCCCTAACCACCCCTTGCATGAGCCTACGCTTGTAGAGCTTTTGGCTCAGCAATGTTTTCTGGTTGCAGAAACTACAGCGAGCATTCAGCTCCAGCTTGATAGAATAGTGTTCTGACCCCCCTTCTTCCTTTGCCCACGCAGAACACGCTCCGGAACAATACTATTTTAACAGGGTTTATTACACAGACAGACAGACAGATCCTTGGCAGTAAACCACCACGACAAGGCTCACAAATACGAGACACGAAAGCAGCTATCCAGCCTGCTACGTTTCCAAGAGCAAACTTCTTGCAGGATTTCTTTGTTGACTGCTGCAAAGGGCGTATGCTCAGTCAACCCTTTTATAGCCTGAAGGGGAGTCTACTTATCAGCAGCTGAGAGCCTTTACCGCCGATAACTGCGCCCTTGCTCCCTGCGTCTGTGGGCGCGGCGATAACGAGCGTCCAAGAACTCCCTGCTGATCTCTGATTCACTGTCCCGTGACTCCTCCCCACTGCTCCAAGGCATGGCATCAGGAGCCCCCCTTCTTTGGCTCTCACCGCTGCTCCATGCCTCAGGCGCCTCCTGGTGGCCGACCAGACTCTCCGATCCCTGCTCAGAGTCAGAACCCTGCCCAAGATCCTCCTCATTCTCCAGAGCCGACTCATAGGGACCCTCACTCTCGGAGTCTGGTGGCAGCTGCCATGGCTCCTGCTGGGCCACAACAGAATAGTAAGTACTTTAAACTACTTAGTCTCCTGGATTACCAGTGGGTGTTCTGGGAGGATCGCTCGGCAGTCGGTGGTGGCAACAGAGTGTTCCCTACCAAATCCCAGGGAAAGCTTTAATAAAAGCACTGGCCAACAAAATCTTGGTCAACAAAATTCTATTAACATACTGAATTCCACATCCTATGACGCGATTAGCCGCCTGGTTTTACAGCCAAAACAGGTGGCCCTCATCATTAACCCCATTAATGGCAAATTACCTTACTGGAGTTCAATACAGCTGGTCATCTATTTAAGTTACTGGGGCTAAAAGCTGATGATCTGAAGAAGGTCAAACCCTTACCCTCCCTTGAATACTGCTCCAGAGTGCTACTTAGTTTCGACAATTCCAACATTCCAAAACTACTGTTCAGAAGAGGATCCTGGTTAAGATCCTTTGGCATCCTGCCAAGAAGAGTCTTCAAAGACATATCGATTAAGCCACTTTTGAGTAACCGACAACTTGTGAGTGGCAGGAGATTTATTGCCTCCAAAAGATCCTCAGTGGCATATATTAATGAGCCAACTTCGAATGCTATCCCAGACAATGCACCATATATTAGCTATATACCTACTTCTGCAAAACCCTCAGCTGGTGTTCTCTCAGACGGTAGGCTAACTGCTCCTCCTACAACTGGCCAAATCAGCCCCCCGCAGCATGTAACATCTTACCAGAAAGCTTCCCTCGATTTGATCAGCTGGGAAGAGGTGGCCCCAAAAGAAGCGACATCAGCTCAGGGCACCCAAGGTCTCTTGGTTGATGGGTCCCAGGTCAATGTCTCTGGGATTCCACCTATCTATGGGACTGATCTGTGTCAAGACGGCTTTTGGAACCAGGAGGAGACGCAGCTCTTTGGCTCCTTTAGAGCGCTTCCTCAATCGGAAAGAGCCCAAATCATAAAGCGTCTGGATGCAGTTAAGTCCAAGCTTTGGAGTCTATCACTCTCTGACAAGGATTCCTTTGGACCTCAGGGATTTTATACTGATTTACCAGTGGAAGCTCCATTGGCATTTTCTCCAAAATGTTTAATCCATAAACCTGGAGACGCAGGGCTAACTCAAACCCTGCTTGATGACACTGCCGAATACCTTCCAACTAAGCAACCAGTCAATGCCACAAGTACGAACTGGAGTGCGCTTAGAGTCTTACAGCCCCATGGGCAAGGCTCGCCTCCCCTCTCTTTTCCCCTGCTTTTGCCTCCCAAGAGGATGACCCTGCCATCTAATAATGGATGTATTTTTTGGGATCCGAAGGGTGCTCTGAAAAAAATTGACCACACAGAATAACTAGTGAACCTGGTTACCCCCCCCCCCCGCCCTGCACACTCAGGTGCCTTTCGTGGAACATTGCAGGCTGGGGGCGAAGATGCGGTACTGCAGAATTTACTAACTATATCCATTCATTCAATGTGGTCCTGCTTCAGGAGACCTGGGCTTGTGATAAGATATCCTTTTCAGGGTTTACGGCGATTTCATTGGCCACTATTAGACAATCTATGGCAGGGAGGCCTAAGGGTGGTTTAGCTTGTTTGGTCTCTACTTCTTTGAAAGTGGAGACAGTGGAGCTACTCCCCTGTGGCTCTTTAGCTAAGGCACTTTTAATTAAGAAAGGACGCAGTAAACTGTTAGTGTTCAATGTTTATCTTCCCCCGGCGAGGAAGCAAGCCGATATCAAGGCTCAATGGGGCACGCTGGAAAACTATATTACTTGTATGGAAACTAAATTCCGAGCGATGTACATCCTAATAGGGGGTGACTTTAACGCCCGTCTGGGAGCTCAAGTCCCCCCAGCGATAGAGGCACTCTACCCCCAAGAAACCCCCCAGGCCATAGGTCATCTGACTTCAGCCAGACATTCTAAGGACGAATTAACAAATTTTGCTGGCATCCAGTTAGCCCTTCTAGCAGCCCAACACAACAAGATAATTCTTAATGGGAGTACCCTAGGTGATCTGGCACTGGTAGCTCAACCCTTAAGAGAGGTAGTCCGTGCTTTTTATGTGGACTGCCTTACGCAGAGCGACCACTACCCCCTGGTTACAATCATTGAGCTTTTTTCAAATATACATCTCCCTAGGGACCCTCAGATATTAGATCCCTATGTGGCCTCGTACACAAGGAGGATCAAATGGTCTCCCAATATTGAAAGAAAGTTTCACTCCGTTTTATGATCTCCGGAGTGTCTCAACTTGTATAATCAGGTACTAGCAAGCAGTGGCTCAGAGATAGTCTTGGCCTTTGAATCACTAATTAACAGTGTCCAAAGGGAGCTTGGAGCCGTCTGTGGGCCGAGTGGTCTATATCAATCACGAAGTAATACTTGGTTTGACAAAGATTGCTTGATGCTTAGGAACCAGATTACGGGTTTACCTGCTCTACCGCAACCGAGGGGACAAACGCCCACCAGAGGACTACTACCGCCTGAAGCGGGAGTACAAAGGATTAATTGCCAAGAAAAAGAAAGCTAAAGAGAGAGAGAAGTGGGATTTACTTCTCCTCTCTATCCAGCAGAAGGACACCCGATTATTTTGGCAAATTGCTGCCAGCTCTTTGCCGGGCCATCGGGAACTCCCTCTATGCTGCATCTCTAACAGGGACTGGGAAAACCATTTCTTGGCAATTTACCAGGCGTCAGCAAGTTCGACCATGCCTGACCCACAGCTGTCTCCTGTAGCCCCTGACTGGCAACCTGTGACCCATGCTGAGATCACCGAGTTTATCTCCGAACTCAAGTCAGGCAAAGCTCCTGGCCCTGATGCTATTCCCCCTGATCTGCTAAAATCCAACCCTGAATGGTGGATTCCTCTTTTGGCAAGACTCTTTACATATATTAATTCCTCTGGCAGGGTACCTTCCTCCTGGAGTTTAGCAATTATTGTGCCAGTTTTTAAACGAGGAAATAGAAACAACCCAGCTGACTATCGCCCCATAAGCCTGCTCTCCATTATTGGGAAATTGTATGCCAAATATCTCCATCGCAGACTCCTCACTTGGGTTGAGGAATCCAATATCATTGGTGCTGAACAAATTGGGTTTAAAGCGGGCTGTGCCACACTGGATCACTGCTTTGCCCTAGCGCACCTGGTAGACAAATATACTACTATACCAGGTGGCAAACTCTTCACTGCTTTCATCGACCTAAAGTCAGCATTTGACTCAGTCCCTAGGGGTTTGTTGTGCTCAAAACTGCTTAAAAGTTCTATTGACAGACATTTGCTGTTCTTAATTAGGTCCTTGTACAATCAGACCTCCAGCCAGGTCAGGTGTGGTCTGCAGGGAGAACTTTCTAATCCTATCCCGATTAAGAATGGAGTAAGGCAGGGATGTGTTCTGGGTCCTCTTCTGTTTAATATATTTTTATCTGACCTGGCTGGTTACATAGGACATATTGAGTCCCACGCCCTGAAGCTGACAACTACAAAGATCCCGCTTCTTCTTTACGCTGACGATGCGGTTCTCCTTTCATTGTCAAGGCCAGGACTGAAAAGATTACTTTCTGCATTTGGGTCTTACTGTGCTGAAAACCATTTGGCTATTAACTATGATAAATCAAAAGTGCTAGTGTTTACTAGAGCCCGGAAATTATACAACTGGGATATCAGTGGCAATGCTGTTAAGCAGGTTTTCCATTTTAAGTATCTAGGTATTCAATTTCAGAACACCGGTGCCTGGACTAGACATCGAACCCAGGTGCTGAACTCAGCCTCCTGTAGTCACCAGCAGATTTTAAGATTCTTTTATACCCAGGGTGGCCAGTTCATTCCTTCTGCACTACGTATTTACAAAGACAAAACGCTGGCCCAAACTCTTTACGGCATTCTCATATGGATACGGGGCTTCAAGGATTGCATTGAAAGAACCCAGGCTGCTTTTCTTAGAAAACTTCTGGGTCTTCCCCCTTGTGTTGGTTTTGCCCCGATATACCTGGAACTGGGCATTCGATCGGTGGAATGTATGGCCTGGATAAACACCTTTAAATGGTGGTTTCGGGTGCTCTTTCTGGCAGTTCCTGGCAGCTACCTCTCCCTGGCGTTCACGGACTCCCATATTTCTCGCTGGGAGAAAGAGCTGCTGAAGAAACTTCATCTGCTAGGTTTCACGGAGGATGCCTTGGGAAACTACGACCTCAAGGATGCCCAATTTAGGATAGTCCAACGGCTTGTGGACATTGATTTACAATATCTACGAGCCAGAGCCAATAAAACTTGCTCCCCCTTGACTCTCAACCAAGTTAATAACTATGGATTGAGGATGGCTTCCTATTTTTATACCCTAACCATTCCCAAGTATAGAAGAGCCTTTTCCCTAGCTCGCTTCAATGTCTTGCCCTCAGCACTTCTGGATGGTCGTTTCAAGAGGCTCCCGATTAATGAGCGGCTGTGCCCTTGTGACAGAGCCGAGGTTGAGACAGCGGAGCATGTCCTTCTATTTTGCCCCATGTATAGCGCGGACAGATCTAGGTTACTGCCTCTTCCTGAAATCGTCCCTTCTGGACCTGATGGCTGTGATTTGTTTGTGTATTGCCTTGGGGATGTCTCCTCGTACATCACCTCTCAGGTTTCCAGGTTTTTCTTGAGAGCTGTGACCATTAGAGGGGAGAGCTGTAACCTCCCTTAGTTGGGCTTTTGGTGACTGGCTGCTGTGTCTCTTTTGTAGTGGTCGTGTTTTGGTCTGTGACTGTAAATAAAGTATTATTATTATCTATCGAATGAGAGTGGATCCTTCATATCTAGAAAGAGGTAACCTCCTCCAGACACTCCTTCCCCTTCTCCACCCTACTCCAAGGAAGATGGCCACTTCACTTGGAGGTTGGATTCCCTCTTTCATCCAGCTGTCACTTTCCACCACTCAAATCAGAGCCCAGGGGTTCATCTGCTGGACATTAAGGCTGCTGGAAACCTTAGGAAGGAAGGCGGGATGGTAGACATCAAGGTATCAGTTTGTTTTGGCTTCATCCCATGCAAAACTGGAATTGAAAGGCTTTAAATCATCTCCATGGTAAAGTCTATTAAGAAGTCAGTCCATCAGAATCAACTTCTGGAACAGTGTTTTTCAAAGTTGACCACTTTAAGATGGGTGGACTTCAACTCCCAGAATTCCACACCAGTGGAATTCTGGAAGTTGAAATCCAAAGTAGCCAAGTTTGTAAAACAGGATTCTGGAGCAGGACATGGACAACCACTGATATGACCTTCTTTGCTGCCAGTGATAATAAAGTAGAGAGAGACATCCAAGGTTGAGGACAATGAACATTCTTTTAGGTTCTTCCCTGGTCATTTATGAGCTCCATCTTAGAATTAATTTTCTGGTGGTCCTTCTGGGATGGGAAGGGATGGAAAACCAGTGTGTTGGCTCATCACATAAGCAAATGGAAGAGCGGGCAGTGAACGGTCATCCTTGGGAGAAGTGAAAACATCACAACCATTGAAGATGATCAACTGATCCAAGGAAATGAATGAATGAACAACTCAATCAATAAAATGATCAATGAAGTCTTCAACTCTTTGGCCAAGAAGACCAAGCTAGTAGTTTGAGGTCCTAGCAGAGACCTTCAGGATTGTGGAGCCCTTGGTGCAGGGCTGGGTTCCTGCCGCCATTACTATCAGTTCGGAGTATCTCACCTGCAAGGATCTGGCTCCATCAGAAGTGAGCCAACCATACTCAGCAGTGGTCTCCACGTGACCAACTAACTACTCTCCTGCCCTCCATACTTCCAAACCAGGGTGGTGACATCTCTACCAAATTAGTGGACCACAGGAATGCCATCGATATAATTTACTTGGACTTCAGTAAGGCATTTGATAAAGTAGACCATAACCTACTACTAGATAAAGTAGAAAAATGTGGGTTAGACAGCATCACCACAAAATTGATTTGTAACTGGCTGACCAACCGCACTCAACGTGTAGTCCTCAATGGAACTGCATCTACATGGAGGGAGGTATGCAGTGGAGTACCCCAAGGCTCTGTTTTGGGCCCAGTACTCTTCAACATCTTCATCAATCATTTGGACGAGGGGATAAATGGGGAACTCAACAAATTTGCAGATGACACCAAACTGGCAGGAATAGCCAACACTCCAGAAGATAGGCTTAAGATACAGAAGGATCTTGACAAACTTGAACATTGGGCACTATCTAACAAAATGAAATTCAATGGTGAAAAAAGTAAGGTTCTACATTTAGGCAACAAAAACAAAATGCACAGGTACAGTACAGGTGGTACCTTGCTCAATAGTAGTAACTGTGAGAGGGATCTTGGAATCCTAGTGGGCAACCATTTAAATATGAGCCAGCAGTGTGCAGCAGCTGCCAAAAAAAAAGCCAACACAGTTCTAGGCTGCATAAACAGAGGGGTAGAATCAAGATCATGTGAAGTGTTTATAATGCCTTGGTAAGGCCACACTTGGAATACTGCATTCAGTTTTGGTCACCACGATGTAAAAAAAATGTGGAGAATCTAGAAAGAGTGCAGAGAAGAGCAACAAAGATGATTAGGGGACTGGAGGCTAAAACATATGAAGAAGGACTAGGGGAGACATGATAGTAGTGTTCCAATATCTCAGGGGTTGCCACAAAGAAGAGGGAGTCAAACTATTTCCAAAGCACCTGAGGGTAGAACAAGAAGCAATGGGTGGACGCTGGACGGACCTTCTGGACCTAAACCGTCCCATAGAGACGGTGTTAGTGAAGGGCACATCCTGCTGATCCCAGGGACGCCACAAAGCCCTTGGTTGATCCAGGAGAAGCGTTTCTTTCTGGCGGTTGCAAGGCAGCCATTAAAGCAGCTGAAGTCAGGGACAGCTCCGGTGCAGAAGAGAGAACAGGAGAAAGTGTGCCGTTTTGGTGAGAGAACTTGTATTCATTGTTATTTGAGAGGACACCCGAAAAGACTAAAAATTGAAATTGAAATTGAAGACTGAAGAGGCTAAGTGGCAAGATTAAACCAGAGTCAAGTTGAGTCCCTTTGGGGAGAGGGGGCGGTATAAAAATCTAAATAAAAGTAAAAGTAAAGTAAAGTAAGAGTATTTTTTTCTTTTCCTTTTTATTGTTGGAATTTGGCTGGATTTTTACAAACGTCTTTTATTTTTTAAACTGGACTGGTTTTTTCTTTCTTTCTTCGTCTTTTCCTTTTTAAATAACTTGCATAACAATTTCCACTGTCTAAGATCTTTTTCCCTACTATTTTTTGTTTATAATGTTTTAATTATATTTCATTTTTGAATTTTCCTTTTTATCCTTTTATTTTGAGAATAAGGGAAGTAAGGGAAAGAGAATGAGAATAAATAACACTGCCACCTAGAGGTCTGGAAACACTGTTTTCTTTTTCTTGTATGAGTGTTTAGAGAAAAGTTAAGACCTGGTGCTACACTTCAAGGACTTTGAGTCTGTTTATAAAATGATAGTGGGTTGAGCATGGAGATTTGTTCATTCAGCTGCTCTCCTGGGATACCATCAACGCGTGGAGCTTGGGCTTGAAAGAAAGTTTGGAAACTAAAGAAAGAAATTTGTAGTGACCTTGAAAAGAGAACTGTTAATTTTGTTTGGAATCAATATAAGAGTCTTGGATTTTACATAGTGGCAGTGTTTTTCTCCCCCCCCCCCTTTTTTTTTTTTTTTTTAAATTTCCACTCCATTACTCTCCCCCTCATTTAGCTATTGCCAGCTGGTTGAGGCTTGCTGCAAAAGAAGTTTGGCTCTTTTTTTCTCTCTCTTTTTAAAGGAGTACTTCTTTTTTGCCTTTTCCCTCCTATTTTTTGGGATGCATATATAGACACTTATTTTTTCTCTTTTTTCTGCTGGATTTTTTTATTTTACTCCGCTGAATTGAATCAAAGGCAAATAAGAGCCTGAAGACTTTTTTCCTTTTTTCCCTTTTTCTTCAAAAAATTGAAGAAAAAGATGAGCAAAGAGATAAGAAAATTGGAGATATTGATAGCCGATTGAACGTGGTGGAAAAAGATAACAGTGGAATACTGGGATGGGAGATTGATCGATCAGAATTCTATCTCAGATTTCAAAGCATAGAAGAGGAAAAGGGAGAAAATCTGGCAGAAATAATGAGAGAAATTCTGGCAGACTCCTTGGAAATAACCAAAGAGAAGTTGATGGATGGTATACACGAGGTGTTTCGAGTCTATACAAGATATGCAGCGAGAAACAATCTCCCAAGAGAAGTTCATATAAGATTCACTAAGAAAGCAATTAAGACACAAATATTACAGAAGGCAAGAGACAAAAAACTGGAATATAAAGACAAGGAGATTGTAGTTTTGAAACAAATACCAAGAAGAGTGAGATAGATGAGAAGAGAATACCATTTTTTTTACCAAAATCCTACTTTTAAAAGGTGTTAATTATAGATGGCTGATACCAGAAGGTCTGTTTGTTTGGCAAGGACAAAGATACAGAATAGATTCAACTGAGAAAGCAGAACTATTCTATGCAGAACATCTGAGAGGGAAAGATGAGGAGACAGGAAAGGAAGAATCACTAATTGAACTCCAAAAGGAGTGTACAGTTGCGACTGAGAAAGAAGGTGCAGTAGGCGGCATTGACCCTAGAGAACAATGAGAACCGACATCTACTAGAGCAATAAATCCTACTTAGAAAATATAAACATGGAAGAGAAAAAAAAATGATTACAATAAATATAAATGGCCTTAATTCAGTTATTAAAAGAAGGAAACCATTTCATAAATTGGAGAAATTAAAATTGGACATAATCTGCCTACAAGAAGTACGTATTAAAAAGCAACATGAACAAATATTGGTGCAGCCTAAGTTAGGGAAAATATTTACTGCATTGCCAAGATGCAAGAAAAGCGGAGTGGTTTTTTATATCAAAAATACAATTCCAGTGGTACAAATTTATACAGATGACGATGGAAGAATCTTGGTGGAAATTACGGACAATAATAAGAAAATACTTTTAATAGCAATTTATGTTCCCAATGACAATCAATATGAATTCTATAGGAAATTACACATGAAAATAATTGTACTATGCTAATATTTGTATGATGGGAGATTTAAATGGAATTGTAGATCAGAACATGGACTATAAAACACAAAAAATAACAAAACTAAATAGAAAGACTCTTCCAAAATCCTTTTTTAAAATGACTGATGAAATACAGTAGACTTAAAAGATGTGTGGAGAGAAAGAAATCCCACAAATAGACAATATACCTTTTACTCAAATAGACTTTTATCATTGTCCAAATTAGATGTGATATGGATTTCAACGGATTTGATCTGTAACATACAAGAAATTGACATACCGTATTTTTCGCCCTATAAGACGCACTTTTTTACTCCAAAAAAGAGGGTGAAAATCTGGGTGCGTCTTATTTGCCGAATGTAGCCACCTGGGTCATCTAAAAATGGGGCAGGCAAAGCGGGCGTTGCAGAGATCGTGATGGCTGGAAAGGAGAGAGGTTTCGCTTTCAGAGCTCCCGCTCGGCTGGGCTCCCGGGAGGGCTTAGGCGGGGGCGGGGGCAGCGGCTCCTCACATTGCTGGGGAGTGAAGTTGTTATGGCCATTGTCTCCCCTGAGCTGCCCCCCCGAATCTCTGAGGCACCTTTCGCTTGCAGGAGGAGGAGGGTGAGCTCCGAGTATACCAAAGCCTCTGAGTAACTGGGAAAGAAAGCCGCGCTTGGAACCTGCCGAAAACTGTCGCCCGAAAAGCACGCCTTTCTTTCCCAGTTACTCAGAGGCTTTGGTTTAAGGAGGCGCTGCTTTAAGGCTCCTGAGAATCCAGAGAGATTGGGAGGGAGGGGTGGGGGGAGGAAGGCAAGGGAAGAGAAACAATCTCCTTTTTACAAAAGCTTTTCTCAGAACGCTAGATTGGGAAGTTAAAAACCTAGAAAGGGACACGATCAAGCTTGATTCAAAGGCTTTGCTTCCTGAGAATCCAGAGAGATTGGGGGTGGGGGGGTGGGGGAGGAAGGCAAGGGAAGAGGAACGATCTCCTTTTTACAAAAGCTTTTCTCAGAACGCTAGATTGGGAAGTTAAAAACCTAGAAAGGGACACGATCAAGCTTGATTCAAAGGCTTTGCTTCCTGAGAATCCGGAGAGATTGGGGGTGGGGGGGTGGGGGAGGAAGGGAAGGGAAGAGGAACGATCTCCTTTTTACAATCTCCTTTCCAGCAGCATTCACTCAAACCAGATGCATATGAGGGGTTAGAGACCACCAGATGAAATATTGGGTTAGAGAGCACCAGATGAGATATGAGGGGGTATGAGACCACTAGATTCACTGTTTACTGACTTTACTAACTGTTAATGAGAGTAAAGATAGTTCTTAATATGTTACATGGTTGACATAAAATTGTTCTTAAACTGCTGTTAACTTTATACAGTTGATATAAAATATTTTACTACAGTATTTGGTTCAGAATCTTTTTTTTCTAGATTTTCCTCCTTTAAAATTGGGTGCTTCCTATATTCCGGAGCGTCTTATAGAGTGAAAAATACGGTAGAAACAAGTATATGGGCGGACCACAACCCAATGACAATTAAATGGAAAGGACAAAGGAGAAGATCTAGATGGACGCTAAACAACACTATATTAAAAGAAAAGGACTTTGTACAGAAAATGGAGAAAGAACTGGCACTCTTCTTCAAAGAAAACAGAAAAGAAGACACATCAATGCAGAATAATTGGGATACAATGAAGGCCTATGCCAGAGGCTTGATAATAGACTACAAGGAAAAGAAATATAAAGAAAAGGCAAGACTTTAAAATGCTAGACGATGATTACAAGAGACTCAAAAAAGAGTTACAGAGAACTCCACAAAAATTACATTAAAATAAAAATGGATACAATTAAACATAAAATGGGGTTAATGGAAAAGGAGGAATTAGCACAAAAAATTAGAGGTGCTAAACAGAATTACTTTGAAAATGCAAATAAACCAGGCAGATGGTTAGCATACAAATTGAAAAAAGAGAGAGAATCAAGAAAAAGAATGCAATTAATAGATGATCAAGGGCAAATTTGTTATGGAAATGAAGAGAAGAAAAAAATTATACAAGATTACTATGGAAAATTGTATGAACAAGAGAATATAGAAGAGGGAGGAGTCAATCAGTATTTGCAGAAAGTGAATTTACCCCAGATACCTAAAGAAACTGAAACAATGCTTGAAGGCAATATAACGATGATGGAGTTAACTTAAGTACAAACAATGGAAAGGCTCCAGGCCCAGATGGATTGCCAGTGGAATTTTATAAGATATTGCAGGAATTGTTGTATCTCCCACTACTAGAAGTTATGAATGAGATTATGTCAAAGATGAGGATACCCAAATCGTGGTCAGAAGCATATATTACACTTGTACTAAAAGAGGAGACTGACCCACTTCAAATTAAGAACTATAGTCTTATTTCTCTGCTAAATTCAGACTATAAGATATTTGCTTCAATACTGGCAGAACGACTCAAAAAATATTTAAACAATTTTGTTCACCCTGATCAAAATGGGTTTTTACCAAAGAGACAAATAAAAGATAATATGAGAATAATTCTGGACACTTTGGAATACTATGAAGCACATCCTGAAAAACAAATGGCTTTGATGTTTTTAGATGCACAGAAAGCCTTTGACAATGTGAACTGGCGATTTATGCTGTTACAACTGGAACAGATGGGCTTTGGTAAGAAATTTACCCAAGCCATACAAACTATATACCTTAAACAAACAGCAAAGATAATGATAATGGAGAATTGACAGATTCTATTGAAATAAAGAAAGAGACGAGACAAGGTTGTCCACTATTGCCTCTGTTGTTTGTCTTAACATTAGAAGTCCTAAATAGAAACATCAGAGAAGAAAAAGACATAAAAGGAATGAAAATTAAAAAGGAAGAATATAAATTGCAGGCATTTGCAGATGACCTGGACCCACTAGAAACTGCACCTAAATTGATAGAAAAAATAGAGGAATATGGAAAAGTAGCAGGTTTGAAAATAAATGAAGGCAAAATGAAGATTTTGACAAAGAACATGTTATTAAGACAAAAGGAAGAATTGGCGGAAGCTTTGAAGATCCAAGTCACGAATAAGGTCAAGTATTTGGGGATATATTTGACAGCAAGATGTAGTACACTTAAAGAGAACAATTACTATAAACTTAAACAACAGATTGTGACAGATTTGGCAAAATGGGGAAATTTACAACTATCAATAATAGGGAGACTATCAACAATCAAGATGAACATACTACCCAGGATTGTATATTTGTTCCAGACAATTCCAATTAGTTTAAGGAAATATTATTTTGACGATTCAAACCAAATAGTGTTGAAGTATATTTGGCAGGGAAAGAAAGCGAGAATAAAATTAAAAGTGTTACAAGATGCTAGAACAGCAGTTCTCAACCTGTGGGTTGTGACCCCTTTTGGGGGTCAAACGACCTATTCACAGGGGCCGCCGAGGAGCCTCCCGCAGAGAGGCTGGTGAGAAGCCGGCCCGAAGGGAAGGAGCGGCTCGGGTTCCCCGCATGGCGGAAGGAGATGTGTGTTGGGGGGGGAGTAGGAGCTGGAATGGAGGCGAGGAGGGGGAAAAGAGAGATGCGCACAGCACAGAGGATGCTGGGAAAGCAGCTCACTCTGAATGATTGAGGTTGATAGGCAGAGCTACAGAAGCCAAAAGGTACCATTTCTGAGGCGTAAAACAAGGCAGGGAAAATAAAATAAAATAAAGGAACATGGGATGCACATATGCTGAGATTCCCTATTAAGACTGTTACCCATGCTTAGCATGGGTAACAGTCTTAATAGGGTTTGACCCCTCTCCTGCGGCTCCCTGCTGACCCAATCGCGCAATCTGCTCTCCGCCCCAAGAAGGCACGAGCCTCTCGCCTGCTTTTGTGATTCTGCGCCCTTTGCAGGCAACTCAGTGTCGGGAAGAGCTCCAGCCCTTTTCTCATGCTCATCTGTTGCGCGCACAAGCAAAATACCCTCCTGGGCCAGGATCAAGGCGGAGGGGACAACGACTCTCCTCCCGCTGTTGCCACTGCACAATGTGGTGAGTAACTGGGTATGCAGTGCAGGGGAGCCACGCTGCGCAGGAGACTCCTCAGCGCCAGACTCAGGTCAACACGAGCCGCGGTCCCCTTCGTGTTGGCTCAGGAAGGAGGGGAATTGGGAGCAGCAGCAGCAGCAGCTGGTTGGGTGCAGGGAGGGAAGAGCTCCAGTTCTCCTGCACTGCACAGGGCTCTCCTTGCGCAGGGCTCTGGAACTGTTCCCTCTCTGCATCCAAAGATGGCTGCTCCAGCTCTTTCCTGAGTCAACATGAAGGGGACCGACCTGAGTCTGGCACTGAGGAGTCTCCTGCACAGCGCAGCCAGCTACTCACTTCTCAGTGGCGGCAGCAGAAGGAGTCGCTGTCCCCACCGCCGTGATCCCAGCCCAGGAGGGTATTTTGCTTGCACGTGCAAGAAAGAGATGAAAGAGAAAAGGGGAGAAAGAGAGAGAGATAGAGAGAAATGAAAGAGAGCTGGAAGGAGAGAATGGGAGAGAGGGAAAAGAGAGGGAAACAAATTAGAGGAAGAAGGGGGAGAGAGAGAAAGAAATGAAAGAGCTGAAGGGAGAGAATGAGAGAGAGGGAAAAGAGAGGGAAACAAATCAGGGTTAAAGAAAGGAAGAGAAAAGAAAGAAAGAAAGAAAGAAAGAAAGAAAGAAAGAAAGAAAGAAAGAAAGAAAGACAGACAGACAGAAAGAAAGAAAGAAAGAAAGAAAGAAAGAAAGAAAGAAAGAAAGAAAGAAAGAAACTAACTTTCTCAGACCTATGATGAAAGCAATGGCAAGCTAGATCTCTTGCCATGAAAACTGCAGTTTGCCAGAAGGTACAAATTGGAAGCAAGTCTGATTTTTTAAAAAGAAAATAACAGAGATGGCAAAAAAAAATGCATCTGAAAATAAGATAATTTATAATTTTGGATAACGCATTATATTGTCAAACTCAAAATAAATCAATATATATATCCTATTGCTGTTAGTACTATCTTGCCAGCTTCTATCAACTTAGTTCACTATGAAAAGATTACAGAGAAGCAATTTCCTACAATTAATAACTTTATTTTGGATTTGCTATCATATTCAATGAGAAAGAAAGAAAAAGAAAGAGGCAAAGGGAAAGAAAGAAAGTAAGGAAGGAAGAAGAGAAAGGGAGAGGAAAATTGAGAAAAACAGAAATAAGAGGGAGGGGTTTTTTTGTCCCGTGTTTCCAATGAATATGCAGACACAGGCTTGGCTGTCTGCCACGACTAATTACATAGATAAAGCCACCCCTTGGCTAGGAGCCTAGAAAGTTATCTTCAAGAACCCAAGATAAAACTTACAGAATGCTTCCGCAACGGCTCGTATAATGGACTGTTGTCCCAAAGGACCTAAGCCTCCTCAAAGGGGTGGTGAAGAAGAGAGGAGACCCTGCAGATCACAAGGAGACCACTAACTCCTTGTTTGACCCAGGGAAGCCCACAATCTGGCAAGAAGGAAAAGATGAGAATTACGTGCCATCCAAGGCTGAGACAGCCTGATCGGAGAAGAATGAAGAGAGTTTGAAAGAACAGTGTGGTGACTGGGTGATAATTTTCTAACGTCTGCCAAAATTGCCCCATTTAAAATTGACTGAGTGATAGTGGGACTAAAAAAGAAGGGGGGTGGATTTATCGATCTCCCACCCCCTGAAACAGCAGCGAATAAGCACAAAGCTGAAATAGACCTGAAAAAGATTTTTGGACTATTCAGATAATCTGAGAATAAAAGTTTTAAAAGAGGAAAATTGGGTTGGTTAATCTAAGGAGTATATTAACTGGTCATTATTGAGTTTAAACTTTATTGCGTCAAGCTCAAAGCCGAGGCTCAACATTCTTGGGGGGGAGAGAAAGCAATTGGCAATGCCAGTGTCAAATTACATACCTGGGGCTAAACTGCCAAAACCTCGTATGTACTCGATGACTCCGAAAGAGCTTGAGGAGTTATGTCAATATATCAACAAAAACCTGGCCAGGTTTTCATCAAACCTAGCAGGTCAAGAATGGCTGCTCCAGTCCTGTTTCGAGAGAAAAAGGATGGGAGGTTACATCTGTGTGTTGATTTCCAGGGTCTGAATGGGGTGTGTGTGGAACATCTCTGCCCTCTATCACTTATGAAGAACTTACTGGCCAAATTGGTGATGGGCCACATTTTTACGAAGCTTGACATGCGGGAGGCATACTACTGGGTGCATATCTGACCAGGGGATGAGTGGAAAACAACTTTCAATTGACC
Source organism: Natrix helvetica (assembly GCF_964273705.1). Lineage (NCBI taxonomy): Eukaryota > Metazoa > Chordata > Lepidosauria > Squamata > Natricidae > Natrix > Natrix helvetica. Next base: position 21,133,031 of record NC_138555.1, read on the forward strand.
CCTGGGAAGCTACCAGTTCCAGGTAATGCTGTTCGGGTTGCAGGGCGCCCCAGCTGTGTTCATGCAGTAAATTAATGAAGTCTGGGGATTGGAGCTGCTGGATACAAGTGGGGAGACAGAGAGACAAAAAGGACTGATGTAGGGGCCCTTTAACTCCATTTCATTTTAACCTTCGAAAGGCTGGGGATTGGAGCTGCTGGATACAAGGGGGGAGTCAGAGAGACAAAAAGGACTGATGTAGGGGCCCTTTAACTCCATTTCATTTGAACCGTGGCTGTTGGTTACGCCCGGTCGCTTGTACCAACCCCTGCAGTCTAGGTGGACAGGAACTACAGAGCCAGGGCCTGCGGCTGATGCTTTGCAATGCAAGGTCTGTTACTAACAAGGCCCCCCTCATCAATGAGTTGATCTCAGAGGGGGAGCTAGACCTTGCAGGGATAACGGAGACCTGGTTGGGCCACTAGGGTGGTTTACCCCTCGTGGAAATGTGCCCACCAGGTTTCCGGGCATTCCATCAGCCCCGGGCCCTGGGCAAGGGTGGTGGGGTGGCGGTGGTTATTCGGGAATGTTTAGAGCCGAGGGAGTTCACTGTCCCTCAGATACCCGGGTGTGAGTCCCTTGGTGTGAACTGGGGCCCAGGGAGGCAGTGGGGCTTGCTGATTGTATACTTGGCTCCTCGCTATGCATCAGCAGCCCTGCCCGAGCTCCTCGAGCTTATCTCAGAGACGGCAGTTGAGACCCCCAGACTCTTGGTCATGGGGGACTTCAACTTGCCGTCGACGGGAGCGGCCTCTGAGGCGGCTCGGGAGTTCATGGCTCCCATGACGGCCATGGACCTGACCCAATTAGTTCAGGGCCCCACTCATGAAGGGGGCCACACACTGGACCTTATTTTTGTATCTGAACAGTGGACGAGTGGTCTGGGAATAGGGGACTTAGTCATCACGCCCCTGTCATGGTCAGATCACTCATCCCTCCGGCTGGACTTCCCTGGCGCTATCCCCCACCGCGAGGAGGCGGAACCAGACTCTCCAAGCTGGTACCGCCCCAGGCTCCTGATGGAACCGGATAGATTCCAGACGGAGCTTGGGCCAATACCTGTAGCCCTGTCCCGCTCCCGGTCAGAGGACCTAGTGACTGCCTGGAATAGGGCGACGGCTGGGGCCTTGGACCGGGTTGCGCCTTTGCGACCTCTCCGGCGGCATCGATCCACCCGGGCTCCTTGGTTCACTGAGGAGCTAAGGGTGATGAAGCGCCACAGGAGACGTCTAGAGAGCAGGTGGAGGTCCTCACGCTCCAAATCTGACCGAACACAGGTAAGAGCCTATTTGTGGACTTACCTTGAGCAATGAGAGTGGCCAAGCGTAGATATTGTGCCGCCCTTATTGCGTCCACGGATAACCGCCCTGCCGCCCTGTTTCGGGTGACCCGCTCCCTTTTATCGCAGGGGACGCGGGGGGCACCCTTACAGGGAAGAGCAGAGGAGTTTGGGGAATATCTGCAGGACAAAATCGCTCAGATCCGGAGTGGATGGACCTCCGTCAGTGGACCGGACGGGCCGTCAGCAGCGAATCTTGAGAGACCATTCTGGGAGGAGTTTGACTCTGTTGCCCCCGAGGATTTGGACAGGTTGCGTGGAAGGCTGTGACCCACTACATGTTCAATGGACCCGTGTCCCTCCTGGCTGGTACTGGCAGCCTGGGAGGTGACACGAGGCTGGCTTCTGGGCCTGGTGAACGCCTCATTGGGTGAGGGATACTTACCAACTGCCTTGAAAGAGGCGGTGGTGAGACCCTTGCTCAAGAGGCCTTCGCTCGACCCAACGGAGCTAGCTAATTATCGTCCAGTCTCCAACCTTCCCTTTTTGGCGAAGGTTGTTGAGAATGTGGTGGGGCAGCAGTTTCCGCGACACCTGGACGAATCCGATTATCTAGACTCACGCCAGTCCGGCTTCCGACCCGGGCACAGCACAGAGACAGCCTTGGTCGCGTTGGTCGATGATCTCTGGAGGGCCAGAGATAGAGGTTGTTCCTCTATCCTGGTCCTATTAGACCTCTCGGCGGCTTTTGATACCATCGACCATGGTATCCTATTGCGCCGGTTGGAGGGGATGGGAGTCGGAGGTACCGTCTTGCGGTGGTTCGGCTCCTACCTCTCCGACCGGAAGCAATGTGAGTTGACAGGGGGGCAGAGGTCGACCCTGAGGCCACTCACTTGTGGGGTGCCACAGGGGTCGGTCCTCTCGCCTCTCCTGTTCAATGCATATGTGAAGCCGCTGGGTGAGATCATCCGTGGCTTTGGGGTTGAGTACCATCTGTACGCTGATGATACTCAGCTGTACATTTCAACCCCAAACCACCCCAACGAGGCTGTCGAAGTGATGTCCCGGTGTTTGGAAGCCGTCGGGGTCTGGATGGGGGACAACAGACTCAAACTCAACCCCTCCAAGACTGAGTGGCTGTGGCTACCAGCACCTCGGTTCAGCCAGCTGATACCATCGCTGGCCATAGGGGGCGAACAACTGTCCCCTGTGGAACGGGCGCGCAATTTGGGCGTCCTCCTTGATGCCCGGCTGTCAATGGATGACCATGTGGCAGCCGTGGCAAGGGGGGCGTTCCACCAGGTTTGCCTGGTGCGCCAATTGCGCCCCCTACTGGACCGGAGTGCCCTACGCACGGTCACTCACGCGCTGGTGACGTCTCGCCTGGACTACTGCAATGCCCTCTACATGGGGCTCCCCTTGGGACGCATCCGGAGACTACAGCTAGTCCAGAATGCAGCCGCGCGGGCCATCATGGGGAGTGCACGATACTCCCGCGTAACACCCCTCCTGCGCGAGCTGCACTGGCTGCCTGTGGCCTTTCGGGTGCGTTTCAAGGTATTGATTACCATCTTTAAAGCGCTCCATGGCATAGGACCTAGTTATCTGCAGGATCGCATCCTACCACACATGTCCCTACGACCAATCCGCTCTCACAGGGAGGGACTCCTCCTGGTGCCGTCCACCAGGCAATGCCAGCGGGCGACACCTAGGAGTAGGTCCTTCTCTGTGATGGGCCCAACCCTCTGGAATGACCTCCCCCCCGACATCAGAACCACCACTGACCTCCATTCCTTCCATCAAAAACTAAAGACTCACCTGTTTCAATTAGCTGGCCTGGCACACTCTTAGTCTTACCTCCCGGGGATATATTTTAATTGGGTTTGGGTATTTTAATTGGGATGTTTTAGGGCTTTTATACTATATTTATTTCTTTGTACAGTCTCACCTCCTCCACTCAAATGCTCAAGTATTTAATTGTTTACATATTATTTATATTGTTATTTATGTATTTTATCTGTGTTTTATTGACTGTACACGGCCCCGAGTCCCTTTTTGGGAGAGGGGGCGGTCTATAAATCCAAATAAATAAATAAATAAATAATAAATAAATAAACCTTCCTGAGGCTGGGGATTGGAGCTGCTGGACACAAGGGGGGAGACAGAGAGACAAAAAGGACTGAGGTAGGGGCCCTTTAACTCCATTTCATTTGAACCTTCCTGAGGCTGGTGGTTGTAGCTGCTGGATACAAGTGGGGAGTCAGAGAGATAAAAAGGACTGATGTAGGGGCCCTTTAACTCCATTTCATTTGAACCTTCCTGAGGCTGGGGATTGGAGCTGCTGGATACAAGGGGGAGTCAGAGAGACAAAAAGGACTGATGTGGACTTCCGGTGGTGACATCGAGGCAAGTGCGGGGAAGAAAACAGGGCTCTGTCTTCGAACCCCGATTTGCGCGTTTTGGAGGATCCCCCCGGGGATACACTGATCCTGAAGGGAGACGTGGAGAAGTAGGGATACCCCAGAACTAACGAGGTGGAGGGCAATCGCCCATTACGACTGGGGATACCCTTTTCAACCCAACGTGTAAGCGTCTGCCGTTCTTCTTTTACGGTGGACCTGAAGCCTCAGCAAACCACCTAATAGGAGAAGGAAGGAAGATTTAACTTGTTTCAACTTGTTGCTACATTGTTATAATGCCGTGAGAATCAACAGACCGCCCTACAAGCGAAAACAGCGGAGAGTATAGGCTGGAAAAAGACGGATCGCAGACCGCAGAGGAAAACGGGCAAACAGGGAGTCTCCAGAGACCAGGTGAGAGAGCCCTACAACTGAAAGGCCACTGGAAGAGGTGAGAGCAACAACTTCAAAGGTAAAAACAAACCCGAAGAACCGAGGAGAAAAAAATACGAACTGACCGGAGTCTTGTAGACTCGGGTAGAGAAGAAAGAGAGCCAGAGGGAGATCTTGGTGGACTGTGTTATACTGGAAAGCAGTGGTGGACGGCCATTAATTAGGAAGAAGAAGAGAGTAACAAAGTAACAAAACGGAAGAGAAAGCTGACGAAACAGCGATACAGAAACAACTTAGAAGAGCCTGGACAATTTTATAAAAACTGAAAGAAAGGAACTTAAAAGAACTTAAAGAAACTCTGAGGAAAGTGGTGAATGAACTAACTATATTAATAATACATATCTATATATAATTGCTATAATATTTATAAATAAGTATTTAAATTAATATTTAATATAAATATTTATATTTATATTTACTGTTATATTCACAAATAAGTAAGTGTGAAAATCTGTGGCAATCACTATTTATATATACCTATGTTACAAATGTTTATTCAACTTAAATCTTAGTAATTTCAGTAACACTAAGGACATAGTGAACAATTTAAATATTTAAGATATAGTACTGTGGATGTTGATATGAATAAGTATTGAGTTCTTTCCCCCCTGTCCTTCCTTTCTACCTATATAACCCCTCTTGCTACCATTTCTAGGCACTAGTGAATGACCTATATATATTATTTAAGACTCTTATATTGTACTAAGATTAAGACTACTGTTGATATATTAATACAGGGAAAAAAAGGGGGGAAAGATATTGAATGCTAATCTGGGACAATATATATAAGATACTTATAGAACAAGATAAAACCATAAAAGAAATGGCAAATATAACATCAATAGCACTAAGGACCGGAAAAAAGACAAACGTTAATCCTGCGATAAATCCAACAAAGGTACTGACTGCCTCCCCAGCACCCAAAGGGTCAACAGAAGAAATGCATGCAACAGAAAAACCAAACTCAGGGCCGAACACTGAAAATGTACAGGCAATGCTGCAAAGCATCCAAGAAACCATGTTAACACATCAAGAAACAGCAGCAAAAAATCACGGAGAAATGAAAACAGACATGAATGAAATGAAATCAGAGATGTGTGAAATGAAAAGCGAAGTCAAGAATGACATACAGAAATTAGATAATAAAATGGAAATTATACAACAAACTTTGGAAAAAAATGAACAATCAATAAAAGCAGTAGAAAAAAGAACAGAACAAACAGAGATGAAGATAAACCAGGTTGAACAACAAATGAAAATATCAAACAAAAACTTAGAGGAATCGCTTATTCATATGGAAATGGACCGAGCAGCTTTTTACCTCCGTTTTCAGAATGTGACGGAGGCAAAAGATGAAGATTTAACAACGATAATGTCAGGCCTAATAGCAGAGACACTAAATAGAGATAAACAAGAGATTTTGAATGAATTGGATGACATATATAGAGTTAGTACTAATTATGCTAGAAAAAATCGACTACCCAGAGAAGTGCACATCAGGTTCGCAAGGAAAAAAGTAAGAGACATAGTATATAAAATAACAAGAGACGAACCGATGTTGTACAAAGGGAAAGAGATACAAATACTAAAGCAAATTCCACAAAGAGTGAGGGAACAAAGGAGAGAATACCAATTCTTGGCGACACAATTAATCAAGCAGGAAATACTATTTAGATGGTTAATACCAGAAGGGATGCTGGTAACATGGTAGGAGAAGAGGATCAAAATCGACAACTTGGAGAAAGCACAGGAACTATACGAGCAACTAATAGATCCAGAAGAGAAACAAAACAGTAAAGAGGAGATAGAATATAGAAGTAAGGAGGAAAGACAACAAAAGGTAACGGAAAGAAAACAGGGAGGACAAAGCAGGGAAGAGGAAGAACAACAGAAAGAGGAGGAAGTAAGACCAAAAACAAGAAGCCAAAAAAGAAACTAGAGTCAATAAAAACAAAGACAAGTAGAGAATTAGGAGGATGGAAAAAGAAATCCGATTACTATCAGTAAATATTAATGGATTAAATTCGCCAACAAAAAGAAAACATATCTGGACAAAATTAACAAAACAAAAAGCAGACATAATATGCCTACAGGAAACACATATTAAACAACAAGATACAAAATACTTAGAATGTCCAAAATTAAGAAAAAAGAAAAGGGTTAGCAATATATGTTAAAGATAGGATAAAGACAAGCTTAATATACACAGACCCAAAGGGAAGAATATTAATAATAGAGATATGGATAAATCAAAAACCAATACTGCTGGTAGTAATATATGCCCCAAATGAAGACCAGAATTTTTTAAAAAAAAATTACATGAAAAATTAGAGAAATTGGAAGGAGGAACATCTGTATAATAGGAGATTATAATGCCATAGTAGATAGTAAAAAAGACTACGTAAGTGACAAAAAAACTAAAAAAAAAATATATTACCAATAACATGTTTTGAGATGATGGAGGAGTTAAATCTGATAGATATCTGGAGAAAAATGGAACCAGAAAAAAAACAATTTACTTTTTACTCCAATCCACACCAATCTTGGTCACGGATCGACATGGCATGGATGAATGGGGAAATTGGGGCAGAAGTACATAAAATTGAAATACTACCAAATACTTGGGCAGACCACAACCCCATTAAAATAATCTGGAAAGGGGGGGGGGGAAACTAGACGAAGATGGACGTTAAATCTGCAAATACTAAAAGAAAAAGAATTTATTCAAAAATGTAAGAATGAGCTGGAACTATTTTTTAAGGAAAACACAAAAGAACAGACATCAATACAAAATTTATGGGATATTATGAAAGCCTATACACGAGGAATCATTATAGCGTATTCAGCAAAAAGAAATAAAGAAAAATGGGCACAACAGAAGAGATTAGAGGAAGAAATTAAAAATTTAGAAATACAGCTGCAAAACAAGCCACAAAACGATAAAATTAGAAAGGATTGGATGCTAGCGAAACACAAATTAAATATACTAGCCCAGGAAGAAATAGTAAAGGATTTAAAATTAACGAAACAAAACTTTTTTGAGCAAGCAAACAAACCAGGGAGGTGGCTATCATACAGATTGAGAAAAGAAAGAGAGAAAAGATTAATATATCAACTTCAAGAGGAAACTGGCGAATTGCAACATACAATGGAAGGGAAGAAAAAGATTATACATAAATACTTCGAAAAACTATATAAGGGGGAACAAATACATGATTGGATTAGATTGGATTGGATTTATTGGATTTATATGCCGCCCTTCTCCCAAGGACTCAGGGCGGCGTACAGCATTAAAAAAGTGATATTCCAGAAGAGGGTCTTTTTATTCCAACGGTCGTGGGGAGGGGCAGGTGCGAGGGTAGCCAGAGATCTTATCGCCGGTTGGGAGACCGGGGCCGTGGTCGTTGGGTACGGCCGGTCATATGTCCCAACCCCCGCAATCTAAGTGGTCAGGCCCTACAGAGCCAGGGTCTGAGACTGATGCTATGCAATGCCAGGTCCGTTGTCAACAAAGCCCCCCTCATTAACGACTTGGTGTCGGAGGGGGAGCCGGACCTGGCAGGAATCACCGAGACCTGGCTGGGCCACGAGGGAGGTCTCCCTCTCATGGAAATGTGCCCGCCAGGTTACCACGCATTTCATCAGTCACGGGCACTAGGCAGGGGTGGTGGGGTAGCGGTCATTGTGAGGGAAGGTCTCGAGGCAAGAGAGACCACTGTGCCACAGATAACCGGTTGTGAGTCCCTATGCGTGAAGTGGGGCCCAGGGAGACAGTTGGGCTTGCTAATTGTACACCTGGCTCCTCGCTATGCATCAGCAGCCCTGCCCGAGCTCCTTGGGGTGATCGCCGAGATGGCAGTTGAAATGCCTAGACTGTTGGTCATGGGTGACTTCAACTTGCCATCGGTAGGGGAGGCATCCGAAGCAGCTTGGGAGTTCATGGCTTCCATGACAGCCATGGACCTGACCCAAATAATTCAGGGCCCCACACATGAGGGAGGACACACACTGGATTTTATTTTTGTCTCTGGCCAATGGAGGAGTGATCTGGGAGTAGGGGATTTAGCTATCACTCCCCTGTCATGGTCTGATCACTCACTGCTCCGGCTCGACTTTCCAGCCGCTACTCCCCACCGCGGGGAGGCGGAACCAGATTGCCCAAGATGGTTCCGCCCCAGGCGCCTGATGGAACCTGACAGGTTCCAGACGGAGCTTGGGCCATTTCCTGTAGCCCTGACCCACACCCGATCGGAGGACCTAGTGGCTGCATGGAATAGTGCGGCCGCGGGGGCCTTCGACCAGGTTGCGCCTTTGCAGCCTCTCTTGCGGCAGCGAACCACCCAGGCCCCTTGGTTTACCGAGGAGCTGAGGGTGATGAAGCGCCGCAAGAGACACCTAGAGAGCAGATGGAGATCATCACGCTCTGAATCTGACCGATCACAGGTGAGAGCCCATTTATGGACTTACCTTGTGGCGTTAAGAGTGGCCAAGCGTCAGTATTGTGCCACCCTTATTGCGTCCGCAGATAACCGCCCTGCCACCCTGTTTGGGGTAACCCGCTCCCTCCTTCAACAGAGGCCGCGGGAAGCCCCTTTGCAGGGTAGAGCAGAGGAATTTGGGGAGTATCTGCAGGACAAAATCGCTCAGATTCGAAGCGAGTTGGTCTCTACTAGTGGTCTAGAGGGGACGTCGGAGGTGGGTCTTGAGGCTCCACTCTGGGAGGAGTTTGACTCTGTTACTTCCGACGATATGGACAGGTTGCATAGGCGACTGCGAGCCACCACATGTTTACTGGACCCGTGTCCCTCCTGGCTTGTACTGGCATCCTGGGAGGTCACACAAGGCTGGCTCCAGGAGTTAGTTAACGCTTCTTTGAGTGAGGGGTTCTTGCCGGCCGTCCTGAAAGAGGCGGTGGTGAGGCCCCTACTCAAGAAGCCTTCCCTGGACCCAGCTCTGTTAGCCAACTACCGTTCCGTCTCCAACCTTTGCTTTCTGGCGAAGGTTGTAGAGAGTGTGGTGGCACAACAGTTTCCACGCCACCTGGAGGAAACTGATTATCTGGACCCGCGCCAGTCCGGTTTCCAGCCCGGCCACAGCACGGAGACAACATTGGTCGTGTTGGTGGATGATCTCTGGAGGGCCAGAGATGGGGGTTGCTCCTCCATCCTGGTCCTACTAGACCTCTCGGCGGCTTTTGATACCATCGACCATGGTATCCTATTGCATCGACTGGAGGGGCTGGGGGTGAGGGGCACCGTTCTGCGGTGGTTTTCCTCCTACCTCTCTGGCCGAGTGCAATTTGTATTGGCAGGGGGCCAGAGGTCGACCTCGAGGCCACTCACTTGTGGGGTGCCACAAGGGTCGGTCCTCTTGCCTCTCCTGTTCAATACATATATGAAGCCGCTGGGTGAGATCATTCGTGGGTTTGGGGTAGATTACCATCTGTACGCGGATGATACCCAGCTGTACATCTCTACCCCAAACCACCCCAACGATGCCGTCAAAGTGATGTCCCGGTGTCTGGAAGCCGTACGGATCTGGATGGGAAGTAACAGACTCAAGCTCAACCCGTCCAAGACGGAGTGGCTGTGGCTACCGGCACCCCGGTTCAACCAGCTGATTCCATCACTGGCCATTGGGGGCGAACATCTGGCCCCCGTGGATCGGGTACGCAATTTGGGCGTCCTCCTAGATGCCCAGCTGTCAATGGACGACCATGTGACAGCCGTGGCAAGGTGGGCGTTTCACCAGGTTCGCCTGGTGCGCCAATTGCGTCTCCTATTGGACCGAAATGCCCTTCGCACAGTCACCCATGCGCTTGTGACGTCCCGGCTAGACTACTGTAACGCTCTCTACATGGGGCTCCCCTTGAGATGCACCCGAAGACTGCAGTTGGTTCAGAATGCGGCCGCGCGGGCAGTCTCGGGAGTCGCTAGATACTCCCACGTAACACCTCTCCTGCGTGGGCTGCACTGGCTACCTGTAGCTTTTCGGGTGCGTTTCAAGGTGCTGATTATCATCTTCAAAGCGCTCCATGGCACAGGGCCTAGTTATTTGCGGGATCGTATCCTACCCCACACATCCCTTCGGCCGATTCGCTCACACAGAGAGGGACTCCTCTGGGTGCCGTCCACTAGGCTGTGCCAGCGGGCGACGCCCAGGGGAAGGGCCTTCTCTGTGATGGGCCCGACCCTCTGGAATGACCTTCCCCCTGATATTAGAACAACCACGGATCTCCGCTCCTTCCGTAAGAAGCTCAAAACCCACCTGTTTAATCTAGCCGGCTTGGCCTAATTCCTGCTCTCCCACCTCAGTCTGTATTTTTAAATTTCACGGGTTGGTCTTAGGCTAAGTTTTTAATTTTTATAAACTTGTACAGGGGTTTAAAGTTTAATCCGATTTTAACTATATTTATGATTATTTGTATGGTTTTTAATTTGGTACCTGTACACCGCCCCGAGTCCCTTCGGGGAGAGGGGGCGGTCTAGAAATCAAATAAAATAAATAAATAAATAAATAAAATAAAACACATAGTACAAAAGTTAAAAGGAAATTAGAAACAGTCCAAAAAACAAACCCAATTTATATAACACTCACATTTTAAAAATTAAATAAAATTAACAGGCCAGGCCGGCTTGCTGGAAAAGCGAACTTTTTAGGGCGCGTCGGAAGGACCGGAGGTCAGGGATTATGCGAAGCTCCGGGGGCAGCTCATTCCAGAGGGAAGGCGCTCCCACAGAGAAGGCTCTCCCCCTGGGGGTCACCAGCCAACACTGTCTGATATAATGATAAACAAATAAAAGAATATTTAAACGGAGAAGAAATCCCATCAATACCGGAAGATATGAAAGAAACATTGACAAAACAAATAACAAAAACAGAACTGAAACAAGCAACCCTGAAACAGAAAAATAATAAAACACCAGGCCCAGATGGATTCCCAGCAGAATGGTATAAAACAATGGATGATTTGAGCGAATCAATAGAACCCTTGATGCTGGAAATGTACAATGAGGCATTGATGAAAGCAAAAATACCACACTCATGGAGGGAAGCGCATATCACGTTAATATCTAAAGAAGGTACAGATCAAAACCAAATTCAAAACTACAGGCCAATCTCGTTGTTGAATGCCGATTATAAAATATTTGCAACAATAATAGCGGAGAGACTAAAAAGACTACTAAACGATTACATACATCCAGACCAAAACGGGTTTCTCCCAACAAGACAAATTAGAAATAATACCAGAATAATAGCTAATATCTTGGAATATTCTGAGGTGCATCCAGAGAAACAAGTGGCACTTGTTTTCCTGGATGCACAAAAGGCATTTGATAATCTAAATTGGCAATGTATGAAACAACAAATTAAGAATATGAACCTAGGAAACAAATTTGAAAGATTAATATTAAAAATGAAGAATACAAAATCCAAGCCTTTGCAGACGATTTGGTATTTATTATAGAAGATCCATTAGAAACAGCAAACAGTTTAATGCTAGAACTAGGAAAATATGGAAATGTGGCAGGATTAAAAATTAATAGAGAACAGACTAAAATAATAACCAAAAATTTGAAGGAAGAACAAAATAAAGAATTAGAAAAAATAATAGGACTCCAAGTGGTAAAGAAAGTCAAATATCTTGGAATATGGCTAACTGCAAAGTGCTCAACTATAAAAGAAAATAATTATACAAAATTAATGCAACAAATAAAAAAAGATCTAGAATTATGGGTGAAATTACAACTATCTTTATTAGGGAAAATAGCAACCATAAAAATGAATATACTACCAAGAGTGCTATATCTATTTCAAACTATCCTCATAAAATTAGAGAAACTTTTTTTCACCGAATTGAACAAAATTTAATTAAAATTTATCTGGCAAGGGAAGAAAGCTAGGATAAAATTGAAAGCATTACAGGATGATAGAAGCAGAGGTGGTATGGGGCTACCTGACTGGGAACTCTACTACAAAGCAGCAGCATTAATTTGGATCAAAGACTGGATAAATTTAAAAACAGAAGAATACTAGCATTAGAAGGCCACAACCTGCAAACAGGATGGCACTATTTCTTATGGGAAGAAAGTAAAAAGAAACAAAAATATTTCCATACACATTTTATTAGAGATGCATTAATACAGGTCTGGAACAAAATTAAAGCAAAACACTACATGAAAATACCGATATGGCACTCCACTATGGAAGCTATGATACATCCCAATACGCAAGATCTATCAAAAATGATTAGATACAGTGAAATTTTAGATAACCAGGGGAATTTGAAAACAAATCAAGAACTAAAAGAGAATAATATAAATATAGATTGGTGGCCATATCTGCAATTACAACCAAGATACAAAAAAGATGTAAAAGAATATGGAATATATACAGAATTGCAACAAATAGATAAAATCTTAATTGGCCCGGAAAACAAATTCATAACGAAAATGTATAAATATTTGCTAGAAGTAACATTAGAAGAAAAAAAAGTTAAAGGCTGTATGATAGCATGGGCCAAACATTTTGGTTATAATATAGATGTAGCAGATTGGGAAAGAATTTGGAACATAAACTATAAATTAACACGATCAGCATCATTGAAAGAAAATATATACAAAATGTTTTATCGTTGGCACCTATCACCAACAAGATTGGCTAAAATATACCCAAATTTGAAACTGACCTGCTGGAAATGTAAAAAAGAACAAGGGACCTTCTATCATATGTGGTGGTCTTGCCCGGAATCACAAAAATATTGGAAAAAAATTTGGAAATGGGTGCAAGAAATCACGAGAGAACAAATAAAATATAAACCCGAAACCTTCTTGCTGGGAATAATCAAAGGGAAATGAACAACAAAAATCAAATATTTACTAACACATATTCTAACTACAGCTAGAATTGCTTTCGCTCAATACTGGAAACAAACTACTACCCCCCCGGACGAATTAATGATAAAAAAACACTGGACTGCGCAAAGATGGACAAATTAACTCTAAAATTAAAAGATAAAGAGGAATCAGAATATTATGAAATCTGGAATAATTGGTATGAATGGTTAGAAAACAAGAAAAATAATTAAGCCAAAAACAATATATATATAAATACGTATAGAACTGTGTATAAAAGTATGTAAATATAGAAGTGGAATATTATAAACATGTATAGATAAGATGATATAACAAGGTACAAATGTTAACATAATGACTGTAATACATGGTGAAAAGAGAAAAACATGCATAGATAAGACGATATGACAATGTACAAAATGTTGACATAACGACTGTAACATATGCTGAAAAGAGAAAAACAATAAAAATTACTAGGCAAAAAAAAAATTAATGAAGTCCTGCATGAGCATTTATACCAGGAGGTGCTTGTATACCTGAACGGCATACTTATTTACACCAACACCATGGAGGAACAAACCCAATTAGTGAGGCAAGTGTTACAGAAGTTACTGGCCGCCAAACTCTTCATGAAACTCTCAAAATGCGAGTTCCATCGAACCAGATTAGATTACCTGGGGTATCGTATATCCATTGATGGGGTAGAGATGGATCCTCGTAAAGTACAGGTGGTAATGGGGTGGCAGGTGCTGAGGACACGTAAGCAGTTGCAAAGCTTCCTCGGGTGAACTCTGGTATAAACTGTCAGTAGAAGTTGGCAAACCCGAGGAAGCTTTGCAACTGCTACCAACAGTTTATATCAGAGTTCACCCAGGTGGCATTACTCCTGATGGATTTACTGTGTACCAAACCTGCCATACTGAAATTCTCTCATGTACTCGCTCATGAATTAATTAGGACATCTTTTGGAAACCTGACACCCCGACCAGGACAGGCCCTAAACTGGACAATGGTCAATCAAAATGGACTCAAGTGTCTATACACCAATGCAGAGTATGAGGAATAAACAGGGCGAATTAGAAATTCAAGTAAAAGAGGGCAGATACGATATTATTGCCATTACAGAAACTTGGTGGGATGAAACCGACAAATGGAACATACAGCTAGAAGGATTTAAATTATTTAAAAGAAATAGACCAAACAAAAGAGGAGGTGGAGTTGCACTACATATAAGAAATAATTGCCTCTCTACAGAAATAGAGCACAACAATGATGAGAACTATCTTGAATGCATTTGGGTCAATATTAAAGGTTGGGGGGGGGGGGAATGACATTGCCATAGGTCTATACTACAGGCCACCCAACCAAGCAGAGGAAGTACATGAACTTTTTGCTAGTCAGCTAACTAAGCTATGTAGGAAGCACACCACAATAGTAATGGGAGATTTTAACTACCCTGACATCAACTGGGAAACAAACTCTGCCCCAAGTGGAAGATCCAACAGGTTCCTAACAAACCTAGCAGACAACTTTGTTTTCCAAAAAGTAGAGAAGGGAACCAGGGGATCAGCCATATTGGACTTAATTCTCACTAACAGAGAGGAAATGATAGAAGCTGTTGAAGCCACAGGAACCCTGGGGGCAAGTGACCACGCAATATTGGAATTCAACATTATGCAAACAAAAGTAGTAGAACAAAGTGAAACTAGAGTCTTGGAGTTTAAGAGAGCTAATTTCAATAAACTTAGAGAGAGCTTGGGAAACATTCCATGGATGAGAATCCTCAAGGGGAAAACAACTCAAGAAGCTTGGGAAATTTTGAAAAATGAGATTACAAAAGCCCAGTCTAGCACAATACCAATGAAGAAGAAAAATAACAGCTCCCAAAAGAAACCAGCATGGCTGCATAAAGAACTATCTGACAAATTGAAAGACAAAAAAGATAAGTATAAAAAGTGGAAAGGGGGGGACATAACTAAGGCAGAATATCAGCAAATAGCCCGAGCATGTAAAGATGAAGTGAGGAAAGCTAAGGCTCACAATGAAGAAAGGCTTGCCACAAAAGTAAAAAAATAAGAAAAAAAGCTTCTTCCAACATGTTAAAAACAAGAAAAGAGTTAAGCAAACAATTGGTCCATTGCTGGGAGAAAGTGGCAAGAAGGTGACAACCAACAGGGAGAAAGCAGAACTATTTAACTCATGTTTTGCATCTGTCTTTACACAAAGGGATAAAACAGTCCAACCTATCAAAAACAGCACCACAAAAATCAGATTAGGAACACAAATTGAAATAGGGAAGAAAATGTTAAGTGAGCACCTGTCTACCCTAGACGAGTCCAAATCACCAGGACCGGATGGATTACACCCCAGGGTTCTGAAGGAACTGGCAGACGAGATCTCAGAACCACTGAACTATATCTTTCAGAGATCCTGGAGCACCGGGGAACTACCAGAGGACTGGAAAAGAGCTGATGTGGTTCTCATCTTCAAAAAAGGGGAAAAACAGATCCAGGAAACTACAGACCTATCAGCCTGACCTCAATACCAGGAAAGATTCTGGAAAAGATCATGAACGAATTTGCGAACACCTAGAAGCAAACAAAGTAATAGCCAAAAGCCAACATGGGTTTGTCAAAAACAGATCATGCCAGACTAATCTTATTGCATTCTTTGACAAAGTGACAAAATTAGTGGACCAGAGGAATGCCGTCGATATAGTTTACTTGAACTTCGGTAAGGCATTTGATAAGGTAGACCATAACCTACTACTAGATAAAGTAGAAGAATGTGGGTTAGACAGCATCACCACAAAATTGATTTGTAACTGGCTGACCAACCGCACTCAACGTGTAGTCCTCAATGGAACTGCATCTACATGGATGGAGGTATGCAGTGGAGTACCCCAAGGCTCTGTTTTGGGCCTAGTACTCTTCAACATCTTCATGATTTGGATGAGGGAATAAATGGGGAACTCATCAAATTTGCAGATGACGCCAAGCTGGCAGGAATAGCCAACACTCCAGAAGATAGGCTAATGATACAAAGATACAGAAGGATCTTGACAAACTTGAACATTGGGCACTATCTAATAAAATGAAATTCAATGGTGAAAAGAGTAAGGTTCTACATTTAGGCAACAAAAAAAAATGCACAGGTACAGTATAGGTGGTACCTTGCTCAACAGTAGTAACTGTGAAAGGGATCTTGAAGTCCTAGTGGACAGCCATTTAAATATCAAGGAGAGAAGCAACTTAGAACTGAGGAGAAACTTCCTGACAGTTAGAACAATTAATCAGTGGAGCAGCTTGCCTCCAGAAGTTGTGAATGCCCCAACACTGGAAGTCTTTAAGAAGATGTTGGATAGTCATTTGTCTGGAACGGTATAGGGTTTCCTGCCTAGGCAGGGGGTTGGACTAGAAGACCTCCAAGGTCCCTTCCAACTCTACTATTGTATTGTATTGTATTGTATTGTAAATATGAGCCAGCAGTGTGTAGCAGCTGCCAAAAAAGCCAACACAGTTCTAGGCTGCATCAACAGAGGGATAGAATCAAAATCACGTGAAGTGTTAATACCACTTTATAATGCCTTGGTAATACTGCATTCAGTTTTGGTCACCATGATGTAGAAAAGATATGGAGACTCTAGAAAGAGTGCAGAGTGCCTATGAAGAACGGTTGCAGGAACTGGGCATGTCTAATTTAATAGAAAGAAGGACTAGTGGAGACATGATAGCAGTGTTCCAATATCTCAGGGGTTGCCACAATGAAGAGGGAGTCAAACTATTTTCCAAGGCACCTGAGGGTAGAACAAGAAGCAATGGGTGGAAACTAATCAAGGAGAGAAGCAACTTAGAACTGAGGAGAAACTACCTGACAGTTAGAACAATTAATCAGTGGAGCAGCTTGCCTCCAGAAGTTGTGAATGCCCCAACACTGGAAGTCTTTAAGAAGATGTTGGATAGTCATTTGTCTGGAACGGTATAGGGTTTCCTGCCTAGGCAGGGGGTTGGACTAGAAGACCTCCAAGGTCCCTTCCAACTCTGCTATTGTATTGTATTGTATTGTATTGTATTGCATTGCATTGCATTGCATTGCATTGCATTGCATTGCATTGCATTGCATTGCATTGCATTGCATTGCATTGCATTGCATTGCATTGCATTGCATTGCATTGTATTGTAATAGAGGTTGCTTATAAAACAATGAAGATTTTTATACTTTAGCTTTTAACTCCTCTTCCTGGGGTTTTGGAATCTGTTGCATATAATTCTGGGGTCTTGGTGGGCCTTTATGGATTAGAATTTGATGTGTCCATGTGGATTATAATCAATAATTTTGTGGATTATAATATAGAAACTATCAAAAAGGAAAGAAGAAGAAAGAAAACAACCTTTGTAGAAAAGAACTTGGATTGTGGACATTTTGGTTTGATTTGGTGAAATATAACACTTACAAACAGAAAGGGAGTTGAGATTTGGAATTAAGAATTGGAAATAAGAAAGGAACTGATGGACTATATTAGGTATATTTTATAATTAGATACTGTTGTACATATAGTGTTTGATTTATAGTATTATTGACTGTTGGGTTATTGATGGGCTGCTTTTTGTAAAATAACAATTTTAAAATATTTGACTATCCTAAACTTTAATTCTAAATTATCAAAATGGCAAGCAATAGAAATTCAAGTAAAACAGGGAGGAAAACACCATCATCTGCACCATCTTCAGTGGTATCTTCTGTGCCTTCGAGTCCAGCTAGCCAGCGCTCCACCGATATTATGTTGCAGAATGAAAAATTAACCTCCTTCCAGTCAGAGATGAAAAATATGATTCAATCATTTTTTAAAATATATTTTTATTATTTTTACATTTAAAAACAATGCAATACCGCGGAGTCAGAGTGACCATACATTCACATTATATACAGCTAGTTTCAACCATTAACAATTAATCTACTTAATACATTGTCTAGCCTTCTGTCCAATCACAGTATATACATTTGTTCCAGTCTTGTCATCTTGTCTTATACCAATCATAAAATCTATCCCATACTTCAAAATATTCTGATTCCCCTTTATTTTTAAGTTCAAGAGTGAGCCTATCTGCTTCTGCACAGGCCAACACTTTTCTGATTATATCTAGCTCTGATGGTGTATTTTCTTTTTTCCAATACTGTGCATAGGTTATGCGCGTTGCAGTTAGTATATGTATAATTAGATAAAGTGTATCTTTCTTAAACCCCTCCGGTATTATGCCTAGGAGAAAAGTTTCTGGTTTAAACATAATTTGTTCTCCCACCATTTGTTCTAACCACGACTGAATCATTTTCCAATATTTTTTTGCCTCATTGCACGTCCACCATATATGATAGAAAGTGCCTGGTGTTTTTTTACACTTCCAACAGTTTGGGGCCAGATTTTTGAACATTTTGGAAAGCCGTGCTGGGGGGAGATGCCATCTGTAGAACATCTTATAAATATTTTCTTTATACGCCGTAGCCAATGTTAGTTTCTGATTAAGTATCCAAAGTTTTTCCCACTTAGCCAATTCCACATTGTAACCGAAATTTTTCGCCCAGGTGACCATGGTTTCTTTGACATGTTCCTCCTCTAGCTTATATTCCAACAAGAATCTATACAGCACTTTGATCAGTCTGTTTTCTGTCTGTATCAAAAGTTTATTTAATATTGTGTAGTCTTTGGCAATACCTTCGTTCTTCCTATCCTGTGCATACCTTGATTGTATCTGTAAATAAGACCACCATTCTACTTGTACTCCTAGTGATGTCAATTCTGATCTAGTTTTGATCTCTCCCTGCCTGTTCAATAACTCTTTATATGTGACTATATTTTCCATATTGATTAAATTTGGGTGTATGTATGCTTCCATCATAGATAGCCAAATAGGTATTTTGGTATAGTGGTCATGTTTAATTTTGTTTCATATTAGTAACAGAGATTGTCTGATGTAATGTCTACTAAAATATTTGTGTGCAGATCCTTTTTCATACCAGAGAAAGGCATGCCAGCCTGCTTGGAGGTCATGGCCTTCCAATTTGAGTAATCTTTTGTTTCTCAGCATTATCCATTCCCTTAGCCATGTTAGTATGGCCGCAGTATAATAGAGTTCCCAATCTGGTACGCCCAATCCTCCTTTTTCCTTAGTGTCTTGCATAGCCTTAAGTTTTATTCTTGGTTTTCTTCCCTGCCAAATAAATTTCGAAACCAATTGATTCAAATCCTTGAAGACACATTTTTCTAATTTAATGGGAATATTCTGAAATAGGAAAAGAAATTCTGGTAATATATTCATTTTTATAACTGCGATCTTACCCCTCAGGGACAGTTGTAGGTTTTTCCACCTTTCTAGATCTTTCTTAGTTTTATTAATCAAATTACTATAATTATCTTCTTTGATGGTCACACACCTCGCAGATAAATGTATACCAAGATATTTAACTTTTTTGACAATTTGGATACCCAATTTCTTCGTTAACTCCTCTTTCGCTTTTGATGTCATATTTTTAGTCAGAATTTTGGTCTTTGTCATATTTATCTTTAAACCCGCTATTTTCCCATACTCTGTCAATTCCTCAATGAGTTTCGTACCAGACTTTATAGGATCTTCTAACACAAACACTAGATCGTCCGTGAAGGCCTGTGACTTAAATTGCTCCTTTTTGATTTCTAGTCCCTTTATCTGTACCTCTTTGTGTACATTCCTGGCTAATACTTCTAGGGTTAATATAAACAGCAGGGGGGATAGGGGACAACCTTGTCTTGTACCTTTCTGGATTACAATACTTTGTGTTAATTCACCATTGATTATTACTTTGGCTTTTTGATTTGTATAAATTGCTCTGATCGTGTTTATATATTTATCCCCACAATCCATGTATTCTAATTGTTGGTGCAAAAATTCCCAGTTGACATTATCAAATGCCTTTTGAGCATCGAGAAAGATTAGTGCAACCTGTTTTTCATTGTGCACTTCATAATATTCAAGAATGTTCAGCATAAATCTCATATTGCTTTTAATTTGTCTTCTGGGGAGGAATCCGTTTTGATCTGTATGGATGAATGATGTAAGGAATTTTTTCAACCGTTCTGCTATTATTGAAGCAAAAATTTTGTAATCTGCATTTAGCAGTGAGATTGGTCTGTAGTTTTGTATAAACATCTGGTCTGCGTCCGCCTTAGGTAATAATACAATATTAGCCTCCGTCCATGATAACGGTGTCTTCGCCTCTTTCAACACAGCGTTATAAACTTCCAACAACGTTGGAACAAGCATATCCTGGAATTCTTTATATATTTCCGCTGGCAACCCATCCGGCCCTGCAACTTTATTATTCTTTTGTCTTTGTATGGCCTCGATTATCTCTGATGTTTTAATGTCCTCATTGAGCATGTCCTTAATCTCCTCTGGTACCTTTGGCAGATCTGACTTTTCCAAGTACTGTAATATTCCTTCCTTTGTATGGTCTCGGTTTTCTCTATATAATTGTTCATAGAACTCTTGGGTAATCCTTTTCTTTTCCTCTAGTTGGTAGCAGATCTCGCCTTTTTCATCTTGTAGTTTATTGATCCAATTCTCTTGCTTTTGCTTCCTCAACCTATAGGATAGCCATCGCCCCGGTTTATTTGCATTCTCAAATAAGTTTTGCTTTGCTTTTTTTATAGATTGTGCCAATTTTGCTTTTTCAAATATAGCCAATTCATGTTTAATCAGTTCCATATTTCCTTTTATACTTCTGTTCTGCGGTTTCTTTTGCAGTTCACTCTCCATATTTCTATACCTTTCTTTCAGCTCTCTTATTTTTAGATTCTCAGTTTTTTTCTTCCTGGCTGTGGCTGATATTGTGACCCCTCTTATAAATGCCTTAGTTGTATCCCATAAGTTTTGTATGGATGTATCTCCTGGCCCGTTTTTTTTGAAGAAACATCTTAATTCCTGGTTAACTCTTTTGATATATTCCTGATCTTTTAGGATTGATCTATTGAGTAACCAACGATAACTGCCCTTTTGTTTTTTCCATATAATCCTCATGCGATTGTGGTCAGCCCATAGATTGGGTTCTATATCTATCTCCTTCACTTCCGAGATTAGCTCCATCGGCAGCCAGACCATATCTATCCTTGACCAGGATTCATGTCTATTCGAGTAGAAGGTATATTGCTTTCCCTCTGGACATCTTTCTCGCCATACATCATACAAATTAAGTTCTTCAGCCATTTGGAAGAATGACCTTGGCAAAGTTCTCCTAACTCCTTTTCTCTTCTTTCCACTTTTATAGTCCCAGTTCGGGTCAACTATAGCATTGAAGTCACCCAGTAAACAAACATTTTCATTTCCCATCTCTCGAATAATGCTATGTAGTCTATGATAGAAATTTTCCTGGCCTTCATTAGGTGTATATATTACAACCAGTGACACCTTTTTTTGGTTTAACATTATTTCTACGATTAATATTCTCCCTTCCTCATCATGATAAATTGGTTTAGTCTGGATCGTGTCTTTAACATATAATGCTATTCCTCTTTTCTTTTGATCAGCTAGTGCCGTGTAAAGTTTACCCAATCTAGGACATTCTAGGATCTGGATCTGTCTTTTAGTCATATGGACCTCTTGCATTGCAATTATATCATAATTCAAATGTTTTAATTTATTAAATATTGTTTTTCTTTTCTGGGGTAAGTTTAGACCATTGATATTCAGTGATAGAATCTTGATTTCTCCCGACATAATTCTATGTGTATTTAGGTCGTGTGCTTCTTGTTGCCCTTGTTTCTCTCACTTCCTTTGGTTCTTCCCCTTTTTCGTCTAGAACGACTTCTTTCTCCTTTCGTATCTCCACTGGTTCCTTTTCTCTTCTTATCTGTACCCTGAGTCCTTGCCTCCTTGCTCCCGACTGTTCTCCTTCGTCTTTCTCATCCTCTTGCCCAACAAGATTATTGTAAAAATCTTCCGCTTGTTCTATCGAGTCTATTCTGAATCTTCTATCTCTCCAAGTTACTAGTACGCCCTCCGGCGTCAGCCATCTGAAGTTAATTTCAAATTTGTTCAGGACAGACGTTAAAAATTGATAGGGCCTTCTTAGTTCTCTAATTCTTATCGGTACCTGTTTTAGAACTGTTAGTTGTCGTTGATTGTAAATTATCGGGTCATCTCTTGTTCTATTCAGCACCTCGTCACGTATTGATTTTTTTACAAACTTTACATGGACTTCTCTTGGTAGATTATTCTTTTTTGCGTAGTTTGTCTGTATTCTATATGTCTCGTCGATCTCACTTGCCATCTCATCCTTTTCTATTCCCAAAGCCTTTGCCATAAGGTCTGCCATCGTGTCTGGTAAGTCCTCGCCTTTTTCTTCCTTTACGTTCTGGAACCGTAGGAATTGGGCTGCTTTCTCCGATTCTAACGTGAGGACCGTTAACTCAAGTTCCTTGTTTGCCTGGATCAGCCTAGAACGCAGCTGCTCCATTTTTCCATCCTCCTTTTCCAACCTTCCTTCTATTGCATTTATTCTTTGTTCATGTTTATTGATCTGTTCCTGGAACTTCTCAAATTTATCGTCCATCTTCTGCATTCTCTCCTTTAATTCTACAGTATCATTCCTTATTTCTCTAATATCCTTTTTTAGTTCTTCGTGATTTTTAGCCATTACCTCCTGCATGGTCTGTAATATCATCTGCAATTCCTTAGTTGAATTGGATCTTTTTCTCTGGAGCATATCCTCTGAAGATCTTTGGTTCGAAGGACTGGCAGCCGCTAGAGATGGCTGGGATGCTGGCTTCCTCCCCGTGCCAATTTTCGTTAAATTTGTAATACTTGTCATTTTTTGGAAGAATTGGATCCCTACTTTAGTTTTTCTCCAGAACTCCCACTTTCTTCTCTCCCTTGTAACTTTCTCCAGTCCTTCCTTTCTTTCTTTCTTTCCTTCCTCCCTTCCTTCCTTCCTTCCTTCCTTCCTTCTTTCTTTCTTTCCCTCTTTCTCTCTTTCTTTCCCTCTTTCTTTCTTTCTTTCTTCCTTCCTTCCTTCCTTCCTGCCTGCCTACCTGCCTTCCTGGCTTCCTTCCTCTCCCTCTCCTCCCTTTCCCTCTCCTCTTCCCTCTTCCTCTACTCAATTATCAATTTTAAATAGTAATAGGGGGTAGTAAACTCTATATATCAATACGTTTGTATGTTATATGAAAACAACTATCATAGGATAGGGAGAGAGTGAGAGAGACTTATCAATTTATCACTGTATATCAGTGGTGGGTTTCAATTTTTTTTGGAACCTACTCTGTGGGTGTGGCCTCCTTTGTGGGAGTGGCTTGCCGACCATGTGACCGGGTGGGAGTGGCTTGCCGACCATGTGACCGGGTGGGAGTGGCTTGCCGACCATGTGACCGGGTGGGAGTGGCTTGCTGACCATGTGACCGGGTGGGAGTGGCTTGGCAGTCATGTGACCAGGTGGGCATGGCTAACTTGGAAAATGTGGTGAAACTCACTTAACGACACTCTTGCTTAGCAACCAAAATTTTGGGCTCAATTGTGGTCATAAGTTCTCTTTCTTTTTCTTTCTTTCTTTCATCTCTCTCTCCCACTTTATTTCTCTCTCTCTCTCTGTCTCTCTCTCTCTCTCTGGCTCTTTGTCTCTCTCTCCCTCCCTGTCTCCCTCTGTCATTTTCTCTGTGCATCTATCTGTCTGTCTGTCTCTCTCTCTCTCTCTCTGTATCTGTCTCTCTCTCCTCCCTCCCCCATCTCTGTCACTGTGTGTGTGTGTGTGTGTGTCTGTCTGTCTCTCACTCACTCTGTGTGTGTGTGTCTGTCTCTGTCTCTCCCTGTCTCTCTGTCTCTCTCCCCCCCCTTTCTTTCTCTCTGTCACTCTGTGTGTGTATGTGTGTGTGTGTGTCTCACTCATTCACTTAATCACTCACTCTGTGTCTCTCTCTCTGTGTCTCTCTCTGTGTCTGTATCTCCCTCCCTCCCTCTCTCTGTCACTCTGTGTGTGTATGTGGGTGTGTCTGTCTCACTCATTCACTTAATCACTCACTCTGTGTGTCTCTCTCTCTGTCTGTCTATCTTTCTCTCCCTCCATCCCTCCCCCTCTCTGTCTCTCTCTGTCTGTGTGTGTGTGTGTGTGTGTCTGTCAGTCTCTCTCTGATTCCCTCCCTCACTCCCTCTCTCTGTCTCTCTCTGTTCCTCTCTCTGTCTGTCTGTCTGTCTCACTCACACACACACACACTGTGGTCACCTTGTTGAGTGTTCCAATCACATTTGAAACACTCAACAACTGGCCTGCATTTATGGTATTTTGCAGCATTCTGCAGTCATAGGACCAAAATATATGGTTAAAAGTACCTGGCAGCGGCGTTTTTCCTTGGGGGGCTCCTCAGAACATCCCAAGATTTCGGAGGGCAGCTTAGAGCCCGGAGCAGGAGCAAAGCCCCTTTTCCAACTGGCCTTTCCTCGCTTGGAGGGCTTCGGAGGGAAGCTTCTGCAGAAGCCCGGGTGAGTGACAACAAGTTCCCACCGTTACGAAGTCTCGGAGGCTGTAATTTTCTGAGCTGTGCGCGCGCGCCTGTTTTCCACGGCGTGGAGCAGCGGCGAGGTTCTGCGTGGCTGGCAATGACTCCGGAGGCCATCCGGGAAGACGAGGAATGCGAGGGGGGACCGTTGATGGCCTCCAGAAACATTGCTGGCCGCTTGGTTTATCAAAATCTTTTCAGCAAACCCCTCCGGACGTTAGGTCTAGCTGCTGTTAACGGAGCTCTCCGTCCAAGCAGCCATTCGTGCTGGCAGCAAGCCCCGCCTCCCCAAAAATATGATTCAATCATTACAGGAATCACCACAAGGAGCAATTGCCAAGAACTATGAGGATATGGCAGACAGGATGCAAAAGATGGAACAAAGAGTGGAAGATAAAATAGATAATATCCACCAACTAATTACTAAAAATGAGCAATAGATCCAGAAAGTGGAAGAAAAGGCAGAGCAAACAGATAAGAAAGTAGAAGAGAGGAATAATAGATTTACTAAGGTAGATCATGATCTTGAACGATCCATAATTATGTTGGAAATGGATAAGGCAGAATATTTTTTAAGATTCCAGAATGTGGAGGAAGAAAAAGGGGGAAATTTCATGGAGAAAATAGCAGAACTACTGGCAGAGATGTTGGAAATAGATAAGCAGGAAGCTCTCTACAGGATGGAAGAAATATTTAGAGTATATAGAAGCTACGCAAGAAGACATAAGCTTCCCAGAGAGGTACATGTGAGTTTCTCAAAGAAGGCAATGAGAGCGGGGATACTCCAAAGGGCAAGAGATGCACCATTAAAATACCAAGAAGGGTAATACCAAGAAATAGTAGTTCTGAAGCAAATACCAAGAAGGGTAAGAGATACAAGAAGAGAGTACCAATTTTTGACAAAACAATTGATAAAATATGAGGTAAACTTCAGATGGCTAATACCGGAGGGAATATTGGTGACCTGGAGAGAAAAAAGATACAGACGAGACACGGTTGACAGTGCACAACAATTCTACGATCAGCACTTTACAGTACAAGAGGAAGAAGAGAAAAGAGAGCAAGTAGAGATACCTGAAGTGACAGTAGAAGGAAAGGTACAAGAAGAAACTGAAACAGAGGAAAAAGTGAGAAGGGAAAGAGCAGGAGCAAAACAGAAAGAACAGAGAGAAATAAGATCAACAAGGACAACTGAGCCTATCTATAAGTAAACAATGGAAGAAGAAATAAAATTACTATCAATTAACATAAATGGACTGAATACACAAAGCAAGCTGCTAAATTACAAAATGCTGTAGAAAACTGTATAAAAATCCATGTACTGGCCAAATCAATTGGTCAGCTGTCCCAGAACTGAACGCTGTTGTCACTTCTGCCTCCATTAAACCTTCTTTTCGAGCTGCGGGCTTCACTCTTCATTCTTCTGTTGCACGCTATTTCTCCCAGCTGAGGACCGAGCTGATTTCTTCCCAACAGTACTTTGTGCTGTCTATTGTGCAAAGAAACCACAAAGCTTTTGTGCAGATTACAAGCTACACAAAGTCAGCTTCTTGAAGCAGGGATTTGGAATTAAATGCAAGACTTGTTAAAAAAAAAAAAGCCCCAAAACATGGGTAGTCCTTGAGTTACGACCACAATGGAGCCCCAAATTTCTTTCACTAAATGAAACAGTTGTCAAGTGAGCTTTGCCCCATTTTACGACCTTTCTGGCCACAATTGTTAAACAAATTGCTGCCATTATGAAGGGAGTCCCACGGTCATTAAGTGAATCCAGCTTCTCCCTTGACTTGGATTTGACTTTTTTTTTCATGTTTTATTTATTTTATTTATATTACTTTCTATTTCCACCAAACTGTGATATCTGGGTACAGTTATTTGAACAATCATAATCCACATATTTGTTATTATATTCATCACAATAATATTAATAGTATAACTATATATCAATATAATTACAATAATACATATTATCTTCATCATCAAATTCTCTCCACATTAACATTCCGTCTTTTTTATATCTTCTCCTTTCTAACTTCTGTTTCTATTGTCTAACCATTGATAAAATACATCCCACACCAGAAAATATTTGGTTTATCCTTAATAATCTGTCCATTTCTGCGCATTTTAATATTTTCTTAATTACACTCTCATCTGACGGTATCACATCACTTTTCCATTGTTGCACAAATACAATTCTAGCTGCAGTTAATATATATAAAACCAGATATATAGTCTTTTTATTATATTTTTCCGGTAGAATGCCCAGCAAAAATATCTCAGGTTTCAAATCAATATGCTGCTTTATCATTTTTTTCCATCCAAGTATGTATTTTCGTCCAGTATTTTTTAGCTTTTGGGCAAGTCCACCACATATGGTAATATGAACCTAGCGGTTGATTACATTTCCAACATTTAGCAGATCTATTTTTATATATTTTAGCCAATCTTGCCGGTGCAAAGTGTCATCTATAAAACATTTTATACAGATTTTCTTTGTATGCAGTTGACATGGTCAATTTAACATTTATATCCCATAGTTTCTGCCATTTGTCTAATTCTATTGCATATCCAAAGTTTTTAGCCCAGTCGATCATTGTTTTCTTTACCTGCTCACTTTCAAGATTAATACTTAGTATATAAGAATATAATTTCTTTATCAGTTTATCATCTGTTCCAGTTAGTATCTGGTCTAATTCTGTTAACTCTTTATTAAAACCATACGTTTTAGCATCTTTCTCATAACGAGATTGTATCTGCATTTGTGGCCACCATGCAATATCTATCCCTTGACTAGTGATTCTTGTTTAGTTTTTAATTCCCCTTCTTTATTCAAAATGTCTTTGTAACTTACAATTTTTTCCATATTAATAACTTTAGGATGTACCAATGCCTCCACAGTGGAAATCCAGATTGGTATTTTCAAATAGTGTTGTTCTTTTATTTTAAGTCAAAGTGATAGCAATGCATTTCTAACATAATGTCTCTGGAAATAACTATGTATCTTATTCTTCCCATACCATAAAAAGGCATGCCAACCTAGTTGATCATACCCTTCTAGTGTTAATAATCTTGTATGTCTCAAACTAATCCATTCTTTCACCCATGAGAGTACTGAGACCTGGTAGTATAGTTCCCAATGTGGTAGTCCAAAACCCCCTCTTGTTTTTGTTTCTTGCAACATTTTCAAACCTATTCTTGCTTTCTTTCCTAGCCAAACAAATCTTAATATTATTTTATTTAATTCTTCAAAGTATTTTTTCTCTGGCTTTATTGGTATCATTTGAAACAAATATAGCATTATTGGCAAAATGTTCATTTTTATAGTTGCTATTATTCCTGATAATGACAGTTGTAAGTCTTTCCATTTCTCCAGATCCTGTTTAATTTGCTTCATCAGTTTCATCCTCTTTAATTGTTGCACACTTCACTGTCAATTGTATACCTAAATACTTCACTTTTTAAACTATCTATATATTTATTCTTTCCATCAACATTTTTTGTGTGTATCTGTAAGATTCTTAACTAAAATCTTTGCCTTATCCATGTTTATTTTCAATC
Organism: Natrix helvetica; assembly: GCF_964273705.1. Lineage (NCBI taxonomy): Eukaryota > Metazoa > Chordata > Lepidosauria > Squamata > Natricidae > Natrix > Natrix helvetica. The sequence continues at coordinate 21,161,135 of NC_138555.1, forward strand.
CTGCTACTTCCCCATATTCTTCTATTTTTCTAATTAGCTTCAGTCCAGTTTCTAAGGGATCTTCTAATATGAAGATCAAGTTGTCTGCAAAAGCCTGTAGTTTATATTTCTCTTTCTTTATTTCCATTCCTTTTATTTCTTCATCTTGTTGAATGTTCCTCGTTAACACTTCCAAAGTCAATACGAATAGCAGTGGAGACAATGGACATCCATGTCTAGTGCCTTTTTTGATTTCAAAATTCTCTGTCATGTCTCCATTCACTATTACCTAGCTGATTGTTTACAATATATTGCTTTAATCATATTAATAAACCTCTCTCCAAAGTCCATGTATTTTAATTGTACAAACATAAATTGCAAATTAACATTGTCAAAAGCTTTCTGTGCATCTAAAAACATCAGCACCATTTGTTTCCTGGGATGCATCTCATAATACTCTAAAGTGTTTAATATTCTCATATTATTTTTAATCTGTCTCTTTGGTAAAAATCCATGCTGATCTGGGTGTATAAATTCATTCAAATATCTTTTTAATCTCTCTGCTATTATTGACGCATATATTTTATAGTCTGCATTCAATAAGGATATTGGCTTATAGTTCTTTATACAGTATATGTTAAATGTGTATTATCTTTCAGTATAAGGGTAATATTTGCTTCCATCCATGAGTTTGGTATTTTTGCTTCTAATAGTACTTCATTGTAAACTTCCACCATCACTGGGCTTAATACTTCTTCTAGTTGTTTATAGAATTCTGCTGGTAGCCCACCTGGTCCTGTTGTTTTGTTGGTTTTTTGCTTCTTTTTTTTATTGAAAAAGTTTTATACAAACAAATCCCCCCCCTTTTTACCCCCCCCCCCACATATAATATAGATCACATACAAATTCTATACCCTCTTCCCTCCCCCCGTCTTAAGATAAGTTTCTCATTCAAATATTGTACCCCCTCATCTCCCAACAATCATAATTTAAATTTCTCTTATAGTAACAATAGCCCATTAACCCCATCTTCTAAATTAATTGAACATATATAAATCATAACATAAATTTCTCTTAAAGTAACAATATCCCATTAACCCCATCTTCTAAATTAATTATACATATATATTTCCTCACCCTCCACCCTAACCCTCCCCCGCCTTTCAATCAAACCCACCCCCCTGACTTCCGCTATGCACCACTCCAGTAATTCCAAACATCCCATATGTTATTTACTCTGTTCATCTGTCAATCTAAACATTCTTACCTAAAGGTTACATAATACTTTCTAGTCTGATATTTATTCTGTATATAATCAATCCATTTTACCCATTCCTGTGTATAATTCTCCTGCTTCTGACCTTTTAAGAAAGCTGAAATTTTTGCCATTTCCGCAAACCCCACCACTTTCTGAATCCATTGATCGATTGTCGGTAAAGAATATTTTTTCCAGTGTTGAGCAATCAACAACCTAGCTGCTGTAACCATATACAAAACCAATTTTGTTTCCCCTTTAGTAAAATCCTTAATTATACCCAATAAAAACATTTGTGGAGTAAATTGTATTCTTTTCTTAAATACATTTTGCATAACCCACCATATTTTTATCCAAAAAGCTTTAGCCTTATTGCAAGTCCACCATACATGAAAAAAGTAGCATCTAAACACCCGCATCTCCAGCATTTTGGTTGAACATTTGGGTACATACATGATAATTTCTTAGGATCTAAATACCATCTGTAAAACATTTTATAAAAGTTCTCCCTTAAATTCTGTGACTGTGTAAATTTAACATTCTGAACCCATATTTTTTCCCACGTATCCAACATAACCAATTCATCAAAATTCTGAGCCCATTTGATCATGCAATCCTTGACCAGTTCACTTTCTGAGTCTCTTTCTAACAATACATTATATATTCTTTTAACATGTTTTGGGCCAGTCTCTTTTAACTGCTTGATCAGTTCCACTTCTTTATCCATAAAACCAACCCTGCGATCTTCTTTCCATCTCTTCTGTAACTGTATATAACGTAGCCAATTTAAAGTAATTCCTTCTTCCAACAGTTGTTCCAAAGTTTTTAACTTCCATTTGCCCCCGTCAGCAATAAGCACGTCTTTATATAAACACCCCCCGAGTGACTTAGTATTTGTAATCCACATGGTGTCTGCAAGATCCAACCAAAGCGGTATTTTATAATCCCAGTTAGGCCGGTGCTTCTTCCATATTCTCATCAAGGCACTTCGGAGAACATAATTGTTAAACACTTTATCCACCCTATCTTCATAAAAAAGATATGCATGCCATCCCAGAACAAGGTCATGACCTTCTATATTCAACAGTTCCGCTTTTGTTTTCCCAAACCAGTCTGCTACATACGTCAATACTGCAGCTTCATAATACAATCGAAGGTTTGGGAGTCTGAGGCCACCTCATTCACGAGTATCTTGCATAATCTTCATCTTTACTCTCAGTTTTTTCTCCTTCCCAAAAAATTTATTTAGTGTTGCTTGCCATTCTAACAAGATTTTATCTGATTTAAGCACGTGTATCATCTGGAATAAAAAAATGAATCTAGGTAGAATGTTCATTTTAATTGCTGCAATCCTTCCAAGCAAAGATAGTTGTAACTTTTTCCATACTTGAAGATCTTTCTGTATCATTTGCCACAACACTTCATAATTATTTGGAAAAAGTTTTGCATTTGATTCTGCAATTTGTATTTCTAAATATTTGACCTTGGAAACTATTTCAAAACCTGCCAAACTTACAAGTCTCTTTCTTTGAGTCTCTGTCATGTTTTTAACCATCATTTCTGTTTTATTTTGATTTAGTCTAAACCCAGACACCATGCCAAATTCTGCTATGATATTTTTCATCTGAATTATTGAATTCAAAGGATGTGAAAGGGTAACAACCAGATCATCGGCAAATGCTCTAGTTCTGTATTCCTTTTGTCTAATAGCTAAGCCATTTAAGGAGTTTGAGTCCCAAATTGTATTCAGCAAGACTTCCAAGGTTAAAATAAATAACAATGGAGATAATGGGCAACCTTGTCTTGTACCTTTTTGTATCTCGAAGGTTGTAGACAAATTTCCATTAATAATAAGTTGTGCATTTTGTTGCTGATAAATTGCTCCAATCGCCTGTCGAAATCGTGGTCCCATGTCCATCTTTTCCAAAGTCTTGGTTAGAAAATTCCAATTCACTCGATCGAAGGCCTTCTCCGCATCCAAGAAAACCAGCACTGCGGAGATCTGCTTATTCTTATCAAGATAGTCAATTAAGTCTATGATTTGCCTTACATTCTCCTTCATATGTCTACCTTCAATAAATCCTGCTTGGTCATAATGAATAACCTCTTGGATAACTGGCATTAATCTGTTGGCTAGTACTTTAGCAAATATTTTATAATCTGTGTTCAGAAGAGATATCGGTCTGTAATCCTCTGGTTTCTTAGGGCCATCTTTGTCTTTGGGTATCAATGATATAAAAGCCGCTTTCCATGAGAAAGGTATTTTACCTCCTTGCTGTATATTGCAAAATAGTTCTGTAAGATATTCAATCATTTCCAATTGTAAAGTTTTATAGTACATTGCAGTCAAGCCATCAGTCCCTGGAGCCTTGGCTAGTTTAAGTTGGTTTATAGCTAAAATAATCTCATCAGCAGTTATCAAACGTTCCAAATTTGCCTTTTGAAGCTCGGGTATTTTGGTAACCCTTTTTCCTTCCAGAAAATCATCTATTGACTTGTTCTGTATATTGTCCTGTACATATAACTTAGCATAATAGTCCACAAATGATTTTTTAATCAAATCTTGTTGATATACCGTTTTCCCTCCATACTCAATTCTATCAATAATTCTATTATTCATGTTCTTTCTCAAGGTATAAGCCAACCACCTACCAGGTTTGTTAGCATTAGCAAAGGTGTTATGTTTGGCAAATTGTAAGTTGGTTGCTGTTTGTTCTGATATAAGCATTTGAAATTGATCTTTCAACAGCTTTATCGCCATCTGGAGTGCCTCATCTTTTGGAGTTGCTATAAGTAGCTGCTCCTTCTTTTTTATTTCATCTTCCAATTCCATTCTCTTTTTCTGTCTGCTTTGTTTATGTTTAAAATTCATATGTATCAGGACCCCGTGCATATAAGCTTTACTTGCATCCCAAACTGTTTCAATGAGAGTACCCTTATTCATGTTAAAACTAAAAAATTCCTTCATGTGTTTTCTAAGTTCATCAACATTTTTTTCATATCTAAATAAATTTTCATTTACTCTCCATGACCTTCTTGACCTCTTCCCTAGCTCAATCTCTAACCACACCGGGCTATGATCAGTTAGTGTCCTGGAAAGTATCTTGGTTTTCTTAGCTTTAGGAAGTAAATCATGTGTTAGCAAAAAAAAATCAATCCTTGAGAAGGATTTATGTCTATCTGAATAAAAAGAAAAATCCATCTCGTTTGGATGTTGTATCCTCCAAACATCTTTTAGTTCCAAGTCGTCTTGTAATTCAAAAAAAACCTGTGGTAATTTGGTAGTAAATTTAGTCATTGTTCTCTTATCTATCCTTGGGGAAATCACTCCATTCCAATCTCCCATAATTAAAATACTCTTAAAATTCCAATCCAAAATTTTTGAGTGAAGCATCTTATAAAAGCTTTCTTGTTGTTGATTAGGTGCATATATTCCTACCACCAAAATAGGACCAAGTTCTGTGTCAAGTTCAATTGCTATATATCTACCACTATCATCCGCCTCTATAATTTTAGCTGAAAATCTTTTATTTATATATATCACCACTCCATTTTTCTTTACCAAATTAGAGGCTGCATAAAATGTTCCCAATCTTGGATTCGCTAAATATTTCTGATCTTGCAGCCTAATATGAGTTTCTTGAAGGCAAACAACATCATTATTAAATTGCTTCAAATAATAAAATATTTTTTTCTTTTTTGTGGAGAATTCAATCCATTCACATTCCAAGATAATAATTTAAACATCTTTTGGCCTGATCTGAAGCGTTGAGAGCATTTGCTGAAGATCTCTCTCCACAAGACTAATCTTGGGCCCTGCTCCTCCCATGGCTTCAAATTGCTTCTTGCCTTTGTCCCTCTTGGCACATTGTGCTTGGGGCTTTCCCTGCTTCTGAGATTCTTGCATTTGTCTAGTCGTAGATCTAGTAACACATTGTTCCACTGGCTTAAGTAATGGCGTTTCAATGAGGGTCTTGGACGCTTCCTCCAAGGAAGAACTTAAAAGAAGTCCAGAGGGATCCACTTGGGATCCATCTACAGCACCCTGAGCTTCCTTCTCTTTTTGCGTCTGCTTTATTTGTTCTTCGGTCTCTTTCTCAAACAGCCTTTGCTCTAAAACATCCAAATCTGCTGGTGTTGGTGTAGATGTGCGCGGGGGCATTGCACTTGCCTTCAGTATTTCATAGTAAAAATCTCTTGCTTTGTCTATAGTGTTCAAACGATACCTCACCCCTTCATATCTGAATATAACACCCATTGGAGCATCCCACCTATACTGTATCTCTCTTTTCTTCAGCTCCACTACCAAAAATCCAAAATCTCTTCTAAACTTTAACATCGCTGGTGGTAGCTCCTTGAAAACACCAATCATGTTCCCATCTATTTGAAGAGAAGAGTAAAAAGACTTCTGCAAAATGTCATTTCTAAAGTTTCTCTCAATAAAATATATCACGACATCTCTTGGTAATTGCCTTTGTAATGCTATACGTGAATTTGCTCTGTAAATTTTATCAATCTTAGCAGAAATCTCATGAGGATCATCCACTTTTAATAACGTGGCCAAAGCATCGGCACAAACTTTTCTTAAGTCTTCTCTAGGATTTTCTCTTAAACCCCTCAGTCTGATGGCGTACTCCATAGATCTAAGTTGTATCATAATAATCTCATTATCCATCCTTTGCATATTCCCCTCCATTTCCACAAATTTCAGATCTGTTTTTTTCATTTTAGTTTCCAAATCCAAAACCAGTTGCTCAACCTTACTATCCACCTTAAGAAGAACTTCTGACAGACCCGTGGCTATTGCTTGGATGTTTTTATCAAGCTGATCATACTTTTTTATGGTATCCTGGACCATTTCTTTAACCTCATTAATTTCTTTACCTATAAAAGCAATTTCTTTACCTATAAAATTCTTCAAATCCTGGAGGTTTATTGCAGCACCTGGGGGAGCCCCCCCCCCTTGTTCTGTTGCCATGCTTAACAAAAAATAAATAAAGAAGAAGACACTTCTTCCCAACTTTCTCAGAAAGTACTCTTCCCAGTAGATCAAGTTATATAAACTAACTTTAGAATTGTTAATAGTTGTTTCAGCTGTTCCACCTTTACTCCCTTTCCGCCTCCAGCTGTCACAAATCAGTTAACTTTCATTTTCTTTAAGTTTTCGGCTATAAATTAACGCCATTTTGAAGCCTTTGTTCTGAATCCTATGTTCTAAGCCCGCGCCTTTCAAATTCAGCGTTACCGTTCTTTAGCAAAATTTTTCAAACTTTAAATTTAAGATACTTGCAAATGTTTCCTTCTTGGGTTGTTTGGAGTTCAAAGTTGTTCACGGCGTCTTGCTCCACTAAATCCTTAGCAGAGGTTCCCAGTAGACAGGAGCTTAAAGCAGCTGCGAGGGGGGGCTCTCCTTGCCCACACCCCAGAGGCTATAAAACCTTCTGGGGAGCTTCACAAGTGGCTCTACCCGACAGCGCTAGCTCTCTCCTGAATTCCTGAGAAGTTTGGAGTGTCCAAGGCATTTACGATCTTTAAAAAAAAAACGCCTCTACAGGCTACTGAGTCGGCAAGCTCAAAGAAAAAGCCTGCCGGCGACGACCGCCATCTTCTTCCAATTGTTTTTTTGCTTCTTGATCGCCTCTGTGACCTCCATCATAGTTATCCATTCATTCAACATGTCCTTAATAGTATCTGGTATCTTAGGAAGTTCAGATTGTTCCAAGTATTGTTGTATTTTGTTTTCCAAGGTTTCCTCCTTGTCATATAGTTTCTCATAGTACTCTTTTATAATAACTTTTTTCTCCTCATTCTGATAATGAAGAGTCCCTTTCTCATCAATTAGACAATATATCAGGTTTTTTTCCTTTTCTTTTTCAACTTATATGCCAACCATCTTCCAGGTTTATTAGTGTTTTCAAAATTTTGCACTTTTAATTTTATGTGCCAGTTGGTCTTTTTCCAGTAAGTTCATTTTATGTTTTATTATATCTATTCAATTTTTCAACTCCTTTTTTTTTTGTTCTCTCTGTAAATCTAATTCCAAGCTTTTGCATTCTTCTTCTAACTTAGTCTTGTTTTGTTTTTTCTTCTTATTTTTCTTTCCCATATATGTTATAGCTAGGCCCTGCATGTATGCTTTAACAGAGTCCCATACAATTTGTAAGGAGGTCTCTTCCTTCCTATTTTCTTTGAAGAAAAAGTTCAATTCTTTTTCCATCTTTTGTATAAACTCTTTTTCTTACAATATTGCTTGATTCAACATCCATCTCCATTTTCTTTTTTGCCCTTTCCATACAACTTTCATATGATTATGGTCTGTCCAAACTTTAGACTCTATTTCGATCTCTTGTATACATGCTTTCAATTCTGTTGTCATCCACATCTTATCAATTCTGGACCAAGATTTATGCCTATTTGAATAGAATGAGTATTGTTTTTTCTCAGGATGAATTTCTCTCCATATATTTTGCATTCCTATTTCTCCCATCATTAAAAAAAACACTTTTGGGAGTGTTTTCCTAGCTTTTTTACCTGTTTTACTGCTCAGATAAACAATTTCTGTATCTACAATTGGGTTGAAATCTCCTACCACACATACATTTTCATATTCCAATTCTACAATTTTCTTGTGGAGTTTTCCATAAAACTCATCTTGTCTATTGTTGGGCTCATATATTCCTATCAGCAGTGTCTGCTTTTGATTTATTGTTACCTCCAACATCAATATTCTCCCCTCTTCATCTGCAAAAATGTTTCTGGTCTTTATTGTTTCCTTAATGTATAGAGCCACCCCACCCCTTTTTTTTTCTTTTGCTGTGCCAATGAACAGTAAAATTTCCCAATTTTGGGGTACTCTAATAGCTTACTATCTTGTTTTTTAATGTGCACTTCTTGGAGACAAATTACATTTGATTTTGATTTCTCTAATTTATTGAAGATTCTTTTGTGTTTCATTGGTGAGTTCAGTCCATTTATGTTAATTGATAGTAATTTTATTTCTTCTTCCATTGTTTACTTATAGATAGGCTCAGTTGTCCTTGTGGATCTTATTTCTCTCTGTTCTTTCTGTTTTGCTCCTGCTCTTTCCCTTCTCACTTTTTCCTCTGTTTCAGTTTCTTCTTGTACCTTTCCTTCTACTGTCACTTCAGGTATCTCTACTTGCTCTCTTTTCTCTTCTTCCTCTTGTACTGTAAAGTGCTGATCGTAGAATTGTTGTGCACTGTCAACCGTGTCTCGTCTGTATCTTTTTTCTCTCCAGGTCACCAATATTCCCTCCGGTATTAGCCATCTGAAGTTTACCTCATATTTTATCAATTGTTTTGTCAAAAATTGGTACTCTCTTCTTGTATCTCTTACCCTTCTTGGTATTTGCTTCAGAACTACTATTTCTTGGTATTACCCTTCTTGGTATTTTAATGGTGCATCTCTTGCCCTTTGGAGTATCCCCGCTCTCATTGCCTTCTTTGAGAAACTCACATGTACCTCTCTGGGAAGCTTATGTCTTCTTGCGTAGCTTCTATATACTCTAAATATTTCTTCCATCCTGTAGAGAGCTTCCTGCTTATCTATTTCCAACATCTCTGCCAGTAGTTCTGCTATTTTCTCCATGAAATTTCCCCCTTTTTCTTCCTCCACATTCTGGAATCTTAAAAAATATTCTGCCTTATCCATTTCCAACATAATTATGGATCGTTCAAGATCATGATCTACCTTGGTAAATCTATTATTCCTCTCTTCTACTTTCTTATCTGTTTGCTCTGCCTTTTCTTCCACTTTCTGGATCTATTGTTCATTTTTAGTAATTAGTTGGTGGATATTATCTATTTTATCTTCCACTCTTTGTTCCATCTTTTGCATCCTGTCTGCCATATCCTCATAGTTCTTGGCAATTGCTCCTTGTGGTGATTCCTGTAATGATTGAATCATATTTTTCATCTCTGACTGGAAGGAGGTTAATTTTTCATTCTGCAACATAATATCGGTGGAGCGCTGGCTAGCTGGGCTCGATGGCACAGAAGATACCACTGAAGATGGTGCAGGTGATGGTGTTAAATATTAAAATGCGCAGGAGGTCTCCTGTGGAAGTATTAAAATGCACAGAAATGGACAGATTATTAAGGATAAAGAAGAAACCAAATATTTTCTGATGTGGGATGTATTTTATCAATGGTTAGACAATAGAAACAGAAGTTAGAAAGGAGAAGATATAAAAAAGACGGAATGTTAATGTGGAGAGAATTTGATGATGAAGATAATATGTATTATTGTAATTATATTGATATATAGTTATACTATTAATATTATTGTGATAAATATAATAACAAATATGTGGATTATGATTGTTCAAATAACTGTACCCAGATATCACAGTTTGGTGGAAATAGAAAGTAATATAAATAAAATAAATAAAACATGAAAAAAAAAGTCAAATCCAAGTCAAGGGAGAAGCTGGATTCACTTAATGACCGTGGGACTCCCTTCATAATGGCAGCAATTTGTTTAACAATTGTGGCCAGAAAGGTCGTAAAATGGGGCAAAGCTCACTTGACAACTGTTTCATTTAGTGAAAGAAATTTGGGGCTCCATTGTGGTCGTAACTCAAGGACTACCCATGTTTTGGGGCTTTTTTTTTTTTAACAAGTCTTGCATTTAATTCCAAATCCCTGCTTCAAGAAGCTGACTTTGTGTAGCTTGTAATCTGCACAAAAGCTTTGTGGTTTCTTTGCACAATAGACAGCACAAAGTACTGTTGGGAAGAAATCAGCTCGGTCCTCAGCTGGGAGAAATAGCGTGCAACAGAAGAATGAAGAGTGAAGCCCGCAGCTCGAAAAGAAGGTTTAATGGAGGCAGAAGTGACAACAGCGTTCAGTTCTGGGACAGCTGACCAATTGATTTGGCCAGTACATGGATTTTTATACAGTTTTCTACAGCATTTTGTAATTTAGCAGCTTGCTTTGTGTATTTTGTTATTTGATTTTAATTGGTTTGTCTCACGAAGCCTCATATTGTGCTAGACATTGTTGAGTAAAAGCCTGAGTCTGAGATTTTAGGAGGATGGCAAAAACATCATGAGGGACTCTCAACGTCAATGGGTGCCCCAGGACCAGATCTCTTGAACACTTCACTAACTCAACTGTGGCTGCTACTGCTCGTAAGCAGGGGACTGTTCCCTTTGCCACAGGGTCTAGTTGGACAGAATAATAGGCAACTGGTCGCTGTGTGAGGCCAATTTTCTGCACTAAAACTCCTGACCCTACTCCTTGATTCTCATGGATATATAGGGTGAAGCGTTTTTTATAATTGGGTATGCCAAGAGCTGGGGCTGAATCCAAGGTATGTTTAATTTTCTCAAAGGCTAGACCTAGTGTTTTAGTCCGTATGATGGGATCAGCCTCATCCTTTGCAGTTAACAACATGAGTGGTTTCGCCAATTCCCCAAAAGAGGGGATCCAGGGGCGACAGAACCCGAGAACCCCTAGAAGGGCTCTTACTTGTCATTTCGTTTGGGGGGGTTTCATGCCTAGAATAGTTTTTATTCACCCTGGAGCCAATTTTTGGGTCCTTAGGGAAATAATGTATCCCAAATAGATTACTTCCTTTTGGAGGTATTGGAGTTTGTTTGGGGAAGCTTTATGCCCTCTTTCTGCTAGGGAACAAAGCAAATGGAGGGTGTCAGTACAGCAGTCAGCCTCAGATTCTGAGGCCAACAGAAGATCATCCACATAGTGGATGAGAGTCAATTTGCAAGGCAAGGTTATGGAGGACAGGTCAGCCTTCAGAATCTGGGGAAAATGGGTAGGGGATTCTGTATATCCCTGGGGAAGACAGGTCCAGGTATACTGTTGGTCTCCCCATGTGAATGCAAATAAGTATTGAGAAGCTGGATCTACAGGGATGCTAAAAAAATCTGAGCAGAGATAAATTACTTCAAAATACTCAGCTGTGGCTGGGATTTCTGTGATGATTGTGATAGGATTGGACACCACTGGGGCCTTGGTGTTACATAAGAGTTGACGATTCTCAGATCATGCACAAAGTGGTAAATGGGGTTCCACTCTGCATCAGCCTGTGGATTTTTTACCGGAAAGATGGGAATGTTACAGGGGGAAGTACATTTCTGAAGGACCCCCTGTTCTAAGTATGCCTTGATTAGTTTCTGGATTGGTTCTATGGCTTCAGTTTGAATTTTGTACTGTGGAATACATGGGGCTGCTCCATTTTTTTAACTTGTATTTTCACTGGGGTTGCACTCTTAAGGATCCCTACCTCAGTGGAATCCCATCCCCATAGTGAAAGGGGCAGATTTCGTAAGTCAGAGTGTAGGGATTCCCTTTCAGCTTTAGTATGGGTGACTGGGCAGTGTATTTTCCCTTTTGGGAAAATACATGTCTAAGGCAACTCCTCTGGGGGACCACTTTATTGTGGCTCCCAGCTTACATAAGTGGTCCCTTCCTAACAGGGAGAGTGGTGATTGGGGACAAACTGTGAAAGAGTGGCTGAGGGAGAAGGGGCCTATTTCTACCTGCATGTCATTGGTAAACTCCACAGATATTATTTTTCCTTCCACCCCTATAATATTGTCACAGGCCCCTGGCACTATGGAACCTTTAAACAGGGGCTGGGCTAGGTCCCGATAGTGGGCAGGAGGTCTCCTGGGGAAAGGGGGTCTGGGTGGTGATTGATGGTTTCTGGGTCCTAGAGAGCTTTCCCTACATCCCCTCTTATAATGTCCTTCCTTCCCACACCTGAAACAGTGGTGGCGGCACCTTTCCTCTATTACTCCTTCTCTCACACACCAGGGGCACCTGTTAAGTTCCCTTTGCTGTTGGAAGCCAGGGTGTCTCTGGCCATTTTGCATAGTTATGAACATTTTCAGATCTTCCCTTCTCTCAGCTCTTCTCTTCCTGTCTCTTTCCCTCTCTCTCTCTCTACTGCCCTCCTTTCCTTATCTTCCTCCTTTATCTTTTCCCTATGGTCATACACAAACTTGGCAATCCTGCACAACTCTGATATTTCCATGGATAACCAATTGGACACTATCCTGTGGTTTCTGGTGTCTTTGGCTGACTGGTCAACAAAGGCAGAAGCCAAAATCCGCTGGTCCTTAAGGTTCTGCATATCTGAGACTTCCAGTTGACATCGTGGCGAGAACGGCTGGAAAATAGCGAGGGTCTGCCGAGCCCCACAAAATCCAGCTGGTACCCGCTGTCGGGAGAACCCTTGATGGGTCATAGCCACCTTGTAGGGGTGGTGAAGGAAGGAGAGGCACTTTGTTGACCACGAGGAACCTGCAATTTCCTTGTTGGTCTGAAGCAAGCTCTCCCGAATGACAGCAGGGATGACCACCATTTTTTGGCAGTCATGAAGCTGGGACAACCGGGACAACAAGATTTCTGCAGGAGTGGTGTATGGGCATATCATCGAAACTGGGTGAGATAATTACCAACTTTTACCTTAAAGACTGGATACAACAGCAAGAATATTCAAAGATAACTCCTAAGTTTAAGATAGCGGCAACCTAACACAGATGGGGGGGAGGAAGGGTCCGGAAATTAAAAGGCGTGAAAAGCCCCAGAGAAGCTGTAAAGATACAGAAAGCTCAGGGAAAAAGTTGAAACAATTTGAAAAGAAACTTAAGGGAGAAATTGTTTTGTTTATCTGTGGTTTTAAACCCCCTGGATTTATCAGATAATCAGCTGTTTTTGACAGACTGTTTAATGTTGGATTTGGGAATAAGAGAGCCATCTACTGGTAGAAAAAAAGTACTACAGCACTATAGACGCAGAATACTCAGCAAAAGTTAACTTAATAAACACAAAGACCAATACACAGATTAGAAATAACATCTGGAGGATGGGCTGACCTTGACTCTACCAGCTGGAAGACGATTGGGATAATTCGAAAACATTTTTTGCTCTTTCTTTTACATTTGAAGACTTATAAAAGGAACTATCTTGCAAATAAATAAATTTTACCAAAATTGGTTACTGGATTTGGATTTGGACTTGAATGATTGGAGGAATTTAGGGGACTAATCTTGATTTGGATTATTAAAATTACTTGATATAATATTCTACAAGGCAAAAGAAGAAAAGGGCCAGAAGAAAAGAAAAAAGAAGGAAAGCGAAATAAGACTTTAAAACTTGGATAATTGGGAGATATATAATTGTGGAACTATAAGGCTGTATAAGTATTATGAAATTTAGATTATAAAGTGTGGGGTTTTGTAGGCATAATTATGGGACTGATGAAATTTTATTAAGCAGGAGTTTTAAAAATGAGATATTGGAACTTTAGAAATATACTTTTTATAATTCTTAACAAATTACTTTAAAATGGATTCTCAAGAGACATTAGAAATGTGTGAAGAACTAATAGCTATAGTAAAAAGTATACGTGAATCTTTACTAGGCGATAAGAAGGCAAAGGGATTGTTTAAGGTGAAAGGTTGTGAAAGTTACTCAACAACTGGGGGTGAAAGAGGAACATAATATCCAAGAAATAGATGAGGAATTAGAAAAAGCAGTGGAAGGGAAAGAACAAAATGAGAAGCAAACAGTCAAAAAAAGGAGAAAGGATTAATAAGCAGAAGACAATCATATTGTCTTCTGCTTGACAAACCTGAACATTGGGCACTATCTAACAAAATGAAATTCAATGGTGAAAAAACTAAGGTTCTACATTTAGGCAAGAAAAACAAAATGCACCAGTACAGTATAGGTGGTACCTTGCTCAATAGTAGCAACTGTGAAGGGATCTTGGAATCCTGGTGGACAACCATTTAAATATGAGCCAGCAGTGTGCAGCAGCTGTCAAAAAAGCCAACACAGTTCTAGGCTGCATAAACAGAGGGATAGAATCAAGATCACGTGAAGTGTTAATACCACTTTATAATGCCTTGGTAAGGCCACACTTGGAATACTGCATTCAGTTTTGGTTGCCACGATGTAAAAAGGATGTGGAGACTCTGGAAAGGGTGCAGAGAAGAGCAACAAGGATGATTAGGGGACTGGAGACTAAAACATATGAAGAACAGTTGCAGGAACTGGGTATGTCTAGTTTAATGAAAAGGACTAGGGGAGACATGATAGCAGTGTTTCAATATCTCAGGGGTTTCCACAAAGCTGTACCATATCTCCGCACGAAGCAGTATGGTTATCAATAATTGACTTAAGGGTCTGGGGTTCAGATTGAAAATATTTTTTTCCATATTACCAAATCTGAAGGTGAGAAAGGGGTATGTGTGAGGACATATTCTAGCTGTCCTCTTCCATGCCCTGGAATGGGCTTCTGTAGCAAAGGGGCCATAATCCTAGCTCCCACTTGGTCAGTAGGGTGTGTGCTATGCATACTAACTTTAGGTTCCTGATCATTTATTGGCTGGGATTTTTCTTGGTCTGAAAGCTCATCCCAGCAATACCAATATGCTAACTGAGAAGGTTTTAGCCTAGGTCTTACTGTTTTTAAGATTTCATAGTCAAAAGTACCAAGTTTTGGCCAGATTGTTTTCCATGCCACATCTTTGAGCAGAGACCACTGTTCACATAATACGCGCACACGCTTCTTCTTCATTCCTGCCTGAACAGGTAATTTTTTCTGATCCCAGGCTTTTAGCAGTCTCCCTAAAGGAGACATTGGCAGGAGCTTGGAATAAGAGTTCCCCATATGGGGGAGGCTAGAAAAAGCACAGAGGTGGTGGGATCTAGTTGCAATGGATGAGGATTGTCCCTTTCACACTCACACACACTCTTTCTATATTCACTCCCCTCAAATTTTCTTAATAATTCTAAATTTGGTGGTACTCACCTTCTTTTCGAGTGGCCGTTGAATGTCAAATCCTCAAGACTTCCTTTAGCAGTTGGGCAGGGTCCGGAGAGCTCACCCACAGACGAAAGAAATCTGTTGCCGGCCAGGTGAAGGCTCTCCCAGGCCTGGTCTGATGGCACATTGAGCTGAGAATCCCTTCATGGTCGCCAGAATTGTTGGGAAGAAATCGGCTTGGTCTTCAGCTGGGAGAAACAGAATGAAGACTGAAGCCGTCAGCTTAAAAAGAAGGTTTAATGGAGACAGAAGTGACAATAGTGTTCAATTCTGGGACAGCTGACCAATTGGTTTGGTCAGTACATGGATTTTTATACAGTTTTTCTACAGCATTTTGTAAATTAGTGGCTTGTTTTGTGTATTTTGTTATTTGATTCTAATTAGTTTGTCTCGCAAAGGTTGGCAATGAGTCTAAAGTGCTGGCTTCCTTGGGATTTTAATCCTGTCTAACAAATGTAATTAATCCTATCCCCCTATATTTAGTCTGATGTGACTAGCGAGCTTTGTTTGTGAATTGACAGGCTGGATTCAAAGTTTCCCCTTTCAACAACAGCTGAAGTTATTCAGACTTCTGATTGCAAAATTGTATCCTTTCTTTAGGCTGAGACACTCATCTCTGGCTATAGTTTGACAGTTTAAAGGGGGAAAAAACAGGTAGTGTTCTTTTTACTTTTAGTGGCTTGTGTTTTCTTTGACAACCCTGAAGTGAACCTGGCTGAAGCCATCTTGGAGGCTTCAGGGTTGCCACACAGCAGTGGGAGGGGGGAAATAGTTAGATGGGGTTTTGTAGCCAAAAAAATAAAGTTTTTCTGTGGGAACCAAGGACATTCTCACAGGTGGCCGGCCAGAGGAGGAGCAAGTAACCCAGCAATTGGCCACCACCTGCATTGGACAGTGTGACCAGTGACTTGGGGGGAAATGGAAAATGTTTACTTTTAATTGGGTGAAAGCCACGGGAAATCTCAGAGTCAGTTTTCACCAGTTTGTGCCAATATGATGTATCCAATAAACTATGGGTGCCTTACTTGGAATGCTGACATTCTTTTCCTTTGCTCCTCTATTCCTTAAGGGTTCTTTATTAATTGGGGGGGGGGTGGGGTTTCCTTTGGGGAAATTGTGTCTTCTTTTACAGTATCTACACAAAGCTTGACACCCCACCCACCCCCAGTCCTGAAACCCAGCACGAAGGCTAAACTTCCAGGGAATTTCTCTCTCACACACACACAAATATGAACACACATGGTTGAAAAAGCGAACTGGAGAAAAAGAGATTTAAAGAGGTGAGCGACCTGTCAGCCCGCTGCACCATGCAGTTTGGGGTTGTCATTCACTCGGGAGGGTGATGGGAGGCTGATTACCTGAGTGCCGGGCTCAGGGGCCGCCACCGCACAATTTCCCACATCATCCTGCGCATGGGCTGCCGCCAATTGATTCCCCGCATCATCACAGATGAGCGGAGGAGGTTGTTGCGCTGCCTCGCTGAACGCTCGACTCCCAGCTGATAGCCGGAACTGTTGTCCAGGATTGGAGCGTGCGCACTGGGCTGCACTCGAAGTTTGCGCATGGGACAAGCCTAAATTCAATTCAGTCCTGCAGGAATTGTTGGGGGCGTGCCAGGGTGGTGGGGAGGAGCCATGGGAGCACTTAAATGGTGGAGAGGAGCATTCAGCAGCAGCTCTGAATTCAATTCACTCTGGTGTTTTACTGGGTGATGGTTAGAATGTGCCAGTGCGTCGAGGAGAATAATACAATCTACACTTTGAAATACATGTTGGTTTGTTTATTCCTTGTTCGCCAAACCAGAACCTTACAGGAATTCAGAGCTGCTCCAGCTTTTAGAAGCATGGCTGAAGGGACACAACTTGGTCTGGAGGCTGCAAACTTAGCAGAGTTGGAGGTACAAGAAGAGATTACTACCCCGGAGGCCTTGCCCACCCCTTTGGTATGTCCAGATGTACGACTTAAGGAATGGGTGGTAGGCAAGCCTCCTTTGCTGGCTGCACAGGAGGTGGAGGAGTTTGTCCAAGGTAGGCCTGGTGTTGTTGGAGAATGGTGGTCCAGTCCTTTAGGCCCAGTGTATTACAAAGGCCATCCTCAGGGGCCTCCCACTCTCACCCCTTCCCAGGGCCACTTCACGCATTGGTGGGAGAGATGTATCTTCGAGGACAAATGGAGTTGCTCTACTGCGTTGAGGAATCAGACCATGGAGATTCTAAGGAAGATGTTTGGGCCACCTTGTTTTCAAGAGCCAGTCTGGAGTGGTGGTTGGAGAAGGGACTTGCTGCCCCGCTTATCGTACGATACCCACACATCAGAAGAAGGTCCTGGC
This sequence comes from Natrix helvetica, assembly GCF_964273705.1. Classification (NCBI taxonomy): domain Eukaryota; kingdom Metazoa; phylum Chordata; class Lepidosauria; order Squamata; family Natricidae; genus Natrix; species Natrix helvetica. The sequence goes on from NC_138555.1 coordinate 21,178,519, forward strand.
TGTTTCCGGGTGGCTAGTTCGGGGCTGACTTACGAGGGACCAGGAAAAACTATGGACAAAAGGCAAGTGGCAAAACCAGCAGTAGCCAGGTTTTCCTATGGTGGTAGAGGAGGAACAGTTGGACAGTGAGGGTATGAGGGAACAGTGCCCATGATGTCTTGGTCCAGGTCAACACACCAAGGCCAGGGTCCATTGGGCCAATGGGATCCGCCAGCAGTGAGGGTATCCTTTGAAGGCAGTCCTGAGAGGATGGGCTTGTTTATCCGTGTCACTGCGTTAAATTGTTTGCTAGCCTGAACTGACGAACTGAAACTAAAATAATTACTGAAAGAGTTACTGCGCAGGTCATAAGGTCTTATCTGACAATGATGTACTGCGCATGCTTAACATGTTTATTACTTCACACATTCCAGAGACTTCTCTTTCCTTTTGATCTTTGTCCGTCTACCAGGAAACTGGGAGACAGAATTGCTTCTGCTAAAATGTAACGATTAGATATATTTGTTTTATTTCCATTTCTTATTTTTGTATTAAAGCTTGTTTTTCATTAGAATATGTTTCTCCAGAATTTTTATTTCTTTTCTTCGCACCTTAAAGATAATGCTGTTTGGAAAAGCCGCGGTCTAAGCCTCATCTAGTTCAGGGTGAAATATTCTTCCCCTGACAATTAATGGTAGCAGAGGATGGTTATAATTTACGGCTGTTTCCTTCAAAGCTATCTTTAAGAGATAACCGGCCAGGCTAACTAACCATGCCAAGGAAGGAAAAAAAAACCATGGAACGCGCTCGGAAGGATCCATTTCTTCTGACACAGAAATGCAAGACTTCTCACGCTGGCTTCCAACTCCCCAAACTCCAGTAACTGGACTGGATGAAGACCCTGCTGTGGGGGAAGGAGCTACAGGAGGTGAAATCTACGGACTGAGGTCAGTAAATCTCCCTTCTCATTATGAAAGCTCCCAAATACCTCCAAGAGATTATAACATATTGGGGGCAAAGCCAAGACGTTCCACGTTACCAGAGCAACTTCACTCCCAAACTCTTGGAGATTATGAAACAATTGATGTCTGGCCAAAGCCCTCGCGGCAACTGCCGGCAGAGGAAAAACACCCCCACGCAGAAAGTGAATCTTATGAATCCTTCTCAGGCACTGGGGAATATATGAAAAGCTATCGTGAACAGATAGAATTTTTCAAAAAAAAAAGCCCGAGAAGCTAGAGAATATTATGAAAGATTGGAAAGAAGTAGGAGGGGTTTCCCCACTCCCAAAATGTCTGAGGACGCCATCTTGTCTCCTTCTAAACAACCTAAGACACACCCCCTAGAGGAAATTGCCTTAGGCGAATCAGAACAGAGAGATATGTACACGTCACCGAGGTCAAGTGATCTCCTTTGTTCTACTTCTTCGGCCACGTATAAAGGCCTGATGCAGCCAAGAAATGAAGCTGCACTGCCATCTGCTGGCGGAGAAAATTTATTAGAGCAAAAGTTAAAAGAATTGCACCAAAACTTGACAGATTTATCTATAAGTCTTCCAGATGCCCAAGCTTTGCCTCCAAAGGTTAAGTCTTCAGCGCCCCCTGGTGGTGTTGGATCCTCCCTAGATGGAACAAGGCAAAGCCAAAGGCAAATGCAAGCAAGCCACACACAAAGGCCAATGGTGGAATTACAGCACCCCCTGGTTCAACAACCAGCTTTTCAACCTGCACAGCAAGTTGTTCAAATGCATATCCCTCAGCAGGCATTTTCTGTCACTCCTTTGACTGGTGAGTCAAAATTAAAGGAGTCAGGAGAGAATTATAAAGCCTGGGTCAGTGAAATTGCACTCTTGCTTCGCAGAGAAGGCACACACTGTATGGTTTTTAATCCTTCTGCCCAGCCATGGACTCCTGCAATGAGAGACCTAGAGACCAGAGCAAGCACTACTTTGCTCAGGTCCATGGAAACTGAACTGCAGGTTACCTTTCCACCTGATGCAACAGCCCAACAAATTTGGGCTATTTTGGAAGATTGCTACAGGCCCATTTCAATTGAATCTTCATGTTTGCTCATGTCTGAGTTCCATGGTTTGAAGTTGAAACCTGGTGAACGAATTGGTGGACATTTGACCAAACTGAAAAGAATGAGAAGTGAATTGAGAGAAAGTGGCCATGTAATCGATGATATCCAAATGATTAGCATCATCATTAACTCATTGAATTACAAATGCAAAGATGCCGTTGCAAAGATTAACCACGTGCCTATTGCCCAATGCACGGTTAACCACGTTTGTAGACTTTTAGTGGAGGAGGAAGCTATCAAATTAGCTATGCCACATCTGCAACGACCCCCAGCATCAAAGGCTCCAGCTAGACTTCCCTTCCGAGGAAGAGGCTACACTCCAAGGATGCCAAAATGCTACACCTGTAACCGTGTGGGACATGACACCAGGGATTGTCCCCAACGAGTTCCAGCTCCCGTCACATACCAGCCCAGAGGAACAGACTCCAGAGGCAGAGGTAGAGGCGGAAGACAAGGTCGTCGTGGTCCAAGGCGTGATCCACAAGCTCCACTCGCAACATTGGCCATAACCAACGTTCCACAACCTGATCCAAAGTACGACAGACGTCTTTTGTGGACTTTAGATAGTGGAGCAGCTGTACACGTTAACCACAGAAAGGAACTTTTCACAGAGATGGGCGAGCCAGAGCCAGAGTATCGAGAACTGTATTCCTTCACCAACCACACTTGCAAGGTCATGGGAAAAGGAACTGTTTACATTGAAGAGCTCGATACATTCATCCCTGATGTTTATTACATCCCTTCAGCAACCAGTAATTTGCTTAGCCAAAGACATTTGTCTAGAGATTTAAAGTTCCAGGTTCACCACCTCGAAAAAGCAAGTTACATAGTTAAAGATGGAGATATTGTTGCTGAAACCATGCTGATTGGTGGTGTTTATTACTTAAAGCCAAAGCTTAAAAAGCAAGCACAGGCAAGTATGCAAACTCCAAAAAGGGACAGCACGGGCCCAGAGAGAGTTGGTTCAGAGAGAGAACTCGTTACTGTTCCAAAGGCTCCTAAAGCCAACAAACAGAGAAAACAGAAGCAGGTTGCTCAGAGCAAACCTGAGGTTCCTCATGAAACTGTTAATGTTGAGAATTCACTAACTGGTAAACCTTTGCATTCCAGGTGTATCCACAAGTGGCACAGAAGATTGGGGCATGCCAGTTTCCGTGTTCTTAGAAAGATGCCAGAGTTCGCAAAAGGTTTGGATCTAAAGGGGTGTAAGGTGTTTTTGGATTGTGCAGTTTGCAGGAAAGCTAAATCCAAAGCAGCTGCAATTCCCAAACACGCTACACGCCTGTCAACACGCATTTTTGATTTGGTACACACTGACATAGTGGGTCCTTTCCCACCATCATTTGGTGGTAGAAAGTATTTCCTAACAATTGTAGATAATCATTCTAGATATGGATTTGTATATCCTATGAGAGATAAATCTGAGACCTTTCAGATCTTTAAAGACTTTGCAGCTTTTGTTTCTACACAATACCAAGTTCGCATCGCCAGAATCCAGAGTGACCGTGGTGCAGAATTCATGTCTCAGCATTTCCAGGACTGGATGCGTAAGAACGGAATTCTTCATCAGACATCCGCTCCATATACACCGGCTCATAACGGAGTCGTAGAAAGAAGACAAGGGGTTCTGCAAACCATGATGCGTTGTCTTCTAGAAGATGCCAATCTCGGTAGCATATACTAGGGTGAAGCAATCAAATATGCAAATTACATTGTCAACCGTACTTGGAGCAGTGTAATCAATCAAACTCCTTTCTACATGCTGTATGGCTACAAGCCTGATCTCAAGAACCTCCACATTTTTGGTTCATACACTATGGTGAACACTCCCTTAAGTCAAAGAAGAAAGGGAGGTCCAGTAGCAAAGAGACTGAGATTTATGGGGATTGATGATAACTCAAAATGGTGCAAATTTATTGATCCTAGACATGTGATTGTCATTTCACAATCTGCTAATTTTGAGGAAGACATTGACTGGTCCAGGATTCATTCCAATGAATATGAATATGAATATAAACTATGAATAGTTTATTTTCCTAGAGATGATATTCCAGATGCCACGCAGCCTGATGACAATTCACAGGCAGATATTCCTTCTACCAGTTCTTCACAACCTTATGTTCCGTCTTCGCAAGCCGCGGATGCTGATGCTAGCGACGAACGTGAGGACGAGGACGAAGAAGAAGAAGAAGACTGGACTGTTGTTCCAAGACGTTCCAAGAGGGTCACAAAAGGAATCCCTCCACAACGATATTCGTGGCAACTGACAAAAACACCATTACCTTTGATTTGCAATGTTACTCTTCCTCCTGAGACATTCACACAAATCAAACAGCTTCCTGATTCAGAGCAAGACAAATGGTATGATGCAATGCAGGATGAAATGGACAGTTTAAAGAAACTTAATGTATTTACACCTGCAAAACCTCCAGCAAACAAGAAAGTCATTGGCACTCGATGGGTTTACAGAATCAAGAAGAAACCGAATGGTGAGTCTTTATACAAAGCCAGACTTGTAGCTCAGGGTTTCGCTCAACGTTATCCTGAGGACTACACAAACACTTACTCACCAACAGTCAGAACTGAAAGTGTAAAAGTTGCTTTAACCACTGCAACTATTCTTGGTTTAGAAGTTTTCCAATTTGATGTGGACACAGCTTATCTACATGCAGACCTAGATGAAGAGATCTACGTGAGAAGCCCTCCAGGATTCCGAAAGCAAGAAGGGGATACCGGGTTCCTGAACAAAAGTCTTTATGGTCTGAAACAGTCAGGTTTAATGTGGTATTTATGTCTTACTGACAAACTAAATTCAATGGGCTTTATTAAGTCCGAAACTGATGAATGCGTGTTCACAAAAAGATCTAAAAATGCATATGAGATAATTCTTGTTTATGTTGATGATATTGTTTACATTGGTCCAAATAAGAAAATGAGTGAGATTTTTGCCAAAGGTTTGTAGAGATACTTCACACTGAAATCTTTAGGTCACATTAGCACTTATTTAGGTGTTCAGATTGAAAAGACACAGAAGGGGTTTAGTCTTTCACAAGAGGAGAAAATTGACCACATTCTGCATCATTGCAACATGAAAGATGCTAACGCAACAAAGACACCCATGCAAACAGATTTTCACAACTTAACACATGAACCAAGTCCTGAGTTCGAGGACCAAACACTTTATCGTTCAGTCATTGGTTCACTATTGTACATTAGTAGTTGGAACAGACCCGACATTACACTTAGTGTTAATCTTTTATCACGACACGTATGTAAGGCAACACAATTTCATTGGGCATGCATTAAGAAGTTGTTGAAATACCTGAAACACACTAAACACATGAAGTTATTGCTAGAACCAACACACACTGATCATCCAAAGTTAATTTGCTACGCCGATGCTGATTGGGAAGTGATAAGAAATCACGCAAAAGCACTTCTGGTTACATGATGTTCCTGAATGGATGTCCTGTTTACTGGCAAGTGAGAAAACAGAGTTTTGTTTCATGTTCATCTACTGAAGCTGAATATGCTTGTGTTTCAGATGCTTGTAATTCTCTAACGTGGTTTGATGCTTTGATCACAGATATCTGGACACGTCCGATTCGACCAATCACCATGATGGAAGATAATATATCTGTGGTTTATATTTCTGAGTCACATTTCACAGGTTCTAGGTCCAGACACATTGACATTCGTTATCAAAACACAAAGCAATTAGTTAAGCAAGGTTTTGTTAAATTGCAATATGTTTCTACACATGATCAGATTGCTGACATGCTTAACAAACCGCTTTCAGCAGTTCAACACGAATATCTGCGAAAGAAGATGTGCCTTAAGTGATGATTTGATGACGTCAGCCCAACTAGCAAAAGAAGGGGTGTCACTGCGTTAAATTGTTTGCTAGCCTGAACTGACGAACTGAAACTAAAATAATTACTGAAAGCGTTACTGCGCAGGTCATAAGGTCTTATCTGACAATGTACTGCGCATGCTTAACATGTTTATTACTTCACACATTCCAGAGACTTCTCTTTCCTTTTGATCTTTGTCCGTCTACCAGGAAACTGGGAGACAGAATTGCTTCTGCTAAAATGTAACAATTAGATATATTTGTTTTATTTCCATTTCTTATTTTTGTATTAAAGCTTGTTTTTCATTAGAATATGTTTCTCCAGAATTTTTATTTCTTTTCTTCGCACCTTAAAGATAATGCTGTTTGGAAAAGCCGCGGTCTAAGCCTCATCTAGTTGAGGGTGAAATATTCTTCCCCGGACAATCCGCCAGGTCATAAACCACCATGACAAATATGGCCACCTGTACCCGTCTCAATAAAGTCTGGACAGATCAAAAAAATCTGGAGGCCCTCCAGACACCACACCGACTCTCACCCAAACAGGTCCGTTGGGCATTGTATTTTTGATGCTTCAACTTTAAGTTGAAATACATCCCTGGGGGTAAGAATTTTCATTTCATGTCATTTTGGTTTACTCAAAACCTTGCAATTAATAAACAGCCAATTTTGGAGAGCCGTGACCAGCATCGCAGCGGTACACATGAGAACTTTGGGGCTACGGAGAAGCAGCGATATCCCTGCCATTTTGGGGATCCCACTGGGGGTCAGAGCCATCTCATAGGTATGGTGAAGAACAGGGGCACGTGCAGACATGAATGGGGGTGCTGCAAACCCCCTGGAACATCAGCAATAGCCTCCAACTCAGCAGCAAGACAGCCATTGCAAGCTATCAAAGTTGGGGTGGCCACATAAAGAAGGAGAAGAAAGTGTGGTGGAGTGTCTGGGTGAGATCGTGAGATTATCTTGGGGCACACTGTATTCGTATTCTTTTTTACTCTCTGATTGAAGAGTATTAGAAAGAGAATGGCAAAAGGGAGGAGGGAGAGTGGATCTCTCCACCTCCGGAAGCAGCAAATGCCAAAAAATAAATAAATGAGTTATTAAATGATTTTGAGGATTGATTTGATGATGGAAAGCAGAGTTGATTTTTACTGAAACAATTAATATTATTACAACTGTTAGTACAACTGTTATTACACTATTACAAAAGTTAAAATCAATAGGAAGGCAATGGTGAATGGACAATTACAAAGGCTAAACATGAATGCCAATACAGAAGGCTATATCACTATTTTATATTGTTATGTTTGTCTTGTTTTTTCTTTTTTGTGTATGTTTTTTTCTGTTTTTAAAGGTAAAAATGTTTAATAAAAACTATTTTTTTAAAAAAGAAACTTTGATACTCCTATACTGATAGAATTTAGGTTTAAAACTCTGAGATTTGCTTTTGGATTTTTTTCTCTTCTTTTTTTCCATTAACTGAACAGAGGCTAATTTTTCTTTGATTTTTTTTTTTTTTGCTTTCTTTCTTCACTCCTTTTTTTTCTATTTTGGAGAGCTGGAGGTACCAAAGTGGATTAAAAATTTCATTTTTATTTTTAATTGTTTATTTTTCCTCTCTCTCTCTCTTTTCCTTTTTTTGCTCCCTACACAGTTTGCTTTTTTTTTCTTTTCCTTTTCTATCTTACTTGCAATACCCCACCGCTTGATGGGGGAAAACCTATGGTGGAAATAAAACACAATTGGATTAGGGTAACAATAACCCAAAGTTTTGGTTATTTGATTTGAATTAGGTGAATCTTGAAAATTTGGAGACAAAAAATGTTTTGCTGTGACACTTTCCAGGTTCCCAAATTTGGATTACAAATTTCTTTGACATTTGGATTATAAAAATGAATTAGCAAGATGAAGAAAATAACAGCATATTCATCATCAGCAACAATATTTTCCAGCCCCCACAACACAAAAATCATCAAACAGGAGGAGCCAACGTCACGACGAGACAACATGCAGTCTCGATTGTCCAAGACCGCCGTTGATACTTTTACCACTGCACAGTCCATATGGACCTAAACTGTCCCATAGAGATGGTGAACAGGGAGACAAATCCTTGCTGGTCTCAGGGACATCGCAAAGTCCCTGATTGACCCAAGGGAAGCTCTCCAAGCCGGCGGTAAACAGACAGCCACCAGGCTGACAAAGTCAGAGACAGCTCTGGAAAGAAGGCAGTGAAAGTGACTCCATCTGGTGAGATTTTTTCTTTGAGAATGATTGGCCAAAGAAATTTTTTTAAAGATAAATTAGTCCTTTAAGCAAAAGAATAAAGCGGCGAAATTTATCTCTATTGGACTGCCTTAGAAAGTTTTTTTTTCCTTTTTCTTTGCAACAATGTTTTGTGGATTAACGTGATTGTGACGCTTCCCATTTCTCCTCTTAAGTGAATGAATTGATTTTTTTTCTCCTATTCTTTGCTACCTTATTTTTTGGCTGAACTAAAACCTTTTTTTATTTTAATAATCCTCCCTTCTACTGCTTATTAAATTTTATTAAAGACATTTAGAGACTTTTGTTTTCCTTAAGCCTGAAACGAATAAGAGAAAGTTGAATCTGCCATTCCGAAGCCAGAAACAATATATCCTTTGTTCTATTTCCTTTGATTCTACTGACGTTGTAACTGGAGGGTTTGCAGCTTACTTCTGGAGACTGATAAGGACTCAAGGGCACAGACTGTTCTTTTGCAGGTGTCCTTGTGAAATATTTTGGTCAAGGGAAGGAAAAGAAAAGAAAAAGATAGAACCCTTCCTTTTTGAAAAAATTAAAAGAATCTTGTGCTTAAGTAAATTCAAAATAAAAGTAGTTTTGGCTTCTGGTTCCGGCGGCTGACGGCGACGGGCAGAGACTGCTCGCCCCACGCATCCCCGGTGGGCTCCCCACTCCTTGGGGGGCACAGGATGCCCCGAAGAGGCATTCTGCCGGAGGAGTGGCACGGCGGGAGGACCCCTGCATCGGCGGCAGCCGTCAGGGGGCTCCCGCTTCGCTCCAGGCACCGAGGAGCGCAAAGGGGAGGCGCGCTGAAGCGTCTTCGCTGTGAGGCTGTCCGGAAGAAAAAAAGATACTTGAAGGATGCAGCGGCAGTGTGGTGAGGCGTAGACTCCCTTCATACCTATTACCAATTCTAAAACTTGTCAGTTGTGCTAATTAGAACTTTTGTTTAACTTGGAGAAGTGCGGCTGGAGGGGAGGGGGATTTCCCCCCCCCCTTGGACAAGCGGCTAGAAACAAAAGTGCTCATAGCCCCAGGGAAGGAGGAGGGGGAGAGCCAAACCAAAGAGGTCACACTCCAACTAAATGGATCTTCAGACTTAAACCCTTAGGCTTTAAGAAAATGTGATCTTTGGGAACTTTGAACTCTGAAAACTTCATTTGTTGCCTCAGTACCCGAAGTTGGCAGGGCAAGATGGCACACTTCCCTTGTCTTCATGAAAGCTGAACTTGACTCCACCTTTTAGCTTCAGGCTTCCGGTCTTTGTCTCCGTGTTATTTGGATACCTCTCTTGTGGATTGTTTGCTTTTGAACTTTCTGGAGTGAAAAACGTCTGTTCCCTGCCAGGGTGATTAGAGAGTTCCCTTGTGCCTGGTCTCTCTACCCCCCGAACTCTCTTGGCTGCTCTACCACTCTGACTGATTCTTCTCTATACTGACTGGACTCTTTATTACTAACAATGACATCTAAAAGACCACCTCCTGGAAAGTCCGGCTTTGCTGCCTCTGCCCCGACATCTACAACCTCGAGTCCAAGCACGCAATCAACATTGACAGCTTTTAAAAAAGTTAAAACTGCGGACTTGGAGTTTCATCAAATGTTTCAGCAAATTCTACAGGGACAAGAGGAAATTAAGAAACAGCTAATAATAATAATAATAATAATTTTATTTGATTAGCCGCAACCCTCTCCCGAAGGACTCGGGGCAGCGTACAATCAAAACGGATAAAAATACACATAAGACAAACATATATACAAAAAGAACAGAGACATATACATATGTGCATGGAGGAGAGTTGACTTATAAGTGAAAGACAATTAAAAATACAATTTAAAATCCCCTTAAATAAAATTACTAAATTAAAAAACCCATCAGGAGCGTTATGAAGTTATGGTTGAGCCAGGCCAGCTATTTGGAAAAGGTGGGTCTTGAGCTTGACACGGAAGGAGCGGAGGTCAGTAGTGGTCCTAATATCCGGGGGGAGGTCATTCCACAGGGCTGGGCCCGCCACAGAGAAGGCTCTGCTCCTAGGCACCGCCCCATGGCACTGTCTGGTGGACGGCACCTGGAGAAGTCCCTCTCTGTGCGAGCGGATGGGTCGTAGGGATGTATGGGGCAGAATACGATCCCGCAGGTAACTAGGTCCTGAGCCATGGAGCGCTTTAAAGATCGTAATCAAGACCTTGAAACGCACTCGATAGACCACAGGAAGCCAGTGCAGCTCGCGCAGGAGAGGTGTCACATGGGAGTACTTAGTACTCCCCATAATCACCCGCGCGGCCGCATTCTGGACCAACTGCAGTCTCCGAGTGCATTTCAAGGGAAGCCCCATGTAGAGAGCGTTACAGTAGTCCAGGCGAGACGTCACCAGCGCATGGGTGACTGTGCGTAAGGCGTCCCGGTCCAATAGGGGGCGCAATTGGCGCACCAGGCGAACCTGGTGGAATGCCCCCCTGGCCACGGCTGTCACATGTTCATCCATGGACAGCCTGGCATCCAGGAGGATGCCCAAATTGCGCACCCGCTCCACGGGGGCGAGTTGAATGCCCCCAATGGCCAGAGATGGAAGGAGATGAAGGAGATGAAAGAAGAAATTAGAGGGAACCAGGAAAAAATTGATAAGAACTCACAGAGATTGGATCTCTTGGAGCAGGGGGCGGCTGAGATGAAGGGGGGGGTGGAGGGCGTGCAAAAGGGAAACAAAGAGCTTGACACCCAACAAATGAAAACAGAGTTTGAGAGAATGTCCTTTTATCTTAGATTTCAGAATGTGATGGAGACAGATGATGAAAACATTAGGGACATCATGACAACTATCTTGGCTGAGTATACCCAGAAAGAAAAGCAACAGATGGGGTGGGAAATAGACCTGGTCTATAGAGTGAACTCCGCATATGCTAGAACACACAATGTCCCCAGGGAGGTGCACATTAAATTTCTTAGGAAAAGCACAAGAGATGAAATTCTGAATACACAAAGGGGACAAGCCCTGATATACAAAGATAAGGAGAGAACCATACTGAAACAGATCCCCAAGAAAGTGAGGGAGAAAAGAAAATATTATTCGCAATTGGTGAATAAATTATACCAGAAGGGGGTGTGGTTTCGTTGGTTGCTGCCTGAAGGTATGCTAATATTCTGGGAGGAGACAAGGGTCAGAATTAACACACCCATAGAGGCGCAGGCCTTTATGGAAAAAAATAAATTACTCCTAGAAAAACCAGAAGACATCCCAGTAGATACACAAGACACGTACTCCCATGTGACACCTCTCCTGCGCGAGCTGCACTGGCTTCCTGTGGTCTATCGAGTGCGTTTCAAGGTCTTGATTACGATCTTTAAAGCGCTCCATGGCTCAGGACCTAGTTACCTGCGGGATCGTATTCTGCCCCATACATCCCTACGACCCATCCGCTCGCACAGAGAGGGACTTCTCCAGGTGCCGTCCACCAGACAGTGCCATGGGGCGGTGCCTAGGAGCAGAGCCTTCTCTGTGGCGGGCCCAGCCCTGTGGAATGACGTCCCCCCGGATATTAGGACCACTACTGACCTCCGCTCCTTCCGTGTCAAGCTCAAGACCCACCTTTTCCAAATAGCTGGCCTGGCTCAACCATAACTTCATAACGCTCCTGATGGGTTTTTTAATTTAGTAATTTTATTTAAGGGGATTTTAAATTGTGTTTTTAATTGTCTTTCACTTATAAGTCAACTCTCCTCCATGCACATATGTATATGTCTCTGTTCTTTTTGTATATATGTTTGTCTTATGTGTATTTTTATCCGTTTTGATTGTACGCCGCCCCGAGTCCTTCGGGAGAGGGTTGCGGCTAATCAAATAAAATTATTATTATTATTATTAAAATCCACATGATACAAATTGATTGAAATCATTTTTAATTTATCACACTGCCTATATGTTATTATGTAATATTTGAATGCTATGTAAATGTACACCATGAGTCTGGAGGGGGCGTATACCTACCGCAGTTTGCGGCTGCCACAATTTGTAACTTTCCCCATACCTTTTCCTTTTGTAAAACACCAAAAAAAACAATAAAACTTTGTTTAAAAAAAATAAAAAAAAATAAAAGTAGTTTTATATATAAAAGAGACATTGAAGGCGAGAGTGTCATGCCTGCAGCAGTTCCTTTAAGAATCTTTGGCCTGCCACTCTCTCTCTCTCTAGCTTCATCTTTAGTATGCATATTAATTAAGGGGGGGGATAGCAATGGGTAGAATGTGTTGTTTTCAAAATAAAAAATTCCTTTCTAGAAGGTTTAGGTTTAGGTTTATTAAATTTATAGACCGCCCCCTCTCCCGGCAGGGACTCGGGGCGGTGTACAGACCGTTCATATATAAAAACAACAAAACATGACATAAAACACCAGACAGAACAACGCAAACATACAGTCTATATATATAACCCAAACTAATTAAATAATTAAAACAATTCTAAAACCAATTTAAAACCCCAAAATTTAAAATTTAAAAAGCCATCCAGGAAGGTCAGTAGTGAGTGTTACTTGTAATTACAATTAGGCCAGGCCGGCTAGTCGAAACAGGTGGGTCTTGAGTTTCTTACGGAAGGAGCAGAGGTCCAAGGTAGTTCTAATATCAGGGGGGAGGTTGTTCCAGAGGGTTGGGCCCATCACAGAGAAGGCCCTACTCCTAGGCACCGCCCGCCCGCACTGCTTAGCGGAAGGTACCCAGAGGAGTCCCTCTCTGTGAGAGCGGATTGGTCGCAGGGATGTGTGGGGTAGAATGCGATCCCGCAGGTAACTAGGTCCCGAGCCATGGAGCGCTTTAAAGATGACAATCAGCACCTTGAAACGCACCCGAAAAGCCACAGGCAGCCAGTGCAGCTCGCGCAGGAACGGTGTTACATGGGAGTACCTAGTACTCCCCATAATAGCCCGCGCGGCTGCATTCTGAACCAGCTGGAGCCTTCGGGTGCATCTCAAGGGGAGCCCCATGTAGAGAGCATTGCAGTAATCAAGACGGGAAGTCACCAGGGCCTGAGTGACTGTGCGAAGGGCGTCCCGCTCTAGTAGGGGGCGCAATTGGCGCACCAGGTGAACCTGGTGGAACGCCCCCCTAGCCACGGCTGTCACATGATCATCTAGTGCCAACCGGGAATCTAGGAGGACGCCCAAATTGCGTGCCCTATCCACCGGGGGCAGTTGTTCCCCCCCCCGATGGCCAGAGATGGAACACACTGGCTAAAGCGGGGCGCTGGTAGCCACAGCCACTCCGTCTTGGAAAGGTTGAGCTTGAGTCTGTTGTCACCCATCCAGACCCGGACGGCTTCCAGACACCGGGACATCACCTCGACGGCTTTGTTGGGGTGGTTCGGGGTAGAGATATATAGCTGAGTGTCATCTGCATACAGATGGCACTCAACCCCGAATCCTCGAATGATCTCGCCCAGCGGTTTCATGTATGTGTTGAACAGGAGAGGTGAGAGGACCGACCCCTGTGGCACTCCGCACGTGAGCGGCCTCAGGGTCGACCTCTGCTCCCCCGTCAACACACATTGCATCCGACCGGAGAGGAAGGAGGAGAACCACCGTAAAACGGTGCCCCTCACCCCCATCCCCTCCAGCCGACGCAGTAGGATACCATGGTCGATGGTATCGAAAGCCGCTGAGAGATCTAACAGGACTAGGATGGAGGAACAACCCCCATCCTTCGCCCTCCAGAGATCATCCACCAACGCGACCAAAGCCGTCTCAGTGCTGTGGCCGGGCCGAAAACCGTACTGGCGTGGGTCTAGATAGATAATTTCCTCCAGGTGTCGAGGGAACTGTTGCGCCACCACACTCTCAACAACCTTCGCTAAAAAGGGAAGGTTGGAGACAGGACGATAATTGGCTAACTCTACTGGGTCCAGAGAAGGCCTCTTAAGTAGGGGCCTCACCACCGCCTCTTTCAAGGCGGCTGGTAGGAACCCCTCCCTCAGTGAGGCGTTCACCAGTCCCAGGAGCCAGTCTTGTGTGACCTCCCAGGTTGCCAGTACAAGCCAGGAGGGACACGGGTCCAATAAACATGTGGTGGCCCGCAGTCGCCCGCGTAGCCTGTCCATATCCTCGGCGGCAACAGAGTCAAACTCCTCCCAGAGTGGTACCTCAAGACTCGGCTCCGGTGTCTCCCCAGGATCACTGAAGGGGACCCATTCACTCCGGATCAGAGCGATTTTGTCCTGCAGATATTCCCCAAATTCCTCTGCCCTACCCTGCAAAGGGGCTTCCCGCGGCCTCTGTGAAAGGAGGGAGCGGGTCACCCGAAACAGGGCAGCAGGGCGGTTTTCTGCGGACGCAATAAGGGTGGCGTAATATCGGCGTCAAGCTCAAGGTTATTCTTTGTCTCCGCACCTTGGCACCTGACCTGAACCAGCGGGGTGGAGATGACAGCGTGGAAGAAGAAGATTGGATCATGTGATGGATTAGTTGGTGTGGGGTCAAGATCATGAACTTTCACTGGGTGGGAATCCTAGGTAACTTCCAAAATTGGGATTCCACAGATGTACCAACATGTCTGATTTATTAAATTGGAACTTTAAGGAAAGGTTTTCCTTCGACTCTGATTTAATTCTGCATGATAATTGGACCGCTGACAGAGAGTGGCAGTGGATTTTAGACTTTTTTTTTCTCTTCTTGGAAATATGTTTCAATATGCAGATGAGGAAACCCTAAGTTTTTAAGATTTTTTGGATGGAATTCAAAATATATTGGAAGGATTTGAGAGATTTGATAAGAAGTTGGATAGACTATTGTCTTGCACAGCAAAAGATGAAGGGGTCAGAGCCCCAAAAATTAAATAAGAGAATGAAGATATAGAAGATAAAGATAAGATAACAGATGAACTTACTAATGGAGCATTTATGAGTGAAAGTGGAAAGAAGGAAGGGAATATGGAAAAGTGAACTTGATAATCTGGAGCTCTATCCCTCTTGTCAAGATATGGATTTGATGATGGAATTAAGAAGAGAAACAGCTTCAGAAATACGTCTGATAATCAAAGACATGTTAATTTCAACACCAGCTCAAGGGCAATGAGACTATATGAGAGATCTTTTAAGCAAAATAGTGTGGAGAGAAGTTTTTAAAAACTTTATAAAGAAGTTTATAAGAGAATTGACACAACAACTGGCTAAAGAGATAAGACTGTTTTGTTACTGGAAAGACACAGGCTGATGATGAAGGTTGATAACTCAAAACTTAGTTAACCTTTGGTGATTAATAAGTAGGATTTTGTAGATGTTTTTAGAATGTTTCTTTAAATGTTTATTCGTTAACAAATAATTCATTATGATAATAATAATGAAATAATAATTTCAACTAGTAAAAGCAATTTGGATATAAACTACAAATCGGGACCTGGGAAAAAGATTTGTCAATTTTACTAATAAATTTTTGTTTAGATTTTGCTATAAAGATGTAATCTTTCTCAGGTACTTATAAACTCTACTAACAAATTTTTGTTTAGATTTTATTATAAAGATGTAATCTTTCTTGGGTCGGATGAGAGGAGATGTGATATAAATAGTAAAAAGAAATAGATAACTACAATAACAACAAGGAAATGTTAATGGATAATGTTTAACGATTTCTACATGTGTTGGCATTGGTAAAAGCAATCAGATATAAGCCTTAAATAGTGAGTTGGGGGGGGGAAGGAATATGTTATAAAAGGGTAATTATTGGAGGTTTATTGAAATAGCTAATGAATGCCAGTAGGTGGTTGTGTCTTTAAATGCAAATGATTCCAAATAAAATCACGTTTAAATAATTCTAGTCAAATGAGAATGATGGTACATTGATAGTAAAATACATAAAGATTTTTGATTTAAAATGTACAATTCAATATGAAGGAAGTATAAATAATGATTGTGGTAGTAACACACGAAATCTATTTGTAACCAATCGACATGCTTTCTACAAGATGTAATGAAGAATTATTCTTTTTTTGTGTTTTTGTTTAATTAAAACAATAAAAAAAATTCAAAAAAAATCATCAAACACGGCAACACAACAAGATAAAACCAGTATGGAATTAAAGAGTATGTTACAGACTATGCATGAAGACCTTAAGGAAAGAATAAACAAAGTGGATGAGAGAATGGAAAAAGTGGATGAACAATTGAAAGAATTTAAAGAGATAATTGGGGAAAATGATCAAAGATTACAAAAAGTGGAGGAAAAAGCGGAAACAACAGAGAAGAAGGTGGAGGAGATGGACTATAGACTTGCAATAACAGATAAGAACCAGGAAAGGATAAACATATCCTAGGAAATGGATAAGGCTGATTATTATTTAAGATTTCAAAATATCGAAGAGGACAAGGGGGAGAACCTAGTGGAAAAGATTGCAGAGATTTTAACAGACACATTAGAAGAGAGTAAGGAAAAGGTGCTAAACGGGATTGATGAAATATACAGGGTGCACACAAGATATGCCATGAGAAATAGTCTGCCCAGAGAGATACATGTAAGATTTACTAAGAAAACATTGAGAACAGAGATCTCGAAGGCTGTAAGAAACACTATGATAAAATATAAATCCAGAGAAATAGTAGTCTTGAAGCAAGTACCAAGAAAGGTTAAAGACTTAAGAAGATAATATCAATTCCTGACCAAATGTCTGATAAAAAAGGAGTGAACTTTAGATGGTTAATACCAGAAGGGATATTAGTGAATTGGCAAGAGCAAAGACACAGATTGGATGTGATAGAGAAAGCAGAGCTATTTTATGAACAATACTTTGGATTACAAGAGGAAGAGAGACTGAGAGAAGAAAGAGGAATGAAACTTCAGGAAGAGGATAAAGAACTGAGAGAGCTAGGTAAAGAACAAGAAGAGAGAGCACTAAGAGGAGGAGCAAGAGCAAAAGAGATGAAAGAACAAAGGGAGATAAGAGCAACTAGATCAACTAAACCTACAAATAAGTAAGACATGGAAGAAGAAATCAAAACGATTTCAATAAACATAAATGGACTAAATTCAGGCATAAAAAGGAAAAGGACATTTAATAAATTAGAGAAATTAAAATTAGATATAATATGTCTGCAAGAGGTACATATTAAAAAAAAATTGGACTACCCAAAATTGGGGAACTTATACACAACACTTGCCGATCAAAGTGAAAGAGGAGTAGCACTGTACATTAAAAAGACAATACAATCAAAGCAAATATTTGAAGATGAGGAGGGGAGAATATTGATAGTGGAAATAATGATGAATTGTAAAAAAATATTGTTGGGGACAATATACGCATCAAATGGGAACCAAGAAGAATTCTATGGGAAATTACATAAAAAGATAGTAAAGTATGAACATATATGTGTATTAGGAGATTTCAATGAGATTGTAAATAATGAGTTGGACTATAAAACTACAAAATTGAATAAGAAGTTAAGGAGAACCCTGCCTAAAACATTTTTTCATAATGAAAGATGAATTAAGCCTACAAGATGTGTGGAGAAGAAGGCACTTGAAAGAAAAACAATATACATTTTATTCAAATGTTGTGGTCAAGAATAGATATGATTTGGATGACAACAGGACTAATTGCTAAAACACACAAGATTGATATAGAAATGTGTTGTAGGCCAGCAGGAGCTGTTGGGGCTGCAACCAGACTCCGACAGTGAGGGGCCTTATGAGTCGGCTCTGGAACATGTGGAGGACCCTGGACAGGATTCCGACTCCGAGCAGGGATCAGAGAGGCTGGTTGGCCACCAGGAGGTGCCTGAGGCATGGAGCAGTGGTGAAAGCCAAAGCGAGTGTGCTCCTGAAGTCATGCCTTGGAGCAGTGGGGAGGAGACAAGGGAGGTGGTTCTGGATGCCTGGCAACGAAGGGCTAATAGACATAAAGAACAGCTATGCAGTTACAGGAGATAATTGAACTCAGGTGGTTGCAATTAGGCTACTCTCAAGACTGTATTTAAGGAGGGACTTTCCACAAGCTGTTTGCAGGAATCAACATATTTACCAGAGCTGGAGAAGCTATCGGGTCATGTCCTCTTGGCAGGCTGGATTGCTGCCAAGGTCTTGTCTGTGCTGGATTGCTGCCAAGGTCTTGTCTGTGCTGGATTGCTGCCAAGGTCTTGTCTGTGCTGGATTGCTGCCAAGGTCTCGTCTGTGCTGGATTGCTGCCAAGGTCTAGTCTGTGCTGGATTGCTGCCAAGGTCTCGTCTGTGTATTAATAAATCATCATGCAGTATCTTTGTCTCGGCATGTTTGGTGTATGAAGAGGGGTGGTCAGAACAGATGCCGTCAAACCTATCAGGCACGGCAACCGGACATTTCCTCCGAGGCTGGGGGGAAATAGCATGCCCTTGAAGCTGAGGTAACTGGCCGGCCAGCAAGGCCACCTGTTGTGCCAGTTGAGCATTATCGGCACGGAGCTGTTCCATTGTGGCTTGTTTGTAAATTTGGCAGGAAACAAACTGTTCTGACCCCCCTCTCTCCACACCTGTGAACAAGCCAGAACACAGGCTTGGCTGTTTACCACTGTTTAATTGCAAGATAACAAACCCTTTGGCTGAGGGTCCAGATAACTCACGTACAATAAAAACAACCCAGATATTCCCAACGAATCAAACATGGCTCTAAGACATAGACTTTCTTCACCGCTAATTTCAAGCGGTTGTTTCCTGCAAATGTCCCCTCCCAACGCCTCACCTATAAACTCTCTTGGGAGGGGCCAATCCACAACCACCTGTGCTGAATTATCTTCTATGAGCCTGCCTACATAATTGCTGCTTTTGTTTCTCAGCCCTTCTCACTCTAGCATCAGGGACAAACTGCCTTTGATCCTCCCCACTGCTCCATGCCTCAGGCGCCTCCTGGTGGCCAACCAGCCCCTCTGGTCCCTGCTCTGAATCTGAACCCTGCACAGGGTCCTCCACATCATCCAGGGCAGACTCAAATGATCCCTCACTCTCCGAGTCCATCAGCAGCTCAATCGGATCCTGCTGGGCCACAACAGTTCTCATATTGTTTTTAATCTGTCTTCTGGGAAGGAATCCATTTTGATCTTTATGGATGAACAAGATGAGGATTTTTTTCAACTGTTCTGCAATTATCAGGGCAAAAAATCTTATAATCTTCATTCAACAATGAAATTGGTCTGTAGTTTTGTATAGACATCTAATCTGAATCTTCCTTGGGTAATAAGACAATGTTAGCCTCCGCCCATTATAGCGGTATCTTTGCCTCTTTCAACACAGCATTATAAACCTCCATCAGCATTGGTACAAGCACCTCCTGGAATTCTTTATATATTTCTGCTGCGATTCCTTCTGGCCCGGTTGCTTTATTATTCTTTTGTTTTTGTATGGCCTCAATTATCTCTGTTAGTTTTATTTCCTCATTGAGCATATCTTTTACTTCCCCTGGTATCTTTGGCAGATCTGACTTTTCCAAATACTGTAATATTCCTTCCTTTGAATAGTCTCGGTTTTCTCTATATAGTTGTTCATAGAACTTTTGAAGAATACTTTTCCTCTAATTGATAGCAAATCTTGCCTTTTTCCTCTTGTAATTTATTGATCCAATTCTCTTGCTTCTGCTTTTTCAACCTATAGGCTAGCCACTGCCCCGGCTTATTCACATTCTCGAAAAAAATCTGTTTCACTTTTTTTATAGACTGTGCCAGTTTTGCTTTTTCAAACATAGCCAAGTCATGTTTGATCAATTCCATACTTTTTTTATACTTCTATTTTGTGGTTTCTTTTGAAGTTCTCTCTCTAGATTTCTGTATCTTTCTTTCAACTCTCTTGTTTTTTGGTTCTCAATTTTTTTCTTCCTAGCTGTAGCCGATATCATGACCCCTCTTATAAATGCCTTAGTTGTATCCCATAGGTTTTGTATGGATGTGTCTCCTGGCCAGTTTTCTTTGAAGAAAAATCTCAACTCTTGATTGACTCTTTTAATATATTCCTGGTCTTTTAGAATTGTTCTATTGAATGTCCAATGGTAACTGCCCTTTTGTTTTTTCCAGGTGATTCTCATGGGATTGTGATCAGCCCATAAATTGGGTTCTGTATCTATTTCCTTCACTTCCAAAATTAACTCCATTGACATCCAGACCATGTCTATCCTTGACCAGGATTCATGTCTGTTCGAGTAGAAAGTATATTGCTCTTCCTCTAGACATCTTTTTCGCCATACATCATAGATATTTAGTTCTTCAGCCATTTGGAAGAACGACCTGGGCAAAGTTTTCCTAACTCCTTTTCTCTTCTTTCCAATTTTATAATCCTGTTTCTGGTAAACTATAGCATTGAAATCTCCCAGTAAGCAAACATTTTCATTTGCCATCTCTCGGATAATGCTATATAATCTATGGTAAAAAAAATTCCTGACCTTCATTAGGTGCATATATTACAACCAATAACAAAGTTTTTTGATTTAACATTATTTCTACAATTAATATTCTCCCATCCTCAATCATGATAAATTTGTTTAGTCTGGATTTTTTCTTTAACATATAGCACTATTCTTCTTTTCTTTTGATCGGCTAATGCCACATAAAGTTTACACAATCTAGGATATTCCAAGGTTTGGATCTAGTGTTTACTTATATAGACCTCTTGCAGTGCAATTATATCATAATTAATACGTTTTAATTTATTAAAGGTTGTTTTCCTTTTCTGGAGCGAATTTAGACCATTGATATTCAGTGATAAGATCTTGACTTCCCCCGACATAATTCTATTTATATTTAGGTATTGTGCTTCTTGTTGCCCTTGTCAGCGTTCCAAGTATCATGCAGAATTAAATCAGAGTCCAAGGCAAATCTTTCCTTAAAGTTCCAATTTAATAAGACAGACATGTTGGTACATCTGTGGAAATCCCAATTCTGGAAGTTACCTAGGATTCCCACCCAGTGAAAGTTCATGATCTTGTCCCCACACCCACTAATCCATCATATGGTCCAATCTTCTTCTTCCACACTGTCATCTCCACCCCGCTGGTTCCGGTCAGTTGCCAAGGTGCGGAGACAAAGAATAACCTTGAGCTTCTAGAAAGGAATTTTTTATTTTGAAAACAACACATTCTACCCATTGCTATCCCCCCCTTAATGAATATGCATACTAAAGATGAAGCTAGAAGAGAGAGTGTGGCAGGCCAAAGATTCTTAAAGGAACCGCTGCAGGCCTGACAGCCCTTATCTCTCTCACTTTTTTTAGTTCTTCCCCTTTTTTTCTCTAATTCAGCTTCTTTCTCCTTTCTTGTCTCTGATAACTCCTTTTCTCTTCTTATCTGTGCTCTGAGTCCTTGCATTCTTGCCTCCAACAGTTCTCCTTTTTCTTCCTCATCCTCCTGACCAATGAGTTGATTGTAGAATTCTTCCGCTTGTTCCACCGTGTCTATTCTGAATGTTTTATCTCTCCAAGTTACCAGTATGCCCTCCAGCATCAACCATCTGAAGTTAATTTCATATTTATTCAGCACTGATGTTAAAAATTGATAGGGCCTTCTTAATTCTCTGATTCTCCTTGGTACCTGTTTTAGGACTGTCAGTTGTCATTGATTGTATACTATTGGGTCATCTCTTGTTCTATTCAGCACCTCATCACATATTGATTTTTAACGAACTTTACATGAACTTCCCTCAGGAGATTGTTCTTTTTTGCGTCGTTCATCTGGATTCTATATGTCTCATCGATCTCACTTGCTATGTCACCCTTTTCTATTCCCAAAGCCTTTGCCACGAGATCTGCCATCATATCTGGTAGATCTTCGCCTTTTTCATCTTTTACGTTCTGAAACCGTAGAAATTGGGCTGTTTTCTCAGATTCTAATGTAAGGACCATAAACTCAAGTACTTTGTTCACCTGGATCAACCTAGAGCTCAACTCCTCCATTCTTTTCTCTTCCTTCTCCATCCTTTCTTCTATTGCATTTATTATTTGTTCGTTTTTATTGATCTATTCCTGAAACTTTTCAAATTTATCATCCATCTTCTGCATTTTTTCCTTTAATTCTCCAGTTTCATTTCTCACTTCTCCTATATCCTTTCCCAACTCCTCATGATTTCTAGCCATTGTGTCCTGCATAGCCTGTAATATAATCTGAAGATCCTTAATTGAATTAGATCTTTCTCTCTGGAGCATGTCCTCAGAGGATCTCTGGTTCGAAGGGCTGGAGGCCACTAAATATGTCTGGGATGCTTGCTTCCTCCTCATGCCAATTTTTGTTAGATTTCTATCACTTGTCATTTTTTAAAAAAATGGATCACTAATTTATTTATTTTCCAGAACTCCAACCTTCTTCTCTCACTCATAGCTTCCTCCAGTCCCTCTTTCTTTCTTCCTTTCCCCCCTCTACCCCTCTCCCTCTCCCCCTACTCAATAATCAATTTTAAGAGATATTAATGGGTAATATCAGCTATATATCAATATATTGTTATACTATATGAAAGCAGCTATCAAAGGATAGAAAGAGAAGGAAAGAGACTTTTCTATTTATAACTAGGTATATACTCTGTGTGTGTGTGTGTGTGTGTGTGTGTGTGTGTATCATAGATTTTCACGGGTGTAGGTATGATGGTCTTGTTGTATTCGGGTCTTTTCCCGTGTAAGATTGAGATTATCTTGGCAACGTTTCGTCGAGGTCCCACTCGCCATCTTCAGGCTGATGTTTTCGGCTTCGTGCTTGTGCTTACTCGCATTTCTTCTTCAAACCTCTTTTAGATTTTCCTTCAATAATTTACCTATTTTCCCCTAGGGGCTTCAATGTTATCAAAGTTGTTCAAAACCAGCCCTTGTTGTAATAACTAGTTGAGTTTAAATTCAGCTCCCCAGACAGTTCAGAGAAAGAAAGAAAAAGTTTCCTGCCTCCGCTTCGACTACCCAATCTTCTTGCTTGCTTGCCGGCATCCAACTTCACTCAGCACTTTCCTCTCACCACTACAGTGGAGGGGGCTAGATAGGAAAAGTCCACCCCCTGTCCTAGCTTTGAGCCCCTCAGCCTCCTGGGCTATTTTGGAATAAAATACCTTCCACCAAGATCAGGAATCAAATAAGCCACTCGCAACTCCGCCGCTTCCTCTGCTTGATCCCCTCTTTCTCCGACCAGCTGTCAGCACCCTGGAACAGCCATTACAGGTCGCCCTCTTCTGCGCCTGGGATCATGAAGGAGATTTCAAGCCCAGACCACGAACCGCCATCCTATGGTCATACCAAACCGCCCTTCTTCTTCGGTTTTCCCTTCAGGAAACTTCCAGCTTACAAAAATCTTGCAAAAAACCTCCTGGATGCCAAACCCAGCTGCTCTTTACGGAGCTCTCAGCTCAAGCAGCCATTTGCACTGGCAGCTAGCCCCCAGTATTGTTGTAGTATTGTTTGAATTTTCTGCTATATTATCTTGGGAGTAAAGTTTCGTAAAGTACCTTAGTACTATGTTCTTTTTCTCTTCTGCTCTGTGTTGTATGACCCCATCTTCATTCTGTAACTAACATAGCACCTTTTTTTCTTTTTCCTTTTTCAGTTTGTATGCTAACCAACATCCAGGTTTATTAGCCTTTTCAAAGTATCTGACCTTCTCGGCTAATTCTTCCTACAGTGTTAAATTATACTTATGTTTTATAATCTCTCTTTTTTCTTTCTTAGACCTGTTTTGTGGGCCCTTCTGCATTTCCAATTCTGCCTCCTTAAGTTCCCCTAATATATGCTTTTGTGGTGTCCCAGAGATTTTGTGAAGATGTGTCTTCTTTTTGTTTATCATAAAGAATAATTTCAATTCTTTCTCTAACATTTGTATGTATTCTTTCTCCTTTACTAGATTTTGGTTCATCATCCATCTTTTTTTCTTTTTATGGCCTTTCCACCTTAATTTAATTGGATTGTGATCTGCCCAGTCATTGGTCTCTATTTCTACTTCATCCATTTTATTTCATAGACTGGGTGTCATCCAGACCATATCGATTCTTGACCAGGATTGATGGGGATTTGAATAGAATGTATATTGGCTGTGTGTCTCATGTGTCTCTCCATATGTCGTGTAGATTAAGCTCCGCTGTCATTTCAAAAAAGGATTTGGGTAGAATATTTATCTTGGTTTTATTCTTTTTATTGCTTTTATAGTCTTTTATATTGTCCACAATTGCATTGTAATCACCAATTATACAAATATTTTCATAGTCCATTTCCATTATTCTATTGTGTATTTTTTTGTAAAATTTGTATTGGTTGTGGTTTGACACATATATTTCTGTCAAAAGGGTCACTTTTTGCACTATTTCTAGATCAATCATTAAAATTCTACCATCCTCATCTGCAAAAATTAGTTTAGATCTTATTCTTTCTTTAATATATGTTGTGATTCCTCTTTTTTTCTTCCATACTAATGATGTGTATAATTTTCCTAATTTTGGATTTTTGAGTAGTTTGCTATGGTCCTTCTTGATATGCACTTCCTGGAGGCATATTACGTTTGTGTCCAGTTTTTGTACTTTTGCAAAGGTTTGCATTCTTTTCCTTGGTGCATTCAGTCTGTTTATGTTTATTGAAATAATTGTAGTTTCCTGTTCCATTTTTAGTTTATGAATTACAATTGGAACAACAGGAATTAGACAAAATACTTCAATACTTCAAAACATGAAGAAGAAAATGATTGGGAGAATATATAAATTTCTGTTGAAATACAAAATGTAGGAGGAAGTTGTCAAGGAAGCTATGGTAAGATGGGCAAAAAGTTTGGTTATAATATTGAGTTGGAAAGATAGGAAAAAGTTTGGGGAACAAATTCGAAATTGATCATGTCTGCGACATACAAGGAAAACCAGTACAAAATGTTTTATAGATGGCACTTGCTGCCCGCGAGACTCGCGAAAATATCTTCAAACGTATCTCTGATGTGCTGGAAGTGTGAGAAAATGTATGGGACTTACTGTCACACATGGTGGACATGCAAGGCGGCCAAAAAATTCTGGGTCAAAATTAGAAACTGGTTGGAAGATATAACAGGGAAACACATAGACTGGAAACCGGAGCCATTTCTATTATGTTTAACCACAACAAAAATACAGTAAAGAGACTCTATACCTAATTCTACATATTATTACTGTGGCCAGAATAACATATGCACAGAAATGGAAGAACAACACAGTACCGAACAAAGACAAGATAATACGGAAGATCTTAGAATGTGATAAATTGACCAAGGAAATTCAAGGAAAGGAGGAATCAGAGTACTATCTAGTTTGGAAAAAATGGTACAAATGGTTAGATGATAGAAACAAATAAGAATTTGGGAAATGTAAAATGTATTGTAGAAGAATTAGGAAACAGTGATAAGAAGGTAGGAAAAGAAGGATTTACAAAAGTAGAAAAAGATATACAATAAAATAAGGGTAATATGACTGTCTGATACAAATGATTAAACATAGACAATTAAGCAAAGGAGTAAGAAATAAAAGGACCATAAGTGTAAAATTAGAATGTATAGTAGGGGAAGCAATATCTGTAAAGATGCACCGATAGATATCTGCTGTAAGAAGGAACGTGCAGTTCCGGTGTTGTTTGCAAGTTTTGTGTATTTTTTTCTCAATGTGCTTAAGTGTTTAAAATAAAACATTTAAAATAAATACATAAATACTTCCAGCATTACATTACTTAGCACATCTTGTAATGTTTTATAAAATTCCACTGGCAATCCATCCGGCCATGGTGTTTTCCCATTTTTTTGTCTTTTTTTTCCATCCATCACTTCCATCATTGTTATTCTCTTTTCCAGTGCCCTTTTAAATTTTTCTGGAATCTTGGGTGTTTCCGCTTTTTCTAAATATACCTTTATCTTTTCCTCTGCCACTGTCTCCCGTTGATATAATTTCTTATTATAATTTTCAACTATTTTTTCTTTTCTTCATTTTAGTAACAAATATTTCCTTCTTTGTCTATTAATTGGTTTATATATTTTTTCCTTTCTCCTTTTTCATCTGTTGTTTTTCTCTGTGTGTGTAGTCAGCCAGGATGTTTATCATGATGTCCCTTATGTTTTCCCCATCTTCTTCTATAACATTTTGAAATCTAAGGTAATAGGACATTCTCTCAAATTCTATTTTCATCTGTTGGGTGTCAAGATCTTTGTTCCCTTTCTGCACAGCTTCTACCCCCCCCCTCACCTCCTCCACCCCCCCTTCCACAAGATTCAGTCTTTGTGAGTTCTTATATATTTGGGCTTGATTTTCTTTAATTTCATCTTTCATTTCCCTTAGCTGTTTCTTGATTTCCTCCTGGCCCTGTAAAATTTGTTGAAGCATTTGTTGAAAGTCCATCTCTGTAGTCTTAGGTTGCATCAGTTCTGTTATCTTTGACTGTGTGGCTGGACTGGATGTTGCAAATGTTGGAGCAGAAGTGGCAAAGCCAGGTTTTCCAGGAGGTGGTCTTTTGGGTGGCATCGTTTATAACGTTAGAAGTTCAGTCCATATATAAGATAGACAGTTAAAAAAGAAGGGTAGCAAGGTGAGTTTCGGGAGCAGAAGAACCAGGCAGAAGAGAGTCTCTCTAATAAGTCTGGCAATAGATGGAAAATTTCCCCTAGAAAGTTTAAAAAATACCAATCCACAAGAGATTCCTCTGGGAGACACGGAGACAAAGACCGGAAGCCTGAATTTTAAAGGTGGAGTCAGGTTTCACAGTTCATAAAGACAACTGAAGTGTGCCATCTTGCCGTGCCAGTTTTGGGCACAGAGGCATAACAAAGTTTTAAAAGTTCCAAAAGTCCTCAAATCATCAGTAATATGTAGAATTAAATTGAAGAGAAAATCATTTTAGCCTGGGTGAGGCTTCATTTGTTGGCTCTCCCCCCTCCTCCTTCCCCGGGGGCTGAGAGCAAAATTGTTCCTCGCCGCTTGTCCAAGGGGGGGGGAAAACCCTCCCTCCAGCCGTGCCTCCAAAATGCTCCGAAAGTTAAGATTTTAAAAAGCTGAGTAATTCTTCCGTGCAGAGTAGGGAATGAAAAGAGAAGCAACCTCACCGCACTGCAGCTGCTTCCTTCTATTGTTACATTCTCCAGTCAGCTTGTAGCGAGGCGCGAGGCGCAGAAACGCGAAGCGCCCTCCGAGTTTGCTCCCCGGTGCCTTGGGCGCGCGAGAGACCTCCCGCCGGCCGCCGCAGCTGCAGGAGTCCTCCGCGATGCCGCCCCTCCGGCAGGACCCCTCTGCGGGGTGTCCTGTGCCCCCCAAGGAGTGGGGAAGCCCACCGGGGAGCCGGAGCGGGCAAGGAGCTGCCCGTCGCCGTCGGCGCCGGAACCGGAACTCCTCCTTTTTCATCTTATATGCCAACCATCATCCTGGTTTATTTGCATTTTCAAAAAAGTTTTGTCTTGTTGATCTTATTTTATTTGCCACTTCTTCATTTTCCATTAAGTTCAATTTATGTTTTTGCAAGTCCATCAAGTTCTAAGTCTTTGTGTTTGTGGGTTTTTCTGTAATTCTGTCTCCAATCTCCTATAGTCTTCCTCTATCTTCTTTCATATTTGTCTGTGCTGTTTATTCCTTTTTCCTCAGGATGCCATTACCAGTCCTCTAATATAGGCTTTGCTGGTATTCCATATATTCTGAAGTGATGTATCCTCCTTCCTGTTTTCTTTAAAGAAGAAATGTAATTCTTTAAATTTTGATTTAATGTCCATCTTATTTTCTTTCTCTGACCTTTCCAAATCATTATTATTGGATTATGATCTGCCCATGTACTCATTTCTGTTCGGACAAACCCCCCCCCCCCCTCTTCATACATCAAACACGCTGAGACAAAGATACTGCATGATGATTTATTAACACACAGACTAGACCTTGGCAGCAATCCAGCACAGATGAGATCTTGGCAGCAATCCAGCACAGACGAGACCTTGGCAGCAATCCAGCACAGACTAGACCTTGGCAGCAATCCAGCCTGCCAAGAGGACAAGACCCAATAGCTTCTCCAGCTCCGGGGACCGGGGAGTCCACTGGGGTGAGAGGGAAAAAGCGAGGGTGATACCTGACGTTAGCCATGAAGGGCGTCGTCCGTGTGGAGGTATGCTGCGAGTTGTTAAACGGGAACTCCTCCACGGCCAGGTACTCCGCCCAGTTGTTCTGCTGCTGATTCACGAAGCAGCGCAGGTACTGTTCCAGAATCCCAATCACCGCCACCGTCCCCCCATCGGTTTTGGGATGGTGCGCCGAGGACTAAGAAACCTGGACCTCTAGAGCCGCCATCAGCCCTTTCCAAAATTGGGCCGTGAAAGACCCGGTCGGGTAGGCTGTGCAGCTGGAAGACGTGCTGGATGAACATTCGGGCAATGGCGCGGGCTGTCAGCAATCTCTGACAGGGGATGAAATGCGCCATCTTGGTGAGCATGTCCACCACCATGAGGACCTTGGTAAAACCTGTTGACAGAGGGAGCTCTGTCAGGAAGTCCATGGACACGGCCCCCCAGGGTCTGTCCAGGGTCGGCAATGGCTGCAACAAGCCTGGAGGAGCTCCCGTAGCTGACTTGGCCTGTCGACACTGCACACACGACGTGACGTACATCTGCATTTTGTGTCGCAAGCGGGGCCACCAGAAAGTACGGGAGACCAGGTTCAAAGTCTTGAAAAGGCCAAAATGTCCCACCGCTGGATTGCAGTGACATTGGGAGAGCACAAGTCCACGGAGAGGCCCTGTGGGCACATAGAACTGGTCCCAGTATCTCAAAAGGTCCTCGTCGAAGGTCCACGGGGAAGCCGGCCCTACCTCTGCTCTCCGTTGCTCTACCCACTCATCGCCCCGCTGCGCATCCCGTATCAGAGACCGTAAGTCCACGGGCTCGTGAACTGCAGCGAAGGATTCGACGGGCAGAACGGTCCGGGGTGGAAGTCAGTCTGCAGGGTCAGAGTACTATGGTTTTCTAGAGGTCTTCACGTTCCGAATCTGACCGAACACAAGTAAGAGCCTATTGGAGGTCTTCACGCTCCGAATCTGACCGAACACAAGTAAGAGCCTATTTACGGACTTACCTTGTGGCATTAAGAGTGGCCAAACGCAGACATTGCGCCACTCTTATTGCGTCCGCCGATAACCGCCCTGCCGCCCTGTTTCGGGTGACCCGCTCTCTCTTATCACAGAGGACGCGGGAAGCCCCTCTGCAGGGCAGAGCAGAGGAGTTTGGGGAATATCTGCAGGACAAAATCGCTCAGATCCGGAGCGGATGGACTCCCTTCAGTGGACCAGAAGAGCCGCCAACAGTGAGTCTTGTGAGACCACTCTGGGAGGAGTTTGCGTCTGTTGCCCCCGAGGATTTGGATAGGTTGCGTGGACGGCTGCGACCGACCACATGTTTAATGGACCCGTGTCCCTCCTGGTTGGTACTGGCATCCTGGGAAGTGACACGAGGCTGGCTACTGGGCCTGGTGAACGCCTCTTTGAGCGAGGGGTCCTTTCCTGCCGCCTTGAAAGAGGCGGTGGTGAGGCCCTTACTCAAGAGGCCTTCCCTTGACCCGATGGAGCTAGCTAATTATCGTCCAGTCTCCAACCTTCCCTTTTTAGCGAAGGTTGTAGAGAATGTGGTGGCACAGCAGTTTCCATGACACCTTGAGGAATCCGAATATCTAGACCCACGCCAGTCCGGCTTCCGGCCCGGACACAGCACGGAGACGGCCTTGGTCGCGTTGGTCGATGATCTCTGGAGGGCCAGAGATAGGGGTTGTTCCTCTATCCTGGTCCTATTAGATCTCTCGGCGGCTTTTGATACCATCGACCATGGTATCCTATTGCGCCGGCTGGGGGGGATGGGAGTTGGAGGCACCGTTTTGCGGTGGTTCGGCTCCTACCTCTCCGACCGGACGCAATGTGTGTTGGCAGGGGGGCAGAGGTCGACTCCGAGGCCACTCACTTGTGGGGTGCCTCAGGGGTCGGTCCTCTCGCCCCTTCTGTTCAACGCATATGTGAAGCCGCTGGGGGAGATCATCCGTGGTTTTGGGGTGGAGTATCATCTGTACGCTGACGATACGCAGCTGTACATTTCCACCCCAGACCACCCCAACGAGGCTGTCGAGGTGATGACCCGGTGTTTGGAAGCCGTCAGGGTCTGGATGGGGGACAACAGACTCAAGCTCAACCCCTCCAAGACTGAGTGGCTGTGGCTACCGGCAACCCGGTTCAGTCAGTTGATTCCATCGCTGACCATAGGGGGCGAGCAATTGCCCCCTGTGGAACGGGCACGCAATTTGGGCGTCCTCCTAGATGCCCGGCTGTCAATGGATGACCATGTGGCAGCCGTGGCAAGGGGGGCGTTCCACCAGGTTCGCCTGGTGCGCCAATTGCGCCCCCTACTGGACCGGGATGCCCTACGCACGGTCACTCATGCACTGGTGACGTCTCGTCATGGGGCTCTACATGGGGCTTCCCTTGGGACGCGCTCGAGGACTGCAGCTAGTCCAGAACGCAGCCGCGCGGGCTATTTTTGGGAGTACTAGGTAGTCCCACGTAACACCGCTCCTGCGCGAGCTGCACTGGCTGCCTGTGATCTTTCGGGTGCGTTTCAAGGTGTTAATCACCATCTTTAAAGCGCTCCATGGCTCAGGACCTAGGTACTTGCGGGATCGCATCCTACCACACACTTCCCTGCGACCGATTCGCTCTCACAGGGTGGGGCTCCTCCGGGTGCCATCCACTAGGCAGTGCCAATGGGCGACACCTAGGAGTAGAGCCTTCTCTGTGATGGGCCCAACCCTCTGGAATGACCTCCCCCCCGATATCAGAACCACCACCGACTTTCTCTCCTTTCGACGAAAACTGAAGACTCACCTGTTCCGTTTAGCCGGCCTGGACCATTCATAACCTCATTATACCTCTTGGCAGATATATTTTTAACTGGGTAATTTTAATTGGGTATTTTTTAGGATTGTTTATATACTGTTTTTTATCTGCTTTACCTGTACAGTGTTGTATTGCCTCCTCTTCTGTATTTTTATGTTTCCATGTTTGTAGTCTATTTTATCTATTTCACTTGACTGTACACCGCCCCGAGTCCCTTTGGGGAGAGGGGGGCGGTATAAAAATCGAAATAAAAGGTAAAGGTAAAGGTAGACAGGGCATCCGCCCTTTGATTTTTCGCACTAGGAATGTAAGTCACTTTAAAGTTGAACCGGGCGAAGAACAGAGACCACTGGATCTGGCGCTGGTTCAGCTTACGCGCCGTTGTCAAAAACTCTACATTCTTATGGTCCGTCCGGACCTCGACCTGATACCTGGCCCCCTCCAGGTGATGCCTCCTGGCCTCAAACGCCACCTTGATAGCCAACAACTCCTTCTCCCAGATGGTGTAATTGCGCTCGGAAGGATTGAGTTTCCGAGAATAATAAGCGCAAGGGAAAAGGGTACCATCAGGGGCGTGAGCCTGCAGTAACACCGCACCCACCGCGATGTCAAACGCGTCCGCCTCCACTACAAATGGACGATGGGGATCAGGGTGCTTCAGGATTGGCTCCCTCGTAAAAGTGTACTTCAGGGCCACGAACGCCTGTTGCTCTGTGGGCCCCCAGCGAAACGGCACTTTTTTTTGCAGGATCCGAGTGAGGGGCGTGGTCAAGAAAGCAAAGCTGGGGATGAAGGTCCGGTAATAGTTGGCAAACCCGAGGAGTCTCTGAACATCCTTCATACGTCGAGGAGGTTGCCAACTGTGCAACGCCTCCACCTTGTCCGGCTCCATCGCAATTCCCTCAGGGGAGATACGGTGCCCCAGGAACTCGATGGTAGTCTGCCAGAACTGACACTTCTCCAGCTTTGCAAATAAACAATGTTCTCGGAGTCGTTGCAAGACCAGGCGCAAATGTTGTTGATGATCCTTCCAGGACATTGAGTAGATTATGATGTCATCCAGGTAAATGACGACAAACTGATCTAAGAGGTCCCGGAAGATGTCATTAATGAAGTGTTGAAAACTGCCGGGGCATTGGTCAACCCAAACTGCATGAGCGTGTATTCGAAATGTCCCTAACGGCTGCCAAAGGCCGTCTTCCATTCGTCCCCTGCCCTGACTCGGACCAGATTATAATCCCCACGCAAGTCCAGTTTTGTGAACACCGTCGCCTCCTGGAGCCGCTCCAACAACTCAGGAATCAGGGGCAGTGGGTAACGGTTAAGCACCGTGATGGAAATCAGGCGACGGTAATCAGAGCAAAGTCTCAGATCCCCCGTATTCTTTTTCACGAACAAAACCGGGGCAGACAATGGTGAAGACGAGGGCCGGTTCTTGTCTATAAAGTCCCGCAATGCGGCCAACTACAGCTCAGACATAGAGTACAGGCAACCCGTAGGGAGCTTCACATCAGGTACCAGGTCGATGGGACAGTCATAAGGCCAGTGCGGTGGCAGGTGATCCGCCTCCTACTCGCTGAAGACGTCCACGAACTCCGCTAAGTCCGACAGCACGGCCACCTTGGGCGAGCTGAGTACCTGGGCCGCACAGAAGTGACGGGTGTGGTCGACACATTGCAGGGATGGGAACGTGATCAGGTTCTGCGACCAGTAGATCTGAGGGTCGTGCGCCCGCAGCCAAGCCAAGCCCAAGACCACAGGGAAATGCAGGCCCAAAGCCATGTAAAAGTGGATGGCCTCCTCGTGCTCCCCGAGGATCAGGCGCAAAGGCAGCTTGGCGGCCTTGATAGGCCCAGACAGAAGCACCCAGCCGTCAATGGTCTCAACCCACATCAGTGTGTCCACCGGACACAGAGGGATGTCGTACTTTGTAGCAAACGCCACATCCATAAAGTTCGTGGTAGCCCCGGAATCGACCAAGGCATAGGCCGGAATTCCCTGCGGACTACCCAACAAGAGGATGTGTGCTGCTAAGACCATGTGCCGTGGAGGCCCGTCCACCTCTGTTTCGACCTGCGCCCGACCTAAGGTCCCCCTCAGATCGGGCCCTGCCCGTTTCCCAACACGGTGGTCTGACGCTGAGGGGAGGCCGTCGGCCGTGCAGCCCCCTTACTCTTTTTGGGACAAACCAAAGCCAGGTGTCCAGGATCCCCACAGTAGAAACACAACCCCCCTGCTCGCCGTCTGTCCATCTCCATACGCAACAAACGGGGTTTGACCCCACCCAACTCCATGGGCTCCTCCCGTGCAACTGTAGTCTCCTGAGGGACCGGCACCCTAGTGGTCTCCTGGGACACGCAGTGAGGCCTCCGCCTCTGCAGCCGGGTGTCTATCTGGAGGCACAAGTGGACCAATGTGTTGAACGTCGGTGGCCTGTCCACCCTCACCAGCTCATCCTGAAGGTCATCTGACAGCCCGTCCTGAAAAGTGTCCATGAGGGCTGGCTCATTCCAAGCTGAGTCCTGACTAAGCAGCCGGAATTCGCTGACAAAATCCTGCAAGGAGCCACGGCCCTGCTGCAGCGACTTAAGTAGTCTGGTGGCTGTTTCCCCCTTAATGGGATCATCATACATCAGCCTGAGATGGTCACAAAAGCCCTGGAAATCATCCAGCAGAGGGCTAGGCTGAGATAGCAATGGAGTAGCCCAACGAGCCACTGTGCCTGAGAGCAAGCTGATAATAAATCCCACCTTCGTCCGGTCGGTGGGAAAGTCCTCTGCTCTCAAGCTGATAAACAGCTGCAATTGTCCCAAGAACGCTGCAAACATAGCTTGGTTGCCATCAAACTTGTCTGGTGTAACCACTGGGCATTTCCTCTGTGGCTGGGGGGGGGGGGGGTTAGCAGGCCCCTGGAGCTGAGCTACTTGTCCAGCCAGCAAAGCCAACTGTTGAGCCAAGTGGGCATTCTAAGCATTTATTGTTCCATTGTAGCTGAATGGAGTTTTGTTTGGGGCAGGAATGAATCTGTTCTGACCCCCCCCCCCCTCTTCATACACCAAACACGCCGAGACAAAGATACTGCACGATGATTTATTAACAAACAGACGAGACCTTGGCAGCAATCCAGCACAGACGAAACCTTGGCAGCAGTCCAGCACAAACTAGACCTTGGCAGCAATCCAGCCTGCCAAGAGGACAAGACCCGATAGCTTCTCCAGCTCTGGTAAATATGTTGATTCCTGCAAACAGCTTGTGGAAAGTCCCTCCTTAAATACAGTCTTGAGAGGAGCCTAATTACAACCACCTGAGTTCAATTATCTCCTGTAACTGCATAGCTGTTCTTTACGTCTATTAGCCCTTCGTTGCCAGACATCCAGAACCACCTCCCTTGTCTCCTCCCCACTGCTCCAATGCATGACATCAGGAGCACACTCCCTTGTCTCCTCCCCACTGCTCCAAGGCATGACTTCAGGAGCACACTCCCTTTGGCTTTCACCACTGCTCCATGCCTCAGGCGCCTCCTGGTGACCAACCAGCCTCTCTGATCCCTGCTTGGAGTCAGAACCCTGTCCAGGGTCCTGCACATCTTCCAGAGCGGACTCATAAGGCCCCTCACTGTCAGAGTCTGGTTGCAGCTCCAACAGCTCCTGCTGGCCCACAACAAAACCAAGCCATGTTTCCAGCTTTCTTGGGACAATGCCATTTCTTTATCAGTCGGAGAGCAGAGGACTTTCCTACTGACCGGGCTAAAGTGGGGTTTATCATCAGCTTACTCTCCGGCTCCGCAGCTCATTGCACTACTCCTTTTTTGGCTCTGGCTAGCCCTTTGATGGACGCGAACTGTTGCAACGAGGTCTGCAACACACTCGAGTCCGGATTCGCCTGTCTGGGCCTTCAGGGTTCCCCCTTGGGTGGGAGAACGAGCCCCGGTCCTCACCGGGAATTTGGAGGGTCCACACGTGGACGAAGGCCGCAAATTAAGACACTACACAAAGAGTTAGTTTGAAATAGGCAGGCAAAGGATGCCTGGAGGGCGTAAGTTACAGACCTCCTGACATGCTCTGTACAAGCCTTTTTATTGTATAGATTTGCAAGGGCGGGGGAGTGGGCACATATATGAAAGTTTCAGTAATTTTCCACAAGAAGCGAATAACAACTGCGTCACAGCAAAAGGTGGGCTAACATCTGCCATATAACAGTCAAACAGTCAAATATCTGTGGTTAACCAACATCCTATGCAAGAGATATTCTAAGCTATATGAACAGTTATTCAGATACTGTGGTCGGCCAATATCCTGTGCAAGCACTCTGTTTAAAAGGTCACATTCTTATTCTATGCAAGCACTATATATGTGAAAGGTTATTCTTACGGCCTACTTGCGTTACAGCCTCAGCAAAAGCCTGAACCAAACTACTGTCATGTATTCACATCTCCTCTGTTTTTATTATTAAAAGGAGGTCAATATCCCTCTAGGGCTATGCATTCCTCTAACAACCCACCCTCCGATAGGCAGCGAGAAGAACCATTCACCCTATCCGGGAATTGAATCTCACTTTCTGTGTCGGAATCGGAATCCGAAAATGTCAGCAATGGTTGTTTGCAAGAGTCATACGAGGAGGGCAATAAGTTTTGCAGTAGGTTTAGATCTTTTCTAGTTGCATTAACCTCTTTATCTATATCACCTAAACGGCTGCGCAAAAATCGAAGCAATTTTCCCATAACACAAGGACCAATAATGCAAGCAAGCAAAACCAAAATCAAAGGGCCTATGAGTGCTGAAAGCAAGGTTGTTAGCCATGGTGATAAATTGAACATTCCTTGATACCATATGTGAGACTTGGAGCGTTCTGACTCTCTATCTTTTAATCGGGTGTTTAGTTCTGCCATGGAGTCAAGCACAATGCCTGAACTGTCTGTATAAAAACAGCATTCTTCTTTCAAAGCTACACACAACCCGCCCTGTTTTAAAAACAGCAAATCCAAACCCCTTCTATTCTGTAAAACAACCTCAGATAGT
This sequence comes from Natrix helvetica, assembly GCF_964273705.1. Lineage (NCBI taxonomy): Eukaryota > Metazoa > Chordata > Lepidosauria > Squamata > Natricidae > Natrix > Natrix helvetica. The sequence continues at coordinate 21,214,506 of NC_138555.1, forward strand.
GAAGTGAGAGAATTCTGAAGAGCAACCATAAATTGTTCAATGCGTTTGAGATCGGCATCAATTTAAGACATTCGAGATTTAGGCAAGTAAAGGGTGCATTGATAATACAATTCTGTAGAGGCATTAATACAATATTGAGAAAAGTTATAGGGTACATATCCAATACAACAACCTTGACCTTCAATTGAAGTCACTGTTATAGAAGAATTAGACCACCGGCAGGTGGTATCTGAGGTACTATTGGTAAAAGGTAGGGCAGAACCTATGGCCTCATAAAATGGTGGTTGGAAAAAAAGACACATCCAACACTCCGGATCAGCATTAGGAAAGGCATGACTGTTATTAAGAACAAAATAGGAGGAAGAAATAAGAGACAATAAGGCTTATTAAAATTATACAGTTAACTACTTTAACACATATTACATTTTTAGGAACTGCTACTATCAATATATACAAAGCAATTGCATCAGAGGGAGGATCATAAGCAATTAATCCTCAATGAAAGATAGTCTTATAATTCGAACCAAAGAAGTGTTGAATTACTGCAGGCAAAATTCAAACAGGATCCAAGCATATAAAAAGCAAATGTTTCATGTACAGTTCAAGTCAGTGTGTGTAATGTTAGTTGCACCCATAGATTTTTATTGCAGTCACTGTTCAAATGAGTTTTTTGGTGAGATGACAAAACAAGTAAACATAAACAAATGATGACTAATGATAACTAAAAACTTGGCAAAAATGGCAGCACATAAGTTGTCGTGTCGTTGTTTCAGCACTGCTTTGGTGGTTTTTGGTTTTTCATATCACTGGACAGCTGTTTTGGCAAGATTGTATTGGCCACTGTGCTGTCTGTAAAGTCATCTTGGTCATCTCTGGAACTGGATTTGGGAACTGGTACGACAATATTCTTGTCTAGACAAACATCACGTACTAGAATCCATAAAAATCTGTAAAAACAAGCACAACATATCCTCGTCCCCCTTGCGGGGGAGGCAAACAAACTTTTTAAATCTATTGTGTTACCTATGCCAAATTAGCCAAATTGGGGTACACCAAATTACTAGGTACCCAAAATCCCTCCTTTTTTATATGTTTGAAAAAACAGTCCCTGAAGGACCAATTAACACGTTCCACAATGGCTTAACCTGTGGAATTATAAGGAAAAACCCAAAAAATTAAAACTGGTGCAATTAGTACAAAATTACAAAAAGGCCAATAAAAAATAGGCCAGGCCATTGTCAGTTTTTTTTAAAAAAAATTTGCCCAAGGCAATAAAGGCTAAAAAATAAAATAAAAAAATGTGGCCAAAAATTAAAAATAGATAATACAATAATAATACAAAGTAGAGTTGGAAAAAACCTTGGAGGTCTTCTAGTCCAACCCCCTAACTAAATAAATGAATTTATTTCTAAGGAGCCAAAAAAAAAAAAAAAAACATAGGTGACATCCATTTGCCATAGTGATTAGAGGCCAAATCATAAAAATTAACTTCTTTGTCCCCAGAGGGGGATGCCCCAAAACACTGGGAACAAAATAAAACAATTTGCTTGGCCTGGTTGAGTGGCATATGGCAAAATTGTGCCAGTCCCCAGGCATTTTGATGAAAAAAAAATTATCAAAAATAAATCTAAAAAAAAACAAAACCATAGTTTCTAAAAAAATAAAAATAAATTGACACACATAATAAAAGTCAAAAATATAGTTAAAAGGCTTATTAAAAAAAGATGTGAAAAAATAAAATAGCAAAAAACAATTTTAAAGTTACAAAAACAACAATATTGCAAGGTAGGAAACTTTCATAAGAGTCCTTATAAACAATTTCATCTTCCATCCAAAAAAAAAAACAGTCTTATGAAAGCAAAGAATTGAAAACAATAGGCAAGCAGAAAAGTCATACAGACCACATAGTCAATTAAAAGACACTGAAAAAAATTATTTTGAAAATAAAATTAAAAAATCAAATTTTGGAATAGAAAAATTAATGTTAATAAAATCAGTCCAATTTCTACAAAAAACCCAAGGTTATTAATTTTACTGCCTAAAAAAAATGGCAAAACATTTTAAAACGGAGTCTGTTGTCTTTAAAAAAAACATCAAAAGAATTAGCTGACAAGTTACGCAAACCACAAATGGAATGCTCAAAATCTCATTAATCTTTTGAACTGTGGCAAGGGCACAAAAAAAGGAAAAAATAAATCAAATAAAAAACTTTAGATAGCGGCAGACAAAAACGGACAAATCCAAACAAAAATTCCCCAATAGCTGCCATAAATTAATTAGCAAAATAACTCCTTTCAAACAAAAAAGGTTGGAACAAAAAAGACTATAACATTTTATGCAGTCATGCTTTATTAAAACAATCTACAATTCATACAATACAATACAATACAATACAATAACAGAGTTGGAAGGGACCCTAGAGGTCCTTCAATCCAACCCCCTGCCTAGGCAGGAAACCTATACCATCTCAAACAAATAACCATTCATACCAACTTTTACCATCAACCTACTCACATTTGCACTACAATCATTAATTTCACATATAAAAATCCCATTTCATTCTTTCTTCATACAAGACAGTTAGTACAATTACTTCAGGGAGCTGTACATAAGCCAATGAGCTCCATTTTCTATTATTAAAGGATCTCAACTTTCCTCCAGGTCTGGAGATAATCACACACACACACATACATGCACAAATACCATGGCTCGTTCTCCAAGCATGTGAAAACTCAGAGAGCAGTGTATAGATGCACACCTAAAAATTTCTTAACAGATATTACATCAAATTAATCAAGTCCAATTACCTAGGTCTTCCATTCAGACAGGCTTTACCTTTTTGTTACCTGCTAAATTTCTTACTTTTGCTTGAAGTGACCCGGCTGTTCTATCTCCTTAAGCACTAGATAGTTAATGCCTGTCTCTGCCCTGGGGTGTTCGTTTCTAATGTGGATCTGCCAACGGACGCTGGCTAATTTTTAAAGATCCAAATTCTATCTTGATATCCCAGCACGCGCTGGCATTTTTAAATATCAAGATGTATAAAAACAATGTACAGAGATGTTAGTCCACACATTGTTTGCATTCAGCCAGGGTTCTAGGTTGGCTCATGCTGGCATATTTTTAAAGATCCAAGATGTATGGAGACTTTCATTAACACATCATTTGCATCTGGGTGGGGCCCTTGATTCATCTGATGGTGGCCAGAAAATCAACAAATTTATTGACAAAATCTAAATCAAAACTGCCTTCTAGAGGCCAGGTTTTTACTTTAGGACTAATAGAGTAGGTTGGTCAGAAAAATGTGCAGAGGGTTTTTACTCAGGTTGAAGGCAAACCTTTAGTAGGAACTTCCTTCATTTCATACATACATACAAGACAACAAAGGCAGAAAAGGAGCCAGCCCGTGGATCTACGTCAGGAAAGTCAATAGGAGTTTCAGTAGGAAAAAAAGCAGAAGTCTCCGCCGGGGGAGCGGAGGAAGCGACTGAGACTTTGGGGGCCTCATAAGGAGGTGGTGAAACCTTCGGGGTTTCGTCCTAAGGAGAAGGATTAGGAACAAAAGAAACAGAAGAATCGTCTGAAGGAGAATTAGGATAGAGAGTAAGCGATAAATTTTTTAGAAAGCGATTAAACAGTAGTGCCATTAATCTTTTGGAGACAATTTGAACGCTTCACGAGAGCGAAAAGCTCCTCTCGGTGATGAGCAGAAGCTTTTGAGCCCGCGGAGCCCATGACTTACGTGTGCACAGTGGCGCTTCCGGCCGGGTAAGGTCACAGGAGTGAAGGAGAGCACACCGCTAGACAACGATCGTGCCCACGAAGACGCCAAGACAGGACAATCAGCCGGACGAGCCCCCAGATGTTGCAACGAGGTCTGCAACACACTCGAGTCCGGATTCGCCTGTCTGGGCCTTCAGGGTTCCCCCTTGGGTGGGAGAACGAGCCCCGGTCCTCACCGGGAATTTGGAGGGTCCACACGTGGACGAAGGCCGCAAATTAAGACACTACACAAAGAGTTAGTTTGAAATAGGCAGGCAAAGGATGCCTGGAGGGCGTAAGTTACAGACCTCCTGACATGCTCTGTACAAGCCTTTTTATTGTATAGATTTGCAAGGGCGGGGGAGTGGGCACATATATGAAAGTTTCAGTAATTTTCCACAAGAAGCGAATAACAACTGCGTCACAGCAAAAGGTGGGCTAACATCTGCCATATAACAGTCAAACAGTCAAATATCTGTGGTTAACCAACATCCTATGCAAGAGATATTCTAAGCTATATGAACAGTTATTCAGATACTGTGGTCGGCCAATATCCTGTGCAAGCACTCTGTTTAAAAGGTCACATTCTTATTCTATGCAAGCACTATATATGTGAAAGGTTATTCTTACGGCCTACTTGCGTTACAGCCTCAGCAAAAGCCTGAACCAAACTACTGTCATGTATTCACAGCGAACTGAGGTGGACAGATGGTGCACAGGGGGGTTGTGCTTTTATTGGGGAGACCTTGGGCACCTGGCAGCAGTTTGCCCCCAAAAGAATAAGGGGCTGCGAGGTCCAAGGCCTACCCCTCAGCTCCAGAACAACTTGTCGGGAAATGAGAGGAGCCCGATCTGAGGGCGACCTTAGGTCGGGTGCACACTGAGACTGAGATTGACGGCCCTCCCCGGCACTTGATTTTGGCATCACACATTCTCCTTTCTGGTAGTCCGCAGTGGATTCTGGCCAATGCACTGGTCTATTCCGGGGCTACCACGAACTTCATGGATGAGGCATTTGCGACCAAGTATGCCATCCCTCTGTGTCCGGTGGACCCACCAATGCTAGTCGAGACCATTGACGTACGGGTGCTTCTGTCTGGGCCTATCAAGGCCGCCACGCAGCCCTTGCGCCTAGTCATCGGGGACCATGAGAAGGCCATCCAGTTTTATATTGCTTCAGACCTGCATTTCCCCGTGGTCCTGGGCTTGGCTTGGCTGCAGGTGCACGACCCCTAGATTTATTGGTCCCAGAACCTGGTTGCGTTCCCATCCCTGCAATGTGTCACGTCACGTCTGTGCAGGCCAGGTGTTGAGTTCGCCCAGGGTGTCCTTGCCGGCAGACTTAGCGGAGTTCACGGACGTCTTCAGTGAGCAGGAGGTGGACCAATTGCCACTAAACCGCCCTTATGATTGCCCCATCGACTTGGTGCCGGACGCAAAGCTCCCTGTGGGTTTCCTGTATTCCATCTCCGAGCCGGAGTTGGCCGCATTGTGGGACTTTTTGGACAAGAACCTCGCCCGGGGTTTAAACTGGCTCTCGTCTTCGCCACTGTCTGCCCAGGTCTTGTTCGTCAAGAAGACTGCACAAAAAAATTTCAGACTTGGACTATGTTGATATTTGTATGATGGGAGACTTTAATGGCATTGTAAACCAGAACATGGACTATAAAACACACAAAACAACAAAGTTAAATAGAAAACTGCTTCCAAAACCCTTCTTTAGGATGATAGATGAAATAAACTTAAAAAACATATGGAGAGAAAGAAATACTACAAAAGAACAATATACTTTTTATTCAAATAGACATTCATCATTTTCCAGAATTGATATGATATGGGCTTCAACAGAATTGATTTGTAATGTACAAGAAATTGAGATTGAAGCAAACACATGGGCAGATCATAATCCAATTGCAATTAAATGGAAAGGCCAAAGGATAACATCTAGATGGACATTAAATAATGTCATATTGAAAGAAAAAGATTTTATACAGAAAATGGAAAAAGAATTGGCTTTTTTCTTTAAAAAAAAATAGAAAAGAAGATACATCAATACAGAACCTTTGGGACACAATGAAGGCTATTATTAGAGGCCAGATAATAGACTATACAAGGAAGAGAAACTTAAAGAAAAGACAAACGCATAAAGCCCTAGACAATGACTATAAAAAACTTGAAAAAGAGTTACAGAGATTGCCACAAAAACCAAAAAAAGATGTTAAAATAAAAATGGATATAATCAAACATAAAATAGATCTAGTGGAAAAGGAAGAACTGGCACAAAAAATTCAGAGGTACTAAACAGAATTACTTTGAAAATGCAAATAAACCAGGCAGATGGTTGGCATATAAATTGAAAAAAGAGAGAGAAGCAAAGAAAATATTCCAATTAAGAGACGAGCAAGGACAAATTCATTATGGAAATGCTGAGAAAAAGAAAATTATGCAAGACTACTATGCTAAGCTGTATCAACAAGAGAAAATGGAAGAGGGGGGAGTTAAAAAATATTTACAGGATGCTAATCTTCCCCAGATATCAGATGAGACTAGAATAATGTTGGAAATAAAATAACAACGATGGAGCTAATGGAAGCACTCAAAAAACAAAATAATGGAAAAGCCCCAGGTCCAGATGGATTACCAGTGGAATTCTACAAAACATTTGAAGAAACCTTGTCTCTCCCTCTTTTAGAAGTTATGAATGAAGTGATATCAGAGAGCAGAATACCTAAATCATGGTCAGAAGCATATATTGTATTGCTACCCAAAGAGGAGACAGATCTAACACAAACCAAGAACTATAGACCAATATCTTTATTAAATTCAGATTACAAGTTATTTGCATCTATACTAGCAGAGAGACTCAAAAAGTATTTAAATAGCTTTATCCACTCTGATCAAAATGGTTTTTTACCAAAGAGACAAATTAAAGATAATATGAGAATGATTTTGAATACTTTGGAATACTATGAGGCCCATCCTGAAAAACAAATGGCTTTGATGTTTCTTGACGCACAGAAGGCTTTTGACAACGTGAATTGGCAATTCATGTTTTTACAATTGGAACAGATGAATTTTGGTAAGAAATTTATCCAAACCATACAAATGGTATATCATAAACAAACAGCAAATGGAGAATTGACAGATTCTATTGAAATAAAGAAAGGTATGAGACAAGGTTGCCCATTATCACCGTTACTTTTTGTCTTAACATTAGAAGTCTTAAATAGAAAGATTAGAGAAGAAGAAGAAATAAAAGGAATGAAAATTAAAAAAGAAGAATACAAGCTACAAGCATTTGCAGATGATTTGGTATTTATTCTTGAAGACCCACTCGAGACAGCACCCAAATTGTTGGAAAGAATAGAGGAGTATAGAAAAGTAGCAGGCTTGAAAATAAATAAAGACAAAACAAAGATTTTGACAAAGAACATACCATTAAGACGAAAGGAAGAGTTGGAAGAAGCTTTGCAGATTCAAATCACAAGTAAGGTTAAATATTTGGGGATCTACTTATCAGCTAGATGTAGCACTGTCAAGGAAGATAATTATACTAGACTAAAACAACAAATTGCGACTGATTTGATGAAATGGGAAAACCTGCAACTATCAATGTCAGGAAGAATCTCTACAATTAAAATGAACATTTTACCCAGAATTTTATACCTGTTCCAGACAATTCCAATTAGATTGGGCAAGGACTTTTTTGAAGATCTAAATGAAATAGTCTTGAAGTTTATTTGGCAAGGGAAAAACGCAAGAATAAAACTTAAATTGTTACAAGATGCTAGAATAAGAGGAGGATTGGGCCTACCTGATTGGGAGTTATATTATCAAGCAACAAACCTGATGTGGATTAAGGAGTGGGTAACACTAAAAAATTTCAGATTATTGAATGTAGAGGGTCATGATTTATTGTTGGGATGGCATGCTTTTTTATGGTATAAGGGAACTAAAGCACATGGTTATTTTAGAAGACATTATATAAGGGAGGCCTTGTTATTAAACTGGGAAAAGGCTAAAGGATTACACTACTTAAAAACTCCAGCCTGGATATCAACTATTGAAGCATTTTCATATCCAATAATATATAAAAAGGAACAAACAGTAAGATATGTGAAAATATTGAATACAGAGGGTGATTCATATTTACAGATACAATCTAGATATAATGAAGATAGAAAATCAATAGGTCTTTACAATGAAATGACTGAGTTAGATAAAATTTTAATAGGTACTGATGAAAAAGTAATTAAAAACTATATGGATATTTATTAGAAACTAAATTACAAGAGGAACAAGTTAAAGAAACGATGATAGCTTGGGGAAAAAACTTTGGGTATGGGATAAACTTAGAAAAATGGCAGAAATTGTGGTCTCAAAATTATAAAATGACAATGTCAACTGCATATAGAGAAAATTTGTATAAGATGTTTTACAGGTGGCATCTATCCCCAACGAGAATTGCAAGAATGTCCAAGAATAAATCAGAAAAGTGTTGGAAATGTCATCAGATACCAGGTTCATACTACCACATGTGGTGGAAGCTAAAAGATACTGGACTAAAATCCACATGTGGTTGGAGAAAATGATACACAAACACATATACCTTAAACCAGAGATCTTTTTACTGGGAATCATACCAGAAATTTACAACAAAGACTTAAAATATTTGATTGTAAATGTTTTAACAGCAGCTAGAATTGTATTTGCAAAAAACTGGAAAAACGAAATGATACCAAAACAGGAAGAAGTTATTCGAAAGATATTGGAGTGCGCTGAAATGATCAAATTGACATTTGAAATTAGAGAACAAGAAGACGAGCAATTTTATAAGATATGGGATTTGTTTTATCAGTGGCTGGAAAAAAGAACCTGGAAATGAAAAATGCTTTACTTATGTTTTAATTGAAGGAGAAAAGTGAGAATACAATAATGTTGTTTTTTTCCCAGTAATTTTTATTGTTTTTTCTCTTTTCAACATATGTTACAATCGTTATGTCAACCTTTTGTACATTGTCATATCGTCTTATCTATGCATGTTTTTCTCTTTTCACTATATATTACAGTCATTATGTTAACATTTGTACCTTGTTATATCATCTTATCTATACCTGTTTATAATATTCCGCTTCTATATTTACATACTTTTATACACAGTTCTATACGTATTTATATATGTTATTTTTGGCTTAATTATTTTTCTTGTTTTCTAACCATTCATATCAATTATTCCAGATTTCATAATATTCCGATTCCTCTTTATCTTTTAATTTTAGGGTTAATTTGTCCATCTCTGCGCAGTCCAGTGCTTTTTTTTTCATTAATTCGTCCGGGGGGGTAGTAGTTTGTTTCCAGTATTGAGCGAAAGCAATTCTAGCTGTAGTTAGAAGATGTGTTAGTAAATATTGATTTTTTTTTGTGTATTTCCCTTTGATTATTCCCAGCAAGAAGGTTTCGGGTTTATATTTTATTTGTTCTCTCGTGATTTCTTGCACCCATTTCCAATTTTTTTTTCAATATTTTTGTGATTCCGGGCAAGACCACCACATATGATAGAAGGTCCCTTGTTCTTTTTTACATTTCCAGCAGGTCGGTTTCAAATTTGGGTATATTTTAGCCAATCTCGTTGGTGATAGGTGCCAACGATAAAACATTTTGCATATATTTTCTTTCAATGTTGCTGATCGTGTTAATTTATAGTTTATGTTCCAAATTCTTTCCCAATCTGCTAGATCTATATTATAACCAAAATTTTTGGCCCATGCTATCATACAGCCTTTAACTTTTTCTTCTTCTAATGTTACTTCTAGCAATAATGTTGTTAAATAGACTAATAACAATACAATGTTTTAATTGAAGGAGAAAAGCAAAAATACAATAATGTTGTTAAATAGGCTAATAATAATACAATGAAACACTGACATATATATGAATAATTTAGAATTTTTTGTTATAAAATGAAGGAAAAAGATAATAATGAATTTATGTACATTTGATAGAGGATTGGTAATATAATATATAACTCTAATATAAAGGTACGTTGTTATTAAGCAGACAATCAAGAATGTAAGAGAATTAAGTTTATTGAAAAGAAAGAAATATTAATCGTAATTGAATATATGCTGTACAATGAAAGTGAGGTTTTTGGTTATATTAGATGGAAAATCTATGATTGTATATGTAATCGAAAATACGGATGCAAAAACACTTGTAACCAAACGACATGCTGTATGTAATGGATGAATTTTTTTTAATGTTGTCTTTTATGTTTAAAAATAAAAAAAAATGTGGAAAAAAGAAGAAGTGACTATCGTCGTCTGAATGTGATCATGGTGTGCAACAGTTACCCTCTGCCCCTGATTCCTGAATTGTTGGAGCTGCTCCGGGAGGCGACGGTGTTCACGAAATTGGACTTGCGTGGCGCCTATAATCTGGTCCGAGTCCAGGCAGGGGATGAATGGAAGACAGCCTTCGGAACCCGGTACGGACATTTTGAGTACACAGTCATGCCATTTGGATTGACCAATGCCCCGGCCGTCTTCCAGCATTTCATGAATGATGTCTTCCGGGACCTCTTGGACCAGTTTGTCATTATTTACCTGGATGACATTTTGGTTTACTCGTCTTTTCGGGAGGATCAGCAGAAGCACCTACGCCTGGTCCTGCAATGACTCCGGGAGTATCGTTTGTACATGAAGCTGGAGAAGTGTCAGTTCTGACAGACTACCATCGAGTTCCTGGGGCACGGTATCTCCCCTGAAAGAATTGCGATGGAGCCAGGCAAGGTAGAGTTGTGCAGTTGGCAACCTCCTCGGAGAGTGAAGGATGTCCAACGACTCCTCAGGTTTGCCAACTACTACTGGACCTTCACCCCCAGCTTCGCTTCCCTGACCCTCACTCAGCTTCTGCAGAAGAAAGTGCCGTTTCGCTGGGGGCCTATGGAGCAACAAGCATTCGCGGCCCTGAAGCACGCCTTCATGAAGGAGCCGATCCTGAAGCACCCTGGTCCCCATCATCCATTTGTGGTGAGGGTGGACGCGTCTGACATCGCAGTGGGCACGGTGTTACTGCAGGCTCACGCCCCTGGTGGTACCCTTTTCCCTTGCGCTTTCTTCTCGTGGAAACTCAATCCTTCCGAGCACAATTACACCATCTGGGAGAAGGAGTTGTTGGCCATTAAGGTGGCATTTGAGGCCTGGAGGCATCACCTGGAGGGGGCCAGGCATCAAGGTGAGGTCTAGACAGACCATAGGAATCTAGAGTTCCTGAAAATGGCGCGCAAGGTGAACCACCGCCAGATCTAGTGGTCTCTGTTCTTTGCCTGGTTCAACTACATTCCGAGTGCGCGCAACCAAAGGGTGGATGCCCTGTCCAGGAAACCTGAGTACTCTTGAACCGGAGACCCACTTCCACCAGTTTTGCCCGTCGAATCCTTTGCTGCAGTTCATGAGCCTGTGGACTTACTTTCTTGGATACGGGATGCGCAATGATGCAACGAGTGGGTGGAGCAACGGAGGGCAGAGGTAGGGTCGGCCTCACCGTGGACCTTCGACAATGACCTCTTGAGGTACCGGGACAGGCTCTATGTGCCCGTGGGGCCCCTCCGGGGACTTATTCTCTCCCAGTGCCATGACAATCTGGCGGTGAGACATTTTGGCCTTTTCAAGATTTTGAACCTGGTTTCCCGTACCTTTTGGTGGCCCCGCTTGCGACACGATGTACAGATGTACGTCACCTCTTGTGTACAGTGTCGGCAGGCCAAGTCAGCGACGGGAGCTCCTCCAGGATTGCTTCAGCCATTGCCGACCCCGGACAGACCCTGGGGAGCCGTGTCCATGGACTTTCTGACGGAATTGCCACCATCTTCGGGGTTTACCACAGTCCTCGTGGTGGTGGACATGCTCACGAAGATGGCGCATTTCATTCCATGTCGGAGATTGCCGACAGCCCGCACCACCGCCCGCATGTTCATCCAGCACGTCTTCCGGCTACACGGCCTACCCGATCAGGTCGTGTCAGACCGGGGGACACAGTTCACGGCCCAGTTCTGGAAAGGGCTGATGGAGGCTCTGGACGTCCAGATTTGTTTGTCCTTGGCGCACCATCCTGAAACCGAAGGGGGGACGGAGAAGGTGATTGGGATTTTGGAGCAGTACCTGTGCTGCTTCATGAATCAGCAGCAGAACAACTGGGCAGAATACCTGGCCATGGCGGAGTTTGCATTTAACAACTCGCAGCACACCTCCACGCAGATGACTCGCTTCCTGGCTAACGTCGGGGGCCACCCTCTCTTCTTTCCTCTTACCCCAGTCGACTCCCCAGTCCCCACAGCACAGGACTTCCTCTCGGAGCTCCAGGCGGTCCACCAAGTGGTGCGCCGCTATCTGACTCAAGCCAAAGAGGACTACAAGAGGGTGGTGGACAGGTCTCAGCGTGCGGTGCCGGAGTTGGCTGTGGGAGATCGAGTGTGGCTGTCGATGCGACACCTCCTGTCCCACCGGCTGGCTAAGAAGTTGGACCACCATTATCTTGGGCCATTCCCGGTGGAGGCCATCATTAACCTGGTGGCCTATTATCTGACCTTGCCACGCTCGATGCGTGAGGCGGAGAAGCAGACTACGCATGAGGTAGCTCGGATCCGGGACTCGAGATGGCTAAAGGGACGATTCCAGTATTTGGTGGACTGGAAGGATGATGGGCCGGACGGGGGGACTTGGGCCGATGCGAAGGACGTGCACGCTCCCACTTTGGTGGGGGCCTACCATGCCCAATGGCCTTCGAAGCCGCACCCCGAGCGTCAGACCCAGGGGAAGGGCCCTGCGGTGAGGGATAGTGTTATGGTCCAGCAGGATCCGATTGAGCTGCTGATGGACTCGGAGAGCGAGGGATCATTTGAGTCTGCCCTGGACGATGTGGAGGACCCTGTGCAGGGTTCAGATTCAGAGCAGGGACCAGAGGGGCTGGTTGGCCACCAGGAGGCGCCTGAGGCATAGAGCAGTGGGGAGGATCAAAGGCAGTTTGTCCCTGATTTAGCTAGGAATGTTCATAAAGAGGAACAGATAAAGGGATTAGAAATTAAAAGGGAACAATTTAAGTTACAGGCTTTCGCTGATGATTTAGTTTTTGTTTTAGAGGATCCTTTAAAGTTTGGTGTGAAACTTATTGAGGAATTGACAGAGTATGGGAAAGTAGCTGGCCTAAAGATAAATATGACAAAGACTAAAATGTTGGTTAAAAATATGACACCTGACCTGAAAGAGGAGTTAACAAAGAAATTGGGTATTCAAGTTGTCAAATTGGAAGGTCATGACCTCCAAGCAGGATGGCATGCCTTCCTATGGCATGAAAAAGGATCTGCACATAAGTATTTTCATAGACACTTTGTTAAACAGTCCCTGATATTAGTATGGAATAAAATTAAGCATGACCACTATATTGAAATACCCATTTGGCTATCCACGATGTAAGCATACATACACCCAAATTTAATTAACATGGAAGAAATTGTCACATATAAAGAGTTATTGAACAAACAGGGGGAGATAAAAACCAGACTAGAATTGGCATCACAAGGGTACACCTAGAATGGTGGTCCTATCTACAGATACAATCAAGGTTTGCACAGGATAGGAAAAAGGAAGGTATTGCCAAAGATTACACAATATTAGATAAACTTCTGATAGAGACAGAAGATAGGTTGTTCAAAGTGCTGTACAGATTTTTGCTGGAATATAAACTTGAGGAAGAACATATCAAACAAAGCTATGGCCGCCTGGGCGAAAAATTTTGGTTACAATGCAGAATTGGCTAAATGGGCAAGACTTTGGACACTTAATTGGAAACTAACAATGTCCACGGCTAATAAAGAAAATCTGTATAAGATGTTCTACCGATGGCATCTTCCCCCAGCACGGCTCTACAAAATGTTTAAAAATTTGCCCCCAAATTGTTGGAAGTGCAAAAAAACACCAGGCACCTTTTATCGTATGTGGTGGACATGCAATGAGGCAAAAAGATATTGGAAAATGATACAATTATGGTTGGAACAAATGGTGGGAGATCAAATTTTGTTCAAACCAGAAATTTTTCTCCTAGGCATAATACCAGAGGGGTATAAGAAAGATGTGCTCTATCTATACATGTATTAACTGTGGTGCGTATAACTTATGTGCAGTATTGGAAAAAAGAAAATATCCCATCAGAGTTGGATATAATTAGGAAAATTTTAGCCTGTGTGGAAGCAGATAGGCTCACCGTCGAATTAAAAATAAAGGTGAATCGGAATACTATGAAGTTCAGAATAGATTTTATTATTGGTATAAGACAGGGTGACAAGACTGGAACAAATTGTAAATAATGTGATTGGATAGAAGGATAGATAATGCATTAAGTAGGCTAATAGTTATTGGATGAGAGTATGTGTATATAATGTGATTGTATGGTCATTACAACTTTGCTGTGCTGCACTGTTTTAAATGTAAAAACAATAAAAATATCTTTTTTTTTAAAAAAAAAGGAAATGACCAGAAGGATAAAGTCACCGGGAAAGGCAGTGTGGTGATTCCATGTCTGAAGGAAAAGTTTGGTAATATATTATGTGTGCCTGAAATGGAGCATAATTTACTAAGTGTCTCTAGTCTAGACCAAAAAGGGGTTGAGACCACATTTGTAAATGGGAAGTGTCTCATAAAGAGAAATGGGAGTGTATGTGCACAGGGCATTAAACAGGATAATCTTTATGTGTTGCAGGGACAAAAGGTTCAATGTGCCCAAACATTTGGAAATGTGGCACAACATGATTCATGTGTTTATCTCTTGCACAGAAAGCTTGGCCATGCCAGATTCAGAGTTTTGCAAAAGATGCAACAGTTTGGAGAAGGGTTAAAGTTAAAAGGGTGTAATGCATACTTAGACTGTGCAGTATGTAAGTCATCAAAGTCCAAGGTATTTCCAGTAAGCAAAAGTAGCACAAGACAGACAACAAGGGCTCTAGAGCTAGTACATGCAGATTTGGTGGGGCCAATGCAAGCCAGTTTGGGAGGAGCAAAGTATGCACCGGTCATTGTTGATGGCTACAGCAGATTTGGGTTCTGCTATTTACTGAAGAGTAAAATAGAGGTACTACAGAAATTTAAGTAATGGGTAAGCTTGGTAGAAAGGAGATATAAACAACAGGTATGTCAGCTGCAAACTGACAGAGGTTCAGAATTCATGTCAACAAATTTTCAATAGTGGTTGAGAATAAAACAGACAGACAAAGCCGTGCACAGCAGCAGAAAATGGTGTGGCTGAAAGACAGAATGGAGTCTTACAAACAATGAAGAACTCACTGCTGGAGGATTCTGGTCTGAGCAGGTCATATTGGGGTGAAGTCAGGTTGACTGCTAATTATTTAATCAATAGGCTGTGGAGTTCCTCAATTAATGATACTCCATATGCTGTGCTATATGGGAGAAAGCCATCTCTGGCACATTTAAGGGTGCTTGGAAGCAATGCATGGGTGCATATTCCAAAAGCTATTAGGAGAAAAGGTCAACCAAAGGCTAGAAAGCTCAGGTTTATGGGCTATGAGCCAGGCTCAAAGAGCTATCGCTTTAGCGATGGGAGCAAAAGAATAGTCATTTCCAGGTCTGCTAGATTGGAAGAGCAAAATTGGAACAGAATTGATGCAAATTTTTTGAATGATCCACTTAGTGACAGTGACCACTTAGTGACAGTGACCCACTTAGTGACGGTAACTCACTTAGTGATGGTGTCAGCATTCAGGGAGGAGAAACTGAAAAAGAGCAAGAAAAGGAGTCAGGAGAAGATGATGACTCAGATATGAAGCAACAGAGGGTTGAAACACAAGAGCAGTCAATGCCACACAGGTCAGAGTGATGGAACAAGGGGATTCCATCTGACAAGTATTCTGCTGGTGAGGTTAAGGTATGTAATGTGTGTTATGAGCCAAGAAACTATCAGAAAATATTGGCACTACCCAAAATTGAACAAGTAAAGTGGAAAAAATCCATGGACAAAGAAATGCAATCCATGGGTGAACATAAAGTATTCACATCTATGAGTTTGCCAAAAGGTTGCAAAGCTGTAGCAGAGGTGGGTTGCTCCCAGTTCAAACCGGTTCGGGAGAACCGGTAGTGGTAAATTGGGCCTGGGTTACCAAACTGGTAGTGACAGCTGGTTGGCCACGTCTCCAAACCGGCCTGCTTGGACGCTCACCCTGCCTCGCCTTCATCACGTGCATCCACACAACTGACTCCTCCTGCCTACACACAGGTAGACAGCATTCACACTAGCCTAGTCCCCCCTCCCCACCGACCAGAGTCTCCTGAAGCCTCCACCATTGCAGCCTGGCAAGCTTCGCATGCTGGACAGGATGGTGGCGGGAGGAGAGGGCAGTGGGAGGAGAGGGCAGTGACGGCAGCAAAAAAGGGCAGTGGCGGCAGAAGAATAGGGTGGCGGCAGGAGAGGGCAATGGTGTCGAGAGGAGAGGGCAGCAGCCGGACAGGGCAGTGGCGGCAGGGAGGACAAGGTTAGCGCATTCCCAACCCTGTCCTCTGGTGCCTCCGTCCGCTGGCTCAGGGCAGCGGGCTCAGCCGCAGCCCGTCTGAGCCAAGCAACTGTGGGGAGCCTCCCGTGTGTTGCAGAGGGGGGACAGCATTTGAACATGCCTCTGCACCGGCCAGCATCTCCCAAAGCTGCAACAGGCACGGGGCAGCTCGGCAAGCTGGGCGCCCAAAAACGGCACGAGCAAAGGCTGGGAGGGGGATGCAACACGTGGGGGGCTCCCTGAAGCCTCGGCTTGTCCTGAGCCAGCAGATGCACCACAGGGCACAGCTGGGAGAGTGCTAACGTTGCCCTCCCCAAGCGCCAGACTCCGCCGTTGCCATCACCCCTGTCCAGCTGGCCCCCACCTGGCTCACGAGATAGGAGGCAGTGGCCATTTCCCCCTGCCCTCCGGATCGCCAGCATGATCGTGGCTCTCCAGGAGCTCGGCAACAATGGGAGAACAAAGCACTTTTCAGCCCCAGTCGGCCGGCAAGAAGAAAGAGCCGCCGTCACCGCCATCTTTACGCCTTTGCCAGCCAAGCTCCCTCTGCACACGGGCTGCTCCGGGAGCCCTGAGGCCTCAGATCGAAGGCACACGCCCAGGCTGGGGGAGGCGTCATCGCAACCAACCGGCCATCCCTAGGGAGACCCGCTGGTGCCACCAGGTGCCTCAAATTACTGGTTAGGAACAAAATATCTGAGAGACATTGTGTTAACCCAAATTACGTATACATTGGCTGGGTGTTACATTTGACATATATGGTTCGAAAAGGAACTGAAAACCAGTAATTGGGTCTAGCATAAGAGCATCCACCCAAGCTCACTCTCTTCCTGTAGTGATAGGAGGGGAAACACAATCTGAGGTGGACAAAAATCGTAGACTCCAGGCTGAATAGGGGTCGCTTACAGTACTTAGTGCACTGGAAGGGTTATCCTTGGTCTGAAGCTACTTGGGTGAACAGTGGGAACCTAAAAGTGGAAAAGTTAGTAAAACAATTCCATGAGAAGTTTCCCAATAGGCCTGGGGGAGGAAGAGGTGGTTAATTTTTATTATGTTAACTTTTATGTTGTTCTCTTTTCAGGAAACGTTTTTCTTCTGAGGAGAGGCTGCCTGTCAGGCCTGTAATTATGTTCCTTTTAGGATCTTTGGCCTGCCACACTTTCTATTATTTTCCTATGCTGTTTCATTAGTGTAGTAGTTGGGAGGGGGGAATAGAAAGGAGTAGAATTGTGGAATGTTTTGTTGTCATTCTTTCTAGAAGCTCAAGGTAATCTTTTGTCTCTGCACCTTGACACCTGACCAGAAGAAGCTGGGTGGAGATCCCAGCGTGGAAGAAAAGGATTGGACCATGTGATGGGATTATGGGTGTGGGGATAGATCATGAACTTTCAACTGGGTGGAATTCCAGGAAGAAAATCACAGTTGGAATTCCACAGACATGCTAACATGCCTGTATGATTAAATTGGAATTTTAAGGATGGTTCTGCCTTGGTCGCTGATTGATTTCATGCATGGTATTTAGAACACTGACAAAAGGTACTTAAAAGAAAAGGGAAAATGTTGGGGTTTCTGTTTTTTTTTCTTGTCTATTTGTCTCTTTCTCTGTCTTCTATGCAACCACGTGGTTTGTTTGTTAAGATTTGTGCCTTCCCTAATTTAACAGATTTGTGCTGGGAATGACTAGGGTGTGTAAACCTGAGAGTTCTCCCCCCCCCCCCTTTTTCTCCTTGTCCTTGTGTATATGTGCGTCTAAGTCTTTGTGCACCCTTGAGGTAATTGTAACTATAAAATGTCTCCAATCCAAAAGACAAGAATTTTAAATTTTTCAATGAAAGAAAAGAGTAGACTGGCAGAAATTGCCTTTCCTCCATTTGTTAGGCCCAGAAAACTGAATGAAGTGGGGAGGAGACTTTACTTTGTGTTTGGCCAACAAAAACAGAGTAAAGAGAAGTATTCTTTCTTCCTTCCTTCCCTGTACCTACAGTAACAACCCAGGGAATGTTTTAAGTTCATTTACAAGAAAAGTTTAATCCTTGCATCTATTGTGTGTTTAAATGATTTTACCTGTTCATCTCTTTCCTGAAGCATGTGAATCCAGACCCCATTTCTCATCTGTGATATCCCCATAATGTTACCAGTTTAGCTGTTTAGTAACTGCAATACTGATGTTTTTTTTTTCAAACTCTGCCTGCAAGCTATCTACCCCCAGCCCCCCCCCCCCAACCTCGAATTCTCCAACAATGCCTTTTCTGTGGGGGACGGGACCTTGTTCTCATGTCTTTCAGCCCTGCACAGATGAGCAGAGCACATAGATCCAGATGCCTCCAGAGGAGACCTTCCATAAGCCTCTGTTTAAGTCTCACGTTTGGCTCATTGTGACTTAGATGTGTTCTCAAACTTCTATGGGTCTCAATGTATTCTCAAACCTTACATTTGGCGCTCAACATGAATGGAACGTTGAGGCCCCGTTTTCCTTCAAGGTAGCCACATCTGGCTTTCCATAAAGCTGAACCCCTTTGAGGTTCAGCAGGCCTTCAACATGGTGGACTGGAGAAACTGGCGTGGGCCAAAGATGACGTCAAAACTCACTCCCGGTGAGTTTGGACCAGTGACATGGGCTTGGCCGGACGCCAGCAGATCCTGAATCCATCTGGTCCTGAATGCCAAAGAGGCTTGAATTAGGTAGTGGGGAAGATTGTACTCTGTGAGGTGAGTAGAGAATGTGTTTTCCTTTTGGGGGGAGGAGGGGAGTGTTGCCTTCTGTGTGCATGTATGAGATGAAGGAAATTCCTACTAGAGGTTTGCCTTCGACCTGAGTAAAAACCCTCTGCACATCTATCTGGCCAACCTACTCTATTGGTCCTAAGGTAGTAACCTGGCCTCCAGAAGGCAGTTTTGATTTAGATTTTGTCAACAAATTTGCTGATTTTCTGGCCACCATCAGATGAACTGAAGAGGAGCTCTACCTGAGTTTCTTCTCCAATCTCCTTTGTTGCCCAGACATTCAGAAATCATGTGGGCTAACTCCCAGACCCTCTTCTAAAATTTGTCCCCTTGTCACTTCAAAAAAAAAATGTGAAAAGCTCCCAAAGTGACTGAGGAGTCCACAGGGATACATTAAAAAGCTGTTGCAGCAGTAATAGTTGTCTTTAAAAAGAAAAGTAGAGCTCGAGAGCCCCATCCAGATGCAAACGATGTGTTAATGAAGGTCTCCATACACCTTGATCTTTAAAAATATGCCAGCAATTGCTGGGAGATCTAAGATAAGAGTTTGGAACTTTAAAAAATCAGCCAGTGCCTGCTGGGAGATCCAAGCTAGAAACCTGGCCGAATGCAAACAATGTGTGAACAAACGTCTCTATACATCGTCTGTATACATCTTGATCTTTAAAAATATGCTAGCGCTTGCAGGGAGATCTGTCACTGCATTAATTGTTTGCTAGCTGAACTGAATAGTTACTGCGCAGGTCATAGGCCTTATCAGCAATGATTTACTGAGCATGCTTCCTAATACATCACACATTCCAGAGAATTCTTTACTTTTGATCTTCTGTTCGTCTGCCAAGAAGGTGGGCGACAATTGCTCTTGCCAAAATGTAACAATTAGATAGATTTGTTTATTTCTTATTTTTATATTAAAGTTTGTTTTTAATTAGAACATGTTATCGGGTCTTTTTTCACTTTTTCTGAAGATATACTTTTTAGGAAAGCCGACGGTCTACACCTCATTAGCTCAGGGTGAAATTTCCCCTGACAATAAATGGTAGCAGAAGGATGGTCATGATTTACGGCTTTTTCCTTCCAAGTTATCTTCAAGAGATAAGCGGCCAGGCTAATTAGAAAGAATGGTCTATCTACTGAGGTATGCTTAAATCAAGAAGAAAAAGAGAAAAGGCAGAAATGAAGCACGTTCTGAGGGGTCCCTTCCCTCTGACACAGAAGTGGAGAATTTTTCACGCTGGCTTCCAAGTTCCCAAACTCTAGTAACCGGACTGGGTGAAGACCCTGCTGTGGGGGAAACATTTCAACAAGAGGAAACTGTTCCAGGAGGTGAAATCTACGGACCGAGGTCAGTTAATTTACCTTCTGATTATGCATGTTCCCAAATATCTCCAAGAGATTATGAAATGCTCGGGGCTAAACCAAAGCGTTCCACGTTGCCAGAGCAAATTCACTCCCAAACTCTTAGAGATTATGAAACAATTGATGTCTGGCCAAACCTCTCGCAGCAACAGCCAGCAGAGGAAAATCACCCCCACGCAGAAAGTGAAACTTATGAATCCCTCTCAGGCCCTGGGGAAGATATGAAAAGCTATCGTGACCAGATAGACCTTTTTGAAAACCAGGTTTTTCAAGCTAGAAAACACTATGAAAGATTAGAGGCACGTAGGAGGGGTTTCCCCATTTCCAAAATGTCTGAGGACGCCATCTTGCCTTCTTCTCCACAACCTAAGACACACCCCCTGGTGGAAAAAGTGTCAGGCAAATCAGAACAGAGAGATATGTACACGTCACCGAGGTCACGTGATCTTCTTTGTTCTTCAGATTCTGCCACGTACACAGGTCTGTTACAGCTGAAAAGTGATGCTGCACTGCCATCTCATGGCGGAAGTAATTTATTAGAGCAACAATTAAAGAAATTGCAACAGTCCAGATGGCCAAGCAACAATGCAAATGCCTCCAAAGGTTAAATCTTCAACTCCCCCTGGTGGTGTTGGATTTTCCCTAGATGGAACAAGGCAAAACCTAATGCAGCAAAGGCAAATGCCAGCCTCTCAAGCAAGCCCATTTAATTTTGCTGCTCAAGCACCAATAGCAAATGTAACACAGAGACGACACGTCACGTTACAGCCTCCTCTGGCTCAACAACCAGCCTTTCAACCTGCACAGCAAGTTGTTCAAATGCATATCCCTCAACAGGCATTTTCTGTCACTCCTTTGACTGGTGAGTCAAAATTAAAGATGTCAGGACAGAATTATAAAGCCTGGGTCAGTGAGGTTGCACTCTTGCTTCGCAGAGAAGGTACCCATTGTATGGTGTTTAATCCTCCTGCCCAACCATGGACTCCTGCAATAAGAGACCTAGAGACTAGGGCTTGCACAACATTGTTGATGTCCATGGATACTGAATTGCAGGTTACCTTTCCACCTGATGCAACAGCCCAACAAATTTGGGCTATTTTGGAAGATTGCTACAGGCCCATTTCAATTGAATCTTCATGTTTGCTCATGTCCGAGTTCCATGGTTCGAAGTTGAAACCTGGTGAACAAATTGGTGGACATTTGACCAAACTGAAAAGAATGAGAAGTGAATTGAGAGAAAGTGGCCATGTTATTGATGATATCCAAATGATCAGCATCATCATTAATTCATTGAATTATGAATGGAAAGATGCCATTGCAAAGATTAACTACGTGCCCATTGCTCAACGCACTGTTAATCATGTATGCAGACTTTTAATTGAGGAGGAAGCTATCAAATTAGCTACACCACATTTGCAACGACCCCCAGCGTCAAAAGCTCCAGCTAGACGTCCCTTCCGAGGAAGAGGCTACGCTCCAAGGATGCCAAGATGCTACATCTGCAACCGTATGGGACATGACACCCGGGATTGTCCCCAACGAGTTCCAGCTCCCGTCACATACCAGCCCAGAGGAACAGACTCCAGAGGCAGAGGTAGAGGCGGAAGACAAGGTCGTCGTGGTCCAAGGCGTGATCCACAAGCTCCATTCGCAACATTGGCCATAACCAATGTTCCACAACCTGATCCAAAGTACGACAGATGTCTTTTGTGGACTTTAGATAGTGGAGCAGCTTTACACGTTACCTGCAGAAAGGAACTTTTCACAGAGATGGGCGAGCCGGAGCCCGAATATCGAGAATTGTACTCCTTCTCCAACCACACTTGTAAGGTCATGGGAAAAGGAACTGTTTACATTGAAGAGCTTGATACATTCATCCCTGATGTTTATTACATACCTTCAGCAACCAGTAATTTGCTTAGTCAAAGTCATTTGTCTAGAGAGTTAAAGTTCCAGGTTCACCACCTTGAGAAAGCAAGTTACATAGTTAAAGATGGAGATATTGTTGCTGAAACCATGCTGATTGGTGGTGTTTATTACTTAAAGCCAAAAGCACAGGCAAGTATGCAAACTCCAAAAAGGGACAGCACGGGCCCAGAGAGAGTTGCTTCAGAGAGAGAACCCGTCACTGTCCCAAAGGCTCCTAAAGCCAACAAACAGAGAAAAAGGAAGCAGGTTGCTCAGAGCAAGCCTGAGGTTCCTCATGAAACTGTTAATGTTGAAAATTGACTAACTGGTAAACCTTTGCATTCCAGGTGTATCCACAAGTGGCATAGAAGATTGGGGCACACCAGTTTCCGTGTTCTTAGAAAGATGCCAGAGTTCGCAAAAGGTTTGGATCTAAAGGGGTGTAAGGTGTTTTTGGATTGTGCAGTTTGCAGGAAATCTAAATCCAAAGCAGCTGGAATTCCCAAACACGCTACACGACTGTCAACACACATTTTTGATTTGGTACACACTGACATAGTGGGTCCTTTCCTGCCATCATTTGGTGGTAGAAAGTGTTTTCTAACAATTGTAGATAATCATTCTAGATATGGATTTGTATATCCTATGAGAGAGAAATCTGAGACCTTTCAGATCTTTAAAGACTTTGCAGCTTTTGTTTCTACACAATACCAAGTTCGCATCGCCAGAATCCAGAGCGACCGTGGTGCAGAATTCATGTCTCAGCGTTTCCAGGACTGGATGCGTAAGAACGGAATTCTTCATCAGACATCCGCTCCATATACACCGGCTCATAACGGAGTCGTAGAAAGGAGACAAGGAGTTCTACAAACCATGATGCGTTGTCTCCTAGAAGATGCCAATCTCGGTAGCATATACTGGGGTGAAGCAATCAAATATGCAAATTACATTGTCAACCGTACTTGGAGCAGTGTAATCAATCAAACTCCTTTCTACATGATGTATGGCTACAAGCCTGATCTCAAGAACCTCCACATTTTTGGTCCATACGCTATGGTGAACATTCCCTTAGCTAAAAGAAGAAAGGGAGATCCAGTAGCAAAGAGACTGAGATTTATGGGTATTGATGATAACTCAAAATGGAGCAAATTTATTGATCCTAAACATGTGATTGTCATTTCACAATCTGCCAATTTTGAGGAAGACATTGATTGGTCCAGGATTCATTCCAATGATCCTGGAGTTTATTTTCCTAGAGATGGTGTTGAAGATGCCACACAGCCTGATGACAATTTACAGGCAGATATTCCTTCTACCAGTTCTTCACAACCCGATGTTCCGTCTTCGCAAGCCGCAGATGCTGATGCTAGCGACAAACGTGAGGACGAGGACGAAGAAGAAGAAGAATAATGGACTGTTGTTCCGAGACGTTCCAAGAGGGTCACAAAAGGAATCCCTCCACAACGATATTCATGGCAACTGACAAAAACACCCTTGCCTTTGATTTGCAATGTTACTCTTCCTCCTGAGACATTCACACAAATCAAACAGCTTCCTGATTCAGAGCAAGATAAATGGTATGATGCAATGCAGGATGAAATGGACAGTTTAAAGAAACTTAATGTATTCACACCTGCAAAACCTCCAGCAAAGAAGAAAGTCATTGGCACTCGATGGGTCTACAGAATCAAGAAGAAACCGAATGGTGAGTCTTTATACAAAGCCAGACTTGTAGCTCAGGTTTTCGCTCAACGTTATCCCGAGGACTACACAAACACTTACTCACCAACAGTCAGAACTGAGAGTGCAAAAATTGCTTTAACCACTGCAACTATTCTTGGTTTAGAAGTTTTCCAATTTGATGTGGACACAGCTTATCTACATGCAGACCTAGATGAAGAGGTCTACGTGAGAAGCCCTCCAGGATTCCGAAAGCAAGAAGGGGATACCTGGTTCCTGAACAAAAGTCTTTATGGTCTGAAACAGTCAGGTTTAATGTGGTACTTATGTCTTACTGACAAACTAAATTCAATGGGCTTTATTAAGTCCGAAACTGATAAATGTGTGTTCACAAAAAGATCTAACAATGCATATGAGATAATTCTTGTTTATGTTGATGATATTGTTTACATTGGTCCAAATAAGAAAATGAGTGAGATTTTTGCTAAACGTTTGCAGAGATACTTCACATTGAAATCTTTAGGTCATATTAGCACTTACTTAGGTGTTCAGATTGACACAACACAGAAGGGGTTTAGTCGTTCACAAGAGGAGAAAATTGACCACATTTTGCATCATTGCAACATGAAAGATGCTAACACAACAAAGACACCCATGCAAACAGATTTTCACAACTTAACACATGAACCAAGTCCTGAGTTTGAGGATCAAACATTATATCGTTCAGTCATTGGGTCACTGTTATACAATAGTAGTTGGACCAGACCCGACATTGCACTTAGTGTTAATCTTTCATCGTGACACGTAGGTAAGGCAACACAATTTCATTGGACATGCATTAAGAAGTTATTGAAATACCTGAAACACACTAAACACATGAAGTTATTGCTAGAACCAACACATACTGATCATGCAGTTATGTTGTTATGCAGATTCTGATTGGGCAAGTGATAAGAAATCACGTAAAAGTACTTCAGGTTACATGATGTTCCTGAATGGATGTCCTGTTTACTGGCAAGTGAGAAAACAGAGTTTTGTTTCATGTTCATCTACTGAAGCTGAATATGCTTGTGTTTCAGATGCTTGTAATTCTGTAACGTGGTTTGATGCTTTGATCACAGATATCTGGACACGTCCGATTCGACCAATCACCGTGATGGAAGATAATGAATCAGTGGTTTATATTTCTGAGTCACATTTTACAGGTTCTAGGTCCAGACACATTGACATTCGTTATCAAAACACAAAGCAATTAGTTAAGCAAGGTTTTGTTAAATTGCAATATGTTTCTACACATGATCAGATTGCTGACATGCTTAACAAACCACTTCCAGCAGCTGAACACGAGTATCTGCGAAAGAAGATGTGCCTTATTTGATGATTTGATGACATCAGCCCAACTAGCAAAAGAAGGGGTGTCACTGCGTTAATTGTTTGCTAGCTGAACTGAATAGTTACTGCGCAGGTCATAGGCCTTATCAGCAATGATTTACTGTGCATGCTTTGTCACTGCGTTAAAATTGTTTGCTAGCCTGAACTGACTGAATTGACACTAAATAGTTAAACTGAAAAAGAGTTATTGCGCAGGTCATAAAAGTTCTTATCTGACAGTGATGTACTGCACATGATTCACACATTCCTGAGCTACTTCTGATCTTTGTCCGGCTGCCAGGAAAACTGGGAGACGGAACTTCTTTTATCAAAATGTAACAATTAGTTAGATTTGTTTTATTTCCATTTATTATTTTTGTATTAAAGTTTGTTTATTAATTAGAATATGTTTCTACAGAGTGTTTATTTATTTTTTCTTCGCATCTTAAAGAATATGCTGTTGGAAACAGCCGCGGTCTAAGCCTCATTTTAGTTCAGGGTGAAATCTTCCCCTGACATGCTTCTTAACACGTTTCCTAATACATCACACATTCCAGAGACTTCTTTACTTTTGATCTTCTGTTCGTCTGCCAAGAAGGTTGGCGACAATTGCTCTTGTCAAAATGTAACAATTAGATAGATTTGTTTATTTCTTATTTTTATATTAAAGTTTGTTTTTAATTAGAACATGTTATCGGGTCTTTTTTCGCTTTTTCTGAAGATATACTTTTTAGGAAAGCCGACGGTCTACACCTCATTAGCTCAGGGTGAAATTTCCCCTGACAAGATTTAAGATAGATATAGAAAAGTTTGGATCTTTAAAAAATCAGCAAGCACCTGCTGGCATATCCAAATTAGAAAGAGAAGACACTGAAGACCCCAGGGAAGAGACAGGTATTAACAATCTAGTGCTTATGGAGATAGAACAATGGGTGTAACTTGGAGCAAAAGTAAGAAATTTAGCAGGTAATAAAAAGGTAAAGTCTGTCTGAATGGGAAGACCTAGGTAATTGGACTTGATTAATTTGATGTAATGTCTGTTAAAATTCTTAGGTGTGCATCTATATTAATAGCATGTAGAATTGAATGAAATTGAATTGATTGTGATATGGTTGGCCACCTGGCAAAATAAGTAAGCTTCTCAGCTTGGGCTTCGAACTGTAGGGAATGGGAAAGTAGTTAGGATTTAAACTGCTCTCTGAGTTTTCCCACTGCTTTGAGATGATCCACAGGTTCCCCAAGGAAAGAAAAATTGAAGATTTAAAGAGACGGAACCTCCCCCAGGTCTGAAAATGTTGTTCCATGGTATTTGTGCATGTATGTGTATGGGTGTAATCATTTCCAGACCTGGAGGGAGGTGTTTTTTTTTCTGAAATTTTTTTTTATTGGTTTTACAAAATTTTAAGGAAAGGGGTAATGGGTATGGGTACAAATTTTGACAGCTACATCGTGCAGGAAATGGTATTCCCCCCAAGTCTCATAACTTTTACAAAATGATAAACAAAATGTTATTGCTTAACTAGATCCTGAAAGCTTATTTTTACATTATATCTTTCAATAATTTCAATCATTTACTTTGTATCTAACAAAAGGATTCATTGTATCAGCAATTGCAATGTTTTTTCTAACTTACTTTTGTGATCTGAGTTTTCTCATTGTTGCCTCCTCCCCCCCGCCTGCCAGCAAAGCCTCGGCCCCTCCCTCCTTCATCTCTTGTGTACTGTCCGCTTTGTCTAGGAGAGCTTTGTTTTTTTCCATGAAGGCCTCCGCCTCCATAATTGTATTAATTCTAACTCTGGCGCCCTCCCAGAAAATCAACATACCTTCTGGCAAAAGCCACCGGAACCAAAATCCCTTATCAAATAATTTTTTTGCTAGTGGTGAATATTTTTTCCTCTTATCTCTTACTTTCTTCGGGATTTGTTTCAGGATGGCTATCTCTTTGTCCTTATATTTTAATATTTGCCCTCTTTGTGCCCCCAGAATCTCATCTCTTGTAGCCTTTCTAAGAAATTTAATATGAACCTCTCTTGGAACATTGTGTGTTCTAGCATAAGCTGAATTAACTCTATAAACCAAGTTAATATCTCATCCTAATTGCTGTTTGTCTTTTTTAATATATTCAGCTAACATTTTTGTCATGATCTCCTTCAAGTCTTCATTGTCAGTCTCAATTACGTTTTGAAATCGAAGGAAAAAAGATATCCTTTCAAATTCCATTTTTATCATGTGTTTCTCAAGTTCTAAATTTCCTGACTTCCGGTTCCGGTTGTTGAGAGCGACGGGCGTGTTTCGCTCGCCCTGCGCGCTCTTGGTGGGCTCACCTCGATCGGGGGGGCACAGGGTGCCTTGAAGGGGCACCCTGCCGAAGGGGCGGCTAGCTGGGGGTCCCCTGCATCGGCGGCGGCTGCGGGGGGGCTCCCTGCATTGCTCTAGGAGCCAGGAGGCGAAAGGGTGTGTGTGAGGAGCTTCCATGCTCCCGCGCGCTTTCGCGTCGAGACAGCTGGACGAACCTGACAATCTGAAGCCTACAGCTGCAATGTGGTGAGATGGGAACGCTCCCCGATTCCCTTTTTGACTTTTAAATGAAGGACTGCCAGCTCTTTAAAGGTTTTCAATCTGTTCCTGGGAAGTGTGATTGGAGGGAGGGGGATTCCCCCCCCCTCGGAAAAGCAGCTTTGGACTGCTCTCTACTCTCGGAGGAGAGAGAGAGCTTTAAAAAGAAATCAGACTCATTGCAAGCAAGCAGATGAATACCCTGCTGCAATTGTGAAAGAGAAGTGATGATCTGATTCTTTTAAAAAAACTTTGAAAACTTTTGGTTTGTTGCCTTTTGATCCCGGTGCTGGCGAAGCAAGCTTCCGTTGTCTCTACGCACTTTGAAATTTGACTCCACCCATAGAAATTGCTGGCATTTTGTCTTTGCCTCTGTGACACTCAGAAATATCTCTTGATACACTATATCCTGGACTTGGAATAATTGATTTTATTGTCTGGATTTGAATTATAGAAAATAATTACTGTCTGGACTGCCTGCCTCGTGATCTCTCTTGGCTATCCCCTTTTATAGCTGCCATCTCATTGTATGGACACAGACACCTCTGAGTTTCTTTTATTAAAATGGCACTGAAGAGACCATCACCTGGGAAACCAGGTTTTGCTGGTTCTGCTCCAACATCTTCAACATCCAGCCCCAGCAAACAACAGACATTAACATCGCTATTACAACCCAAAGCCCCTGAGGAGGACCTAACCCACCAGTTGCTTCAAAAGCTCTTAAAGGGGCAGGAGGACTTGAAAAATCAACTGAAAGAAATAAATGAACAGCTCAGAGAGAATCAAAACCAAATGGCTCAAAATAAACAGAGACTGGAAGTTTTGGAGGAGGGGACGGCTGAGATGAGGGGGGAGGTGAGGGGGGTCCAGAGAGGAAATCTAGAACTTGAGAACCATCTGATAAAAATGGAATTTGAAAGGATGTCTTTTTTCCTTAGATTTCAAAATGTAATTGAGACTGACGATAAAGATTTGAGGGAGATCATGACAAAATTATTGGCTGAATATATCAAAAAAGACAGGCAGCAGTTGGGTTGGGATATTGACCTGATCTATAGAGTTAATTCAGCTTATGCTAGAACACACAATGTTCCAAGAGAGGTTCACATTAAATTTCTTAGAAAGACTACAAGAGATGAGATTCTGAGTGCACAAAGGGGGCAAATGTTAAAATACAAGGATAGAGAGATAGTCATCCTGAAACAAATCCCAAAGAAAGTTAGAGAAAAAAATATGCGCTCTTAGCGAAAAAACTATTCGAAAAAGGGGTTTGGTTCTGGTGGCTTTTGCCAGAAGGTATGCTGATATTCTGGGAGGGCAGTAGAGTTAGAATTAATACAACTACGGAGGCGGAGGCCTTCATAGAAAAAAACAAAGCTCTCCTAGATAAAGCTGATGATACCACACGAGACACAC
The DNA here is from genome assembly GCF_964273705.1 of Natrix helvetica. Lineage (NCBI taxonomy): Eukaryota > Metazoa > Chordata > Lepidosauria > Squamata > Natricidae > Natrix > Natrix helvetica. Next base: position 21,243,835 of record NC_138555.1, read on the forward strand.
AAGACACGGGAGGTGCCAAGGCTTTGCTGGCGGGGGGAAAGAGGCAACATTGAGAAAACTTAGATCACAGAAGTGAGTTAGAAAAATAATGCAATTGCTGATACAGGGAATTTTTTTCTGTTTGATATAAAATAGATTGAAATTATTGGAAGATATAAGGTAAAAACAAGCTGTCAAAATATAGCTAAGTAATAATTAGCTTGTTTATTAACATGTGAAAGTTATGAGAACCGGGGGGAGTACCATTTCCTGCATAATGTAGCTGTCAAAATTTGTAACCATACCCATTACCCTTTTCCTCAAAATTTTGTAAAACTAATAAAAAATTTTATTTGAAGTTCTAAATTTCCTCACTGGACCACCCTCACCTCCCCCCTCATCTCAGTTGTCCCCTCCTCCAGAACGTCTAATCTTTGTTTGTTTTGTGCAGTTTGGTTTTGATTTTCTCTGAGTTGTTCATTCATTTCTCTCAATTGGTTTTTCAGTTCATCCTGCCCTTTTAAAATCGTTTGGAGCAGCTGATGAGTTACTGATTCCTCTTCAGGAGCTTTAGGTTGTAGAAACGATGTTAGTGACTGCTGTCCAATTGGACTGGATGTTGAAGATGCTGGGGCAGATCCTGGTTTCCCAGGTGGTGGTTTCTTCGGAGGCATCATAAAAAAAAAAGCTCAGAGATATCTATGTCCATACAAAGAAATGGCGACTGTGGAAAAGCACAACCAAGAGAGACCACGAGTCAGGCAGTCCAGACAGGAATAGGGACCTTCTATATAGTTCAAGTCCAGTCAATTAACTCAGTTATTCCAAATCCAAGATATTATGTAGCAAGAGATGTTTCTGAGAGTCACGGAGGCAAAAGTATAATGCCAGCAATTTTCATAGGAGTAGTCTAATTTCAAAGAGCATAAAGACGGAGGAAGTATGCCATCTTGCTTCGCCAGCCCCATAGATCAGGAAGCAACAAGTCAAAAGTTTTCAAAATTTTTAAAGAAGTCAGATCATCACTTTTCTTTCACAATTGCATTAAGAAAGTCATTTTGCCATTGCTTATAACGAGTGTGATTCCTTTTAAAACTCTCTCTCTCTCTCCTCCGAGAGAGAGGAGATAGATCCAAAGCCGCTTTTCCGAGGGGGGGGGGAAATCCCCCTCCCTCCAATCACACTTCCCAGGAGAAGATTGAAAGTCTTTTAAAAAGCTGATGATCTTTCATTTAAATATCAAAAGGAGAATTGGGGAGGATTCCCATCTCACCGCACTTCAGCTGTAGCCTTCAAATTGTCGATCATCCAGCTGCCTCGAAACGAAAGCGCGCGGGAGCGTAGAAGCTCCGTCGCGCACCCCCTCTCGCCTCTCGGCTCCTGGGGCAATGCCGGAGGCCCCCCCGCAGCCGCCGCCGATCCAGGGGACCCCCAGCGAGCAGTCCCTATGGCAGGGCGCCCCTTCAAGGCACCCTGTGCCCCCCCCAAACCGAGGGGAGCCCACCAAGAGAGCGCAGGGCGGACGAACACGTCTGTCATTCTCAACAACCGGAAGCAGAATGAGACCTGGAGGGAGGTTGAGATCCTTTAATAATAGAAAATGGAGCTCATTGGCTTATGTACAGCTCCCTGAAATAATTGTAATAATTGCTTTGCATGAAGAAAGAATGAAATGGGATTTTTGTATGTGAAATTAATTTACACAAGCAGTCTGATTGCAGTGCAAATGTGAGCATGTTGATGGTAAAAGTTGGTGTGAATGTACTTTGATTCCCTTTCATATAAAGAAACAGTAAGTTGCAAGTTTGTTTAATAGTATGTGTGTGTATGTATGTGTTACCATTTTCAAACCTGAAGGGAGGGTGAGATCCTGTAATAATAGAAAATGGAGTTCATTGGCTTGTGAAAAAGCTTCCTGAAATACCTATGATTGGTTGGCATGAGCAAGCATGAAAGTCTGATTGCAGTATGAATGTGAGTGTTTTGAGAATATAAGGTAAAAATAGTAATGTAGTGTTTAGGTGGGGGGTGATAGTTTGAAGCTATCAAAGACACGATATAAGATTATATATGAATCAAATCAAGAACGTGTTAGATTAAATATATTGAATATTGTGTGAATATTAGATTGTGGGATTGAATTGTATTGAATTGAATTGAACTGTGCATGGAAAAGGGAAAGTCCAAAGATTGAAGGGGCTGGTAAGAGTGTGGAAATAATTAGTGGGTGGACAGAAGTATATGTTATTGTGGGAAAAAATTGTAAGGAAATTAAAATCAAAAGTGACAAGTACAACAACAATTAGCAAAATGAATAGGAAGGCAGCATCCAACCTGGCATCAACAACATCCTCACCCTCAAATCAGCGCATAATTGAGAGCACACTGGGTGTAGAGAGAGAGAGCTCAACAACGAATCTTCAGTGTATGCAAGATGCATTAGCAATGATACAAGAAACAATGTTGAAAACACAAGAAACAATTACAAAAAATCATGAAACTAGGAAAAACCATGAAGAAATTAAAATAGAAATGGGTGAAATGAATAGTGAGATTAGAAGAATAGTCAATGGTCTCCACAAGCATAGGAGGATCTACTGGACACAGAGGGACCGCATACTTGATCACAAATGACTCGTCCATGAAGTTCGTGGTAGCCCCGTGTTGTGGTCCAGCAGCGGCCAGCAGACTCTGACTGCTCAGACCATTATGGGACTACTCTGGAGGATGAGGAAGACTCTGGAGGGTGTTTGGCGTCAGAGCAGGAACTAGAGAAGCTTTTTGGCCACCAGGTGGCATCTGAGTCAGGGAGCAGTGAGGAGGAAGAGAGGGCGGTTGTCCCTGATATGCGTAGATGTCGAATTGATAGGAGACAGGAACAGCTGTGGAGAAGATGTCATAGAAGGAAGTAGGGACAGCTGGTTAAGGGTGTGGCCCCTCCCAAAGAGTTTATAAGTGGAGCGAAGGGAGGGGACTCTTTGCGGGAGACAACAGTCCATATTCAAGCCGTTGCAAAGCCTTCTGTGTTATCTGGTGTTTGTGAAGAGAACTTTCTAGGCTCCCAGCCAAGGGGTGGCTTTATCTATGTAATTAGTCATGGCAGACAGCCAAGCCTGGGTCTGCATATTCATTGGAATCACGGGACAGAACAGTTTGTCTCCTGCCTTAAACAAAAGCTGTAACAATCATTACTATGGAGCAGTTGCGGGCCGAAAACGCGCAACTTTCGCAACAGGTGGCTATGTTGGTTGCCCAGGTGGCACAGCTCCAAGCTCACGCTGCTCCACCCCCACCTCGGAGGAAATGTCCGGTTGCAGTGCCTGATAAATTTGATGGCAACCAAGCCATGTCTCCAGCTTTCTTGGGACAATGCCAGCTATTTATCAGCTTGAGAGCAGAGGATTTTCCTACTGACCGAGGTAAGGTAGGTTTTATGATGAGCTTACTCTCTGGCTCCGCAGCTCGTTGGGCGACACCACTGCTGGTCCAGGCTAGCCCTTTGCTGAATAACTTCAGGGGTTTCTGTGACCACGTCCGGTTAATGTATGAGGACCCCATTAAGGCGGAGACGGCTACCCGACGTCTGAAGACTCTGAAACAGGGCCAGGGTTCCTTGCAGGACTATATCAGTGAATTTAGGCTACTAAGCCAGGATTTGGCTTGGAATGAGGCAGCCCTCATGGACACATTTGAGGATGGGTTGTCGGATTAATTGCAGGATGAGCTGGTGCGTGTGGATAGGCCACCGAATTTCAACACGTTGGTCCACCTGTGTCTCCGGATTGATGCTCGGTTGCAGAGGCGGGGAATTCTCTGAACGTCCCAGGAGAACAGGGTGGTTCCAGCCATGAGTGAGACTCCAACTCCACGGGAGGAGCCCATGGAATTGAGTGCAGCCAAACCCCTCTCGTAAATAATGGAGAAAGACAGACAGTGCTTAGGGGGGTTGTGTTTCTATTGTGGGGAACCTGGGCACATGGCAGCTTTTTGCCCCAAGAAGGGGCATCAGTTACTGGACCTGCTCCCCAGCCTCAGAACAATGTGTCAGAAAAGGCCCCCAAGCCCGATCTAAGGAAGACCTTAGATCGGGTATGCACCAATTCAGAGCCCTGTTCAGAGACAGTGACTTGCGGGCCTCCCCGACACCTGATCCTGGCATCCCGAATAGTCCTGTCCAGTAGCCCGCAGGGGATTCCGGCGCATGCTCTCGTCGACTCCGGGGCTACCACGAACTTCATGGATGAGGCGTTTGCGACCAAGTATGCGGTCCCTCTGTGTCCAGTAGATCCTCCTATGCTTGTTGAGACCATTGATGGCTGAGTGCTTCTGTCTGGGCCTATCAAGTCCGCCACGCAACCCTTGCGCCTAGTCATCGGGGCTCATGAGGAAGCCATCCAGTTCTACGTTACCTCTGGCCTGCATTTCCCCGTGGTCTTGGTCTTGGCTTGGCTTCGAGCGCACGACCCACAGATCTACTGGTCCCAGAACCTTGTCACCTTTCCAGCCTTGCAATGTGTGAACCACACCCGTCATGTCTGTGCAGGCCAGCTGCTGAGTCCACCCAGGGAATCCTTGCCTTCCGACATAGCAGATTTTGCTGACCTGTTCAGTGAACAAGAAGCAGACCAATTGCCACCACACCGGCCATATGATTGTCCCATCAATTTGATTCTGGACACGCCGCTCCCTGTGGGTAGTTTGTATTCGATGGGGTTTTATCAGACCTTCATCTTCGCCACTGTCTGCCCCGGTCTTGTTCATCAAAAAGAAGACTGGAGATTTGAGACTCTGTTGTGACTACCGTAGGCTCAATTCTATCATGGTGCGCAATCGCTACCCTTTGCCCCTTATTCCTGAACTGTTGGAGAGGCTCAGAAAGGCTACGGTTTTCACTAAATTGGATCTGCGTGGAGCCTACAATCTTGTCCAGATCTGGCCCAGGGATGAATGGAAGATGGCATTCGGCACCAGGAATGGGCATTTTGAGAATACGGTCATGCCTTTTGGGCTGACCAATGCCCCTGCCGTCTTCCAACATTTTATGAACAACATCTTCTGGGACCTTTTGAACCAGTTTGTTGTCATTTATCTCGATTACATTTTAATTTACTCGTCCTCCTGGGACAGTTATCAGCAGCACCTATGCCTGGTCCTACAGCGGCTCCGTGAGAATCACTTGTATGCAAAACTGGAGAAGTGCCAGTTTTGGCAGTCCATGATCGAGTTCTTGGGACATCGTATCTCTTCCGAAGGCATTGCGATGGAGCCGGGCAAGGTGGAGTCTTTGCATAGTTGGCAACCTCTTTGGCAAGTGAAGGATGTTCAGCGACTCCTTGGGTTTGCCAACTACTGTCGGACCTTTATCCCCGGCTTTTCTTCCCTGACTGCACCCCTCACTCGGCTCCTGCAGAAAAAAGTTCCGTTTCACTGGGGGGGCCCTGAGCACCATGCGTTCCAAGCCTTGAAGCAGGCCTTCATGAAAGAGCCCATTTTGAAGCATCCTGACCCCCACCGTCCATTTGTAGTGGAGGCGGATGCAACCGATATTGCGGTGGGAGTGGTGTTACTTCAGGTTCACGCCTCCGGCGGTACTCTTTTCCCTTGCACTTATTACTCGCGGAAACTCAATTCTTCCGAGTGCAATTATACCATTTGGGAGAAGGAGTTACTGGCCATTAAGGTGGCGTTTGAGGCTTGGAAGCATCATCTAGAGGGGGCCAGGCATCAGATTGAAGTCCGGACGGACCATAGGAATTTGGAATTTCTGAAGACTGTGCAGAAATTGAACCAGCGCCAGATCCGGTGGTCCCTCTTCTTTGCATGGTTCAATTTCCGTGTGACGTACATCCCCAGTGCACACAACCAAAGGGCGGATGCCCTATCAAGGAAACCCACGTATTTGTGTACCAAAGACCCGATTCCACCCCGGACAGTTTTTCCCATAGAGTCCTTCTCCGCGGTTCACGAGCCTGTAGACTTACGGCCCCAGATACGGGAAGCGCAGTGGCATGACGATTGGGTGGAACAACGGAAGGCAGAGGTGGGGCCTGCCTCCCCATGGACATTCACCGATGAACTTTTGTGGTACCGGGACAGACTCTATGTGCCAGCGGGACCCCTTCATGGACTTATTCTATCTCAGTGCCATGATAATCCTGCGGCGGGGCACTTTGGCCTCTTCAAGACCTTGAACCTGGTCTCCTGTACCGTATGGTGGCCTCGATTGCGACATAACATACAATCTTATGTCACGTCTTGTGTACAGGGTCGTGTCAGACAAAGGAACGCAATTTACAGCCCAGTTTTGGAAAGAGTGATGACGGCCTTGAATGTCAAGATTTGCTTGTCCTCAGTGCACTATCCTGAAACCAACGGAGGGACGGAGAAAGTGATCAGGATCTTGGAACAGTACCTGTGCTGTTTTGTGAACCAGCAGCAAAATGATTGGGTGGACTATCTGGCAATAGCGGAGTTTGTGTTCAATAATTCACAGCACACATCCATGCAGACAACGCCCTTCTTGTCCAATGTGCGCTATCATCCTCGGTTCTTTCCCCTCACACCCATCGACTCACCGGTCCCCGCAGCTGAGGACTTCCTGTCGGAACTACAGTAGTGCAGCGATATCTGAATAAAGCCAAGGAGGACTGAAAGAGAGTCGCGGACAGGTCTCGGCGCATGATGCCGGCATTGACTGTGGGCGATCGAGTGTGGCTGTCCACTAGACACCTTCTGTCAAATCGGCTGGTCAAGAAGTTAGACCACCGTTACCTTGGCCAGTTTCCTGTTGAACGAGTCATCAATCTGGTCGCCTATCGCCTGACTTTGCCATGTTCGATGCAAATCCATCCGGTCTTTCCTCAATCTCTTCTTGTTCCTGAACGGCCGGCTTGTCCTCTTCGCTAACCAGATCATCCCCAGCCAGATCCCCGTGCTGATGAGGTGCCGGCCGAGTACAACGTTGCCAGGATTCAGGATTCCCGATGGCTGAAAGGACGGTTCCAATACATGGTGGAATGGAAAGGCCAAGAGCTGGAGGATGTTACCTGGGAGGATGCGACCTCTGTGCACGGACCTGCTTTGGTGCAGGCCTTCCATGAACAATTACCAGCTAAGCTGCACCCTGAGCATCAGACCCAGGGGAAGGGCCCTGGGATGAGGGATAGTGTTGTGGTCCAGCAGCAGCCGGCTGAGTTGTTGGTGGACTCTGACTGCTCAGACCATTATGGGACTGTTCTGGAGGATCAGGAAGTCTTTGGAGGGTGTTTGGAGTCAGAGCAGGAACTGGAGAAGCCTGTTGGCCACCAGGTGGCATCTGAGTCAGGGAGCAGTGAGGGGGAACAGAGGGAGGTTGTCCCAGATGTGCGTAGATGTCGAATTGATAGGAGACAGGAACAGCTGTGGAGAAGACGTCATAGAAGGAAGTAGGGACAGCTGGTTAAGGGTGTGGCCCCTCCCAAAGAGTTTATAAGTGGAGTGAAGGGAGGGGACTCTTTGCAGGAGACAACAGTCCATATTCAAGCCATTGCAGAGCCTTCTTTAAGTGTTATCTTGTATTTGTGAAGAGAACTTTCTAGGCTCCCAGCCAAGAGGTGGCTTTATCTACGTAATTAGTCGTGGCAGACAGCCAAGCCTGGGTCTGCATATTCATTGGAATCACGGGACAGAACACCCCGGAGTCGACCAGAGCATGCGCCGGAATCCCCTGCGGACTACTGGACAGGACTATTCGTGATGCCAGGATCAGGTGTCAGGGAGGCCTGCAAATCATTGTCTCTGAGCATGGCTCGGAATTGGTGTGCGCCCGACCCAAGGTCTTCCTTAGATCGGGCTTGGGGGTGTTTCCCGACAAAACATTCTGGGGCTGGGGTGTAGGTCCAGTAACTGACGACCCTCGTCTCTTCTTGGGGCAAAAGGCTGCCATGTGCCCAGGTTCCCCACAATGAAAACACAACCCCCCTAAGCGCAGTCTGTCTTTCTCCATTATTTACAAGAGGGGTTTGGCTGCACTCAATTCCATGGGCTTCTCCTGTGGAGTTGGAGTCTCACTCATGGCCAGAACCACCCTGTTCTCCTGGGACATGCGGCGACTTCCCCGCCTCTGCAACCGAGCATCAATCCAGAGACACAGATGGGCCAGTGTGTTGAACGTTGGTGGCCTATCCACACGCACTAGCTCATCCTGCAATTCTTCCGACAACCCATCCTCAAATGTGTCCATGAGGGCTGCCTCATTCCAAGCCGAATCCTGGCTAAGTAGCCTAAACTCGCTGATGTATTCCTGCAAAGAACCCTGGTCCTGCTTCAGAGTCTTCAGACATCTGGTAGCCGTCTCCGTCTTAATGGGGTCCTCATACATTAGCCTGAGGTGGTCACAAAACCCCCTGATGTCATCCAGCAAAGGGCTAGCCTGGACCAGCAGTGGGGTAGCCCAACAAGCTGCTAAGTTGGAGAGCAGACTAATCATAAACTCCACTTTATCTCGGTCAGTGGGGAAATCCTCTGCTCTCAAGCTGATAAATAGCTGGCATTGTCCCAAAAAAGCTGGAAACACGGCTTGGTTGCCATCAAATTTATCAGGCACTGCAACCAGGCATTTCCTCCAAGGTGGGGGTGGAGCAGCGTGAACTTGGGGCTGAGCCACCTGGGCAGCCAGCATAGCTGCCTGTTGTGTGAGCTGAGCGTTTTTGGCACGAAGCTGCTCCATTTTAGATTCTATGTAAATCTGCTTTAAAAGGCAGGAAACAAACTGTTCTGTCTGGGCCTCTAAATTACACTGATACCGGCTTGGCTGTCTGCCATGGCTAAGAAGGGAGATAAACCATCCCTTGGCTAGAAGCCCAGACAAATAATCTCTATGAAAAACAAGACTAGCGGAACTCACAGAATTCTTCAAAATTTAAACTGAGATGGTAACTGTTGTTTCCTGCAAAATTCCCCTCCCATCACCCCACCTATAAGCTCTCTGGGAGGGGCCAATCAGTCCTATTTCCTTCTTTGAGCTTGTTTCCACAGCTGCTGCCTTCTCCTATCAGGCCTCCACATCCGTATGTCAGGGAGAACCTCCCCCTGTTCTTCCTCACTGCTCCCTGGCTCAGACGCCATCTGGTGGCCAACAGGACTCTCTCGTCCCTGCTCTGACTCCGAACACCCCCCAGAGTCTTCCTCAGCCTCCAGGGCAGTCCCATAATGTTCATCACTGTCAGATTCCACCAACAGCTCAGCCGGCCACTGCTGTGCCACAACAGGCAGCGGGACTTAAAATTAACAAGAACAAAGCAAAGATCATTACGAAGAATTTTACCAAAAAACAAGAGCAAGAACTAGAGGAAAACATGGAAATGCAGATAGTAAAAAAGATAAAATATTTAAGAATTTGGCTGACAGGGAAATGCTCAACAATTAAGGAAGGCAATTATGATAAAATGATTCAGAAAATTAAGGAAGATTTGGAAAATTGGAGGAAACTACAAGTGTCATTAATGGGAAGAATTACCATTGTTAAAATGAATATCCTACCAAAAAAATTATTTTTATTTCAAGTAGTACCAATTAGCCTAGGGAAAAACTTTTTCATAGATTTAAACAAATTAATGGCACAATTTATTGGTCAAGAAAAAAAAACACAAATTAAATTAAAATTGTTATAGGACAGTAGGGAAAAGGGAGGATTTGGACTTCCCGATTGGGAGCTTTATTATCAAGCAGCAGCTCTCCCCTGGATAAGGTACTGGATCAATCTAAAAAACAGAAGATTACTAACAATAGAAGGTTACAATTTGGAACTGGGTTGGCATGCCTTTAGCTGGGATGGGAAAAACAAAACCCATAGCTCTTTCCAAAAACATTTAATTAGAAAAGATCTACTTCAAATAAGGTTAAAAATCAAAACAAAACATTACAACAAAATTCCAATCTGGCTGTCCACCATGGAAGCTCTGATATACCCGAATGTATTAGACATAAACAAGATAATAAGATATGAAGGCATGTTAGATAACAAAAAAGACTAAAAACAAGACAAGAATTGAAAGACGAGAGAATAGACATAGGCTGGTGGCCGTATTTACAAATACAGGCAGGGTATAAAAAAGACAGAGAAAGGGATGGATTTTATAAGGCGCCACAACAACTGGGTAAAATTCTACAGGGAACCGAAGAAAAATTGATTTAAAAATATATCATTATTGATAGACTTCCGGTTTCCAAAGGCGACGGACTTTGGTCCACTGTTCACTTCTCCGGTGGGCTCCTTTTAGGAGCACATGTGGTCTTGGAGGGACCACCTGCCATAGGGCGGCTTGCTGGAACTCTCCGGATAGGCGGCAGCCATGGGGGGGGGGTCTCCAGTTTCACCTTAGGAGCCAGGGAGCGTAAGGGGTGCATAACAGCACCTTCGCTGAATGGATTCCGGAAGGAAAGAGTTAACTACATGCAGTGGCTGAAGTGCCGGAGGTGAGAAATTCACTCCAATCTCCTTAATTGCTTTTAACTGATGAGTAGCGGCTTTTTTACAAGTTGTGGATTCAATCTGTTTGAAGTAGGAAGGTTGGAGGGGGGTTGTTTTTTTTCTTCTACCCCTCTCAGGCAAAGCGGCAGTTGGACTGTCTCTCAATCTTGGAATGGAGATAGAGAGCAAAAAATTGAATTAGCCACTTGAACTAACTATGTGAAAAGATTTATATCATAACTGCCAGAGCTGATTGCTGAGTTATTTTGAAAGTTTTATGGAAGTTTTTAATGTTCTGCTCCTGATCCCGAGGAGGAGCCAAGATGGCCTTCTTCCTTCTTCTTCTTCGAACTTATAAATGAAGTCTGCCTTTTGAAACTACCTTTGAAGAAAGTCTGGCTTTATATTATCCCCCCTAAAGGACTCTTGGAGCCTCTCCTATTACGTGGTCTTTCTGGATTTGGACTATTTGATTTCCTTTTTTTTTTTTTGAGCGATTTCTTGGCTTGGAACTGTGACAGAGGGTTAATTTTCACCTTTGGATTTGCCTGTCTTCTCGGACTCGCTCAGCTGCGCGCTTCACAGACGCCATTTCTTTTGCAAAAGATATTTACTCTTTCTGAACTTAGACAGGGGCCCAGAAAACCACCTACAGGAAAAGCAGCCTCGGCACCAACTTCTACTGCATCCAGTCCAATGATTCAACAGACAAAAATTTCATCATTTTTACAAGAAAAAACTGGAGAGAGTTCAAAGGATTTATCTGTTACTCAAATGTTTCAAGCTATTATGCAGGGACAAAATGAGTTGAAAAAGGAGGTAGCAGATTTTAGAGATGAGCTTAAAAGTGTGCAGCAACAAATAACAGAAAATAAACAGAGAATTGGTGTGCTAGAGGAGGGCGCGGCTGGGCTGGGGGAGGAGGTTAAGGCAGTCCAGAAGGGGAATATAGAATTGGAAAATTTTATGGCAAAGATAGAACTTGAAAGAATGTCCTTCTTTCTCAGATTCCAGAACCTACTGGAGACAGAAGATGAAGATCTTAAGGATATTATGCGTACAATTTTAGCAGAATATATTAAAAGAGATAAATAACAGTTGTGGTGGGATATGGATCTGGTTTATAGGATTAATTCAGCATATGCCAGAACACATAATGTTCCAAGGGAAGTACATGTTAAATTTCTTAGGAAGACCACGAGGGATGAGATTCTAGGGGCTCAGAGGGGGGGACCACTAAAATATAAAGATAAAGAAATTGCCATTCTTAAGCAAATTCCGAAAAAAATAAGAGATAAGAGGAGGAAGTATTCCTCCTTATCAAAAAAGTATATAATAAGGGAATTTGGTTTAGATGGTTATTGCCAGAAGGAATGCTGATCTTCTGGGAGGGAAACAGAATTAGAATTAACACAGTTGTGGAGGCAGAGGCCTTCATTAAAAAACATAGTGCCCTCCTAGAGGATGGAAATATAAGAAGTAGTGAAAAAGGCGACAAAACACAACACATGAAGGAGGGAGAGGCTGCGGCTCCTCCTGGGGACAGGGGGGAAGGAACAATAACGGAAAGACTCAGGTCACAAAAATAAATATATCTGGAATATCATTTTAATTGCTGATATATTAGAAAGTGGCAAAAGAGATGATCGAACACATGGTTGATACAATGTATAATAAGATGCTGTTTCTGCTTATCTTTTATCTTTTGTTTTTTTTTCTGTAAAAAGTTGTGAGAATTGGAGAGATTCCTAACTCTAGCAGGATGGAGCTGCCAAAATTTTTTTTTTTGTATATCCACCTACCCTTTTCCCAAAAATTTTAAAAAAACCAATATATATATAAAATGGAAGAAGAAACGGTGAAGGAAACGTTGATAACATGGGCAACAAATTTTGGGTATACTATAGAATTGGCAAAATGGGAAAAAATTATAAATTAACAATGGCAACGTCATATAGAGAGAACATGTACAAGATGTTCTAAAGATGGCATCTCCCACCAGCAAGAATTGCGAAAATGTTCCCGGAGTGCTCACCTATCTGTTGGAAATGCAACCAACAACACAGAACATACTACCATATGTGGTGGACATGCGCATCTGTGAAAAAATATTGGAAAAAAATAAACAATTGGCTGGAGGAGATTACCAAACACCAAATTGAACTAAAACCGGAATTATTTCTGTTAGGAATTATAAAAGGAAATTATGAAAAAAAATAGATACTTAATTCTACACATAATCACGGCAGCAAGAATTACATTCGCACAAAACTGGAAAAATAAATACACACCAACAGAAGAAAATGTAATTAAAAAAATATTGGAATGTGCAGAGATGGATAGGCTCACGAAAGAATTAAAAGAGAAAAAAGAATCTGAATATTACTCCATATGGGATTTATGGTATAATTGGCTAAAGGAAAGGGGGGGGGGGGAGCAGGAAAGCAAAAAAGAAAGGAAGAAAGATCAACAAATTAAAAAACAACTACAAAACCAGATAGAAATACGAAATAGACTGTAGCAAATAAATAATAGGAAATGGATACAAAACGAGTCAAATGTAATAAAGGTTGTTATACATAGAATATATAGAATGTTATATACAGAATGAAGAAAAAAGATGTATGAAATAATATAAATGCACATATATATAAAGTTATAGGTATACAAGACTTATATGTACAGATAAAAGAATCACAACAGATATGTAAAAGAAGTGTAATGTGTTGCAAAGATGTGAAGTTTGCATAAACAAAATAAAAAGTTTTTAAAAAGATAATTGACATAGCACCTGAGGAACTGCTCTAGAACTGAGTTAGCCTGTTCACAAGCCCCATTAGTCTGCAGATGGTGGGTGGAGCTTAGACCTTGGGCAGAGCTTAACATTTTTAGGAACTCCCTCCAAAAGCGGGAGGTGAACTGGATCCCTCTATCTGAGATAATGCATTCAGGAACACCATGTTACCTATACACATGTAGAATGAACAGTTTAGCCAGTGCTTTCGCCGACAGAATCTTGGAACAGGGCACGAAATGCACTTGCTTGGAGAACAAATCCGTGACCACCCAAATGACAGTATTGCCATTACTTTCTGGTAGCTCAACAATAAAGTCCATGGATATCTCCTTCCAAGGGGCACCAGGTCTGGCAACATTCTGGAGTAATCCATGTGGTTTTCCTGTTGGTCTCTTTGCCGCAGCACAAACAGGACAACTAGCAATGTAGGATTCAATGTCTTCTTTTCAAAGAAGGCCACCAAAACTGTCTTTTAACCAAATGTAAGGTCTTCACGAACCCAAAGTGTCCAGCCGCTTTTGAATCATGGGCCTGTTGGAGGACAATGCTTTTAAGACTAGCAGCCACATACAATTTGGCCCCCACCCATGCAAGGCCATCCCGCATGGTGCATTCATTTGAGTGGGATATGAACCAGTCATCAGATGCTAGCACCTCCCTCAGATGATTTGTTAGCTCTCTGGGTACGTCTAGGTCAACTTTTCCCTGGCTTTTGGTTATTACTGGAGCCGCTAGCTGTCTGGAAGGAATGACTGGGTGAATCACCTCTGGCCTGGTGCTGTTATACTGGGGCTGCCTGGATAAAATTCTGCCATAAAATTCTTCCCTCCCAGAAGGTACTTCAAAGTAAAATTGAACCGATTAAAGTGTTGTGCCCAGCTAACTTGCTTGGGTGACAGTTTCTGGGGTGTTTTCAAAGCCTCGAGGTTCTTATGATCTGTCCACACCTCAAAAGGGTGCTTGGCTCCTTCGAGGAAATGCCGCCAGGTCAGCAGGGCCCACTGGACTGCAAAAGCTTCTTTCTCCCAAACTGCCCACCATCTTTCTGTCTCAGTTAACTTCCGGGAGGTGTAGGCGCAAGGCTGTAAGGTTCAATCAGCATTAGTTTGAAGTAGTACCGCCCCTACAGCCACGTCACTGGCATCAGCTTAGACCACAAAAGGTGCGTCCATGTTGGGATGTTTTAAAAAAGGTTCAGCTGCAAACAATAATTTCAGCTTATCAAATGCTGCTTGACATTCTATTGTCCACTTCAGGGGCCAACTAGGTTTTGGCTTCACCTCCCCATTTGACTTTAGGAGATTTGTAATTGGCAAAGCAACAATAGCGAATGAAGGGATGAATTGGCGGCAAAAATTTGCAAACCCTAAAAAACTTTGTAGTTGCTTGCTGGTGCGGGGAGGTGCCCATTCTGTGACCTCCCGGACTTTCTCCAGGTCCATTTCAATACTGTCCTGAGAAATGCAGTAACCCAAGTAGTCAATTTTTTCCTGGTGAAATTCACACTTAGACAATTTGGCATAAACTTGAGCAGCCCTGAGTTTCTTCAGGACTGAATGCACGAGTTTCACATATTCCTCTAAGGTTTCCGTATAGATGATGTGAGAAAAGAAATCTCTATCTCATTGAAGAACAAGGAGACCATGAACAATAAAAAATGTATTTATTTAAGATACAATTGTATAAGCTTTTGCAAAAGGATTCTCAATCATGAAAGATAGAAAGAGAATGTCTGACAGATTTGGATACAGGGTTTAAATAGAATTTTGGGGTGATAGTCCGCTTCCTTACATGTATGTGTTACACAATTCCATGTTATACAATATCTTGGCAACTAGTCAAACAGTTTTCAGCCCAAAAATCCCCTCCATGGAAAGTCCCCCGACCTCTTCCCACCATATTAGGAAATAATAAGAACATAACAAGACAATCAATCCTCTTATGTCAGCATCTTGAAATTGACTTCAGCAGTTTCCCATTAGGCCCAAGTTGACCTGGCCTGCTCTTTCTCAACTTAATAGCTTTGTTATCCCCTAAATGAACCCTCTATATAAGGTCTTGGTTTAATGTGTTACAAAGGTGCTGCTTGTGTTATGTAAAGTATAAAATGGAGTTGCTCAGGTTCTTCTCTTTTACAAGAATAACCCCATTTCTCTCAATCCTGCCTCTCCTTTTTGACAAGCTTCTTCGTGTAAACCATCATGTATATTCTTTAACATAATACGCACTTCCTGTCTACTCAGTTGTTTTCCACTGTTTTCCTTCTTCTTACATTTAGTTACCTGAAAACAGAACTTACAGCACTTACAGCATATAGGTGCACATCTGATACAAATACAGGTGATAAGGCATATAACTGTAATGATGATGATACTGACAAACAGGTCCTTTAGCCCAGCAAAACTAGGCACCCAAGAAGTTAAGAGATCCCATACTCCCTTAAAGGCTGTACTTTCAGTTACATGTGTTAAATGTGTAGTTACATTATGTAAAGCTTGTATTTTGAATTTTGCTTTGCTCGTAGGGTCATTTTTTTGCCCTCCGTAGCCTTCAGGGAAGCCTTCTGAAGCCTCCTGAACGCTCTGAAGGGCAAAAACTGGCCCTACGAGCAAACCAAAAGTCCATTCCCGAAGTTTAGATTTGGCCATAGGGGCGGTTTTTCACGCTCCAGCCTCCGGACAGCGAAAAATGGCCTCAAAAGAAGGCGAAGTCAGCTGGCCAGCGTGCACATGTGCACTGGCCAGCTGACAGAGCAGCGCCTCGCGTGCCCTAACAAATGGCTCCATGTGCCACCTGTGACACATGTTCCATAGGTTCACCATCTTGGATCTACAGCAAGCTCTACTGGAGTTATAGTCTATTTTATAGGTTTCACATGTGTATAAATAACTACGTGTGGTTCTTTGTCTTTCATAGGTGGTTCAACATGTCCATGTCCATGTCCATGTTCATGTACATGTGTCCCATCTACTGGTTCTTGTGCAATATCTTTAGCAGCATCGTGTATAGTATCTTTTGGAACTACCCTTTGTGGCACTTGGTTACTATGATAGAGACTAGTATTCATCATTTCATAGTAAAATTCTGTTTCCTGATTAACATCTTTAAAATGTGTTACTGCCATGAAGGTAGTTAGACGCCCAATAGTACAAGGGCCTCCTATTGCATTAGAAGGTACATATGCATAAGCATATAAGCCACAAAACAAAAAACAACCTCTAGGTAAATATAATACCTGTCCTACAGCATCTACCTCTTCCACTTCAGAACAGGTAAACACATAATCAGTAGGTACAGGAACATATACTACCTTTTCTTGTTTCTTCTCTGGGTGTTTGTAATACACCCAATCATAGGCAGGTAATACTGTTTTTAATTCAATCACCATTTTTTTCTGGTTAGTCCACTTATTAGGTTTCTGTGGACTTCCAAAAAGAGTAATTACTTGTGAAAGATTATAATTATTAGGTTCTATGGTGACTTTTGCTTCTTCAAATAAAAACTTTCCAGGGACAGGCACTCCTACAAAACATGTAGACATTATATCGGAGACTGTTGTCTCCCCTTTCACACAAAAAGATGAACTGTTCAGCGCCACTTTCAATAAATCCAGAAAAATATTTCCTTCCTTCTTATTTGGATTATTGACTTGTCTATTAGGTCCAGGTTTAGATGGTCTATCCACTTGTCTTGTGTGTCTTAGTAGTGGTGGTACCTTAAGATATCCAATCGTGCATCTACCCTTCCATAAATAGGGCAATTTAGCCATTGCTATACTTCCACATAAAAACATAAGCTTCGAGGGGCTTTTATTTCCATATACGGTAAAAGCAACCCTTCTTCTATAATCCTAAACTTCTTATATGATGGGGTATAATTTCCATAAAGTTCAGTGCATTGATCGTATAAGAGTTCCATTTTATTTGATAAATCTCTGTGTTGTGTAACTATTTCATACGTGCAATTACACTTTGGATATTTATCTAAAGGTATACCTTCCTCAAATGTTGATCTTATACAGAGGGCAGCGTCAGGTGTAGTTTCAATTAGTGTTAGCTGTGTCTGCACTTGCGAATATTCCTGCTCAAGTTCGGTATGGAAACATAGCTGATGCCACGTTATAGGATAACTGGGCAATGCAACAAAAGGCTCCATTCCTACTTGCATATGGTGCAGGATCTCCCACAAGGCAATCACCACTATCACTGTAAATTTCATTGTCCTAGTGAACCAGGCCCCCTATCTAGGGTATGTATAGATATACAAAAGCTTACCCTTAAATGTCCAGGTCTACAACAAATCGTTGGGTACTTACATTCACTGGATAATACAACACAGATTTTAACCAGTCTATTATTTCTTTCCTCAATAAAATCAAAAGCACGATGTACAAGTTTATTACCCACAGCCAAATAAGCAGTTCCCACTCCCAAAGTTCCATTAACTATTATATTAACTTGATGTTGGTCTTCTAAAAGTCAGTTTAAGTGGATTTAATGTATCTGATTACACTGTCCATCCAAAAGGTGAGTCCACCGGTCCTTTAACTCTGGAATAATGCACCCAGCCTTTTTCCTTGGTTCTCACAGCTGACTCGGTATTTAACAACACTTGGTATGGGCCTTCGCACACTGGTTGCAATTTCTTCTCCATCAATGATTTTATCAGGACCCAGTCACCACTTTTGTAATCATGGACTTGGAAATCAAGTGGAGGAGTTTGTGCCAACAATCCTTTAGACCTTAAAAGAGAAAAACACTGGGACAGTCCTTGTACATATTTTCTGAGAAAAACATCTTTAAGTTCTATTCTTAGCATTCCAACATTTCCAGTGTAAGGCAATCCAAACATCATCTCATATGGTGATATTCCCACATCTTTCCTAAGACTGGTTCTTATTCGTAAAAGAGCTAAAGGCAAACATTTCATCCAAGGTAATTGGAGTTCCAACATTATTTTTTTTCACAAATGTTTTATCGTTTGGTTTTTTCTTTCAACTTTTCCAGATGAACTTGGACAAAAAGATAAGTGATATTGCCAATCAATTCCTAATTGCTCCATTACCTGTTTCTCCACTTGTGCCATAAAATGTGTACCTTTATCACTATCAATGGTTTCAACCAATCCATATCTAGGTATTATCTTCTCCATTATAATTTTGACCATCATCTGTGCATTTGCCCTTGCACATGGGAAGGCTTCAACCCATCCAGTTAAATGATCCAATATTACCAGTAAATATTTCAAAGTTCCCACTGCTGGCATTTCAGTGTAATCCACTTGGATTCACTGAAAAGTCCATACAGCCAAATCTCTACCCCTGGCTACTTGTTGTCTCATAAACTTTTTATTTATCTGTATACAATGTATACATTTTCTTACTACTTGCATAGCTATAGTGTACATACCTCTACAAATGTATTTGCGTTTTACAAAATCAATTAAAGCCTGTGTTCCCCAATGAGTTCCCTCATGCACTCTCTCTATTATGTTTCTCATAATGCGTTTATTCACTATTTGTAATCCCTTATTTGTAATCCATTTCCCATTCATTTTTTCTACCCCTTCATCAACCATTTGTTTCTCTTCATCATCAGTAAAGTCAGGTTGCACATCACATTCTAAAGTAGGAAATAAAATCATTAATTCCTCCCCTAGTTGTGCTGCTTCCTTAGCGGTTTCATCGGCCAATCTATTTCCCATGACTTGTTTTGAAGTTCCCTTTTTATGTGCCTCAATATGTATTATAGCCAGCCTCTTTGGGTATTCGGCTGCCTTTAATACAGCTTTGATAAGGTCCACTTGTTTTAATTCCTTTCCCTTACTTGTTATCAATCCCTGTTCCATCCAGATTTTGCCAAAGGTATGCAAAATTCCATAAGCATACCTAGAACCAGTATAAATATTTCCCACTTCATTTGTTAGCAAAGTTAAAGCTTCTAATAAAGCAAACACTTCACATGTTTGTGCAGACCACAAACATGTGAATGGATGGCAATTGTCCTGCTTCTAAAACCTCAGCCGTGTCTCCATTAACTACTGCATATCCATTCATTCTTTTTCCATTTTCAACCTGAGAATATCCATCAATAAAAAAGTTAATACCACACTCTAAAGGACAATCTTCCAAATCCTTTCGTACTTTAGTTTGTAAATCAATTGCTTAAATCAATTATGTTCCACATTATCCCATTCCTTTCTTTCCCCTGACAGGAATTCAGCTGGATTTAAATTCCTATCAGTGGAAAGCATTAAATTCTCTTGAGATAATAAAATGACTTCATATTTCAATAGTCTAGAATTAGTAATCCATCTATGAGCTTTCTGCATCAGGACTGTTCTCACTTGATGAGGACTGCACACCACCAATGCCCCTCCAAAGGTCAATTTTCTACTTTCTTTCACCAGAATTGCGGTGGCAGCCACAGCTTACACACACAAAGGCCAACCTCAAACTACTGGATCCATCAGTTTTGATAAAAACGCCATGTCAACCACCGAACTGATTCCGATGGAATATCAGGACCTCGCAGAGGTATTCAGCGAGGCCGAGTGCGATGTTCTGCCTCCTCACCCTGAGACAGACTGTGCCATCGAAATCATCCCCGGGGCAAAACTACCCAAACCCAAACTGTATGCCATGATGCCCCGGGAAATGCAAGAGATGCACAAATACGTAGACAAAAACCTAGCACAAGGGGTCATCGAGCCAGCCAAGCCACGGGTTGCAGCGCCAGTCCTTTTCAAAGAGAAAAAAGACGGAACTATGAGACTGTGTGTGGACTTTCGAGGGACAAATGCCGTGTGCGTACACAACCTATAACAGTGGTTCTCAACCTGTTGGTCGGGACCCCTTTGGGGGTTGAACGACCCTTTCACAGGGGTCGCCTAAGACCATCGGAAAACACATATTTTTGATGGTCTTAGGAACCGAGACACCAATTTTATGGTTGGGGGGTCACCACAACATGAGGAACTGTAGTAAAGGGCCGCGGCATTGGGAAGGTTGAGAATCAATGACCTATACCCCTCCCCCTCATGAAAGATATGTTATCTCACTTGGCTAAGGGAAAAGTCTTCACCAAATTAGACCTCAGAGAGGCATACTACTGAATACGGATCGGAGAGGGAGATGAGTGGAAAACAGCATTCAACTGCCCCCTAGGGAGCTTTCAATTCAAAGTGATGACTTTCGGACTGCAGGGGGCCACAGCGGTATTCATGCAGTTAATAAATGAGGTGCTGCACAAGCACCTCTACAAGGGGGTCCTCGTCTACCTGGATTACATCCTTATCTACACTGAGACCATGGACGGCCACGTACTCCTGATCTGCCAAGTACTGCAAAAACGTCTGGCAGCCAACCTGTACGTCAAGCTATCAAAATGCGAATTCCACCATGCACGGTTAGACTACCTGGGTTACCGAGTGTCAAATGAGGGAATAGAGATGGACCCAGCCAAAGTACAAGCCATCTTAGGCTGGCAACCCCCTTGCACCCGCAGACAGCTAAAAAGCTTCCTAGGGTTCGTGAACTTTTACAGGCAATTTATCCCCTCCTTTACGAAATTGCCAAACCCCTAACAGACCTCCTGAAGACAGGGAGCCCAGGAACGAAACCTCGTCTGGGACAACCCCTACAGTGGGACCTAACCTGCCAAGAGGCGTTCAAAACACTAAAAGAAATATTTGCAAAGGAGCCGGTGCTGAAGCATCCTGACCCTGGATCATGAGTAATACTTTGTGATCCAGGCAGACGCCAGCGACATGGCAGTGGGAGCGGTGCTACTCCAAAGAAACAACCAAGGAAACTTACAACCCTGCGCCTACACCTCCCGCAAGCTCACAGACACAGAGAGACGATGGGCCGGGTGGGAAAAGGAGGCTTTTGCAGTGAGATGGGCACTGCTAATCTGGAGACACCTGTTGGAAGGCGGCCAGAAACCATTTGAAGTCTGGACTGACCACAAAAATCTGGAGGTGCTTAGGACCCCACGGAAACTATCACCCAAACAAGTCCGATGGGCTCAATACTTCAACCGATTTGATTTTGTGTTAAAGCACATTCCAGGGGGGAGGAACTTTCTACCTTACGCCCTCTCCCACATGCCTAAGTACAAATGCGAATGGGAGCACGTAGTGGATGCCATCATTCCCTCTACTCAAACAGCTGCCCAAGTGACCACCAGGCGGCTACGCCATGACTGGCAAAACCAACCCGCAAGCGACCTAACTACGAGGCTAAAAACCGAACTGCTAGCAGACCCCTGGTTCCAAAACAACCAACACATCTTGACAAAAAGAGATGACCTTGCATGGAAGGGGACAAAACTCTACGTTCCAGAATCCCTACACACCCTAATTCTCCAGAGGAGCCACGATGCCAAACCGGCAGGCCACTTTCGGTTCCTAAAGACGTTACACTTAGCCCGAAGGCAATTCTGGTGGCCTGGCATAAAGAAAGGTGTGGATAGTTATGTGAAAAGTTGCATCATCTGCGCCACAATGAAGAGACCACCGGGAAACACCCCACCCCACCCCCCAGACTGCTGCAAACAGTAGCAGAGCCAACGAGGCTGTGGGAGGAGATCGCAATGGACTTTATAGTAGAGTTGCCGAAAAGTGGGGGAAACACAGTGATTTGGACTGTAATAGACCTGTTCTCCAAACAGGCACACTTCATACCCTGCAGCGGACTACCCTCAGCTCACAAGCTGGCTAAACTGTTCGTGAAGCATATCTACCGACTGCATGGAATACCTCAAAGAATTATTTCAGACAGAGGGGTCCAGTTCATGGCTAAGTTCTGAGGGAGTTCCTGCGGTCCATTGGGTCATCTCAGGGTCTTAGTTCAACTTTTCATCCGAGCACCAATGGGGCAGCAGAGAGACTGAACGCCATGGTAGAGCAGTACCTGAGTTCCTACGTGACCTATCAGCAATCCAATTGGGCAGACCTTTTATCTTTTGCTGAGGTTGCGTACAATAATGCTGTTCACAGTAGCACAGGACTCGCGCCATTCAAAATAGTGAGCGGTATGGACTTTGTCCCAATGCCTGAGTATCCAAGGGATCCCCCTCCTCAGTCAGCTTGACTGATTGGATGTCGATGCTGAAAGCAACCTGGGAAAATGTCAAAAAAGCACTGGCTAAAGTGGCACAAACTTATAAGAAACAGGCAGATAAACACTGGGCTCCACAACGGCCATTCCAGGTGGGAGAGAAGGTTTACCTCTCCACAAAATATTTGAGATTAAAACTGCCTAACAAGAAACTGGGGCCGAAGTTTATGGGACCATTCCCCATAGTAAAGATCATCAACCCAGTCACAGTGCAATTGAAACTGCCTCGATTGCTGGGGAAGATACACCCAGCGTTTCATAGTAGCCTCTTAAAACCCGTGATCAGATCCACTCTAAGACCACTACCCCGGGAGCCCCCGGGTCCTGTGGTCATAGGGGGCCAAACCCATTATGAAGTTCAACGAGTCCTGGATTCGAGGTGGCACAGGAGACAACTCCAATACTTAATCAAGTGGAAGGGCTACCCCTTATCAGAGGCATCTTGGGTAAAAAGTAGGAATATCCAGGCTGATCACCTTATATCAAAATTCCATGCAGAAAATCCAGGCAAGCCTGGGGGAGGAACGCATCCCTAAGTTGTACACCTGTACTCAAATTGCTTTGTTTTACTCAGGTCACTTTCGGGAAGTGAGGGGAGCCAGATGTCAACTTGTAAAGCATTGCCATGACTATTATCAGGTTGGCATTCGAGGGAGGATTCCATGCATACCTTCAGCCAGAGTTGGATCTCATAAATACTACAACCTAGTTTGTGTATATGATCTATGACACATGACAGAAGGGAGGGGATAGAGGAGTAAAGTTCAAATGCAATTAAGTGGAAGCAGTTTTGGCTCCGTAGGAGTACACGCCAGAATGTTGATCCTAATAAATGAATGGATTTCTTTTGAACTTTGTCTCGAGGCTCGTAAATTAATTAGGTCATCTTCTGGGAACTTCACACGCCACAGGTTTCTTTTTCCCAGCCCAGGTTTGAGCTAATATTCCCTTAGCAATGCCATCCTCCACTGCTACAAACAAGCGAAATCTGGCAAGCTCAAAACAGGAGCTTGTATCATAGCTTGCGTTAATCCTTCAAACTTCTCTTCATCACCTTCTTTCCAAACAATGTCCCAAGGCTCTCCTTCCAACAACCTATCATATAGGAACTTTACCATATCTGTATATCCATCTATCCACAACCTACAATACCCTACCAATCCTAACAACTTTCTAACTTCCATCTTAGTCTTTGGTAAGACCTGTGTAACTATCCCTTCTATCCTTTCCAGATTTATCTTCTTACTTCCCTGACTTATCAAATGTCCCAAATACTTTACTTGATTTTCTACATATTGTAATTTCTTCTTTGACACTCTCAACCCCTGACTACCTAAAAAATTCAACAATTCCTTCGTAGTATCTTCTACCTCTACTTTCCTTTCTCCAGACAACAACAAATCATCTACATACTGTAACAACAGTAATTTGGACTTTCTGAAAATCCCTATACTGGTGATTATGATTTGCATCCGGGTCAGACCATTCAAAGGCAAAAATATCCCTTGACTCTTCTGCTAACGGGCAGGTCCAAAAAGCATCTTTCAAATCAATCACACTAAAATATTTATGACTATGTGGTATACGACTTAGAAGAGTATAAGGATTTGACACTACAGAATGACGACTGGCAATTAAATTATTTACAGTTCACAAATCATAAATTACACAAACAGAACCATCAGGCTTCCTTACAGGTAATATAGGTGTATTGTATTGAGACATTGCAGGTTCTATTAACACATCTTTTAATAATGTCTCTATTACATTCTTCAATTCCCTTTTCACTTCTGCTGCTATTGTATATTGCTTCAATTTTACTGGTACAACTCCTTCTTTCAAAGTTACCTTCAAAGGAGGAATATCCAAAATACCCCTATTTCCTGGTGCCTCCCAAACTAGGGGTTCTATTTTTCTCTCTTGTTCCTCAGTCAATATATTTACCTTACAAGAGTTGTTTGCAAATTTAAGCTCATCCCAATAAGGATAAAACATCTCTTCCCAGCAAATTCATTCCAGCTTCTGGTACTAATATTACATCCAAATTTATTTTGCAATCCCCACTTTCTAAACATACATTTTTCAATAATGGTACATTAAATGGTTCTCCTTTTACTCCCCTTATCCGTAATATTTCCCCAGTTTTTTCAATGCCTTTTGGAAGTTTACATATGGATGTACGGGTCACTCCCGTATCAAGTAAAAATACATATTCCTCTTCTTCCAGCCCCACAAGTAAATTTATCAAGGGCTCTTGGTGGGACCCTGAAATCAATAGCCCCTGACTTCCCTAATCTCCCATTAGAGTGTATAGGCATTGTTCCCTTCGCTGATTTTTTCCCTTCTCTGGGCAATTCCGTGCAAAGTGTCCTTCTTTTCCACAGGAAAAACATTTTCCCCCACCCTTCTTGCCTAAACCATTGCTAGGTGTCTTCCATTGAAGAAATTCTCTGCCCTGGCCTGGCTGTTTCCATTGATTTTTGGCTGAATTATTTCCCTTTCCTTTGCCAAAGCCTTCCTTCTTGTCTGCTTGCTGATTTGCAGCTTTGATTACAGAGACCATCATCTGGCTTTTCTGCCTGCTTTTTGCTTCATCTCTATTTACATAAACCTTCTGAGCTTCTTTTCAACAAGGTACTAATATCTGTGTTAGCCCGATTCTCAAGCTTCTGTATTTTCTTCTGTATATCTGGCCAAGCCTTAGTTACAAATTATACTGTCATCAAGGCTTCATATGCTGGTGTTTCAGGAGAAAGACCAGAATATTTAGTCAAACTTTCTTTTATCCTACTTAAGAACACCAAAGGTGTTTCATCTTTCAGCTGTCCCACTTCAAAGGCTTTAAGCAAATTCTTCCCTTGTGGTACAGCAGTCCTCACTCCCCAGAGAATGATTCTCTTTAAATCCAACATCTGTTCCCTGTCAGCTAAATTATTGTTGTTCCATCCAGGGTCTATTAAGGGAAACCTAGCCTCGGAAGCTACTGAGTTATCTTCCTCTCTTGAGTTTTGTCCCAATAAGCCATAGCTGCTTTTCTAATTTGTGATCTCTCTTCTGGGGAAAATAAATATCCCAGAATGTGTTGTAACTCAGTAAATGTATAAATAATAGGTCCCAAAACAGTTCCAAAGATTCAGCTAAAGCAATGGGATCTGCTTGCAGAGATGGCATATGGGCTTTATAACTCCTTAAATCCGAAGATGTAAGGGGCACATTTACAAACGTTATTACAGGTACCCCTGCACCAGTTATGCCATTCGGCATTTCCCTTAAAGGAAGCATGTTCAACTCCTTCCTCGCCTTGAATCTTGTAACTCTAGTTGTAGGATCATGATTTCTAACATTTAAATCATCCATTTCTTTTTTTAACTGCTGATACTACCCCGTGGCAAACGTTTCTCCCTCACTCACACTCTCTTCTGCAGCAGCTGTAGCCACAGCATCTGTTCCCCCTGCTCCATTCGGATTATAAGGGGGAGGATGTGGACAAGTAGCGTATTCCAATGGATCCCATCTTTTTTCTTTTTCCTCCTTTCCTTACAAGATTGTCGTAGTTCTTGGTGGAAAAGGATCAAACCACTGAACATGGAACCATGGTTCTACATACAACAGCTGAGCTTCTAATTTCTTTTTCTCCAGCACCCTTTTTAAAGCATTTATCCAATAAGGGTCTGATTCTCCAAATTTACTCCATCTATAATTTGGTTTTATTAAAATATACTTCGACCAAAGTTTTTTACAGTACTCAATCATAGTCACTTTATCTAATTTGGCTGTAAAAGAGCTTAGCCATTCTTCCATCCACTGAGCTATCAGTTCCCCGAGGGGAGAAATGGGGGGAATAGAGGATATTTCACTATTTCTCTTAGAAGCTTTAGAAAACAACTTTTTTACCCAGGGCCCCATATTCACACCTAAGCCTCAGACTTACTCCTAAAGTTTACATTCCCTCCTTGAACTGCTTTTTCCTTCAGTATAACCACTCAACTGCTTAGCCTCTGGCTTTTTAGCTAAAATTCTTTAGCTAAACCACAGAGGAAAGCTCCAAGTGTACTAACACAGATACATCACTGTCCAACTTTCAAGAAAGGAATTAGACCAGGGAGAGTTCCCATAAGTAACCCAGACTCATACTCACCTGTTTCAGTGGACTGATGTTTCAGGCCACAGCTTGGGCTTTACTGCTTTTATGTTGTCCAGGCCTCTGTCCAATTTAGTTAGGAGCAATCCCTCTTCCAGATGAGATGTCCTAGTTCCCGGCCAATGCACCAAATTGTGAGAATCCTCTAAGGTTTCCGTATAGATGATGTGAGAAAAGAAATCTCTATCTCATAGAAGAACAAGATCATGAACAATAAAAAGCATATTTATTTAAGATACAATTGTATACGTTTTTGCAAAGGATTCTCAATCATGAAAGAGAAAGAGAATGTCTGACAGATTTGTAATCTCTCAGCTGTGGGGAATCATCGTTGTGAAGGGTTACCATCCACTCCGCGGCTGCTCCCTCCAACGCCATGGTCACATATCTCACTTTTGCAGCATCTGCTGCAAAATCCTCCCCATACTCTTGCATGCAGTGATGTGCGGTGAGGTTTATGGCTGGCGAGGCTGGTGACATCATCAGGAAGGCGGGGAATGGGACCACGTGTGCAGGAGGCTGAGGCAGCCTCAGCCTCCTGCACACGTGGTCCCATTACCCCGCCTTCCTGAGTCAACATGAAGGGCACCGCAGAGCGTGAGCCATGGGACCGCGAAGCGCGAGCCGGGGTCCCCTTCATGTTGACTCAGGAAGGCAGGGAATCGGACCACGTGTGCCTTTTCCCTTTTTCCTTTTTTTTCTTTTCATGATGAGAGTGGTGAGGCTCTGCCTCCCCTGCCTCCCCTGACCGCACATCCCTGCTTGCATGTAGTTCCAGACTTGAGTTAGGAAAAATCCCAGCATTTTGGGATCCCCTCCATATTTCGCTCCTAATGGAGGAATCTTTGGAAATTAGGGCCTCTGGGGGGCTACACCCCCCTGGGGGGGGGGGCTGAGCTGCTGCTGCTGGAACTCTGGGCCCCAGGGCCCCTTCTGGGTTAGCCGGGGCTTCGGCTCCCCCCTCTGCCTGCTCAGCCCCTCCACACGCCAGTAAGGTGTACCTTTCACACACTCTCCGACTCTCAAGGGCTTCGTGCAGGAGGTGTAAAGCTTGGGTCAGCAAGAGGTCCTCCTTCTCAGCCTCCTGCCAGACAGCCTCTGCCCACCGGCACCAGGTGGCTGCAATTCCTGGGGGGAGCTGCTCTGGAACATTCATCTGTCCCACTCCCAACGATCATCTGGGCTGGACCAGCTTCTCTTCAAGTTTCAGTTCAGCCATCCACTCCATTTCTTCCCAGCCAGAACAAGCCAGGGGAGGAGAGGATGCAGCAGCGCCCAGGTCCTCCTGGTCGCTGCATGGGTTAGACATGATTTAGTCAGCCCCCTCAGTAGTTTTAACTCCAGGATGGCTGCAAAGTGAGATGTTGCTTAATGTCAGATGTGCCTCCTTCAAAATTCAAGAAAGGAAACCCCCAACTCCATTGTTTTAGAGAAAAGGTAGTTTTATTGAATATGAAGTGATAGCATCGAAAGCAAAGCAAGTTCGGAGGCTAAAAGGTGCCGAATTGTACATATCAATAGTTTACCCAAATCCCTCCCCACAACAACCCCAAGCTAAATGTCCAATCTCTAGCCCCCAAGGGTGTCATGTGGGGTGCATCTTCAGGTGGCCTCATCCATCTGTTATGCAGAGACAGATGACCTTGACCAGACCTAAACAGGACCATTCAGCATGCTCAGAAGATGATGAAAACAAAACTCCCTCTTTGTCTTGAGATATCTTCTCCAGCACGATTCCCCTCCCAAATACAGAAACACTCTCCCTCCCCGTTACTATGGCAGCCAATAGCAAGCAAAGCAATATAGAGGCTGACATGTTTTTAATGTGATGTCACATAGACAGCAAATAATTTTAGTGTAATATGGAAACTTGCTTTGGGTCTTATTTTGTGGTGTGCATTTTAATTCCTGTTTTGTAGGGAAACATCAGTGTCATAAAGCAAAATAAATACCAATGGAAGTATTTTTTTTTAAGTGTTGTAGCTCAGGACAGGTAGTCCTTGACTTATGACCACAACTGAGCCCAAAATTTCTGTCACTAAGCAGGGCAGTTGTTAAGGGAGTTTTGTTGCATTTTATTACTTTTCTTGCCACAGTTGTTAAGTGAATCACTGCAGTTGTTAAGTTAGGAACATGGTTGTGAAGTGAATCTGGCTTCCCCATTGGCTTTGCTTGTCAGAAGGTCACTAAAGGGGATCACATGTTCCTGGGAGTGTTGGGATTGGAATGTCAAGCAAGCAATACGCCTTCGAGTGGCTGAAGAAAGCATTTTCTATGGACCCCATCCTTCACCACCCCAACCCGTAGTGACTGTTTGTGGAGGAGACAGATGCGTCGGACGTCGCAGTGGGGACAGTGTTGTTACAAGCCCCCTTGAACTTGAAGTATCTCTTACCTTGTGCTTATTACTCGTCCAAGCTCAACCCTTCCAAGCGGAACTACACCATCTGGGATAAGGAGTTGCTGGCAGTCAAGGTGGCTTTTGAGGTGTGGCGGCACCACTTAGAAGGGGTTTGGCAACAGATCAAAGTGCGGCCGAACCATTGGAACCTGGAGCACCTGAAGACGGCTAGTAAGCTCAACCAACAGTAGATTCAATGGTCTCTCTTCTTCACCTGATTTTCAAGTAAGCTATAGTCTGGGTGTCAGGCCTGCAGTTATAATCCTTTTAGGATCTTTGGCATGCCACACTCTCTTTCTTTACTATGCTATTCAATAGTGGGGAATTGGGAGGGGGGAATAGTAAGGAGTAGAATGTGGTTGTTTTCAAAATAGAAAATTCCTTTCTAGAAATCAAGGTCATTCTTTGTCTCTGCACCTCTGCATCTGACAGGAACTAGATGGGTGGAAATGCCAGCATGGCAGAGGAAGATTGGACCATGTGATGAACTTGTGGGTGTGGGGACAAGATCATGAACTTTCAACTGGGTGGAAACCCAGGAAGCTTTCAGATTTGGGTTTCCACAGTTCTGCCAACATGTCTGTCTTATTAAATTGGAACTTTAAGGATAGCTCTGCCTTGGACTCTGATTTAATTCTAAATGATATTTGGAATGCTGACATTAACCCAAATCTCCTTTAAAATAAATCACCAGCAACCCCAGCCGGGGGCTGGCGAGGGGTGCTGACTCCCAACGCTGACTGACCCAGTCAGAGTAAAATAACAGCGAACAATTAAGAGAAAGCCTTGAGAAAAGAAGCTAATGATGAATTGCTTCTCTGAAGTTCTTCCAAAGTACAAAATAATTTGCATGGAAGGAATTTTTCATCTTTATAGCATCTGGGAAGATGCATGCACAGCCAGAGGGGGATGGCTGGAGGGGGCACCCAGACCAACTTCTGCTACTAAACATATGTGGGAACTCCCCCTCCTTCCCCAACAAAAACACAGCAATAAACTGGAGTGGAGCTAATTACTTCTTCCATACAGTGATGAATGAGCTGAGCCAGCAAGAAGGGATTTGGCAAGTATCTCTCACTAAGCAAGCACCACCAAATTGGGCTTTCTTCCCAGGTCATGGATGGCAGAAATGCCAATGGGCACCTGCTCTCCCTCAGCAGATGGCACCATGCCAGATAACTGGGCAGTGGCCAAACCAGGGATTGACCTCCCCACCAGTTCCAGTCTCACCTGCAATGCCCGAACAAGTTCTTCCCCACCTTCCTACAGAGAAGAGTTCTCGACAATAGAAGAAGGGATGAATGAGGGGGAAACTGCAGGATGGATAGCAGAACCATGTGATGAGGCGGTTCCTAAGTTTAGAGGTGCAACTGGGTTCTGTCCCTCGGGGGGGGGGGGATAAAATGCCAGCGTTGCTTTCAATTTGGCCACAGAGCATCAGAGTGCTTGGCTCCAGCCCCAATATCACAAATGTGTGCACCAACCACCAGAGCGGTAAAGAGAAGGCCCCAGAAGCTACCACAGAAGAATCATCTGGGCCAAAAAACTCTGGAAGAGGATCCCCAACCTAAGGTGACAAAACGTCCTACCAATGGGGAGGCCTTGGAGGAGGAAAATGCCGAAGATGACCCAATGGTTAGTGCACCCATCCACCCCTTTACAATCAAATGCAACCTCCAAGTGCCAGAAACGGGAGTGGAAGGGGAAGTTGGGGCATTTGTGGATACTGGCTGCACCTGTTGCTTAATCAGCATGTCGATTGTGGAGCAACTAGGTATATGCACAAGACCCCTAAACCATCCCATTCGGTTTGAGCAAGTGGATGGAACACTGATTGGAGGGGCCCCAGCCACGAAAATTACCAAGTTGGTAAAGTTGATGATAGGTCGCCACTTTGATTTCCTCAGATTCATCATAGCTCCAAGAATGCAGGAATCAATTATCTTGGGACTTGCATGGCTGGACAAGTGGGCGCCTACAATGAAGTGGGAGGACGACGTTAGAAAATTGATTATCGGGTTTGGGCCGTTACCACTGGTGGAGCCAAAAGGCCACCCAGGAACGATGGAACCCAACAGCCCTGACAGTCCAGAACCTGCAGCACCTGCAGCAGACACCAAACCCCCAGGGATCCAACAAGTACCAAAAGACTACTGGGACTTAGTGGGGGTGTGCAGTGAGGAAGATTGCAACTATCTTCCCCCTCACCGGTCCACAGCAGCACTGGATTAACTCCTTTCCAGATTACCAGTGGCATGGAATTTGTTCCCATGCCTGAGCTGCCTAGAGAACCTCCCTCCTCTATGTCTCTGAATGAATGGATGGACACACTAAAGAAAGGATGGGAAAATATGAAGAAAGCTATATCAGATGCGGCAGAAGCCTACAAGAAGCAAGCTGATAAACAACGCTCGCTCAAAAACCCCTTTTGTGTGGGGGACAAAGTTTTTGTGACTACCAAATACATAAGATTAAGACTGCCTAGTAAGAAATTGGGCCCAAAATTTCTAGGTCCATTCCCAATAGAAGATCATTAACCCAGTGACAGTTCGACTCAGTCTAAGCAGAATTCTAGGGAGAATTTACCCAGTATTTCACTGTAGTTTGTTGAAACCAGTAATTGGGTCCAGCATAAGACTGTCCACCCAAGCTCCCCCTCCTCCTGTAGTGGTCGAAGGGGAAACACATTATGAAGTGAAAAAAAATCTTAGATTCCAGGCTGTATAGGGGTCGCTTACAGTATTTAGTGCATTGGAAGGGGTGCCCTTTGTCCAAAGCTACTTGGGTGAAAAGTTGGGACCTAAAACAGATAAGATGGTCGGTCCCCACTTGTCTAGCCAGGAGAGTCCCAGTATGACTGCATCTGTCATTCTGGGGGCTATTATGAATTGAATTACTTCCCAGTGATCCACTAGATCTAGCCTCACTGGTTCGGTCAGGTGGGTGGCATAGGCTCCCCCCATTAGGGACCCGTCGACCTGTTAGAACCTGATTGGGTGGGCCAATCTTTTTGCTCTGATCCCCAGTTTCAGGACGGTGGTTAGGTTGATCAAGCACCTTGTGCAGCCTGACTCTATTAGGGCTTGAAAATCCCCCTGGTTTCCTGTTTTGGAGGCTGTGAGGCGTATTGGAAAAACGAAAGGGTGAATTGGTTCACTAACCATTAGGTCATTTTCTCCCTCGTCTTCGCTGTCATATGACTCGGGCGACTGGTTGTTGTTGCCTGGGGTTCCACCACTTTCACCTGAGGGGGAAGGGGCCTCTGCAGCCTGGAGGGCCTTCCGGGATGTGTGGGTAGCCCATTTGGGGCCTCGTTCTGGTCGTGCCCTTGGTAGTAGCTCTGGCCTCAGCATCGGGGTTGGGGTCATGCACGTGGATGCCATGTGGCCCATCCCCCCGCATCTGTAGCATTTCAGCGGACTTCGAGGGAGGGCTGGTCTCAGGGCCCACTGTGGTACTGTGGTTCCCCGTCGGCTGGGTGGTTTCAGGTCAGGTTGACTTCTCTCTTTTGTGTCCGGTTGCTTTCTCATGTCATTGGCATGCAGCCCACTGTCGACTTTTATTGCTACTTGGAACCACTCAGAGAGTCGGTTTGGGATGTCGCGGTAGGTAGTTACTTGGGCAATCTGCTGGTCCAGGCTTGTTTTGAAAAAATGCACTAATGGACGCTCTGGTAAAGGGGGTAGCCTTCCAATGACTCTCCTAAATTCGCGGATGTGCTGTTTGATGGGGCAGCCCCTTTGCTTTAGGTCGCTGAGCTCATCTTCCGCATACAGGTCCTCCTCCACCTCCTCAAGTCCGGCCTCTAGCAGTCGTAGGAAGTCATCTACGCCTTGCAGTTGGGGGGCTCTCCTCTTGTGGAGGGCTGCTAGCCATTCCTTTGGTTCTGCCCCTAGTCCCTCTGCGGTAGTATTCAGTATGGCTCTGGGGGATGAGTAGAGGTGTCCATAGCATTCCAGGTGGATCTCAGCTGAGTCAAGGAACAGGGCTAACTGGTCTGAGTTCCCATCAAAATTTCCTCTGAACTGGGGAGGTTCAATCAGCAGTGCCCTTCCCTCCTCCTGTTGGCCTCTGTATGCTTGCATTTGATATGTCTGAAGATACTTCTCAGTTCTAGTACAGAGGGAGGGGGAGATTGTCTGCCCTGGGCAGCCTGCCTGCTACGTGGGAGAGGCACTGGCTTCATCTTCCTTCTAATGGGTGGAGAAGGGTGGCTGCGTTCCCATGTGCTTCTCGTCACCTCAGGAGGATCCACTGCTCCTCCCCTCTCTTTTGGCCTGCATAATGGCCTTTCTTCATGGAGGGTGACCCAGTCAAATTCCTCCCTCCGTTGCTCTATGGAACTTCTCAAGGTCTCCATTTGGGGCTTTGGGGGCCTGGCTTGATTCCAACCCAGCATCTCCTCCACTCTTCCCAGCTCGCTTCTGGCCTTTCCCTTTTTCTGGGCATAGGGGTGGGGAGGGGGCTCAGCTTTAGCTGTTTTTAGGGGTTGATTACTTATCTCCTGTTGCTTCGCTCATCTCAGCTTTGATGTCTGTTGTCAGGATGCCCTCCAGCTCTCTTCGGATAGCTGGCCTTTTGCCATGGTCTTCTGAGTTCCCCCTCGGCACCCCCAATATTTAAAAGCAAAAGATGGCTGTCTGTAAAGTTCCCTAACGATGCCTGATTCATAATAAGTGACCTTATATTGTAATACAAAAAGCAGTGATTTATTAACAGCTTCATTAGGCATTCTTCATTAGGCATTTCTTATTCGCAACCATCTTTTTTGCTATCTTTATCTGCTTCTGAACTTTGCCCGTGTTCCTTTCCTCCCTTCAGTCTGTGTCATAAATCACGTTCCCCAATAGTTTCATCCATCTCAACCCAGCTACTGTAATCTGAGATCCGGCTCTGCTGACGCTCTGCATGGAATGTCAACACAGAGAGTTTGAAAATGCAGTTCATCTTTTTCCTCCGGCACGAACTGACCAACGAAGCACTAAGGCAATGAATAAATTGTCAGAGCCACCACCTTTTATAGTTACTTGGTAATTAGGCTAAACCCCACCCCCGCACATGCACATGCACACACCCATCACCTCGTGACCCAGAGTGAAAACCATCTGGCAATCAATCATGAATTGTTCACAGTCAGTTATCAGTTCTGGAATGTTCTCAGTGGAAACCTCCCGGCAGTCAATCATGAAGAGCTTTGTAGAGTTCTCAGCTGGACTGCTTCTGGAGGAGGGAAATCTCCATCTGGAAAGCATGAGTCTTGGCAGCTGGCCCAGTTGTCCCCCCCAAATGGCAGCCGGAGCTGACATGCTGCCCCTCTACCACAGAGACAGCATCTGGGGACTAAAAAATTACAGTCAATTAGGAGTTGAAGGACCCCTTCCCCCTGGTTTTGTGGGATGTCTGCAGTGGAATCTCGCTACCAGGTGGGGTGCCCTACAGTCCGTTCTTTGAACCCATGATGCCTCCAACAGGGGATAACCTTTCCATAAAACAAGGTACTGTAACCGCCCTCTGTGCCACCTGGTATCTAGTATATCTTGCACTACATAGTGCTGTTCCCCATCTACAGTGGGCTGTACTGGGTCTCCTCTGATATCAGATGCCTGAATTGATCGGAGCAGGCTGCAGTGGAAGACTGGATGTGTTTTCCCCAGTAGGGTGTGGGGAGCCTTAGCTGCCCTGTGACCGGGTTAATAACTCGCACGATTGGGAAAGGCCCAATGAATTTGGGCCCCTAGTTTCTTACATGGCAATGGCAGCATGAAATATTTAGTGGAGAGGTATACCCTCTGGCCCATGTGGAAAGGTCCTTATGCCTTCCGCCTTTTGTCGGCGTTCTTTTTATATGTGGCAAAAGAGTGACATAACGCATCCCTCACCACTTTCCAAACTTTTTGCATCCGGGCTATCCACTCCTGCGACGTCATGTCATCTGGGCGCACTTGAGGACACTACAGAATAGGGATGAACTCCCCCCCTGTAGCCACATGAAATGGGGTAAACCCCATACTTTTGTGCACTGCATTGTTATATGCAACTTCTGCAAAGGGGAAGAGTTCCACCCAATCGGTCTGTTGGTACTGGATGTAACACCTTTAGTGCTCCACCATCGTGTTTGCCCTCTCTGGGGCACCATTGGTCGTGGGATGGAAGGCCATACTAAGTCCCTGTGAAGACCCCACCATTGCCATGAATCTGCGCCAGAACTGGGCAGAGAATTGCACTCCCCTGTCTGAAATTATCCTTTTGGGGATGCCATGGAGTCTATAGACATGGGCAATAAACAGTTTGGCCAGCTTCCCAGTAGATGGAAGGCCGGTACATGCTACAAAATGAGCCTGCTTGGAGAACAGGTCTATTATCGTCCAAATGACCTTGTTCCTTTGGCTGTCTGGTAAATCCACGATGAAGTCCATGGCTAGCTGTTCCCCTGGCCAGATTGGATCTGCCACCTTCTGTAAAAGTCCAGGAGGCCGTCCAGGCTGAGCCTTCATGGTAGTACAAACAACACAACCCCTTATACGTATATTCCTCTCTGTCCCTCTTCATGTGGGGCCACCAGAACTGGCGATTTACTAAATACAGACTCTTTTTTTTTAAGAATTTTTTTTATTGTTTTAATTAAACAAAAACACAAAAAACCCATTCTTAATTACATCTTGTAGAAAGCATGCCGATTGGTTACAAATAAATTTCGTGCGTTACTATACATCTTTCATATTTTTAATTTACATTTTAAAATCGAAGATCTTTATGTATTTTACCATCAATGTACCATCATTCTCATTTAGCTATAATTATTTAAATATGCTTTTATCTAGTATCATTTGCACTTGAAGACACAACCACCTACTGGCATTCATTAGCTATTCCTATAAACCTCCAATAATTACCCTTTTATAGCATATTCCCTTTTTTTTCCAACTCACTATCTGAGGCTTATATCTAATTGCTTTTACCAATGCCAAGACATATAAAAATCATTAAACATTATCCATTAACATTTTCTTATTGTTATTATAGTTATCTAAAGAAAAAAAAACAGAATTTTTTTTTGTCATTTATATCACATCTCCTCCCCTCCAACCCAAGAAAAATTACATCTTTATAATGAAGTCTAAACAAAAGTTTGTTAGTAAAGTTTATACGTGCCCAAGAAAAATTACCACTTTATTATAAAATCTAAACAAAAATATATTAGTGAAATTGATAAATCTTTTCCCCAGGTTGCCTTTTACAGTTTATATCCAAATTATTTTTACTAATTGAGATTATTACTTTATTATTATTATTATCATAGTGGATTATTAATTAACAAAAAACATTTTAAAGAAAACATTCTAAAAGTGTCTGAGAAATCCTACTTATTAATCACCAAAGGTTAACTAAGTTTTGAGTTATCAACCTTCATCATCAGCCTGTGTCTTTCCAGGAACAAAACTGTCTTATCTCTTTAGCCAGTTGTTGTGTCAATTCTCTTATAAACGTCTTTATAAAGTTTTTTAAAACTTCTCTCCGCACTTTTTTGCTTGAAAGATCTCTCATATAGTCTTGTTGCCCTTGAATTGGTTTTAAAATTAACATGTCTTTGATTATCCGATGTCTTTCTAAAGCTGTTTCTCTTCTTAATTCCATCATCAAATCCATATCTTGACAGGGGGGTAGAGCTCCAGATCAACAAGTATATAATAATAATCAGATTCGCTTTTCCATGTTCCCTCCTTTCCACTTTCACTCATAGGGGCTCCATTATTAGGTTCATCTGTTATCTTGTCTTTATCTTTTTTATCTTCACTCCCTTCTTTAATTTTTGAGGCTCCAGCCCCTTCATCTTTTATTGAGCCAGACAATAATCTATCTAACTTCTTATCAAACCTCTCAAATCCTTCCAATATCTTTAGAATTCCATCCAAAAAATCCTGGTAACTTAGGGTCTCTTCATCTGTTTATGAATGCATATTTCCCAGAAGAGAAGAAAAAGTTTAAAATCCACTGCCACTCTCGCCTTCAATGTCTCTTTTCTGTATAAAAATATTTTTGTTTTAAATTTGCTTAAACATAAGGTACTTTTAATTTTTTCAAAAAAAAAATGAGGGTTCTATCTTTTCTTTGTCCAAAATATTCCACAAAGACACCTGCAAGAAAACAGTCCGTGTCCTTCAGCCGTTATCAGTCTCTACAGACAAGCTGCAAACCCTCTAGTTAGCAATGTCAACAAACTCAGGGAAAATTGAGCAAAGGATACTTTGTTTCAAAAAGAGAAAAAAACCCAAGTTCTGGCTTCAGAATGGCAGATTCAACCTTCTCTTATTCGTATCAAGCTTAAGGAAAACAAAAATCTCTAAGTGTCTTTAATAAAATTTAATAAACAATAAGAGGAAGGATTATTAAAGTAAAAAAAGTTTTAGATCAGCCAAAAAATAAAGTTAGCACAGATTAGGAGAAAAAATTAATTAATTCACTTAAGAGGAGAAATGGGAAGCATTCCAATCACTTCAATACACAAAACACTGTTACATAGAAGAGGAAGAAAAAAAAACTTTCTAAGGCAGTCCAATAAAGATAAATTTCGCCGCTTTGTTCTTTTGCTTAAAGGACTAATTTATCTTTTTTTAAAAATTTCTTTGGGCAATCATTCTCAAAGAAAAAAAAATTCTCACCAGCTGGACTCACTTTCACTGCCTTCTTTCCGGAGCCGTCTCCAACTTTGTCAGCCTGGGGGCTGTCTGTTTACTGCTGGCTTGGGGAACTTCCCTTGGGTCAATCAGGGACTTTGCAGTGTCCCTGAGACCAGCAAGGATTTGCCTCCCTGTCACCGTCTCTCTGGGACGGTTTAGGTCCATATGGACCGTGCGGCTGGTAAAAGAATCAATGGTGGTCTCGGACTATCGAGACCGCACGTTGTGTCGTCGTGACGTCTGGCTCATTCTCCTAAATGCAGGGTCTTGAAGAACCCAAAATGTCCAAGCGAGCGAACTTCGTGGCAGTACTGCAGCATAGCCACCTGTACCACACTTGTACCATTCCCCGGTGTTCCAGGATTTTTGAAAGATGTGGTGCAGTGGTTCTGAGATGACATCTGCCAGCTCCTTTAGAACTCTGGGATATAATCCTTCAGGTCCTGGTGATTTGCATTCATCAAGATCAGACAGGTGTTCTCTTACAGGTTTTTTTGCATATTTTAACTTTTATTTCCAGCCTGTTTTTTACAGTTATGTGTTGTGGCCCAGCAGGAGCCGTTGGAGTTGCCACCAGACTCCGACAGCGAGGGTCCCTCTGAGTTGGCTCAGGAGGATGTGGAGGACCCTGGACAGGGTTCCGACTCTGAGCAGGGCA
The DNA here is from genome assembly GCF_964273705.1 of Natrix helvetica. Lineage (NCBI taxonomy): Eukaryota > Metazoa > Chordata > Lepidosauria > Squamata > Natricidae > Natrix > Natrix helvetica. The sequence goes on from NC_138555.1 coordinate 21,282,060, forward strand.
CAGAGAGGCTGGTTGGCCACCAGGAGGCGCCTGAGGCATGGAGCAGTGGTGAAAGCCAAAGGAAGGGGGCTCCTGATGTCATGCCTTGGAGCAGTGGTGAGGAGTCACGGGACAGTGAGTCAGACATCAGCAGTGAGCTATTAGAGGCTCGTTACCGGCGTGCTACCCGGCATAAGGAGCAATTGAGCAATTACAGGAGGTAATTGCTCTCAGCTGCTGATAATTAGACTCCTCTCCAGACTATAAAGGGACTGCTTGTGGACACACCCTTTGCAGGAATCAACTGATCATTGGAGTTGGAGAAGCTCAGATCTGTGTCGTACTTTGGCAGGCTGGATTGCTGCCAAAGGGTTTACCTGGATTGCTGCCAATCTGTTCCCTGGACCTTGGCAGGCAGGAGTGCTGCTAAGGTGGTTATCTGGAGCTTGGTAGCTGGATTGCTGCCAAGGGGTGTCGCTGTAGCTGGATTGCTGCCCAGAGTGCTATCTGGATCTTGGCAGGCTGGATTGCTGCTAAGGTGGAACTTGTATGAAAGTAAACATCTTGAAGAGTCTTTGTGTCGGAGTGACTTGGTGACGAGGGGGGGGGGGTCAGAACAGATTGATTCCTGCCCCAAACAAAACTCCATTAAGTTGCAACGGAGCACCTCCAGGCTGAGAATGCCCAGTTGGCTCAACAGATTGCTTTGCTGGCTGGTCATGTCTCTCTGCTCCAGGGGCTTGCTAATCCCCCCCCCCCCTAGCCAAGGAGGAAATGCCCAGTGGCTACACCAGACAAGTTCGACGGCAAACAAGCGATGTTTGCAGCGTTTTTGGGCCAATGCCAGCTGTTTATCAGCTTGAGAGTGGAGGACTTTCCCACCGACCGGACGAAGGTGGGATTTATTATCAGCTTGCTCTCAGGCACAGCAGCTCGGTGGGCTACTCCGTTGCTCTCTCAGCCGAGCCCTCTGCTGGACGATTTCCAGGGTTTTTGTAATCATCTCAGGCTGATGTTTGAGGATCCCATTAAGGAGGAAACAGCCACCAGACTCCTTAAATCTTTGCAACAGGGACGTGGCTCTTTGCAGGATTATGTCAGCGAATTCCGGCTGCTAAGTCAGGACTCAGCTTGGAATGAGTCAGCCCTCATGGACACTTTTCAGGATGGCCTGTCAGATGACCTGCAGGATGAGCTGGTGAGGGTGAACAGGCCACCGACGTTCGACGCCTTGGTCCACTTGTGCCTCCGGATGGACGCCTGGCTGCAGAGGCGGAGGCCTCGCCGCGTGTCCCAGGAGACCAGTAGGGTGCCGGTCCCTCAAGAGACTGTAGTTGCACGGGAGGAGCCCATGGAGTTGGGTGCCGCCAAACCCTGCCTTTTGCGCACGGAGATGGACAGATGGCGTGCAGGGGGGTTGTGTTTCTACTGTGGGGATCCTGGACACTTGGCTGTGGTTTGCCCCAAAAAGGGTAGGGGGGCTGTGCGGCCTGCGGCCTCCCCTCAGCAACGTGGTGGGAAACGGGGAGGGCCTGATCTGAGGGACTCCTTAGGTGTGGTGCAAGCCAAAGCCGAGGTGGAGGGGCCTCCACGGCACATGATTTTAGCAGCGCACATTCTCTTGTCGGGTAGTCCACAGGGAATTGGTCATGCCTTGGTCGATTCCAGGGCTACCACGAACTTTATGGATGCGGCGTTTGCTACCAAATATAACGTCCCTCTGTGTCCGGTGGACCCACCAATGCGTGTGGAGACGATTGACGGTCGGGTGCTTCTGTCTGGGCCTATCAAGGCCGCCATGCAGCCTTTGCATCTGATCCTCGGAAGCATGAGGAGGCCATCCAATTTTACGTGGCTTCGGGCCTGCATTTCCCCATAGTGTTGGGCTTGGCTTGGCTGCGGGCACACGACCCTCAGATCTACTGGTCGCAGAACCGGATCTCGTTCCCATCCTTGCAATGCGTCGACCACACCCGTCAGGTTTGTGCGGCCCAGGTGCCCAGGTCGGCCGAGGTGACAGTGCTGCTGGATTTAGCGGAGTTCGCAGATGTCTTTAGCGAACAGGAGGCAGATCAACTGCCGCCGCATCGGCCTTATGACTGTCCCATTGATCTAGTACCTGATGCGAAACTCCTGATGGGTCGTTTATATTCCATGTCTGAGCCGGAGTTGGCCGCATTGCGGGACTTTATTGAGAAGAACCTCGCCCGGGGGTTTATTCGGCCTTCGTCCTCGCCCTTGTCTGCCCCAGTTTTGTTCGTAAAAAAGAAGACCGGGGATCTGAGACTTTGTTGCGATTACCGGCGCCTGAATGCCATCATGGTACGTAACCGTTACCCATTGCCCCTGATTCCTGAGTTGTTGGAGCGGCTCCGGGAGGCAACGGTGTTCACAAAACTGGACTTGCGTGGGGCTTACAACCTGGTCCGAGTCAGGGCGGGGGACGAATGGAAGACGGCCTTTGGCACCCGATATGGACATTTCGAGTATGCGGTCATGCCGTTCGGGTTGACCAATGCCCCGGCTGTCTTCCAACACTTCATGAATGACATCTTCCGGCACCTTTTGGATCAGTTTGTCGTCATTTACCTGGACGACATCTTGATCTACTCCACGTCCCGGAGGGATCATCAACGTCATTTGCGTCTGGTCTTGCAGCGACTCCGAGAACATCACTTATTTGCCAAGCTGGAGAAGTGTCAGTTCTGGCAAACTACCATCGAGTTCCTGGGGCATCGTATCTCCCCTGATGGAATTGCGATGGAGCCAGGCAAGGTGGAGGCGTTACGTAGTTGGCAACCTCCTCGATGTATGAAGGATGTTCAGCGACTCCTCGGGTTTGCCAATTATTACCGGACCTTCATCCCCAGTTTTGCGTACTTGACCGCGCCCCTCACTCGGCTCCTGCAAAAGAAAGTGCCGTTTCGCTGGGGGCCCACGGAACAACAGGCGTTCATGGCCCTGAAGCGTGCTTTTACGAGGGTGCTGATCCTGAAGCATCCTGATCCCCATCGCCCCTTTGTAGTAGAGGCTGACGCATCTGACATCGCGGGGGGGGCGGTGTTATTGCAGGCTCACGCCCCTGATGGTACTCTTTTCCCTTGCGCTTATTACTTTCGGAAACTCAATCCTTCCGAGCGCAATTATACCATCTGGGAGGAGTTGTTGGCTATCAAGGTGGCGTTCGAGGCCTGGAGACATCACCTGGAGGGGGCCAGGCATCAGGTCGAGGTCCGGACGGACCATCGGAATTTGGAGTTCTTGACCACAGCGCGGAAGCTGAACCAACGCCAGATCCGGTGGTCTCTGTTCTTTGCCCGGTTCCATTTCAAGGTAACGTACATCCCCAGTGCGTTGAATCAAAGGGCGGATGCCCTGTCTAGAAAGCTGGAGTACTCGGACCCTGCAGACTCACTTCCACCCCGGACGGTTCTACCCGTCGAGTCCTTCGCTACAGTTCAGGAACCCGTGGATTTACGGTCTCTGATATGGGATGCGCAGCAGAACGACGAGTGGGTGGAACGACGGCGGGCAGAGGTAGGGCCGACCTCCCCGTGGACCTTTGACGAGAACCTTTTGAGGTATCGGGATCGGCTATATGTGCCTGCAGGGCCCCTCCGTGGACTGGTTCTCTCCCAGTGTCATGACACTCCAGCAGCAGGAGGTAATTGCTCTCAGCTGCTAATAATTAGACTCCTCTCCAGACTATAAAGGGACTGCTTGTGGACACACCCTTTGCAGGAATCAACTGATCATTGGAGTTGGAGAAGCTCTCAGATCTGTGTCGTACTTTGGCAGGCTGGATTGCTGCCAAAGGGTTTACCTGGATTGCTGCCAATCTGTTCCCTGTACCTTGGCAGGCAGGAGTGCTGCTAAGGTGCTTATCTGGAGCTTGGTAGCTGGATTGCTGCCAAGGGGTGTTGCTGTAGCTGGATTGCTGCCCAGAGTGCTATCTGGATCTTGGCAGGCTGGATTGCTGCCAAGGTGGAACTTGTATGAAAATAAACATCTTAAAGAGTCTTTGTGTCGGAGTGACTTGGTGACGAGAGGGGGGGGGGGTAGAACAGTTATGTTTCTGGTAGGTTGGGCTATAGTTTCATTTTGCATGAAGACGGATGCAAAGAATGAGTTAAGCAGCTCTGCTTTCTCTCTGCTGCTTGTTACTTCCTTGTCGTCTTCTCTCTTTAGTAGACTGAGTGTTTCCTTGATTTTTTTCTTGTTTATATGTTGGAAGAAACTTTTTAAATTAACTTTGACTTTTGTTGCGAGTCTTTGTTCATTCTGAGCCTTTGCTTTCCTGACTTTGTCTTTGCAGATTCTGGCTATCTGCTTATATCCAGACTTAGTTATGTGTCCCTCTTTCCATTTTTTGTAGTTGTCCTTTTTGTCTTTCAATTTGTCAGAGAGATCTTTGTGCACCCATGCTGGTTTCTTCTTGGATTTCTTGTTTTTCTTTCTCAGCGGTATTGTGCTGGTCTGGGCTTTTATGATCATATTCTTCAAAATTTCCCAAGATTCTTGAGTTGTTTTCCTTTTTAGGATTTTCATCCAAGGAATCTTTCCCAAGTTCTCTCTGAGTTTATTAAAATGAGCTGTTTTAAAATCTAAGACTCTGGTATCACATTGCTTGTGTTTACGTTATGTTGAATTCTAGTATAACATGGTCACTCTCACTCAAGGTTCCTGCAGTTTCAACTCCCTCTATCTGTTGTGGCCCAGCAGGAGCCGTTGGAGCTGCCACCAGACTCCAACAGCGAGGGTTCCTATGAGTTGGCTCAGGAGGATGTGGAGGGCCCTGGACAGGGTTCCGACTCCGAGCAGGGCGCAGAGAGGCTGGTTGGCCACCAGGAGGCGCCTGAGCCTTGGACCAGTGGGGAGGAGACAAGGGAGTGTGATCCGGACGTCAGAACTTAGTTGTTCCTGGATGCCCGGCACACGAGAGCTAATAGGCGTAAAGAACAGTTGCACAGTTACAGGAGGTAATTGCACTCGGCTGGTGGTAATTGGGCTCCTCTCCAGACTATAAAAGGACTGCTTGTGCACACGCCCCTTTTGTAGAAGTCAACACATTAACTAATGTTGGAGAAGAGTATTGTGAGCTTGGCAGGCTGGATTGCTGCCAAGGCTTATCTGTGTTGGATTGCTGCCCAGGCTTGTCTGTGCCGGTTTGCTGCCAAGGACCTGTCTGTCTGTTAATAAATTCCGTAAAGTATCTTTGACACGGAGTGTGTTGGTGTGGGACAAGGTGGGGTCAGAACAGATTGACTTCTGCCCAAAACGAACCTCCATCGAACTACAATGGAGCAACTCCGTGCTGAGAATGCCCAGTTGGCTCAACAGATTGCTTTGCTGGCTGGTCAGGTCTCTCAGCTTTCAGGACCTGCTAACACGCCCCCCCCCCCCCAGCCATGGAGGAAATGCCCAGTGGCTACACCAGACAAGTTTGATGGCAACCAAGCTATGTTTGCAGCATTCTTGGGGACAATGCCAGCTGTTTATCAGCTTGAGAGCGGAGGACTTTCCCACCGACTGGACGAAGGTGGGATTTATCATCAGCTTGCTCTCAGACACAGCTGATCGTTGGGCTACTCCGTTGCTATCTCAGCCTAGCCCTCTGCTGGATGATTTCCAGGGCTTTTGTAACCATCTCAGTCTGATGTTTGAGGCTCCCATTAAGGGGGAAACAGCCACCAGACTACTCAAGTCACTGCAGCAGGGACGTGGCTCCTTGCAGGATTATGTCAGCAAATTCCAGCTGCTTAGTCAGGACTCAGCTTGGAATGAGCCAGCCCTCATGGACACTTTTCAGGACGGGCTGTCCGATGCCTTGCAGGATGAGCTGGTGAGGGTGGACAGGCCACCGACGTTCGACGCGTTGGTCCACTTCCGGATAGACGCCCTGCGGAGGCCTCGCTGCACGTCCCAGGAGACCACTAGGGTGCCGGTCCCTCAGGAGACTGCAGTTACACGGGAGGAGCCCATGGAGTTGGGTGCCGCCAAACCCTGAGTTTCACGCACGGAGATGGACAGACAACATGCAGGGGGGTTGTGTTTCTACTGTGGGGATCCTGGACACCTAGCTGAGATTTGCCCCAAAAAGAGTAGGGGGGCTGCGCGGTCTGTGGCCTCCCCTCAGCGACGGACCACCATGTTGGGAAATGGGTGGAGCCCGATCTGAGGGTAACTTTAGGTCGGGCGCAGGCCGAAACAGAGGTGGATGGGCCACCACGGCACATGGTTTTAGCAGCACACATCCTCTTGTCGGGTAGCCCACAGGGAATTCCGGCCCATGCCTTGGTCGATTCCGGGGCTACCACAAACTTTATGGATGCGACATTTGCTACAGCGTACGACGTCCCTCTGTGTCCGGTGGACCCACCGATGCGGGTCGAGACTATTGACGGCCGGTTGCTGCTGTCTGGGCCTATCAGGGCCACCACGCAGCCTTTGCACCTGATCCTTGGGGAGCACGAGGAGGCCATCCAATTTTACGTCGCTTCGGGTGTGCATTTCCCCATGGTCTTGGGCTTGGCTGCGAACACACGACCCTCAGATCTACTGGTCGCAAAATCTGATCACGTTCCCGTCCCTGCAATGCATCGACCACACCCGGCAGGTCTGTGCAGCCCAGGTACCCAGCTCGCCCAAGATGGCCATGCCACCGGATTTAGCAGAGTTCACGGATGTCTTCAGTGAGCAGGAGGAGGATCAACTGCCACCGCACCGGCCTTATGACTGTCCCATCGACCTGGTACCTGATGCGAAGCTCCCTACGGGTCGTCTGTACTCCATGTCTGAGTCGGAGTTGGCCGCATTGCGGGACTTTCTTGACAAGAACCTCGCCCAGGGGTTTATCCGGCCTTCATCCTCGCCCTTGTCTGCCCCAGTTTTGTTCGTGAAAAAGAAGACCGGGGATCTGAGACTCTGTTGCGATTACCAGCACCTGAATGCCATCATGGTACGTAGCCGTTACCTGCTGCCCCTGATTCCTGAGTTGTTGGAGCGGCTCCGGGAGGCAATGGTGTTCACGAAATTGAACTTATGTGGGGCTTACAACCTGGTCCGAGTCAGGACGGAGGACGAATGGAAGACGGCCTTTGGCACCCGGTACGGACATTTCGAGTACACGGTCATGCTGTTCGGGTTGACCAATGTGCTGGCAGTCTTCCAACATTTTATGAATGATACCTTCCGGGTGTCAGGCCTGCAGTTATGTTCCTTTTAGGATCTTTGGCCTGCCACACTTTCCATTATTTTCCTATGCTGTTCATTAGTGTAGTAGTTGGGAGGGGGGAATAGAAAGGAGTAGGATTGTGGAATGTATTGTTGTGATTCTTTTCTAGAAGCCAAGGTCATCTTTTGTCTCCGCACCTCAACACCTGACCAGAAGCAGAGGGGTGTAGATGCCAGCGTGGAAGAAAAGGATTGGACCATGTGATGGATTATGGGTGTGGGGATAAGATCATGAACTTTCAACTGGGTGGAATTCCAGGAAGAAACTCAGAGTTGGAATTCCACAGACGTGCTAACATGCCTGTATGATTAAATTGGAACTTTAAGGATGATTCTGCCTTGGTCTCTGATTGATTTCATGCATGGTATTTAGAACGCTGACATTATTCCAACTCTCCCTTTAAAATAAATCACTAGCACCACCACCCTCCCATGGGGGGGGGGGGGGCTGGTGAACGGGTGCTGAATTCCCAACGCTGACCGGGACAGCGTAAAATATCAGTGAACAATTATGAGTAAGCTGTTGGAGATAAGAAGCTGAGATGAGACACTTCAAAGGCAAAGGAATTTCTGCTTCAAGATTTATTGCATCTGGCAAGGGGCACAGCCTGAGGGGATGGAACGGAGGGGCTGGAAAGACTTTTTCTACACCTGGCTAGAGGATGGCCAGAAGATTTGATGAAAGGAGATCCCAGCCATCCCCACGCAGTCATCTCTGATGGGCTTCCCGGACCATTTCGGACAACTAAACGTGAGTGCATGCTCCCCCTCCTTCCCCACAGCTTGGAAGCAAGGGTTGGAAAAAAACCTGGAGTGGATATTTTGACTCCTTCCAGACAGTGATAAATGAAATGACTTATTACCCTGCAGCTGAGCTGAAGACAGATTCCCTATCAAAATGGGAGTTTCAACCCAGACAGCAAGAAGTGATTTGGCCAGCATCTTTCACTTGCCAGCCACCGTAAATTGGGCAGCTTGTGAATGAAGCACCACCAGATTGGGCTGATGCTGAATAATTCTGGATTCATCGGAAAGATTAAAACAACACATCCCATCAAAACTTTCACAACCCATATGCTGGCGAAGAAGCAAATAGTCGATAGCAGCACGATTTTGCAAAATAGCTTTATGCAAAGCTTATAGCTCATGATTAATTGCTGAAATAGCTAAAGAAGTAGCATTAATTGTTTTTGCCAAATTACATGCAACAGCATTAATATTAAGATGAGCACGAGCAGCAAGTGCTGGCACACCCACTATAGATATAGCCAATGCTACGTATTCTGCTTTATTAAGTAAAGCTGTCTCAGAGTCACAAGTGTTGTCCAGCGTGACTCCTCGTCTAGAACGTCTGGAATGAAATTGCTGCTTAGAAAGCAAAACAGGAATTAGCCTGCTGAGTCAACATTGCGCTTCACTAATGTTAGCAGGAATGTAATTAAAAGTTTCGTGACCACATGTAAAAAACCATCCTTGCGGAAGCCAAACATTAGCAAAGTGAAAGGAAACCTCCTCAAAAGCTGTACAATTTAAAGTAGGTGAACTAATATGAAGACAGTGAGGCTTTTTACTTGAAGATGTACAGTTAACTACTTTAGCACATGTTACATTTTCAGGAACTGCTACTATGGGAGTATGCAAAGCAATTGCATCAGGGGGCGGTTCATAAGCAATCAATCCCCAACTAGATATAGTTTTATAGTTAAAATTTTCATTCAATAACAATCTACTCAAACCAGTAAAGTTCTGGATTACTGCAGGTGGGGTACAAACAGGAACCAAGCATGTAGAAAGCAAATTGTCCATGTCATACGATTCGGATAAGCAGAAGACATCAGTTTGTGTAATATTAGCTAACTGCACCCATAAATTTTGCTTCAATCGTTGTTCAAGTGAGTGCTTAGATGAAACGACAGCTGCTGTTGCTGAAGGGCAGCAATTAACAAGTAGACATAAGAAAATGATGACTAAGGAATTGGCAGTTAAAACCACAAAGATGGCAGCACATAAGTTCTTGGGCGTTTGCTCCGCTGGCTGCTGTTGCAGCACGGCCTGTGCTTTGGTGGTCAGGGTTTTCACATCTCCCCACGTCACTGGACAGCTGTTTTGGCAAGATCGTATTGGCCGCTGTGCTGTCTGTAGAGTCACCTGGGCCATCTCTGGAGCAGGACTCGGGGGCTGGTGCCACAACATCCTTAGCTGGACGAACACTACGTGCGGGAATCCACAAGGGTCCCGTGGGAGCAAGAACAGCAGCATATCCCCGTCCCCACGTGATCAAAGGGACCGGTCCTAACCATGTTTTATCTGGTAATGCCCGGTAATATACCAGAGAAGGGGGCAAACTTGTTTTTTGTTGAAAATGTCTCTGAAAAGCAGTCAAATTTTGATTAGAGACATTCAATTGATTTAAGGTAAATAATACTTTTTTCACCTGTTGGGTTACCCATGCCAAATTGGGTACCCGAGATCCCTCCTTTTTTATTTGTTTGTGAAGACAGTCCTTAAAGGACCGATTAGCACGTTCCACAATAGCTTGACCTGTGGAATTATAGGGTAACCCATGAGTTAAAACAATGTTCCAAGTGGTACAAAATTGCAAAAAGGCTGATGACAGATAGGCGGGGCCATTGTCAGTTTTTAAAGAAGAGGGTTTACCTAAAGCAGTAATAGCTGAAAAAGATGAGAAATAACATGATTAGCTGTTTCACCTTGTTGTGGCGTGGCCCACAACACTCCTGAATAAGTATCAATAGAGACATGAATGTACTTTGCCATAGGTGATTAGTGGCTAAACCACGGGGATTAACACCCATGTCCCCTGAAGGGGATGCTGCAGAACACTGGGGGCAAGATAACACAATTTGCTTGGCCTGGTCAATTGGAATATGGCAAGCTTGTGCCAGCCCTCTGGCATTTTGATGGAAAAAAGAATGACTGAAGAATGGATCTAAAAAAAGATTAGGGAAAACATGGACAGCAGCATCTGCTTGACTGTTACCCTCAGAAAGAATTCCAGGAAGAGATGAATGACTACGTATATGAGAAACAAAATATAAATGTTTTCGGTCTTGCAGCAAGTGCTGCAAAGTTAAAAATAAAGCCATAAGATTAGAATCAATCCTGGGTGTGATGTAAGCACCTGGAAGATTTAAAATAAGTTGACACACATAATGAGAGTCAGAAATTAAATTAAATGGCTGTTGAGAAAATGTATGAAAAGCTAAAATAGCAGCAGCTAATTCGGAGCGTTGTGGAGATGACTGCATTGCTGTGTAAGATAACTTCCAGGCATTATCATGCTTATAAGCAATCGCTCCTCTTGTCCGCCCTCCATCCGAAAACACCGTAATAGCTTGTGAAAGAGGAGAAAATGAAAGTAAGGGACGAACAGGAAAAGAAGAAGTCATTAAACACGCAAACCGAGGATCTTTAGGCAGATGATAGGCAATACGACCCACGTAGTCAGTTAAAGCACACTGAAGAGATAAATTATTCTGAAAATAAAAGTGAAAATCAGATTTTGGAAGAGGAAGAATAATGTTAGCCAAATCAGTTCCAGTTCTTCGACAAACTCTGGTACGTCCCAAGGTTATTAAATCAGCAACGGCCTGGATAAATGGTAAAACGTTTTGAGAGGGGGTATGAGGTAAATATAGCCATTCAATGCAATATACCTTGTTTTCTTCAATGATAGCTAACACTCCGGTAGGCAGCTTATCAGTAGGGAATACCAAAAGAGTTAGCCGACAGTCTCTATGAGGGATGCGATCCACAAATTGAATGCTCAAAAGATCATTAATCTCCTCAACTGCAGCAAATGCAGCTGAGGAAATCACGATAACATCTCCAGGTTGTTTTCCTTTGGTCAGTAATTCAAACAAAGGGCTCAATAAATGTGTCAGCAAAGAAAAAATATGGCCTTACCCAATTAAGAGTACCCAATAACTGTTGTAAATTAACTAGTGACATAATGTTAGGCAATTTCAAACAAGGAAATGCTGGGGCAGAATAGGAATGCAACATCTTATGACCCAAATGCAGATAAGGAGCATGTAGTTGTATTTTTTCTGGGGCAATTTGCAACCCATAAACAGCCAAATCATTTTGTATTTCTGAAAGCCAATTAGGTGATATCTTTGGGGCTCCAATTAAAATATCATCCATATAGTGATATACTAAAGCCAACAGATGATGCTTGCGAAAAGGAACCAAGGCTGTAGCAACATAAAGTTGACATAATGTGGGACTGTTTAGCATTCCCTGTGGCAGAGCAGTCCAGTGATAACGTTTATTAGGTTCTGAATGATTTATAGCCGGCACCGTGAAGGCAAACTTTTCTTGATCAGGAAGGCATAGAGGGATAGAGAAAAAACAATCTTTTAAATCAATCACCATAACCTGATGATCTTGTGGAATCAAATTTGGATTAGGTGTCCCACACTGCAAGGGACCCATAGGTTGAATACAGGCATTGACAGCAGGTCATGTAACAAGCGCCATTTGCCACTTTTCTTTTTTATAACAAAAACGGGGGTATTCCACGGACTAGTGGAAGGCACAATGTGACCAGCAAATAGCTGATCGTTTACTAATTGATGAAGAGCTGCCAATTTTTCATGTGGTATGGGCCATTGATCAACCCACACCGGCTCTATAACCAACCAAGTTAACGGAAGAGCAGTTGCCTCAGTCTTCCAAAGTAAGGGTGGCACCCAATTTACTGAGCAGGTCACGTCCCCAAAGGCTGACATGAATATCCAATATAAATGGGCGGACCTGAATGATCAAATCTGAATTAGGCAAATGGCCTGAGAGAAACTGTGCACTTTGATGTGCAATTTGACGACCCCCCACCCCCCACACACTTGGGCAAGACTCATTTGGCCAGGCAACAGGCCATTGCATGGAAGAGATTACTGAGACATCCGCCCCAGTGTCCAAAATTCCTTCAAAGGCCTTACCCTGCAACACAATGATCTGACAGGGCCGTTGAAATGTGATCGGGGTAGTGACAGTAGCTATAACGGAAGTGGCCGGGTTAGTAGAACCGAAGCCTCCTTCCCCTCTGTCCCTTGGCTGTCCCCCTGCTGGGACAAAATAAGGCAAATGCAGGAGTTGAGCAGGACTAGTATACATGGGCAAAATTTGGGGCAAATTTGTCCACAATTGAACATAAATAATGCCAGTATAATCTGAATCTATAACCCCAGGAACAACAAAAATACCCTTTTTACTCATGCTTGACCATGGAAGGACAAGCCCTACATAATTTTTCGGTAGGGGGCCTGATAATTGAAATGGAATTACTTGAACCTCCCCAGGGAATTTAAATGTCACCTCCTCCTGCAATATTAAATCAATACCAGCACTTCCTCTAGTAGCTGCAGGAGTATTTTCTATTGTTGATTGGTTGTCTCTGTTTCTACCGGGGCCAGAGACTGGCCCAATCGGCCGTTTCCTGACCGGCACTCATTTGCCCAATGATAACCTTTCTGACATTTTGGGCATTTTGTTTTTGGCCTAGACTTCTGATGGAAAGGGCTGTGGGAGGTTTCAGGCATTTCCCCCCTTAACTTTCGACAATCCCTTTTATAATGACCAGGTTTGCCACAGCTATAACATTTCCCTTGAGGTTTGCTGCTTTGCGAGAAAGCGGCTTCCAATAAATTAGCCTGATGAGAGGCTGTTCCTATATCTTGACATGTTTTAATCATTTCTGCCAACTCAGGATTGTTCCCAAGGCCAATGATTGCCTTTCGGCATTCGGAAGTGGCGTTTTCCTTTGCTAATTTCATCAACCACTCCATCTGCGCCTCAGCATTGTCTACCTGTCATTTTAAAGCATCCTGCAACCTGTTAATAAAGTCAGGATACGGCTCACTAGCCTTCTGCCTGATATTAGAGGACTGATGAGGTTTGCCAGAAACCGGCACTTTCCCAAACGCTCGGTAAGCACATTCCGAAGAAACCTGCAATGTGGCAGCTGGCAAAACAATCTGAACATCAACTAGAGTAAAAGCCCCAGACCCATACAACTGATCAGGAATAATACCCCCCCCCCCCCAAGTGAAGAGCACGCAGAGCACATTGGTGTTAAAATTCACTGTCCCAAACCACAAATTGCGCTGGAGTAAGCAACATGTGAAAGGTAGTCTTCCAATCTTCAGGTACCAAAATATGATTTCTCATAATAGCTTCCAACATTCCTTGGACATAAGTACTCCCCAAACCCATATCTCTAATCCCTTTTCTAAGTTCTGTCAATACTGCATATGGCAGAGGACGATATTCTACTATCTGAGCTCCATTCTGATCTACCTGTCCTGTAGCATGCACTGGACAAACAGACAACATATCAGAAATGTCTTCTATATCCCCCCCACCTTTTGCTAATTGTTCCTCTAAAATTTGCCTCATAGGGGTATATAATGGCCGTGGAGGGGCAAGAGAATTAACCTCCTGACAGGGAGCTGAAGGTTCAGTTGCAGATAATTTTGGGAAAATAATTTTGATCTGATCATAATCATGTGGAGGTTTTGTGGTTAATTGTTGTCCTGCCAGAGAATCAAAGCCAAATTTTCCCACTGCTTGACGGCATTGAAACCAGAGATGTAATGTCTTTACTGGAGCCCTGGGTTCAAGATGTAAAGTTTGCCCTATTTTTTTCCAGTCACGTAAACAAAGCGTTCCCCTTTCGGGGTACCAAAAACAATGTTTCCCTATCTCACCAACTAGCTTCCTTATTTCTGCCTCAGGTGTGGTAACACCTGACTTCTGTAACAAGAATTTAAGTTCTTGAACATGTTTTTGCTGCTGGTGAGATAGATTGCAACCCAAATTTACCTCTGAGGGGTCCCGTAGGACGAAGCGCGCTTTGGGGTCTGTTCCAGACGGGAGGTAATTATGTTGGCTGTTGCTCCCCCGAAGGGTGTCTTTGGTCCCGAAGGGTGTCTTTGTTCCCGGGTTTCGGGACCAGATGTAGGTTTCAGAAATCAATCACGGCAGTTTGTGTCCAAAATATCTGTCTGCCTTCGCAGAGTTTATTTGGCTTTTATATAGTTTTTACAAGCAAAGCACAGAGCAACAACATATTGTTTTGGTTTACTCCCCCATTTCTTCCCTAGTGAATCCAGAATGCTATTCAGGCCAAGGTTGACTCCTGCCTTTGCTCGGTGAGATAGTGGGCTAAAAGATAACCGGCTGTGTGTAACCTTTCCTTTATTCCCACATCTGGTTCTGCTAATTAGGTGAGCTTGTAGGTATCCAAGATAACCAGCTACTGAGATCATGGTAGCTTCCTACGCATGTCTTTACGTAGCCTTACCTCTCATTCCTTCAATGAGGTGGTTCCGAAGTTTAGAGATGTAACTAGGTTCCTTTCCTCATGGGGGCCAATAAAATGCCACCATTGCTGTCAACTTGGCCACAGAGCGTCAGAGTGCTTGGCTCCAGCCCCAATGCCACAAACATGCGCACCAACCGCCACAGCGGTAAGAAGAAGGCCCCAGATGCCACCAGAAAAGAGTCATCTGGGCCAACAACCTCTGGAAGAGGATCCCCAACTTAAGGTGACGAAGTGTCCTACCAAGGGGGAGGCCTCGGAGGGGGAAAAGCCCAAACGACCTCTGGAAGAGGATCCCCAACTTAAGGTGACAAAGAGTCCTACCAAGGGGGAGGCCTCGGAGGAGGAAAAGGGCCAGCCAGGGATGATTGAATCCAAGAGCCCAGAACCTACAGCACCTGCAGCAGAGAGCCCTAACCGACCATGGGAAGAGGTCGCAATGGACTTCATCATGGAACTCCCAGACAGCAGTGGGAATAGAGTAATCTGGACAGTTATTGATTTGGTTTCTAAGCAGGCACACTTCATTGCTTGCTCAAGATTGTCATCCGCAAAGAAATTAGTGAAAATGTTTGTGAAACACATTTATCACCTGCACGGAGTACCCAAGAGGATCATTTCAGACCGTGGAGTCCAGTTCACAGCTAAGTTCTGGAGAGAGGTCCTGAGATCCATTGGGTCCACACAAGAACTGAGCTCAGAGGTTCATCCCAGCATGAACTGCACAGCAGAGAGAGCCAATGCAGTGGTGGAACAATACATCCGGTGTTTTGTGGACTATCAGCAAGACAACTGGTCGGACTTGCTACCCTTCACCAAAGTGGCGTACAACGGTCCACAGCAGCACTGGATTTACTCCTTTCCAGATTACCAGTGGCATGGAAATTGTTGCCATGCCTGAGTTGCCTAGAGAACCCCCTTCCTTCATGTCTTTGAATAAATGGATGGACACGCTAAAGAAAGGATGGGAGAATACGAAGAAGTATCTAGCAGTTGTGGCAGAAGCCTACAAGAAGCAAGCTGATAAACATCGCTCGCTCCAAACCCACTTCCGTGTGGGGGACAAAGGTTTTGTATCTACCAAATACATAAGATTAAGAATGCCTAGCAAGGAATTTGGTGCAAAATTACTAGGTCCATTCCCAATAGTGAAGATAGTTAACCCAGTTACAGTTCGACTCAGTCTACCCAGAAGTCTGGGGAAAATTGACCCAGAATTTCATTGTAGCTTGTTGAAACCAGTAATTGGGTCTAACATAAGAGCTTCCACCCAAGCTCACTCTCCTCCTGTAGTGATAGGAGGGGAAACACAATCTGAGGTGGACAAAAATCGTAGACTCCAGGCTGAATAGGGGTCGCTTACAGTACTTAGTGCACTGGAAGGGTTACCCTTGGTCTGAAGCTACTTGGGTGAACAGTGGGAATCTAAAAGTGGAGAAGTTAGTAAAACAATTCCATGAGAAGTTTCCCAATAGGCCTGGGGGAGAAGAGGTGGTTAATTTTTATTATGTTAACTTTTATGTCATTCTCTTCTCAGGAAACGTTTTTCTTCTGAGGATACGCCGCCTGTCAGGCCTGTAATTATGTTCCTTTTAGGATCTTTGGCCTGCCACACTTTCTATTATTTTCCTATGCTGTTCATTAGTGTAGTAGTTGGGAGGGGGAACAGAAAGGAGTAGGATTGTGGAATGTATTGTTGTGATTCTTTTCTAGAAGCCAAGATCATCTTTTGTCTCCGCACCTCGACACCTGACCGGAAGCAGAGGGGTGTAGATGCCAGCATGGAAGAAAAGGATTGGACCATGTGATGGATTATGGGTGTGGGGATAAGATCATGAACTTTCAACTGGGTGGAATTCCAGGAAGAAAATCAGAGTTGGAATTCTACATACGTGCTAACATGCCTGAATGATTAAATTGGAACTTTAAGGATGATTCTGCCTTGGTCTCTGATTGATTTCATGCATGGTATTTAGAATGCTGACATTGGGACCTTTTGGATCAGTTTATCATCATTTACCTGGACAAAATCTTGATCTACTCGACATCCCGGAAGGATCATCAACATCACTTGCGTCTGGTGTTGCAGCGACTCCGAGAACATCGTTTGTTCGCAAAGCTGCAGAACTGTCAGTTTTGGCAGACTACCATCGAGTTCCTGGGGCACCGTATCTCCCCTGAAGGAAGTGCGATGGAGCTGGGCAAGGTGGAGGCGTTGCATAGTTGGCAACCTCCTCGACGTATGAAGGATGTGCAGAGACTCCTCGGGTTTGCCAACTACTACCGGACCTTCATCCCCAGCTTTGCTTTCTTGACCCCGCCTCTCACTTGGCTCCTACAAAAGAAAGTGCCGTTTCGCTGGGGGCCCACAAAGCAACAGGCGTTAGTGGTCCTGAAGCACGCTTTTACGAGGGAGCTGATCCTGAAGCACCCTGATCCCCATCGTCCCTTTGTAGTGGAGGTGGATGCGTCTGACATCGCGGAGGGGGCCAGGCATCAGGTCGAGGTCCGGACGGACCATCAGAATTTAGAGTTTTTAACCACGGCGTGTAAGCTGAACCAACACCAGATCCGGTGGTCTCTGTTCTTTGCCCAGTTCAATTTTAAAGTGACGTACATCCCTAGTGCGCTGAATCAAAGAGCGGATGCCCTGTCTAGGAAACCGAAGTACTCTGACCCTGCAGACTCACTTCCACCCCGGACTGTTCTACCCGTCAAATCCTTCGCTGCAGTTCATGACTTACGGTCTCTGATATGGGATGCGCAGCAGGATGACGAGTGGGTGGAACAATGGAGGGGAGAGGTAGGGCCGGCTTCCCCGTGGACCTTTGACGATGACCTTTTGAGGTATCGGGACCGGCTCTATGTGCCCGCAGCGCCCCTCCATGGACTGGTTCTCTCCCAGTGTCATGACACTCCAGCAGCGGGACATTTTGGCCTTTTCAAGACATTGCACCTGGTCTCCCGTACTTTCTGGTGGACCGGCTTATGACACGATGTGCAAATGTATGTCACATCGTGTGTGCAGTGTCGACAGACCAAGTCAGCAACGGGAGCTCCTCCAGGCTTGTTGCAGCCATTTCCAACCCCGAACAGAACCTGGGGAGCCGTGTCCATGGACTTCTTGACGGAACTGCCTCCGTCTTCAGGTTTTACCACGGTCCTCATGGTGGTGGACATGCTCACCAAGATGGTGCATTTCATCCCCTGTTGGAGATTGCCGACAGCCTGCACCACCGCCCACATGTTCATCCAGCACGTGTTCTGGCTGCACGGCCTACCTGACCGGGTCGTATCAGATCGTGGGACACAATTCACGGCCCAGTTCTGGAAAGGGTTGATGGCGGATCTAGATGTCCAGGTTTGTTTGTCCTCGGCACACCATCCCGAAACCGATGGGGGGACAGAGAAGGTGATTGGGATTCTGGAACAGTACCTTTGCTGCTTCGTGAACCAGCAGCAGAACAACTGGGTGGAGTACCTAGCCATGGTGGAGTTCGCGTTTAACAACTCGCAGCATACCTCCAAACAGACGACGCCCTTCATGGTGAACGTCGGGTACCACCCTCGCTTTTTCCCTCTCACCCCAGTGGACTCTCTGGTCCCCGCAGCACAGGACTTCCTCTCTGAGCTCCAGGCGGTCCACCAAGTGGTGCGCCACTATCTGAATCTGGCAAAGGAGGACTACAAAAGGGTAGCAGATAAGTCTCGACGTGCGGTGCCGGAGTTGGCTGTGGGAGATCACGTGTGGCTGTCCACGCGGCATCTTCCGTCCCACCGGCCGACTAAGAAGTTGGACCACCGGTATCTTGGGCCGTTCCCCGTGGAGGCCGTCATCAACCCGGTGGCCTATCGCCTAACCCTCCCACGCTCAATGCAAGTGCACCCGGTGTTCCATCGCTCACTCCTGATCTCTGAGCGGTCGGCTTGTCCTCTCCGCCAACCCTCTTCCCCAGCCGTCATAGCGTGAGGTGGACACGCGGCCACCGCACGAAGTGACCCAGATCCGTGACTGGAGATGGCTCAAGGGACGGTTCCAGTATTTAGTGGACTGGATGGACGAGGGGTTGGACTGGGGGACCTGGACCGATGCAATGGCCGTGCATGCCCCTGCTCTGGTGCGAACCTATCATGCGCAATATCCCTCAAGGCCACATCCCAAGCGTCAGACCCAGGGGAAGGGCCCTACGGTGAGGGATAGTGTTGTGGCCCAGCAGGAGCCATTGGAGCTCCCACCAGACTCCGACAGCAAGGGTCCCTATGAGTCGGCTCTGAAGGATGTGGAGGACCCTGGACAGGGTTACGACTCCAAGCAGGGCGCAGAGAGGCTGGTTGGCCACCAGGAGGCGCCTGAGCCTTGGACCAGTGGGGAGGAGACAAGGGAGTGTGATCCGGACGTCAGAACTTAGTTGTTCCTGGATGCCCAGCACCCGAGAGCTAATAGGCGTAAGGAACAGTTGCGCAGTTACAGGAGGTAATTGCACTCGGCTGGTGGTAATTAGGCTCCTCTCCAGACTATAAAAGGACTGCTTGTGCACACGCCCCTTTTGCAGAAGTCAACACATTAACTAATGTTGGAGAAGAGTATTGTGAGCTTGGCAGGCTGGATTGCTGCCAAGGCTTATCTGTGTTGGATTGCTGCCCAGGCTTGTCTGTGCCAGTTTGCTGCCAAGGACCTGTCTGTCTGTTAATAAATTCCGTAAAGTATCTTTGGCTCGGAGTGTGTTGGTGTGGGATGAGGGGGGGGGGGGTCAGAACACTATCTCTTCTTCTCTGTTTGTAAGTATTAAGTCCAGTATGGATATCCCTCTAGTTCCCTCCTCTAACTTTTGGACAACAAAGTTATCAGCTAGGTTGGTTAGGAACCTATTTGATGTCTCACTTGGTGCAGAATTAGTTTTCCAATTAATATCAGGGTAATTGAAGTCCCCCATTACTATTGTAGTGTGCTTGCTATGTATGTTTGTTAGTTGGTTGGCAAAAGGGATATCTATTTATTCTGCTTGATTGGGTGGTCTATAGTAAACACCTATGACCATGTCATTCTTTTTTTCTTTTATGTTGACCCATATGCATTCTACGTCTTTTTCATCTTTGGTTTCATGCAATTCTGTAGTAATATAGTGGTCCTTTACATACAGTGCAACTCCACCTTCTCTTTTATGGGGTCTGGTTTTTTTGAAGAGTTTGTATCCTTCTCTCAGTATCAGTGGTGGGTTTCAAAAAATTTTAGAACCTATTCTGTAGGTGTGGCCTGTTTTGTGGGAGTGGCTTGGTGGTCATGTGACTGGGTGGGCATGGCCACCTTGGAAAATGTGGTGAAACTCACTTAACAACGCTCTTGCTTAGTAACCAAAATTTTGGTTTCAATTGTGATCATAAGTTTTCTTTCTCTCTCTCTTTCTTTCTTTCTTTCTTTCTTTCTTTCTTTCTTTCTTTCTTTCTTTCTTTCCCTTCCTTTCCCTTCCTTTCCTTTCTTTTTCTTCCTTCCTTCCTTCCTTCCTTCTTTCTTATGTCTCTCTCTCCCTCTTTCTTTTGTTCTTCGGCTGTTGGACAAGCCCATGTGGCATGCGCTCCCTTCTCTCTGACAGTCACCTTGTTTCCAATGGAGGGGGGGGCATCCATGCAGAGGAAAGTGTAAGGTTTTCCAATACGCTTAAGCCAAAAATGAATCAAAATGAAGACTTAAACGGAGGCTTGAAAAACAGAGAAAACAGACTTTATTCTTTGATCAAAGTTAAAGTTCTGGGTAAGAAGTTCCAGACCCATGCACAAGAGACATGGGAGGAAAGTTCCACAAACAATCAATGATACTGTGTCCTTTCTTATACCTAAAAAAGTCTTTGTTCTTCGTATTCTAATTATTCTGAATTACTCTAGTCATATAATCTAACAACATTGTAAAACTTCATCATATATCCTAACTTAGATTTACATCCTTCCTGGCAGTGTTTATGTTTTATTATCTTTTCCCTTCTCTGTTTGTTTAATTGCCCATTTGTCCCCTTATTAGCAGCACACAAGGTGTGAGGATTGTTCTGGTATTTCAGATAGAGTATAGTTATGTGCTGATTCCTGGAGGAGGCAGGGTGGCATATGAAGGATTCAGATCTTATCACAGGAAGAATGCAATCAATTGCAGGCATATATTTTTACAGATGCTTAGAAGGAAAATACTTTTACAGCAGTATAACATATATATATACTACAACAGAACAGATATCTAGAATAACAAGTTTCTACTTTAATGCGATAATACTTATTACTTTTATTACTATTCCCTTCAAAGGAAAACCCCGAAAAATGCCCCAGAGGGTGACCTGTGCATTCTTGCCACGTGAATATGAAATTAAATTTCCAATCTTCTCTTCATTGTCCTTTTAAACTCCTACATTACAAAACTTTATCACCATAAATACTTAAATTCTTAGGGATTTATTCCTCTGCTTTCATTTGTGTCTGTGGAGCTTTGTCAAGCCAGGAGGAAGATCCAGCTGAGAAGAGTTTTTAACTTATCTTGGCTTCAACTGAAAACACATCATTTAAAGTTATCTCTCCTCCCATTTATCATTAGACAAGGGGAATAAAAGACTATTCTTTAATTGCTATGTTTTTCAAGCAAGACTTTTCTACCTGCATATAAATCCAATAAAACAAACCAACAAACCTCCATTCAGAGCTCCTTGTAATGAAAGCTTCTTTTTAATATATAAGGTATTCCTTTTAAAGTAGGACATAAAGTGAAATTTGGACATTAAGAGTGATCATATGGGGTACCTTTCATCTTGTTATTATAATGTAAAAAACGGAGTTCGAAGCTTGCAGAAGAACAGGAAGTGTGAATGCCAAAACCGCAGGTTCAGCTACAGTTCACACATATGGCTCAAGAAGTACAAGCTAGCCACAAGAACTTACTGGAACAAGTTAAGCAAGATATGTAGTAACAGGAACAACGAACCCATCAGCACTAGCATGTTATATTCTCGTGTTCTGCTGTGTTTGAAAAATATATAAAGGCTGTCTTTTCTATAAGTTGTTCAGATGTTCAAATGGCCGTCTTGCCTATCTTGCTCTGAACCTTGGTGCCAATAAAGCTACTTCTTTTGATTCTGAAATCTGAGTCCCTTAATTTCCTGCAACAGTTATGGCGACCCAGATGGGACTTGGAGCGATATTTCGCTGAGGATGGCACAGATCGACCGGTGCCCAATCGGGGCCGTCTTGCCCAACCTTCAGGCACCACGGAGAGTTTCTCTGGGAGGAGGCAGACGACCCCCTTGGGTACTCGGTGGACAAACTGACCGATCCAAGAACTCAAATGGAATCAAAATAAGTCACTGAACAACATCGGCTGAAAAGAAGACACCTGCAGGCAAATATTGTGGTATTGTGGGAATTGTAGCCCCACTTGTTTGAGAGTGGAAGAGGGGGCCTGATGACGCCCCTGGGTCCGTGAAGCATCCCTTCCTAACGGAACTGGCAAATCCTAATGAGAACCTAGGACTGTGTCAGAGGTTAAGCCACTGCAGTTCCTGTTGGTGACCGTGATTCTCCAGGGCCGCAGGTCAGTGGTAAGTGTCCTAGAACATAGGTGGTAAAGAGAGTGTTCCCCAGATGCCTCTTCAATGCATATTCAAGAATTTTAAGAAAGGGTTTAGTGGTGATTATGTAGACCCCAAAGCCAATCCAGGAGACTTAAAGAAATTATGTGAAAATGGTGGTCCAAGAGGTTTGAGTCCTCTATACCTGGCAGGAGTTTGAAGTGCAGCGATTATGGGCAGAAGATAATCGTCCAGAACATGCAGGTCACCATACACCATTAGTCATTCAAGTAAAGTCTCTGGCAGGGAAATTATTCTCACCCCATTGTACAAGTAATTCAGGACCATATTACCAAATGCTTAAGAGCAGGTAATAAAAAGGTAAAGCCTGTCTGAATGGGAGATCCAAGTTAGTAACCTGGTCGAATGCAAACAATGTGTGAACAAATATCTCTATACATCTTGAGCTTTAAAAATATGCCAGCGCTTGGTGGGAGGTCTAAAGATAGATATAGAAAAGTTTGGATCTTTAAAAATATGCCAGCATTTGCTGGGAGATCCAAAAAGTAGAAAAGAGACACTGAACACCCCAGAGCAGAGACAGGTATTAAGAGAGTTGTAAGGTGTGTAGTCCTGGGTGGACAGAATACAACACTCTTAGGAAAACCCTGAGATATAGTCAGTTACCAGGATGGGTAACAAGCCTCCAGGAGGAAAGAAAAGAAAAGAAAGAAAGAAAAGAAAGAAAGAAAAGGAGAGTCTCAATGGAACATTTAGTTTCTGTGTTGTTTTAACTTGCATGTTTGTCCTTGTTGATGTGTTTAAGTGTTTAAAAAGAGAAAGAGAGAGAGAGTGTCTCTGACATCAGTGCCCTCCACCTGTGTATCTTTGACATGAAGTGGTTGACACTGAAGGGGTAGGAGACCCAGGGAGACAAAAGGTGGAATCAGATATTGATTAGAAAGAACAGACGGTCCCATTAGGTGGGGCCAGGAGGAAGAAAACCAAAAAGGTTCCCAAGGGGACAGATCAAGTGGACCACAAATCTGGTCCAAGGGAGCAGTTGAGATAGAACTCCAATTGCCCCTGAGGGAAATTGTATTGCCAGAAAGTTGAGGGGGAGCTACATAAGGTGTGGGTGTATGCTCCATTCTCAATGGCTGATTTATATAATTGGAAAAATCAAGCTCCTAATTATAGAGAGAATCCAGATCAGGTGCATGTCCTTTTTGCATCTATTTTCTAAATTCACCAGCCTACTTGGGCAGACATACAAAGTCTGATGGAAATTTTATTAACCCCAGAGGAAAGAAGGCTGGTGAAGGGAACCATGAATAAGCCTTTGCAGAAGGATCATGCAAAAGATCCGGACTGGACATGGTTACTGGAGGAACCAGATTGGGAACCTCAGTCCATTCGGCTGCAAAACTATTGTACCTTGGTTTTGTTAGGACTGAAACAAAAGTTAAGAATTTAGGGAAGGTCTATCAAATTCAAATTTAACATGCCATTGTTAATCAGGTTGCTCCAGCCTGTCTCTGTAATGCACAAAACAGGCATTTGAGATTTTAAAGTAAGCATTGTCTCAAGCTCATGTTAAGGGACTTCCCAGCCTTGGGAAATCTTTCTTGACTCAAGAAAAGGGAAGTGGCGACAGCCCATAGCTTATCTGTCGAAACAACTGGATCCAGCAGAAAAGGGAAGAGCAGCTGGCAGAGAAGCAAAGCTGTCAGCAACCCGAGATGATCAGAGCTACCCTGACATGACAGCTTATGTAGCATTGGAAATACCAAGGGGACTGAGCCCCAGATATTCTAAAGCAGAGGAACTCCAGGCAACTGTAGTTTTGAAGGGACATAAGCAGGGAGAATGGTATATACTCCCAGATGGAAGAATTTCTGTACCAGAAAATTTAGCCTGGCCAGTAGTAAAAGACTCTCACTCAACAACTCACATGGGCAAGAGTGCATTAGCAGAAGCCTTTCAGCATATCATGTACATCAATCACCTTCACTCACTATGTGCCCATGCAACTGAGAGATGTAACACAGGTGCTCAAGTTAATCCAAGACAAGGACCTAGTCTTCTGCTAGGAAGTCAGCCCAAGGGATATTACCCTATGGTTTCATTAGTTATTGATTTCACAGACATGCCCAAGTGTGGGCTATATAAGGCAATGCTAGTCATAGTGTGCAATTATACTGGGTGGCCTGAATGTTTTCCCACCAAGACAAAACAGGCACGCAAAGTGACTAGAATCCTACTCAAGGACAAAGTTGTGTCTTGAAACTCACCTTAAATGGGTGAATGCATTGCCGCTGGCACTTTGGTCTGTGCGATGCACTCCATGAAAGGGAATTGGTTATCTCCTTTTGAAATGATATTTGGAAGACCCCCGGTTATAAGTGCTAACTTGAAAAATCATGTAGGGGACCTAGGTCAAATAGAGACCTCATGGGTGAATCAAATGGTGGGAGAATTAAATAAGCAAATATAAGAAATCCAAAAATACTGTGTGTCCCTCAGTCCACCATTTCTGAACACCTCTAGTCATAATATTCAGGTGGGGGACAGAGTATGGGTAAAACACTGGAAAGGGGAGAATTTGAAACCCAGGTGGAAGGGCCCATATACTGTGGTCATGTGTTCTCCACCTGCAGTAAGAGTGTTGGAATCCAAGTCTTGGATTCACTGGACTCGGGTTAAGCCAGCTACTGATGAGTAGTAGCCTATAACTGCCCTACCGGCAACGGGCATACGGGGCAGGAGAAGCCTTACTGGGTTACTCCGAAAGCTGACTCTCTACGTATGGCTGAAGATTTGGATGAGAAAAACAACCTTTAGTATGAGAAGGGAAGAATGTATTGGGTAGACTAAAAATAGTTCAGAGAATGAAAGTCTGACCATACATAGCCATAAGTGCAGTGGGTCTGGCTTTAGTGAGTCTGAGAGTTTTAGTGATTTGCTGTATTGGATATTTATTCTTCTGGAATCACCCCCATCCCAAAGAGGCAGGTGCTGTGAAAGAATTTATTGACTGTGACAGTGGACAGTGTGAATCTTCTGGGGACACTTATGTTTGAGGAAACCTGGGAGTGGGCTCTTTGTAGCGCAGTACTCATCCTGGGACTGTGGACATTGTATTTAACAAATAAGGGTTGGTTCTGTGGGACACCTAAGACTGATATTGCCCTTTCCCAGATCATATACAACCCCAATCTTCTTCCTGACGTGGTGATTTTGTAGATTAAGGGAATTGTGATTGGATAGGTTCTGTGTAAGGGACAATTATGAGCTTTTTGTGGCTTTGGTTGTTAATGGCGAAGGGCCTACTGAGTGATAACATCTTGAACAGTAGTTCCCAATGTTGTGAGAATGGCCGAGTGACCCCCCTTGCCCTTGAGGGAGGATCCGTGGATGTTGAGAACCCCAAAGAACAGGGCAGGATCAGGTCACAGGGTGTGGACGCTTTGGGACAGGCCCCTCTCCCACCAAAGGTGCATCGTCTATGCATGGGAACGGTACCCTGGACCTAAGCCAACCCCAAGTCCTAAAGACAAGCACCTGACAAATCCATTAAAGTGTGGAGTAGAACAAAGGGAGAATGGGCCCCTGCAACAACTGAGAAAAGGAAACTATATGTTAAAAACACTGGAATTAGGTAAAAAGCCTTATTGATCAGTCGGACCCTGACCTAGGCCAGAAATGCTGGCTGTGCTTATCTGCTGCCCCTTCATCCTACAATGCTGTTCCAGTAGAGCCAGACCTTTGGGTAAAGACCAGGGCCACAGTGGTTCTTGAGAAGGGTGGTAGATGGAGAACCAAAGCAGCAGAAGCCAAGTTACAAGGTGACTTTTACGATGTGTTAAAAAGGCTGGTGATGAGCCGCCTCCCCATTGTTGGCCCTATAGCCGTTGGTGTGGAGATCCTAGGGTCGCCCTCCTTGTGTGTCAAACAATATCAGGAACCTGGCATTCCTCTAGGGCAGGGGTGTCCAAACTTTTTTCAAAGAGGGCCAGATTGGATGAAGTGAACATGCTGGAGGGCCGAACATTTTTCCGAACATTCTTTGAACAATTACAATTAAATGCAAATGAATTATTTTATGCCAAGTTAATTGCAAATGGCATACTTTTCATTTCATAACATTAAGATCAACTGACAGCTGAGTTTTCACAATGTATTTTAAATAAATTTTTAAAAAAACTTACCTGCACTAATGTGAAGGGTGAAACTGCCCCATTTTCCCAATGAATCATTTTGTTAAAGCGGAAGCAAAATATGTGAGTTTTGTTGTTGTTGTGCCCAAGGAAAGAAACCGGGAACTTGAGTTACCCCCTTCAATTCCTTCTCACCCGCACCTCTCTTTCATTCTCTACATCGCTAAGATGTCAATAAACTTCCCCAAAGTTTAGACACGGCAAATATGAGAGCGCACACACACGTACGCTTATTGATACCCTTTAAAAACATTCCGATATTTGTTTATAGCGGCTCATGTGAGCTTTAATGGGCCATCTCCTCTTTTTTCTTTTTTCTTTGGTCTCTTCAAGCAGAGAAGTTAATGCGTGGCTGAATATTTCCTCCTTCCTTCCTTAAAAAAAACACAAAACAAAAAACCAACTCACCTTGGGGGAAGGTTCCTTGCTTTTCGCCTGCCAGACCTCTCCGAGCCCGGCAGAGAAGCTACAAGTATCCCTTGGCCCCGTGCTTCACGTACTGTGCCTGCGCCGCCTGGTAGTTTGCCCATTTCGCAGCCCGTGTTGCGAAGGCTACGGCATGCGTTCTTCGGCGATACCCATGAGGCTTGGTCTCTCGTTTCCTCAAAAGGCGCCCTTTCTCTCCCCCCCCAAGGGAGACAGAAGTTTCCCCCTTTTCTTTGGTACGAATGTGGCCCGACCAGTTTACAAGCAAGTCGCCTTGCCTGTTTTTAGGCTGGCCTGTGGATGACAGGTACCTTTGCTGTAGGACAGAGTTTCTCAACCTTGGCGACTTTAAGTCCTGTGAACTTCAACCCCCAGAATTCCCCAGCAAGCTTCCGATGCGGCCCTCTCACCGCCCTCCCTCCTGTGGCAGACAGTCTTCTCCTTGCCACCCTCAATCAGAAGGGAGGGCCGTGGGAGGGCCGCATTTACACAGAGCAGGGAGGGCTGTTAGAGGGCCATATTAAACCGCCCCCCCCCCGGGCCGCAAATGGCCCGCGGGCCGGACTTTGGACATGCCTGCTCTAGGGTCACTGGCAGAAGAGCAATGTCCATCAGAATTATACCTTAGCCCTAGAGAGACACTTATGAACGTAAAACTAACCTGCAGTATTTCTCCTTCTGCCCACAACCTCTTCCAACAGAAGGTCACCTTCTCGCCTCCGCCCCCTCTAAGAACTACCAGATGGGGAGGGAATTTGACGTATGAAAAGTGCCCAAGGCCATTTCAGCCACCCCAATTCCCAATTTGGTTCTCAATTCGATCCTCAACAGGATTATGTGATCTATTTCCCCCTGGAAATAGTTCCCATTATCTCTTTGAAGGTCCAGTTCTCAGGGATAAGCAAAAGGACCCTAAGCAAGAAACTCCATTACAACCGCTTACTGGCATGTTCATGGCAGGGACCTTAGGGGCTTGGACTAATGAAAAGAACCTCTTGGCCCATGACTTTTCCATGAACATAGGTGTGTATGTAGGAGAAAATGGAGTCTTCTTTTTATGTGGGAAATATACGTATGTGTGCTTACCTTCTAATTAGACTGGAACTTGTACCCTGATACACCTCTTCCCCAAGATGGGTGTTGAAAGTGGGGAACAGACTCTCCCTGTTCCTCTCATGTGACATGTTCAGAAAAGAGTGCCACTAGTAATCCCACTGTTAATGATCCTGGGGATGGGAACAGCAGTTGGAAAAGGTGTAGGTGGGTTAGCACACTCTACAATACAGTTTAAGCAATTATCTGAGGAATTTCAACAAAGCCTGAATCAAATTGCTGGAACCTTGGTTGAGGTCCAGGATCAAATAGATTCCTTGGCAGCAGTGGTTTTGCAAAACCGGCATGCCATAGACCTCCTGACAGCTGAGAAAGGTGGTATGTGTCTATCCCTGGGAGAAGACTGTTGCTTTTACATGAATAAGTCAGGCGTGGTCAGAGAGGTTGCCAGAGATTTGCAGGACAGGGCATCCAAGATTGGACAGAGGTTGCAGGGAACAGACACGTGGTTCTCTTGGTTGCCTGCTACCAGTTGGGTCAAACAGATGCTGTTTTTGTTGTTATGTGGAATAACAAGCCTAGCTTTTATTCCTTGCATAATACCCCTACTCAGACAACTAGTTATGAGATCAGTAAAGGAAATACAGGTTGAAAAGGAATTAGTTTTGATGGAAAGCCTTATTGACCGTAGGATTGCCCCACATCCCTATGATGAGGATGAGATTTCAGACACAGGCACATATGTACAACTTGCACCCTGGGGACTAGAGAGAGTGCCTTCAGAGGATAAGCCCTGAGTGTTATTCCATATGTATTACTTGTCTTTTTCCTTTTTCGCTGCCATACATCTGTATTTGATCATGTTATGCCAAAGATTATATGCTTGCATTGTTGATTTAAAGCTCTGTAGTAGGCTAGACTCAATTGTAGCTAAAATAGAGTCTAGAAGGGGGGAATAAAGTAGGACATAAAGTGAGATTTGGACATTAAGAGTGATCATACGGGGTCAGGCTGGATAGCCTCTCGGGGTACCTTTCATATTGTTATTATAATGTAAAAGACGGAGTTTGAAGCTTGCGAAAGAACAGGAAGTGTGAATGCCAAAACCGCAGGTTCAGCTACAGTTCACACATATGACTCAAGAAGTACAAGCTAGCCACAAGAACTTACTGAAACAAGTTAAGCAAGATATGTAGTAACAGGAACAATGAACCCATCAGCGCTAGCATGTTATATTCTCATATTCTGCTGCGTTTGAAAAATATATAAAGGCTGTCTTTTCTATAAGCTGTTGTTCAGATGTTCAAATGGCTGTCTTGCCTATCTTGCTCTGAACCTTGGTGCCAATAAAGCTACTTCTTTTGATTCTGAAATCTGAGTCCCTTAATTTCCTGCAACACTTTCATTCCCAGGCCATCCCCCTCTCCCCACCTAACTTCTCTTATATGACGAAAAGGGTTATAAAACTCAAGTCTGACAGAAAAAGGCTGACCTCCATGTGCCACAGGGCTATGAGACCACTTTGTCAAATCCTCCCCTCCCCTCCCCCTTTTCTAATTGCACTTCACTGACAAATGACTAAAGGGAAGTGTTTAAGAGCTTAGGATTCCAGAGTGAGCTAATACAGGATGTCTTTGGTTATTGGGGATGGGGGGGGGGGGAGGGAAAAGAAGAAGAAGCCTCCTAACCTACCTACCTCCTCTGCCATGGGTTTTCCGATGACCTAGAGATCAAATTCCTAAGGGGGATCAGAAGAACAGTTGTATTCCCCAGGGGTTTTAAGGAGGAAGGCATGGGGCTTCGTGGGTGTGTGTGTGACTGGCTAACAAACTGTACTTTCACTTTATCTCTTTCTGTCTTCTCTTTACATTGATCTGTTTAAATTGCCTTCGGTATTGGGGAGGGACAACACAGAAAGTATTGCCATTTCAATGACACTTTGTGGCAAGGACACACATTAGTTGCGCCCTTTCCTGGCTTCTGTTGCAAAGACGCCAGCCTCAAAATGACTCCGTAAGCAGAAAGCGGTGAACGGCAGCCACTTCCCTCTTCCAACAGCCCCCCCCCCCCCCCCCGCGCTCTCTGGGAAAGTGGCTTTTGTTGGTTGCCTTCAGTAGAAAGGAAAGCAACTTCAGAGCTATCACTGGCATCGGACCAGCAAAGGCTTCCCACTGACCTCTCCCCCTCACCTCCAATTTCCTGATAGATCCAATTATTTCAGCAACATCTCCCCACACCACACCGCCTCCCCCTCCCACGTCACCTCTGCTCCGTTCTCCAGTAAGCCTCATGCTTTTTTTGCCTTTAGGAATAAGAATGTTTAAAAAGGCTTTTTAAAATTTGGTTAAAAAAAAAAAGATGATGCAGGTTCTGCACGGCTACGCTTTTTATTCCTCCAAATAATGGTCATGAGTCAGCCTCCTAACTTCAGTCCACACTCAGCAATTACCTTTCTCTTCCCCCCCCCCGCCCCCACACCTGCAGAAACAGGGGGGAATCGGTCCTTATCATTTGCACTCTCTCCCACGCCTGGACTCATCTTCGGAGGTAAGGGGCGTGGAAGAGCAGATCTCCTGGGGATACAAATATTCCCCAAGTGGCCACCACCCACTTCTCGTTGTCCCCCCTCCCCCCCGTCCCCACATTAGAAAATGGGAGAGGAGTAAAATAACAGTACGCTTTGGAAAAGCGGATCTCCAACGCCAGGTTGGGGCTTCCCTCCAAGCCACCTGCACAGCCAGCAGCCGCATCCACAGGCTCCATGGGAAAAGGCGGGCAGTGGGAAAGAAACTGCCGGGGAGCATGTGTACTCGCCCGCCCGCTCCAATCTCACCCGCCCAGTTCCCAAACCATGCTCTTTGGCAGTTCACAAACCACGCTCTCCAGCAGCCTCTGGCAAGGTGTCTTCCCCGCTCGGGCCGAAAGCAAATAAAGAAAATAAAATATAAAATGATGCTTCTTCCAGGCTGGATCCAAGAGGAGATCCCTGTCCCAGTCTTCCTCCTGCCCAATTGGGCTTCAGGCACCAAAGGCGCCGGGTGAGATTGCGCAGGCCCCTGTTACCCTGCCTGCCTCCCACGACGGAGGGTGAGAGAGAGGACAGGGAGGGACCCTCCTTTCACTCCACTCTTTCTGGGGGGCGCAGAGCCCTGGGGGAGCCTGGCGGGGCAGGCGAGTCTGCCGCTCCTGTTCCTTCCTCGGCTGTGGAAGAAGCCCGTGCTTCCTTCGACTGGGCAGGAGGGGGGGGAGCGAGCATTCTGGTACGGGGCCTCAGGAAGATCAGGTACGGAAAATCATGCTAAATTTCACCATCCGGTACGCCCGTAGAGGTGCGAACTGGCTGAAACCCACCCCTGATCAGTATGTTCCAGTTGTGGGTTTTGTCCCACCAAGTTTCTGTTATTCCAACTATGTCATATCTACCTTTGTGTATTAATAGTTGGAATTAGGTCCTGGAGACCCTAAAGACTGGTCACCCTCCCCCCTCAATTTTAGTTTAAAGCCCTCCTGATAAGTTGAGCCAGTCATTTTCCAAAAACATTCTTCCCAATCTTTGTGAGGTGTAACCCATCCCTTGCCAAAAGCCCATCTTGGAGGTAGTACAGACCATGGTCTAGGAATCCAAAGGTTTTTTTGGTGACAACAACCCTTTTGCCAGTGGTTCACTTTTATAATTCTTTGTTCTCTTACTGGATGTTGTCCTTTCGTTGGCAGTACAGATGAAAAAAACTACTTGTGCACCTAAGTACTTGACTTTCTTGCCTAGCTGTTCGTAATCACTCAATATTGTTTTCAAGTTCTTTTTTGTGTCATTCGTCCCTACATGTAGTAGTAGAAAAGGGTAGTAGTCTGTGGGTTTTATTATTTTGGTTAGGTTCTCAGCCACATCTTTGATTTTAGCTCCAGGGAGACAACATACCTCTTTCGATAGGCTGTCTGACCTCCAGATGGTTGGTTCTGTTCCCTTACCACCAAGCCAAGCCTATCGCCACCCAGCAGATATGAAGGAAAGGACCCTGAGATGGACTAAAAGACTCTTTTCAATCCGCAGAAGACAGCTGGAAAGATTATGGGGGGAGGGTGGAAATTAATTGTAAGGTTTTCTTCTTGTCTCATTTATGTTGTAATCAGTCAAATGGATTCAGGGAGGGAGGGCAGTTGGGAGTAGTTGGCACAGTAGTTGTATTGTCTGTCTTGCAGAAGTAGCTGCATACACACACACACAAATACACACACACACACACACACACTATTCAGAATCAGACTGAGGCTATCCCCTTCATCTACATCAACACAAAGCTTCTCCTAGACCGGTTTTTGCCCTGTGGCACTAAGGCCCAAGCAGTCATATCTCATTGCAAATTACATGGGGGAGGGGGCATGCCCCTCAGGCAATTCCCTCACTGAAGAAGTAGCAGAAAAGAGATCTCCAAACCCCAAGCCCTGATTGTGACTCACAAATGATGCTGCCCGGTTGCCCAGCAAGGCTGAGTGTCAGGCCTGTAGTTATGTTCCTTTTAGGATCTTTGGCCTGCCACACTTTCTATTAATTCAGTATGCTGTTTCATTAGTGTAGTAATTGGGAGGGGGGAATAGAAAGGAGTAGAGTTGTGGAATGTGTTGTTGTCATTCCTTTAGAGAAGCCAAGGTCATCTTTTGTCTCCGCACCTCTGCACCTCACCAGAACCAGCTGGGTGGAGATGCCAGTGTGGCCGAAGAAGTTTGGACCATGTGATGGATTTATGGGTGTGGGGAAAAGATCATGAACTTTCAACTGGGTGGAATCCCAGGAAGATTTCAGATTTGGGATTCCACAGTTCAATGCCAACATGTCTGTCTTATTAAATTTGAACTTTAAGGATAGCTCTGACTTGGACTCTGATTTAATTCTGCATGATATTTGGAATGCTGACATTATCCCAAATCTCCTTTTAAATAAATCACCAGCACCCCGGAGAGGGGCTGGTGAGGGGGGTGCTGATTTCCCAACGCTGACCATATCAGCGTAAAATATCAGTGAACAATTAAGAGTAAAGAAGCTAATGATGAATTGCTTCTCTGAAGTTCTTCCGAAGTGCAAAGAATTTGCGTGGGAGGAAATTTTCATCTTTATACCATCTGGGAAGATGCACGCACAGCCGGAAAGGGATGGCTGGAGGGGGCTCCCAGACCAACTTCTTCAGCCAAACATGAGTCAATCTTTCCCCCCCCTTCACTAGTGAAAGTGGCAATGGACTGGAAGACTGGAGTGGAGATAATTACTCCTTCCAAACAGCGATAAATGAAATGACCCATTACCCTGCAACTGAGTTGAAGACAGATTCCCTAACAAAATGGGAATTTCAATCCAGCCAGCAAGAAGGGATTTGGCCAGCATCTTTCACTTGCCAGCCACCGGAAATTGGGCTGTGGCTTGTGAATGAAGCACCACCAAATTGGGCTTTCTTCCCAGCACATGGATGGCAGAGGTGCCACTGGGCAACATGGGAAAAGCCTCAAGCCAGCAGTGGGGACCTTGGCCCATAAGCCCCCACCCACCCACCATCCATTAATGGTTGAATTGCAACCTATGAATTAAGCAACCCCAGGTCATGGATGGGAGAGATGTAAATGGGCACATGCTCTCCCTCAGCAGATGGCACCATGGTAGATAACTGGGCAGTGGCCAAACCAGAGATTGACCACCCCACTGGTTCCAGTCTCACCTGCAATGCCCCAACAGGTTCTTACCCGAGCTTCCTACAGAGGAGAGGTCTCAAAAATGGAAGAAGTGATGATTGAGGGGAAGGCTGCAGGATGGATGGTGGAACAATGTGCACCTGCAATGCCCCAACAGGTTCTTACCCCACCTTCCTACAGAGAAGAGTTCTCAACAGTGGAAGAAGAGGTGAATGAGGAGAGTACTGCAGGGTGGGTAGCAGAACAATGTGATGAGACCGTTCCTAAGGTTAGAGATGCAACTAGGTTCTGTCCCTCGGGGAAGCCAATAAAATGCCAGCGTTGCTATCAATTTGGCCACAGAGCGTCAGAGTGCTTGGCTCCAGCCTCAATATTACAAATGTGTGCACCAACCGCCAGAGCGGTAAAGAGAAGGCCCCAGAAGCTACCACAGAAGAGTCATCTGGGCCAACAACCTCCGGAAGAGGATCCCCAACCTAAGGTGACAAAGAGTCCTACCATGAGGAAGGCCTCGGAGGAGGGAAATGCCGAAGATGACCCAATGATTAGTGCACCCATCCACCCCTTTACAATCAAATGCAACCTCCAAGTGCCAGAAACTGGAGTGGAAGGGGAAGTTGGGGCAATTGTGGACACCGGCTGCACCCGATGCTTAATCAGCATGTCAATTGTGGAGCAACTAGGTATACGTACAAGAACCCGAAACCCTCCCATTCGGTTCGAGCAAGTGGATGGAACACTGATTGGAGGGGCCCCAGCCACTAAAATTACCGAGTTGGTAAAGTTGATGACAGGCCGCCACTATGAATTCCTCAGATTCATTGTAGCTCCAAGAATGTACGAATCAATTATACTGGGGCTTGCATGACTGCACAAGTGGGCGCCTACAATAAAGTGGGAGGATGGTGTTAGAAAATTGATTATCGGCTTTGGGCCGCTACCACCTGTGGAGCCAAAAGGGCACCCAGGAACGATGGGACCCAACAGCCCAGACCATCCGGAACCTGCGGCACCTGCAGCAGACACCAAACCCCCAGGGATCCAACGAGTACCAAAAGACTACTGGGACTTAGCGGGGGTGTGCAGTGAGGAAGATTGCAACGATCTTTCCCCCCCCCACCGGCCCACAGATTGTGCAATAGACTTCAAACCCGGGGCTACCTTACCGAAGCCAAAAATGTACTCCGTGACCACCAAAGAGATGGTTGAATTGAGGAATTGCATAGACATCAATTTGAAACGGGGCTTTATTGAACCAGCGAAGTCAAAAGTAGCAGCCCCAGTGCTCTTCAGAGAAAAGAGAGATGGTGGGGTTCGTCTCTGTGTTGATCTGCGAGCCTTGAATGCGGTATGCGAAAAGAACACTTATCCCCTTCCCCTCATGAAAGATATGCTAAACCACTTGGCAAAAGGCAAGATCTTTACCAAGCTGGACTTGAGAGGCGTGTATTACCGCATACGGATCAGAGAGGGAGATGAATGGAAGACTGCTTTAACTGCCCCCTTGGCAGCTTTCAGTACAAAGTCATGCCATTTGGGCTACAAGGAGCACCTGCAGTCTTCATGCAGTACATAAATGAGGTGCTACATGACTACCTGTACTGCGTAGTGCTTGTTTATCTAGATGACATCTTTTTTTTTTATTGTTTTAATTAGACGGATAACACACACACAAAACACTCTTCAATACGTCTTCCAACTAGCATGTCGATTGGTTACAATTAAATTCCGTGCATTACTACAATCATTCTTTATACTTCCTTCAAATTAAATTGTGCATTTTAAATCAAAGAATATACCAACATTCTCCTTTAACTGCATTTGTTTGAAAGTACTTTTATCCAGAATCATTCATATTTATATTATCCAATGAATAAACATTTTAACACCGACAACAATCTATAAGAGCTACCACATTCTGTTTATTTATCGCCTAGGATTCCTATTTCTTTCCTCCATCCACCTATACCATTTATCCCATATCTGATAGAATTCTGATTCTTCTTTTCCCTGGATTTCTTTAGTTAGTTTGTCCATTTCGGCACAGTCCGTCACCTTTCTTATTATTTCCTCTTCACTTGGAGTTAGCTTGTTTTTCCATTTCTGGGCATAGGAAATCCTTGCCGCCGTTATTATATGCAATATTAAGTACTGGGTTTCTTTTTTGTATTTTGTAGGCAGTAATCCTAATAAGAAGATTTCCGGTTTCCATTCTATTTTAACTCCCGTTATTGCCTCCAGCCACTTTTTGATCTTTTTCCAAAACTTTTTAGCCTCCTCACAGGTCCACCATAGGTGGTAGTACGTTCCGTGTATCGATTCGCATTTCCAACATTTTGGGGATGTATTTGATGATATTTTAGCTAACCTTGTTGGTGCCAGGTGCCATCTATAAAACATTTTATACTGGTTTTCCTTATATGCGACTGAGTGTGTCATTTTTAAGTTTGTTCCCCAAAATTTTTTCCATTTGTCTAATTCAATATTGTGTCCAAAGTTCTGTGCCCATTTTATCATTTGTTCTTTCACAATTTCCTCTTCCATTTTGTATTTCAGGAGAAATTTATATATTCTCCCTATCAATTTTCTATCTGGGCTTTGGATGATTTTATCCAATTCGTGTGATTCTGTTTCAATGTCATATAATTTGGTATCATTATTGTATTTTGTTTTGATTTGCAAGTAGGTTAACCAGTCCACTTTCATGTTCTGTTCTGCCAATTCTTCAATTGTTTTTAAGTTTCCCTGTCTATCAATTAAGTCTCTATATCTTAGTATTTTGTTCCAATCTATAAAATTTGGGTGAGTCGTCCTTTCTGTTAGTGATAGCCAATTCAGGATTTTCACGTAATGGATTTTTTTTTATTTTGAGCCATTTTTGCAATAACACTCTTCTAATTAAATGTTTTTGAAAGTATTTGTGCGTTTTATTTTTATCATCCCATAGGAAAGTGTGCCAGCCTGCTTGCAAATCATGGCCTTCCAGGGTCAAAATTCTTTTATTCTTTAGCTCTATCCAATCCTTCACCCATGTTATTGATACTGCCAGCGTATAAATCCCAATTTGGTAATGCTAAACCTCCCCTCTCTTTGCTGTCCTGCAATTACTTTAGTTTGATCCTCGCTTTTCGTCCCTGCCAAATAAACCTAGTGGTTATGTTATTTAATTCTTGAAAGAATTTTTTACCTGGGTTAATAGGTGCGGCTTGTAACAGGAATAAGATTCTTGGTAAAATATTCATTTTGATGTCGCATTTTGATCTGGACTATGCAATCAAGTAGATGAAATTGAAATAGAACCAAATGAGTGGGCTGATCATAATCCAATAAAATTAAGATGGAAAGGTCAAAGAAGAAGAAAAAGATGGATGATGAGTTCAAGCATCATAAACGAAACAGAATACACTCAAATGCTGGAGAAAGAACTAAAACAATTTTTTAGAATAAATAAAAGAGAAGATACCTCAATTCAAAATCTCTGGGACACTATGAAAGCATACATAAGAGGCCTTACGATTGCCTATATGGCAAGGAAAGCTAGAAATCAAAAAAAGCAACAAGAAAGTATGCAACGGGAACTCATGGAAGCCGAAGATGAACTCCAGAAAGATCCGAAGAATAAAAAGAAAAAAGAGAGATAATCAAACATAAGCTCAACCTAATAAATCAAAAGGAATTAGCGCAGAAAATTAAAGCAGCCAGACAAAGCTATTTTGAACACGCCAATAAACCCGGATGATGGCTGGCATACAGACTGAAGAATGAAAGAGAAAAAAGGATGATATACCAATTGAAAGACGAGAAGGGAAGGATTCAGTACAAAGCAGAAGAAAAGAAGAAAATTATACATAAATACTTCACAAAATTATACACACAAGACAGTATGGAGGAAAATAAAATAAAGCATTGCTTAAACAAAGCAAAGATAAACCCAATCTCAAAAGAGCAAAGGGAGTCGATAAACAGGACAATAACGTTAGCCGAAGTGGAATCAGCTCTGAAAAACCAGAAAAGTAATAAAACACCAGGACCAGATGGAATACCGGTGGAGCTATACAAAAATAATAAAATAATACTGGAAGAATTAGGGGTAGACATGTTTAATGAAATCTTAGGAAAAGCGAAGATACCAGAAACATGGACAGAAGCAATAATTTCGTTAATCCCAAAAGAAGAACCCAGCCAACAAGAAATTCAAAATTACAGATCAATTTCATTATTAAATTCTGACTATAAAATATTTGCAGCAATTATGGCAGGAAGAATCAAACAGGTTTTAAATGAACGAATACACCCAGACCAAAACGGATTCCTACCGCACAGAGACATCAGAAACAATACGAGAATCATCCTAGACATAATAGAGTATTATGAGGCGCACCCAGAAAAACAAATGGTACTGGTTTTCCTTGATGCACAAAAAGCATTTGACAATGTAGTTTGGAAATTTATGATAACAGTATTGGATGAGATGAAATTCGGTGAAAAATTTATAAAAATTATAGAAGGATTTTATAATAACCAGACAGCCAAAGTTCTGATGAATGGAGAATTAACAGAGAAGATCGAAATAAAAAAGGGAGTCAGACAGGGATGCCCCCTCTCTCCTTTGCTGTTCAGACTGACTTTGGAAATCTTACTAAATGAAATCCGGAAAGACCAGGGAATAAAAGGTTTAAGACTCAAAAATGAAGAATATAAGGCACAAGCCTAGATGACATCTTGATCTTCTCTGAAACCCTAGAAGAACACGCGAAGCTGGTACGGCAAGTCCTGAAAAAACTTTTGGCCGCCAAGCTATACGCAAAGTTGTCGAAGTGTGAGTTTCACAAGACCTCACTAGATTACTTGGGTTATTGCATCTCCAACGAGAGGATAGAAATGGATCCAGGAAAAGTGAAAGCTGTATTAGACTGGAAACCTCCAAGTACTCGCAGACAGCTACAAAGCTTCCTTGGTTTTGCAAATTTCTACAGGCAATTCAGTCCGAATTTTGTGGAAATTGCCCTTCCATTGACTGAGCTATTAAAAATGGGGCCTTCCCCAACGAAGCCAAAAGCAAACCAACCCCTGAATTGGACAATGGACTGTCAAAAAGCTTTTGAGAAATTAAAACGGCTCTTTGCCCAAGAGCCCATACTGCAACACCCCGACCCCAAGTGACCATTCATAATCCAGACAGATGCCTGTGATGTAGCAATAGCTGCTGTGCTACTACAAAAGAATAGAGAGGGCCACCTCTTGCCATGTGCTTACCTCTCCAAGAAACTCACCACTACTGAAAGGAGGTGGGCCATTTGGGAGAAAGAGGCGTTGGCGATCAATTGGAGCCTGCTCACATGGAGACATCTCTTGGAAGGGGGGGCGGGATATGCCATTCGAGGTCTGGACTGATCATAAAAACCTCGAGGTTATCCACGCCCATTGAAGATTATCTCCCAAACAAGTTCGCTGGGCACAATATTTCCAAAGGTTCAAATTCAACATTGAACACATCCCTGCAGGGAAGAACCTGTTGGCAGATGCTTTGTCAAGAGAACCGCAGTACGACAGTAAGAAGGAAGAAGTTGTTCAACCCATCATTTCTTCCTCCCACCAACAGGTGGCCCAGGTCACCACCCAACGCCAAGATAAGCTGATGACAGAGTTCAAAGCAGCACTCCCGGCAGACCCGTGGTTCAACAATAACAGGGATATCCTAACGATTAGCAATGGTTTAGCCTGGAAGTGGTCCAAACTGTATGTCCCTGCGAAGTTGAGGCTGGAAGTCCCACAGTGAAGCCATGATGCAAAATTAGGCAGCCACTTTGGATTCCTAAAAACACTCCACCTTGCCAGGCATCAATTTTGGTGGCCAAGGATGAAGTCAGAGGTGGAAGATTATGTAAAAAGCTGTGCTACTTGCCCAACGATGAAAACATGACCAGGGAAGCCCCCTGAAATACTACAACGAGTGGCCAGCCCTAGCCGACCATGGGAAGAGATCACAATGGACTTCATTGTCCAACTCCCAGACAGCAGTGAAAATAGAGTAATCTGGACAGTTATTGATTTGTTTTCCAAGCAGGCGCATTTCATTGCTTGCTCAAGGCTTCCATCCACAAAGAAATTTGCGAAAATGTTTCTGAAACACATTTATCGCCTGCACAGGGTGCCCAAGAGGATCATTTCAGACCACGGAGTTCAGTTCACCGCCAAGTTCTGGAGAGAATTCCTGAAATCCATCGGTTCCACACAAGGACTCAGCTCAGCATTTCATCCCAGCACGAACGGCGCAGCCAAGAGGGCCAATGCGATGGTGGAACAATACATCCGGTGTTATGTGGGCTATCAGCAAGACAACTGGTCAGACTTGCTACCTTTCGCCAAAGTGGCGTACAACAATGCAGTCCACAGCAGCACTGGATTAACTCCTTTCCAGATTACCAGTGGCATGGAATTTGTTCCCATGCCTGAGCTTCCTAGAGAACCTCCCTCCTCCATGTCTCTGAATGAATGGATGGACACACTAAAGAAAGGATGGGAAAATACGAAGAAGGCTCTGGCCGATGCAGCAGAAGCCTACAAGAAGCAAGCTGACAAACACCGTTCGCTTCAACCCCCTTCCGTGTGGGGGACAAAGTTTTTGTATCTACCAAATACATAAGATTAAGAATGCCTAGTAAGAAATTGGGCCCAAAATTTTTAGGTCCATTTCCAATAGAAAAGATAATTAACCCAGTTACAGTTCGACTCAGTCTACCCAGAATTCTAGTGAAAATTTACCCAGTATTTCATTGTAGCTTGTTCAAACCAGTAATTGAGTCCAGCATAAGACCGTCTACCCAGGTTCCCCCTCCTCCTGTAGTAGTAGAAGGGGAAACACATTATGAGGTGAAAAAAAGATTAGACTTGAGGCTATATAGGGGTCGCTTACAGTATTTAGTGCATTGGAAGGGGTACCCTTTGTCCGAAGCCACTTGGGTGAAACGTTGGGTCCTAAAGGCAGACAGGTTAATAAACCAATTCCATGAGAAGTTTCCCAATAAGCCAAAGGGTCCCCCTTGGGGGGGGGGGGGGGGGGGAGGTGGTTAATTTTTTTATTATTGCTAACTTTGATGTTCTCTTTTCAGGAAACGTTTTTCTTCTGAGGAGAGGCCGCCTGTCAGGCCTGTAGTTATGTTCTTTTTAGAATCTTTGGCCTGCCACACTTTCTATTAATTCACTATGCTGTTTCATTAGTGTAGTAATGGGAGGGGGGAATAGAAAGGAGTAGAGTTGTGGAATGTGTTGTTGTCATTCCTTTAGAGAAGCCAAGGTCATCTTTTGTCTCCGCACCTCTGCACCTCAGCAGAACCAGCTGGGTGGAGATGCCAGCGTGGCCGAAGAAGTTTGGACCATTTGACGGATTTATGGGTGTGGGGAAAAGATCATGAAGTTTTCAGATTTGGGATTCCACAGTTCGATGCCAACATGTCTGTCTTATTAAATTGGAACTTTAAGGATAGCTCTGACTTGGACTCTGATTAAATTCTGCATGATATTTGGAACACTGACACTGAGTATGTTGCACTGGTGGTCTCATTAATGGGAGTCCCAGGGCTCATTGTGTGTAATTTGAAAAATACTTAATAGCCTGGATTGCACACTGGCTAACCTCAGTTTGACCTCACAAACCCCTATATGGCACCATGCGAGTCTGATAACAGCTAATAGAATGCATGTCCTTGCACAGGAACAGGAAGCTCAAGTGCAAATCCCAAGAGAAGGTATAAAAACCCCTCACTCTCAACTCCATGTGGTCAGCTACCCAGAATCACACGTGCTTGGTGGTTCTGCTTCATCAATAAACAGACCCTACTTCCTGTTTCTGTGGACGACGGACATGCTGTCCGCCGCTCGCCATCCCGTGGGGCCCCCCTGATCAAGGGGGGGGAGCACAAGATGCCTTGTAGGGGTGGCTTGCCGAGGGGGTGGCTTGCTGGAGCCCCCTGGCACAGCGGCGGCTGCAGGGGGGCTGCCAGCTTTGCCCTAGGCACTGGGAGGCTTTTGAGGGGTGTGCTTGCCAAGCGCGCTTTCGTCCGGAGGAGATCCGAAGAAAATGCTTCACTTGAAGGCAACAGCAGAAATGCAATGAGGAGGGAAACCCCCCCCCCCCGGGGTCTTTTATTTACTCCCTTTGAACAACTAAGTAAATGAGGATTAGCAGTATCCTTAAGACTCTTTGATCTCTACGAAGTGTTAAGATTGGAGAGGGGGGCTTTTTCTCTCCCCCCTTCTCGGAAAAGCGGCTTTACACTATCTCTCTTACAGAGAGAGAATTGGAAAAAAAATCCTTTGATATTCACTTCTTTCAAGCAATGGGCTAATGACCTTCTTTAACAATTGCGGAAGAAAGAAAAGTGAGCTGACCTTAAAAGCTACAAATGGAAACTTTCTAAATGACTGTTCTCCGTTCCCTGGGGAAGGCTGAGCCAAAATGGCATTTCATCCCGCGTTCATGTTGTTGTTACAAATGAACTGCCGTCTCTGAAAATTTTTTTGGACTGGAATTATAAAACCTGGGTGAATCCTAGAGGAATCTCTTCATACAATCCCTTGGATTGGGGAAAATTGAATATAACCAGAGGGGAGCTGTATTGAAGATCGATATCCCACACTGGATTTTGCCTGTCTCCTGGTCCCGCCCGGCGGCGCATCCCTACAGACACCATTTTTTTCTTGCTTTGAACTATAACTTTTCCTGAACTTTGAAATGCCTCCAAAAAAGCCTCCACCCAAACCAGCGTCGGCTCCATCTTCTGCTGTCTCAAGACCGGTTCCCCCGCAAACGCAATTAACTTCCTTTTTGCAACCAAAAGCTTCTGAGGGGGAACAGCCGTCTCAAGATACGTTCCACGAAATGTTTCAGACACTCTTAAAGGGACAGGACGAAATAAAAAAGCAGCTGGCGGACTTAAAGGAAGAACTCAGACAGAATCAACAACAGACTGTACAAAATAGTCAAAAAATAAATGCTTTGGAGGAGAATGCTGTGGGGGTGGGAGAAGAGATGAAGGCTTTACCAAAAAAAAAAAAAATTAGGTTTGAGAGCTACTTGGAAAAAATGGAATTTGAAAGGATGTCTTTTTTTCTTAGGTTTCAAAATATACCTGAAACAGAGGGTGAAGACTTAAGAGAGACTATGATAACAATTTTAGCAGATTATATTAAAAGAGATAGGCAACAGCTAGCGTGGGATATTGACCTGATATATAGAATTAATTCAGCATATGCCAGAATACACAATGTCCCAAGGGAGGTTCATGTTAAATTCTTCAGAAAAACCACAAGAGATGAGATTCTAGGAGTTCAAAGGGGGGAACCTTTAAGATATAAGGACAAAGAAATAACCATTTTGAAACAGATACCAAAAAGAATAAGAGATAAGAGGAAGAAATTCTTCTTTATAACTAAAAAGTTATATGAAAAAAATATTTGGTTCCGGTGGTTAATTCCAGAAGGCCTGTTGATTTTTTGGGAGGGGGCCAGAGTGAGAATTAACACAGTGGTGGAGGCAGAAGCCTTCATGGAAAAACATAAGGACCTCCTAGGTGAAACAAGAGACGGCGCACAAGACACGAAGGGGGGAGGAGCCTTGGCTCAGCCAACAGACAGGGGAGAGGAGACAGTAATGAAACTTAGGTCACAGAAATGAATTAAAAACATATTGCAATTGCTAATATAATGAAATGTAGAAGTGATATAAAATATGGTTGAAGATGCTAAAGAATTGAGTAAAATAACTGCTAATATAAATGTAACAATGATATTTTGATATATATAAAACATGAAAGAGATGTAAGATTCCGGGGAAGTACCGCCTTCCGTATGATGTAGCTGTCAAAAAATTTTCTCCCACATTTATGTACCCTTTTGTACCACGCTTAACTTGGAACTATTGTATTGTGGGAGTCTGGATAATGCATCCGCCATAAAGTTCTTCCTTCCAGGAATGTACTTTAGGGTGAAATTGAATCGGTTGAAATGTTGCGCCCAGCGCATTTGTTTAGGAGATAGCTTTCAAGGGGTCTTTAACGCTTCAAAATTTTTGTGATCAGTCCACACCTCAAAAGGGTGTTTAGCTCCCTCAAGGAAATGTTGCCAGGTCACCAAAGCGCACGTGACTGCAAAAGCTTCCTTTTCCCATATAGCCCATCGCCTCTCCGTCTCTGTCAGTTTTTGGGAGGTGTAAGCGCAAGGCTGCAGGTGCCTGTCAGTGTTTGCTTGAAGTAACACTGCTCCCACCGCCACATCACTAGCGTCAGCCTGAACGATAAATGGTGCATCCATGTCCGGGTGTTTCAAAATGGGTTCAGCTGCAAAGAGTCGCTTAAGTTTTTCGATTGTGGCCTGACATTCCATAGTCCATTTTAATAGCTTCCCTGGTTTGGGTTTGGCCTCTCCTTTTGACTTTAGGAGATTTGTAATGGGTAGCGCAATGCTGGCAAAGGATGGAATAAATTGACGATAAAAATTCGCAAATCCCAAGAAACTCTGCAATTGTTTGCGGGTGCGGGGGGGGGGGTGCCCATTCGGTAACGGCTTGGACTTTAGCTGGGTCCATCTCGATGCCATTGTGGGAGATGTGATAACCAAGGTAGTCAATTTTTTCCTGATGAAATTCACATTTAGACAATTTGGCATAAAGCTCCGCCGCGTGGAGTTTTTTGAGAACTGAACGCACCAATGTCACGTGTTCCTCACGTGTTTCCATGTAAATAAGGATGTCATCGAGATAGACTATCACGCCTTTGTATAGGTGGTCATGCAAAACTTTATTTATTAGTTGCATGAAAACCGCTGGTGCCCCCTGTAGGCCAAAAGGCAGTACTCAGAATTGAAAACAACCAAGTGCGCAGTTGAAAGCAGTTTTCCATTCATTTCCCTTCTTAATCCTGACTCTGTAATAAGCCTCCCTTTAGTCCAATTTTGTGAAAATCCTCCCTTTACCCAAATGGGCCAACATGCCCTTCATCAGAGGGAGGGGGTAAACATTGTATACAGGCACAGCATTTAAGTTCTTATAATTCACACAGAGGCATAGAGAGCCATCCTTTTTTTTCGCTAAACAGCACTGGAGCAGCCATTCGGGGCCTGGCAGGTTCAATAAACCCCCTTCGTAAATTTTTATCAATAAATTTCCGTAATTCGTCCATTTCACGGGGGGTCATTGAGTAGATTTGGGGTTTTCGAAGTTTCCCCCCTGGGAGAATATCAATACTGCAATCTGTTGCAAAGTGAAAGGGTAACTTATCAGAGGATTTCTCACTGAAAACATCCTTTAGGTCCCAATATTCTTTTGGGATTTGCTCCTCCTCCTCAATTTTTTGTTGTCCTGTGGCCGCTAGGTTAGGTTTAGCGTTAATGGGCTTTGGAGCCCCC
The DNA here is from genome assembly GCF_964273705.1 of Natrix helvetica. Taxonomy (NCBI): domain Eukaryota; kingdom Metazoa; phylum Chordata; class Lepidosauria; order Squamata; family Natricidae; genus Natrix; species Natrix helvetica. Next base: position 21,326,939 of record NC_138555.1, read on the forward strand.
CCTCACCCTCAGGAGGTGTTGCGGATCGGATGCGCAACCACCCTTTCCACCAATTGATGCGTGGGTTCCACTTCCGTAACCAAGGTAATCCTAGTATGAGAGGCCGATCCATTCCTGGGGCGACAATAAAACTTATAGTTTCTTGGTGAGTTCCCATCCACATGTCTATTGGCTCAGTTACAAAATGGGCAGGGCTCCCCTCAGCTATTGAGCCGTCCAGGTGGCAAAAAGCAATGGGGACTTTTAAAGTTTTCAATTTCAGCCCCAGTTTTTCCACCACCTCAGGACTAACGATGCAACATGTGCATCCTGAATCTAAGAGGGCCAGCATTTTTTCTTGTGCTCCAGTAGAGGGCACTTTTAGTTCTACTGGGATAGTCATGGGGCCTGATAGGGAACTTACCAGACGTTCGTCGTCAGATTCGGTTTCACTTTCTTCCGATGAGGAGGATGGTTCCTCCTCCCTTGGGGTGGGATGGAACTGCGCAGTCAGCTCCACCCCTTTCATGGCGGTTTCCCTTCTTTTCCCGGGCTGTTTGTCTGGTTTTCTCTCTCCCCCAGTAGTAGGTTTTTGTCTCATCTGGGTGCAGCAGTTTGCTGCAATGTGCCCCTCCTTTCCACAACGGAAACAGGTGATGACTCGGGGCTTGCTAGTAGATCAACGTTTCCCTCCTTTTGGAACCTCCCCCTCTTGGGATGGCTCTGGCGGCCGCTGCTACTGGGGTTGGGGTTCGTTCATCCTGATCATCACCACCATCCGCGCCCCCAGTCTCTCTTGGGCAGAATAGACCCTCTGCAGTTCTCTCCTCTGTTTCTGGGAGAAGATCTTCTCTTCCAGGACCACTCTCACGTAAACGTCGCCTCTCCCAAGCCTCTTTGAAGAGTTTCATGGCCTGAGACATCATAAGGTTCTCCTCCTCGACCTCCTGCCACTCAGCGGCTGGACGCCTCTGTCTCCTTGTGGTGACCCCAAACGGAGTTTCCTCGGGATCATACTTCTGCCCCACTCCCAATGTCCATCTGGGGCGAACGGATTGTTCTTCCAAGTGTAATCCAGCCATTCGCTCCGTTTCCAGAGGGCAAGAGGATGCAGTTGCTCCCATGTCTTCCTCCTGGTCACTGCCTGGGTGGGACATTCTTTTGAAGTTTGAGATTTTATTGCACTCCCCTCGGAAGGTGTTAACTCCGGGTTGAATGCAAAACTGAGATCTTGCTTAATGTCAGGGCAGCCTCCATCAGTAACCAAGAAAGAAACCACTCAACTCCATTTTTCAGAATTAAGAGTACTTTTACTGGTTATGAGTAGATAGCAGCTAGCAAAGCAAGATCTGAGGCAAAAAGCGCACATATCAATATGTGACCCAACTCCTTCCCCCTAGTAACCCCATCTCCCAGTCCAATCCGCACACCCCACAGGTGTCATGTGGGCTGCAGCTTCAAAACCCATCATCAGGTTGGTATGCCGGACGGTTGGCCTTGGCGGCAATTCCACTATCTGCAGCATGCTCAGTAGATGGTGAGAAAATCACTCCGTTCTTCATTCACTCCTGTGCTTAAGCTTCCCCTCCCAAATACCATGTTATCTTCCCCCCCCCCTCCCCATTTCAATGGCAGCCGAAAGCAAGCAGCAAAGCAGAGGCTGACATCGGCCCAATCTTTCTTAATGGGCACCTAAATGTCTGCTGGGGCTTTTAAGAAAGACTTGGGGGCTGCTTTCTGTCTCAAAGAGCATGTTTCTCCATTTCTCCTTTAGGGAAATATAATATTCTGCCTTTTTAATATTTCCCAAAATATTTCATTCTTCTGGGGGGTAGGTGCTGACTGTCTGCAAAGGACATGTTCTTGCACAGGAACAAGAAGCTCAAATACAAAGCCCAAAGAAGGTATTAACACCCCCCCCCAACTCCATTTTCTCAGCTGCCTAGAATTACATGTGGTTCTGCTTCATCAGTAAACCATCTTTCCAATCAGCCTCCATGTTTCCGATGTCTTTCTCGCAGCTTGGAACTGAACCAGATGGGTATTTCTTCCCACACCTTTAATATTCTTTTGGCTGTTGTCAGATTCCTATGGGGTCATGTAGGGGTTATGTAGGAGTCATAGCTGGCTTTATAGGCAAAAGAGGAAATGCAAATCCTAGGTGAACGGTTGCAGGAACTGGGTATGTCTAGTTTAATAGAAAGAAGGACTAGGGGAGACATGATAGCAGTGTTCCAATATCTCAGGGGTTGCCACAAAGAAGAGGGAGTCAAACTATTTGCCAAGGCACCTGAGGGTAGAACAAGAAGCAATGGGTGGAAACTAATCAAGGAGAGAAGCAACTTAGAACTGAGGAGAAACTTCCTGACAGTTAGAACAATTAATCAGTGGAACAGAAGTTGCCTCCAGAAGTTGTGAATGCCCCAGCACCGGAAGTCTTTAAGAAGATGTTGGATAGCCATTTGTCTGAAACGGTATAGGGTTTCCTGCCTAGGCAGGGGGTTGGACTAGAAGACCTCCAAGGTCCCGTCCAACTCTGCTATTGTATTGTATTGTTTGACTGAGCTAATCTGGTCAACCTCTGCCTTATTGTTCATCAGTTCAAAGTTTTATGTGAGTTTGATGTTTGGACTGCTCTGGGGGTGGTGCAATGAAGGGGCTTGTGTTCTGAAAAGGTGTTGGGCAATTCCTATTGTGGCTAATGGTTTTCGTCCTGTGTTGGATCTTGGGTGAGGGGCTGCTTCTAATCCTACCATTCTGGACTTCTGCTGTTTTTTCCATCATACCCTGGCTGCTCCCAACGCCCCTATGCCCCCCCCCCAGGCCCTGTCAACGCCAGCAGGGGACACCAAACTCTAACTGTAAGTCTCTGTGGACCTCTAGGAAGGAACCACCCTGAACCAGCGCGAATAATCTCCCACTTTTGGGTCACCCTGCCATGGAACAGCCTGAACACCTTGAACAATCTCTCACCTTGTGGTCACCTTCGTCGTTTTATGCAATTTTATGTAATTGGGGGTATTCGATCATTCCCACCCCCTTCTTCTCTATCTAAACATTTTAACATCTCCTTCCTCCCTCTAAGACCCCGACTCATTAGCCATCAATTTTTATGAACTTTTATCAACTTTTTATCAACCTTTATTAGCATCCTGATTCCATTGGACTTTTAACGAACTATTTATTCGAGGTTGGACCTGCTCCGCCTGCGGGAGGCCCCTCTCTCGCAGGTATGGCCCTTGGCTCTCTCAAGGGCCTGCCTTGATGACGGGTTTGTGAACCCCGAGAGGTGGAAGAAACGGAGGCTGAGGGGCTTTTTATCCAGAAGTTTTTTATTGTTATTAAGGGGTTCCAGGGAGGGGGTGTGTGATAACCAGGCCGGGAGAGGCGCCAGTGCCAGTGCCAGACGGACAGGTGAGTCCGGGAAGGAAGTGAGCGGAGCGGGGGGGGAGAGGGAACAAGTGATTCCAATAGAGGGTTGTTTGATTACAACGGTCGCGGGGAGGGGGGGATGCGAGGACAAGAGAAGATCACAAGGTCGGTGGGGAGACCGTGGTTGTTGGCTATGCCCGGTCGTTTGCACCAACCCCCGCAACTTAGGTGGCCAGGAACTACAGAGCCCGGGCCTATGGCTGATGCTTTGCAACGCAAGGTCCGTAACCAACAAGGCCCCCCTCATTAATGAGTTGATCTCTGAGGGGGAGCTAGACCTTGCAGGGATAACGGAAACCTGGTTGGGCCACGAGGGTGGTTTACCCCTCGTGGAAATGTGCCCACCAGGTTTCCGTGCATTCCATCAGCCTCGGGCCCTGGGTAAGGGTGGTGGGGTGGCGGTAGTTATACGGGAAGGCCTAGAGCCGAGGGAGTTCACTGTTCCTCAGATATCCGGGTGTGAGTCCCTCGGTGTGAAATGGGGCCCAGGGAGGCAGTTGGGTTTGCTGATTGTATACTTGGCTCCTCGCTATACATCAGCAGCCCTGCCCGAGCTCCTCGAGCTGATCTCGGAGACGGCGGTTGAGATCCCCAGGCTTGTGGTTATGGGGGATTTCAACCTGCCGTCGACGGGAACAGCGTCTGAGGTAGCTCGGGAGTTCATGGCTTCCATGACAGCCATGGGCCTGACCCAGTTAATTCAGGGCCCCACACACGAAGGAGGCCACACATTGGACCTTGTTTTTGTATCTGAGCAGTGGACGAGTGATCTGGGTAGAGGGGATTTTACTGTTACACCCCTGTCATGGTCAGATCACTCATGTCTCCGGCTTGACTTCCCTGGCGCTACCCCCCACCGCGAGGAGGCGGGACCAGACGGTCCACGCTGGTACCGCCCCAAGCACCTGATGGAGCCGGAAAGGTTCCAGACGGAGCTTGGGCCATTACCTGTAGCCCTGACCCGCGCTCGGTCGGAGGACCTAGCGGCCGCCTGGAATAGGGCGGCGGCTGGGGCCTTGGACCGGGTTGCGCCTTTGCGACCTCTCCTGCGGCAGCGACCCACCCGGGCTCCTTGGTATACCGAGGAGCTGAGGGTGATGAAGCGCCACAGGAGACGTCTAGAGAGCAGGTGGAGGTCCTCACGCTCCGAATCTGATCGAACACAGGTAAGATCCTACTTGCGGACCTACCTTGTGGCATTAAGGGCGGCCAAACATAGATATTGTGCCACCCTTATTGCGTCCGCGGATAACCGCCCTGCCGCCCTGTTTAGGGTGACCCGCTCCCTCTTGTCACAGAGGACACAGGGGGCACCCTTACAGGGCAGAGCAGAGGAATTTGGGGAATATCTGCAGGACAAAGTCGCTCAGATCCGGAGCGGATGGGCCCCACTCAGTGGACCAGACGGGCCGCCAACAGCGAGTCTTGTGAGACCATCCTGGGAGGAGTTTGATTCTGTTGCCCCCGAGGATTTAGATAGGTTGCGTGGACGGCTGCGACCCACCACATGTTTAATGGACCCGTGTCCCTCCTGGTTGGTACTGGCATCTTGGGAGGTGACCCGAGGCTGGCTTCTGGGCCTGGTGAATGCCTCATTGGGTGAGGGATCCTTACCAACCGCCTTGAAAGAGGCGGTGGTGAGGCCCTTACTTAAGAGGCCTTCACTCGACCCAATGGAGCTAGCTAATTATCGTCCAGTCTCCAACCTTCCGTTTCTAGCGAAGGTTGTTGAGAATGTGGTGGCGCAGCAGTTTCCACGACACCTTGACGAATCCGAGTATCTAGACTCACGCCAGTCCGGCTTCCGACCCGGGCACAGCACAGAGACAGCCTTGGTCGCGTTGGTTGACGATCTCTGGAGGGCCAGAGATAGAGGTTGTTCCTCTATCCTGGTCCTATTAGACCTCTCGGCGGCTTTTGATACCATCGACCATGGTATCCTATTGCGCCGGTTGGAGGGGATAGGAGTCGGAGGTACCGTTTTGCGGTGGTTCGGCTCCTACATCTCCGACCGGAGGCAATGTGTGTTGACAGGGGGACAGAGGTCGACCCCGAGGCCACTCACTTGTGGAGTGCCACAGGGGTCGGTCCTCTCGCCTCTCCTGTTCAACACATATGTGAAGCCGCTGGGTGAGATCATCCGTGGTTTTGGGGTTGAGTATCACCTCTACGCTGATGATACTCAGCTGTATATTTCAACTCCAAACCACCCCAACGAGGCTGTCGAAGTGATGTCCCGGTGTTTGGAGGCCGTCGGGGTCTGGATGGGGGACAACAGACTTAAACTCAACCCCTCCAAGACTGAGTGGCTGTGTCTACCGGCACCTCGGTTCAGCCAGCTGATTCCATCGCTGGCCATAGGGGGTGAACAATTGCCCCCTGTGGAACGGGCGCGCAATTTGGGCGTCCTCCTTGATGCCCGGCTGTCAATGGATGACCATGTGGCAGCCGTGGCAAGGGGGGCGTTCCACCAGGTTCGCCTGGTGCGCCAATTGCGCCCCCTACTGGACCGGGATGCCCTACGCACGGTCACTCATGCGCTGGTGACGTCCCGCCTGGATTACTGCAACGCTCTCTACATGGGGCTGCCCTTGGGACGCGCCCGGAGACTGCAGTTAGTTCAGAACGCAGCCGCGCGGGCTGTGATGGGGAGTACGAGGTACTCCCACGTAAGACCTCTCCTGCGCGAGCTGCACTGGCTGCCTGTGGTTTTCCGGGTGCGTTTCAAGGTGCTGATTACCATCTTTAAAGCGCTCCATGGCACGGGACCTAGTTACTTGCGGGATCGCATCCTCCCACATACATCCCTGCGGCCAATACGCTCACACAGGGAGGGACTTCTCCTGGTGCCGTCCACTAGGCAATGCCAGCGGGCGACACCGAGGAGTAGGGCCTTCTCTGTGATGGGCCCAACCCTCTGGAATGACCTCCCCCCCGACATTAGAACCACTTCTGACCTCTGCTCCTTCCGGCAAAAACTGAAGACCCACCTGTTCCGATTAGCAGGCCTGGCATAATTCAACTGTCCCTCCTGGCAAATGTATTATATCTGGTTATTTTAGGGGTTTTTTAATTTACTGCATTTGTTTTTAGGGGTTTGAATTTATTTTATATCTGCTTTGTACAGTTCTTTTAACTGCTTTTTAACCTCCTCCATGTCAATTATCAACTGTACATATTTAATTTTATTGTATCTTGTTATATTTTGTATGAACTGTACACCGCCCCGAGTCCCTTTCGGGAGAGGGGGCGGTCTAGAAGCATTAAATATTATTATTATTATTATTTATTATTATTCTGCCTTTGTTTCAAAATTTCCTGTCATGAATGGGTTACCAAATCTGCATTTCTAAAAGCTGGCCTCCTCAGTTTATGCTTGAGGGCAGGGAGACTGGGGCTGGTTTAAGAACTTGTTTCTCAATTTCTCCTTTAGGGAAATATAATATTCTGCCTTTTTAATATTTCCCAAAATATTTCAAACTTCGGTGTGTGTGTGTGTGTGTGTGTGTGTGTGTGCTGACTTTCTACATGAGGTAAACACCTCACTGACTCAATTTTATGATGATTTTTGCAGCAGTCGTTAAGCAAGGACTACTTACATTCTGTCAGTGTATAACAAATTATGAGCTGTGATAGTCATAAAAACAAGTCAGCCAATGGGAACTGTTTGGTGACTAAGAAACAGCATCTGTTGTGAGCCATGTGAGATGGCTTGGAGCCTGGGTGTGGCTTAGCTTAACTGATTTGTATCAAGGGTGGGTTACTGCTGGTATTACTACTGGTTCGGTGCCTGAAAAATTTTGAAGATTGTTCTGCGCATATGCAGAACAGAAAATCAAGATGGTGCCGCCGAGGATAAAACTGGTATGGTCATGACTTCCAGTTCCGGCTGTGGATCGCGATGGGCGTGCTTCGCTCGCCCCGCACGCTCTTGGTGGGCTCCCTCCTGATCGGGGGGGCACAGGGAGCCTCGTAGGGGCCCCTGCCGAGGGGGCAGCTAGCGGGGGGTCCTCTGCGTCAGTGGCGGCCACGGGGGGGCTCCCTGCATTGCCCTAGGCACCAGGAGGCAAAAGGGGAGGCGCGGGGAGCTCCTATGCTCCTCTGCGCTTTCGCGTCGAGGCAGCTGGGCGAATTCGACGATTGGAAGGCTGCAGCTGCAATGTGGTGAGGTGGAAATTCCCCCCCCCCCCCCCCGTTCCCTCTTTTGACTGCAAAAAAAAAAAAAAGGATTGCCAGCTTTTTAAAGCGCTCAATCTGCTCCTGGGAAGTGTGACTGGAGGGAGGGGGATTTCCCCCCCCCTTGGAAAAGCGGCTTTAAACTGCTCTCTTCCCCCGGAAGAGGAGGAGGGGGGAGAGCTTTGGAATGAAATCACACTCATAGCAAACAGCAGATAAATACTTTGCTGCAATTGTGGAAATGAGGTTGATCTGACTTTTTTGAAAACTTTTTGGTTTTTTGCCTTCTGATCCCGGTGCTGGCAAGGCAAGATGGCACACTTCCGCTGTCTTCATGTACTTTGAAATTTGACTCCACCCACAGAAACTGCTGGCATTTTGTCTTTGTCTCCGTGACACCCAGAGATATCTCTTGATATACTATATCCTGGACTTGGATCAATGGACTTTATTTTTTGGATTTGATCTATAGAAAAGGTCTTTATCTGTCTGGACTGCCTGCCTCGTGATCTCTCTTGGCTATCCACTTTGTCAGCTGCCTTCTTACTGTATGGACACAGACATCTCTGAGCTTTTTCTATTAAAATGGCACCGAAAAGACCACCACCTGGGAAACCAGGCTTTGCTGGTTCTGCTCCTACATCTTCAACGTCCAGCCCTAGTGGGCAACAGACATTAACATCTCTGTTGCAGCCCAAGGCCCCGGAGGAGGACTTAACTCAACAGATGCTCCAAAAGATCTTAAAGGGGCAGGAGGATCTGAAGAACCAACTGAAAGAAATGACCGAACAGCTCAGAGAAAATCAAAACCGAACGGCTCAAAATACGCAAAGACTGGAAGTTTTGGAGGAGGGGACGGTCGGGATGAGGGGGGAGGTGAGGGAGGTCCAGAGAGGAAACCAAGAACTTGAGAACCATCAGATAAAAATGGAGTTTGAAAGGATGTCTTTTTTTCTTAGATTTCAAAATGTAATTGAGGCTGATGATGAAGATTTGAGGGAAATTATGACAAAGCTATTGGCTGAATATATTAAAAAAGACAGACAACAGATGGGATGGGATATTGACCTGGCCTATAGAGTCAATTCAGCATATGCTAGAGCACACAATGTTCCAAGGGAGGTTCACATTAAATTTCTTAGAAAGACTACAAGAGATGAGATCCTGAGTGCACAAAGGGGGCAAGTGTTAAAATACAAGGATAGAGAGATAGTCATCCTGAAACAAATCCCAAAGAAAGTTAGAGATAAAAGAAAAAAATATTCGCTTTTAGCGAAGAAATTATACCAGAAAGGGATTTGGTTTAGATGGCTTCTGCCAGAAGGTATGCTGATATTCTGGGAGGACACTAGAGTTAGAATTAATACAACTATGGAGGCTGAGGCCTTCATGGAAAAAAACAAAGTGCTCCTAGATAAAACCGATGATATCACACGGGATACACAAGACACGGGAGGTGCCGGAGCCTTGCCGGTGGGGGGAGAAGAGGCAACACTGAGAAAACTTAGATCACAAAAGTGAATTAGAAAAATAATGCAATTGCTAATACAGGGAATTTTTTCTGTTTGATGTAAAATAGATTGAAATTACTTGACGATATAAGGTTAAAATATGCTGTCAAAATATTGCTAAGTAGTAACTATATAATAATAAGTGAAAGTTATGAGAATTGGGGGGAGTGCCATTTCCTGCATAATGTAGCTGTCAACATTTGTAATTTCACCCATCATCCCCTTTCCTAGAATTTTTTGTAAAAACAATAAAAAAAAATTGTTTAAAAAGAAAACTGGTATGGTCATGTGTCTAGCCAAGTTACTACCTATTCGGCCGAACCGTTCTGAACCGGGAGGAACCCACCTCTGATCTGTATATATATGTAAGAGTTGGTTTGTCCGTGCATTATAGATTCTATGATTCTGAGTTCTGGTGATTCTGTGCTTCTGTGATTTCTGGATTCTAGATTCTGCTTCTTGTCCTTGTCCTTGCTACCACGTTGCAAGAGCTGCATGGGTATTGTATACATGCATCATGTTTAATATTATTGTATATAAACAAGTTTCTTCTATAAATGAATCCTGCTGAATTACTTACTTGTGTGCTGGCTGGATTGCTGCAAACTCTAACACATTTGATGGGTGCTCTTGTGCATCCCAATTTTGATTATTATTCATCCATCCATCGCCCTTCTTTCCACTGGGTAAATCTGGGCAGCTTACAATATTGTTGTCCCCAATTTGGGTCTGAGCCTGGTGCTGAGGCCAATGAAGGATGCCAGACGTGAGGTGCAGGTTTTGATTGCTTTTTATTGGGATACCCCAAGGAAAAGGGCTCCTGG